>NC_134077.1:85638892-86946392 GCF_965140245.1 Athene noctua
TCCTAGTTACTTGCCTTAATTGGGTTCCAGGGTTTATTTTTTTAATGTTGATATTCATCCAGTGGGAATATTCAGAAGTCATCAAATTAGTTAACAATTGCTCTGAACTACTGGAAATGAATTATTGAAGACTAGATAAAACAGATTGATGATCATATTTGCTTCAACCCTCACGTATTAAAAATGTCTGTGGTCCTTCAGAAACTTATTTCCCTCTAGATTTGAGACAAAAGACATACCTGGGTGTTGTGTTAGATTTGGTCAACCTTCTTAGACACTATGTGTGTTTCTCAGACTTGATGGTAGCTGTAGCTCAGCACACAGTAATCATTGACTTAACCCAGGATCACCCATTTAACTGTATGGTTTTCAAAATGTTTTACTTTTTGATTCTAGAAAATGTGTAGATATCTGTATTGTTATTCAATGAGGGAATAGACCATTACTAGGGGCAAGGACAAAAGGCATCCTTCTGGGTGAAGTTAACAGGGAATATTGGAGAACCCCCTGAGTTTATTCATGGTTGTGTGATGGTAAGACCTGCCTCGAGGCAGAAAAAAGTGAAGGACACGACTAATTGCAGACACTAGATCTTGGCCATGTGATATTTATAACTGGCAATGTATTCAAGGGGTTAAGCAGACATAATTTTCCAGATGCTATTCAAACCACTCGTTTTGCATTTGTTTGAGAAAAACACTCTGTCAGAGTGCATGAGAAAATGAAATCCATTCTGAATAACACAAACAAGAACAATATATTAAAAGAAGTTTTTGAGTGGCAGATTTAAAGGGATAATTCATATCTGATAGATAGAAGAGAATCATGGTTGCTATTCAAAATTTTAGTAATGCACACAAACAAGTACTTCTTGGCTGCAAAAGTGCCTGTTAATAGATTCAGCTGAAACTATACAATCTTGTTACCTGAAAGTGTAGTAGTCAGAGACAACATGTGAGTAGATGCTGAGATTTATTTTAACACATTTAGAAGCTTATTGCTTTACTCCAAAGTTCATGGCTAAATTCAGTGCAGAACAGGCAGCTGGATTTGCCTCCTCAAATAACACAGAGTATCTGCTAAACAGGCAAACATCAAAGTATTCCCTATTTTCAAAAAAAGTAATGTCTGAAGGTTTATGTGGCCTTCTGTGTGTTCCTATAGATGTTAATACTGAATGTTTATAAGGTGTAGGTTAAGAAAAATGATAACATTAACAAATAATTGCTTTCTGGAAGAGTTCAGGAGCTTTCTGGGACACATAAGATTAGGTAAATACCTGAAGGATCTGGCCAGGGAGCTTCATGTGGAAAGTCAGCACTCAGAGGATGGTTACTGAGGTGAATCCCTTGGGTGTTTTACCTCAGCAGTGGGTGATGATGTCTGGGACAAAGCAGTAGCTCCTGGTAGTCATACTTTTCTTCAGCACTTTTTTTTTTTTTTTTTTTTTCCCAACAAAACAGAAGTTTATGGCTGTTATGTATGAAGCAGGGGCTACTGGACTTGTCTGACTGCTAGCCACATGTTGCCTCATTTCCCTGCTCTATACTGGCAGCTCACAACTTTTACCATCCCATTCAGAGACTTGTCAAAGAAATTATATCTTCATAAATATTTTAAGAATAAATTCCTATTATGCCTAAAATATATTTTTTCATATTTTTCTTTATGAAAATCATTCAGGGACATGGAAAGCTTACCTATTGTTTACCTATAGCATACCTATTATTTATGCTTCTGTAGATGTATGCCATACTTGGAATATCCAAATTTGAGTTATGTAAAATTGGAATGTGATTGTTTGTTGATACCACCATTTCTGATCTGTAAAATTAAAGGAAGATTTTCTATTTATGACTATTATGCCTTCAGAAGGCATGTATTTTCCCTGAAAAATTATAAAATCAGAAGTGTTAAATCATTAGAAAATAATAAATCTAGATTCTTTTCTTAGCACGCTTGTAAAGCTCTTAGCAGACTTTCAAGAAAACTTCAGGAACAAGTTTTGTTCTTGGACCACTTGGAAACTGAAGAACAGAACTGACTTACTAGAACCTGGAAATTCACTTTGTACTTTCTGTGGAAGCATGCATTCATTATTTCTTTTCCCTGATTGCCTTCTGGATCTAAGGAAAATCTAAGTCCCTGTGATTTCCAAGATGCAACTTGGAATGCAAGTCAAATAATAATATACTGATGTTCTCTACTATCTGAACGTTGATGTCTGTCTATCTGGCTGAACATAGCCCAGGATTAACAGAATAAATTGGGAATGAGCAATATCTTTTTCAGTTCCTTCCTTCATCCTTCCAATTTGTAAATAACAATGGCAGAGGCAAGAGTTTCTAATCTGACGGAAGATTAAAAAATGGAGACGGCAAACAAGTTCTGACGGTTTCGATAAAAGTACTGCTAAGAACATCCAAATTTAAATGTAAGGAAGAACAGTCTCACAGTTGTCTTATTGCTTAGGTTTTTTAAAACAGGAAGATTCTACCTAAAAGAATCAGGAGAAAATCAGAAAAAGCTGGTGGCAAGTGACTTGAGAAAACAAACGGAGAAGCAGTTAAAAAAATTCTGTTCTTTATCCTACTTTAATTTTTAGTCTTTGAAATTCCTGGTAATATTTTAAATGTTATTTAGTAGATACATAAACCTTTGAAAGTAACCCTCAATTTATAGGAAGTCAAAACACTTCCTAAGGAATCAACAGATAAGTTGTAAAATAAATTGCACCCATGTGACAAGGGGTTGACATTTAAAGCAAAACACATCAAGACAATTGACAATAAACATGTCAAAGTAAAGTTGTTTTTCAAAATTTACTGAAAAATGTATATAAAGAATCCATTAGGGTTTTAAAAATTAGGAGATGTGGATTTCTTTTACCAAACTTGAAGTGTTAACTTTAAATTGTAAAGTGCACTTTCAGATAGTATATGAGGAATGTTTTATTTTAGATGATCATAAATACATACAGGATCACAGAACCAGAAGCTAGAAAGCCTTCGGTTTTAATTCTAGTTACGATTTTTCCTTCATTCCTTACAGGCTCTTAGATAATATCCTTGAAGAAGTTTACTGCATAGAAAATACGAAAGTAGCTGCCAATTTACATTTCAACATGGGATATTCATGATGACTTACTAGGGAAAGGAAAAAAGGTGTCAATGTGTCAAAGTTTTAGGATCTAAAGAGTTTAGTGAAAGTCAACAGATTAAAGACCACAGAGGCTAAAGTGAGCAAAAATTCATCCCATCAGGAACGTCTGAATTATTCCTATCTTTACTCTCCTTGTACTCTCCATGTAGTCTCTTTCCTACGTTAGGAGAAATGTTTTTGATTTCTTTCCTCTTACCTGCTTTTTCCGTGTTTCAGCTGACATAAAGCTGCAGGCTAGTTGTTTGTTTATTCCCCTTTATTTCACAGAGAGGAGTGCTGAAACTGTAGAAAGCTACATTACTGCCTTGTAGTCTTACTGCTGTTAATGGGAGCCTTATACTCAATTACCACAATCTTCACAGAAAGTTTAATTAACCAACATAATGTGAAAAAAATGTATTTAGTAGCTAGATTGAGTGGAGTCATCGTATTAAACACAGTGAGATATCTCTATTTTGCACTAGAATGAGGTACATCCCAAATCATGAGAGGAGAAAAAATGATGCTTGAAACAACCTTGTGCCAGAAATAAATACTGTGTTATTATTCCTGTCATTGGAAATAACTATGATAATGCATTCACTATTGATCTTTCTCAGTAGGACTCCAGCTCTGACTCATTGCTCATCTTAAATGGCTCAGTGAGTTGCAAGAGCTGTCAGTTCTTGGCCATTTAGTCTTACAATCTTTTGTGTACTCCATCTGCTTAACAGTACTAGCTACCTGTGGACTACCATTCACATGGAGTAACAGTGAAGCAAGCCTGAAAAACAATATTGACTAAAATTTCTGGTTCCTATTTTTTTGAATTACGCACCAGTAATTTTGGATTCAAAAAAAGAAAAAAAGAAAAAAAAAAAAAAAGAAATAATTTTCATGAGGATAAATATCTCTGGAAAAATAAACAAAACCAGAATACATAGGAGTCAAAATAAAATTTGTATGTCTGATTTTTTTTTTAATAACCTTTAACTTACATTAATTTCTTCATTAAAATATATACATTTTCTTATGATTTTAGTAAGTTTTTTGATACTTTCCCTCACAGCATCCTTCTGCACAAGTTGTCCATCTGTGGTATGAGCAGGTTCATGGTTTGTTGGGTGAAGAACTGGCTGAAGAGCAGAGCTCAAAGGGTTGTAGTGAATGGGGTTACTCTGGCTGGTGACTGGTCACCAGTGGTGTGCCTCAGGCTTCAATTCCAGGGGCGGTTCTGTTCAATAATCTGTCAGTTATCTGGATGCAGGGGCTGAAGCTTGCTGAAGACACCAAACTGGATACCAGACCGACCGCCTTGAGGGACAAGATGCTTTCCAGGGGGATCTGATAGATTGGAGCACTGGGCACGGATTAATGGGATGAAGTTTAACAAGCCCAAGTGACGGATTCCGCACCTGGGATTGAGTAAAGCTGGGCACAAGTATCAGCTGGGAGAGCAGTGGCTGGAGAACAGAGCAGCAGAAATGGATCTGGGGGCTGGTTCAGGGCAGGCTCAACGTGAGCCCTCAGTGTGTCCCGGCAGCCAAGAGACCAAACCCCACCCTCGGGTGCATCAAACACAGCACAACCGGCTGGTCAGAAGAGATTATGCGATGTGTTCAGTGTTGGTGCAACCCCACCTCTGATACTGTCTGCAGCTCTGGGCCTCACAAATTAAGAAGGATGTGAAAGTCCTTGAATGCTTCCAGAGGAGGGCAAAAAAGCTGGTGAAAGGACTGGAAGGCATGTCCTCTGAAGAGTGACTAAGGGCTTTGGGCTTGTCTAGTTTGGAGGAAAGGAGGCTGAGGGGTGATCTCATTGCTCTCTATAGCTTTCTGAGGAGGTGAAGCAGAGAGGGAGGTGCTGGTCTCTTCTTTCTGGTGTACAGTGATAAGACACTTGAGAATGGTTCAAAGCTGCATCAGGGGAGGTTTAGATTAGACATTAGGAAGCATTTCTTTACCAAGAGGGTGGTCAAACACTGAAACAGGCTTCCTAGAGAGGTGGTTGATGCCCCCAGCCTGTCAGTGTTCAAGAAGCATTTGGATGATGCCCTTAAAAACATTCTTGGTCAGTGCTGAATTGGTTAGGCAGTTGGATGAAATGATCATTACAGGCCTTTTCCCACTGACATTTCTATTCTCTTCTGTTTTATTCTTTACGAAAAATTCTAGTGGTTTTGTTCATTCTTGTGTACAACCTCTTGAAAATAATTATCTGATATTTTAAAGTATATACACACACTGCTAGATTAAATGACTTCATCATGTACAATACATGTATAGTAAATAAAATTTATAGCCTGTTTTAAGTTATATGATCCTGCTGGTCTTCCATCTTCCTGGTTGTTTATATAACAGTCCCACTGGAAACGTGATAGATCTTTTTTTCCCAAAAAATTATAGTTCTCAGGACATAGTGATCTGATTTTTTTTTTTTAATGGATTTTCACAGGTAATTCCTAGATTATTTTGCCATTCCTAGCAGACATACCTTTTAATGTAATCTACAAACGTAATAATTTACAAACTAGTACATATAGCCATGTACTCCTACTACATGATAGTATCTCAGTAGATTTAGGGAGGAGAAAAAAGCCTGAATATACACAAAAGAAGTCTTATATTTTTGCTTTCAAAAGTGCATATAGAGTAAAAAATATGTCCTTGTGGAAAAATCTGTAAAAGTTTTTATCTTGATTTAAAAAATAGCAGTGTTTTTTAAGGGTATGTAAACTGTATGCTGTCAGAGCTGGAGTGATTGAGTGATTGACTAAAATTTCTATTATGAAAATGAGACCACATTACAGTGTTCTACGTGCTACAGCTGCCTATTGGTAGATGAAATAAGAAAAGCTCCAGCAGAACTAAATAGGCAAAAATCAAAATACATTACTTTGTCTCCTATGTCTAGACGCAGGTCTGTAAGCATGTCACTGGGGAGGTCCAATGGCACTCAGGCGCTTGAACTGGGCAATGAAGACCAGAATAAAACATTTGGAGACGATAATCAGATATACAGAGATAAAATGAATTTACAGACTAGAGGCTATTTTCATACTAGCCACCATCCAGAGGCTTTAGCTACTCAGGTACTTTAACTCAGATCTCTTCACTGTTAAACTAGAATGGTCCTTGGCATCACTTCAAGGCACAGTTTGAGAATTTGCACAGGTGAGGACACTCTCATAACGCAGTAGGTAGTTTACATCTCACTACCCTACTTTTGTGAATAAGAGGAGGAATAGTATTGGCATGGGCTGGTTGACACTGAGACCACAGCCATGGAGACATTTGCTTGCACAGATGTAGCTGGAGAGGTTAATGCTCTGGACACACAGCATAGACAAGAATCATGCTAAACTGGGGACACTGAAGGAGCAAATGCCACAGAAAGCAAAATGAGAGTCCGGTCATAAGCCAAAGGAAGTGTCATCAAGTCCACATGACAAGGCCAAGAATAAGTTAAACTGCTGGGACAACAGTAAGGCCAGTGAGTTGGTTGGGAGATCCCAGGAGAGGCTGCCAGACAGCAGTAACCACCAGTGGAAATCATAAATCCAGAACTGATGTACCTCAGAAATAAACACAGAACAAAGATGGGCTGTTTTATATACTTTTTAATATATGATCACGCTGGTACTTAACCTTTCAATGGTTTCTGGGTCCTGTGGATGCTCCAGTTTCAATATCCAGACAACGTTGGGTGGTAACTGACCAGTAAAATTAAACAAGGGGAAATTTAAATAGATGGTGGGAAATAGGACTTTGAGATCTAATAACCTACAGGAAAAATAGTACACCCCAGTTTTGTAACCAGGTGAAGTGATTTTGTAATTAAAAGACTTCCCAGTCACTGGGATAGCTTAGGGAATTTATGAATTTCCCCTGTATATGTAACTCAAAAGAAAATTCTCAAAAAAGTCATTTTTACATATTATGTTCATAAATATTAGACTTGTTAAAAATAGGAATCAAATTCAAAAAAATAGACAAGATCTGGTTAATCATAAAAAAGTGTTAGGAACTGATAAGTTTATCTGGATAGGGAATTTATTCTTATCTTTTAAGACTAATTTCAGTTTGACATAATAGAAATGTAGAGACATTAGTTACAGTTAATTTACACTCTATCTTCTAACAAAGAAAACTTAAGTAGAAGCCTTAAAGTGGGATGAGTTCTCTGCTGTGCTGCAGATAAGGTTAAAAAATGAAGAAAGAGCAGCACATGTGAAAGCACACAACCCACAGAAATAAATTACATAATGTATCTAATTAGTGTAAGGTATTAATTGAAAAATTGAACTCTTGATATTGTAAATTTGAACCTACCGTGGTTCTCAGTACATTCTTAATCTAACATTACATTTCCTCTGTAAAGATTTCTATATAAAGTTAACAAAGTTAAAACCAAAATATTGCATTGTATAATGGTAAAATTAAAAATTGTAGATACAATAATAATCTGGGCATTGATGTGGATAGTTATGTTTCATATATTTAATGTTAAACTAAATTAGTGCTTCCCACATAATATGCCTGTCTCAGATATAAAAAAATACAATATTACTGAATTAATATTCCCATTAATTGGTATGTACAGCTGTGAGAACACTGATATTGAATTCATTTAGCACAGATTAAGAAAAACATGGTAATATGAATGTTTACTCACCATTAAAACTTGACACTTAAGGATTTGGGGAATTTTGTCCCCCAAAAGTCCTTGATTTACCTTTTTCAGTAACATTTATTGTCAAATCTGGACTAGTATTGATGCTTCATTAGCAATTTCAGGTGCTTAAACCTCAAGAAAAAAAAAGTTTGCAGAATAAGTATCTCATAATTAATCCCAAACGTTCCCATAGGAAATTCAATGAAATGGCTAATTAAGATTTCTACATGTGTGCCTTCACATGAGGTTTTTAAATGTAGAAATTACAGCATTATTTTTAACCCTATATAATAATTCAGGCCATATTGTGGAAAGAATGTCTAATACAAATAGAAATTTAATGTATCTTCTTTCTGTGCTTTTTACAGGAAAGTGCATTAGCATAATTGTATTTAAAAGCTGTGGTTTTATATAAACAGTTTTCATTATCTTGTTACAACAGTTAAGATTTATGCACTACATAGATTTAAGAATTGATATCAATTCTGTTATATATAAATCTTTAAAAAAAACTGATACACTTAAAAAAACCTTCTTGGTAATGTAACAAATCTAATCAAAGAACACTGCAATAAATCACTAAATACTTTTGTCCAATACAATCTACTAATCAATTAGCATTCAAACTGCATTATGCCATTATGAGACCCTATCACTGCTTAGGCACCCATTTGTCATTTAAATTAGGTAAAACCTTTATGTTTAATTGCTGTGACACTCAGATTACTTATAGCTGTAAACTTAAAATCCCTGGATTTCAGTAGAACTGTTGTGGATTATAGGAGTGATTTATGACTGGGGACAGTAACTTCTTTTCAAAATCAACTTTTTTAGCTAGACCCATTTTTTAAAAAAAAAAAATTTTCTGGCTGTTGCCGCAATATGGACTGGGAATAATTTACTTTTAAACACTTAATTTAAGTCATTTAGTCTTACTTATTAGATTTTTTCTATGCTAATCAAGAGTGGAAAAAACATTGTCACAGACAGTGGAATACATAGGTGCCTAAAGCTTTAGGTAGTTAAATAGTTTAGGTTAAGTAATTTGCTTATAAAGGATAGGTTATTTGTAGATGTTTTCTTCAAATAGCTTGTTAGGTCTTTATTCAAATACCCTAGTCATTTCCCTTTAAATAATACTACCTTAATCTCCTGAGTCATCTTCAGGCTACTTCACTAGTTTCATACCTCTGTTCTAGCTTGCACAAACAGTTCATCAAATTTAAGTACGGGTTTCTAACAAAGTATGAATAAGAACAAAACAACAAAAGGGTTTTGAGTACTGGAGAACTGGAGAATTCTCCAGTTTAGAGAATTTTAGAGAACTGGAGAATTTTACTTTTCTAGTTTTTGCAGTGTTTTACATAAGCATAGATTCAAATGATGTTTGAATCTGTAGGTCTTGACCCAGTTGTATCAAACCAGGTTGTATTAATGACTGTCAACACTGTTCTAAAAAGTTCTGCTTGAATAAGATTTTTTTTTTTTTTTTCCCAAATAAAAGAGGAAGATGAAGTAAAAATATAGTAATCAATATGAGGAAACCACCAATCATCCCTCCACACAAGACCAGAGAAATTTTGCCTTTATGTTGCTACCTGGTGACGGCTTTCTGCTTTCTGAAGTTGGGATGTATTGGATGTAAATTCCGCATGCTTCCTGAAACATTATTTAAAACATATAAACAATTTAGATTTGGAAAAAAAAAAAAAAAAAAAAAAAAAAAAAAAAAAAAAAAAAAAGGCTTGGAATTTCAAAAATACTGACTTTTAAAGTAAAAATTTGCATCTAATTTGGTTAGATACTGCAGACTCTGTATGCTTCTCTGGAATATTCAGAACTTCTTATTCTTGACCCACCTTTTCCTCCCATAGAGCCAACCTCCCCCTCTACTTTGGGCTCTGCCACCAGCCCATTCTTTGTACACAGCTCTATTTAATTTAATGGGTCAGAATTCTTTTAATGAGTCTCATCAGATTTGTCACTTATTTCTGTGTGCACAGAACCTGTGAAACAGTACATTCCTCTTCTTCTCTTTTTTTTTTTTTTTTTTTTTTCCCTAGGGATTCAGTTAATGTCTAACTATACTTCTGGGAATCATCTAACTATCTAAGCTGTATCAGCTGCACTGCAGATAACTTGAGGCTAAATTCATTGCCCAGACATACTTCTGACTTGGAGGTACATAGCTGCCCTGAACACAGGGCATATTACCCGAGAGTAGCTGTGAGAAAAAATTCTGCTCACTGTGGGACACTGAATCACCTACATACAATATGAATGTACTTCAGTGGCCTTTTTCTGCCAGCCTTTTTTTACTTTCTTCTGTTCCTATTCAGTATTTTATTTGCCCTTCTCATATTTCAACTGTAAAACAGGGAACGTGGGGTGAGAACATAACCCCAGTGTAGCCACCTGTCGTGGTATACCGGTGTTAGCCAGCGATTCTCTCCATCAAAGGATAGCCTCCTCCAGGGGTTTAGCCAGGCCAGGACATTAATGGGGGGGTTTGAAACTATTCTCTTAAATCAGTGTTGTGTCATTTTTCGGTCAAAGACTTTGTGGTGGTTTTCAACTCATTACTACATCAGTTTAGTGCTCATTATCACTAAAGAAGTCAGACTAAATAAGCTGCATATCCTTACACCTTGAAAGATGTTATACCTGACACCTTGGAAAATGTTTAAGAGTGACCAATTGTAATGGAAAAGGAGCATGGTTTGCTTTCTGACCTTAAAGAAGCCATCCAAGGCCTATCCTGTACAATGTTATGTGTACCTGTTAATATTTGATTCAGATTTAAATATTAAGGATGTCAATATTCTATCCAAATATCTATTGACTATTTTATAAAATATACTCACCATACTCTCAAAAAGATTGTCAGGACAGCCATTGCAGTAAATGGACTCAATCTATATTGATGGCTTGTTGTTTTAGAAGCACTCTCTGCTACATATGCACGCGGAGAGTTGAGCAGACTTTTGCTTGAGAGAATAAAAAATGAGGGGAAAAGAATTATCTAATAGAGTGTTATGAAATATGTTTTTTTCAAGGACAAAGTATTTCGGTTTTATTCTTGATAACACAGTAACAGCTTTTGTGACTTGCTTGATGCCCTAGCAAAGACAAAACAGAAGAGAACAGAGCTTTTCAGTTAAGCATATAAACTTAATAATTCACAGGTAAAAAAAAAAACTCTGTGTTACTTCTCAAGATCAACTCAAGTACTCGGTTTACTAATCCTTCTAAATGTACTACTTGAAATTCAAAGCTATTGACACATGAGTTTAGTTTTACACGGAAAGTAGATTTGTTAAGATATGATAAAGACAGTATCTGAAATGCTACATGAATTATGTTATTATTGACAGCAATTTTGCAGGTGGCTATAGAAGCTACAAGTAAAACTGGTAATTGCTAATAGAGACACTTTGCTGAGTTATAGTTGTATTCCACATAAATAACCATTTGGTGAAATAACCAAATAAGTAAAAAATCTGAAAACTGTTCAGTATGAGTCAGGAGAAACTTTATCCATTGAGGAGAAATTTCTCCAACAGAGAGGAAGAAAAGTTTTTACTGAAGATAAATTTTATGTTTGTCTTTCTATCCTTTCAAAAAAATTCCTTTCAAACATTTTGGATCTTGCCCTAGCATTTATTGTCTCACAGTGAAATTAATTCTCAGCCACCAAGTAGAATAAGATACATAAAAAATGTAATTTATCTTGCATAAACTATGGATTACTTCTACCAATTTAGCACTCTGAAAACTATTAAAATAATAAACTATAGTCTTATCACCTCACAGCTGGCATAGTGACAAGTAGCAAAGGAAGACTGTCTTTGTGCAAATATTTCAACAGAAAAACTTTATCTGGGTTACTGTGCCTTATTCTTCTTCACTTAATTCTGTATAGGAGCTGTGGTTATTACCTTGATGTATTTTTATCGATTTGCTGAAGTTTCTTTCCTAGTCAGTTATGAGACATTACTATTTTTTCAAAAGGAATTAAGGGAATGAATGTGCTGGATTAGTGCAACTCATTACAGGTTGTTTGTATCCTTATGGCAACAGAAGCACTTTGCTGTTCAGTTCAGTCAAACTGCTTTAATGCAGAATAGGATATTTCAATCTATAAAGATTCCAAACAAAAATCTTAGAGATTTTTGTTTAGACAATTTGGGCTAATTCTATTTGGAACTGGTCTGTATACACGGTACTTTTTGTAAAGACTGTTTTTATGGTTAAAAAAAAAAAAAGAAGAAAAACCCAAACCACAATCAAATAATAAAATTGTCTTCAAAGAAACATTCTTACTTGATATTATATAAAAATATTTTTTTTGTTTTTTTTAAAAAGTAGAAAAACTAATATGGAGAGTTATTTGACAAATATTTCAACATAATTCTCTGGTATTAAGAAGAATGTAACAAGAATGCATGTACTATGTTCTGCTATGTAACAGAGGAATATAATAACACTTTCATTTTTTATGTGCAAAAGTAAAAATTCATTGAAAATTGTCATGTAAAGAAAAGGCCAGAAGCAGGAAAAAATCTCTCTTTAAAGGTTGCTTATAAGTGTTATTATCAACATTTGGTGCCTTGACTATCAAGTTAACATATTTGGGGGGATTTCAGGTTTTCTTTTTTTTCTTTTTTTTCTTTTTTTTTTTTTTTTAAAAAAAAAAAAAAAAAAAAAAAAAGACCAGTAGGTTTTCAGCTGGTCAGCAAAATAAATACTTTAGTGGGCTAGCAGTGTGAGAGTCATAATACATTTTTAACTTTTTTCCCTTAAATGGCATGGTTAAGCTTGCAGCAGTCATGTTCCACAAACAGGATGTGAAAATGTGTAAAAATCAAAGATTTTCAGTTTCAGACTTAAAATTGTGAGCTTAAAAAAGAAAGAAAAATTGTCATTTTCTTCAGAGAAAATTAAAATGCTGAAAAAAACTGGCCTGTGTGATCTACCTTGTCACAATCTAAAAGAAAATGAAACAAAGTAACACACTAATTATATTTTTGCTAAATGTAAATATCCATTTAACATCTATTCCTTATTTTCATACCCCAAATAACTAGCTATTATTTATAAGTGAAATTTATTTGGGGTATAAAGATAAAATCCTTGAATGTTTATTTAACCTCCTAAACCCATTTTATGCTTGAGTTATATAATTCTATTCCTGCCTTTACAGCTAATAAACAGGATGATTTTAAACAGTCCTTCCTGGTACATTTATCTGGTATTCATAACACAAAATCTTGAAGAAATCAAAGCTGTTCTAGAGAACTGTTTTTTTTTTTTTTTTTAAATAATAAAGAATGAAAGCATTTTGTTTTCTTGAATGGAAATTTGAAGGATATTTGTACAAAAGTTAAAAAAAAGAAAAAAGGTGTGGGTTTGGTTTTTTTTGTTTTTTTTTTGGCTTGGTCCCAACTCTTTTCCAAGTAGTTGTGAGTAAGAGAAACAAGTAGAAAGTAGAAGCATTCACAGGTTATCTTGCTTAGTTATCCATTTTCCTGGACAAAGTGTGTGAATACAAAATATAAAAGCATTGACCGTGATATTTATGAACCTCAGTCCTTGTTTACAATGTGCAATCTAAAGTAAAAATTAAATGCAAGTCTTATTTTATATGAAAGAGTTCAAACAAAAGTAAACCTGACAAATTTCTGGTTTCTTTGTTTTTTGTTTAATTTTGGCCAAATAACATTTCCAGAAAAAATAAGCTCTAAAGGAAAAATTCAGAAAGTAACTCTGAACTGTCCAGTGAACTGGATGAATGTCATACTGTAACAACAAATTATTTGTTTACATTATTAACCTCCAGTGATTTACAACTAACTCCCGTGATATTCAATCTCTACTCTGTTATTTAATCTCTCATTAAAAAAAAAGAAATAAATTGGGAAATTCCCTTGTGTTTGCAAATTCTCCCCATTAATTTTGATTGAGAATTCGTCTCAAATCAGCTTTACCAGAAAAATTGACTTAGATCAGTGTAAAATTAAATGTATGCAAATGTTTTATGTTACCAAAAATCAGCTTGCAAGAAGAGCTACATGAAATCTTTCCAATTAAAGCTTTGCTTTCCTGTATCATAGTGAAAATAATCCCTTTGACTTTGAAACATACCTTTCAATTATGTGTTTCTGAAATAATTTTATCATTTACTTCTATTGCAAAACATTTGCTTTGAAAGCTGATTATGCTACAGAAATAGATACCCAGAGAAGACTGGGGAGAGGGAGAAGCAACTCAGTTCACATCCTTTTTGGTATTAGTATGTTCAGTGAGTTAATGGAAAAGCTTATACTAATCGCACACTATAAATTAGTACATCTGCAATAAAAGAACTGATTTTCCATTTTAATCTCTAGGGAGCTGTTCTGTAAATGTATTTCTATCTTAGGTACTGGTAAGTTCAATGAGGTACACTATAGGACTCATGCTCCAGTAAACTGATGAAAGATGTTAAATGCAAGAACAGCATTAAAGTTATGTCTGCTGGCAGTATAAATGAAAGTCCCTCGGTATCCCCTTGTAACCTGCTCTAGAGTTTGCAACTCAACTGTGAAATGGGCACTGGATTAAAGAAACCACTACATCAGGATGAAGAAAAAAATATTTTCTTCATTTCTTTGGAACTACCTTAACAGACTTTGACTTTTAGGCCTGTCTTCCCTTGTGTTAGGGAACACAAGTGATCACTTTTGATTCTGGAAAAGTGTTGATCTGATATATGTGTGGGAAATACATGATGTTCATGCCTCAGATTAGCTGCTTCTTGGCAAATCCTGCCTTAACATGTTTATATATGTATATATAGATATACGCATACAGAAATATCTTTCTCATACATTATCAATATCTCAGTCAGAGCTAGAGCCAGTGTAAACTGCCTAATTTTCGCTACAAAACCCAGAAATCTGGCACAATTTATACTTTGCTGTAAATCTTACCAAGAAAATGAAATTAAATATAGAAGTCTTAACTGAGATCTACAGCTTTTTGAAGTCTTGATAATTATTGATATATAATGCATATATAGTGATATATATGCATTAACTTTTTGAGAGCAGGAATGTGTCCCCACCAATATGCAGAGGCTTAATTCTCTCCTAGTGAATAAGAGAGAAATTCAGCTGATGTCAACAGAGTTTCGGATTTGTTTCAAAATAATTTTAACTGAGAGAAACCATTTTATGTGACTTATTAAGAAGACTTTTATTACTGTCCATTCTCCCATTGTGGCTGTGGGAAGAAACTCCATGTGTTCAAATTGTAGGCAAGAAAGAATTGCAGAATACTCCCACATAAACCCTTATGTTGCCACACTTAAAAAAAAATTACATGCATGGACGTACAAGAAGAGCTGAGGTGAAGCAAGCTGATGAAAACTGTTCTCATTTCCAGTTCAGGTGGGAACCTAGAAAGCATGTATTTTCCAGGGCAAAAAATATTTTGACTATGTCACAGGAATGAGTATTAGTTGTTAGAATACCACCTGCTGTAAATAGTTGCTCCTGTCCCGTTCTAGTCATACTGACAAACATCTAATATCATGTGGATAGCAGACCATACTCTTGCGCTGTTGATTATGACTCTTGATGCAAAGAACGTGGATTGTACTAGCGATGTTTTGATATAGCAAGGTAATTTAGGTTCACAGTGCACCTTGTCAGTATAATGTCCCTTGGTTGCACTGTATCCCTAAGTTTCAATATATTCTCTATGCTAAAATTCTGTAAGTTCAATTCTTTAAAATTCTTAGTTCCAAAACAAATTGTACTTGCTTCAGTAACTTCAGTTATCAGATCTGGTGAAGAAATTATTTAACTGATTTTAAATTTCAGTTCTTGCAGAAATATATACTTCATTTCTCTTCCATAAGACAAATGTATTTCTTTTAGGTAACAGAGAAAATAGCATTCATATCTTTATGAAACCAGTTTTTTAATGAATTGCTTAAAATAACAAGAAAATGTGAAATGGATTGCAATTTCACGACAGGTAAAAGACACTAAGAGTCTTCAGGTGTTGGTATCCAGTGTAAAGACAGAAAGTTAATCTACTGTATTTTTTCTATTCACTACCCTGTGTTTACACACTCAAGCAGGCATATATATGTGCTCAGACTAAGGAGCTCCTTGTGTAAAACAGCGCAGTTAGGCAAGTAATTAGCTGTTGTTGGCAAAAATTATCTGTACTGTTATGAGGAATGGGAGGATCAGACAACCCATATAAAACTCGTTGATGACAGCATGTTAAGTACCATCTTCTGTGGCTAACCCCGAGAGGAACCACTCTTCCCTGGCTATTTTCTACAAAACCCACACAAGGACTGGGGGACACTTCCACTGATTTCAGTGAGGCTTGACCCGAGGTCTCAGTTTGTTAATGTAGCTGGGGCTTGTTCCATGCTGTTGGTGCAGAGCTTTACAACGTATGGAAACATTCTAGGTGCTGTTCTATTAAACTGTTTTGTCACACAGTAATTTGTCAAATCAATTGTTTGCATGCTCTACTAAATATCATATGTTACTCTGGGAATTTTAAAAAACTTAAAATTTGTCCTAAACCTCACTTGACTTAAAGACTTCAGCCAGATAATTCATTTCTTTCAAAATGTTATGTTTAGGGAAGGTTTAAGTTAATATTTTATAATTTATTATTATTTAAAGAGAAAAATGTGATCTGTCTGTGAAGAGAGACCTTTACTACCAACATTTTCTTGTTTTGTTTCATACATAATTCTATATATATATGTATTCTGTAGTTCTGAAACAAACCATGCTACAATTTTTAATTTTGCTTTCTTTTTCATAGATGAATACTTACACTTCAAAGTTTATCATCAGTAATGTTATAGACTGCTGAAAATAATTTTTGTTTTTCCCACAAGTAGAATCTCAAAGATCTGAAAACTAAAACTAGTTGATGCAGATTTCATTAAGTTTTTCATTTTTACTTATTATATAGGTAACTGTTTTATCAAATTTTGAAATGCTTGACATTTTTACCTACATGATTACATTCTTTGAAGAAGATAGATATGTCCTTATTTTAAATGGAATCATAGAATAAATCAAGTTGAGGGGGCAAAGCTTTCTTTTTATAGGTGTTATTTTTCTCCTATGTTAACCGGAAATATTTTCAGGAGCAATATGACAGTTAAAGAGTTCAGTAACAGAACAATTTCAGTATATAAGTTACTGTTAACACAATGTTGTTATGGTGGAAAATAAAGCCCAGCATATTTTTTCATCTAAAAATCTGAATGGAAATGGCATATAATAGTGACATATGCATAAAATTGCCAAAAGGAAGAACCACAAAGACCCTTTGCAGTAATACAATGACAGCAGAGAAAATTAAAAAAATTCAACCATAAAACCGCAATAAAGTGTTTGAAATAATCCATAGAATTAATTTTCACTATATGGTCTTAAAAGAGGGCATTGGGCAGGTTTTCTAGGGACAAAGATGGAAGAGAAATTTTGCACCAGGAAGCATTGTTCTTAAATACTTGACTAAATAATGTGATGTGATCCCAGAGCAATTCTCTGTGAAATTCACTAGTGTTTTACCTCTTTTTTGGAAGCACACGAGCTCTGCTGAGACGACCGCCAGAATACAGCCCAGGACAATGAGTAGAAAATCGCATAGGGAGCCATAAACTTGTCTGGGGACCCTGAAAAAAGGAGGAAGGTTTGCTTGCAACGAGGAACAGACCCAAAAGGCAAACTTCAGAGTAATGGAAAGGAGGCTTTTCAGCACACCTGAGGGAATGGGTAGGAAGGGAGAAAAATCATGAACCATTTTGTAACCTAGAAAGCCCTTGGAAAGCTGACGGGCTGAAAAGCAAGGCAGTAGGACAGGGAAGGAGGACAAAGTCCAACACTGGAAAGATCAAGCTCTTGTTCTAACCCATTATCTACTTTGTCTCACTCAGTACATCTGCTCTACTCTTTTTTGCTTTTATTACTCAGTATCTAAAATCTTTAGCTTTGAAGACCAAAGAGACAAATCTCAAGGTTTTTGGCCCATACAGGATGCCTTCACATGGATGTAATTTTTTTATAGGGCAATAAAATTCAGCTCATATCAGTTACTATCAGAGCTTCATAGATTCAGACCTAATCTCGTTACACCAGGAGGAGGTAACAAATCAGTAAAGTAGATTCACAGTTTAGATAGTCTAATAGGTATTTATGGTAATCTCACTGACAAAATATGATATTTCTGTTAATAATAATTCGAATGACATTTGTTGAATGGTTAAACAAAACATCTATTTTGTATTTCAAGTCACACTATGAATATTTTAAACTGTTCTGACCGCTCATTCCGAGATAATTAGACAAGTTAATTATTGTAAAATTATATTTATATTAAATTCATATAAATCTCAATATTAATGTATATTAAATATATAAATATTTCTAGAAATATAATTACAATCTATATTTAATATATTAAATTTATATATCTTTTCAAATATTAATGGTAATTTTTTATTTATAAAATATAATTATAGTAAATTATACCATGGAGTCAAAATCTTCCTGTATATCTATGTGTGACCTTTGTACACATGTCAGCTTCAGCTTAAATTCTGTATCACTGCAGAAATAGCAGCATCATGCTCACTTGCAACCCTACTGTCTTACACAGAATTTTTACTGATTTTCTATCTACTCGTTGATTTTTCTAAAAATTCCTAAATTTTTAATAATTTTAGTTTAGTTTTAGATTGCTAAAAATTAAGAGTTAGCCTGACTCATCTGAAAAACAAACAAACAAACAAACAAACAAAAAACCCACACATGCACCAAAACAAAAAAACAAACAAACAAACAAACAAAACCCAAACCACCAAATATTTGCTTTTGTAGATCTGGAAGAGAAAGTTTTCTTAAAATCAGCAGTAAAAATAACGATATTGGCAATATTATTATGCTTTAAAGAGAGAAGCCAAAATGACAGCCAAGTTGAAAATCAAGTCTTAGATGACCCATTCACTTTAAGGTTCCTTTTTATTCAGCATGTAAACTTACATCTTAAAAGTGTCACTAAGTGTCACATTCTGAAATATTGAGGCTCAAATATATGCTGTTCTGCTTATATGAGGGGAATTCAGAGGATCTTAAAACAGGAAATATATCACCCTTCTAAACTGAGTATTCTGCAGGAAGTTAAGTCCTTACCCCTTTTCATTTAAAGGGAAAAGGCATTTAATCAGCCCGGTAGTTATGAATGTTATTCTGCTTTTACTCTACTGTTTGTGCCCTGGTGTTTCATTCTGAGAAGCACTTAGCACATGTAGAATACATGCCTTAGATTGGTATCACGTCCTTTGGACAATGACTTTGTGCATGTGCAACTACTGTACTGCATTTCTCCCTGAAATTCTACAAGAAATTATACTGAATGAGCAAACTGACTTTTCTGCTTTCTTAAACTTACTGACTGTCATTAAGTTATTTTGTGTAATTGTTTTCAAATTTCTGTAATTATCCCAGCAGGTATGATTCAGAGATATATTAATTTAAACTAAATATCTTTATAGTATCTGATATGTCTTATTTAAATTTTCTCTCATCTTTCAAGTAGCAGTATTTCAGGATTTTTCTTAATGATATCAGAACAAGGAAAATAGAAAATCAAAAGTTAATGTATTATTCTTTTTCCTCTAAATTCTAGTTCTGTTGCTACCATATTAATACTTTTATCTGCTATGTCTCCTTTAAAAAGCTGAATTGTCCTTTACTTATTTAATGAATCAAGCAGAAAATCTAATTAACTATCACTGTCTAATTCTCAAATTATATAATTGAACTGAAAAGTATGGACAGAGTTAACAACGGAACAACCACAATTGACCTTCACTTGAAAATATCTATCTTTCAAATCTGATCTTTCAGATAGTATTTGTACTCACCTGCAGAGAAAAGTGTGGTTATACCTGATTTAAATAAGGAAAAAAAAATATTTATAAGATTTTTCAAAATTATAGAGACTTTAGACTATTGGAACTGATAATCCCTTTTGATGATTTGGCCATTAGAATGTTATATTGATACACTGAAACAGGAGAAGAGTATATTTAGAGACTTAAATATTTTTAAGAGTCTGGATAAAATTTGGATTATGCAAGTGCTTGGATTTATTCTTGAACACAAATTAGATTCATAAAAATCCACTTTTTTGATGGAAATACAATGTCTATTTGAACTTGGGTATTTCCAGATTTGTGTAGTTCTTGTCACATATTTATTTGCTAATATAAATTTAATATGTATATACAAACCTCAGAAGAAGTTCAATGAGAGTAGTAATTAAACATGATAAATCAGCTGAAGAAAACATCTAAGAAAAACAACATGAAATCACATCTACAGTGGTAAGGCCAGATGATGAGACAGAGAATTTTATTTTCCTTACTTGGGAGATATTTGTACAATAGAAAGACTAAAGATTCTTTAATTACTGAGGAGTGCTTGTTATTTTGAAATGAACACAGACTGCGCCTTCATCAGTGGAATATTACTGTGGGTAGTTAATGCTGGTAATAAGGAAATTTGCAAGTGTAAAAGAATAGTATTTGTTAATGGTAAATAGTGAGGTGTATTTGGAAGAGTACATGCTCTCTGCAGTTCTAAAAGATCTTTTCAAGCTGTCAAGTGTCTAGGTAAAATGTGATCGTTCGTGATAGACCACAGTAACCCTGCTAAGTTACACTCTTTCTGGTATTCATTGCTTCTGTAGAAGAAGTAAGGTAAGTTTTGTGTTTATAGAAATATGGCTGCCGTGAAAATAAAACAAATCAAAACAAAACAAACAAACAAACAAAAAATTAAAAAAAGAAAAAACTGAGTGTGGAAAATGTGTGGAAAGACTTTCAGGTCAGTTTTCAGAGTAAAAAATTGCAATTCTGACAACAGTGACTTTTGAGTATAACAGGGTTTTTAAAGTTCTATTGAAAGTGAGAAAAAAAATTCTATGCAACCCATAATGTTTGACTGCTAAAAGAAAATCACTATTTTAAACAGGTTACACATGGAACATCCCTCACTATCATAATGGGAACGTTCCATTGATAACCTCTGAAAAAAAAAAAAAAAAAAATGGTAGCAGGCCGTAGTCAGAAAGTTTTATACACAAAACATACCAGATTTTTAACCATTTGTAAATGAATGCGTTAAGAAACTTCTTTGAAACCACAATCACATTCCTTTTGCAGCACTGGAATTTTTGATATAATAAGAAGTATGCAGAATAATATCAAATCACTGCCAGAAACTGTCCCTCGCCACTGTTAACTTAGTAAAGGTGTTCTCTTCTGCTTAAATCTAGCATGTATCCCCTGGTGTTCTTCATCAATGGGGAGTGTAAATTCGCATAACATCGACTTTGCCAGGTGACTGAAACAGCTACAATGGAGGAGATGTGTAAATTAGCACACAACCAAGGTGATACATGTACTGAGCACACTGCAGCATTGTTATTCCAATCTAAAAGTAGTCTACTCGAATTGAAAAAAATAAAATGTTAGTCTGCCTCTACTGTTGTCAGTTTTGGATTGAGAACAGTAGATTTTGCACCGTGTTCCTCTATGTGAGATAGATTTACCTGCTTTTCTCATTCCCAAACCTATTTCAAAAAGTACCTTTGTACTTATTCAAGCACTCCAAACATATTAATTAACAAGATGCTCTTAGAAGAAAAAGAACATATGATAATCTTAAGAGAAACAGGGAATAAAATTAAACACACAAATAAAAGCATAAACCCCTCAAACTTTGGCACTAACTCCGTAGAGCTAGAAATATCTCTGGTATCTTTCCTACCCACCAGGCAGAATAACCTTAAATTGTTACTTGAAACTCTTCTGAAGGTTACGGGAACAGTGTTCTCTTAATTATTGCTTCTACTGCCTTTCCTTCTGCTCCTGTTGTTTGAACACAACTTTGTAGCCTGGGTCTTAATTAGAAGCCCAAGTCTGTTCAGATAGCATTGTTAAATTAATTTAAGCCAGACACAACGACCATCTTCTGGAGAAAAAAATACCCAAATCAGCAAACCCAAATCCACAACAAAATACACTCTTAAAAATGTCAAAAACTATTTTCTTTATTACAGAGAGCATTCCTTGATGCGATACTATAAACACACTTCTTTCTGTTGCTTTCAGATGAGAAAATGGCTTCAGAGAGCTTTTAAATTCGGCAATTGTAATATTCAGGGTAACTCACAAGAAAGCCATACAGACAGACCCTGCTCCACAGCCCTCTGCATAGATGCCATGTGCAGGGTTTCAGATTTAAAGCATGGACTGGAATTCATTCCTAGAGCTGCTTAGGGCCTTGTTAGAAGCAAGCACTTCTGACAACACCATTTCATTTCTTTCTGTACTCTTCTTCCAAGTACATCGGTTTTTGACATCCGCCTTTGGCTGACAGAGCCTGTTTTGAAAGGATTTAGGGTCTTCTGTTTTGAAAATTCCCCGTGTAAAATGGTAACATCTCAATTAGTAGGCCTCTATGAACTTTCAATACTACCTAATCATGCTAGTAAGAGCACATTGCTGTACTTTTCACGTTTAAGATCTCACCTTTCATCAGATGATCTGTGTATGTTGTGGCCAGCAACCAGGCAGCACAAGGCTGCTTGCTCACTCCCCTCCCTAGCAGGATGGTCAGAGAGAGTGGGAAAGGTAAAAGTAAGAAAAACCGTGGGTGGAGATAAGCACAGCTTAACAACTGAAATATGATAATAGACATTTCTAATGAAAAGGAAAATAACAGAGAGAGAAATAAAACTCAGGAAAGACAAGTGATGCTGTTGACACGCGGAAACAAACTTCATAAAGCAGGTATGTTTATTCCAGCCGGGGTGCAAGGGGATTTCTCCACAAAGCTTGCACCCCATCCCTGTCAAGTAGTCAAATATTTATTACACCAAAGCATACATATTCATTAGGAAAGGCCAGGTTATTATAATTAGTTTGAGGAGTACGTGTGGTTATTATAATTATTCAAAGGGAGAAGTACGTGGTCTTCTTCACGGTGTCTGCTCTTTCCAGGGCATGCGCTGTGAAGCAAAGTCCAAGTGTCTTTTTCTAAATTGGCAAGATCGTCCTCCCTCGAGAGCTTCTCTGAGTCCTTTTGTTCAAGTTTACCTAAATCCCCATTCAGGGCTCCGAGTAGGTGCCCACTCAGGGCTTTGCTTCTGCTATCCGTGAGCTGTCGTTTTAATTCGTGCCCCCGGGATACCTGCTACTTTCTTATCACAGTCAATCGCCAAGCTGTCTGGTAAACTACACTGAACCCACAAAACAAGTCTGGACAAGCAGGATTCTTAGACAACGTTCAGAAACAGTCATATGTTGCTATAACTAAATAATTTACAAGGAAAGTGGTCATTTCTCTGTATCACTGTCCTCATCCAATGTCGGGGGAGGTATCGATACAATCCCAAGAGCGAGATTAAGACCCAAACGAGGTCAAATGCCGTATACCCAAAACAGGATTTTATTACTGAAAAGGTGAAGAGGGGCAGCGATAGGACAGAATGGAGGGAGAAGGCAGAACTGAAGCAAGGATGGGGGATAGGGCTGCAAGAACAGTCACCACCGTGGATCCAGCGGCGTCCCGTTGGTCCTCAGCCTTCAGTCCTTCGGAGGTGGGTGCACACGGGTCTGGCTTCCATGGTGGGTGCACACTGACAAAAACGTTCTGCTGCCTTTTTAAGTTCATGGCATCCGCTGATCAGCAGGTCTGCTGGCCTTTAGTTTTTTCCTCTGGTCCCACAGGTTTTGTTGCCTCCGGCTTCAGGGCAGGAGCGTTTGCCTCTTCCCCGTTCCTTAGCAAATGCAGGTGGGGTCTGGCCTCCACAGCAGAGCCACGAAGGGCTGCAGGATGGGCCCAGCTCAGCACACCTCTGCCCCTTTGAGGCTTGTCTGAAGGGTCCGGACACTGCAACCGCAAGGCAGTGGGGGAGCATCCTTCAATCCACTCCCGCTCCTCTGGGCGACATCCCCCAGAGCAATCCACAGGCCGCAGCAGCTTCTCGGGGAGGTTGGCACAGGCACAAGCCTTGGGACACTCAGGGGACATTTCGGTCTCTCGCAGATGCAAATGGAAACGACTCCTCACCACCAACTGACGAACGACCAGCCAGGCCCTCAGCAGTGGATCCCCCCAACTTCCCACGAGTTTACCACTGACAATGCCCTCACATGGCTGGAACATCCCCGTGGGCAGTTGGGGTCACCTGTCCCAGCTCGTCCCCTCCCAACTGCTCGCGCACCCTCAGCCTGCTGGGCGGTGGGTGGGCCGAGAAGCAGAAAGGCCTTGGCTCTGTGTGAGCACCGCTCGGCAATAACCACACACCCGCAGTTACCAACACTGTTTCCAGAACAAACCCAAACTTCAGCCCGTACCAGCTACCGGGAAGAAAATTAACTGTAGTCCAGCCCAAACCAGCACAGTGTAACAATGCTGCTACATAACTGATAAAATCTATTAGAGCAGAGCCAAGAGAGCAGGTGAAAATCACCGAGATTATGATGTAGTTCAGCAGTAAAATTTCGAAGGACTCCAGGAGTCGAGTATCAAAGGAAATCTCTCTTCTCATGTGAACAACTGAAGGGAGTATCGTAAAAATAGCTGAGAGCTGAAATAAACAGGCTAAGAAGGGGGATTCAGAAAAGGATTTAGTCCACTTGATTTTTTGTCACTAGATACTCCCAGAAGAAACGGGGGAATATTTCCAAGATAATTTTATGTTTTTCTGGGGAGAAATGGGCTGCTCTTTTCGGGCAGATAAACTGACTTCTGTTGTTGTTGCTGTCATGGATCACAAGTATCTGGTATGCCGCTTTCAAATGGGATGTTTTCTTTTGAGCATATTTAAAATATTACTCAGAGATATTTAAAACGACATAGGGCTGGTAAACTCTGCGCCAGCCATGGGAAATACCTGGTCCTGCGAAAGTTCAGAGTTTCCTCAGAATGATGTCACAGAAGAGAAAAAATAAAGATTTTGAGGCTTTAGTCAGTCTATCTCCTTGCCTTAAGTCAGACTAATTTCAGACAAAATCTAAATAATTGGAATGATGGCAATTTCAAAATTTCCTTTAAAATCTCTGGTAATTTATTATTCTAATAAATAACCGATAAAAAGCCTAATAAAGCAAAAAAACCCTGAAATGAGCTGTATCAAATTCAGCTTTTTTCCACTTGCAGACAGATTTCTATAAAGGTCTGGATTTGCTTTTTTTTCACTGGCAGGATTTGTTGGAGAAGGTGAATATTCACTGACCTCTGATTTGAGCCACTTAACCATAAGCAGAGAATTGACAGTATTCCTCACTCTTTAAATATCCTTAAGCTTATAAAAATATTTTAATACTGATTTTTCTTTTTCTCTCTCAAAATGTCTATTTTTCTTTCTACTAAGCCTGCTTTGTTTCAAATCCTTAGTTTATACTGTCCCTTGGGAAACTTCTGACTGATCCATGCCCTTCTCGAGATGGGGACCAGCAACAGAATATTAGAATGCTAAGTACAGTATCAGTTACCTTCATCACAGGGATACTTCCTTCCCGCTTTTCTTCTTCCTTTCCTACCTGCAAGCACCATGGATCAGTCAAACTTTGACCACAGAAATTTTACCCATTGCAGTTACATCATGGAAAATATTTATTTCTATTACCACACATTTTCCTTACTTACCAGGCAAGATGCTCAGATGAGAGTGTTTCAATTACCAAATCTCTCCTCTACACAAATCATTTCTGGACGGGAAAAAAGACTGCAATTGCACCGACCAGCTAGTGTATATCTTAACGTGCCTTGAGGTCCTGCTCCTCTGCTCATCAACATCAGGTGTTTTCTAGCATATGTATTAATATCATGCAGGTGCTATCTAACCCATACATGTGTCTTTCCTTTCTGCGGGAAAAGGACATAGCTACCTGGTTTTGGGCCAATGCAAAGCGAAGATGGAGCTCAAGTCAACAGTGCGCAAGGGTTTCTGGACCCCTTGTCTTAGGTGTGGCCGGAACAATAGAAAGAAGAAAAGGTGATCTTCCTTCATCTGAGATCCTGACTCTGATTCTAACTCTGTGGTCTCAGGATCCCCATGCTTTTTATATCAATCTTTCAGCATCTGCAACAACGGAGGAGATAAAAGAGCACTTCTTTATTTTTTCCTCCAAAGTCTGTTTGGAGAGACAATGTATTAAGAAAATTAATTTACCTTTTTCTTTTTTTTAACTCTTCAATATTTTTAATAAATATTTCACAGCATACAGTGAAAGATTTTTCTGGAGTGCAAACCACTTTTTTTGGCTTGCAAACCACTCCTTCATAAGGAGGAAAAGAACTACTGGACATTAAACCAAAATCTAAAGAAGGATGTTAGTGAGAGGGATATAGGAAGGGTAAGCTCAGGATGAACACATGATGCCTGAAATCACAAAACAAGACAGAATTATCTGGAGATTAAAGTTCTCTCCTGTGGCTCCAGAGATACTTCTACTCCACACACCAGTCTGTGGGACCGGATGGGATCCACCCGGGGACGCTGAAGGAGCTGGCTGGGGGCTCGCCAAGCCGCTTTCCAGCATTTACCAGTGAGGAAGATGTTGTTGGTTGCTGCTTTTTCTTCAGGACTTTTGAATCAAAAAGGCCACAGTTAAGGAAAGATTTTGGCTACAAATGGGCCCAAGCTGGTTCAGAAGGACCCTGGCTGGGGCTCTGCGGGGCAGCACACGGAAGCGTCCCCAGGGCCGCGGAGCCGATGCTCCTGCAAACCCGGCACACACACGGACTCGTCTGCCAGCAGCAGCCCTGGCGAGCAAAGGCGGGCGTGCAAGGCCTGGCTCAGTGCGACGACACTGCAAGGCTGAGGCCAGGCTGGGCTTGACGACAGGAGCCCGCTCCGGCCCCACGCAGACTCTACGGGGGGGGGCCTAGCTCCCTGGCACTGCTCAGCCCCCAGCACAAAGCGGCCAAGAGGGGCCAAGAGAACAGCAATTGCTGCAGCGGGAAGCCCAGCACCGAGCAGAGTTCTCCAGCGCCTCGTCCCCACCGACCCCGTCCCCTGCAGAGCTGCCACCCGGGGAGAGCCCCTCCCGCCGCAGGGCAGGGTCAGAACCCCCTGCCGTGGGATCCACCACCTGTGGGCTCAGCCTGCCCCTGCCAGCACAGGTCCCCAACAACACCGCCAACACAGGTCCCCAACACCGCCACCAACACAGGTCCCCAACAACGGCTCCACGGGCGCACACAGCCAGGAGCACCCACGGGAGGCGCACTCAGCCTCTCCTCAGCCCTTCTTGGGCCACGCTCCCCTCTCCCCACCCTGCCGACTCCTCCGCAGAAGGGGCGAGCGGCAGGTGTCAAGCCCCAGCCCCAGCAGGAACCTCCTCCTCCCTCCCGGGGACCGCAGAGGCGTGAAGACCAAGGTGACAGGGACTGTGGGCGAGCAGGGGGGTTTCTGGGCAGAGGCAAGCTCTAACACCATGTGGGGACAGCACGTGCCCACTTTACTCACAGAGAGCCCCTAACCACCTTCTTTATGGTCTGGACCATGTCTGGGCCTCTGCCCAGCGCAGCAGAGGGTGCTGGCTGGAGCCCCCGGCGTGCCAGCAGGGCCAGGGCTGGAGGAGAGAGGCTGCTGCCAACCAGCGGGGTCCCATCGCAAACTGGTGGCAAATTCTGCAAAGGACGGGCTAGGGGCAGCCCACCCGCAGGCTGGGAGCCAGCAGGGCTGCAGGGCTTGGCTCTGCTCCCAGGCAGCCACGGCCAGGGAAGGAGACTGGCCCCGTCAGAGCCAGGGGCTGCATCACTTCTGCTGCCCAGAGCAGCAGTTGCTCCCACAGACACGCGCGGGGCGGCGGGGGGTTGGGAGCGGGTCCCACCATGGTGGGACTGGGCAGGGGCAGGGGACCTCAGTCCTGAGCACCCTGCCCTTCCCAGGCAGGTCCTCCCTCAGGCCAGCCAAAGGGACCCGTGCTCAGCCACCGCAGCTGGCCGCCATCGCAGCGGCCTCCTGATGGTACGAGCCAGCTCCTCACTGCCCACTGTCCCCCTGTCCTGTGACAGCACAAACCTGACCCTGGAGACCAGACACCGCCATGCTCACGCCTCTGCCACCTCAGGCAGGAGCCGGAGAGCGGGGAAGCCTCAGCGGACACTGCAGCCAAAGGCACAGAGATGGTGAAGGTCAATCCACTAGCCAAGGACAAAGAGGAGGCCATGGAGGTCAACCCAACTCCATCAAGCTGGTTATCAGGGTCAGAAAAATGTGGAATGATCAGGAGAATTGGCTCTGTAGCGCAGTGAGGATGCTTCAGCAGTGTTGCCCCGCACAGCCCCAGCGATCGTCAAAACTTACTCGTCCATTTCAGTTCACCGCATCTCTCTTACATCTGGCTTACCCATCAGTAAATCCAATGTGCAGATTAGACAAATCACACGTGTTAGTAACAGTTCCTGTACCAAATATCTTAATACTATTTCATGCTTTTTATAGAACACTATTAATTTTTGTTTGTCTCTTGTTACTTTTTGGGGAATGTTAGACACACATTAGGAAAATATTTATTGAAGTTGTCATTTTATTCAAACTGGACAAAGAAACATTGACACTGAAGCCAGCATTTTGCTCTGTAAGCTCGTGTTACCTCTGGGAAAGAATGGTAAACAGTGTTAATAGTTTATTTAAATTCAGAGATAGCTATCATATAGAGGAAAAATGTTAAGTTATGAAGTAGAAAAAAGGCTGCATTTTCACAAAGGAAATATAATTGAGCTCCAGGGCCCACAATGACCATGAATTTGATGACCTTTGTTGAGGCACAGATTGAGGAATTTATTTTCAGGAGTCTGTATCACATGATCAAAGGAAAATTGCCTCCTGTCTAACATAATGTCCCCAAGAGTACACGTTCCGGCACCTAACAGCAGTCACTGAAAATATACTATAAGCAGTCCAATTTTCTTTTTTTACAAATATACTTAAAGAAGTAGACCAGAGTTTCTAGATCCAAAGAACTGACGTAGGGGTTAGCTGGTTTGTGGTTTTGCTTTATGTCTGACAAAAGGAAAGTTGGCTTACACGTTTTTCTTTCTGCCTGTAACTTAGAATACATTAAATAGCATAAAAATACTAAAATGTTTCATTTGGTGAGAATAATGATGACTTGATATGTGCTAGATTTTAATGTCGCTTAATGAGGAGTTTGAGTCGGAGCTTGTACTTTTTAATAAAACTATATGTGTTTTATTAAATGTAAACGACTGTGATGGATCTGGCCTTTTTCCTCAGACTCTTAATGTAAAAATCCGCACCTGGCTCAAGTCCAAACATTGTGGGGGTGAGGGTTGGGGGGTGGCAGTGAGCGGCAGGTTACTTTTAAACTTGAGCCTTAAAGATGTAAGTCTCCTGCAGAAAATTTCCCTCATTCCAGCATTAAGAAACCAGCCCAAAGAAACAATGTCATCAGGCTTTAAACTTTCTTGGGTTTGTAAAGAAAAGCAGCATGGAAAATGCAGAGTTCTTGATCGTCTGATTTCCTGGGCTTGCATGATACGATCTATCACTGTCTCATCGTGCTGAGGAATCTCTTGACCAAGGTTTGTTAACACTGAGGAAGGCAGCCTGAGAAAACAACCTTACATACTTGTCGTGTTCTTGAGCTCTTCCCCAACTACCTTCTATTTTCCTAAAGACGGGATGAAGTGTTAACACACCACTGGTCTCACCCATAAAAGCCAACCGGTTATGTCAGCCCATTTCTAGACTGGAAGTGCTTGAGTACCTCCACACCATACAATAAACTACACTTAGGATATCGCTGCAAGCCTGCCACAAACCCTGTATGGGATAGCCTGTGCAACACCCTTCCTTTAGATCGCTGTGATCCAAATACTTTCTGCATGCACCTGGGAGAAGTTCCCATGCCCTGTGATGGAGCTGGGATGCACACCAGCACAGTCTGCAGCAGAGGCAGGATGCAGGGAGCTGAAGAATACATTTTAGAGTACCGGGGAACTCAGGTAAAGAGGAGCAAGTCAGAAATAAAGGTAGGAAAGAACCTCCTTGACAGCCTCAAAACACAGCACACACATTGTTTCATTTTACGCATTGTCAGTTACAACTACAGTTACACAATGATGGCTTAGGCCAGCTTTGGGTGTATAGCAATATTTAAATAAAATATTCAGGTATAGCACCACTAAAAAAATGTTCAGGTATAGCAGTAGTTAAAAAATAAAAAACCAAAAAACAAAAACCCTTTTAGGAATTTTGGTGTCTGCATTCATAACTGACCAGCTTGACTGTCCTTCCTGAATATTCTCGAAACAAACATATTTTATCTTAACACAATCACTTAGAATTTGCTTTAAAAAATACAGATACCACATTTGGAGAGGGCGGAAGATGAATAAAACATTTCCATGGAGCAGATGTTAAAATCAGACATAAAATTAAAACTACTGGAGTAGGAAATTAAAATAAATTAAAACTACACATGTAGCAGGTCTTAGTTTCTTTTCAAGTTGTAATGACTATAAAAATGTTAATTTTGTTCCTATTTTTTTTCTTAACCAGAATATTTTCTGTAAATTTCAGTGATATCCACAAGATTGGGTTTTATGAAGTTTACATCTGACACCATTTTTCAAAGCCCCTAACCAGAAAATGATGCTATGGCATAGCTGTATGTTCCTCACACAATGTACTGTGCAGGAGTCAGCCTAAACATTACAGAGTTTTGTAATTAGGAAATATATATTTTTTTTCTTTACAGTCTAATAACTTAAAATTAGTTTAACCAGTTTCATCCAAACAGGGAACAAATGCTCTGTTGGGTTGACTATGACGGAAAATACTTGAGTGTGCAGATACCATAGGCAGACCATCAGTTTTTTGGAATGTAATTGAAAACACTATAACATGGTAATTAAACATCAGGAAATATCCTTTCAAATTGATGAACTTTCAGAATGTTGATAAAATACAACACAAAATTAATCATAATAATTGTATTTATTAACCATTTTATAGATTAATTTTCATTTCATATCAGTGATCCTTTGCATCCAAAGCTTCTTTACAGGCACCTTATAATTTCACTGTTCTTTTAACATATAAATCACTAGTTGAGAATGACTTTTTTACTGCATTATTACAGAAAAAAAAAAAAAAAAGAAAAGAAAATAAAAGAAACAGACATGGCAATGGCCTTTCGCATTTAAAAAACATACATATATGGAATCACACATTCCATGTGGGTGCTCAAATATTTTACCTGTTTGTCACACAGTACTTCTCATCTAAATTCAAAAAAGAGCAGATCATTTTCCTTCTGTGATTTTTTGCATCTTTCAAGTTTTCCAAGTGCTTTGTTAATTTGACTTCTTGAAAAGAATCTCTGACGAGTTGAGCTACTGCAAAAGAAGCGGTGATGTAGAACTTGTACTGGGTAGAAGGAAATTCATATTTTTATCTGAACATGGAAAAGAAGCTGGTTAAATTAGGAAGCAAGTGAAAAGATTACAAGTGTATCCATTTAATCAGGACTAACATTGCTTGCAAATCATTTTCCACTGTGGAATTAACAAAGAATAACAATATTGTGTTTAAGGGAAGCAATTACTTGTGGAAAGATTGCTTGAAATAAACAAGGAGTTTGTTGCAATCCATGATGGCCTAAATGAATATAATCTTCTCCATTGCTGGATGTACAACTGTTTATTCATTGCGTTAAGTATTTAATGGTTTATGCTTGTGCTAACGCATCCAAAGAAATCACTACCTGAGGTGTGGACAGTAGGAGGCAGAAGAACTAAAGACCGTGAGACAGCCTGGTTCTGGGTGTCCATGGTGCTCCGATTCCCTTTGAATCTCTCCTTTAACTTCCATCCCTTCCTTGTTCCAGACCCTCAAGGTTCAGGCACTTGTGTTTCACTCATCTAACAGAGTTCCCTCTGTTGGTTGTCATCTTCCTCTCTTCTGTCAGTGGTACCAGATTTGACTTCCTCACTCAATATCCTTTCCCCCATTTTCCATCACATGATTTGCAAATATCTTTGTCTTTCTTCTTGTCTACTATAGATGGAATACATTTCTAGTGCTGGTACATCAACGTGCTACACACTTATAAAAAAATATCCTTCGTGATTGAACAAATTCTGCAAATAACTAGGTGGTGCTTTCTTTCCAGTTTAATAATTTTGGACAGTAATCTCGATTTTATGTCTCTAGCTGACTTCTGTAGTGTCCCAAATTCTAGACACCTATGATTAATGTAAAAGTCACATACAAAATTCCCAGATTAATCTACAACACAATACTGATAATGGGTTTATCCAGCCTTCAGTTTAGAAACTTGGGTGAGATATATATAAGAAGCAGGAAAGATCTGATGTATATAAGAAGCAGGACAGACTTTCCTGACCTGTTAAATGCTTTTCTGGCAATATAGTAGCTCACCTGCATCAGAGTACTCCACATACAGCTCGTGTGGACATTGTCCTTTCGTGCGAGGTCGCATGTGCAAGCTGCCTTCATACCCCATAGGTACAGCTCTGGGGAGAAGAGGGGTCCAAGCCAAAGGGCTGATACGGAAGAATCACCTCCTCCAAGCTCAGGAAAGGCCTGTCCTGAAAAGGAGGGTATCAGGCGAAGGCAGCAGACCTGCACAAGTGAGCAAGGAGTTCCAAGCTGAACTCAGACACGGTAAGGGAGGGTACGAGCAACAGAAGCAGGGGCAGGTGAGCCATGAGGAACAGAGCTGCTGTCTGATCCCGCAGGGCTGGACCTAGGAATGCCAGGGCTGATCTGGAGTTGAATCTGGCAAAAGATGTGAAGAGCAGCAAGGGCTTCCACATGCACTTAGAAGAGGAAGGCTCGAGAAATTGTGCATCCGCTGCTGAATGGGGCAGCAGCTCTGGTGACACAGAACATGAAAAAGGCTGAGTTACTACATGCCTTCTCCCCCTCAGTCTTTCCTAGCAAGATAGGCTTTTAGGGGTCCCAGACCCAGATATCAGGGGGGAATTTTGGAGAAAGGACGAGGTACCCTTGATGGAAGAGAATCACTTCAGAGAATACATAAGTTAACTGGACACACAGAAGTCCATGAGTTGCACCCATCAGTGCCGAGGGTGCTGCTGGTGTCATTGCAAGGCCACTCTCAATTATCTTTGAATGGTCATAGAGACTGGGAGAGATTACTGAAGTCTCAAAAAGAGCAAGTGTCATTCCAGTCTTCGAGAACAGCAAGAAGACAGACCTGGACACCAAAAGGTGGTGGTCCGTGGCACAAAGACTGGTCGGTGGTGTACCTCAGAGCTCAGTGCTGGATCCAGTCCTGTTCAGTAACTTCCCTAACCACCTGGACGATGGGACAGGGTACATATTTAGCAAGCTTACTAATGGTACAAAACTGGGAGGTGTGTCTGATGCACCATATGGGTGTGCTGCTCTTAAGAGGGATCCAGATGATCTGGATGATCTAGATGATGTAGATGAACAGGCTGACAGGAGCCTCATGAAGTTCAGCAAGGGGAAGTGGAAAGCCCTGCTCCTGGGGAGGATCAGCTACAGTACATGCTGGGGCTAACCACCTGGATATCGGTTCTGCAGAAAAGGCCCTGGGGTCCCGGTGGATGCCAGGCTGCATGAGCCAGAGGTGCACTCCTGTGGGACAGAAGGCCAAGAGCTGGGCTATGCATTCAGATAGCACTGCTAACGGTTTGAGGGAGGCTATCCTTCCCCTCAGATCAGGTGAGACACGTCCGTGGTGCTGGATCCAGCTCCGGACTCCCCAGTACAAGAGAGATATGGACATACTGGAGAGGGTCCAGCACAGGCCCCCAAACATGATGAATGTACAGGAGCATCTGTCCTATGAGGAGAGGCTGAGAGAGCGAGGACTTTCAGCCTGGAGAAGAGAAGGCTGAGGGGCATCTCCATGTGTATAAACACCTTACTGTCAGTCTGCAGATCGGTCCTTGTCCCTTCCTGTCCATTGTGTCCTAAGTGCTTGTTGTTCTTTGTTTGACTTAATGGCCGTGCTCCCAGCAAACATCACGCCTTAACATAAAGTGTGTTAAGCCAAAACCTGAGCAGTTGAGTGAACAACAAGTGTGATGGGAGGGATGGTGGAGCCAGATTCTCCTCAGCAGTGTCCACTGACAGGACAAGATGCAGTGGGATCAAATTAAAAAACTTTCAATTCCCCCTGAATACAAACCAACTTTTTTTATTGTGAAGGTTGTCAAACCCCAGAGCAGCCTGCCCAGAGAGGTTGTGGGGCCTTCATTCTTGGAGACATTCATAACCTGACTAGACACTGTTGTGTGCAATCTGTTCTAGCTCACCCTGGTTGAGCTGAAGCATTTTATTAGACGGTCTCACAAGGTCCTCTCCAACCTAAACAGTCCTGTAATTCTGTGATTCTGTAAACTAAAGGAAAAATGCTCAGTGTGAGATAGCGAATAAAGCCAGTAAAGAACTTTTCAGACACCTTTTCTGTGCTGCGTTTTTTTTTAATACCTTACATACATTGAGAGAACTGGCTGGCTGATTCAGACACAAAAGTTCTCCTGCTTTACTGTATTGAACTTTTTGGCCTCTATATTAGCACTGTGGGTCCACTCCAGGAGGAAGACCTTGCCAATTCTTTCCATTCACAATAATTCTTCAGTATGGCTATTGTAGTATTCCACAAGTTTGGCAAATGGGAATGTTGGACCAGCTACTTTACTTAAACTGCCATGACTTCTTCCCACCTTATTTTATATTTAACTTTAACAGCTTACCACTTAGCAGCTAAGACATGAGTATATGTTACTGACTGCCAACTTTCCGGCAGCAGTGGTAAAATGTGGGAGAAAAGAAAGAAACCTGATTTGAAATTGCTAAAACAACTTTCTCCAGACTTTGACTCTTTCTGCTTAGCTTTTGGTTACTGCAACACTAATTGATAGTTTCTCGTATTTTTCATTCTGTTTATACTTTCAGTTAATTTGATGGAGTCTCGTATTTTTCATTCTGTTTATACTTTCAGTTAATTTGATGGAGTTTTACACTTTATAATTCTGTTCAGTGTTAATTTTATTTTTAGTACTACGCATTGTTTTTTTCCAGAATCAGAAGATGTTTCCTTTAAATAAGCAGGCTTAGTGTTGTGTATAGTCACAACATCAATACCTATTAATTCCTATGATAATTCATAAAAGTAATAATCTGATAATATCACCTTTTCCACACTATAAGTAATTCAACTTGAAACAGAAAACTACCCTGTTATTCCATAACCATTTTAAAATTAATGGGTTTGCAGTCTCTGTCAGGGTAATGGATTAATTTTGTGCACTTTTCATTACCCATCACTGTTTTTGTTCGAGCAACAAGAAGGTAACGAGAATGAAAATAGATTATACACACTCACATACTTAAGACAAAAACTACCAGAGATGGGGAAGACTAGACTTTATCTCATGCCAATTGTAAAATATTTCTAAGAACTGATAACAAAATAGCGCAACATCAATGCACTTGCATGACAAAACCAACAAAATATTTAAAACTCTCTTGGTGGTTAAACTTAACCTCCATCAGAATCAACAGAGTAAGAAACAAGATATTTTTCCCTGCATGAGCACATCACTAAGCTAGTCTTTAAAATGGCAAAAGTTTTATATGAATACATCTGCACTTGGGAAAAAAACACAAAGATGCAATGAATGTCTTCATCTAAGACATTTTATAGACATTTTTTTTTCTTCTGAAGATGAGTTTGTTTTTCCTGAACGAGGATTAAGTGTCTAAAAGAATGTATGTTATAATGACATATAAAGCTAACTCTGAAAACAAAACCAACTCATTCTAGCCTGTCTCTGCTACCTAAAAGCTGCCATTTTCCTTCAACAAGTGTGAACTTGATACTGGAGAATTATTAATTTATTTTAGACTGAAATGGGGCAGAAATTTAAGTTTCCGGCTCCTTTCCATTTCTCCAGGATCACTTTTGAGCTAAATAATAGCCCAGCTCATCAGAACATCGTGCAGTCCAGATGCCCTGAGCATCTGGACTGCAGAACTTGTTGGAATACGTTGTGACTTCTTCCAGCTCTCATACTCAGGTTTTCATTCACAAGTTTATTTTTGGAGAAGAGTGAGAAGTGGGAAAGAAGAATTGGGATGCATCCCAGACATGTATTGAGACCTGGGAAAAGAGTATAAATGTAGTTTATTTGAAGAAACATTCTCCTTCCAAAGAAGGTGGAATGAAAAAATTAAACAGTATATTCCTTCAGGATACGTTGACCAAAAAAAAAAAAAAAAGAGATTGATTCAAAATAAATGAAGCTATATGGGTAACATATATTCTCTAGGTGACAATAATAAGTATAGACAGATTATGAAAAAAATTTAATCCTACCTGACTCAGACATTTTTGGATTTTCACATCATGTGCCACGAAAGAGGTGTTCTGTCTTTTTTGAACTATGTTCTCATGTTCTTATAGTTAGGATTTATTCCCTCAACCAGATGGAAATTAATTCTTGTTTTCACAGGAATGCGAGTAACCAAAACAGTTTTTCATTCAGAAACTGTTGGACTCCAGTTATTCACAGAGGGAGCATTCTCCATCCTCTTTCAGGGTACAAAACTTCAATTGCAGCAGATTTTAATGCATGAATTATAATCTCTCTGCTTTTTTAAGAGGTCTGTAAAAGCTGACTGAAAAGTGAATGGAATGGAATGGAATGGAATGGAATGGAATGGAATGGAATGGAATAGAATAGAATAGAATAGAATAGAATAGAATAGAATAGAATAGAATAGAATAGAATAGAATAGAATAGAATAGAATAGAATCAGTTGGAAGCAACCTACAACGATCATCTAGTCCAACTGCCTGAATACCTTTGTAAATAAGTGTGCATTTTATCCAGAACATCCACAAATTATATAAGCTTGAGAACCACTGCTTTAGATATTCTTTAACTTGTCCTTCTGATCACACTTACTTTTTCTGAGCCTCCTAAAGGATATTTCTGCATCTTACGTTTGTGAGATTGTTCTGGTTTGAGTGAAAGGCGGGGACTTTTTCGTAGCTGGGTATTTTGGTAGCCACTCACTCCAACCAAGACAGAGGACATTTCCAGTAACATATACCCTTAAGACTCAACTCAAACTCTGTATTTATTGATGACAAGTTACAAGTCACCATAACTAACATTACTTTCCATACAGAACCACACGTAATTGTGGCACCAAATAGGTAGTGACATATGATGACAAGTTTTTCATGCCATCAAAGAATGAAACGGAAACAACTTTTGAGAAATTAAGATTATTCCACAGAAAGAGAAAAAACATTAAGGGATTTTATTCCTTTTTTTTTTTTTTTTTTTTTTTTTAATGTCAGCTGTATATCTTTGGTTAGCAACCTACATTCATATTTAGGCACTATCATATGCATAGGTAATGTGATTTATTGAACTGTTGTTAAGCATTAGCATTTCTATAAATCCCCTTGATTTAATTTTAGCTGCTTTTGGTCAAGGGGAAAGAAGGAAGGGAAGGAGTGACTTTAATTACATCCAAAACCATATAGGGTTTGATTTTCCAAAGCCTTACAGTTTTGTGTTGTGTTTTTATCTGTGGAGACTCCTGTACAAACCATCGTTCTTGTCTGAAAATATTTATACAGCTTCTAAAGTTGTTTTGTATATGGTGAAAAAAGTAATGGAAAACTATTAGTGAACATTTTCCATAGTGTGACGGTAGCAACAGATTTTGTATCCCTTTATGATAGTATTGAAAATGTATGCATGCTCACCAAATGCCCATTTTCAGGTACAGAGAGAGATTTCATAGACTGTGTTGGAATTTATATGCATTTTTTCTATTTAGCTAGAAATAATTGACTAGTCTTCTGATCTCTTTTCCCATGTCCTGCAGAGATTAATGATATAGATAATGCAAGATTCCCGTCACCTAAATAGTCTCTGTAACTTTCCTTTTTCTCAAGTGGTAAGAAAAATTACTTCTGTACCATCAGCTCCATGATTCTGACTGTCTCTGACTGACATTTAATCTCTGCATGTTATAATCACAAAGGATTACAATGCATACAACCTTTCCCATAAAACAATAGAAAAAGTTACCGAGATACCTATCTTCATTTGAGCAGCAGTACAATTTTATTTCTTGAACACCTAACAGCCAGATGATTGACCCCAGGCAAGAAACTGATATTGTTATTTGACAAGTAGATTCAGATTAGGTTTGACTTCATTGAAGGTCTTGTTCTAAGCATATGTTTAAGGCTGAATTAAGATTCATGACTATATTTAGAATGTCATAGAAATAACTAGACTTTCCACTGTTAGACTGTCTTGAAAATGGATGCTCCCAGTAGTTCCCAGCATGTTCTGCCATCATAGAGGCAATGTCTGCCAGTCTTTTCCAGTTACACTGCTTCTAAATAAACAAAAAGGGGGATGATCTAAGATATGAAATCATGCAGTGCAACCCTCTGCAAACCAGGAATGAGTGAGCAAATTCACCATCTAAATTCTGCTTTGGAAAAAGAGTAAACCAATCTTCTTTTCAGTTAAGACCTTTACAAGACTTCTGATTTTGCTGAACTGCCTCAACTAAATTACCTATTACTCTGTACTTCAGCTCAGACTACTTAAATTCATTCTTTAGCTAGGGACTCATGTCCCTCAGAAATTCTTGTGACTTTATAATAGAGCTAGGCTGGTCGATTTCCTCAGTACTTAGAAGACCTGTCCTATCTGTAATAAGACACAAAGGTTGCTTGTTCTGTTTGGTCAAATGGTGCCAATATTACTGTACAAATTTTTAAAATAATCCCTAGAAACAATGTACCAGTGACAAATATGCACTAGGTAAATTCAATGCCATAAAGAACAGAGAATATTCCTCATTCAGCTTCTGATTTTAGCAGTTCTTTATAGGAAACTATCCAATGGATTTGGATAGCTAAGAGCATGAAGGCTACTTTAATCTATGCCAATTGCCAATAGCTCAAGGCTTACTGGGCCATAGGGAACTAGACAGCTACATTTTTATTTGTCTACACTTCCACAGAGAAATAAACGATTTTTAATTTACTTCTCCCATTAAGTAGTTGATTTTCTAATTAATTTGGCCATACCAACATTCCAGTGCCCAGCAAAATGTATCTGAATTGGCAGAGCTATACAAAAACTGTGCTTGCAGTACTTGTGTAGCTCTGATTCAAATTCTTCCCATTAGCTACCCAATTAGGCAGAAGGAAGTTTAAATTACCAGCCTCCAATTTATTTATTTATTTTTACAGAAGACTAGTAGTTAACCACGTTTAAAGTCCAATGAATAGTAAGAGGATATATACCAGATCAAGCCATGAAAGAGATGGGTAAAATCAGAAATAATTAAAGGAAATGAGAAGGAAAGAAAACACATTACCATTGGAAAAGAATTTCTTACTTAATTATGGTCTAATTCAGTGAGTTATTAGACTTCTATTTTAAAAGAAACATCTGATAATTAAGCAGCTATTAAAACAAATTGCTCATTAGTTTGGGAAACACAGACAACCCTTTTATCGAAAGGCTAATTCCATGTACCTTTAAATAGATATCTCTTTTTTCCAGTAACCCAGCTCAGTGGAACCAGCTACAGTAATATGTGTCATGTGAATGAGAACAGCAGCTAGACTGTGCTCTGGAAAAGAGAATTGATCTAAGCTGCTTAGGGATACTCTTAGGAAGCAGTATCTCTGCTTTCTGCCATCTTGAAAATAGCACTGACTGCCTAATCACAAGGAGAGAAATCCTTTCCTAAATTGTAATACTTGTGGTTTTTTTCAAAATAAACTTCTTACTACATATATACTAATTTAAAACTTCAATTCTGTTGGCCTGAATCAAACAATGCAAGCCCTGTTTAAAATGGATGAGCTGGTAATGATTACACTGGAGTATCGCCACTGGTAGTAAGATGTTTAATTTAAATGAAGGTAACTAGGAAAAAAAGTGACCCTCCAAATTATTCGCAGAGTCCTATTCTGCTTGATATCTCTGTGCATGTTAAACTTCCTAACTTTACCTAAAACTAATGTGAAATAAGACTTTTTTTAAAACCTACTGGAACTTGTTTTGTTCTGAGCAATGTCTGTAAGCAAGCAGAGGATTTTAATTCTTAAAGGTATCTCAGAAATCTTGACTGCTTCAGCCTGTCCTGATCCCATGTCAGAGGAGGTTTTGATATAATCCCAGGAGTGAGATTAAGACCCAAACGAGGCCAAATGCCGTATACCCAAAACCGGTTGTTATTATTAAAAAGGTGAAGAGGGGCAGCGATAGGACAGAATGGAGGGAGAAGGCAGAACTGAAGCAAGGATGGGGGATAGGGCTGCAAGAACAGTCACCACCGTGGATCCAGCGGCGTCCCGTTGGTCCTCAGCCTTCAGTCCTTCGGAGGTGGGTGCACACGGGTCTGGCTTCCATGGTGGGTGCACACTGACAAAAATGTTCTGCTGCCTTTTTAAGTTCATGGCATCCGCCGATCAGCAGATCTGCTGGCCTTTAGTTTTTTTCTCTGGTCCCACAGGTTTTGTTGCCTCCGGCTTCAGGGCAGGAGCGTTTGCCTCTTCCCCGTTCCTTAGCAAATGCAGGTGGGGTCTGGCCTCCACAGCAGAGCCACGAAGGGCTGCAGGATGGGCCCAGCTCAGCACACCTCTGCCCCTTTGAGGCTTGTCTGAAGGGTCCGGACACTGCAACCGCAAGGCAGTGGGGGAGCATCCTTCAATCCACTCCCGCTCCTCTGGGCGACATCCCCCAGAGCAATCCACAGGCCGCAGCAGCTTCTCGGGGAGGTTGGCACAGACACAAGCCTTGGGACACTCAGGGGACATTTCGGTCTCTCGCACAGCCCTGTGTAACTGACTTAGTTTATAAGTTAAAAAATCAAAGGAGTTCTGGTATGTAGCCTATTTTGACAAAACTCACTCAGGCTGTTGAATCATGAGTCTATTTGCAAAATCCTGCTACTTGAACAAACAGAGCTCCTTTCTATAGAAAGAAGACAAACTTCAAAATAAGCTTTTGACTGTATTGTTTATATACAGTCAAGAAGAGACTATGTTACAGAATTCAAACATTTACAAAGAGAAAAAAATAACCCAGCTTTTTAATTGTAAAAGTTTAGTTTTGTTTATTTATTCTGAAACATCATTTTATATTCAAATTATGATCTTAAGGTTTTCATAACAATTTATTTTAATTTCAGAAGTTAAAAGATGTCTTGGATGTGGTAGGTTAAACTACCTTTTAAGAATTCTTCTAGGATGGCCCTTATGATTGTAAACTTATGAAAATTAAATGGTAACTTATTTCTTAAATGGGCTTTTTTTTTTTTTTCTAAAAAGCTAATTTTGCCTTGAATTATTGAGGAGAAAAGCAGCCAGTATTTATCAAAATTATTTTATCCTTCTAAAAATCATGTTTTTATCACTTATAAATGTTAAAATATTTTTTTTTAATTAAAAAAATCTTTATCACAGAAGGCATTTTCAATTTTAGTTAAAAATCTTTTCTCTAAGGGGAAAAGCTAGAGAAGAAAAAGAAAACTTAAATTATATAAAAAAAAATTCACACATGTTTTGTGAAGTGATATACATATATCATGATTTGTATAAACATATGTAGACAAAAAAATTTCAGATTTATATACAATATTTCCTCAGTGCATATTTAGATTGTTGTACCCCAAAATGACTACAGTCTCTGTTAGAAATCTTAGAATAACTTTCAAAAAATCACAGCAACATAGTCCTGATTAGAATTTGATTATAGTAATAATCTGTTATTCTGATGCTACTGAGAGATTCCTACATGAGTAGAACTATTTTTTATAATATTGGAAGCTTTTCTTCAGATTAATCCAAAACCCCTATTGTTCATCTATTTTAAAAGAAGAATTTATTAGAAATGATAATAGGAAATATGAACTTCATGTAATAGGTTTATATTGCTCAACACACATCACTGCCTTAAAAATATTCAAATAGCCTAAAGCAAACTGGATGGATACAAGGAGTTAAAAATGTAATTTTTAAACTTTGAAATTGTGGCAAGATAGACTACATAGGGTAAATTTGCCTTCAAAAAACCTTATGTTACACTCTCACATAATAATTTACTTGTTCTGTGGGACATTAAAATCTGCTGTGGTTTAAATTTTCAGAAATTATTTTATTTTGTTTTGTTTTCACTTACTGTCATGGATGAGTGATTTAGAGCACTTAAAAAATCACTCTCAAAGGTACTAGCAAAAGCGGTTTTAATATGGATTTTTTAAAGTGGGACTTGGCAAAGTTTGATGGCAAGGTTGACTTTATTACTTACTATGTGGAAGAAACATACAAAGGAAAATCAAGCTGAAATCGATCTAGAATGATTTACATAGAGATGAGATGAAAAAGGGTAAGAGAAGCTGTCCTGTTGAGTCATAAGGTGCAGAGTGGACCCCTTGCTTTCTAAACTGCTGATTGATTTAGGTGCAGCTAAACCCAATCTTAGTCTCAGACTTGGACAACAGTTTATATTTAATTGAAGGAATATAAAGAGGAAGGAAAACCTTTCATTGAGTCACAAGGTTCAGAACAGATCCCCTTGCTTTCTGAACTTCTGACGGAGCGCAGGTGCAGCTAGGTCCAATGTTAGTCTCAGACTTGGACAAAGGTTTATGTCTAATGGAATTAGCTACGTGGATTTCATTAGTATTAACTCATCATGCTATCAGTCATTTACTGAGAATCTGCTGTGAATAAGGGGTCTCTCTGCCTTGAGTAAGAAAGGATCTCTTAGTCTCAGGTAAGGAATCTCAAACCTTGAGAGGCATCCCTGCTCAAGGGGAGAGTCGCCTTGTGTGCAGTCCAGTTACAATTTAGGAAGAACTGGAATTGGGCTCATCCAAAGATCTGTCATTTGTAAGAGGTCTCTGCCTCGGGAAGCAACCTTGAGAGGTGTTCCAGCTCAGGGGGAGATCACTGCCATGCAGCTTCATTGCCTAGCAGGGACAGCTCAGAGAAGATTCACCAAAGCTGTCATATCTACGGGACAAAGTGGATGGCCAAAATGGCATACAATGGGAAAAGTAATCATGAGACTCCTTATAACCACAATTTTGTTTCTTGGTGAATGAGTCTTGGAAAAACAACCTGCTGTTCATCCATTAATCACATGATAGGTGATCCAAGCTCATATTTATCGATGTTCACTGGGTCACTTTGTTCCTTTTTGGGGTTCCTAGAGGGGTTCTTAGCCCAGTTACGGTTCAGGCCTTTATGTTTTTTGGAGCCTATACCAAACTACTGCAAGATTGGTTAAGGGATAGTCAAGGGCATCCATCACACTTGCCAAAAGGATCTGGCTTTGAGAAAACATTTACCTCTTATAAACTTATTTTTTACATAATAGTTTATCTAATTAGGTTAATCTTACACTCAGATTTTTACATTAGCTAACATATATTAGTGAATATCTTGAAAAACCCAACCATACCAAGAACCTGAGGCTCTAAAGCATGAATATTTCTCGCTACTCTGTAGGATCCAGCCCAAACATGACAATACAAAGATATTCTACTCATATAGAGCTTGTATAGAGAATATTAAATAGTATTTACTTAATAATTGTTTCATCATGACTACTAAAATTGAATAAATCATGTTTTAAAACTAACATTATTTTGTGGGAGAGAAGCCACACTATTTTTCTTTCTCTCATATCAAAATCTCAACCAAAATCTATTGGCTCAGTCTGTTTTTTTATGCTTTGCTAAAGGCAATATATGACACCCACATGATTGAATGCACTTCATACAAGACGGACAACAGAGTGTATCAAAAAAATAATTTACCTAGATGTGCAAGTTATATAATTCATTGGCTTCACAATTTGACCTTTAAGGGAAATTTCAAGGATTGACATGTTCTGTATATGAAACTAGAGTAATCTTTTCTGAATCTGGACAAAAGTTTGTGATGACTGTTTCCCACTTTCTCCCTCTGCTCATATGTGTGTGTGCGCATACATACAGATAAGCATATGTGGACTAAAGGGACACAGGCTATTAATGAATAAATTTTTCCTGTAGGTATATTTCAAATCTTAAAAAGAAAAAAAAAAAAAAAAAAAAAGCAATTACAACTGAGAATACAATATTTGGTGTAACTCTCATTTCCCCTCCAGCTTTGCCCAAAAGAAACATCAGTTGCAGTGTGATGTACTTTACAAAGTGTCATACTGGCTCCTGGTGTTGTGTGTCAGGAAAATAAAGTTTCAACAGTGCATAATTAAGAGCATTTGTTCACTCTTCCCCTTGGAGCAATAGATGTCTTTGCACCTAGTAGCAGATATATTTCAACAAAGTCCGTAAAGAATTAGCCAAAAGTACATTAACATATAATCATTAATATATATATATTCATATTTTCATTAAGGCCTGGTTGGACAAAATTGAAATATTTTAATACCCTCCTTTCCTCTCAGGTATTGTGGGGAAGGGAAGAAACCAAATATTGGATATATTTTGGTAAGCTTCTGATATACTGCTTAACCTATAGGAAGGAATAGATCCCGATCTCTCCTACATCAAAGATGATTTTTTTAACAGGCTTACCTTCATTTTTCAGTTTAACATAATTATACAAGGGGGGCTTTAAATAAGAATACATGATCTTGGGAGGGTTTGAACTCCATATGTGTAGAGTCCAGGAGATCTGCCAGGATTGCAAGATTTGATTGTAAAATAGTGTAGACTGCAAAAGACTTCTAGGGTCATGTTGCTCAAAGCAGGGCTTACTTCAGACATAGACTGGTATCATCTGGGCCCTGTCTGCTCAAGAAATAAAAAAGTATGCCAGGAGAGAGTCTGCCATCTATTTGGGACCAGTTCCAGTGCTTAATCATCCTAACTGTGGAAATGCTTCTCCTTAATAAGCAGATCCAGTTGAAATCTCATTTCATGCAACCTGTGTGCCTCTCTTCATTTAGCTGTGCTGCTCTTGAGTCCCACTTTGTCTTCTGTGTCGTGCTCCTCCCTTTCTGGCAATTGAAGACTGCGGTTAGATCCCCCTTGACTTTTTCTTCTTGACACTAAACAAAATGAGCTCCCACAGCCTTTTGAGAGCAGAAACATTTCCTGTGTTAGTGTCCTTCCGCAATGATTTCCAACTCCCACAACCCCTTGTGCTTTCCAACCAAAGTTAACACATCAGGGCAAAAATAGTGATCACCAACTTCGTCATCACCAACTACTGAGGTAACAGCTGCTCTACTGAAGTCAACTAGTTTATTGTTTGATTGAGTGATGGCAAGTCTGTGGTAATACTTTTCAACTCTGCATAAATATGATTATCCAAAGTAGAACACCATTTCAAGTTTCTTCTCTAATATATTGCTAGCAACATATGGCAGCTTAGCCCAGATATAATGTCATTTTTAATATGTTACATCAAAACTGATTTTCACTGTGTCTTATTTGTCTGTGTAAGAATGGGTCTTAGATTGCTTTCAATCCTTTGAACAGAAAAAAATTGGGGTTTTATGTGCCATGTTTCAGTCCAAGGGCAGCTGCACAGCAGAGACAAGAAACTCATCCCAGAAACATCAGAGAGACATAAGGCTCATTTGGAACTAATAAGTCACGATAATACACTGTTAGAAGTCACACAATCTATTTTACTCACAACCTAAGCCAAATCGATGAACTAAGAATGAAACTGATAAACCAAGAGTAAAAGAAAAATATCTCAACATTTAAACAAGTGCTTGCATTTGGGATCCCATTGCTTATTAAAACCATAAAGGAGCTCAGCATCCAATCTTATTCTGCTTTGGAAAATTGATTGCTTTTCTGTATTGCCTTCACTGATGTCTATATCGCATTTACCTGCATACATCTGAAGCCAAACCTGTATATACATGATCTGTGACACTGAGTTAGGGGGTGAAAGTTTATCCAGCTGCTTTTCAAGACTTCTCATTGTCCCCCTCTTCTCACAACTTCTGTAGTCCTGACAATAAATTTAGTTCCCAAACTTTTGTGCTGAATCAGAACATAAATCTGAATGTTTTCCCTCTCCTTTTATGAGGTTTTATGGCCAGGAATGATGTTGTGAAGAATTTATGAACGTGAAATCTTCACTAACTACAGGGTTATTGCCTTTTCTAGAGAAATAAATCCAAGGTACCTTAAAGTATAAGTATAAAGTTCTCTTCACTGTAGGATTCAGCGCTGACAGGCAGTGTCCTGGGGTCTTTATAACTGCTGGATGTTTTCACGGTTGTAAAAGATGTAAGTGGAGCCCAGGATAAAGATTAACAGATCTCTTCAAGTAGTCAGGCAGAATATCTACATGAGAAGAAGCGAACTTACAAGCAATCCTTTTCTTAAAGCAATGTAAGTCAAAGATGCATTACAGCATTCATCTTTTATCTGGAATTTGTCACTAGTTTTGCAAAGAACCCAGGTTCTAAATATATACAACATTATCAGTATTGTGCATCAGAAAAATACAGTGTTAAGTTGCAAAATAATACTTTTTTTGTTTTTTTTAACCTTTGAACAAGTGCTAAATAATGATGGGGAAAAAGGTAAAGACGTGTCTAATAAAACCATAGGGGAATTGCTGCTGTTGAGTATGTCTCTAAATTATTTTGAAGTGTGCATTAATGAAACTGCAAACTGAATTAAGTACCTTCATCTGCTTCTCGAAGCTGCTCTGTCTGATCTGTTAAAGAATACACATTTTCACTGCAGTAATCAGAGGTTTAAATGGGCTTAATGTAATTAGAAAAACCCTTGGAGATACATATTATCTCTTATGAAAATGGATATGCTTTGTAGATTAGAACGCATTGTTTCAGCATCAGTGTAGGACTGTAGAATTACAGTTCTAAGTACAAAGTGCTCAGATATGGGCACAAGAGTTGTGTTGAATATAAGAGACAAATGCACCGGGCATAAACACGTACAAAAGTCATGCTGAATATCCCTAACCATACTCTAAAGCTTGGCATGAAAGGTGACTCAAAACTGCTGTAATACTTTTAATCAATTCTGAAAATGTGACAGTGAAAGTCCTTCCTCAATTTATGATGCTAAATGACAGTCAGTCTGTTAGTAGTAGGACATTTAAACTTAGTTTTTCACATCACAAGTTAGTCTGTACTGCTTTGTATGAGCCCGAGTTCCTCATACAGAATACAAACAAGAATATACCTTCACCTAAATCAAAATTATAGAAGCCTACATTTTCTGACTTGCATGCATATGTGGTTTTATGTGCATGTAAATGTGCATTCAATCCCACATCCGGTATGTTCAAATGCTTCTAGAATTGAAGGTTTAATTCACTAAACAAGAAATATCAGCAAAGAAAGTGGAAAGTTTCTTGTTTCCTGATTTCATCAGTATATAAGTTTCTCACAGCATTCCCTATTTAACACTTCAACCTTGGTAATTTGTTTCATTTAGACTAATATGATGTTAACACCAGTTTTTCCTTTCTTGAGATCCAACTGACTGAATCTCTTAAGCATATGTTAACTTTCAAGAACAAGTTATTCTGAGTTTTTTAACGTAAATGTTCATGTGATTGAAGTTAAGCATAAGATTATGAGCTTTGCAGGAAGCAAGGTCTTATTAAACTAAGCTCTCTTCACCCATGAAATGGTCCCTGAGACAGTAAAAATACGATTATTAGTACTGTTTGATGCATTCTTTCTCCCTTAGGAGATATTTGCTGGCTCAAAAAAGGACTCAGGGTGCAGCCAAGATGCTATTCTAATGTGGAGGATCAGTGAGGAAATTGCATTTTGGCTTTAAAGCTGCTTGATCATCCCACTCAACATGGTTTTGTCAGGAGCTCCTGCCAACAACGTTATCCTTTCCTCCTGAGAGGCTTAGAAGGTGTGCAGTGAAACCCTGCCAGCTGTCTTCAATGTCAGGTGCAGATTTACCAGGAGAGCTAAAAAGGCTTGAGCCTCCTCCCTGGTGTAGTCATTTGTTTGAAGTAATTTGCTCCTATTCTATAAGCAATTTGACATGGTAATGACCAAATGTCTGCTCATTTCCTGCTGGATGTCATCTCACTAATTTTATAAGGGAACGCGGCACAGATCCTGTGTTATTTCATATTCTAGTCCTGACACGGCCTCTTGGTAAAGAGTGGAGTGTGCTAATTGCTGTGGAGAAGGACAGATTGCCACAGATCCGTTAATTCTTTGTCTCAAGAACACTGTAAGTCATTACTCTCTAGCGATGATTAACATCTCGCCAATTGGCTGCATTAGCTGAAGCTGACAAGATGGGCTGCAGGTTAAATCACAGGAGGGTCTTTGATCCTAGGTTTGCCAAAACTTATCTCTGATGTCTCAGGCAACTTCACAGTCTGCTTACATTTACCTATTTAGAAACTACATAATAAATATACTTAACATACTTAAATATTTTTTCAGCCAAATTTATTTAGTAATACATTTTTAAATACCTAAAAAGAATGTGGTATTATAATTCTAAATGTTAACACTGCATTTTCTTTTTAATTTTTAACTACTTGTGTAAGTGGTTAAAAACCTGACAATTTCTCGTAACTGGGGTAGATGAGTCACATTTCAATTAGCAAGCTTGCTTTACTTACTGTCCTTCTGAAATCTGGTTATTTAGCAAGTAAATAGATAATCCTAAATAGAGATTGTCCTGCTTTCATTACAAAACTAGATTTTTTTTTTTTGTTTATATTTTTAGACTAATAAAATACCATCAAGGTTGATGCATTGTGGTGTAAGCATCCCTGCTGCTCTCATGCAGGGACAACAGATGCCTCTGAAGCCTGACTCCACACCAAAGTCTTTCAGGTTCTGGAAAATAGGGTATCTATGAATTGAATTAGTATGTGTGTATTAATATTTGGATATAATATTGACATTTTCGCTTAGAATTTTGCCTTTCTTGGAGCTTTGTTTGAGTTGGTCCATGTACTGTAAGTGCTGAGCACAAAACCCAGAGGATTCAATTTCTGATTTTGTGCTTCAGTGTATAACCCCTCTCTTATGCTTTTTTTTTTTTTTCTTTTTTTTTTTTTTTTCTGCAAATAGGGGATAATAGTTTACAAGATAATGTAGGGGGGATTCCCAGCCATATAGCACTAGAAAAATCAAAACAAATGCAGAAAACTTCTTGTGTGGTCTGCAACTTCTGATATAAATAAAAAGGATGATGCATTGTGTTAATTTCGTTGACTGACAAACAAATTCTAAACATCAGTGAATACCAGTATAAGAGTAGTCAATTTACTATCATTGGGAATTACACGTTCAGAAAATGCAAGTGTGTCCTTTAGTATGTTATTAACATGGAGAATTGGTGTAATTACAATTCTTCAGTTATCTCTTTTACATATGTCTGTGTCAGAGACCCACAGAATTTGCCCAGAATATATATGATATTTGACAAAATACTTCATCAGTGATTGCAATAAAATGACTGCTAAAAATCCCAGTACACAGACAGTATTTTTGGCAGGCAGTATAGCAATGTTTTCAGTTCTTGATATCTTTGTTTACTTAAAAACACAACTGTTCTTTCTTGTTAGTAGCTGAATAGTCTCCAGTCTGCTATTTGAAAGTAAAATGACAACTTCTATAGAGTTAATTATGTGAGAATGGGAAGACTGCTTAATTGAAACAATCATTTATAAGCAAAAATACACAACCTCGAATTTGGAAGTGACAAGATATTATAGTACCTAGTGTTTACTAATACTTCTTTGTAATTTATCTGAAATTCTTAAACCGCAAAGAAAAGCCACACTCCACAAGTTTGTTTTTTAAAATTTTTTTACTTGCTCTTAGCTGAAGGAAAATATTTATTTGATGTCATGTGCTGCTTAATTGCACAGCATACTGTGCATAATGTTGTGTATAAAGGTCTTCAATTTCTAAAACAGGACCCAAACTATCAGAAAAAATTTGTACAACACACAAACAGAAGTTGAGGATTCCATGTTGAGATAGTTGGAGTTCACCTACACAGATGTTGAAACGCTTCAGAAAAGAGACATTTATTTAGGATTTGCTAATGAGTGAAAGAGTGACCTCAGCATTGCAAAGGCAGTCTAAGAGCTAGTTCAGACCATAATCCATGCCTCAATTAAAAAAAAAAAACAAAACAAAAACAAACCAACAACACAAACCCACCAAAAAAACCCCCAAACCCCAAAACCAAAAGACACAACATAAGCATTTATGTTTAAAGTTTCCTTCAGAAATATTTTGTGATTCAACTTGGACAGAGACACGCTTGTACTATAAAATCTCTTGTTTCTCTTCTAGATTACGCAGCATTTCTAATATTTATGTCTCCAAGGAAACAGAATTTCAGGATCACAGAGAAGAGTTTGTATATCTTAGCTTAGAACCAGTGAAAAATAAAAATTAAAAAGAAAATCGTTATTGGATTTTGTATTCCAACTAAACTAAAGTCCATTGTCAATCTAGTGAATTTATCTAAAGAGAAACTTTACAGGTGCACGGATTTCAAGACTAATTGATAGGGGGGATATGAATTTAATTCTTCCCAGTTAAGCTATTTTTATACTACCCATTTAGAATGAACAGATTTAGGACCGAATTTTCTTGATATTGCTGTAAAGCTCCTCTAAACTTTGTCTTAACTTTTCATTTGTGTCCATGGCTTTAAAAGTGCAAATTGAGTTCTAATTAATGTCAACATCAGTCACTAGATAAAAATAGAGTGTCTTTCCTTATTCAGCTCAAGTACATATGTTTCTCAATGTTTCATACTCAGCGTTTTTGACAAAATTGTCTCAATGCTTAATCTCTGGCTCTGATATTTTGACATAATTTCTGTAATTGCTCCATGCATCATGTGTAAAAAGACTGTCATGAGTACTGCTGGGGGACACTACAGAATTTTGAAATATAAATCAGTGCCTCCAAGATTTATTATTTATTTCAAATAGTGGATTTGGGTTATTTTTAAAGTATCACATTGTTTTTCACCTTTGACTCACTGTGATAATCTCAAGTGCCGTATCTACCAGAATCACCCTGCTTACTGTCTTTCACTCCACAAGATTTAGTAAACTGGGACATTGTGTTTGACAATTCCTTCTCTTCTTCTCCAAATCTTATTTGACCTTTGTGTTCCTACAGCCTCTTGCTCTCCTACTGATGCTCCCTTCCCATTACCACTCCTACCATATAGAGTCCCCGCCTCTACTATACCACCTAATCTGAGCTCTGCGTCTCATGTCTTGACCTTCTATAATATAGTCATTTTTTATTTCCAGCAGGTGCTCTTGCTTGTCTTTTCTCAGCTGATTCACATTTTCTTTTTATTTTATATGTATGTTGTCTGATCCCTGAGCACAGGAACAATTCATCCTAGCAAAATGCAAACAGGTATCATCCTCTTATATTGAAATGTTTTGTGCTTCAGATCTTAAAAATCAGCTCTTAAAAAATTATCTGTTCCCAGTCCTCCTCCCAACTTTTCTCAATATTATGAATCACGGAATTATGGAAGGGACCTCAGAAAATAGTTTAGTCCAAAGTCCTGCACAAAGGAGGGTCAACACTAGGTTCACACCTAGTTTCTGTGGGTTTTGACTAATTGAATCTTGAAATAACCTGTTTTGGCAGGCTCAATTTTCCTCATAAAGATTTTTTTTTTTCTGTATTTTCAGTCAGAAATCATATCAGTAAAAACCCTTTTCAGGAATATCATAGGCATTAGGAGACTGATGTTATGTCCCCCTTCCAATCTTTTTTTTACTCTAGTTCAAAAATAGTCTACCTCCTTCAGCCTCTCCTCAAAGGGCAAGTGCTCCACTCCCCAAGCATCTTGGTGGCCCTTTGCTGATTGTACACTGTTTTATTTATATTGTTCTTACAGTGGGCACCCAAAACATTTTGCAATGAAGTTTGAAGTGTTGAAAATACCACTGAAGTGCTCCTGAAACATGTTTTTACAGCATATGTTTGGTGGTTTTGCACCAAAGTATCACACTGCTGTTTTTTCTAATTCTTCATTCTATACCATGCATATTGTTGAGCAGCTGTGCCAAGTTTAATTACATTGACTCTAATAGCAATAGATTGTTCTTGGTCGTTTTGACTGTGCACTTGCTGCTATTTATGAGAATACATTTCTGGAAGTTTATACTCTGGTGTTATGCTATTTGAAATATATCATTTACCCAGATGAATTATACAGTTTAACTGAAATTTAAATTATATATAAACAAATTTATATATTATGTTTGTGAGTTTATCTATTGTATACACAAGATGATTTTTACATTTCACATTTTCTATAGCAGTCATGTTTCATTAGCAACATTCCTTCCAAAATCTAGAATATTCTCAGTTTGGTTTTTTTTTTGCATTAATACATATTATATTTGTTTATCTTTTGCAGCGTGGAGGACAGTGTATCTTTTATTTATTTTGGGTTTTTTAAAGATTTAATTGTATATTTGCACTAAACATTAGGTGGTTCTTAGTAAATGCAAACATTTTAAGTATATTAATTTGCATACGATCCTGGGGGACAAAAATCTTTCTGATTATACAAAAAGCACTTGCTATGGGAACTCTAGAAAATTAAGCTTTTCACTGTGATTCTCCATATCTAAAGAATGCTTCGTTTTGCACCTAGGATAACATTTTTTTTACAGTGAAAATATCCCAAAGTCTTTGAAAAGAGCTGTTATGCTTCAGTGTATTTCTTCATAATTACACTACATGACCGATACTGGAAGTTGCTGAATGGTTTCTGAAGCAGGACACTTAAAACCCATAGGCCTTCTGCTGAAAAATATTCAGGGTGGTTTATATAAACATAAACTGGAGAATGATAAACTGCAGGGATATTGTAGGCATGCTGGAAATGTGGACAATTCAGATTTAAGGAAATTTTTTTCTCTAGAAAGACGTATCTGCATATGGAAATATGGATTGTTCTCATATATGAACTTAAATCAGCCACGTGAGAATTACGCAGATTAATGCAGAGAATTTATTGGGATTCTGGATTGATTTTCCTAAAATATTTTTTCTCTTGGATTTAAGAATCATTAACTTGGTACAATCCATCTCTTTCTTGGTTATATTTTAATTCATTACAGTCCCACTGGATTCATTGTCATGGTTAACATAAATGATCTTCTTAACTGTTAGTAAAACAGAAGGTAAAGCTCAAGATGCTGATACATTCTTCAACTTTTTAACCTTTCTCTTTTGTAGGAGGAGGATTATTTAATTTGTGGTAAACTAATGAATGATAATGTCACTCCTTGGGGTTATCAGCTTTGTGTACACTTCAGCATGTGTTTGTACATACTTCTCTTGCCATCCTGTGTTTTGGCTTCAAATGTATGACATTTGAAGCCGAAAGGCAAACCTTGTCTGAGTTCATTTATATTTTGGTTGCTGAGAATATTGAAGCAGTAGGGCTGTTCCATCTCAATTCATTAATATATTTTCTCCTAATACTGAGAATAGTTAAACAGGAAGTTACATGAGTATCTGTTTGAAACCCTCTGCAATACATATTTTTAAAATAACGCAAATAGTGTGACGAGTTAAAACACGTTAAAATGTAAAATCACTTACTTGAAACTCTAAAAGCACATTAAAGGTCTGTCTTCCACTCTCCATGAGGTGGGGCTTATTCATTTTTATGAATCAAAGCTAAGGTGAAATTTGGCATGTATCCACCGTTGCTAGCTGGGAAGCACTGACAAACCTGACTCACAATGGTTAAATTTTGCATGCAGAGTGAACTGGTTTCTGAGAGCATTGTGTTTGTGTAAAGATTTAGATCTCGTTGTTTGAAAACTGAGCTGAGTTTATCAACGTTAGGTTTCAATTATCAGGGATGGAGGAACAGTGTGACCTCAAGAGGGTGACCTCACTGATGAGCTCCAGGAAGTCGTTAATTTTTGTGAGGCAACACATAACTGATACCAGCTAACATGTGACATGGATAAGTGTCCCATCAAGTAACAAAAAATTAATAAATAATGAGGAGAAAAAAAAATCAAAGCCAAGGACTGTACGGGCAAAGAAGATAAAGATCAGGTCTGATAATTTTTCAAGAGTAGAGAATCACTAAACAAGAGCCCAAGAACAGTTAGGAAATTATCATCCTGCTTACTCTTTACTTCCCTGTTTGTTGTGGGGTTTTTTGTGGTTTTTCGTTTGTTTGTTTGTTTGGGGGTTTTTTGGGTTTTTTTGGTTTTTGGTTTTGGTTGTTTTTTTTTTTTTTGGGGGGGGGGTCCTTTCTGTGTTTTTCTCCTTCTTCTGACATCTGTGAATTTGACTGGATCAGAGGTAAAGGGAAGTATCTTTTTGTCCTCATTGCAATCTGTGACAGCCTTTTCAATAAGCCATGTATTGTACCTGAAAGTTTAATTGCATTTGTCATGGCCCTGCCTAATCTTTCTCTCTGTCTTCAGACATGTCTGAAAGCGTTTGTGCTAGTACTAATTTCTTCTGTCTCCCTTAACAGAACTGCTGTCTTCTTTGAGCTTAGAACTTCAGAAAAATCTTTCTGCAGTAACCCAAGGAATTAATTTGGCCAAATTGACCAATTTGTTTCAGACAAAATGAGAATATCATCTAGGTTTTTTTTCTTTTACTCCGTATTAACACTTGTCACATCCTTCTCTTAACCCTTAACTACAAATGATTACTTTCTAAATAGCTAGCTGGTTTAGATGTTGCTTAATTACACACTGTGGTTTTGCTTTCTTTAATATTACATATTTTAAAACCAAGTGGAGAAAAAAAAAAAAAAAAAAAAAAAGGCATTTCAGAATAATTATGTAAAAACAGTCATTTTCAAAACCCCAAACCCAAATAACTATTCATATACTAAGAATCTTTCCAGCATATAATGTATTTGTTAAAGTTTAGTGCTTAGGCATAACATATATGGATGTAACATATATGCAAACTGGAATATCAGATGTTTGTGTCACTCTGAAAGGGTTTCATAGGTTCATGAAAGCATCCAACACAGAAATGAAACTTTAGCCAGCAGATTTTCTGTCAAACTGAAAGTTGCTTATATAATGCTAATAACTGTTCCTGACATCAAAGCAGTGTATAAAGGTATATAAAATACAAAAGTACAAATACAGAACCTTATTTTATTTTGTACAAACATTTTTTCAGTTAATTATATTACCATTTAATGAAACCTAAGTAATTTTGAGTGTTACTGTGTTAATTTAGGTTTTCAGTTTTCCTTGTCATGAACTGTAAGGTTGACAGTAAAATCTGTTGTTTTTCATAATTCTTCCAAAAGATGTCTGCTTCTAACTGTTTGATTTTAAGTTCAAAAATAAGAGAATGCAAAACTGAAAATCAGTCAAAAAGCCAGAAGACATATCCTTAAAACCTCCATTTATGATGGTTTTAGTGAAGTTAATGAGAGAAATATATGGAAGAAGATACTTACCAAAAACCCCATGAGTCATAGAGTATAACAAAACTGAAAAATCATGTAGTCTTTCACTATGTAGTAAAATTAGTACAGATATGCACCAGGCACACAAAACCTCGTCTTCTGAAATTCACCCCATTTCCTTGTTTCCAACATACTTATGTAGATTTTTAACATACTTCATAAACCTTCTATAACTTTAGGTACATCTTATTCCACTGGTAGTTAATGCTTAGCTTTTATATAAAAATAAGGATTAATCCAAAGATTAATTTCACCTGTAATTAATTTCTTTCATTTGTTTTGGTCACATACTTGAAGAAAACTGCCTTAAATTTTTTTTCAGCTCTCTACCTTTCTCCTTTTATACAGTACAATGTTTCTACTTTTCCTATCTTTCAGTACTAAATTAACTAGAAACAACACTGCCAAGAATATCTTCTTACTCAGTGAAGGGTTGCCTTAGGATGCTAGGTTAAATCGTAACTCAGTGGGGAATCAGCCAAATGTAACACATCTGGCAAATAAGGGGAAACAGAATATTGCATCCTAGCATCCTATATTGCTCCTAGACTGGGAATAACTCTCTTGCAGTTACATGCTGTTACAGAGAGAAACAAATCTATGGGGATATGTTCATTGTTTGAGTTATTCAGAGCTGCCTTTCATGGTCTTTCCCATCTCCCCAACCTTTCAGATATTTGAAACAAACTCAGCTAGTAGGAAATTCTCTTTTTTCTCTGGGTGTGTAAGAACTTCTGTAGGTATTTCTAACAGGCTTTTCCATTTCTCCTCTCTCTTTCTCCTCTCCCTTTCTCTGTCTTTTATTTTTTTTTTTTATTTTTTTTTTTTTCCTGTCTGAATGCTAGTAGGCACACCAAATATTCATTCTACTCAATAGTCGTATCATTCTGTAAAAACTTATGCAGAAGTAAGAACTGGTTCTTTAAAAAACAAAAGTAATCCATTTAATAAGCACTTAAAGGAAACACTTCTTTACTGTGAGGATGACCAAGCACTGGAACAGAGAGGCTGTGAAGTCTCCAGCAGTGGAAACATTCAAAAACCACCTGGACATGGTACTGTGCGACTGTGGTTCACCCTGCTTGAGCAGGGGGTTGGATCAAATGACCTCCAGGGGTTCCTTCCAGCTTCAACTATTTTTTGAGTCTGCGAATGACGAGAAAGACAAACAGAAACAAACAGTGGTGTGTACAATCTGAAGATTTATGTGGATGTCAGGTTTTTGCATGTATAGAATCTTCTGTTCCATGGCAGCTTGCTCATGACAAGACAAATATTATAATTAATGAGAAAGAGTAAACTGATGTACTGGAGCTGTCATTACAGTAAAAGAGAATCTGGTTATGTGACGACTTCTGTGCATTTTGAATAAATACTGTGACGCTGTGAGCAATAACTATTCCTGGTTTAATCACTTGACCAACAGTACAAAGTGTCCTGCCAGTGCTGAAGAAGCATGCAGACCTGTTGATGTTTTCCAGCATTTTGATTCTCCTTGCTGATATCATATCCTTTTTCCTAGGCAACCGAAACCCATAAATTCCATAGTTATTGCTAATTAAGAAGGGATTTAAAATCTGTTTTACACGTGGTATAGCAACAAGTACAGGTAGATTAAAGATAATTATGTTTCAAAATGATACCAAAGTTAGGAAGTGCTTGAGCTGTATTTGCCTACTACATGCAAACCCGTACGTTATGTATAGAGTGTTATTCTGAGGTTTAGTGATACAATTGCTTTCATCTTCACCGTGACCTTCTCATCATTTCATACAAAAAGGTAACATTATTTGAGATGTACTAGGGAAGTCCTCCATAACTTTATTAATTCATGCTAACAGTTTAGTGATTTAATTAGTAAGCAGAATTATGCTTATCTGATTTGTAAGGGAACTAGGGAGTGGCACACACTTGAAGGGGAAAGATGAGCAGATAAGTGTAGGTAAATAAATTGCTACCAACATCCGTGCAAATTTAATGTTGGGGTATTATCATACATAAACAAACTCTACTTAGAGAAGAGAAAAAATAAATGGTATATGTGACCCCATATTAACTGAGATCTATAGGACCAGCAAGTGCACATTATTGCTGGGACACTTATATACTGATATGTGAGGAAGAAAACATATCTTGAAATATTTGTACAGAAATGTATGTGTATACCATGTGAGGCTACCATCAGCAGGAGTTGAGTATTGATTAGAGTGAATCAAACTGTGTTCAAACACTGTTTATGGGCTAACCTTGAGCTCTAGCTCCTCTAAAATACAACCCCTGGACTGACACTATTGAAAGACCCAGGTCCCCTTTTGTGCAAACTGAAATTTCTCCTTCGTCTGATGCTAAAGTGATATACTTCAGGAAAACAGTAGTTCAGATGCAATTAGTACTTGGCATGTTTTAACTAAGATTTATGCCCTTCCTGTGTGAAGTTCCTCTTTTGCTGCAGGGTAAAACCAGACATTTAGATTAAAAGATGACAGAATAAAAAGATGAATGTTTACAAGTATCTGGCTCTCTCATAAAAGATAGTAGCCATAAGTAGTCAACTTCTATCGAGGAGATTATCTTTCCATATGGACTCAGTGTAATCCTGTGGGTGGGTATCTCTGTGGCAGATTAGGGCACCACTCTTAGCTAAAAGGATTTCCTCCCCTTGCTTTGCTGTTGCTTTAAACTAGCTATTTTGACAGGAGGTGCTGGTTTCTCCTTAAACTTTCACCTGAAATCCATGCCTTCAAACACATTGGTCTTAACTATGGATGAATATAACTGACATACACATCTTGAAAGAAAATTAATGGATACTAGTCTTGGGTATGAAGCACTTGTTGGCAGTTTTAGTAAGTAAGTTTTAGTAAGTATACCGCCTACTGTCTTGAAAAAATACCTCACCATCCCTGTTTGGGTAAACAGTAGAGAATGGGGTGCCTTTTGAGACAAGACTTGAATTCAGGCTGAGGCCAAATATGCAATGAAAATGTAAAACTGCAAATTATGAATGAGCATTCCTCCAGTGCTGAAATTCATGCTTTCAGCATGTTTTGCCATTCTTGGCCATTAAAAGTGATATGTCCGGTGATCTTGAGATCCAGCCTCTTTGTCTTTCTCCTGCTCTCCTATTGTTTTAAGAACAACTGGTCATCTGAAAAACCAACGAAAACATTCTTCGCATCTTTGCTATCTGTATTTGTATGGTGAATGGATAGGAGGGAGAGGAAAGTACAGTAAGATCCAAAAGTTTCATCTGATAAACATTGCTTCTTTTCTGCTTCTTTCTTTATCTTTTTTTCTTTGCAAAAGTAAATTAGTTTTCATGGTTTTGGCTATTACTGGGTTTTTTTTAGATTTTAGACGGAAACTGGACTGGTTTGGGTGTTTTTCATTTGGTTTTTTGTTTTGTTTTTTTTCTTTTGAGAATGCTGGTATCAGCTGCCCTAGGTAGAGAAGACATACGTTCCCTGTGAGCTGCTGCTTTTTCCATGGCTGTCTAAACTCTGCAGAAACAAAATTAAGAATCTTTATAGTTAAAACATACCATTTCACATCATCAGAACTTTTATTATCTTGTTCCTTCCAGAACAGTCATTTAGCATGCTATGATACAACATTTGCAGCACACAGTGGCATAAAAAAAGTTTGTTTATTCAAATGGCACTTCTTGTTCGACATCTGATTATGGCTTTTAGTTGACAAGATTATTGTAACACTTGCAGCATTCACAGTGCCAGAAGGACTTTTATTTAATGTCTAGTATGAACAAGGTATACGTGTCACAATCACTCTCCATATGAGAAGGCTGCAAGATTAGAATATGAAGTTGTTGTAGTACTGTGTTCTCTCATATGTAAGTAGAAAATGTATTTAGAAAATTAATCTACAGATGTGTTAGGCTGTGCTGCTGTTATTCCGCCCTCATTCTGCTTCTCAGATTTAATCTCACCATTTCTGTCTCAGAAAGCTTGTATTCCCCCTTCAGCGCTTTTATCTCGCATGTATAATTACTGTTCAGCTTGTGAACCGTGATTAGGATTCTAGGTGTTCTCATGTAAACTGTGGTGTGTTTGTCCTGAGACTTCTACTCTGATGGCACAAAACTTATTCCTTCCAGTGGGGTTTTTATAACGTTCAGAAGTGACAAAATGGTATTTTATTAATTACTAATGGTGTGTTTTCACTGTTTCATAATGGTTCCCATGATACAGTCGGATCATCCCAATTATTCACCTTTCATCAATGTAAAGGAAACACCAGAATTTTTATCAATTACAGAAAAAGCATCTGAGTATATGGTTTTCTTTTAGTAACAGCTCACATACGTGATGATCGTGTATGGAAAAAGGTGATTACTGTAACTGATAGACAGCTCTAGGTCTGTGGGAATTTTTCAGGGACAAATGCTACATATCTCAGTTCTTTCCCTCAGTACCCCTGAGTGCAGAAATCCAGATTAGTGTCAATATTTTGATTTTCACTGCTACTGGAGAATAAGAATGGCTGCATAGGTCTCTTCAAAGCATTTTTAGTATTGTGGGTTTTAATTAGAAAACAAGTATTTGCCTCAAACCAAGAGTTGTCATCAGAGATCATATGCAGCTTTCAAGCCCACTAGTATTAATCTTCTTTGCATATCTTTAAGACTAAAAACCTTTCTAATTAAACTCTTAAAGCCTCTTATCTCTGAGGCCTGGCTGATGCTGCAGTGGAATATATCATTCCCAGCAACAATGAGTAAAATTGTAATTCCCTACATAATACAAATCTAGTTGATTACAGAACATTATGTTCATTAGAAAGTAATAGATTTTTTTACATGTTTGATCAAAGCAGCTAGTATTTAATCCAGTCTGAAAAGCAGAATAGTACTTCATACTACTCACTGGTTAATTCATGGCCAGGTCTGCAATTTAATGAAAAAACAACAGTGACTTTATGGGATTCATAGGCCACCTAGATAATGTACATAAAATACTGGTCACAAGATAAACTTAGCACAGACAATTCAGTGGGAAGAAAAATAACTTTCAGGACATAATAATGTGTTTTTTACATTTTAAAATTGCGATGAGAAGTGAGTGTAAATTAGGAGAGAATAAAAATAATATTTTGTTATGCTTTTCAGGTTCTAAAAAAGATACCTCAACTGGGATTGGGAAAATCCCCAGGCTTAGTGGTACTCAAGTCAAGTCAATGGATCTAAGAGATCTTTCAATTTGCAGGGCTTTGTCTCTACCCTGTATCTCAAAAAGATAGCAAGCACATTTCTGCCTCTTATCACTATTGCCTGCACAGCTCTTTGGTTTCTGCAGAATGAAAATTTACATTGAGGTTTTGAAGGTCTTGCAGTTTTTCAGCAAGAAGTGAGAATGTGGAAGCTTACTGAAGAGTGCTGAAACACACAAAGGCAATAAATTCCTTCTTTGTTCAGAGAAAAATGTGGGGTGGGTGTTTTTTTGTTTTGTTTTGTTTTGTTTTTTTCCTCTCTGCATTGGTATACTAGATTAATAGAGAGCAAGGTGCAGTAGGAAGTAGCCAGCTAATGGGTGAGAGGAAGAAATATGAAGTTCTCATCTCCTCCGAACTGGGCAGTGTTCCATGTAAAGGGATCAAAATATGTTTTTTAATCTAATAGGAGATGGCTGAGTTAGTGTGTGCTCTTCCCTGATATTATTCCTGTGGTAACGCTCAAAGGAGTATAATGTTGTTTATCTCTTCCTTGTTCAACCCCTCTTCAGTGGTATGCCTGGAAGATTTCTACACAAAAGCACAGAGGATCGAAGGTGCATAATGCACAACATTGGCCATATGGGAGCAGACGCAGGCTGGAAGTGATGTCTCTTTCTGTAGGGACCATGGGAACTTATTCCAATGAAAACTTTATAAACCCCACTAAGACATTTTGGTCTTTATAATGTCATACAGGGCAGCATAGCACAACAGAGGTTTATGAGCCTTGTGCAAGGGTAGCTTGTACTAGCTTGTTCTCACTTGTAATAAACAGGGCTGCTTAGGAGAAAGTTAAAAACTGATTTACAATATATTAAAAATTTCTTTCTGTTTTCCATTTCATAACAACTAAACATGCTGTGTTATATATTTCCATTTTGTGAATGTCTTCTTGATAATGGGTAACTTACACTGTTCTTAGTTTGCACAGTATTGTGTACTCATGATTGCTCTCTGTAAAGTTGTCTCCAACCTCTGTCATGTTATTTGCACGTGCGGTCACACACATTTCTTCTCAGAATTTTCTGTTGGGATGTCACCATCTAAAACATGAGTTACCATTGCTGCCCAGCCTTTCCTAGGAAAGCTTGTACTTTTATAAGAAGATGTGGTGTAGGAAAGAATTATTTTCCATTTTGCTTACCAGTCTGGGATTGCTGTGATTACAGGAATTGAAGAGTTGCGAGACAAAAATGTACCTAAACGTATTGCTCTACCTATTGGCTTATTAGATTGATGCAAACAACATGAATGTTTTCCCTGTCTTGTTTCTAGATCATGTATCTATATATCCAGCTCTAGTATTTGTTGTAAAATAATGAATATACAGCCTTTATCTCCAGAAAGGGAAAATGAAAAAACCCACACTTATTTGGCTACCTAACTTTACTGTGTAAACGAGTACATCAATATTATTTTGTACCTCCCTGGTGTTTCATTAAACACCTCTTTTACAAAACCACTGATCAATTAAAGGCTTGTAATCCAAGAAAGTCCAAAATAAACTACAGAACTGTGCTCAAAATTGCAACACTATCAGTGTCCTGAAAGATAATAAAAGTGTCAACTGAGAGAGTAGAAAATTATTCCAACCTCTTAGAAACTGCAGAGATCCAGACTGTTCTCTGTAAAACTGGTGAATTGATATTAAAGAAAAGGAAAAAAAGAAAGAAAAATAACAACAACAACAACAACAAAAAGAAGAGGAGTCCTCGTGATTACTTGTTTTGATTCCAAATTTCTACATCCCTATATTTTCTGTAGGAACGCAATGTTTATTTTACATGGGAAAAATGATCTGCGCAGTCGAAGCCTGCCTTGGAAGTGCAAAAGAAGGAAACCTGTTCAGTCTTCAGTGTTTATTTTTAAACACTGCTGGAAAAAATGTGAGGTAAAATGTACCTGATCAGCCTTGTAGTAACATCCACATGCTTCTCTTGCAACAAATGTTGTGGAATAGATTGCCTAATGTAGTAAAGCCAAGCATAACTAATTTGCAGTATAGATGTTTCCCTATATGAATAGTAAATAAATAAGAAGAGAGTTTTGGTAAATTACATTTAAATTTCTGTAAAAATGATGAAAAATACTTTCTACTTCTCATTTCTTCAATAATTTCTACATCAGTTTTTCTCAGTTTTGCTTACTTTAGTTTTGATTTTATTTGCTGTTTTCTTCTCAAATTACATTCACTCCTTTCAATTATTGTTTGTTTCACTTGTGTTTTCATTTCCTGTATTGCTTTCTAATTATTTCCAGTTTTATTTGAGCTAATAAACATGGATTGTCTGCCTAAATCAGATGTAAATTATCCACCCAGAATTTCAGTTATATAGCTGTAGGCAGACCTGAATGTTAATTTGTCTTGCTGTTTAGTTCCTGCTTTAATATCATAGTACTGCTGTAGCTTTTACAGACAGTTTTCCTGTAGAATTGGAACATCATCTCACTTTCTCAGATCTCACTAATCTTCTGATATTGCTCTTAGAGTTCAATTGGATAAGATCCTATAGAATTCTGCTATAATTAAGATAAATCTTTCTATCGAACTTTTATTTATTTAATTAATTCATTTCACCTAGAGGATAGAACCGATGTATTTTTCTACTTTTTTTTTCTTCTGTTTGCGTTATTGTTTTGTCTTCCCTTTGCCATGTTCAAATCCCAGAATTTTTATTTCCTCTCTATTTTTTTCTGAGAGTTTTTTTTAAGGCAAACTTAAGGTTTGGCATTTTCAAGCTAACTTTTCTTAATGGATACAAAAAGGATGAATATAATGTAAAAGTTAGATAAGAAAGTCTGCATACCTTTGGATGTTTAAACTAAAGCCATAGAATATAGTGGGATTAAAACTAATGAATATAGTGGTGGGGGAAAGAACTTTAAAAAGGGAATAGTAAGAGATACTAATGAAAACATTATTCAATTTTATTACTTCTAAGACAGAGTTGTCTGTACATTTTATTGCTTTTTGGATTCCAGGCTGCTGAAAATTATGACCTTTTCCTTTGTAAGATTTATCAGAAAATAAAGTCTATAAATCCTTCTGGCTCCTTCTGCCACTCTAATACACAAACACAGAGACACACACAAAAGGAAAGGATTCAATAAAATAAATTTAACACACATCTCTTATATCTGAGTGTATTAAATTCTTGCTTACACCAGGCACTAAAGAATGAAATAAAAACCTGAATTCTTTGAAATGAGGTTGTGCATGAACTGTTATGACACATTTTCATCTGAGATGTAAAAAGAAGTTCAGACTTCAGTCAGAATCAGTCAGCTGGAAAAGTGCATTGAATCATTAGATGCAGTCAGTGACGAGAGAACAAATTCCTGTCTCCACTGGTGTGACAGCCCATTGCTCATCACTGATGACTTTCATCTGTGGTTGTGTCTCCAGATATTAGTTAGACAAAGCTGGAATTTACGGATGACTATTATTTAAAGTATGAGGTTAGTATTAATCTTATATCAATTGAATCTTAATTGTACCTGGGGAACATGCGTAAGTTTTATACTGAGACATGCACTAGATAGTTCCCCCAAAGAGGCAGTGACAGTCATCATTACTTCTGCGTGGTAGTATCCCAAACATTGTGTAATCAGAAAACTCAGTGTTTTTATAAAGAAAATGCCCTGTTTTAACAAACTGTGTCAAGATATAGTGAAGTTGTGGTCGAAAGTGACTTCTGCTGAATTCTGAACCCCACCGTTTGAGAGTAGCACCATACAGCTAGCCTTCATGAACCCAGTCAGCAAAAAATCCCAAACATACTGGAAAAACTTGTTCCTGAAGTCAAACAATAATACAGCCTGACAGCATTGGATCCCACAGGCAGCCAAGTGTTTAAATGAAGTTATTTTTTAATTAACTATTTAGGTACAGAAGGGTTTAAAAAGGGTCCACTGAGGTGACAAAACAAGTTGCACTTGCTGTCAAACAAGTTATGAAGATGCTTTATAAAGCAACCACACATAATGGCAATGTAGCTGTGAATGATATTGTTTTGTGAGTGATGCTGGCTACTTTACATGTAGATTCCTGACAACTGCTGTCATTTCTCCTCCACAGTATTTTTAAGTAAACTGACTGTATTTATTGTTTTTTTAATAGGATGTGCTTAATCAATATAAGTGAAAATACCATAGCAAATAATTCTTAACTCAGGTGTGAGATGCCACACTTAAGTGGAAGAAACTGGAACATTGTTATGTACTGAGGAAATGTTAGGTTCCACCTTCCTCATCACTGTTACTTCTTTTCTCCAGACTGACTGGCCATCTGCAGTTCCTACCGTTACTACAGATGGGTTTCCTGAAACCCTGTCTGAAATGTAAACAACCTTAGATATAAAGGTTCTGGCTGTGCTAGTACTAAATAAATACATCCTCTTCTAAAACCCTCTTGTTCAGCCTATTTGCATTAAAAAAAACTTGATTTTACAATTGCTTGATATTAGACAAACAATTGTTCTGGCTTAGAAAGCAATGAATAATCAAACGTCATGGAGAAGATGATACCAAGAAATACTTATCATTCATTGATATATCAACTTATCAATCATTTAACAAGAAATTAAGTTGTTTTATTTCTAGTTTGGTTTATTTTGGTTTGGTTTTTGGTTTTTTTTTTGATGGCTGAAGATTGTTTTTCTTAATGGATTTGGGCAGAGACACTGCTGTACTGGGTCAAACCACCACAACTGCCTATGAAAATAATCTTATTTCAAAGTAATTTTGTGTGTGTGGCTGCAGAAACCAGAAGTTCCTACCTACCTTGTGCCTGTAGGTACATCTCCAAGTTTCTTTAACAGCATGAGGAGCAAACACACCAGCTTGGTTTTGTTGTTCATCGCTCACTTTGTGTTTGATTCTGTGTAATGACATTTTACTTCCAATGCCAAATAAGTCTTCGGCAAAGATGAAAAATGGGGAGCTTTATTTTTTAGGTGCAGAGAAAGAGTATTAAGAACAACAGAAAGGTAAAAGTTTATACCATTCCTTAATTACACATCATGCTCTCCCCCCAAGGGAACATGGACTGAATTGGATAAGGCGTCTTAAGCTTGACTACTGCTGGATTTCAGAATTATCCCACTGCTGCATCTGTTCAGCAGATGCGGTGTAGTTCGTCCATATGCTGCATATGCCCACACCGTTACACATTACAGACCTCCCTCCCATCACAAGGTACTGATTTTTTTGATCAAAATGCTATTTAAATGAAAGTAACATCTGTTTTATTCTCAGATTCAGAATTTTTATTGTTTGTTTGTTTAGGTTTTTTTTTTCTTTTTTCTTTTTTTTTCTTTTTTTCCCTCAGTCTTATTGAAATAGTTCAAAATTGTAAGGTGACTTTTGTATCTTACATAAAACTGTAAGTAGTTTTGAAAACCTAAACCGTTTCGTCTTAAAAGTAAGAATTCAAAACCTTCCTCCAAACACTTTTCAACAAATGAACAAAGTAGCTATTAAGGTATTTTCCCTAAATGTGCATAATGAAACCCAGAAACTATTTGTTCTCTTCATCCATTACTGTGGCTCTTTTAACTTCCATCTGTTTTTTGTGGCTGAGCAGCGATGACTGATTTCATAATAATATCATCTTTTACTGCTTGAAATTTCCCCATGATAAACAATATATATTATTTTTACCATGGCCATTGTTTAAAAGACTGTACCATCCACTGGCACTAAAACTAGATTGCGTTTTACTATTAAAACAACTTGTTATGTAATAAAAGGACTTGTTCTTAACAGAAAATGAATTAGAGTCTTCTGTGTGTGGTTTCTGTTTGCTTTGAGAACAAAATGTGGTATAGATTCTTTGTTTCCCATTGCTTCTCTGTTTGCTTTTTTCCTTCCCTCCACCTCTAGTATGTTTATTTATTTTGGTTTAAAGAAATAGCACACTGAATAATAGATTTGCCAGCCTGAGAAAGTTAAAATTAAGATCTGAATGGATGAACATAAATTCCTTAAATACCCCTTGAAATTCCATTTTAGGTTGATTGACGTAAGAATTTAGATTTGCTGGAAGAAAAAAATTTCTATCACAAAATGCCTAATTAATGGAATTAAGTTATTACACATATTATTGAAGTTTTAGTTAAAAAACAAAGACCTTTGAAAAAGCCAAGCAATCTAAGATACAGTGGGTCTTGTTAGCCTAGGTATTTTTTTATTTTTACAGTACTTATTCTGTACAAAGAGATAGTTTAATTTATAATTTTACTAGATATGATTTCACAATGTTTGCCTTAAATTTTTTTTTTTTATTTAAATGTAAGTTTATTTTAAAAGTAAGAGTAAGTTTTATTTTCCATTTGAAGAAACAGGGAAAGGAAATTTCGGATTAAACCTGTGGTGGTGATTATAAGTAGTAAAACCTTTCAGTTCCTTAAAATGCATTTATTTATTTATTTGTCAAACATCCCAGATGAAACCAGGACACAAAGACAATGCTGATACTGGAAAGAAAAAAAAAAAAAAAAAAGAAAAAAAAGTAATAATTCAAAATTACGTTGGTCAAAGTGCTTTCAAAGTCTTATTATGCAATTAAACATTAGGCTGTGGTTAATGTTATAAGGAAATTCGTCCTTAAAAATCCCCTTAATCTTATCTAATTATTCTGAAACGCTGTCATGAGTGAGCTGTACCACCAAACAGGTGCAGGTCCCCAAATGTTGTACTTCTCATTTTTGATCTTTTGTTCCCCTTGTAAAGTTATTTTTTTTATTGGTGGGTTGGAACCTATATTTGGATATCTTCCAGTAATCAAGATTAATGCCTGTAAAAGAAAAGTTGTAAAAAAGATTATCAAAGATGAATGGTCCACTTTTCCTCACATTTGCTTGGCACTTTGCACTTTTAGAATCTTAAAAACTTTTGGAATAAATGTAGTCTTGGCCTTTAAGAAACTTGTGTTATCTTTTAAATGCATTATAAACAATAATAATCCATACTATGTAGTTTCATGTATAGTTTGTGCTTCTGTCTTTCCTCAACCACACTCTCCATCAGAAATTCAGCTGTTGTTACACATCAGCATCCATCTTGTTCCCATAATCAAATATCCACCTTTTCCCCCAAAATATGAATGAATGATGTATCGAGTCATAGAAGAGTGTCTGCTTTCCCTATCCTGTCTATCCCATTCCAGCAAGTGTCTTGTTGAAAATTACTTTGCTCTTCAACTTAAACTCCGTTCACCGCAGCTTGTATTCTCCCAAGCTGGTCTCTGGAGGAACATGACCAAATTATAAGTGAAAGTTGAATGTATGAAGTAGCTTGTATCAGACAGTTTTAGCTGTATGTAAACCAGTCTTCCTTTTTAATGGAAACTGGATTGTATGTTATTTATTGTCTTCCCTCAGGTGGGAGATAAACCCATACAGCACTTAATTCTAAAGCTCTTTGAAGAGGTACTTCTGAGGGACTACTTAATTCATATTAGGTATTACAAATAGTGATATTTCATTTGATATTGCTTTAAAAATCAATAGCATCCCCATGCAAACAAGTCTATATACAAAAATTCTGCTTCTATCAGACTTTGCATTGTTGTCATTGAATGATTTGAGAGATCCCACAGCGGTTAGAACAAACTGCAAGCGAGATTTCAATATTTTGTTAAACTTTGTAGTGATGTAAATTATTTGTGTTAGTTATTATTTTAGTCACCTAAAATAGTTCATAGTTTATAGCATCTGAGACCAGAAGGGGCCACTAGATTAATTAGTATGATTTGTGGTGTATAATGTGTCACTGTTTTAAATCCATTTATCAATTTATTGATCCTAAAAAATCTTGAGTTAGAATGAAGAACATGATCTTAAAAAAATTTGAGTTTATTCTAGGGACAGAAACTAGGAGGCACCAATGTGCCACTGAGTCACGAGGTCTTGTAATGATGTGTTTTGTAAGCAATTGTGTAACTGATCATATTTATGTTGGAAAGGAAAAATGTAAAGTAAGGTGTAAAAGAGACCATAAACTAATACAAGAACTGTGAGTGACAATGTCATTTACCGGTCTCTATACAATATCCTCTTTTTATACATTCAGGAATCATACATGTCCTCTTTTTATAATGGAAGTATCTAGTTTGCTTTTTTTGGTGATTTATCTGTGACAACTCAGTGCTTTGCACAAAGTCCTGTGTTTCTTCTATCTTTTAACATGTCTTAACACAATCCTGTAAGTGGCCACCTTCTAAAAGCATCAGAAAAATCATCCCTCTCTGCTGTACTTGAGGAAGAAAATTCTGTAACCTCTAAACTGGTTACGCAAGAATTCTGTAGCATCGGACCATGACCCAATCTCTGTGGAAATGTACTAGAACTGCTTTTGCTCACAGATGGTTGATGCTTCCATAGTAACATTTAGATTCACTAAAGGTCTCGTTCTTAAACTACTTAATGAACTCTTTTTTTTGATTGTTGTTCAATTTAGATGAAAACGTAGAGAAGCATACTATGAGGAACCAAACTAATTGCCTTGGGAACATACAGATATACTTTATAAACACTTAATCACTATCAATTTACCTAACTCTCTCAGAAAGAAAACAAAAACTAAGTTTGTTGGACAAATTAACAGATCAATTTACATTTCTTGTATTTTCAATTTTTTCATGTCTTTGATGTCATAGGACTTTCTTAAATATGGCCTGCTGTTTAGCTTGAGATCAATTCTCCTAGGCTCTGTTTTTTTGGAATATTTTAATCTTAAATTATTCTAACCCTGATTCTTTGAAACTAGTTGCAACTGATTACTTTCAAAATTCAGAAATACAAAATGCATATAGTTGCCTTTTTAATTTCAGAGGAAAAAGAAATATTAGACGTTCATGACTATATATATTTGTTTTATTTTAATGCTTAATATGCTTATAAAGCCCCCTAATGTTTGTCTATATACAGTGTTAATATTTTTGACCTTTTAAACTTTATTACTGCTAAAATATGTTAAATTGTAGCTTAGATGGGTTGTTAATAAATGGATATTGCTTTCTTTTATATGTACTTTCTTTTTACTGTGTTTTCACGTCCATTTTCGATCCAAATTGCTTTGAACTTAAGTCTGCAAAATGTTTTTCAAAGCAAGGAGTATGATGTCTCTGAGTTTATCCCAGTTGTTATTAGCACCTTTCTCCTACCCTACTTTTCTCCCTTACTTTTAAAAGTCTGTTCCCAGGGACCTATGGGCCTTTTTTTTTTTTTTTTTCCAATTTCAGATAAATATATTACTAGTTGGTGCTGTACTCTGTTTCTAGAAAGTAAATGTCTCATCATCAGTGCTCATGCAATAGTTTATTTTAAGTGAACATTTACTGTTTCTTTATTGTTCAGAAAGAGTTATTATAGCCTACAATGCAGTGTTAAATATTATCCTCACTAAATAAGTACCCAAAATAAAACAGTCTCAGTTTAATAAGGACCTATGATTTAGATTTAACATCTTTTGTGAGTAATCCAAGCAGAAATGAGTCTCATGCTAATACCTGAAGCTTTGGTTTGGGCATGTGTTATGTAGCTTTGATGGCTACATAACCCTCCTCCCTCTCCTATTGCAAGAGAAATGAGAAAAAAATAATGAGGAGCTTTTTTCTTTGCTCTTTATTCAAAGAATTGTAAAGAAATAGCAAATCCTACAATTTGTGTAAGTCTATTATGTAAAGAGAAGAAAAGAACAAGTGTAGAGTGTGTGAAGTGTGTTTTCACAACTGTAATATATCTTACAGTTTCTTGTGACAGAGATGCTGAAGCACATCACACTTACTATATATATTGCTTTGTGCTGTGTAGCAAGTCAATGCCCAGACTCTTATTTCACTCTTTCTGAATGCATTGTTTGTTTTCCTTTGAATAGAGATGGTTTAGAGAACACATACTAACAGGGGAGACTAATGGAAAGTATTCAAAAAAATATTAAATAATGGACACATAAATAAAAATTATTCTAGAAAAACAGATATGTCTTTAGTAAAAAAGAATTCTTCATAGACCTGTTAAAAGTCTTCAAATTAGTCAGTATACACGGAAGATCCCAAAGGCATAGGCACAGATAAAATAACTTGTTCAAAGACAGGAAACATGTCCAGTTTTCATACAGGGGAGGAGGTAATAGCAGAGATCTAAAGGAGAATGAGGGGTGGGAAAGCAATCTTTCGGATAAAATGATACGTGTAAACTAAATATTGTTATTGAAGAATGAGACCTTGGCTTTGTAATAGGCAGACCTATGAGAATATCAGGTCATCAGCTTTTAAGAAAACAAATAAAATGATAAGTACTCTTGCAGAAATATAGAGAACATCAGGATGCACCTAGCTAGAACTACAGTAAACTCATATTCTTAGGAAAGCAAGCAATACCGTATCCTTTTCCAGGTTTAAAAAAAAAAAAAAAAAAAAAAAAAAGCAGAATTGAAACAAGTTGAAAACCAACAAAAATATACATATTGGATATGGAGATAAATATTTTAACACCTGTTAAAAGTCTATGAAATTCTAAGTGGTATTGGAGAAGGTGAATAAGGAACAGGAAATAGCAAGTGGCAGATTCAAAAAAAGAAAGAAAACAATGCTACTTCAGACAGTGCAGGCTGGTGTGCTGTTTCATACAGTACATGCAAAGTATAAGTTCATATGAGCTCAAAACCATTTAACTAATGTAAGAAAAACTCTATCCAGTATAGTTTAGGAGGGTAATATCACCTCTGATTCAAAAGCCCATGATCTGGAAACTGCTGATGTACAGAGTATGACAAGAAAAAATTGCTCTATATGTCCTCTTATATGTTTTCACAAACATCTGTTATTGGAAATGCTGCATCCAAAGTACAGTACTGATCTATGTAGACATTTGCTTTGATCTAGCCAGTTTGTTCTCACATTGGTCTGTTTTTCTGATTTCTAAAATACTCAATCTGTGGGTCTTGGATGTTTTATGGCAGATGTTCCTTTTTGTGGCTAGAACTAGGAGGGACAAATCTGTCTTACTAGATATGGCTCTTATCTGAAGACAGAACGATTTAGGCATTCTATTATAATTTCTCTGTTAATTAATATAGCTAAATCTACAAGCTAAATCTAAAAGTCTTTCCAAAACCCATAATAAGTTTCTGCTATAAGGAAACGGAAATGAAGGTGTTTTAAAGAAAAATAATTCATCAGCTTTGTTTCCTTACTGACTTTTAGACATGCTTGACTGATATGTGCATAAAGCTGTGTTAATTGATGGAGGTAGGGTACAGAGGTTGGAAAAGTTGCCTTGCAATGAAGCATGTACATCTACTGGTGTTTATACAGTGCTAGATGTATCGATAGTATAATTGTATCACTGCTGAAAGATAAACCAACTTTCTAAAAATTATACGTTATTTTGGAAAAGTTTCCACAGTTTTCACCTAAGGTGATAGGTAAAGCATTTATTTTTTCTCAGACTCCCTTTTGTACGGCTCAAGAGTTGGATAGAGTTCAGCTACTATTAAATATGTTCAGAGTCAAAAACGTGTTCATGCACCACACTGAATATACAGAAAAATCCTGTATATTTCTAGTCTAAACATTCTATATATTTCCAGTGTAAATTTTCTACTGTATTTTTGTTGTAGATTTAAATAATTTAAAAATGGGTGTGTACTCCATGGTCACTGGAGGACAATTAGAGGTGTATGAAACCAGAGAGTTGTACCAGAAACCTTGTACAACTGTACAAAACAAGACTGAGTGAAACCTAAGGTTACTTTAAATATAAATGAAGAAATATTTTTGACACAACATTGGGATTATTTTGAAAGAGGATTTGGCTTTATTTTTCAAATGTTCTCTTCTGCAGTAAACTTCAAAACATATTTTACTTCAAACTGAAACCCCTTCAAAGATTTGGAAAGGAAATTGTAACAGTGAAAGCAATCTTCCACAGTATAGTCATGCGTAGAACTTTTCCACAATACTGAAGTTTTTAGCTGCAGGCTTAGTGAAAGTTTGAGCCAGTAAAGACTGGCAACTATGCTTAATAACAGAAGTTTACAAAATTATATTGATGTGTGGCTGGAAACTGGAGATAAAAAGGCAGTTGACTGTGCTTGATCTGCCCTCCATTTAAGCTTTTACGTGTAGTTTTATAAACATTTTTTTCAGCCTTCCTCCAGAAGAAGGGCTGAAATATTTTAAAAACTTATTACTTCTCAGTGAGCTATACTACTACTATCTAGAAGTTTTGTGTGTTTGGTTTGTTGGAGGTTTTTTAACAAATACAGTGTGATGTTATTTGTGCTTCCATAAGTAACGATATTTGCATCAGGACAACTGTTCATGAAGTATTCAAAGTCCTTTTGAGCAGACGAGTATCTACGTATCACCTCTGACTGTTTTTAACCTCAATTGGCTCAAATGTTCTTTTGTCATAAATTAATTTTGAAACCACTAAAGAGCATTTCTGCTGCTTATTTGCTGTGAGAGTATCTCTAATGTACAGTCTTAACATTTTTTGACCTTGACAGATCCTGAGAGGCTTTAGGAAGAGAACACAAATTCCTCACTTGTATAAGCTGATTACTATTAGTGAAGTCAGCATTTAAGGATCATTTATAATCACATTTGGAGGTGATTCTCATATAGCTATTGGCAGAATCTGCTTTTAATTCAGTACTGATGTGGTTCAAATGGAGATGTTGTCACACTCTAAGGAAAAAAAAAATTCACATCAGCTGAGCAGATGTTGGTAATTCATGATGAAGCTAGCATTTTGAAGAACAGGCAAGACATAATGCTTCAGAGGAGCAGTTCAGGGGAGTTCAGATGTTGTGAACTGGATAAATAAATTAGTCTGAAAATGGCTTGGAGTAAGCTTAGCTTACCTTTAAAAAATAATTCATGCTTTGTATGAAATCTATTTCCACCTAAAATTAAGATAACATTGACTCTCCTGGAAATTTTGTTTATTCAAACACTTGTAGTGTGATAGAATAGAATACAAGTATGGCTGTTGATCTATGTAAAAAAGAAAAAAAAAAAAAAAAAGTAGTGACATCCTGACACCCCTTACAGTTTACCTGATGTGTCATTTAATTCCAGAAAGTAGTAGTGAAACAAACTTAAAGACAATTATGTCCTACATCTTATGTCTTATTAAGGTAATCGTGTACTTAGGTTTGTGTTTCAAATATTTCACAGCATATTTTTTTTCACAAATAGTATTATGAACACCAAAGAAATAATATTTTTATCAGTTTAGCCCCTGGTATTTCCTTAAATATCGTAATAGCTGTGTTTTGTAATGTCTCTTTCTGTTCTTATTTGCAAGTTACATCAACATAGATTAATAAATATTTTCTAAGATTTTTTTTCTGTTATTAAAAAAATCTCTTCCTTCTGTAGTATTTTCTGATCTTTTAATTCTCTTAAATATTTTATAATCTTTTAAATTATATTTTCCTCAATGTGCTTTAGCATTGCGTGTCTTTTTCTTGTTTGGGTTTTGTTTCTTTGTTTGTGATTTTTTCAGGAATGTAATTACGTGTTATAAGATTGTACATGGTAGCAACTGGCCAAAATCAATATTTTTTTTAATTCCTCCTTTTTCTTTTAGGAATATTTTTACTCACTCACTAGATAATTTATTTTGTAATCTCTTTGTTAAATAATATCTGATTTTAGGATCTAGGATATTTAGTTTTGAGTGGTTGTTTTTAGGAAAGATTTTCCCTTCATTTTGAAGAATTTTTATGCACTAGATTTGTAGGAGCATGAGAACTTCAGAAGAAATAGCTAAAATATTTTGATGACTTTGATTTGAGAGTTACTGCCCAATGTTCTTTGTTACTACTTGGACAGACTTTAAAAATCTAACCAAAATCGTTCCTTCAGAAAATAATTAATGCTGGTGTTTCTGAAACAAAATGTATAACCTTAAAAGCTGACAAATACTTATTGTAATTGGAATAAGCCTTCCACACTTTTTAAAAATTCCTAGAAAATTGATAGTTTTAGGAACTTTGTTGTGACCTTCACACTATGTGGTGCTTTCAGGCTAGGAGTGTACTACTAGATTATAGTCAGCTCATTTTAATTTTTAATTTTTTTAATTGTTGGATTAAATAAAATGGATTAATTCAGCAGCTAAATGAATGTTTTCTCAAGATGACAAGTTCTTATTGTCTGCATTTATTCAGTCGACAGTCTGATTTCTCAGTAGACTGAAATTTCAAACAGTTTAGGAAATTTCAGAAATTACTTGGAGAATAATCATAAATTATTGTTTAATACGATAAAGAGTTGTTCCCTCTTTTTTGATTCATTTGTCACATTACGAGGGGAATGGCTGTGGTGTTCAAAAATGGCTCACAATAACAGATTGAAGGTGGGAGAGGGGATGGGGTGATAGTAACCGAGAACAGGTCTTTACCATATGGCAATGGTTATAAAATAATTTTTGATCTATGCTGGATGCAGTATTACTGCTTTATTCCTTGATATAATTTAATAAATCTGTAGTCTAGTCAGATGATATTTCTGTTATATTATGTTTCTTCTCCTGGTGCCGAGGACAAGATGTCCAGTACTTAATATCAAAACGAAAACAAGAAAACTGAACTCAACAAAGTTCGAATAGTTGATTTCATTGGATTCAGCAAGCTTTGAAAGAGAGGTAGAAATAATATCAAGTGATCTGCATATAAAGAAGGTATAGGAAAAGCAAGGATGTGATTTGAAGGAACATTTTTCAGTATGTTTTTTAAATTTTATTTGGCCTTGAGATGAATTTTTATTTTTGCTTCAGCATTTAGATGGACAGAGACTTAATGTGTTCAGCTGAAATTACTGCTGCTCTAAATAGGGATTTTGTGTAGGAACTGTTAATATTTATGTTCTTTCAGTTAACATAGAAGCTCATATTATGTTATAAACACATAGATTTAGGGATTATTAGTCATGTCCTTTAATACTTAGGAGAGAAAAAGTAAATTTTGATCCATCCAATCTACAAAAGCTCAGTCTGCTAGGTAGATATTTATGCTGTTTTTCACTCTGCTGAAAAAACACAGCTACATGTCAAACATGCATAGTTATCTTAGTTTCTAGGATATTTTGCAATTTCTTAATTTTTTAAGCCTTAAAAAAAAGGAATGAAATCTGAATTAAAAATAAATAAAAAAAAAATAACAACAGAGCAATAAAACTTCCCTGGTTCAATCACCTACACAAATTAGTGATTCCAATTCATCTGCTTTTACACGCATGGATGAGAAAATGCATTCGGAACAGTTTAAAAAGTAGACAAAAAAGGATGTCATGTGCTCTCTCTGCTTGAAGCTCTTGGGCTTAATGCACAACAGTATCAATTCATGAGAAGAAATCCAAGCAACAAGCCCTGAAGGAGAAAAATATATCCAAATCCTTTTCACTTACAACATGTGTCTCAGGAAATAAGTATTATGGGAAGGTTAACTTCCAGTTATTCTGTCTTATCTGTTTGATACCTGAATGCTTGAATCTAGAGTTTGCATAAGGTATCACCCAAGAAACTTGTTCTCATCCTTCAGAAGAAAGACATTAATGATTATTTATATGTATAAACCGATCTTTAATCAGTGGGTTCCTAAAGAGTTTCACAAACTGACTTCAAAACTGTTCACATTATTCTCCAGGAAAATTCTGTTTTCCTGTACAATGTGTTCATTGAGACATGGTTTTTTTTTAGAAAGATAGCGTATGAAAAACTTCTGTGTCTTTTCCTCCTCAGGTCAGTAGTAAATTCTAGCCTACTTTAAATTTATGGTTAAAGCATTGTAAAAATCACCAATTTACAAGGCTAGTTCTGTCAAAATCTCACAAACTGGAAAGCTCTCATGAAGCCAGACAAAAATATTAGTTTGATTTTTTTCCCAGTCTGTTAAAATTTGCATGGTTTTTCAGTTGCACAGAAATTATTGAAGTATAAAGGGGCTCTTTTCAGAAACCATTCTTAGAATAACAGAAGACCAGTAATAAGTATAATGTATCCATCTTTCAAGTTTTTATTGATTTATAATTCAGCAGTCTACAGATCTGATGAAGGTCCTTGTTACCTACTTAAATGTTTCAAGCCTGAAAACCTTAAAATCCTTCACTTGGGAAAATTCAAAGTTGGTTTATATCGTACAAAACTGGAGTCTTTAAAGCTGAAACTTTCCCTCCTCATTCTCCTGTGGAATTATATGCACATCCATTAATATATTTGAAGTAAATGTGACTGCAGTAGCAGAAAGAGGTTTGCATTTCCAAATAGTTGCACTACAGGAGAGGATCTGTGTACAGAAATGGTTGGTGCTGAGGCTCTCCTGACCATTGCGTATGTGCTGTGAATGTTTGCTTCAGATTAGCTCCACTGTTCCAGTGGACTGAATGCCCACTAGTGACTGGAAAATATATTCCAGCACAGTTTCATTCAAAAGAAATTCAAGTTTTCTGTTCTGATTTCAACCCCTGACATTAACTAAAGCATAGAAAACAGATATTCTAAAAAGCTTGCCCCTGATCCAGCCTAAAAGGTTAAAGGCCATATAATCATTAGCTGACATCATCAAAATCAGCAAGTTCATTTATTTGAAAAAGTTACAGAATGTTATATTCAGGTAGGTTATTTATACATAGCCATGAAATCATTATAGAAGGAATAATGTACAAAAACCTCATTTGAATTCTGCTTTTTTTTTTTTTTTATGTTAATCTAGAGGTTCATTATTGAAAAGGGTCATTTTTCAGTTTTAACTGTCTTCCTATATTCATTCACTGAAATCTGGCAAAAAAAACCCAAAAAACCCACCCCACAACAACAAAAAAACAACAACAGAAACAAAACCAAAAAAACCCAAACAACAAATATTATTTGAAGATTATGTTAGAGACTTGGAATTTTACACTATTCCAGGCAGGTTAAAAAAAAGTCAACTATATTATTATTTTACAATACAGCAATTATGTTATTACTCCATTAGAATCAACAAGCTGAGATATAATGTATAGTAAGTACAAGATTCAGAAGAAATTAAAACTCCCAGAGCAGTCACTCTGAGAAGAAATCATGTCATGCCTTTGCAAAATACACCTGATTAACAAAAGCAGTAAGAGAGTCTAAATAATAGGAATTTTCTATTTTCACTCTTTTGCATTTCTCAAAGTCATACACATTTATATTTGAGTATAAGAAACATGTTAAACTGAGCAGGTTTTGGGAATCTGTCCCTGAATAATGTATAAGTAGAGTGAGTCAAAAAGTTAGAAACCTGACCTGCAGAGAAATAAGAAATTTGTGAAGAACAGTATCTGAGAAATCTTTGGAACTAGGAAATTTTTGTATCTTACAGAACTGTGTCTTGTGGGAGAGGTCCAGTATATATGAACTTCTATAAATAAATAAAATATTAGTAAGGCTTAAAATCATGTTGCAGTTGTTCCCTCAGTAGAACAAAATACTCCTATTTTTAAAAAAGAACATTTGTCAAAATACAGTTAAATTTGGCTACACTCTATTTACCTGGAAAACTCTGAGGTCCCTGTTTTGCCTCCACAACCTGAGTTCTACCTTACAAATCCTGGAAGCTGTGTGATCCCTGGGTCTATGGAAAACTGAATTTTAAGATTTTGCCATTAAAATGGAGCCAAAATTCTGCCTTGTGTCATTGTAACACACTATATCACAAAATGTTTTACATTTAATGACTGTCTTTCTTGGAAAAATTCTATCCTCTTCTATGATAGGCATGTCACCTATGGTAGAAAATGTATTTCTTCTCCTCACTCATGATTCATTTCTAGAAAAAATTCAGACTGAACTAATATTTTTCAGTTAAAATTACAGGAGATTGTCTCCTACCTCTTTATTCTATCAGAAAAGCATACATCGGGAGTACTCCAGCATCAATACAACTCATGATCTTGCCCAAAGATTTTGTTTTAACTGAGTGTTTATGGGATGTTCCTTAGTGTCTCAAAGACAACAGGATTTCCTGAAGTCACAACCAATTCTAAATTGTTGTCTTAGAGCTCTTAACTGACTCTGACTTTTGTGGTAACAGCACTTGCCAAAGGAAAGATACAGATATTATATTTTTTTTCCAGAGTTTAATTTTGCTATATGCTGCAGAAAGTAAATTTTAACCTTCTTAATATATGTTGCATAAGAAAAAATCTCAGCTTCGTGATATGCCAGTATTTTATCATTGTGTATATAACAGGAAACAGGAAAAAAATTCTTTACTTTCAAGCACTAGAGTCAAGATATAACGGTAATAACTTGCAAAAACTCTAGCTTGCACTGTGATCACAGGAGGTATCAATAAATTAATGATGGAAAGGTTTACTCTGAAGAGAGCAACATTAAGCAGAGATTACCGACCTCCTCTCCACTGGGTAAAAGAGCAGTTTAACCTTAATTTCAGATTTTCCTTCACTAGAAAAAGAGTTCTTTTCAGAATTTGATCTTTTCAGGACATGTTCAAACTATAAATTGCTACGACTCACCTGATGAAATGAGAGGTAGCTGTGTATCCACTTGACTATTGAAGTTACATGCATATTTTTCCAACAGAAGAAAAGAGGAGACTATCTTGGTTAAATTGGATCTCAGCTATACCAGGCTCTACCTGGGAAATATCCCATTATTAACAGCTAGAGAATAGAGAGCCCCACTTCACTGGTATTCACTGTTACCAGCGTTTCCCTGTACTGTCCTTCCTGTGAGAATTTGATTTTAAATTGTGAGGCACAGACTTCAACAGTGTACCATTTCTAATTGGGTTGGGGGATAATGACATTTGTCTTGCAACTTATATTGGAATCCATATGAGTATCCCTGTAATTGAAATATGAACATCTTCTTTTTTTCTTTTCTTTCTATAGAATATTCTTGTTTCCCTTTTTATTAGTACAAATAATTCTTACTGTACTATCAGTTACAAATGCAGATGTCTGACTGAAGGCAGAAAGAAAACTGAGCTATTAAACACCATTGGGGATTCACATGCGCATTTTAGGACTACAGGAAAAAAATTCCTTTGTCAACCAACTAGATTATGTTATTGGGTAGAGCTTGTGTGTGAGAACAATGATATGCATATGCTGCTTTACCTTTAATATTTCACCATTTTACATTCAGATGATTTACGTGAAGGGCAATAATTGATAAATTGGAGGTGTCAGAGGATGTATAAAATTCATAAAGCAAGAAAATAATCAGATGTTGTATGGCATGATGATGGTTACAGAAGATAATCATTCTCGGCTTCATCAATCTCATATAACGATCTTCTTTAAAAGGTCAGAAATAGATTGAGGCCTGCTCTGAAAATGTATTAGTCCACAGTCAAGCTGGTTACTTGCCAAACGAGGATCTGAACTCAGGATATGTATGATCCATGAGGCTTGACACCATTTCTGGACACCATAAAAATATTAAGCAAATTAATTTTCACTCACTTTCCATGAGCTCATTTAAAATATATCTGGATCTTTTTTTTAATTTTTTTTTTTTTACAGATAGAAAATGTTAAAACTTTTAAATGCTATTTAGTTTTATATACTTTTCCTGACAGAGCTTCATATAGCTTTCCTCCGGTCTGACAAGCCAAATTATGTAGTTTGAGTGTGAAAGTTTTCCTGTATTTTCTTTAAGATCTTTATTTTAGACATAGTTATGTCAGACTTCTTAAATGTGGGGGGGTTTTTTTTGTAAGTTCATGTGTCTTTTAATGATTTCATTTTTTACACCTTCACTTTTGAGTGGAAAAAAATTAGATTTACCAGTCCCCCTCTAGATCAATGTAAGCCTTTAATTTGCATGAAATTTCACACTTTTCTTCAGCATTGTCACATTAGACAGCTTTGTGAATCTGGTGGCATTGCTTTTTTCTTTTTTTATTCTCCAAACACAATTTTCTTGGAAATACTGCTTTTGTTAAAATCTTCAAACTTAGTTGTATCAATAGTTTTTTGCACAGATTTTTTTTTTTTTTTAAATCGGTGATTGGTTTTAATGTATATTTTCCAGGTTTCTTTTGTGTCAATACCACTTTGATGACACCAAATACAAGTCATTATTTCATGTTTATGCAAGATCACCATTAGTTTTGCCTTGCACTTAAAATAATAATATCTCTCCATTAAACTCCCTTCCATGTCAACAGAAACAAGCAAGTAACAAAATTTCTGCAGTTTCTTAATGAAAAATTGTATTTTGTAATCTTTTTCCTAAATCTGTATTTAATAGCATTCTCGAACAAAGTCTAAATTTAAACCAAAAGAGGAAATTCCACTCTGTAGGAAAAGCAATAAGAATTACAATTTGAATTGCATCAAATGGGACTTACAGTGGATTCATAAATCCTAAATTAACTTGAATTATTTCACTGTCTAGACTCAAAGCATGAATTAAAGGAGTAAATCTCAATTAGATCCACCGAAGATGGATGATTTAACTGAGATTAACATTAATTACACATAAAACTATTCTACATCTAGTTTATTGGTTTAGTGCAAAAGTAAAACTTTTGTCAATAAATAAAAACCTGCGAGAGTTCCAAAACAAAAGTTTGAGCTTGTTCATCTAATATTGAATGATTTCATGACAAAGACCTATTCAGAGAAGATTCTCTAAGAGAAACCAAAACCAAAACCAACAAACCCCAAACTATAATGAACATCTTGTATTTACATTGAAAGTCTAGAGAATTTTGGAGAGTATCCCATGATGAAATTTTCTGTCACAGGGTGATAGGCTGTCTCAAATGCAGGTGTGCTTTCAATAAGATTCTGGTGTCAGGGTAAGTGAAGAATAAACAACATAAACATTCACAACTTATCAGTGCCCTATCGTATTTATCTAGGTGTTCTAAAATAAAGTTTTTGACCCACACTACAGCGTGTAACATCTGTGTGCAAGCTAGTGGTTATAGGGATAATATTCTGAAAAAAAAAAAAAAATGTATTTCCTGCACTGATGTGTCTCACAAACCTAATGGAGTTCTTTGAAGTAATCAGTGAGTGTCTGAACAAGGAGAATATCCAGCTAATCTAACTCTACTTAGATTTTTCAAAAGTTCATTCAGCTACAGAATTTATCAAAACATCTTGAAAAACTTCATCCATCATGGGACAAAAGGGGAAGATTCTCATATAGATAAACAATAACTGCTTAGGAAAAAAAAATGTAAATAGATTTAAATTTTGAAGTAGGTAGTTAAACACTGGAGACTCATTGATACTAAACAGCTTTTGTGCTGTTCTACATCTCAGTAGTCAAGCCATCTAGTATTATAGTAGTCATCTCAGTACTCAAGCCTTTTACAAATAAGCAAGTTATTTGGTTTAGTAAAAAGAAAAAGGCAAGCACAGAGTTTCAGAAGGTCTTTGGTGCTGAATAACTGAGAATTAAAATGACAGATGAAATAAAAATGCAGATAAATGTAAAACGAGAGAACTCTGAAAATCTCAGTTCCATATAGTCAAATCAGTCGTAAAGCTGAAAGAAAGATAGGTACTACGAAGAAAGAGCAAAGACAGAACATACTCTTGTACTGTACAATGCGTCTTGAATGTTCAGCAAAATTCTCACAGAGTGCACGTTTAGTTTACAAGGTGTTGGAGATGATAGACGCATGATGCAGACAGTGACAAACTGCTCTGTGGAAAAAAAAAAAAAAAACAACAACAAACAGGAATGGAGATATTGGTGAGGATGGAACTCCAGAGGACAGTTACTTAAGCCTCCTATTCAAATCATGGACTATTGCTAAGTTTACATCAGTGATTGTCTATCTAAGTCTGGAAAAGCTCCAAGGATGGACATTTCACAACCTTTCCAGTTAACATCTTCTATTAGTACACTACCCTCATACAGGGCATTTTTTTGTACCTTTTTGAACCTCCTAAACTACAATTTGTGGCTACCAACCCCTGTTTTATCATCTGGTATTACCCAGGAAACTGTACCTTCACCATCTTTGTAACTTTCCCATACCTAACTGTAGGTTGCTGTTAGATCCATTTACTCCCAGTTTGCACTCTCCCAGAATAAAGAAGCACTTTAACAGTTCCTTTAACTTCTCCTCATAGGTCGTATGCTCTTGCCTTAACTGTCTTGCTAACACACTACTGGGTGAATCCAACATTGCTCTAAAAAAACAGGAGTGCTCGAGTTATGGCCTCATTAGTGCTGATCAGAGGTAGAGAATAAATTCCCCTGACCTGATGGCTATGCAATTTTCTTTATTCAACGTGAGAACATGCTTTTCACTCATTTTCAGCCTGACACCCACTCAGCCTCCTAGTCCTTTCCATCAAAGCTGCCACCCGATCAATCAGTTCCTGTCCTATATCTACCCGTACCCCGCTAATCACCACCATGAGATTATTCTGCTCTAGATGCAAAGCTTTGCAATTCTGTTTGTCAAAATCCATAAGATTACTGTAAGATTAGTAGCAGAGTTTTTGAAGTTTCTCTGCTCTAAAGTTCTACCATTTGGCATATTAAACATTTCTCATAAATTTATAATCAGCTGAAAATTTGTTGAGAGAGATTTCTTCCTCATTGTCTAGGTTGATGATTAAAGTATTAAACCATACTGGCCTCAGCAGCAGCTCCTGAGTTAATTTGCTGTTAGGGGCCTACTGCTGGGGTCAGGGCAGTCTGGAGGGGAGGTCCAGGCAGTTTTCATTCCACCTAACAGTTTGTTCTTTCAGTCCATATCTCATCAACTTCCAAATGAAAATGCTATGGAAGAGTGTTAAAGACATTCTTAATCATGTTATAAAGCCTTCTCACTTTTGGTTAAAAAAAAAAAAAAAAAAAAAAAGAAAGAACTTTCTACCATTCAACAAGAAATTTCCAATTTCTACTGAATGATTACAAGCCTTACAAAATAAGCCTTCAGCAAAAACTGTCATATGTGTCAAACATACATTTTGTTAACATTGCTGTTATCAGGCCAGAAGAGCACTCACAATTGTAGCAGAGACTGTGAAGCTTTCAGAGCTTTCATTCAGTTAATAGAAGCCAAAAGTTTACAGTGAAGAAAATACTGAGCAGGCAACTGTCTTTGAAAGTATAACTGCTTGGCACACAGAAAAAAGCACTATTTAAACAAGATTTTTAGACATGCACACACAAAAGAAAGCGTATTACTGTTCTCTCACAATGGAAATTCTGTTCCTAGCAGCCACATTTGTATTAACTGGTGAGTGTGAAATTGCCAAATCTATTATTACAGTCTGGATGAACAGCCACTCTCACAAATATCACAAGGAGACTACATAAGAGATTCTGTCAGTTCTTTGATAGATTGGGATAATAAAAAGATATAAAGGCCATGTCTGGATGAACCAAGTACGTCCATGTCGTCTTTTTTCTCCATAATGTTTGGGAGGCTATATTTCTGAGCGTAACTGGGGGAGAGAAAGTCAGACAACATATATCCTGTAATACAGGAGATGTCTCTGCTCAGATGTGAGATACAGGCATTATGGAAAGTGTTCCGAGGATGCAATAAATAAGACATTCTTCAGTTTAAGGGAGACCATTTCTTTGTAATTTAAGTCTCAGATGTCAATTCAGGGTGGGTGGGGGAGAAGGAGCAAGGGGGAAAGAGAGAGAAAGAATTTATGTTCCCCTTTTACTGCTTTTTTCACTGATATGCCATTTCCAGAAAAGCAGAACTTGCTCTTTAGACAAAAATCTGGGGATTAACCATCTGTGAGTTCAAATTCCAAAGTCTAAACCCAGCATTGTTTTAATTTGCTGTTATTTAATTCTGTTATAGAAATCAAGCTTCCTTGCTGAAGGCCAAAATACTTATTCACATTGTCAGTTTCTTTGGATGCCTCATCCTCATTCAATCAGATCCCTTTCCTCCATTCATGAAAAAAAAAACAAAAAACAAAAACTAAAACCAAAAATAATTTCTTAATCTGTGGATTTGACTGGAGTCAGGGAGCCCAGAGAGCCTGCTCCATGTTCCTTAATCACAGGCTGACATAGGGCATTCAGAGTCCATCATCTTTCTATATTCTCTTCCTGTGTTTATGTTCTTGATGCAGGATCTCAAGGGTCCTTCTCTAGAAGACCACTGCCCTCTCATCCCTGAGGTTTTGGGGTGGATTAGTGCTACATTTACCACATATCTCCTATATGGTTCCATTTAAATTCAGGGCTTAAACTTTCCTGGAAGTTTAATGACATCTTTCATTAGTCCTTTATTTTTGCTTCATCTCTCACTTGGCAATAAATGGCATAAATGTCAGTTCCATAGTAAAATGTAGAAATGTGATGTCAGCACATATTTCTTATGAGTCTCACTGCTTGAGAATCGTGGTCACAATTTATGCCACTGAGGGCATCAGTCTTTCAAGTGAAGCTTTGCAAATGGCAAACCTGTGTTATATATGATCTTCAACAGAGAGCTGATTATAAGGATGATGAGAGATGTGAAACTTAGTTGACAGTAACACTTGAGTAACTTTGCAGGGACATCATTTATTAAAGATGTAGTTCAGCAACTCCCTGATTATTCTTCTGTGCCCAAATTATATTTGATGGAACGTTTACTGGACCATTATGAAGATCGTTAAGGATAGTTAATTGTCTGGGATGGTACAGAACTAGTTCAGAGAGTTTAAAAAATAAAACAATTCTTCTTTCCACTATGAAGGATAACAGTTGTTCATTTTCCGGTGCATGAAATGAAGGGGAACCCTCAGATGAAACAATAGATCTTAAGAATCTGAGCAGAAAGCAAAAACCTTTTTTTTGCTTCAGTTCTTCCATTCTTCAGATTGTATGGGTAGTTTTAAATACTAGAATTTTGAATTTAAGGGAAAAAATATTTTTAACTTTAAAGGTTTAGGGCAGTTCAGTGATCACAGAATGCCACTAATTCTAGGTGTATAATGGGAGGTTTGCTAGATATATTAAATAATATAGATGTGCACTGGGAAAAAAAAATAAAAAATAAAAAAAATCCTTTTTTAAAATCTCTTAGCATTCAGCATCTTGGTTGAATATGATTTCTGAGTACTTTGAACCACAGAGAGTCTAAAGAAAAAGATAGTATAATACAAAATCCAAGTCACCACTGAACAGTTGCTACTGCGCATATAGATGCATTTGCAGCAGTGGACTTTTAAAGATATGCAATGATATATGTGTGGCGTTTTAGGTTAGACTTCCTCCCTTTACGCTGAAAAAATATCGCTAAAAAAACACTCCCTCCTGGAACACGAGGGCAGTCAGAACACTACATGTGACAGGATGAATTAAATGTCCCAAGAGAGTACATTTTACTGTTAGAACAGAGGAATGAAAGAAGCCTAGATCTTTGTGTGGGTGGAATAGATAGCGGAGGCTTGTGATAAGGCCAAAACACATGTGCAAATAGCTTCTGCAAGCCCACAGCTATGTGACTTTGTCTCATTAACAAACAAGATACTGTCTTATACTTTTCCTGTTACTTTTGTTTTACTAAAATTATAAAACATTAATTTTATCACCTGCAGCTCTAGGCTACAAAATTTTAAAGAACTCAAGTGTTATGTGCAAAAAATACAACAAACTCCTCTGAGGGTTGGGTGTGTTATTTCCTAGACTTTCTGAGATTCCTAGCCTCGGGTTAAAGCACAAAAAAACCCAGAAACCTGATCTCATTAAGCTCAAAACAGTAGTCAAAACCCTTAGTCATGTTAGTCTTAATGATTGCTCCATGTCTGAGTCTGTCATGGTAGGAAAACAATTCTCCTATGCATTGTAGGACAATTACTGTCCCTTGTCCTTTTGCCCTTTCGTTAACTAGCAGATGTGTGTTCACTGTCAGCAGCCCTTTTCTGGACATCATTTCTCTGAAAGCTGAAAACCTGAATTGATAAATAAGAAGTAGCCTTTTGCTAACCCTCTTTTCTTAACTGTTGCATTAGATGTGATTAATGAAGACTGCAGCCTATTGCTTGCTTTCTTCTAATAGTTAAGAGCTAATAGCAGTTTCATGTCCTTAGTATTTTGACCTGAAGAGCATACCACTAATAGAAAGACTTCAGGAAAGTAAGGTGATCTCCCCCTCCTCCTTAGGTGGAAGGAAAAATGTTCAATTAGAACTGAGAGCCCTGAAATGCTAATCTAAGAAACCAGATCTCCTGTTTAATCTTCTTAACGATATTAAGACACACACCTTCTAAGGAGATTCATAAAATAGGTAAATGTGAAAGGAAAGAACCGTGCATAGAGAACTGCAGTCTTAGAGTTCTGTTCTGCACTGCTCAAGTAACTTTCACTAAAGGGACTAATTTTTATATTAGTTACTCCTAGACCATTATAGAAACTTTATGTTACCTTATGGTAAAACTTATGTCGTTCATCTGAGAAAACAAAGCCAAATTTAATTAAAGAAACTTTTTTCCACTATATCCTTTTCCTTTCGGAAATTAATTAGTCTTCTTAAAGCTCTTGGTAGAATAAGCATAATTATTGTTTTAGGTTTAGGGTGTTTGGCAATTTCCTAAGACAGGGTGGAGAATCCATGGAAGAGAAAGAAAATGAAGACAATCCTCTAAATTATGAAGTCATGTGCAGTATAATGCTCTCCTCTGCAGTGAGAAGTTGAAAGAATTATTCAACTTGGATCAAATCAGACTTGTAGATAAAAACTCAGATATAAATCTAATGATTTGTGGGTTAATTGTTCTAACATATGGTATTGGTCTAGGTTTTGTTTGAATTATAAAACTACCCTATTTCTACACTTTTTTGACACGACGAACTGAAGTGGAAACTGAACTGTTAATCATTAGACCCAAGAAGGTTGCTGGGAATATGATCAGTTCAATGATTCGATTACTGTTTATATATATTTAGGTATTTGTATATGTCATAAATCAGTATATATATGTTCATCAATCCTATGTCTCTAAAACTAGAACAATCTGGGTTTTCTTGTAAATTGCTTACATAGAGATTCCAGCAGAGAAGCCTGACAGATTTCTTCATTATACTAAACAAATGGGTATGTAAAATAATTAACTTAATGTGAAAACTTTATTAAATTGTATTTTAGAATTCAAGCTTCCCGTTTTATAGCATCTTAAAAGTGATCATGCTGAGGATGACAAATAATCAGGAAAAATGACACAAACTCATCCAACAAAAGTAAAATTACATCTCCTTCCAAGACGGCAATCTTGGGTTTGTTGAGCAGCAATTGTTCCACAAGAATTAAATAAACCACCATGTTAATATACTCCGGAAATTATAAATTGTTTCAACAATAAAATTCACTTCAAAGTCAGAAGATATTACACACAGCTTGTGGCGATAGTTCAAGACCTGTTTTAAAAAGATGCTGCTAAAATCATTCTAATCTTTCATTTATTCAAGTCCCTATTTTTCCATTAGTTTTGTATCACAGCTTTATAATAAAATTGTCACACTGTGTGAAATTTACAGTCAAATACAAGCAAATAAAAACAGATACTGCAAACTGACTTTGAAAATTTTAATGTTTATGTTCGCCAAAAAAAATAATTCGGTGTAACGAGCAAAGATTTCACTCTCTGGTTTATGGTGCATAATTTTTTATGTGTAGGGAGGGATCCTGCCATCTTTCCCAATTTAATTAACAGGTCAGAGAAGTATTTTTGATGGAGATGTGTATGTTACATATACACTCAAAGTTCAGTTCTTTATATACATTTTATATATGTGTCTGTAAACACTCAGTTTTGTTGGTGTGTTTCCACAGTCACCATATCATATACATGTCAATTATTTGCAAATTATATAATTATCTGTATAATATATAATATATATCATATATATTTATAATGAACACTATTTGTGTTAGTATGCTGGCAATAAATTCTGTTATAAACAAAAGAACATTTAGAAGAATTGTGTTTTTTCTTAGAGAGAAAGGGGATGCTGAGAATTTTGCAAGCAGCAATTACCAGGAAGCCCCAAGGTGCCTGCTCACTTTCTCCTGTACTCTCAAGGACATCAGGAGGTAGATTTTATTTTCCAGACATTTGTCATATTTAGTGGATCCTTTATCAGGCCCTGAACACCCAGACATATCCAGCAGTTCAAAGGGAAAGCCAAAGCCAGGCTCTTCATCGCAGAGTGAAGTTCTTACAAGTCCTAGTCACCAGGCTGAAGTCTCTCTCCTTGTCTCATTCATGACCATCTGAGAACTTAACTGTGAACTCTTAATTACTCTGCAGCTTAGGTTCAAGCAGTGATGAGCTGTAATTTAAAATCTGTTGTCAACTTTAACCAGCCTCATATGTAAAAAAGGAAAATATTGCTCTGCTGTTTGCACCAGGCTTGTCAGACCATGGTGGCAGCTGCTGATGTGCTGACAGGGCTCTGTGAAAGGCGTGAATGACTTGATCTCTACCTGATGCCACTTCAGCACAACACTGATGTCTCCATGCCCAGGTGCACAAGCAAGAGCACAGATGTCGTGAATAGACTAACACAGCACCTCACTCTCTCACCCTTCTGTGTCATCACCTCAGTTTTCTTTCTAGGGTGTTTGTTGTTGTTGTTTGGATTTGGGTTTTTTTTTTTCAACTTTAATGTACTGTGAGAAAAAATATTTGAAATATAATTTCTCTTTTCTAATTATTCCTGCAGAGAGATATATTTATATCAATATATAACATTAATGTATTAAGAATGTGAGGATAGCAGTTTCTTGAAACCAGGGCTGTTAAAAATTTATTAATGTATTAATGGAGAAAAAATTCTTTTTGCTAAAACATTCCTTAGCTCTCAGGGACTTTCCTTCATATCTTTCAAGACCATCTCCTCTTCTAAGAGAGACTGCAAACAGACATGGTGTCAACATACAGTTAACAGGAGGAAGACATGGCAAGGTTATCTAGTTTTCCAGCTTTGAATATCAGTATAAAAGAGATAGTTAACTATTAGTGCTATGTATTAGACAAAGGAGATTCCCCTTCTAGTGTGTGATTCTCACTAGATCAGCTTTCACATTTTTAAAATCATAAATTAGACTTCAGGGCTTTCCTTGGTTTTTTTAAACACTTCATTCTCATATTAGAAGAGATTAGTTTGGCAGGTAAGTATGTAGTAAAAGCTGTGGTGTTAGTATAGGGTGACCCATTATTTTATTGCTTAGTACTGGAAATATTCTGAGGAATTCATTGCTTCAATAACATTTAAAAACTTCTAACCACCTTCTTTACAGTTCAGACTGTTATCATTATACCCACACTTTTACGAGATTTGAGTTGCCAATTTACAGATTTGAGCCCTTATTTTCAATCTGTCTAGGTATGCAGGAAAATTTTGTAAATATTGATATTGTATGTGTATGTGTATGATATGCAGTGTAAAAACTCGATAATAAAATCAAGAGAAAACATAAAATTTAAGTGCAATTTTTCTCTTAAATGAGAATTTTAGAAACTATTTGTTGTTGTTGTTGCTGTTGTTTTTGTTTGTTTGTTTGTTTTGTTTGTTTTTTGACTGGGCTTGGACAGAGCATATGTAGGCCAGAAGCACAGGCAGAAAATTAGACTAGGCTGGCAGAAGAAAGAGTCATATTGCTGATTCTGAATGTTAGGAGAATTACCTGCCAAGGATTGTCATAGATTTTACTGAGCTGCACTTTTCAAAGCCAAGACTGAACATTACCAGAAGATGTGCTGCAGTTCAAACAAAATGTTTCAGATGTGTATGATATAGCTTAAATAACAGATTGGACAAGATATTCTTAATGCTCTCTGCTGGCCCCAAAAGTTGTGAATAACAGCTAAATGGCCTTGTGGACTAAGATAAGATCATCTCAGTGTGCAACTGAGATGCACAAGCTTAATAGGGTTACAGAGGAAAAAAGTACTAAGGATTTTGCTGCTTTAAGATCTGTAGATGTAGATGTTGTTTGAGGCATTCTAGGTAGTTAAATAGTTTTTGTTCATTATCTTTTTCCTAAGCCTTTTTCATTGGTTTGCGTCACTGAAATTTCTCCTGAAGAAGTTAACTAGAAAAACAGAGATTGCATAGCTAGTTGGATCCTGAGTGTCTTTCCAAAGAGATTATGAATTAGAATGGGTTAAAACACATAGGTGCAACAAGGAAAACGGTTTCATAGAATTTATGGAGAATTTAGCAAGTCTTTTAGACTTAAAACTCCCCATTAACAGTATAAATTACCAAACCTTTGACACAGCAACTCTATAGACAGAGTGATCTAGTTTCTTGTTCAATTACATTCCAAAATTTTAAAACCGATGGTCAGAAAAAAACAGTTGGTACCCATTTTAAAGCATGAATTGAACAGAAAAAAAACCCACTGCACCTTTTTGAGTCGATGCAAGTACAGTTCTCCTATATTGCGTAAATTCTCTGTTAGATTCCTCTGTCTGGAAATCTCATTATTTGGTTTGGAACCTATTACAAGTGACCATCATCATGCTTTCAGTTAAAACCAGGAAAAAAAAAGCCCTTTAATGATAACAGATTTCTTTATGTAGAATTTGGATCCTCCAGCATTTCTGATATGGAATAAATTTTCTATTTTTCTGTAGCAACTTGATAATCAGAGATGAACATTATTGTTAAAAACATGTTTGCATTTAAAAACAAAAAAAAATTTCTAGGAGAATATAAAAAAATTTTGCATTTCTGATTCAAGTGACACACATAGGTTCACAAAGATACGTAATGGCAATTACAGTGGATCATAATGTGTTATTTAAGCTATAGTGACAACACAATGTAAAATTTTATTCTAAAATCACAAATATTCTATGTATTCTTCTTTACTTCTGCACAAACGTTTTATGTATAAAGAATTTAAAGATAACATTTGCACTGATGGCTTAGTTTATTTCATATTTTACATAAAGGAAATGTGCCAGTTCATTTTAAATCCTTAAATCTTGCCACAGATTTTAGTGGTGCTTCATATACCTCCATAATACAATGCCATCATTTCACTGTGGTTCAGTGGATCAACCTATAAATATTACAGTAGCTGAAAAAAATAGAATGATTATAGAAACCAATTTACACAAAAGACTTTCTAAATAGTTCTGTGCTGCCACCGTATGAGCTAACCAGCAGCCAATCTTTTTGATATGCAGTGCTAGCTGTTGAAAAAAGGAGATGAAAATGAATGAATTGGGTCAACAGCAGCAGGGCTTTCAGTGGAGGAGGGGACTCTATGTACATCTACATTTCCATGGCAGGTTCCATCTGCAACTAGCTTATGTCAAGAAATGAAGCATTTTCTTTTTTTTTTATAAACTTTTCTGATTGTGTCCAAAATCGCTTTTCATCTTCATTTCAATTTAACTTTAGGTTTCAGTTTATTGCAATATAAGTGCCTGAATTTTGCTGTAGGTTTACATACATATAAAATCAGTCTTTACAGAATCATACTTAGGATATCAATATTACACCATAGGTATGAGTGACATCTATGATATTAAAATAAATGCATGTTTGAGAAGCACTTAAATTTATCAGTATTTTAACTATGCTTAACATTTCCTCAGAACAAGAAAAAATAAAGGCAGTTTTTGAGCACTCTAGTGAAGCCTGAAATAGCCTTATCCCATAGGGTACTTTTAACTTTTAGGACAATATTAACAGGACTATATTAATACTAATATGACCATATTAATTTCTCTAGGGTGCAGTGGAAATTTATGCTTCACCTTATAACAAAAGCTTTCATTTATATTTCAGATTAAACCAAACTCCTTAGTTATGTATATTGTAAACAGCCAAATACTCACGCTAAATAGTATTTTACTCCAAAAATAGTTCTACTGACCCTGGATGACCAAGGACTGATGTATTATTATTCAGCATGTTTGAGTGGTGTAGGACTCAGCCTTTAGTTGCGGAAGAACATGAAAGAAATTTCCTGATGTAAGAGATTTAAGAGTGAGGCAAGAAAGATAAAGTTGAGAAATAAATTTTACTTGCTAAGTACACATTTTTCTTGTAGTAAATAAGTCATTACTAATTCACCTTACGGTAGTGTTAAGAATTCGGGTTGACATAGCACTGAGGGATCTGGTGTAGTTGGGAACTGTCAGTGTTGGGTTAATGGTTGGACTGGATGATCTTCAAGGTCTTTGCCAACCTAGACGATTCTGTGATTCTGTGATGTTCCACTTCAGTCAATTATTACATAAGCTAAATCATCCCCTATTATCCTGCTGCTACTGCAATATACTGTTGTTTCTAAGGAGGCTGGCACCTTAATTTCTGTTTACTTTCAAAACTGATAACCTGTAATCAAGATTCTTGTTCTCCCCTAGATATTACTTTTTTGTTTGTTTGTTTTTCCTAAGATGGTTTGAAAACTAAAGATACTTTGAAAACGACTTTGGAAATGCCATGAATTTGTTGAAACATATTTGTGTTTGAGATTTATACTGTGCATGTGTTTGTGTGATTTCTCTGACTTTTATACATGTTAAAAACTGTGCATGCTAAACTTAATTTGGCTTTTTATGAGCTAGGGTTTCTTAGTTTTAAATTTTTATCCATAGCTTTGACTATCTTGATTATATTATCCTGACAAAATTTCACCTTCCTTATCATCCTATTACTAATTACCCTTTTTTTAAACAACAGTTTTCTTCAAAATACTCTACAACGAATGCACTAGAGCTATTATTTACTAGGTTACCAGTTGTTGGTGAGATGAATTGCATGTTGTATTTTTTATTTTGGATGCTGGATTCTGAAAAGTAGTAGAGGTTTATTCATAATATGAAAGGCGAATTTTTTGTGTCTAACAGACAAGGAAATATTAGTGAGATAAGGTGAGTATAGAAAATAAAAAGTGCATATATGGAAGGACATGGGTGAGGGAAGGAAATCAATCTATGGCCATTGACAGGTGGAGGTAAGAATACAGAAGTTGATAAAACACAGGATTAAAGAGGGTTTAGAAACAATCCACAGTTACAAGAGTTGCTGAAGACTTTAGCAGCGATTATTCGATATTTGCGTTCTGGGATGTCAGAAGAGAATATCTAGAGAGAAAAAGGCAGAACAGGAAATTCAGTGGGTATGGTGAGCTTGGGTGCACAGATGCAAAAGAATTAGACATTAACATTGCACAAATAGAAAAATAATTATGAATTTAAAAGTACACACTTTTAGGAGGTTTATACAATTAAAATTAAATAACTGCAGCAAACATACTTTTGATGCGTAATAGTCTTTGCAAGTGGTTCTAATTTACCTACAAGGAATAAAATATCATAATACTTACTGTGGGATGCGTAGTGACTTGTATATTCCACATTTCCAAGGCAGAATATTCATCTGGATGAATCACTTTGTCAGATGTTTGTATTGATGTTCTTGTTGCACAAAACTTGGGGTTCACCACACATCACCAATACAGCCAGTCAGTTGAGGAAATACTTCTAGTATAGCCACTACATAGAAAAAATGGACTTAGGCAGTTCACGGGGTGAGCAAATAAACAAAAGTATGATTTAGTGAGATTTAATAGGATCTTATGGGTCACTGAAGCAGAGTCCAAGATTGGTGGGGTTTTTTTGATCAACGTGCACATCCTTGATGGTATAAGGTGAGGGCTTTATTTCCCATTGTTTTATTCCTCTGCTTCCCTGCCTCATCATTCGTTCTGTATAAATCCATAATTAATTAATACTGTTCAATCAGAGACATGACAGACAGTTGATTCTCATTTTGTTATCCCTTCTATTTGTTGCACACTTTAGAACTCCCTAAATTCTCAGGAGATTAGATTAATACTAGTTTAGGCTCAGAACAAGCAATACCATCTTTGTATCTGGGTCAGCTTTTCATCATTTCCTGCCCCACCAATTTTTTGTCCAAGTGGTCATTGTCCATGTGGCTTCCAATACTATCGTTGTAAAAATGTCTCTCACTGATTCTGTAAAGTGTGTTTCTAAATAATGTGATGCAAAATGTCTAGTACTCTCCATCTACATGGCTGCGTCTAGAAAAAGCAAATATAGCACAAAGATTCCAGATGCAAGGAAATGTCAGTTGTGAACCGCAAAAAAAAAGAGAAATACACCTTAATAAGAGAGTTTTGGAAATAATGTTAAAATTTTTCTGTAGGACACAATTGTAACATTGTACAGAAAAGAATGAAATATCAATAGCTAACAGCTCACCAATTCTTTTAACTAAATCATTTTAGACCGACGAAATTCACTGATCTACAACCATTGGACACTTTCCTAGCCTATGTGCACAAGCCAGATGAAATTTATACTATCTTTTTCTTTGAAATCGGCTACTTACTGCAGCAACTGTGTTTGTTTATAAAAAAGATTACGTAGTTCATTGCACTCAACAGCTTTTCGTGTTGGATTCAATTTAGGCCTTCAAATATATGGATTTTACTGATGACTTCAATAGAAGTTGAGCATATTTACAAAGCCAAACTAAAAAGCAACAAGTTTATAAATATGTAAGCAAGTTTATGCACATAAATATGCTTAGATATATTTTTGTTTATTTTTCAGACAAACTTTTTCTAAAATGTTCAGAAAATGATTATATTAACACAGAAGAAAAGAGTTATTATAAAAAATTAAGCAAATCAATCACATTGGACTACTCAGATTCACTGAGATAGGTATTTGCTAATAACTGAAAAAAAAAAAAAACAAAAAAAAAAACAAAAAGCCAAGCAATTTCATTGCACCTAGAATATCTTCAAGCTAATTCTGGTGCCAGTTCTTGGGTCTGTTAGTAGAAAATGGGTTGAGGAGCCAAGGTATGGTATATTTGTATTAATTAAATTACTACATTTTGTTCTAGATCAGCACGTTCAGGTTATGTAAGAGATAAAGCCCTGATGAACATGACAATTACACCATGCTGATTGTTGAGTTCTGCTAAATTGTTGTCCTCATGACTATCCTTATGAATATCGTTTTAGTTAATTTAAAAGCATGCAAGTGAATTGGAATGAGTTTTAACATGACAAAGGCAACAGGTGTGCTCAGGAAACCAAAGGGCTCATTTACAGTCTGTCAGGTTCTGGGACTGCTGGCAGAGGGCAGGGATTTTTTATTTTTTTATTTAATTATGGGAAATGCCATCTCATCTGACCAAGATGTTAGGACGCTTATTGTAATCAAGTGGATTTGCAACACAACAAGAAGAACTGATACACACATCAATATTTTCAATATCTAAGATATGTTTCACAGCTAGAATAGTTGAGGTCATTTGTTTATCCCAAATACATTCTTAGAGACATCATAAACCAGCCACGGCAATCATCGTGTGAAAACACTCAGTGGTTTTTGACAGTAGTGTGTAAAGGGCAAAAGAGGAAAAGACAGATGAGGAAAGGAGCTGTAAATCTTGTAAGTGCTCTGTCAAGCTGGTAGGTAGCTGAATGTTTGCACTGCGGTTATAAAAGTGTGAATTTGCACAAAGTTTTCTATACACACACAAGGAGGGGTTGTTTGCTGCTTTCCCCAGCTCCTCCCTTTAACTCTTATAACTAATCATTTCATCTTTTTTCACAGGACCTTTTGTACTAATTGAGTCATAATTTCCCCCCCCCTTTTTTTTTTTTTGATCTGATTTTACAATAGTTATTCAGATGTTGAGAAGTCATAAACATCTTTGTGTCTTCTAATAGTTTTAAGAAACACCTCTCTAACAAATACCTATAATTTTTTTCCTCATTCTTCTTTATATTAATTTACCAATTTCTGTTATACGACACTCATATGATCCCCCCCCCATCTGTAGAATACTTCAGAAGAAATAATTTCTAATGAGTTATACTGCTATTAAGAAGCATTTATAATCCCAATTGATTTGATTTAATTTGATTTGATTTGATATGGATAAATATTTTTCTGAGCTGGGACATAGGAAGAAGTTGTTAAGAAAAGAATTTCTGGATGAGCAATAGACAGCCGTTCGCAGAAGAGAATATCATGCAGGGAAACACATTCTCTCTGAATCCTTTTATTTTTACGTATATAAGGGACTTTGTGTTTTCAAATATGACAAGTCAGTAACAACAGGTCTTATTAAGTAATGATAATAATGGAATGGATTTAAATCCAGTTGGCAGCTGGTCACGAGCGGTGTCCCCCAGGGCTGGGTGTTGGGGCCACTCCTGTTTAACATCTTTATTGATGATCCAGACGAGGGGATCGAGTGCACCCTCGGTCAGTTTGCAGATGACACCCAGTTGGGTGGGAGTGTTGATCTGCTCGAGGGCAGGGAGGCTCTGCAGAGAGACCTGGACAGGCTGGAGCCATGGGCTGAGCCCAGCTGGGGGAGTTTCACTGAGGGCAAATGCCGGGGGCTGCCCTTGGGCCACAACAACCCCCAGCAGCGCTACAGGCTTGGGGAGGAGTGGCTGGAGAGCTGCCAGTCAGAGAGGGACCTGGGGGGTGAGTGACAGCCGGCTGGACAGGAGCCAGCAGTGTGCCCAGGGGGCCAAGAAGGCCAATGGCATCCTGGCTTGTGTCAGCAATAGCGTGGCCAGCAGGGACAGGGAAGGGATCTGACCCCTGTACTCGGCACTGGTGAGGCCGCACCTCGATTCCTGGGTTCAGTTTTGGGCCCCTCACCCCAAAAAGGCCATTGAATGACTCGAGCGTGTCCAGAGAAGGACAACGGAGCTGGTGCAGTGTCTGGAGCACAGGTCTGCTGGGGAGCGGCTGAGGTAACTGGGGGGTTCAGTCTGGAGAAGAGGAGGCTGAGGGGAGACCTCATTGCCCCCTACAGCTCCCTGAAAGGAGGGTGTAGAGAGGGGGGATGAGTCTCTTTAACCAAGTAACAAGCGATAGGACAAGAGGGAATGGCCTCAAATTGCACCAGGGAAGGTTTAGACTGGGTATCAGGAAGCATTTCTTTCCAGAAGGGGTTGTTGGGCGTTGGCATGGGCTGCCCAGGGAGGTGGTGGAGTCCCCATCCCTGGAGGGGTTCAAGAGTCGGGTTGACACAGCACTGAGGGATCTGGTGGAGTTGGGAACTGTCAGTGTTGGGTTAATGCTTGGACTGGATGATCTTCAAGGTCTTTTCCAACCTAGACGATTCTGTGATTCTGTGAATAACTGTTCCATGAGGGAAAGAGTGTTGTTTGTGTCAATAGCCACAAATTTGGAACAAGTGACTTCAGTTCTCTCCTTGGACACAGGTTTCCCATATGTCTTTAGTCAAGTCACCCATGAAGACATTTCATAAGCACCTGGGCAACCTATGCCCAGAAATCCATTTTCAGAAGTCATGCAGATAATCAAGTTGAACTTTCAAAGGGGAACAAGCTGTCTCTCAGAATGGTACTCTGTGGACTATTGAGTAGTTGTAGCTTAAATTCACATTACTAGCTGACTGACAGAAAAACTGCACCACAAATAACAGTGAAAGCCTAGGAGCTTAGATGGCCATTTGAAAATCGACTTTGGAAACCTTTATATTAACCCTGACTGATTTTTTTTTTTTTTTTTTTAATCTAAATTTTTGAATCTCTGTTGTCACCATATATACAGAGGGAGAATAACACCCCACAAATATGGTTAGGATGTATTCATTAGTTGCTGAGGCTATCAAAAATTTTGATGAGAGAGATTTCAAATGATAAATATTCAGAGACTCCATATCTTTCTCTTACATTTGGAACAAAGATATCAGCTGGTCACCATTAAAACAAAATTTCACCCATTTGACTTGGAAACTCGGAGTTCTAGAAGGACACCATTCCTTCACAGCTGAGTGCTTATGCCTCAACAAACTAATGTCTCCTAAGGACTCACATTAAGACTGTTTTATCATTTTTATTTTTTTTTTATGTACAAGAATGTAGATTCAAATCAAATACAGCTAACAAATGAGAGATTATTCTAATTATTAGATTACTCTGCTTTTCTGGTGTGATGTTACAGAAGTGCAATTCATACTCGGGCCTAAATCACTTGTATTTCTTCCTGCTGAAGGTTTGCTCCAGCAACTGCTTCTTAACCACATCCTTGTAGTACTCTCCTCTGCTTTATATTCTATACAGATGTGTGGCATTTTAAAAGGACATTGTTCAGAAATCCACACCTGCATTGCATCCTCTTCCCAGTTTCATAAATGTGTTTCAATTCAAATAATGTAACCAGAAAATTTGATGACTCAATGATTTTAGTATAATTTACAGCTTTTTGATAGGAAAAGTTCTTTAATTTATTGTCGTCACTGGAGATCGAACCTTTTCCTCTAAAATGTAACTTCTTCCACAGTGTATTTAGGTTTTTTTTTTTCATTTCATCATTTCAATCTCAGGTTATAGTCCTGAGATTAGTGTTTTTAAATATATTGCCTATGTCAGGTTATTGGATATTACTGAGCCAAAGCTTTTATTTGAATTAAAAAGGTATTGTGCATGATCTCTAGCAAAAGATAGATATCTCATCTCTAGCTACTAGATCTGATTTTTTGTATACTCTTTGACACATATATGTATATGTTAAAGAATAATGTACTAGCAGTTCCATGGAGGGTTAAAGCAAGCATTACAGAAGGGAGAGAGGGCAAATCTAGTTTCACTTACATATTCAATTGCATGGGAGTGTGTAGATTTGGACAGTTCATATAATTTGAGAAGTAGTGTGTAGGTCTGGAGAGGAATTTTCTCCAGCAACCACATATTAGCTTTACTTCTTTAAGTACTGTGTGTTTCCATATCTAAAAAAACCCCAAAAAAAACAAAAAAAAACCAAAAAACAAACAAACCCTCAAGCCAAAATCCAAACCAACAAACAAAGAAACAAGCAAAAAAAGGCAAAAAAGGGCTTGTTATTGTATAACTGTTTTTCATTTATCTTCACAGGAGAGCAATGTAGCTAACATACTGTGTTTTTCTGGACTTAGCTATCACTCTCTGGGTGTGTCTGTTATGATGAATATTATGAAGATTTTATCCCCTGACCTAGCATTTGTCCATATTTACTTTATTACCTGAGGGTCTCTAGGTTTGTAAGAGTTCTCTTTTTTTTTCCTTTTTTGACCACTGAGCAGTGCCCTTCCACTGTTTCTACACTTTTCCACACATATGCTGTGACACTGAGATAATAAGAAGGTTTGCCTAATTATTATCAGGAATATAGTAATTATTATCAAGAAATATGTATTATTAAGTACTCATTCCTATAACACTTTATTTTAAAAGTTTATCAGGTTTTTGCCTCTTAATATAACCTTTTACTTGCTCTAGCCTGCTGTAAATATTTGTAATGGAATTCCATTTCTTCTAATATTTATTACCAAGTTTAATGATTTTAGGCATTTCAAACACAGATTTGGTTTTGTTATTGTCTTTATCCTTCTGCCAGACATCTTACTTTAACACTTATCTTTCTCTAGTAGGTGCATCATCTGTTAGCACATGTCCAACTTAGCTATGGTGTCATAGTGTGAGCTAGGCTTTCATTCTATTCTGTCTACTGCATATTCAGGTTACTTCTGTATTTGTTACTTGTGAGATATCAATATCATCAATATCAATCAATGTCATGCATTTTTCTTTACCATTATATGTCTCGTGACTACCCTTTCCCTTGTAATCTCCCTCAAGAAAAAAAGAATACTGGGGCAGAACTGCTAAATTCATTTTTAAAAATAATTTTCTCTTGGAATTTAGAATCGTAAAACGGTTTTGGCTGAAAGGACCTTTAAAGGTCATCTAGTCCAACCCCCTACAATGAGCAGTGACGTGTTCAACTAGATCAGGTTGCTCAGAGCCCTGTCCAACCTGGCCTTGAATGTTTCCAGGGATGGGGCATCTACCACCTCTCTGGGCAACCTGTGCCAGTGCTTCACCACCCTCATCATAAAAAATTTCTTCCTTATATGTAGTCTGAATTTACTCTCTTTTAGTCTAAAGCCATTTCTCCTTGTGCTATTACTACAGGTCCTACTGAAAAGTCTTTCCCCATTTTTCTTATAAGCTCCCTTCAAGTATTGAAAGGACAAAATAAGGTGTCTCTGGAGCCTCCTCTTCTCCAGGCTGAACAACACCAACTCTCTCAGCTTGTCCTTATAGGAGAGCTGTTCTCTGATGATTTTTGTGGACATCCTCTGGACCCCCTCTAACAGATCCTTGTCTTTCCTCTATTGAACACGCCAGAGTTGGATGCAGTACTCCAGGTGGGGTCTCCTGAGAGAAGAGTAGAGGGGAGTATCAACTCCCTCAACCTGCTAGCCACACTTCTCTTGATGCAGCCCAGGACACGGTTGGCTTTCTGAGCTGTGAGCGCACATTACTGGCTTATGTCCTGTTTTTCATCCACCAGTACCTCTAAATCCTTCTCCACAGGGCTGCTCTCAATCCCTTCATCCCCCAGTCTGTACTGATTGGGTTGCCCTGACTCAGGTGTAGGACATTGCCCTTGGCCTTCTTGAACCTCATGAGGCTCATGCAGGCCCACTTCTCCAGCTTGTCCGGGTCCCTCTGGATGGCATCTTCTGCCTCAGGCATGTCAAACACACTGCTCAGCTTGATGTCTGTCTGCAAATTTGCTGAGGTTACACTTTATCCCACTATGTCATTGATGAAGACATTAAGTAGTACTGCTCCCATTATGGACTCCTGAGGGACACCACTCATCACCAGTCTCCATCTGGATATTGAGCCATTGACAGCCACCCTCTGGACATGACCATCCAACCACATCCTTATCCACTGAATAGTCTATCCATTAGTCTGACCATTTCAAAGGCCTTACAGAAGTCTAAATAGATGACATCTGTAGCTCTTTCCTTGTCCACTGATGTAGTCAGTCCATCATAGAAAGCCACTACGATGGGCAAGACTTGCCCTTGGTGAAGCCACTCTAGGTCTCTTCAATCATCTCCCTGTCCTCTGTGTGCCTCGGCACATCTTCTAGGAGGATCTCTTCCATGATCTTCCCAGGCACAGAGGTGAGGCTGACAGGCCTGTAGTTCCCATCATCATCCTTTCTACCTTTTTTAAAAACTGGGTGCAATGTTTCCCTTTTTCTAGTCACTTCACTTGACTGCCATGATTTTATAAATATCATAGGGAGTGGCTTGGAAACTCCATCAACCAGTTGCCTCAAGACTCTGGGATGTATCTCATAGACTTATACATGTTCAGGTTCCTCAGGTGGTCATGGACATGATCTTCTCTTACAGTGGGAGAGATTTTTCTCTCCCAGACCCTGCCTTGAGGTCCACCCACTCAAAAGGTGTAGATGCACCAGGTGAGAAAAAAGTTTTCTAAAATGAACAGGACAATATTTGAGGAACACCTCAACCCACTGGGGATGTTCTGTCTGAAATTTCCTCTGTTCCAGAATCTGACATCCAGCCAGTTTGGTGCCTCTAGGAAAACAGGACTTAAAGGTTTAAATTACTTCCACAGTGCTGGTGTCTACGCTGAGATTCAAATACTTTCTCTTTTAACTACCTGAAAGGAAGCTGCAGAGAGCTGGGGATGAGCCTCTTTAACCTAGTAGTAAGTGATAGGACAAGAGGGAATGGACTCAAGTTGCACCAGGGAACGTTTAGACTGGGTATCAGGAAACATTTCTTTGCAGAAGGGGTTGTTGGGCGTTGGCATGGGCTGCCCAGGGAGGTGGTGGAGTCTCCATCCCTGGAGGGGTTTAAGAGTTGGGTCGACACACTGAAGGATCTTGTGTAGTTGGGATCTGTCAATGCTATGTTAACTGTTGGACTGGATGATCTTCAAGGTCTTTTCCAACCTAGTTGATTCTGTGATTCTGAGACCACAGCCCAGGAAAAAGGGGCTTTCCACCAGAAACCTGTGTGCAAACCTTTAATCCCAAGGTGGTTTCAACTCAGCACTGGGCTGCTATACAACCCTGAACACAAGAGTCTTAGAAATGGGAACGTGTGTCTAAGTTTGGTTTAACCTTATAGTTCAGATTTTTTATAAGGAAGTGGATAAAGGACAGGTGGTCCACCATTATTTTGCAGTTCTTGTACATTGCAAAAGATGATTACCCTATTTTTGTTTTTATGAAAAAAAAATCCCCCAAGGAAAAGTGATAATAAGGTAATTTATTTCATACGTGTGAAAGAATAATACACAAAAAAATACTATCATTATCTTGATCACAGTTCACTTCAGCCTAAGTCTACCAAGAGTGTTACTTCCATCTTTATTCTGGCAAGGAACCAGCATGCTCGTACACTGGCAAGGGAGACAGATGTATTGGATATAAAGAACTATACAGTACTGCTGCCAAGGAAATTCCAATAACAAAGAATTATCCAGGTGACTAAGAACATCAGCCAGATGGAGATGATGACAGAGATTAGGCAATTGTCCCAGAGAAATTGTAGCAAGTGATATTATATGCTACTGGTACTGAGATAGAAAGATGAAGTCATTCAAGTCATTAAAAGAAAAAATCAGAGAAAATATGTCAAGATGTACTCTTTTTAGTCCAAATCTCAGTCAGTTTCCTGAGAAATGGTTTAATTTTAGGTTTTCTTTTTATTTTAGTTAGAAAAATCTAGAACAAAGGATGGAGTTAAACAAGAAAATCACATCACCTTCAACAAAGAACACTTATTCTCATATTTTTAAGGTGTTATATTCAAAGTTTAATTTAATTATAAGGAGAGAAGGAAATGTTTCCATGGGAGATTGCTGTCTTAAATTTCTATCAGTGAGATTTTCTGTTTATCCTTTTATGCACCTATTTTTTCCCCACTGTACTGAGGATTCAGATGTAGATGGAAAAGCATTCTCATTTGATACTGTTCCTGGAAACCTGGATTTGGACAATGTCAGTGAAGGCTTGCTATTCTTCTAAGAGGAAATTGACACAAAGGAAATATTCTACAGGCACTCTAAAATGCTTTGCTGGGATATAGATATTTCAGAAAGAGTGTTTGCCCTGGCAGAGCACCCCCGAAATGACATTTGCAGAGCCCATTTCCCATTAAATTATTAGAGATGCAGAATAACAAGCTGTGGTTTTAAGCCCTGAGTCTCACAGGACCAGACATGAAGATCTGAATAGGATGTCCAGTTTGGTTTATTCTGCTTTATTGAATAATGACTAGAGCTGGAGCGGGAAGAGTAAAAGTGATACTACCTTTCTGAAGCAGGTAAGTAGGATTTGAGAGTGTTATTTTTGGTATTATGCCTTATTGATCAGAAATCTTTCTTTATATCTTTACCTCATAAAATATTGCACAGGTATGTATGAGACATTAATTTTCACTCGCTGTCTGATGATATGCTCCATCCTCAACACACAGACTTCTATAGAGTTAAGAAAGGTTCTTATCTACCTTGCCTGGTGTCTTCTTGTAAGATTTCTTAATACCCAAGTTCTTTTTATGTTTCTTCTCCATTGAGTCAAGAAGACTTGAGGTCATGAACTTGACAAACTTGAAAGCAGTTTGTTTTAAAGTAAGTTTACCTAAAGCTGCTTTCTTGCAATAGTGGTGAGACCATGGCAGATGTTACCAGGGGACAAAAGCTCTCTGTGAAAGTGAAGTCATTTTACATGTGATTAGCAATAAAGTCACCATATAATCAAGAAGTAAAATCTGTACATACTAGTAACTTACCCTCATCCTTTAGGTTTGCATTTCTTTTGAATACTTAAAAAAAATAATAGGTATTTAAACTCCTGACTGATAAAGTAACTTACATACAAATGTGTGATTGTGTGTGTGTATATGTGTGCATAATCTACATTAAAAAACCTTATTTAATATACAGTTAAGCAGGCATTTATAAATCTACATCTTTATTGACATGTTAAAAATCAATTCTGACATCTCTTGTACCTTAACATTTCATGACAGGCAACCGAATATTGAAGTGTAAGATTAGATTTGTGCACCTTTCCCTATGTTTTACAAACACCTGAGTATTTTTGGCACCCCTGCAATCTCAATTGTGAAGTAGTAAGAACTTTCAAAAGGTTAAAAATTAGCAAACGACTAAGGGGAGGAGCAGTAAGGGAAAAAAAGTCTAACTCGTAATGTGATTTGTGAGTAACCAATAATCCAAGAGAGACTTTTCCTACTGGAGCATCTAATACTGAATGACAAAGATATATTTAAGGGCACTGCCCAAAAAAAGACACAGGATATTTAATCTGCTTTTCTTTGGACTTTGTACAACAGTGCTAGTGCCGCAAGAAGTCGTGAAAGGCTGACCGCCACAGAAAGATAGAGCAAAATCATTAGTATGTATTGACATCATCATACTCAGGAAGAAATGCTGGGACCCTGCCCAAATAAACAGCTTCTTCTAATGAAGGGAAGTGCAGTATCTCGTGACACAACAGTTTGAAAAAATTCCTCCCCTTGTGACAATCCATAGTTTTTTAGACATTAAATTAATCCTGACTTTTTGAACAATTAAAGCTCTTCTGTTCTTTCAACTAAAAGAAAATGAGAAGCAAACCAAGATATGTCTTTTGTGTAAAGAAGTCTAAAAAATATGTGAAACTTCAAGACCTGCATTAAAGAGAAGGTCAGAATATATAAAGATAAAGCATGAAATAGCAGCGACTAGTGCGCTAATCTTCATTGCTATCTCTTCAACAACAAACCATGGCATCATTTCATCCTAACCACCCCAGGTGACTTCTTTCTCAATAAAATCCAGACTGTATTAATTTCTCACTCTATAAATTGAGATCTTTCTCATTTTACGAAGTCAAAATTACTAAATATTCATAGTTCATATATGTGGGTTCGATTCATCTCTGGTATCATACCCTCTTAGCTTCTTAGCTAGGAAAAAGAGAAAGGTAAGTGGTTCCTAGTGGGAAGACTAACTTTTACCACGATTTCCCCGGTTCCACCATGAGATAGCTGAAGATTTGTAGTTTGTAAAGGAAGGCCGTACACAGGATTGACACTATACTGCCATCACAATCAGTATTTCAGAATCTATGCAATTTATTTCAGTATCTTGTTGCTGAAGAAAAAAGTGTATGCTAAAGTCTGTATCATTGGGACTGTGGCAGTAACTTAAATTTACAAAATAGGAATAAAAATAGACAGACTGCCTACTAGATAGTAAGTAGGTAGACATAAAACCAAAAGGATATAGGAAATTTTTTTTTTTTAGGAAAAACTTTTTTTTTTCTTTACAATATTTTTATTCTATTCTAAATTGTCTCACCATCTACACAAAGACCTGTATGGATACCATTATCCAGTTTAAAAAAAAAAAAAAAAAAAAGAAAATATTAACATCAAGTCTGTGTAGCTCTACTTTCAGCACCCAGTAGAGTTCTGCTTTTACTTTATAGAAAACTTTTCCATACACAGATTCATATAAAGAAATCAATATTCCTCCTTGACTCCTTCTTTCCACCCCTCACCTCAAGAACTCAAGAGAAGCAGTAAAGATCACGCTTCCCCTAAAGAGCACAGTCTGTTATTTCTATTTCGTTTAATTCCACATAGATTTATCTCCACAGAAGACTTAGTAAATAATCAGAATTTATTTCTGAGACCTTGTAGACCTTAACAAGATTTGCAGCAGCTACTCTCCTCAGCCTTTCTTTTTGTCCATATATTGCTGTTTCTGTATTTTCTGCATTCCAGAACAATATGAGTCCTGAAGCGGTCATTTTGTAACACCCTTCACTCACATGTAAAACAAGTGATTCACTACATGTAGTTTAAACTAAACCACTGTGGATTTTTCCTAAGCCTAGCATGCAAGCTAAAAACCTATTTTCTGAAAAACTGGAAATTCATTCTGCATGCCTCTCTCTGTAGATGCAAGCTTGACAGTACGCTTTAACTTTTTCCCCCTCTTCTTCCAGCTGCGAGAATTCTCCCTTTTAAACTGGCTGGTCAGATCTAGATCTGGCAGTGAAAAAAAGCATGACATGTATCATAAGCTTCAACTCAGTTGCAAAGGTTTATGCCAGAGGCAAAGCTGCAGGCACAAATAAATAAATAAATTCAAAAGGTTTGAAATGATATTGGTGTTAATGTCATAGTTGCTCTGGAAACCATCTTACAACTTTTTTAATGCCTCAAAGACAAACCGCTTCTTACTGCTTTCTCTACAGCACAATATTTGAGCTGATTGTAAACTAGTAATAAACTATTTGAAAGGCTGAGAGAGTTGGGGTTGTTCAGCCTGCAGAAGGCTCCAGGGTAACCTTATAGCGGCATTCCAGTACTTCAAAAGGGCTTATAAGAAAGATGGGGACGGACCTTTTAGTAGGGCCTGTAGCAATAGGACAAGGGGTAATGGATTTAAACTAAAAAAGGGTGGATTCAGACTACATATAAGGAAGACATTTTTTATCGTAAGGGTGGTGTGACACTGGAACAGATTGCCAAGAAAGGTGGTAGAAGGTCCATCCCCGGGAACATTCAAGGCCAGGTTGGACAGGGCTTTGAGCAATCTGATCTAGATGAACATGTCCCTGCTCATTGCAGGGCGGTTCAGCGAGATGATCTTTAAAGGTTCAGAATCACAGAATCAACTAGGTTGGAAAGGACCTTGAAGATCATCCAGTCCAACCATTAACCCAACACTGACAGTTCCCAACTCCACCAGATCCCTCAGTGCTGTGTCGACCCGACTCTTAAACCCCTCCAGGGATGGGGACTCCACCACCTCCCTGGGCAGCCCATTCCAACGCCCAACAACCCCTTCTGGAAAGAAATGCTTCCTGACATCTAGTCTAAACGTTCCCTGGTGCAACTTGACGCCATTCCCTCTTGTCCTATCGCTTGTTACTTGGTTAAAGAGACTCATCCCCCCTCTCTGCACCCTCCTTTCAGGGAGCTGTAGAGGGCGATGAGGTCTCCCCTCAGCCTCCTCTTCTCCAGACTAAACCCCCCAGTTCCCACAACCACTCCCCATCAGACCTGTGCTCCTGACACTTTGGTTCCTTCCAGACAAAACCATTTTATGATTCTACAAATCTACTTATGTGATATAAGCAAGTTGAAACAAAACATAATGATTCTACACATTTTTTTCTAGAAATTAGATCAATTTAGTTCTAGTTTAAGGCTTTATTTTTAGAAATCAACACATTTTGTTTTCATGGTTAGTCCATGTTTAACCATCTTGATGAAGTGACTTTGACAACAGGTGCATGAAAATCTAGTTTTACAGTTTCTTTTTATAACTTTTGTTCAGGTTCCTGATCCTTACTAATATAAAAAGCAGTACAATTAATTCAAATTACACTGTGCATGCAATATAGGTTTTCTTGAATGAGTAAATTAGCAGAATCATGCCTCATTGCTCAGCTATGGAGTGCTCTTCTGCCATTCAGCTTTGAAGCAGTTACCTTTTGAAGAGTTTTAAGACTGAAAAAATGCTGACACATAAAACATGACAACTGAGTTACAAGAGCACAGATAGATATCTATTGCTGCATAAAGAGAATAAGCTAGTGTTCTAACTTTATGTGATAAATTAATAAAAATTAATATTAGTGTTGTATATATCCTAGTAATTACTTTATAATATAGAATAGTACATATTATTTTATTTTACCATCTTTTAAAAAAATCCCAAAGTAAATGTGGTTAGTTTTCAGAATGAATGCCTAAAACATGATGTTAAAACCCAGAAAAATTTATATTTTCAGAAAGAATAAAAATAGATTCACTCACTAACAGCTGAGACACATATATTTTTTCATTGGGTTTTATACTATAGGACTTTAAGATTTCCCTTCCAATAAAGTGTGGTGCTTTAATGGGGTTGGTATGTCTTCAGCTCTTGTGTTTAAGCAATAAAGTTGTGTCTTGACAATGATGCTGTCACATGCCAGATGAGAGATGGGGTGGGCAGGAAGGAGTCTGGATCACTCCTCTTTTAATCAGACTAAGCACTCGTCTTAGTGACTTCCTAAATGCCTTCAGCAATTGGCCCTGTGCTTTCTGAAGGGTGTGATAACATCAAATCTTCATCGAGTTCCTACATTTATTTTCATAGTACTGTACTAAAGCCGAATTTCTGAGACCAGCAATGCAAAAGGTAGTTTACTATTGCAGTGATCATGATCACAGTTTGAGTGCTTTTAAAGAGGTCTTGTAATAGGAAATAATTGCACAAAACAAAATGGTGATAATAGCAGAGGGATTACAGTCATCAAAACAACTCTTTTGTCTTTCTTGAAGCAACTGGAGAATATCCACACTGATTTGTTTCTTCTTCTGATAGACATAACTTTAAAGAAAGAAGACAGTTAATCTAAATACTCACCACAGTGAATTAGGATATTCTTCCCTGCTTTGAGTAATGAGGACCACTTAAAATAGGAGTCATCTACCTCTTAACAACTGCAGTCTGAAATTAACATATAATTTTACAACTGCTTTGTTATGTCATGGCATTGAAAATAGCGCTTCTAGTGACTTTTTGAATATTTTAATACATAGCTTTTCACTGAAGTCTGAATTTATGCATGAAGTTGTAACAATGAAATAAAATGAAAAAGGATTACAGAAAAATAATTATTGAGTTATCTTCATAATTTACAATCTAAGTATATAATGTAAATTTTCATCAAGGTTAGCAAGATCAAAAGAAAATGTCTAAAACCAGTAAAAATAAGATTTCCTGTAGGATTATAAAATCTTAAAAATTAATAATATCCCACAGATTTAAGGGATATAAATCTCTGCTGAATTGCCATTGTAAAATCGTGAGTCTGTTGTATCATAGTGTAATTTTTAGAATACTCATAGAGAACCTCAACTATGAGCAGAGTAGTATGACAACAATTGGAATTTTAAATAAGAATGCAGCTGCAAACCTGTCGTTTCTTGCAGAAAGATATTCTTTCATCGTTAAATTTAAGATTATGTAGAGTTATGAAAAAAAAACCACCTTTCACTCATTTAAGGAGGACCAGATTCAACCTACAGTTTTACTCCTTATTCTGTATTTAAGCCATAAATATCATACAGGATATAATGGTTTACCTCTGAAACTAAACATATAAATACTTAGCAGTGTCATAACCAAATGTCACTAAATCTGAGGATTTGTCCACATTCTTTTGTACCAAAGTAGTCGGTGGTTCAGTCTCTTGCTTCTTTTCTAATGAAGCAAATTGTATTCCTTTAGAAATGTTATTGTCCTTACACTATCCAATCACATCACTGTCACTGGAATATTTCTGGGTTGATAACTGACAGCTGGACCATCAGACAAGTTATATGAGGTTTGGTAGCCATCCACTGCATGGGTATGTCTTCTTGGAGTCCTTGAGCTTGTTCCTTATGCTGGTGTCTTGAAAGGTGGTGATCAGTCATTATGATGATAATGACTCTTTATCCCTCTTCATTCATGCAAAATTGTCCTATGCCTCTAAGACACAGGAATGTCTGGAACAGCTGTTAATGACAAACTAGCTCCAACATTTCCACATAATGCCAAAGTATTTCTTACTGAAGGTATTTTTTGTCCTCTGGACAACTAAAGCTTAATATTTGAAAATATTTTCCCGGAGTATGAAATATGCACAAGCGATTATTTTTTTTTTGCTTTCCCACACCAAAGCCTATTAGTCTAGCCAGAGTTAGTATGCTTGTTGTCTCATTTTGCACAGCCCATTTTCTTTCAGTCTTTGCTATTTTTCTTTATTTCTGCCATGAATGCTTAGTGTTTTCTTAGGAATAAGAAAATACCAGACAAAACCTCAGGGAAATCTTTCAAAGTGGTGTGTGGAGACAGAGACAAGTGACTGCTGTGCATTGATAGACTTGTACACTACTTTGAAAGTGTCCTTCCGCCTCTCACATCTGTTGTGGTTTGGCAGGGGGTGTTCAACTTAACTTTTTGTTCCTTTGTATCTTTGTTTAAAATGAATTGACATATATTTATTTGCATTCTTCAGCAGCAAGCCCATGCTTGCCTGTATTTCCCTTGGCAATTAAAGCCCCTTGGAACCCATACTCTTCAAGCTGTTTATCTTTGCTTCCTGCAGCTTGAACATATAAGTGCTTAGAAGTACGTACTTTTATGTACAGAAAATAAAGCTGGTCACGCATAACTCGGGCAGTATCTGGACAAACCAACACCCTATTCTCAAGGTCCTCCTCCTCTAGCTTCAAATATAATAGTTGTGTGCACGTGTGTGGTGTTTGTGTGTGTGTGCAAGTCTATATCTATATGTGCAATTTCCAATTCATGTCAAATATTTTTGAATATAGACTATATTTGGAAAAATATATTTTTACATGTATAAACGGGTTTTCTTGATGTAGCTAAGAACAAAAGCAAGCATTCAATATAGATCCATGTTTAAACAGATATATCTTACAAATTTCCTCATATATGTGTATTTTCATTGTCTATATAAGAGGAATAAGATTCATTTGGCAGGAGTATTTATATTTGCTGTTCAGTGTGATTTCACTAGAAAATAGAGGCAATTCTCTCAAACATATGGAAAGTGGTAGAGGATGCAGCAGCTGTATTAGGTTGTCATGATTTAAGCCCAGAGGTCAATTGAGCACCATGCAGTCATTCACTCACTCCTTCCACCTCAGGAATAGGAAGAAGAATATAAAGAAAGAGGCTCAGGAATTGAGATAAGGACAGAGATATGACTCAGCCATTATGGTCACAGGCAAAAGACAGACTCGTTAGGGGAAGAAAAATATAACATTTAATTCAGACACAGGACAACAGTGAGAAGCTTTAACACATCTTAAAAATTCCTTCCCCCCACCCCTCCCTTCTTCCTGGGCTCAGCTTTGCCTCCAGTTTCTCTGCCTCCTCCTCTGCAGCAGCACTGGAGGCAGGGGATGGGGGCTGCAGTTACTCCCATCACTTCTTCCTCCTCATGGGGAGGACTCCTCGCATTCTGCCCCACTCCAGCGTGGTTCCCCTCTCCCAGCAGACAGTTCTCCATGACCCTTCTCCGAGCTGAGTCCTTCCCCCAGGCTGCAGCTCTCCCCGAGCTGCTCTGGCGTGGGTCCCCCCCACATGTTGCAGCTCTCCGGCACAGAACTACAACAGCGGGGGCTGCTTCTCCCCTCAGAGTCCCGGCCTCCTTCGGGCGCAGCCGCCTGCTCCGCTGTGGGCTCCTCCAGGGGCTGCAGGGCGGCATCTGCCCCACCGGTGCCCCCCATGGGGGCAGGGGGGGCCCTGCCCTCTCACCACGGGGTACAGGGGCTCTCTGCTCCAGCACAGCTCCCCCCTTCCTCCTCCTTCCACTGGCCTCGGTGTTGGCACAGACGATCTCCTCGCAGCTCCTCCTCACAGCTCCAACTCCTCCCAGGTCCCCCTTCTTAAACACGTTATCACAGCGGCGCAGCCGCCATCACCAATGGGCTCGGCCTTGGCCAGAGGCGGCTCCGACTCGGAGCCGGGGGAGCTTCGAGAACCTTCTCACAGGGGACACCGCTGCAGCCCCCTGCCCTCCTACCAAAAACCCCGCCAGAAACAAACACAGGACATAGGTGTGTCTGAAAAGGAATTCTGGTATTGCATCTATTTTGCATGCTATTCTGCATCTATTTTATTACATATTGCATTATATTGCATATAATATTATAGTATATTACATATTATATTATATTATATTACATGCTATTCTGCATCTCTAAAGATGAAATACAACAACAGAAAAGAAGCTACTAAACTCAGGATCCTTTAGCAAAGATGATATTCTACTGCAGAAGCATCTTATTTTGAACGAAGTTTTGGTTAAAGATGGTGTGGGTTATGCAGAAAGGAAGAAAACAGTAGGAGCTCACTGCTGCAAATTGCTTTTCAACAGGCCTTGGACACAGCAATGCTCTGTCTGCAAGAGTGGATGATGGAAAGATTAAATGAGGAAGAGATTGACTAAGTGACTTATGTTTTTTATTTTTAACTTCTGTAATTTGTTGTCATGGAATGAAACATATTTTCATTCACTATTTGCATAAAAATAATTGCTAACAGTACAAAGTAATGTTGGTCTGAGTGTTTAAACATTTCAGAATGACAACTTAGAGACTGATGTCATCACAAATGCAAATCACTGCTTTCTTAACTAATGGTCATATCACATTTAAATGAAGGCATAAACTGACAGTTTACATAATGTAATTTAGACTATAAACTGCTACATAGTCTTATTTTACATATTTAAAGTGTTTAGAAGAAGAGAATGTGCATCATCAGGTGCATACAATAATTACCAGAGGTTTAGTAAAACAACTGTTTTGCAGTTCATTATATTAAGTATGTGTATTTGCTGTGTTCTTAGGTAAATTTCTAACAATGACTTCGATGGAATAGTTTGATACACCATTAGAAAAATCCTATTGTGAATAACTATGTATAGGATACAGACTGGCAGCATGCATGTATATTAAGATTTATGTGATAGGGATATAGAGCATCTATTTCATCAGAGGTAATAGTAAACTTAATCTACCATCAGTTTGTTTGTTGACCTAAGAGGAAAAGCTAAGACTGATCAAACCTCCACATCAACAATGCCTATAACATGTTTGTCATTAGCCTTGGTTGTGTAGCTTTTCCCTTCTCCATTCACACAGGCAGTATGTGGCAGCACACTTTCAATTTTTGGATAAGTTGATGTAGCAACCTAAAATGTTTATTTAAAAATTTCATTTAAAACGTCCAAAAGTCTAAGTGCCTTGATTGCGTTTAACTTTTAATGAAATATTAATGAAAGTTCAGTTTCTGATCGTGCTAAATGTCATTTAAGATTTGAAACAAGTCTGTAAATTAACAAAGCTGTTCATCATTCATCACAAGTCCAATGGATCAAGAACCTTATTTTAATATTAACTGCTTTCATTTCATTTTGTTCCTCACATTTTATTTAAAAGTTCTTGTCAAGCATTTCTTCACCCTTCTCACAAGCCTAGCTAGCATTCAGGAATTTATAATTAGCAAAGTGAGTCTTCTGTAAAGTTCTTCGGTAAAGTGTTAAAATTTCTTGTGCTTGGGACAATGTTGTCACATAATTTACAATCATCTAAAGGTAACTATAGTAACTAAGAATCTACAACTTGCCCCTACAGTACTACAGTAATTGCAGTGCTACTACAATACTATGGTAACTGCAACATACTCAATTGCTTGCTGAATAATGAGCACAGTAAAGTAAGAACAACATTTTGAACAGTCAGAGCTGACCACTCTTTAATGTAATGACTCAACCTGAGCGTAGTCAAGTTTTCTTCTGCCTCAGGTGCAAAGTTGTGTGATTCAATCATGGAAATAAGAAAACAGACATGGTCAAGATATTGTGTCACTGGAGATATTTTATTTTCTCCAAGAAACACTCAACAGTGCATCTTGTTTATTTTTAGTTATGAATTAACAGCAACATATATATCGACATTGTAATGGAAAGAATGTTGACTAATCTTCAATTCTATTAAAGTGAAGGTTTCCAATTTTTAAATCCAGTTGAAGCTGTGTGTTTCTCCACACGTTTGCACATGTATATTACGACGTACCCTTTAACACAAAACCATTGTGGCTAAACCGATGTAAACAAAATCACAAGAAAAAATGGTAGTATAGTATGCAATATGAGTCAAGAGATGGACCATGGAAAATCATAGGAAAATTCCCGAGTAGAGACTGAAATGACAAGTGGGGATTCAGACAGAACAGAAGTGCATGGATTTCTACAAGTCAGAGTTATAAGTCTGTCAGCTGCAGTGCTCACAGATCAGATCCACATGTTTAAACTCAAATGTAATTTGAGTCTTAAGAATCCAGTTAAGCGTGGGAATGTGCACCATTGCTGGATGATTTTCGTGGGCTGGTGCAGAGGAGATGCTAAAGATGTGGAGCTAAAGAATTGGAGCAATATGATATAATAATCTGTTAGTTTTACTTAAAAACTGCTGTTAGAAAATGAATACAGTTTTCAGTAACATTCTGGCACTCAATAATAGAATATTTTTCCATAATAATCTAATAATCTAAGAGATAATACAAAAGATAATTTTCTGTAGGTTTTCAAAATAATTTTCTGTTCTTTTCTTTTTGTCATCCCCATTTTTCTTTTCTCTTCTAGACACTAAGTGTTGAAAACAGTACCTTGTTTTCAACCCAGTAAAATAAACTAGGACATTTAACATAATGTTACAAAACGAATAGCTTTATGACGGATTCCTCGCCTCAGAATCTATACTGGAAAGATTTATTACCTCTGCTAGGTATATTTCCTAGCTTCACATAAACCCAAATAATTGTCTTCTAAATCTTTAATCTTTCATCTTTTAGTTTCTGTATCTCCGTACTCGTGCTATCAGCTCAATATATATTTTACTTATTTTAATGTTTTCTGTTTTCTGACATATGTTTTACTTGTTCTGAATTCTTCCAATTTTCCCATTCAGTGGTAAGTGAAGCTTGTGAGAATAACGAGCTCAATGGTACTCAATAATTAGAATAATCCAAAATTCTTGGTATTATCAATTAGACTATTTATAAAACAATTAGACATCATGTCACAATATCAAGGCTGAATGTCTCCTTTGCACACAATATTCACATAGCTTCAAATGCCCTAGAATTTCAGAAATAGATATTTCAATTTTTAACCTGTCCTGAAGAAAAGCAAAATCAGTGTAACTTGGTGATGTTAAGCTACACATATTCATAAAGCTAATATAAATAAGTTTTAAATGTATTTTGTGATAATAAATGTCCCCCTGTAGTCTTCTGTAGCAAAAGATATATTTGTGAACAAATGCATCTGCACTTCTCGTCACCACGTCTTCGAAACACTGATATCTCAGTATTTACTATATAAAACGTGATACAGAAATACAATAGGTGTCAGCTAAAAAATCTAAATTGTTTTTTCTTACTGGTTTCATTTATTTATATATTGATAAGTACTAAAATTTCCGACACAAAATCAAGATGCATACTCTAAAATTAATTGCGTTATCATCTTCAAAAATAAGAGACCACTCAAGAAAATAGGTGACTACACTTAATGGTGGGGTGGGATGTTTCAGGATCTCCATTTCAAAAATGGCTCAAACTGATCCTCAGATCTTTACTATTTTCATGACAAATTATTATCATGGACACATCCGATAATCTTTTGGTATTAGCCTTTCTAACGTAAGACTTAGTTTTAAGCAATTTGAAAGGCAACTAAATCCAGTTTACACAATAGAAATTTGTAGAAAATTTATATCTGGCACCTACATGCATTCACAGTGAATTTAGACAAATATATATATATATATATATATATATATATATTTATGTAGCTCTATAATTCATGATTGGTCTGTTTCCTGACCTAAAATTAACTGAAATTCACAAACTCAAATTAGAAGGCACAAGTATTTTATTTCTATTTGAATTAGTTGTAATTTTGTTATGAAAGAACCCTTCTAATAATCTTAGGAGTATGATTTCAAAATGATTGAATGATGTTTACACATTTAATTCTGATAATAGTAGATATGTATTTGCATGTGTTTGAAACCTCTGAGATGATGTTATCTGATTAACCTATAGCCAAATGATCCAAAAGTGAGTATCTGGTGCAAAAACTTATACAAGATAATGTTCATGTCAAATTAAAATAGTCCTTTATTTGTGTAATTAAACACAGCATGTTATCCACTAACAGTTGAACTATTTTGATTCACTCGTCCTAAAGAAATAAAAAGATTAACTCCCTTTTTCCCTTTTCACAAGAAAACCTGCCTGTCTTCAGACTGGCCAGAAGAAGATGGTAGTGGAAATTGCTGTTGAAGGTGCGCTTGGAAAACAATTGCAACTCAGTGTAATTTTGCACATGTACTGTCTAAAACAAAATAACCTGAGGAATACTCTGAGGATTATTTTGATTTCAATTTCCAAACACACCCACTGAACTGCTTTTAAAATTAGAAATATTTTGATATGGAATTGTCCCTTATATCATCTGTGTTGTTGTATTTAGGCTAAGATCTCTTCATACATTGTCATAGCATGCTGATTTATTAATGAATATGCAAATATTGAGTACATTAGTATTAAACTATTAAAATAATAAATTGTTTTCTTAAACATATTGATTTCAAATAATATGTTGTCTTAAATCAGCAGTGGAGTCTGGAGTGATTCCTAAAGAAATTCAGACAGGTATCAGGTGATACAAAACAATGAACTCCCCAAAACTCACATATTGGTGCCAATTTTTGCCATTTGAACAGTGCTGCGCATAGCATTTAAAGTATCACAGACTAACCTGAGATCGGAATTTCATTGTAGAGGTGGTTGATATTACATCAGAAAACTATTATCAGATGATCACATAACCATATTGAAGAATATTGGTTTTAACTGGAAAAAAAAAAAAAAAAAAAAGAAAGACACCAATAAGTCACACAAAACCACATTGTGAGTCTTAAATTCCTTAACAATTTCTTTCTTGATCTTTCCAAACACAGATATTGCTGTTGCTAGGAAGTTGTCTCAAAATATGTTATTTCTTCTTGAATTAGGTTAAAAAATAAAAATCTGCCAGAAATTCAATGATTCATACCTGTTAGATCAAATCTATTATGAGCATTGCACAGGAGACATTTATTTACTAGATTTCTTAAAACTATTTATCAAAATTATTAGAGGAAAATATATGATGCTGGATCCAACGGTTCAAGAGAGGGACTTTCAACATCCCTATGTCCAACCAGTGACAAAGCTGAAGATGTATCCCCAGCATGAAGAATTCAGTGAGCACGCTTATGCACCCCGTGACAGGGGGCTGGACAAGATGTTCAGTTCTCATAATTTAGTTCCCCTCTCCCATTGTGCTCATTTTGCAAATGGACCTTTTATGGACTGATGGACCTTGTGATGAGCCTGGGAGTAGTCAGGGTATTATTTGGGCTTCTTCTCCTGTCATTGTTTCTCTGAGCTCCTTTGGGATTATTCAGATGAGCTTTGTCACATAACCTAACAAAAGTCTTGGAAGTAAATATACAAAATCTCTCAAGATGTTCAACATATATAGACAATTGCTTTTGTACTCAAAGAAAATTAGAAGGCAGTGTTGGCTTGGGAGAATGAATGAATTCTTCCTGTAGGAAAGACTGCTAAAAAGAAATCATATTGGACATTTCTTCTGAGCGTCTACAAACTGAAACAATAATCAGAATATACTGCAGTAACCTCATCTAATGAGTACAGTAATTTGAAAATTATACAACAAGATACAAATAGGCATGCCTACATCTTCACCAGCACACAGGGCAATCAGAAGACTCTCCCATCAGATGGCAGGAATAATCCAAATATTGCAGGCTGTAACTGACTGAAATTAGGGCAAAATGTCAGTCCCTTGACTGACCATTTTAGGCATCACGTGTTCCTACAGAACTATTTATCCTTCCTCACCATTATGATCAAACTGCAGCCTCAATCTAGCAACTTTTCACTGGACTTTACAATCTTCCTGTGCTTATGTAAATCCTCAGAAACTGAGTCAGGGCCTGCAGGAAAAAAAAAAAAAAAAAAGGTAAAAAGCCCTGAAACTCAGCTTTCTCTAATCTGTTTTGTTAGCTTCACTCTCCCACATAACTCTTGTGTGATTTTTAATATTACAGACATGCTCTGAAGGTGGGAAGAACTCCACGATAGGAGATGGAGGAGGGAGGAGATGTTGTAACAACGATGTCTTTTTCTAGGCCTCTTAATGCCTGTGTAAATAAATTTAAAGCATAAATGATTTATAAGTAACGTTTAATCAATTATTTATACTTGTATTCAATGCAAAAGCATCCAAGAAAATGAGAAAGGATCAAACTCTGTCGAAAGGAAAGGAAGAAAAAAGAGCTGTTGAATACAGCCCTTAGAGCAAGAACTGCATGTGGGCTAAGCAGAAGAGAGGGCTCGGGCTGCAAGATTCAGGGGGTCCCTGAAGCCCCAACTACTTGGAAGCAAGTGAAAAAAACTGAGGAAGTGGCAATAGAAGACGAGTGCTTGGGACAAAATAAGGAAATGGATTATTTATTAATATTTTTGTTTTGAAATTCTGGCAGCTGAATGAATTGCAATGGCTAATTAAAGCAGAAACAACAGTAAATGCTACCATCCCCCAAACCAACAAAAATTCTGGGAAAAATTGCCATGGAACAAGGATAAATCTGGCCCACATCCACAATCAACAATTAAAGCAAGTTGATCTATGCCACATGCCATGAAAACTAATTAATAAAAACGAATAAATAATTTTCTGCTGAAGTTGCGCTTGTTTCACTGTGTTGGTGTAACCTCAGGTTTTCCAGTCACTACAAAGAGGACCTTATGCTCCGCAGATAACTTATGGCTAAATGGCATAACTCTCACCTCATGTGGACAGCTCAGCAGAATGCAACAGAGAATTGTCTGCAGCTAAAATCAATCCTATGATGAACTGACAGTCAGGGAAGTGATATTACAGTAGTTTGGGGGCTATTTAGTTTAAGTTTTGTCAATAGCTGAGCAGCCGTACATTGAATGAACTGGTGCAGAACCAGAAAGATGTCTAACATCTCCGCAAACAGCATTACTGTAGCCAGTAGCCTGTCAGGCAAGAGACACACATCAAATACATTTGCATCCTGAGAAATGAGATACCATCTTAGCAATGCTTTGTGTAAGTACAAAGGAAATTTTAATAACGTCGGCTCCGAATACATGCTGACATTAGATTCCCAGTACACAGCCAGAGCATTGTTAATTTTGTAGTCAGTAAGACTGAACTTGATATGGAAACAAGAACTTAGAGCCACTCAGACTTCCAGTAAGTTCTCTGGGGTTTTTTAATACATTTATTGTGAATAATTGGTTTTGTGTATCTCAGTCCTATTACACGTCTGACCAGATCCCGGCTGAATCAATATTAAGCTCTAATGACAGAAATCAGAGCTTCAGCAGCCTATCAATGAAAGCTCATCAAATGTTTGTGAATGTCTTGCCCAGTGGCAACATGCAAATTGGAACTAGAAAATAGACCAGAGGATGTGGAAAAGTCTCCTGCTGACATAAAATGACATCTGTTAGCTAGGTAAGAGCAGAAGCAATGCAATCAGAGCACTGCCAGCATGACGCTTACATTCAGTTCAATCTAGCATGATATGATGATCAGTTATATCACTCAGAGGTGGTTCTTAAAGCTTTGTTCTACTCCAAAGATGTAGATCCATAAAAACGTCACAGTAGGGTTTCACATTTATTGTCTCTAAATGACTGCAGGTCAAAATTGCACTTTTTACAGGATTTCTTCTTCCTTGTGCCCATAGCTATCCATTTTTATATATCAAACCTTAGGATCTGAAAGTGAAGCTGAAATTTTTTTATTTTTATTTTTATTCTTTTTAATAATATGTGCCTACTGCTTTGAGGTGAAAGGGCAATGCAACTGGTTGTCTAGAAGATTTCAGTTCTGGTTACTGTTTTTATGATATGAGTATTTGTCACAGCTATGTACTTGCTGGACAATAAGTGAGAGAGTGCTAATGGCTTGAGAAACAGCTTAATCTGTGATTTGAAACAAAACAAAATCTTTCCCTGCATAGCCCGTAATACTATTATGGCCATCTCTCTAAACGAGACTGACTTCAAAATTACATGTTTCAGGTTAAATAAAAACTCAAACAACAAAACGAATGCAAAAGCATATGTTGGTCTGGCCTGAAATTAGTGTTGAACACCTGGTGTGTGTTGCGCATCTTCAACATCCTCTTTTGGCCGTTAAGAAAACAGTTCAAGACAAATTTTGGCCAAATGTTACTTCTCACTTCTTGTGTTCCTCTGCATTTTACTGTTTTTTCTAACGCTTAGACTAGGTATTTGGATTGAATGAGGTTGGAGAGCTATTCTACAAGCAGCTAATACTACACAAATAGAGGAAATGTCTACTTTTGGAAAAGGACAGTGATGAGAACAAGTTCAGGTGCACAAATGCATGTGGAGAGGATGCGTGTGCTCCTATACATCTGCTACTGACATTCACTTACTCCTTTCTGAGGGCTGTGGTGATCATGTAACTGATATTTATTAAAATTCCCTGCATCAAGTAGGGTAGAAGGGGTTGTCATAACACACCTCAGCTTTCCCGTTTTAAGATTAGGAACGCTGCGATGTGGCAACAGCTCCTTTTGTGTGCTTTCAGTACCACAGTGGGATTGCAAAAGTCCAGAAGATTTGATCCTGGCATCTGCAGAGTCTCCAAGATCTTTACAACACTTACTGAGCCCTCCTAAGGCATGAGTGGCAATGCAATAGAAGCAGAGAAATATTTCCTGCAGAAGAAAAGCCAGCTGCTCCTTCCCCCCATACAGCACAACCCAGCAGGAGCCTGGTTCCACAGAAATTCAGAACTATACTCCTGCACTTCCCTCTCTGCTTTCAGCCTTATTAAACACACTTCACATCAGAATATTCTCAAAACCTTTCCGCAGCATCTAAAATCCTAACCAGTTGCCCAGTGAAGAGCTTTTAAGCACATTACCAGCTTTGCAGAAACTTCAGGGTCAGAAACTGAGGTTTTTCATTTAGGGAATTGATAATAATGCTTTTTTATTCCTTCTTTTTATACATTGTTGGCAGCATATAGGTATAGCTCAAAAATGGATGTCAAGACCTTCTTCCCAAATATTCTACCACAGAAGTGGAAGCATTTTCTTTGTTGTATTTAAGGAAATTTTCAATTTCTCTCTTTTTTCATGAATTTGCTGATAAAATAAATTTTGAAGTCCAAATCTTTTACTCTAGCCAGACAAATCTCTTACTGTAATCCCTTTAGAACATTTGGAAAAATGTTTAGAAGTCTAATGAATTCCGTAAATATATGTAAAAAGTACATTTTGTCCTTCAAAAGTTGTCCTTCAGTGTCTTCAATTTGCAGGTAACTCACTAGTTTAATTATCAGCCTATCTGCAGTATCTCTAGGACTAGTTGTTAGGAATCGGATCTATTCTTGTGCCAAAAGTGAAAATGAGCTGCTTAGAGTAAAAAAAAAAAAAAGCATAGAAGACCAAGATGTGTTTACTAAGTCTTTTAATAAGTAAAAATTGGTTTATAAAGCTAGGGCAATTCAAACATGAATGTAATGGAATAGTCAATATTAAAAGTTGCCATACCTTTGCAGAAATGAAAATTTGCTTTTGAAGAGCTCAACAAAAATATGAAGAGCATTGAATACTTTTATGTAAGCAACAACTACAGAAGCAGTAAATTTTAGCCAATTCAGCATAGGGGGACTTGTCTATCTTTTTTCAACTTCTCTGATTTTAATGTTCAAGGGAGGATGGGTGACTGCTTACATACTGGACGAATGAGGGAAATTCTGTATTTAGAGAAAATAAACAATGTTGTGGGAGATTTTGTTCTGAATCTTCCATTTTGATCTGCTTAGAGATTTCAAATTTGAATTTGCCGTGGGTTTACTTTGAATTCATCTTTTTATGCTTGTTCTTGTTCCATGTTGCCGCATTATCTTTCAAATTATGAAATGTTGATTTTTTTATTGCCGTGTCTGTTTACTGATTCAGTATGTCTGAAAGCAAAGCTGTACAGCAGTCTTAATAAGCAAAGAAACCAGTATTTCACCCTATCTTACTGTTGTATTGAATATAAATCAGGTTGTTACAACTACTAAGAGTAAACAGATATTAAGTGTTAACTATGAGAATATGAGATATTTGATCTGATTTCATGATGTAAAGGTTCCTGTGAAGACATGGCATTAAAAATTATTATTAACATATCTATATTTAGTTCTGATATGTGAAATCAACAGCATTCACACTAAAAAACAAAACAAAGTATTATGTTTCCAGAATTGCTATAATCTGTCCACAATACCCTTTTAAAATGAAATTTCGCTATTAGAGATGCAGACATGTTACTGTGTTACCAAAAAATCTGGTGGTTTTTTTCTGTTGTTTTGGTTTTTTGTGTTTTTTTTTCCCTTCTCCCAAAAGAACACAGTACAAGTAATTCTATGTGAAATCAAAGTTTACTCTATACAGTTTCCTTTTTCTGTGTAATTCCAAAACAAAATATACTGGTTCAAGCTGTGGGTGCATATTATTAGCTGTGTCTGATACCACTTAAGGATTTCATCCAACAACTAATCATAAGAATATTTTTTTTTCTTTGAGTCTGCTAGAACAGAGCCTACTAAAACTGTCAGCAGATTGTAGGAAAACTAGAAAAATAAAAATCTCTGACTGATTATTTTGACAAGGTTTAAAAAATGCAGTATATGTGCACTTGCAACACAGTTCCCATTTCCTATAAAATTTTTATCATAATGTTAAACTGCTATTGATCATTATCCCTAGGTTATCAAAAGTGAAATACAATAAAGAATGTTCTTCTTACTGATATTTCTTATAATCCTATTTACCTAATTAAGAGTTCAGTGAAAACATCCATCCCATGTATTCCTTAGTATATAAACCACTTTTGTTGAGGAAAACATTTACTGGGATTCTTCTTCAGTAATAACAAAGAAAATTGCACATTTTGGAAGGATTGAAAGCTTTGCAGGATAAGTAAGATAAGTGTGATCTAATTTTAACCAGTGCTGAGCACCCTTGGTCCTCTCTGAATTCATGGCAAACTGCCAGTTATCATCAGTAAGTACCTGTTGTGCAGGTTTTATATACTTGTTAGTTAGGTGGTAGGTAAGTATTGTGGCATTCTTACTCCTAGTTTCACCATCCTCTGCATCTTCTAATGACTTTTTCATGAACTACACAACTGCAATATTTTTTTCCAATTCAGAGACCATTTTCTGATAAGAAAATGATTTAGAAGACTATAAAATGGATAATATTTTAAACTGCTACAATAAATAGTCTTGGGAGTGCTGGTGAGCCAGAGCCAAGGAATCCATTGAATTAAACACAATCATTTATCTTAGCTGGATTACATGTGTACCTCACAGTAAAAAAAGAAACCTTTTGCATTGTCTGATTTTTTTACAAATAGCCTGACATAAGTAATTTGCAGTCCCATATACACTGCTGTTTAAAAGCGAATTCAAGTTCAGGTAAATTTTTTATTTCTGGGAGGGTTAATCTGGTTTATAGAGCATAGTTTTCTTCTAAGAGAGGAATTTTTAGTTGATTCAGAATTGGAGTCTAGCTTTTTCCCTGGATATTGCCAGCTCAGCACCATGACCTTAGCCAGTGGTACTGAATAGGAACAGAACTTGAGATGGTCTTTGAAATATCTGAATTTATCCAGCTCGATATTACAAACAAGAGAGAAAACATTTTGATAAGAGGAAGTGTGAGTTTTCAGTGACAGCAGAACAGCAGCCTCAGGAGAAATTCAGTTAAATCTCCAGCCATTTGTACATGTGTCCAAACATTTTGTATGTTGCTATCCTCATTACACATCACAATAGCTACTTCTGTTATAGCTACTTCTTGCTCTTTTCACTTAAACTCACTAACAAGACATGCTTGTTAACAGGCTTATGATTTTTATGAAATACCAAAACTGGAACAATTGAAGTAATGAGTGTACACAGGAATGTGGATGTCTGTGCACTCTGAGTGTAGAATTTTTTTTTATATATATATATATATATATATATATAAATCTAAGAAATGCAACCAGATTTGTAATGATATGTGCCATTTAAGATTGTTAGCAGGAAGCATAATCATGAAAATGTTGCTGAAAAAATATTTTTGTACATACTGTAGGAGTAGCTCTTCATAAAGAATGGAGAGTTACTTTCCCCAACTGTCCGTCACTAATGTTGGAGATAATTTATTATAGAATATGAACAAATAACTATCATTAAAATGTACCTCTAGGAGATTTTTAATAAATATCCACCTTCCTAAATAGGTAATTTCACCTTTTGTCAGCTTTCTGAAATAATTAAATTAATATTACAAAATGAGTCAGCTAAAGGATGACAATAGCACTTCTGATGTACTCAGTTTAAAGTTAACATATTGATAATAAGTAATTTCTGTTCTTAGTACTTTGTACATCAAAAATAGTCTGACTGAGAAAAGAGAAAACTGAAATTATACCACCAACCAAAATGAGCACAAAAGCATTTATCTACTCAGTTACTATTTTACATAAGCAACTGCTTTTGCATGCAAAATTATACACAAAAAAATGAAATTGTGTACAAATATTCATATTTTTACATATCAAATCTAAACATAATATCTAATAACTTATTTAATGCAATGTAAATAAAACCATATTTATTTTTCAATTGCCAATATTTTTAATACAGCAGAAAGGTGTATTCAGTTTTGTATATTGCTTTCCAATCATGCAGTTCAATATCTGTGATATCTACATTGATGTGAAAGATCCCTTAAAAATATGAAGAGAATTTTCACTGTTTAACAAAGCATAAAGATTTAATCATGCTCCAGTTAACTGCAGAAAAGTACAAGTTCAGGAACCTCTTGGATTTGGTATTGAGGAAATTAGTTTTCAACTTCACCTATTGTTGGGATAACAATCAGGGACAGTGTCTCACAGAGAATGAAGTATTCAAATAATTTCTAGAATTTAAAGATTAAACTCATGATATGATAGTACAATTTCCTGTTCTTTGCCATGGTTATGTTGTGCAGTATTGCTCATATATATTACAGAGTGAAACTGACTTTCAGTTTGACATGTTCTGTGCTAGGGAAGTAGAGGAAAATGCCCCTTTGGTCCCTTTATCTATTCTCTTCTTGGGGGCTTCCCTTCTGGTGTTTTTTATGAGAACTAGGAGCCTGCAGGTGAGTGTTCTGGGGCTGGAAATGTGGTGTGCTGTGTCTGTCTTCGCATAGTAAAGTGTGAGCAGTACACTACTGTAGTAGCTGAGCATTGCATCCTCAGTGCACTATGCATCAGCCCAAGCCTTGACCTGTAAAGAGCTGGTTAACTCCTGATTTCTTCAAGACCAGTTGTGTGGAAAGTCAGCTTCTCCGCAAAAATTGATTTTGAGTTATGTACAGATTGTTTTGACTGTTGAACGAGAGAGGATCTGTCACCTTTCTGAATAAACCTGTTAAGCTTATTTGATTAGTTTTGTGTTACAAGTTTTATATTTCTTGGGAGTGAGTTATCCAGAAATGTGTATCTTAAAATGTTTCTCTTCTGTCAACATTTGTTGAATTCATTGTTTCAAGAAATCAAATAATTTGATTCCTCAGAAGTGAAAACTAAGATAAATAAGTTTCTTAGGAACACACAGCCATGTTTTGAAAGGTTTCTGTTGTAGAAGAGTACAGAAGAATATGCTTCCATTTTCTGAAATGTTCATCTTTCTGTTTTTGTACACTGTGGATGCAGAGTAGATGTTCATCTTCGAAAGCTTATCCAGAGGCAGTGAGAAAGTTAAACAGACTTCCTCTTTATAAAAGTAATGACAACAACATAAACATATTGAAAATACTAAATCTGATGGAACATGACAACCAAAACCTTACTTGTAAGTGTAAGGTTCTTGGTGTACCTCCCCTCACACTCACACACACACCCCCATACTGTTTCCTGGGAATACTGATATTTGAGCACACTCATAAACTGTTTGTGGAACTGTAAACTGCTGGTCAAGGCAATATTTGCGAAGTTCAAACTGTAAACAGTAAGAGCAAGCAGCCTGCAACCCAAAGACTTGATTTAGCCAATGGGTTTTTTTGTTAGATTCCTCTTTGATGGAAACTTGGCATCTGAGACTTGACTAAGCTCTCTGAATCATTAGGTGTGTTCTCTCTAAGAGGCTAACTATGAAAAAACCCAAAGATTAATTCCCTTCACCTCATTCACACAGAATACATTTAAATTTTCCTGTGCAGAAATAAAAAAATAAAACAAATTAGAAATGTAAAATCTGTTCATTTGACTGACAATGTTAATTTAATCTTATAATGGGACTAATTCATTCTTCACTTAAATCACTACTCTTTGAAATTCAGCCGTGGTATACATTTATAACAATAAACCTCCAATGTTTTTTCACATAGAATTAACTAACGTTTTAAATGCAGATTAAATACCCGTGATCATAAAGGGGTGGGTTTTTTTAATGTGTGTCTTTTTTCACTTTTTCCTCTCTTGATGGTTGTTATTTATATTTTATTCAGGCCAAGCGAATGAATGCACAGCAGTACGTACATGCATGTATGCGTGAAATATTATTTCACATATAAACCAGACACAGAATGCAGACATATTCTGAAGTGTAAAACCTACAAGGCAGATTATTCATATTTCTATTAATACATGTTGAGGGAGGTTCATGACAGTGGTCTACGACAATGGGCACTACATTAGGGTCCTGCCTTGGCAGAGGAAATGAATGTATGCTTAGCTTTACATGTTGAGTTGTCTGCGTATCATATCGAAGTTCACTGCTGAAGACAATGTGGATACTGAGGCACCTTCTTCAGTGGGATCTTCATGAAGTACATGGGATACTCATGTGATCATATTGTGTTGTGTTCATGTGCGAATATTTTAGTTATCTTCTCAAGATTGTATGTGTTTGCAATCTATTTGGACAGAAATGGTGATATCATTCTAAAAGTACTTTCTAAAAAAAAAAAAAAGAAAAGAGTGAATAGAAATATTTACAAAAATAGCCAAAGAAACAGAAATAATGATTAAAGGTTGAATGAATCTTCCCCTACTCACAGACAGTAAAAAAGAATGTTATCCATAGGCACATGGTGATATAGGCACACATTCACTAGGGCAGGTTAGCCACTGTGGGTATACAAGCATCTTCACTGACGCAGAATACGAACTCAAACAAATTTATTCTAATGCTTAATTTTTCATAATTAGCAGAAGATGAGCATGGCAAAGACTTTGCTTTAAATTGATGCTGGATTTCATTTCTACATTTCTATCCATGACTTACAGGTATTTACTTTCCATATTTCTTGCACTCTTTCAATTTTTTGCATTTTACCCTATATTTTTGTTGTTGTTCTGGAGTCCATATGCTTTATCTCTCTAGGTTTTGCAGCAGCTAATACACTGGCAGTGCTACAGAAACATTATACTAGCTATTCGCTGCAAAAACCACAAGAGCTGCACATGTTTGAATTAAAAAAATCAAAATTGCTGCAGTTATTTCTCAAGAACCAGATTTTAATAAATTCTCTCATATTTCAGAGCCAAAGAATAGTTCATTACTGAGCGTGTAAAGTATCACAATTTGGCTAAGAGACTTTGAACTGCAAGTTCAAATGGATTTATCTTGGCCTTTAATTCTGGGTCATATCCAAGCAATACGGGTTTTACTATGGTTTGATCATAAGCCTTGAGAAAAGGGAAATGATTTAGACATTTGCAGCTTCTTTCTGCTGTCTTGGTTGCTCCCTCACATAGTCTGACAGTTGTTGTGCTTCATATTCTTCTTTCTATTTTGGTCTTGGAGAAAATAAACTCTTTAATGAAAAACCCCTGAAATTCACCATAACTGCACAAGTGTGCATTATTGTTTCTTACTTGTATATTCTTCTAGATTTGCATGTCTTCAACTGGGCAGTGAACAGAGTTATCTGAACATAGGCCCACAGGAATGACCAAAATGGTCAGTAAAACGTTTATTTAATTATATCTGCTTTCATCCCAACGACTGGCATTTTGAAGCAGCCTTTCGAGTGATAGAGGGACAAATAAGGAAAAGAACAACCTTAAACTGAAAGGAAAGTAAACTGAAAGTAAAGGAACCCATGTCAATGTCAGTAGTCCCATGCAATGACAAAGAACTAATTGTAAGTATTTTAATAAGATGATTCCAGCAGGTGAACTCCAACTCTAGGAAGGGAAAAAATTTCCTAAAGAGCCTTTCAATTTAACTTACAGACTAATATATGGCCTGCTTCAAATCTTGTGGTTAGTATGAGTTTGAGTATGGAAGAAAGCCAGGATTTTTTTCCTTTTCTCCTTTGTATCACTATTTCAGCAGTATTTTTCTGAGACTGAGAGAAATATCTTCTTCTCATCAAGAAGTTTAATAACTCATGGAGAAGTCCCTACCACACAGGTACAATTCAGTGACTCATATTAGAAATATCTTTGTTACAGACAATTTTTTTCACAGTGAATTTCAGATATTTTTTTATTTTTTTTTTAAGATAGCATGAAAAATAAATATATTGCTTATTTTGTAAACAAACCTTCTTTTAGTGTCATGGCCATATTCCTCAGAGATAAATCACTAAATAAGACTACGTTACCAAGTGATGCTATCTGAGAACACTGGTCCAATGCCTATACACATGTTTAAGGTTTCATGTATAAGGTGCTAATATTCAACACAGTGACAGCAATTCAGAGCAGTCTTCACAGTAACTGAAACTGAATACCTAACTACATATTTGGGAAAACTGTGCAAATATTTCTCAACTATTGTGCTCAAAGGCCTGTAATTGACTTTTTTTCAGCTCTCATTTTTACATCAGCATGTGCTAACAAATTAAAAGCAAACATTTGCTTTCCAAATGGCACATTATTTGGCTGAATGCATATAGGAGCTCCTCTTTTGTTAGCATTAATTGAAAAAGTATGGGTGAAGAAATTATGTATTTCAGGAAGAGGTGTCTAACACCTTTGAAATCAGTGAGACTGTAGCTCTGAAATAGTTTAGATAAGAGATTTAGGGAAAGTGCTTGTGTGTCTGCACTCTAGCAATGTATCTCTAGAGTTGAAAACAATGTAAGAAAAAAAGTTCTGCAGAGGTATAAGTGGTACTTCAATTTCTCTTATACTCTCCTGACTAACCAGGAAGCATGACTGAAAGAAGCACAATCAGTAGATCAAAAAAAATCACATAAAAATTTTGTGTTCATGATACCTAACTCAAATTTATTAATTATTTCATATATTGCAACACAAAGACATGAAATTCTAGAGAATCAAAACGATGGGTCATTAACAGTTTCATATTTTCTTGAGATTAAAAAACTATTTTATTGATAAATTATAGAATGATTCCTCCTCACAAATTTTTTGTCCCCAGACATCTTTGGAAGTCTTGATTTCTTTAACATAAGAGACAATTCTCTGCTAGTATACCTCCACAAGACCACTTTTGGTTTTGGGATGGTGTAATTACATATGTTTGTTACTATGCTAAAATAATAATTTTTTAGGGGTTTATTTCCTTTGCAATTATTAACATTTCTAGAGAATAAAGAAAATGCTTTAAAAATTCTTGTTCAAACAAAATTTCATGTTTCTTACTTTGAATACAAGTGGTCATTATTCCTAACTGAGCGAAAATCCCATGCAAAACAGAAGGTCAAGCTCTTAGGAATCAGATTTTTAAAATACTTTTAGAGGAAGTTGTTATTTTTTGTGTTAATTAAGTTTCTTTTTAAATTACTACCCTCAGAGACTACCCTTTAGCTTCTTAATTCCAATTTACGCAATTCAGAGATCAGTTTAAAATATTGTGAAGAAAGATAACATTTATTTTATATAGTTTAATATCCAAATTTACAAAAGTAGTTAAGCATGATTCTTTATTTATTAACATTTTGGAGTATATTTAAAGAAGTATACTTCATACAAACTTGGAATTTAGGCAATGAGATTGAATGTTTTTCAGTTACAAGGCAGATTTAACCCGCGCTTCTGATGTCAGGTTTTGCTTCTACATTGCTTCTAGTACACAATGGTCTTCATGATGGTAAAAAAATAAAATTAAAATGACCAGTCACTGTATTGGTCAACATAGAGTCTGCATATCACTACAACAAATTCGAAAGTAACATCTATTTATGGTAACAGCTTATCCTCATATTACCTTCTACTGTGGTACAAAGCCACTATGTTAAAAATTGCTTCTCATCCAGTGCAGAAGCTAAGAGGTAGGCTTGAAGAGTCAAAAATGACCATTATTAGGCAGCCAGATTTCAATCTGGCACTGTATGCTTAGGCTGGGGAGGTGTATTACTACCTCAGTGGCCCATGGGAATCTGCAAAAGTGGGGTGGCAGACTAACTAGGCTAACCTTGTGTGGTAGTTTAGGCCCTGCTGGGACCAGAGACCACATTGCTGTTGTCCCTCCCCCACCCTTGGACACAAGTAGGGCACAAACCCCAAGTTAAAATAAGAAGAAATTTAATAAAACAGTGTGATAAACAATCTGAACAACAACAGTAGCAATGATAACAACAATAAACAGCAATAACAGTAAGCAAAACAAAATATACACAGAGAAATACCGCAATGGTTACAGACAGCCCCGTGCTCCCCGCGACCAAAGCCACAAAGGAAAAAGTTCCCGCACTGCAGCGCCGAGACCTGACGCCAGCATGGTATGAATAACCCGGCTGGAGATCCCTTCCCCCTCTCTCTCTGCTGGGGAAACCTAACCCTATCCTAGCTGAACCAGGATACCTTGTTATCTGAAGATAGTGCTTCAATCTACAATATTGACTTTTCTGCTGTGAAGACTTTATCATAGAAAGTTTTCTTGAGGCGCTTTTTGATAAAATAATTTGTGTCATAGTCTTGATGCTGTCATTGTCAGCAATACTGTGTTATGATCATAATTATATGATAAATGTGTTATGAACATACTGCGAAACAACAGCATGTATATGACTTCATCAATCACATTTCATTAGTATTGAGGGTATGTGATGACATTAAGACTGAAAGTATTTTGAAAAAAACGAATTAACAGATTTTGAAAATGAATTGACTATTGGACGAATCAGACCTAGATAAATTACCAAGGGGAAGGGGTTTTAATAGCTGTGAGCCACAAAACCAAAACACCCTGAACTATGGAACCATTACAGTTTAGCCCCTGATACACTCAAAATAGTTGAGTGATACACTCAGAATGGTTGAGATTTGAAGGACTCTGATGGAGGTCATTTTATACAACCATCCTGTTCGAACAGGGTGACCTGTTCCAGGCCAGGTCCTGCCAAGGATCCTGTCCCAACAGTTTTTGAATAGCTCCAAGGATGGAGGCTCCACAACCTTGCTGGACCACCCATGCCAATGCTCAGAACATTGACGTTTTTCATCAGTCCTCTCACCTCAGTGACATAAAGCACTGTGTTCTCTGAGGAAAATTGCTTTAACAAAATTCTGTGGGAAAAGTAGAAGAATAAATCGATTTAAACTGAGTATTTCTGTCCTGTGTTTTCTTGTTCTTGTAGATGTAATTCTACCTTTACTTAGCCAATGAGTAAGGTTAACTTCAGGAAAGATCAGGTTCTATATCTCATTTGCACTTTCAAAAATGTACCTCTGATCTAGAAAATAATATATGATCTCTCAATATATTTTATAAATTTTCTCAATGTTTTGACTGACCGTAAGCAGAAGAATAGCAGAATGAAAATGTAAAAAGATCCTAAATCAGTATTTTTATTCTAATATCCAAAAGCCTTGTTGAAAGAAAGAGAGAGAGAAAAGTGAAATTTTACTATTTCTTGGTTATTTTGGTTTTGATACTTCCATTCTTTTCTCTTTTGGTCTATATATCTCCATCGTTATCCATCTGTATCATGGAACTAAAACAAAAAAGAAAAGAAAGTCCCATTAAAAAAAAAAAAAAAAGTCAGCAACCATCGTCTAAAAAAGGGATATTGTCAGCCAACTATTCAACCCATTTCAATCATTTACAAGTTATAATATGAAAAGAATTTTGGTAAGTTTTTGTCACAATCTCCTCCAATCCCAGAAGGGTTGTTATGGACAATGAAAATTGAACTGGAAGTGGAAACTGTGTCCAGTGGGCCTGAGATCAACCTCCCAAACCAAAGCTGAAGTAACCAAACCTAACAGGTTTACTATTTCACTGACAGTTCTCACTGAAAGATTTAATTTCAAAGTCTTCTTCACAAACATGAAAAGACACTAATGAATCCCTTTTTATCAGTTTTCACATCTTTTAAGTAACTTTTTAAAAAATATACTATGTGACTAAGTGCTTTTTCCGAGAATTCTACCACACAGAAATTGAGAACAACAAAGTGGATCCAACAAAATTTAATATTAGAGTTAGGCATCATTAATACAGTGACCATAACTCAATACATATTCTTGAAAGGGAGAAGTGATAGAGATATGTAGACTTCATACTAAACCAACTGCATTAACGTAATTACATTTACACAAGGTATGTCATTCTAAGGGATTCTTTTTGTGTTATGAATTTTTAGGAGCATCAATTAAAAGTAAATTATAAGGCCTTAATATTAATAAACTGAGGCTGACATCGTGACATTTATCTACCAGTAATCTCATTGAACATAACATCAAAGAGAGGAGGATAATAATTTTATAACCATAATCAGAGTAAGGGTATGGTTCCTTAATATGCGCATGTGTCCATCTGGCTGGAAAATAAATGACAGAATACGTAGCATTGCATTAAAATGCCTGCTGGAGAAGGTAATAATTGAGAAGCGTGTGAAAAGCGATGTGTAAAAAAAAAAAAAAAATAAAAAAATGCGGGTAATATTCTTAGTAAATATTCTTAGTAATATTCTTCGGTAAGTCAACTAATGTAAGGTTGGTTTGAAGCATTATCAGAGTATGGATTCTAACTTGAGTCCAAAGATATTTATACTCCATTCCTGATTGTTTTTTTAGGAACCTGTGACACATAATACCTAAACTCCAATAAATGCTTTTGATTTTCACTTCTGACTTTGATTTATTTATGCACTATACTTGTGGTGATAAGCCAACATAATGTTGCCTTCACTTGCCTTATGGGACGGCATCTGTAAATGCAAGTATGATTAAAGATGTACAGTCTGAAATAACTTTCCCACTAAAAGAAAGAAAATCCCACATTTCTAGCACCCAAAGAAAATTGTGGAAACTTAAGCACCTTAAAGTGAGTGGAAATTTTACCATAAGGAACAAGAAATTTTATAAAATAAAAAGTTCTACAAAATACAGTCTTTAATTTTAAGAAAGAAACAAAATACTACAAAGACCTCTAAAAATAAAGTCTTTCTCTCTAACCCATTAAAAATTAAAACCAGGCGACTTTATTTGCAATCCTTATGTGTGAAACACTTTCAAAGAGGTTTCATTTCTCCCTGAAATTAATAAACTGAAAATTTTCTTCATCAGTCTTTCTGAAAAGGTGAATTATGCAGTGCATATTCTGGGGTATTATGTAATAAGAAAGATATCTGCATTTATTTTGTTTTCTTTTAAAACTAAAATTCCTCAAAGCTTCTGCTTTGATGTAGAAGAATTATAGCCTTAATTCCCTCTTTCAACTGTAAACCAAATATTTGTCGTATCATTACGTTCCTGATATCACAGATTTGCAGTACAATTTAAAATGAAATTTATTTTAGCAGTAACATACAGTAACTTCTAAAATTCCTTTTGCAATAGTATCTAACTTCAATTATGGATGTAAATTCTGATTTTGATTTAAGCAAATGAGAAGTAGCAGAATTTTTTAGTTTTTCTCCCATACTATCTATTCAGTGACGATTATTCCTTTCTAGCATGAAACCTAATGCCTGTATTACCTTGAACGCTGAAAATCAGTCTCCATATTTTTCAACTTTTATATGTAGTTCTGTCTATCTGCTAACTGTTCTACTTCTGCTGATTGTCAGGAACTCTGTCCATTCCATTTCAGGTGAGAACAAATGATACCAGTCTAACTTTTAATAAATTGCTATGATTTTTACTAGTCCAAATGCCATGTATTTAGCTAGCTGAGGGTTTTTTAAAATATTATTATTATAATAATTATTGCTATTATTTACTTTTTTCTTCCAACTGAGGTTGAAATCTCACAAGGTATTAAAAAAGTATTTTATAATCTATTTAATTAAAAGTGGTAATTTGTGAAGACAGACTATTTCTACCAATGCTATCCTCATTAACACTTCCTTTCATTGCAACTTGAAATATGCCCAGAAGCCAACAGATAAGGGACCATTTTGGAAAACAGCATATGTTGATTTACCATAGAGAGGAGGATACTGGAAAAGAATTTTCTGTAGAAGTTTCTGCTATCTGTCTCGCTTAAGGGACCACTTATTTTAGAAGAAAAAAGGTTAAGCACATAGTTAATTACTATACTGTACTTCACACAGCTGTGGACAGAAATATCTACAAGATCTTTCCCAGTCTCTGCCAAGAGAAAGAACTCTAGATCTGAGATCATCATCCTTTAATATTCTTTAAACCCCTAAACTCCTATTGTAGAACATCCTTTTTTTTCCCCTACTCTTTTGACTTCTCTTCAATAAAACTACTAATAAAAATAATTTCAGATAGAAGACAGACACTCATACTGTATAAAGAAAATCTGGAATTATGTGGAACTATAAGAAAATCCCTTCTAAAATAATGAAAAGCCAACTTAATATATTTTCTAAATTTTTAGAATTTTTATTAATATTTAAAATAATTATAAACCTTTTAAAAAGCAAAATATTTGTGATGATATTTTATTTCAGTGTTTCGTTTTGTCTGAGAAAAATAAAACATATAATTGATAAGTCTATAAGGGACCATCAGTTAGGTGCCTCAAACATCGCCCTTGTAGGGGAAAAAACATTTCTTATAAAGAGACTGTGTGGGAGTTGTTTATTTCAACATTGCTAACCACAGAGGAATACCATCAACTACATACTTCAGAAAGTGCCGTGAAAAAAGGAACCTGGTTAGATGGGGCCTGTCTACCCCCATTCCTCACACTGCCCATGAGCCTGGGCCCAGGGTCATTGGAGACCACCGTCAGACCCCTCAGTGATGGTACTGGGCACGCGCATCAGCGGCAGGAGTGATGTAGTGTGGGGGCAAGGCAATGCAAGGCAGTTCAAGGAGTAATTGACTATCTCCTGGAAGAGGAGGGGACATGGACAATAAATGATGGGTACATGGACTGAGAGACAGAAGCTCCTCCCACCAAGAGGGTCTGTCCAATGGGACATCTTTGGAATGTGTGGGTGGTGGTATGCTAATCTATCCCTCTCCTATTTTCCAAGTTTGTTTTCTTCTTCTCTTCCCTTCTCTTTTGCTAAGTTGTAAGAGAACTAATATAGTGTCATTGGCTGCCAAGTAACATCTGGCCTCGTTTGTGTATTAATTTCACCCTGGAGGAGTCCTTGGAGTCCTTGGTCATACTGGGGACCAAATCAGACCATAACAAGGTCTAAAGTATATTATTTTTCCTTGGGTAATAAGCTGAAAATTCAGTCATTTCTATAACTCTGTCTCAATGGTGTGTGTTTATTTTCCTTCAATTTAATCTTTATTGTTCAAGGCACAGTATTTCCCATCCCTAATGGGAAGATTTAAACTACCATGGTCCTCATTCAGTCACCACTTCTACATGGCTCAATCTCTTTCAATGAAACTTTGGGGAAAAGTATGAATTTCCTTATTTTACAGATAATTTACACTGTAGTCGTTTCATTTAGCTGAAACTCTTTTTAAAGCTCTCTATATATTTCCTAATAAAAGAAATGATCCAGGAATGTTATGGAAGTACAAGAGCAGGTCTAGTGGAAATATTTTTTTAGTTGCTTCAGCCTGGAACATATAATTAGCTTCCAGTATTTCAGTTTGAGAGGAATGTAATGATACTTTTACGCATACATGGCATAAAAGCAGTTCTACATAGTAGGACAAAATCTTGTTCGATGTTACCGCAGAATAATCACATCTTTACTAGATCAAAATTGTTCTTTACATTGCCATGAGACTGTGTATGTGTACTCAACATATATTTTTTTCGTTCAGTTCTGCTATCATACTCAAAATACTGTTATAAAAACAGAGAAAAAACCCACAAAACCACAAGAGAAATCTATATGTAGTCAGTCATTAATGCCAAGAGGAAGAATAATTGGGAAAAAAAATCATTAAACATACAGAAAACTTTGAGACATTTTAGGGCACATTAAAAGACAGCATGAACGGTATTCAATGCAACAAACAGATTGAGCAACATTAACATTTGAAGCTGTTATTTAGTATATAGACAACTGAAGGTGGAGAAGATTTTACCAAAAATAACTGCTTTTTAAGAGTTTTAAATGAGAACTTTCTCTAACTCTGCCTTCTAGACACTTTCTGCCTGTAGTCAAGGACCTACTGCATTTTAGTGTCTTGTACACTGTTCCTTAAAATATAAGAATGAGAAAAGCTAACCAAGCTCAGAAAGTAAATTTTCAAATATATTTTATGGCATAGGGCTATGAAGTGTATGTGTGTTTTTAATATATTCTATATATTCTATAATTATGTACTAACTTGAAGGAGATACTGTCCCCTCATGGAGCAGAAGACAGGATAAGAGCTTGAATGAAGGAATAGTTGTCTTTCTTCATATACTGAATACTGCAATAGAAAGTTTTGTGGTAAAGGTGTTCCTGCTGTTTCACTTAGTCTTCTTTGCAGAAGCAGATATCTGAAGAATTTATGGTCTCCTATGTAAAATACAGTATCAGACTTAATTAATTCACATGTGATACAGCCATCTGGGAAACGCAAAGGTTGCTTTCAATAACAAAAAAAACCAGCAAAACTACTGAATATTCAATAAATTTTGTGCTGTGACATTGCTATCTGAATCCATAATCCAAAACCCATTAAGGGAATAAAAAATGTTCTCAATCAGTGAGTAAGCTACGCTATAGAGAAGAAAAAATAATTAAAAACCCCTAAACACTGCCCTATTTTTTTAATATATCTGAAAGAATCAGCCTTTTAAACATGCTTATTTCCTACTATTTACACATACGTCTAAGAAAAGAGAAAAACAACACAAAGGAATACACATAGCCTTGTAAACATATTAAATACAAAAGAACCCACACCACAATTTGAACATCACTGAATACTTATAACTACACTGGGACTGACACAGGATGACAGTGATATCCCCGGAAAGGTGAAGGACAATAATGGACTAGATCCTCAGCTAGTATATTCACATGTATGACAGTACAGTGCATAAGAATATTTAGGAATCCTTTTAGCAAACCCTTGAATCTCAGGTAATGCAATGAAAATACCTCTGTGTTTCAGGACACTCTAATTAAACTCTAAATTAAGATGGTATCATAGATGCACAGGCGCATATAACGATAAATGATCTGTATTACCCTTTGAATCATTTAATGACTTTGCACCTTATGATGAAAGCTTTTCAGATTTTATTGCTTCTTGAAGATCCTTAATTCTGGTTTGTGCATCAGTGGACTATAAATCAATGCTCATGAGGGCATGACAGTAATTCATGTTGTCTTTAAGCATAATTTTATAAACACTTCAAAACTTTAATTTTTTTCTTTCAGAAAGTGTGGATCTTATGGTTATAGATTTTGTGACACATTGTATGAAATTCCTTTCGCATGCCCATGAATAAATGTTTCTTCTAAGAGACAGCAATTTTACTTCTTGGAGATAGATAGATAGATAGATAGATAGATAGATAGATAGATAGATAGATAGATATACACACCATTTTGAGTCTAAATTATTCTATTTTTTCTAAACTATTTTTCAGAGAAAAAATTTAAAATCTATTTTTTTCTGTGTGTTTTACTGAGCACTGATAACCTACAGGTATGTAGAAGTAATATATGGTAAGAATTTATTCAAAAATAATTATAAGGCACAGTAAATACTTATGCTACTTTTTGCATTTTCATGGTTTAACCCCAGCAGGTAGCTAAAGCACCATGCAGTCACTCATTCACTCCTCCCCCAGTGGTACAGGGGAGAGAATTAGAAGGGTAAATGTGCAAAATCTCATGGATTGAGATAAAACCAGTTTAACGGACAAAGCAAAAGCTCTGTGCACAAGCAAAGCTAAATAAATAATTCATTTACTACTTCCTATCAGCAGGGAGGTGTTTAGCCATCTCCTGGAAAGCAGGGCTCCACGATGCATAACCCTTACTTGGGTAGACACACACCATCACTCTGAATGTCTTCCCTTTCCTCCTTCTTCCCTCCAGCTTTTATTGAGGAGCATGATGCCATATGACATGGGATGTCCCTTTGGGTGTCCCCTCACCACTTCTTGTGCACCCCCACCCTTCTCGCTGGCAGGGGAACGTGAGAAACAGAAAAGGCCTTAACACTGTGTATGCACTGGTCAGCAATAACTAAAACATCCCTGAGTTATCAACAGTATTTTCAACGCAAATCCAAAACATAGCCCCATACTCGCTACTATGGAGGAAATTCAGCCCTATCCTGGCCAAAACCATTACATGCAGTCAGTAGAAAAATTGAAGTAGGGAACACAGCTGGAACATATCAAGATTGCAGAGTAATATAGAGATTACAAAGAACTACAACCACAACTTTTTTTTTTTTTAAAAAAATTGCTCTAAAACATGTTTGTAAATATCTTAAGAACAGTCTGCAGATGTAGACTATATTTGTACAACTGGTTAATTAAAGGTTAACCTTGCAATAATATCAATACTAATGGAAGATAACACTGCATTACTGGAGCGATTTTAGAGCACTCAGTCACAGATATATGTTTTACTGAGTAATAATTTCTGAACTAATGATACGCCTCTGCTGTATGCATAGTTTTTGCATGCAGAAGGACTCTTGTGTCTTTATGGGTTCTGTACGGTGTCCTCAATCTGGGATAGGATTAAAAGAGCATGATTGATTGTACTGTACCAGAAGTTTGAAGCTTCTCCTGGAGCTAAGACCACACACTGAAGCTTTTAGTGTTCACTGACCGAGCATCTGCATGAGTGACAATGGTCTGTACTGTTTGAAGATTTCATGGCTTTCACAGCAATGTGGTACTAGTTAATGGTTCAGTGGATTGGTAGACACTGCAAGGCGTCTTCACTTAATATGTCTAACTATCTGTCTGTGCAAAGAGATGGTTTCTGCTTTGTGAATAAAAATGGTGCATGATTTTTCTGAGAATAAAAAGCAATTAACCACTAAAATACTGTCTGACTGTTCCTAAGCCATCATTTCCTCAGATATTTATCATCTAATGTTGATCTTTTTGTCAGGTTTAATCATCCACATGTCTTGTCCAATAGGGTTAAGAGCAAATTAACTGAGGCTGTCTGTTCATATGAAGTGATGTTGATTAATTACAGAAATATTAGAAAAACTATTGCAAGCACTGTGTTCTCTGCATATACTTAAACTGTGTGTTAGTTACCTGTTTCTTGAATTCACAACCAACAGCTGATACAGCAAATATAGAAGACATAGATTCACTATTTTCCCCATTATTTTTTTTTTCTTTTTATGTCGAGCTTTTCAAAATTTTCTTAGGATAACATATTTATGCTTCTTGTCTTTACCACATGATTGCATATGTAATTCTGTTGCTACGGAATAAATACACACAGAAGCCAAAATTGCATAAAACACAGAAGCCTACATATTCGCCCTTGGTCAGAACATGCTCAGTCATTGTTAAGTAGACTATTCTTTCAGGGTTGCTTATAGATTTAGAGATGATACTTCATTTTAGGTTGTGCTAGATGGATTCAAAATCAACAACTTTAGAAGTATGAACAAAAAATTTAGCTTGTGATACTCTATACTTCAGCTAACTTTAGCAATGATAGTGAAGCTAGATATTCCTTGTTTCAGAGAGGAAAGTCTGGGCCAGAGTCCTATTCAAGACACACCCACAAAACTTTCGTAACCTTCCCCACTCTATATTAACTATTTCAAAGTATTTAGAACCAGTTAAGAGCTAATGCTTATGACTATTTACAGAGATGATATTTTTGTATGGAAAATATGTAATTATCTCCAATATTTGTGGGCAAAATTTTTTTTTTCTCAGTTTGGACTTTATTTCTTTATAGAAATTGCTGGTGCAGAAGGGTTTGTGGTTTTATCTTGCATTATTATAGTCCCAATTAATATTGATTAGAATCTGGAATAAGCCTTATTTTTATATTTCAGAAATAAATTATCAACTTCTAACACAAGCACTTTCACATAGACTTAATAGCAGAAACTATTTATTAGTGAAATATTCCTCTCTATATAAATAAAGACTAGTGAAGAAGAAACATACAGTCTTACAGAGAGATGAATCTTAGGTTTAACTCTTTGTGATGAATAATCCTATTGCTTTCTTTATGATTACAAACAGTGTATACTGCAAAGAGTCATGTTGAGCACACTATTAGGCAGCTTATGTCAGTCCCAAATTTCACAGTGAGCTGGTGTGAGAGACCGAAATGTCCCCTGAGTGTCCCAAGGCTTGTGCCTGTGCCAACCTCCCCGAGAAGCTGCTGCGGCCTGTGGATTGCTCTGGGGGATGTCGCCCAGAGGAGCGGGAGTGGATTGAAGGATGCTCCCCCACTGCCTTGCGGTTGCAGTGTCCGGACCCTTCAGACAAGCCTCAAAGGGGCAGAGGTGTGCTGAGCTGGGCCCATCCTGCAGCCCTTCGTGGCTCTGCTGTGGAGGCCAGACCCCACCTGCATTTGCTAAGGAACGGGGAAGAGGCAAACGCTCCTGCCCTGAAGCCGGAGGCAACAAAACCTGTGGGACCAGAGAAAAAAACTAAAGGCCAGCAGATCTGCTGATCAGCGGATACCATGAACTTAAAAAGGCAGCAGAAGGTTTTTGTCAGTGTGCACCCACCATGGAAGCCAGACCCGTGTGCACCCACCACCGAAGGACTGAAGGCTGAGGACCAACGGGACGCCGCTGGATCCACGGTGGTGACTGTTCTTGCAGCCCTATCCCCCATCCTTGCTTCAGTTCTGCCTTCTCCCTCCATTCTGTCCTATCGCTGCCCCTCTTCACCTTTTCAGTAATAAAATCCTGTTTTGGATATACAGCATTTGCCCTTGTTTGGATCTTAATCTCGGTCTTGGGATTGTATCGAAACCTCCCCCGACTTCAGATCGGGACAGGTGGCAGGGCAATATTAGCTAGCAAGTAAAATATAATTTCTATTACTATTTTATAATGAATCATGCCACAGATATGGATATTGAAGTGGTTGCTGCCTACACAAATGCAGGAGTGTCCAAATGTGTTTGCACAAACACACAGATGTGTACATCTGATTATTGCAGTCTCCTCTTGGACATTCCTGTAGAACATGCGAGTCATCAGTTCATACTTGATTTTGTCCATGAGAGAAGAAAGGAAAAAAGAACTAGAAAGCTGATGGAAGAAGCTAGTTATGCTAACAACAGCACCCTTACAGTTTCCTGGGTTTTCTTCACCCTCCATGTCTCATTTAGTTTGATTTTTGATTTCCAGTATAACCAATTTCATAAGAAACAGTGAGGGAATGTGTACCTCAACCCATAATTTACTATGAATTAACAACTGTCCCTGCAAAATATCCATTCCTTCTGTCAAACATATGCGGGGCTTGTTTGTACAGAGGCAGCAATCTGATGTAGAATTCAGACACATATCCACACCACAAAAAAAGCAAAAGTTTTTCCCTTTTGTCTTTTTTCTCGTGTGTGTTTTTGGACTTGGGTTTTTGGTTTTGGTTTTGGTTTTTCTAATATACTATAACATTTTTTGGAGCTAATGGTCACACAAAGCATGTAGGATCCTTCTGTTCATACACATCTGTTCTCCATCCAGAAAATATTTACACCGGAATGAAAGGTATTTCCAATTTCTGATCATCAGAAAACAAAGTTAATTTACACAAGCTATCTGTTATCTCATGAGAGCTGTACAGAAAGGAATGATCTATTCTGAGAAAACTTTAATCTCTCATAATGAAACACATTCTTTTTTTTTTTTTTTTCTTTTATAGACATGTCCTTCAACCACTCTGATTTTTCGTCTATCTGCAATGAATTGACAGGCAACAACACCTGTTGTTGGACAATTCAGATTCATTCCAATACTGGGCCATTTTTTCACAATGTCCTCTATGGGGGGAAAAAAAAAAAAAAAAAAAAAGAAAAAGCAAAAAATGCGTATGTATAACGGAAATCTCATTAAGCACCAACAAAAGGACAAAATTAAGGTTTTTTGTAACCATGCAATTTTTCAGACTATGGAATAATAATTTGGGGGGGTGTGGGGGGGGGGTGGCATTTAGGGTATAGTTATTGTAAAACAAATGAATCAGATCTATAACAATTTCAGCAAAAATGAATCCAATTGAATTACGTACCAATAATACTGAAGGCTTTTAATTCATTGCATAAACCTCTTGTTTTAATGGCCCAGCACTGGGAGACAGGTGATAGGAGGATATTTCACAGTAGATTTCACAGGTGTTTCCTGATAGAAAGAAAGACGATGAGACTCAAAAAACTACCTTAAAAATCTTGTGCTCACTTCTGTCAAACTCGTCATCTAAGCTGTTACTAGTTCAATCATTCCTCTTCCCTTTTGTTGCATCTTGTCCCAAACCTGTTCTACTCATAAATTTGCTTCCACCATTTTCCTAATCCAAGGTCTGTTGCTCAGCAAATCCTGCTTTCCTTTCTCCCCTTCCCTCACTAGAACTCCACCAATTTTTATTGAATCCTACTCCTCCCACACAGGTGATCTGTTTCTCTTTCTCCCATCCCGCCGAACCCCAGTCACTTACACTATCAATGGAGACATTTGTTTTTTTTAAACCAAAATCATTATCATAATGAATTATGAAGGTAGGATAAGCATCTCTAAATATTAATCCACTTTCAATTACTCCTTTTTTATTTCTTTTGTTTTGTTCAGGGTCTTTTTGAGAGTTTTCTTTTTTTATATATATTATCTCATGGATAAACTAATATTTAATGTAATAGATTTGGTCTATATTCTCTGATAATATCCTAAAACTCCCATTTCTACAGAAACCTTCTATATAAAATAAGTAACTTGTGGTGACGATGGTGCTAGCTGCAATAATGTTTTCAGGATGACTTTGTGACCCTTATTCTCAACTTGTCAGGAAAATTAAGATAACTTTTTGTTTCTCAAAGAATTTGTAAGGAAGCTCCAAAGATGACACTGTGAAAAAAAACCTGCTTTTTTTTTTCCAGGGTCTGAATGACCTGTAGTTGATCTTTATACAACTGTAATAATCTATTGAGTTTGCAGTTCCACGTGTTTTAAAATGGATTAGAATTGTGAGAACTTAGAAAATAACTTAGCTTTTCATACCTTTCATAATACTTAAAAGAAATAAAAGCTTTAAAGGCTGCAGAAAGAATCTTTTATCTAATGTAAATCTAAGCCAATAACGGGTTTGTTTTGAAAACCTTTGTTTGGGACACTGACTAGAATCAGAACTTAGTGAAAGCTACAACTGACTTAAAAGTACAAAGACTTTTATGTGATATAATTGGGTTTTATGTTTTGCTATATCAAACACTTAGATCATTATTTAAATCAAAGTTATTAATCAAATAAAAGCATACAATGTTGTATTAAAATGCATCTCTCTACCTCCCCCTCTACCTCTTCCAGGATTAAGACTTCTGATTTATGGTCATTGTTACCTTTATCATTCCCTCAAAAATAGCTAAGACTGCCTCCCTCACTACATATATGATGCTCACTTTAAAAGTTTAGGCAGATTGAATTGTTTTTTCAGACTTAAGTGGTTTTCAGATACTTATGCCCAAACCAATTTAGGTTACATCCCAACCATGGTTTTCAGGAAATGTGATTAGAATAGATTGTTTTACACATCAGGATACTTACGACAGAGCTGTCAAATTATAGAAAATACACCAGATCCTGATGTTCTTTTTGTTCTTGAGAAAATTCATCCTGTGAAGCATTTGCATTTTCTGTCACAGCTGTTGGGTAACACCGCATGAAAACAGCACTTGCAGATCAAATTTCTCTGCACCCACTCACACTGAATTTCTAACACTTGCATTATGGTAGGAAAAGACTAGGAAAAACAGAAATCAGCGGAAACAAAAATCAGTGATTCAAGACATAGTAAAAGGAAAGTGCCTGATCATGATCTTATTCCAGGCACTTGTTCCACACTATTAACCCAATACTTGATCTTTTATCTGCATTATAATACACTATATTCTTTTTATGAATCTTGACTAGTTTCTGTAAACACAAAAGCAATCCTTCAGGTTAGATCATAAGTCCATTTCCTCACAATCCTGCCTCCACAGGGGTTAGGAGGGACAGAAGACCTGAAGCTGCCCACATCTGGCTGCCTCTGGGTATGCTGTTTGGAAACACCATGTTCGCTATCACCACCTTCACTCCCTGCTGCCAAACTTCTGCCATCATTCCTGCCACTGTTGCTTCAGATACTGCTGCACCCTACTAGTCGCACTACATTGTTGTCACCTCTTATACTTTCATTACCAAAAGCAACATGTAATGGATGGACTTTTCTCCACAAGAAAGGTCTGGTGCTCCCTCCACCATGACAAAGGACACATTTGGAGAGCTAATCCCGCAGCCTAGAAAAGCCTTTTTACGTGCGGTATAAAATCTGATTCCTTTTTCACTCAGATGAACCAACATGGTTGCTCCACAGCTCTTAATGGTGGCAAAAGTAATTTCTCGGTTGGAGAAAGACCTTGGTGCAAATGTGCACACAGTAAACCAAGCTCCAAAAAATTAGGCTAGACTAGACCAGTTACCAACTTCCATATGAACTAAAGTCGAAGGCAGCCAAGTGGTACACCACGATTGATATTGCCAACGCATTTTTCTCCATCCCTCTGGCAGCAGAATGCAGGCCACAGTTTGCTTTACCTGGAGGGGCATCCAATACCCTGGAACTGGCTGTCCCAGGGGTGGAAACACAGCCCCACCATTTGCCATGGACTGATCCATGCTGCACTGGAACAGGGGGAAGCCCCGGAACACTTACAGTACATTGATGACATCATTGTATGGGGTAATACAGTGGAAGAAGTTTTTGAAAAAGGGGAGAAAATAATCCAAATCCTTCTGAGAGCTGGGTTTGCCATAAAGCGCGGTAAGGTCAAGGGACCTGCACAAGAGCTTCAGCTTTTAGGAGTAAGGTGGCAAGATGGACGTCGTCATATTCCAGTGGAGGTGATTAATGACATAACAGCTATGTCCCCACCGACTAACAGGAAGGAAACACAAGCTTTCTTGGGTGTTGTGGGTTTCTGGAGACTGCACATTCCAATCTACAGTCAGATTGTCAGCCCCCTCTCTCAAGTGACCTGGAAAAAGAATGATTTTATATGGGCCCGGAACAGCAACAAGCTTTTGAACAGATTAAACAGGAGATAGTCCATGCAGTAGCTCTTGGGCCAGTTCATACAGGACAAGATGTAGAAAATGTGCTCTACGCTGTAGCCGGGAAGAATGGCCCTGCCTGGAGTCTGTGGCAGAGAGCACCAGGGGACACTCGGGGTCGACCCCTGGGGTTTTGGGGTTGGGGATATAGAGGATCAGAAAACTGCCATAATCAAACTACAAAGGAGATACTGGCAGCGTATGAAGGGGTCCGAGCTGTTTCAGAGGTGATGGGGACTGATCCCAGCTCCTCCAGCTCCCTGCCTGCAGTGCAGGGCTGGATGTTCAGAGGGAGTGTCCCCTCTACACACCATGCAGCTGATGCCACGTGCAGTGAGTGGGTCACACTGATCACACTGTGGGTTTGAAAACAGAGCTCCAGCTGCCCAGGAATAATGGAAGTGATCACAAATAGGCCAGAAGGCAAAACTTTTGGAATGTCATCAGAGGAAGAGGTGACGTGTGCTAAGGAGGCTCCAACATATAATAAACTACTGGATAACGAGATGTTCCCTGTTTACTGACGGGTCCTGTCGCATTGTGGGGAAACACAGAAGGCAGCTGTGTGGAGCCCCACACAATGGGTCACAGAAGCTGGTGAAGGAGAAGGTGAATAGAGTCAGTTTGCAGAGGTGAAAGCCGTCCAGCTGGCCTTGGATATCGCTGAGCGAGAAAAGTGGCCAGTGGTCTACCTCTGTACTGACTCATGGATGGTGGCAAACAGGCTGTGGGGGTGGTGTCCTGATCCAATGTCGGGGGAGGTTTTGATCCCAAGACCGAGATTAAGACCCAAACAAGGTCAAATGCCGTATACCCAAAACAGGATTTTATTACTGAAAAGGTGAAGAGGGGCAGCGATAGGACAGAATGGAGGGAAAAGTCAGAAATGAAGCAAGGATGGGGGATAGGTCTGCAAGAACAGTCACCACCGTGGATCCAGCGGCGTCCCGTTGGTCCTCAGCCTTCAGTCCTTCGGTGGTGGGTGCACACGGGTCTGGCTTCCATGGTGGGTGCACACTGACAAAAACCTTCTGCTGCCTTTTTAAGTTCATGGTATCCGCTGATCAGCAGATCTGCTGGCCTTTAGTTTTTTTCTCTGGTCCCACAGGTTTTGTTGCCTCCGGCTTCAGGGCAGGAGCGTTTGCCTCTTCCCCGTTCCTTAGCAAATGCAGGTGGGGTCTGGCCTCCACAGCAGAGCCACGAAGGGCTGCAGGATGGGCCCAGCTCAGCACACCTCTGCCCCTTTGAGGCTTGTCTGAAAGGTCCGGACACTGCAACCGCAAGGCAGTGGGGGAGCATCCTTCAATCCACTCCCGCTCCTCTGGGCGACATCCCCCAGAGCAATCCACAGGCCGCAGCAGCTTCTCGGGGAGGTTGGCACAGGCACAAGCCTTGGGACACTCAGGGGACATTTCGGTCTCTCGCAGATGCAAATGGAAACGACTCCTCACCACCAACTGATGAACGACCAGCCAGGCCCTCAGCAGTGGATCCCCCCAACTTCCCACGAGTTTACCACTGACAATGCCCTCACATGGCTGGAACATCCCCGTGGGCAGTTGGGGTCACCTGTCCCAGCTCGTCCCCTCCCAACTGCTCGCGCACCCTCAGCCTGCTGGGCGGTGGGTGGGCCGAGAAGCAGAAAGGCCTTGGCTCTGTGTGAGCACCGCTCGGCAATAACCACACACCCGCAGTTACCAACACTGTTTCCAGAACAAACCCAAACTTCAGCCCGTACCAGCTACCAGGAAGAAAATTAACTGTAGTCCAGCCCAAACCAGCACAGTGTAACAATGCTGCTACATAACTGATAAAATCTATTAGAGCAGAGCCAAGAGAGCAGGTGAAAATCACCGAGATTATGATGTAGTTCAGTAGTAAAATTTCTAAGTACTCCAGGAGTCGAGTATCAAAGGAAATCTCTCTTCTCATGTGAACAACTGAAGGGAATATCGTAAAAATAGCTGAGAGCTGAAATAAACAGGCTAAGAAGGGGGATTCAGAAAAGGATTTAGTCCACTTGATTTTTTGTCACTAGATACTCCCAGAAGAAAGGGGGGAATATTTCCAAGGTAATTTTATGTTTTTCTGGGGAGAAATGGGCTGCTCTTTTCGGGCAGATAAACTGACTTCTGTTGTTGTTGCTGTCATGGATCACAAGCATCTTACTGGTATGCTGCTTTCAAATGGGATGTTTTCTTTTGAGCAAACTTAAAATATTACTCAGAGATATTTAAAACGACATAGGGCTGGTAAACTCTGCGCCAGCCATGGGAAATACCTGGTCCTGCGAAAGTTCAGAGTTTCCTCAGAATGGTGCCACAGAAGAGAAAAAATAAAGATTTTGAGGGTTTAGTCAGTCTATCTCCTTGCCTTAAGTCAGACTAACTTCAGACAGATAAAATCTAAATAATTGGAATTATGGCAAATCCAAAATTTCCTTGTAAAATCTCTGGTAATTTATTATTCTAATGAATAACTTTGATGAAAAGCCTGATACAGCAAAAAAACCCTGAAATGAGCTGTATCAAATTCAGCTTTTTTCCACTTGCAGACAGATTTCTGTAAAGGTTTGGGTTTGCTTTTTTTTCACTGGCAGGATTTGTTGGAGAAGGTGAATATTCACTGACCTCTGATTTGAACCACTTAACCATAAGCAGAGAATTGACAGTATTCCTCACTCTTTAAATATCCTTAAGCTTACAAAAATATTTTAATATTGATTTTTCTTTTTCTCTCTCAAAATGTCTATTTTTCTTTCTACTAAGCCTGCTTTGTTTCAAATCCTTAGTTTATACTGTCCCTTGGGAAACTTCTGACTGATCCATGCCCTTCTCGAGATGGGGACCAGCAACAGAATATTAGAATGCTAAGTACAGTATCAGTTACCTTCATCACAGGGATACTTCCTTCCCGCTTTTCTTCTTCCTTTCCTACCTGCAAGCACCATGGATCCGTCAAACTTTGACCACAGAAATTTTACCCATTGCAGTTACATCATGGAAAATATTTATTTCTATTACCACACACTTTTCCTTACTTATCAGGCAAGATGCTCAGATGAGAGTGTTTCAATTACCAAATCTCTCCTCTACACAAATCATTTCTGGACGGGAAAAAAGACTGCAATTGCACCGACCAGCTAGTGTATATCTTAACGTGCCTTGAGGTCCTGCTCCTCTGCTCATCAACATCAGGTGTTTTCTAGCATATGTATTAATATCATGCAGGTGCTATCTAACCCATACATGTGTCTTTCCTTTCTGCGGGAAAAGGACATAGCTACCTGGGTTTGGGCTAATGCAAAGCGAAGATGGAGCTCAAGTCAACAGTGCGCAAGGGTTTCTGGATCCCTTGTCTTAGGTGTGGCCGGAACAATAGAAAGAAGAAAAGGTGATCTTCCTTCATCTGAGATCCTGACTCTGATTCTAACTCTGTGGTCTCAGGACCCCCATGCTTTTTATATCAATCTTTCAGCATCTGCAACAACGGAGGAGATAAAAGAGCACTTCTTTATTTTTTCCTCCAAAGTCTGTTTTGAGAGACAATGTATTAAGAAAATTAATTTACCTTTTTCTTTTTTTTAACTCTTCAATATTTTTAATAAATATTTCACAGCATACAGTGAAAGATTTTTCTGGAGTGCAAACCACTTTTTTTGGCTTGCAAACCACTCCTTCATAAGGAGGAAAAGAACTACTGGACATTAAAACAAAAATCTAAAGAAGGATGTTAGTGAGAGGGATATAGGAAGGGTAAGCTCAGGATGAACGCGTGATGCCTGAAATCACAAAACAAGACAGAATTATCTGGAGATTAAAGTTCTCGCCTGTGGCTCCAGAGATCTTCTTCTCCACACACCAGTCTGTGGGACCGGATGGGATCCACCCGGGGACGCTGAAGGAGCTGGCTGGGGGCTCGCCAAGCCACTTTCCAGCATTTACCAGTGAGGAAGATGCTGTTGGTTGCTGCTTTTTCTTCAGGACTTTTGAATAAAAAAGGCCACAGTGTACTAGTTTGAAAACAAATTGGTGGGAGACACCAAGTCAGAATAACAATTTAATGGGAAATAAAAAGAGGGGAAATAAAAATAAAATATAAATATATATAGGCAGAAAACACTGGGTTAAATTGACAGAGTCAGGACACAACCTGACACCCTGTTAATCAGGGTGGTGGTAGCAGTCTGGTGGAGTGGTGGCTGCAGTCCCCCCAAAGCGGTGATCCTGTAGAAAGATCTGCTCTTCCTCAGAAAGTCCAGTGGTGGCTGAGCAGCTCCTGTCCTCTGGAAATCCCGTGGAAAAGGAGGGTCTCTGGTATTCAGAATCTCAGATTATATCCAGGATGAAATGCTTGGTTCCTCCCTCTGGGTGGAGCATCTCACAATGGGGTGATGAGTCATGAGGCCAAATGTTGGTTAAGCTCGTTGACAGAAGATGGTCCAGAGGGAGTTATCTCTGAGTCATGCTGCATGGCATTGATGGGCCAGGAACAGAAAGACAGTCTGGGGGGAGGAGGCAAGGAAGCACTGCCCCCCCTGATTTCAACAGCTCATGAGGATGGGAATGGAATACACTGCAACCCAGGACACACAGTTAAGGAAAGATTTTGGCTACAAATGGGCCCAAGCTGGTTCAGAAGGATCCTGGCTGGGGCTCTGCGGGGCAGCACACGGAAGCGTCCCCAGGGCCGCGGAGCCGATGCTCCTGCAAACCCGGCACACACACGGACTCGTCTGCCAGCAGCAGCCCTGGCGAGCAAAGGCGGGCGTGCAAGGCCTGGCTCAGTGCGACGACACTGCAAGGCTGAGGCCAGGCTGGGCTTGACGACAGGAGCCCGCTCCGGCCCCACGCAGACTCTACGGGGGGGGGCCTAGCTCCCTGGCACTGCTCAGCCCCCAGCACAAAGCGGCCAAGAGGGGCCAAGAGAACAGCAATTGCTGCAGCGGGAAGCCCAGCACCGAGCAGAGTTCTCCAGCGCCTCGTCCCCACCGACCCCGTCCCCTGCAGAGCTGCCACCCGGGGACAGCCCCTCCCGCCGCAGGGCAGGGGCAGAACCCCCTGCCGTGGGATCCACCTCCTGTGGGCTCAGCCAGCCCCTGCCAGCACAGGTCCCCAACACCGCCACCAACACAGGTCCCCAACAACGGCTCCACGGGCGCACACAGCCAGGAGCACCCACGGGAGGCGCACTCAGCCTCTCCTCAGCCCTTCTTGGGCCACGCTCCCCTCTCCCCACCCTGCCGACTCCTCCGCAGAAGGGGCGAGCGGCAGGTGTCAAGCCCCAGCCCCAGCAGGAACCTCCTCCTCCCTCCCGGGGACCGCAGAGGCGTGAAGACCAAGGTGACAGGGACTGTGGGCGAGCAGGGGGGTTTCTGGGCAGAGGCAAGCTCTAACGCCATGTGGGGACAGCACGTGCCCACTTTACTCACAGAGAGCCCCTAACCACCTTCTTTATGGTCTGGACCATGTCTGGGCCTCTGCCCGGCGCAGCAGAGGGTGCTGGCTGGAGCCCCCGGCGTGCCAGCAGGGCCAGGGCTGGAGGAGAGAGGCTGCTGCCAACCAGCGGGGTCCCATCGCAAACTGGTGGCAAATTCTGCAAAGGACGGGCTAGGGGCAGCCCACTCGCAGGCTGGGAGCCAGCAGGGCTGCAGGGCTTGGCTCTGCTCCCAGGCAGCCACGGCCAGGGAAGGAAACTGGCCCTGTCAGAGCCAGGGGCTGCGTCACTTCTGCTGCCCAGAGCAGCAGTTGCTCCCACAGACACGCGCGGGGCGGCGGGGGGTTGGGAGCGGGTCCCACCACGGTGGGACTGGGCAGGGGCAGGGGACCTCAGTCCTGAGCACCCTGCCCTTCCCAGGCAGGTCCTCCCTCAGGCCAGCCAAAGGGACCCGTGCTCAGCCACCGCAGCTGGCCGCCATCGCAGCGGCCTCCTGATGGTACGAGCCAGCTCCTCACTGCCCACTGTCCCCCTGTCCTGTGACAGCACAGACCTGACCCTGGAGACCAGACACCGCCATGCTCACGCCTCTGCCACCTCAGGCAGGAGCCGGAGAGCGGGGAAGCCTCAGCGGACACTGCAGCCAAAGGCACAGAGATGGTGAAGGTCAATCCACTAGCCAAGGAGGAAGAGGAGGCCATGGAGGTCAACCCAACTCCATCAAGCTGGTTATCAGGGTCAGAAAAATGTGGAAGGATCAGAATTGGCTCTGTAGCGCAGTGAGGATGCTTCTGCAGTGTTGCCCCGCACAGCCCCCGTGATCATCAAAACTTACTCATCCATTTCAGTTCACCGCATCTCTCTTACATCTGGCTTACCCATCAGTAAATCCAATGTGCAGATTAGACAAATCACACGTGTTAGTAACAGTTCCTGTACCAAATATCTTAATACTATTTCATGCTTTTTATAGAACACTATTAATTTTTGTTTGTCTCTTGTTACTTTTTGGGAATGTTAGACACACATTAGGAAAATATTTATTGAAGTTGTCATTTTATTCAAACTGGACAAAGAAACATTGACACTGAAGCCAGCATTTTGCTCTGTAAGCTCGTGTTACCTCTGGGAAAGAATGGTAAACAGTGTTAATAGTTTATTTAAATTCAGAGATAGCTATCATAGAGAAGAAAAACGTTAAGTTATGAAGTAGAAAAAAGGCTGCATTTTCACAAAGGAAATATAATTGAGCTCCAGGGCCCACAATGACCATGAATTTGATGACCTTTGTTGAGGCACAGATTGAGGAATTTATTTTCAGGAGTCTGTATCACATGATCAAAGGAAAATTGCCTCCTGTCTAACATAATGTCCCCAAGAGTACACGTTCCGGCACCTAACAGCAGTCACTGAAAATATACTATAAGCAATCCAATTTTCTTTTTTTACAAATATACTTAAAGAAGTAGACCAGAGTTTCTAGATGCAAAGAACTGACGTAGGGGTTAGCTGGTTTGTGGTTTTGCTTTATGTCTGACAAAAGGAAAGTTGGCTTACACGTTTTCCTTTCTGCCTGTAACTTAGAATACATTAAATAGCATAAAAATACTAAAATGTTTCATTTGGTGAGAATAATGATGACTTGATATGTGCTAGTTTTTAATGTCGCTTAATGAGGAGTTTGAGTCGGAGCTTGTACTTTTTAATAAAACTATATGTGTTTTATTAAATGTAAACGACTGTGATGGATCTGGCCTTTTTCCTCAGACTCTTAATGTAAAAATCCGCACCTGGCTCAAGTCCAAACATTGTGGGGGTGAGGGTTGGGGGGTGGCAGTGAGCGGCAGGTTACTTTTAAACTTGAGCCTTAAAGATGTAAGTCTCCTGCAGAAAATTTCCCTCATTCCAGCATTAAGAAACCAGCCCAAAGAAACAATGTCATCAGGCTTTAAACTTTCTTGGGTTTGTAAAGAAAAGCAGCATGGAAAATGCAGAGTTCTTGATCGTCTGATTTCCTGGGCTTGCATGATACGATCTATCACTGTCTCATCGTGCTGAGGAATCTCTTGACCAAGGTTTGTTAACACTGAGGAAGGCAGCCTGAGAAAACAACCTTACATACTTGTCGTGTTCTTGAGCTCTTCCCCAACTACCTTCTATTTTCCTAAAGACGGGATGAAGTGTTAACACACCACTGGTCTCACCCATAAAAGCCAACCGGTTATGTCAGCCCATTTCTAGACTGGAAGTGCTTGAGTACCTCCACACCATACAATAAACTACACTTAGGATATCGCTGCAAGCCTGCCGCAAACCCTGTATGGGATAGCCTGTGCAACACCCTTCCTTTAGATCGCTGTGATCCAAATACTTTCTGCATGCACCTGGGAGAAGTTCCCATGCCCTGTGATGGAGCTGGGATGCACACCAGCACAGTCTGCAGCAGAGGCAGGATGCAGGGAGCTGAAGAATACATTTTAGAGTACCGGGGAACTCAGGTAAAGAGGAGCAAGTCAGAAATAAAGGTAGGAAAGAACCTCCTTGACAGCCTCAAAACACAGCACACACATTGTTTCATTTTACGCATTGTCAGTTACAACTACAGTTACACAATGATGGCTTAGGCCAGCTTTGGGTGTATAGCAATATTTAAATAAAATATTCAGGTATAGCACCACTAAAAAAATGTTCAGGTATAGCAGTAGTTAAAAAATAAAAAACCAAAAAACAAAAACCCTTTTAGGAATTTTGGTGTCTGCATTCATAACTGACCAGCTTGACTGTCCTTCCTGAATATTCTCGAAACAAACATATTTTATCTTAACACAATCACTTAGAATTTGCTTTAAAAAATACAGATACCACATTTGGAGAGGGCGGAAGATGAATAAAACATTTCCATGGAGCAGATGTTAAAATCAGACATAAAATTAAAACTACTGGAGTAGGAAATTAAAATAAATTAAAACTACACATGTAGCAGGTCTTAGTTTCTTTTCAAGTTGTAATGACTATAAAAATGTTAATTTTGTTCCTATTTTTTTTTCTTAACCAGAATATTTTCTGTAAATTTCAGTGATATCCACAAGATTGGGTTTTATGAAGTTTACATCTGACACCATTTTTCAAAGCCCCTAACCAGAAAATGATGCTATGGCATAGCTGTATGTTCCTCACACAATGTACTGTGCAGGAGTCAGCCTAAACATTACAGAGTTTTGTAATTAGGAAATATATATTTTTTTTCTTTACAGTCTAATAACTTAAAATTAGTTTAACCAGTTTCATCCAAACAGGGAACAAATGCTCTGTTGGGTTGACTATGACGGAAAATATCAGTGTGACAATGGAAAAAGTAATCAAACCAAAAAAAGCTGCTAAAACAGTATTGAAAATCAAACTACATGATGTGCAGATACCATAGGCAGACAATCAGTTTTTATTTACTTTTGGAATGTAATTGAAAACACTATAACATGGTAATTAAACATCAGGAAATATCCTTTCAAATTGATGAACTTTCAGAATGTTGATAAAATACAACACAAAATTAATCATAATAATTGTATTTATTAACCATTTTATAGATTAATTTTCATTTCATATCAGTGATCCTTTGCATCCAAAGCTTCTTTACAGGCACCTTATAATTTCACTGTTCTTTTAACATATAAATCACTAGTTGAGAATGACTTTTTTACTGCATTATTACAGAAAAAAAAAAAAAAAAGAAAAGAAAATAAAAGAAACAGACATGGCAATGGCCTTTCGCATTTAAAAAACATACATATATGGAATCACACATTCCATGTGGGTGCTCAAATATTTTACCTGTTTGTCACACAGTACTTCTCATCTAAATTCAAAAAAGAGCAGATCATTTTCCTTCTGTGATTTTTTGCATCTTTCAAGTTTTCCAAGTGCTTTGTTAATTTGACTTCTTGAAAAGAATCTCTGACGAGTTGAGCTACTGCAAAAGAAGCGGTGATGTAGAACTTGTACTGGGTAAAAGGAAATTCATATTTTTATCTGAACATGGAAAAGAAGCTGGTTAAATTAGGAAGCAAGTGAAAAGATTACAAGTGTATCCATTTAATCAGGACTAACATTGCTTGCAAATCATTTTCCACTGTGGAATTAACAAAGAATAACAATATTGTGTTTAAGGGAAGCAATTACTTGTGGAAAGATTGCTTGAAATAAACAAGGAGTTTGTTGCAATCCATGATGGCCTAAATGAATATAATCTTCTCCATTGCTGGATGTACAACTGTTTATTCATTGCGTTAAGTATTTAATGGTTTATGCTTGTGCTAACGCATCCAAAGAAATCACTACCTGAGGTGTGGACAGTAGGAGGCAGAAGAACTAAAGACCGTGAGACAGCCTGGTTCTGGGTGTCCATGGTGCTCCGATTCCCTTTGAATCTCTCCTTTAACTTCCATCCCTTCCTTGTTCCAGACCCTCAAGGTTCAGGCACTTGTGTTTCACTCATCTAACAGAGTTCCCTCTGTTGGTTGTCATCTTCCTCTCTTCTGTCAGTGGTACCAGATTTGACTTCCTCACTCAATATCCTTTCCCCCATTTTCCATCACATGATTTGCAAATATCTTTGTCTTTCTTCTTGTCTACTATAGATGGAATACATTTCTAGTGCTGGTACATCAACGTGCTACACACTTCTTATTAAAAATATCCTTCGTGATTGAACAAATTCTGCAAATAACTAGGTGGTGCTTTCTTTCCAGTTTAATAATTTTGGACAGTAATCTCGATTTTATGTCTCTAGCTGACTTCTGTAGTGTCCCAAATTGTAGACACCTATGATTAATGTAAAAGTCACATACAAAATTCCCAGATTAATCTACAACACAATACTGATAATGGGTTTATCCAGCCTTCAGTTTAGAAACTTGGGTGAGATATATATAAGAAGCAGGAAAGATCTGATGTATATAAGAAGCAGGACAGACTTTCCTGACCTGTTAAATGCTTTTCTGGCAATATAGTAGCTCACCTGCATCAGAGTACTCCACATACAGCTCGTGTGGACATTGTCCTTTCGTGCGAGGTCGCATGTGCAAGCTGCCTTCATACCCCATAGGTACAGCTCTGGGGAGAAGAGGGGTCCAAGCCAAAGGGCTGATACAGAAGAATCACCTCCTCCAAGCTCAGGAAAGGCCTGTCCTGAAAAGGAGGGTATCAGGCGAAGGCAGCAGACCTGCACAAGTGAGCAAGGAGTTCCAAGCTGAACTCAGACACGGTAAGGGAGGGTACGAGCAACAGAAGCAGGGGCAGGTGAGCCATGAGGAACAGAGCTGCTGTCTGATCCCGCAGGGCTGGACCTAGGAATGCCAGGGCTGATCTGGAGTTGAATCTGGCAAAAGATGTGAAGAGCAGCAAGGGCTTCCACATGCACTTAGAAGAGGAAGGCTCGAGAAATTGTGCATCCGCTGCTGAATGGGGCAGCAGCTCTGGTGACACAGAACATGAAAAAGGCTGAGTTACTACACGCCTTCTCCCCCTCAGTCTTTCCTAGCAAGATAGGCTTTTAGGGGTCCCAGACCCAGATATCAGGGGGGAATTTTGGAGAAAGGACGAGGTACCCTTGATGGAAGAGAATCACTTCAGAGAATACATAAGTTAACTGGACACACAGAAGTCCATGAGTTGCGCCCATCAGTGCCGAGGGTGCTGCTGGTGTCATTGCAAGGCCACTCTCAATTATCTTTGAATGGTCATAGAGACTGGGAGAGATTACTGAAGTCTCAAAAAGAGCAAGTGTCATTCCAGTCTTCGAGAACAGCAAGAAGACAGACCTGGACACCAAAAGGTGGTGGTCCGTGGCACAAAGACTGGTCGGTGGTGTACCTCAGAGCTCAGTGCTGGATCCAGTCCTGTTCAGTAAGTTCCCTAACCACCTGGACGATGGGACAGGGTACATATTTAGCAAGCTTACTAATGGTACAAAACTGGGAGGTGTGTCTGATGCACCATATGGGTGTGCTGCTCTTAAGAGGGATCCAGATGATCTGGATGATCTAGATGATGTAGATGAACAGGCTGACAGGAGCCTCATGAAGTTCAGCAAGGGGAAGTGGAAAGCCCTGCTCCTGGGGAGGATCAGCTACAGTACATGCTGGGGCTAACCACCTGGATATCGGTTCTGCAGAAAAGGCCCTGGGGTCCCGGTGGATGCCAGGCTGCATGAGCCAGAGGTGCACTCCTGTGGGACAGAAGGCCAAGAGCTGGGCTATGCATTCAGATAGCACTGCTAACGGTTTGAGGGAGACTATCCTTCCCCTCAGATCAGGTGAGACACGTCCGTGGTGCTGGATCCAGCTCCGGACTCCCCAGTACAAGAGAGATATGGACATACTGGAGAGGGTCCAGCACAGGCCCCCAAACATGATGAATGTACAGGAGCATCTGTCCTATGAGGAGAAGCTGAGAGAGCGAGGACTTTCAGCCTGGAGAAGAGAAGGCTGAGGGGCATCTCCATGTGTATAAACACCTTACTGTCAGTCTGCAGATCGGTCCTTGTCCCTTCCTGTCCATTGTGTCCTAAGTGCTTGTTGTTCTTTGTTTGACTTAATGGCCGTGCTCCCAGCAAACATCACGCCTTAACATAAAGTGTGTTAAGCCAAAACCTGAGCAGTTGAATGAACAACAATTGTGATGGGAGGGATCAAGCAAGCCAAACGTTTGAAGTCCATTTGGTATGGAGGACGATGTTAAAAATATAATTTCTGGGAGGCCTGACAGATTGATTATATCCTGCTCCCACAAACACAGCATGGCAAACACCATGTGCTTACAATGGTGGAAGCAGCCACCGGTTGGTAGGATACCTTATGCCGTGCCCATGCCACTGCGCAGAACACCATTTTAGGTCTTGAGAAGAAAGTTTTATGGCGGCATGGCACAGCAGTAAGGATTGAGTCAGGTAATGGGACTCATTTCTGAAAGAATCTCATAGATACCTGGGCCAAAGAACATGGTATTGAGTGGATATATCACATTCCCCACCATGCACCAGCCTCTGGGAAACTTGAGCGATACAATGGGTTGTTAAAAACTACACTGAGAGCAATGAGTGGGGTGGAACATTCAAACAGTGCGACGTGAATTTAGCAAAAGCCACCTGGTTAGTCAATACCAGAGGACCTGCCAAGCAAGCTGGTCCTGTTCAGTCAAACCTTCTACATACTGTAGATGGGGATAAAGTCCATGTAGTGCACATGAAAAATATGCTGGGGAAGTCAGTGTGGGATATTCCTACATCAGGTAAAGGTAAAACCATACATGGGATTACTTTTTCCCAAGGATGTGTGTACACTTTGTGGGTAATAAAGAAGGACAGAAAAGTCCAATACATGCCTCAAGGAGATTTGATTTTAGGTTAAAACTGTCAATGAATTGAACTGTGAAATAATCCTGTTATGGCAATTGGTGCCTCACAACATCCTCCTACCACATCCAAAGTCTCCTGCTCCACCGACTGAGCCAACTCCACCTCATTCCTCCAGCCTCAGACTGTTATGGCAGATGAAACCCAAAGTTATAGGCTAAATGAACTCAGTAGATATTTTGGAAGGATGACTAAGGGAATTGTATCTGTGAGACCCGGGAAATGGGTGGTGATTCTTAGAATGTATTTGGAACCTGAGCATAACATAAATGGAATGGAATGGAATGGAATGGAATGGAATGGAATAAGGGGTAGAGGCTGTCTTGGTTTCATCCAGGATAAACTTAAATTTTCTTGGGTGAAGAGGGAGCACAGCTAGAGGCCCAGGCCCAGATTGGTCATTGGAGTATTCCATATTACGTGATGTCACGCTCTGTATATAGGCGGACACGGGGTCTCTCACCCTCTGTTTTTGGTTTTGATTTCCCAGTCAGCACAGCAGGATTTCTGGTGTGGTCGGGATCGCTGCTGGGGGCAGGCTGTGTATGGGTCGCATCTTGGTGAGCCACTGCTGTCTTTTTATCCGTTTTTACTATTGTTACTGTTGTTTTGTTACTATTTCTATTTTTTTTTTTTAATTTAACCAACCAATTTCTTTTTTTTTTTTTTTTTTGTCCCTTCCTTATTTCACCAAGTAAACGGCTGCTCACATGGTGATTGTCTACCAGCTGAGTTCAAACCACGTCACGCATCTGTGGCAGGAATCTTGACTGGAGGATCTTGGTCATTTTGAGCCTAATGGTTTTCCTTTCTCTTGTGTCCTCCAAGGTAATGATGTAAGTCAAATTAAAACTTTGGACTGCGTGTTAAATGCAATGTAATGGTTTAATCTTTGAATTTTTTGTCTGTGTGAGTGAGGGAAATAGCCTTCTCTCAAAATACATCAGGTAAATCTCTGTAAAAGGCAGTCTCTCTTTCTATTGCTAATTTACTAAACCAATTTAAAATTATAAAGTAGTAACTAAAATACCTCTATTTGTCATTTTAATTATAAGGTGATGGATATACACTTTAAAAGACATCACTGCACTGAACGTATGTTGCTGGGACATCTGAATTTCTCCAAGGATGAAATCTAGATACAGATAGAAGATGCAAAGCATCAGATTAGTAATTTAATATATTTAAATAAGTTTGTACCTGATTTACTTATTCTTAATGTACTGACATAGGTCTCTAAAGGAAGCTGAACTTCTGCCAGTCTTTACAGTCTCTTGAAAATAAATTCTAACAGATTGAGTGTACTCTTCAATATGAAAAACTACATCACTGAAAATTTGATATTGATCTTTTTTGCTTTTACATTTTTGAGGCCAGAGGGAAGTGATCTTGGGAATAGAGGTAGATTTATTTTAGAGCTCAGGTGGCATCCATTTTATTCTGTCATATCAACAAACATTTTCAGTCTGCACAGCTGCTTCTTTAATCCACTGGATGCTTAAATCAGGAAACATGTTAAGAATGACCTTTTCTGCTTGGATTTATTGTCAACTTTAGATGTTTCTCAGTAATGAAAAATCTTGGGCTGTTTTTAGATCAGATGAATCCAGATCAGATAGTTCAAAATCTGCATAGTTGCAACAACCCAACAGAAAAGATTTTAGTGTGTCTAGGCTGGAATAAATTGGATCAGAATCAAACCTGCACTTCGATAATTGTAGCACATTATACAGTGAAAACAATGGAATAATTTCTTTTCTAATTCCATGCAGTCTCACATCTGCAATAACACCTGAGGCTCAAGAGTAAGACAGTGGCAGAGTGAATAATGACTTTCTGGGTCAAATGTATTTTAGAGGGATGTTTCCATGTTGTTGGTGTTTTGGTTTGTTTGTTTGTTTTTTACAGGAGTACTGAAGCAAGAATGACAAATAAGTGCAAGTACTTATTTTTCCCCTTGGCAGTTGCTTTAATTTTTTGTGGAAAAACCATTCACGAGGCTGAGAAGGGAAAAGAGAGACTACAAGATGGTGTAATGAAAGAAGAAAGACATAAAACCCATACAGTGCAGAAAGTGGCAAACTGCTCTGTGAAATGCACTTTAATGGCTTGGTCCTTCACCGACTAAATTCAATGGAATTTCACAGCTATCTTCAGTTTAGAAGGCTTTTACAGTGCTGGCTAAGGGAATAGTTGGAGTTATGGCTTGTAAAGGTGCTGGGCTCTGGGAATCATCTGTTATCATATACTACTTCTGTGGCTCTAAGCAGACACAGGCACACTGGTATTGCCCAAAGACACATCATTATTCACTTGTTTCTTGATTTAAACACTCAGCAGATTATAATAGCAGCTGGGCAGATGATGGAATAGTATAAAATATTGGCAGAAGTCTTAGCAATTGCTGTACAGCTGGACAGTTATAGAACGTGAAAAGCATAAGAGTATCAAAAAACTTATACTGTCTGCAGCCTAAAGAATCTCAAGAATTGGTGCAATATTTCTGTGATCCTGAGAAAAACTAGTACCGGGTTAACCTCCCACTGTTGAGTTCAGGTTGATCACACTGTGTCACTTCTCAAAATATGCATGCCTAATTACAGAAAGAATCTACAAACAAAACTGGACTAACAGCTATGATTATGATGGGGAGACTGCTTAGATTTCATGTTCTTCATTTTGACAGTATTGATCCTAGAAAAATAGCAGTAAATAATTTAGCGACGAAAACCCCCCCAAACACCTCACTATACTGTTTGGACAGAGTTTCTAATAAGAAAATACATTGTGGATGAATATCTCTGATGGTTTGAAGGTTACCTATTCCAGAAAATGCTGCCATAATGTATTAGATTTTTTTCTGACAACTGCTGCACTCTTAGAGGATCTCATCTCACTAAAATATGTTTCCTAGTAGACAATCTTTACACTGCTGTGAGTCAACTAATCTCAGTTGATGGATTGACAGGAAATTGTAACTCGGAGTGTAGTCAACTCTGTTTTTCATTCCAGGCAAGTCTTGGTGTCTGTACGATTAAAGCACAATCTTGGATGCTCCTTTGAATTTCAGGCATCATATGTTTTTATACTGAAATGATAGTTTGTCATCTGGGAAGGAAGGCTTTTATACATCCTTATATAGTTAGACTTAAGGAATCAAACATAGTATAAGTTAAAGTATTCATAGTAGAACGTGCTAACTTATCAGTGATTCAGATGTTATTCCTTGATCCAAAATCTCAAAGGTATGGGCCTGCAAAGAAATGCACATACAGAAACAAATATAAAATAAAATTCAAATGAGTTCTCTCAGGAGTATATATTGGCCCTGCCTGGCATGCATATGACTAAATTAGATACAGAGACACATATCTTCACGGATACAAGGATTCTGAGCAGAAAAAAGACAGAGGGCAGTGAAGAACATCAGTAGATCAGTTACAGGGTTCAGCTTCGTACTCTATCAGTGCCCCAAGGTGTGTTCTTTCAGTCCTTGGCATTGATATTTGACATTTGATAAAGTATCTTCTCCCTTGATCATGACTCAATTTAAAAATGTCAGGGACAGACTGACAGAAACATCATGGATCTCAGCAAAGAGAAGTAAAATCTTGCACATGAGATGCAATATGCCCATGCAGATTGGTCAACAGCTGGATAGAAAGCAGCTTTTCAGTACAGGACCAAAGGTCCTTGAGGACATGTGATAGTTTTAAGCCCTGCCAGGACCTGAGACCACGTTGCCGTTGTCCCTCCCCCACCCTTGGACACAAGTAGGGCACAAACCCCAAGTTAAAATAAGAAGAAATTTAATAAAACAGTGTGATAAACAATCTGAACAACAACAGTAGCAATGATAACAACAATAAACAGCAATAACAGTAAGCAAAACAAAATATATACAGAGAAATACCGCAATGGTTACAGACAGCCCCGTGCTCCCCGCGACCAAAGCCACAAAGGAAAAAGTTCCCACGCTGCCGCACCTGGACCTGACGTCAGCATGGTATGAATAACCCGGCTGGGGATCCCTTCCCCCTCTCTCTCTGCTGGGGAAACCTAACCCTATCCTAGCTGAACCAGGACAGGACAGAAAGCCGAACCTGAATAAACAGTGCACCCCTGGAAAATTTTATTCTGTGCTTTAGAAAAATCAGCAAAACAAAGAAAATCATTAATCCTATCTGCAACTTCTGTGAAGTCAGACCAGATTGTACTATAGATTTGCACCAACTGAAGGAATTGCAGTGGAAGGTAGTGGTCAAAAGTCTGTGCCCTGGTAAAATAAAGCAAGCATGGTCCTACTGCATCATAACAAATCTGGGATTACAGTTGATATGTGATTTACTCACAGACAACACAGATATCAGTATATTGTTGATGTTTTTTTGTTGTGGTGGTTTTTGGTTTTGTTTTTTTTTTTTTTTTTTCTGATGGTCTTCTCAAAAAATATAGGTAGGTACTGTAGAATACTTAAGCCTAAATATAATTTCATACATATTTCATTTCATGTTAAAGACCAAGAGGTTTGCTTTCCAGAAAAATGTAGGTGCATATAAATTTTCAAACTTCCATTGAATATATCATTTTCCATTTTAACTCAGCCTTTGAGAAAATACTAGACCTTATTCTCTTAATTTCAGATTATTTTTTAATGGTATAAATGTAAAATTATGCTGAAATCTTGTCTTTTAAATGAAATAAATAATACCACTGAATTTTTGGAAATAATTTATTTTAAAATGCAGATGTTTTCTGAAGGAATGTCTAACTCATTTATAAAAATCTCCATGAAAAATAATTCTGCTATTTACTCTTTTCCTAAAATAATTAAGAGCTACTGCAGAACCTAAAATGTTTCTCCAGTACCTCATAGTTTTCTCTTTTTTACATCAAACAAGGCCAAGACTTTCACCTTACCCCAATGTATTAAATAGTCAAATGTTTTAGCATTGCTATTGCTGTTCTATGGATTACCTTTATGCGTTTTGTAACAGAGGTTACAAAGGTAAACACTTCATCTCAGATTAAACCAAAATTGAGCTGAGAGGAATAATCCTGTGTTCCATATGTAACATTATCTTTTGATACACCAGCATAACATTTACTTTTTATGTCAAAATGTCACATTGTTGACTTTTTAAATGGGATTAAGTATCCATATTCCACTTTGAAAACTTTTCATAGTATCATAGAGTCATAGAATCACAGAGCGGTTTGGGTTGGAAGGGGCCTTGAAGATCATCCAGTCCCACCCCTTACCCCGGGCAGGGCCACCTTCCACCAGTCCAGGTTGCCCAAAGCCCCGTCCAACCTGGCCTTGAACCCTTCCAGGGAGGGGGCAGCCACAGCTGCTCTGGGCAACCTGTGCCAGGGCCTCACCACCCGCACTGGGAAGAACTTCTTCCTCACATCTAATCTAAATCTCCCCTCTTTCAGTTTAAAACCGTTACCCCTCATCCTATCCCCACACCCCCTGATGACGAGTCCCTCCCCCCTTTCCTGCAGCCCCTTTCAGCCCTGGGGGGCCGCTCTAAGGTCTCCCCGGAGCCTTCTCTCCTCCAGCTGAACCCCCCAGCTCTCCCAGCCTGTCCTCACAGGGGGGCTCCAGCCCCCCCAGCATCTCCGTGGCCTCCTCTGGCCCCGCTCCAGCAGGTCCGTGTCCTTCTGCTGTTGGTGCCCCAGAGCTGGACCCAGCCCTGCAGGGGGGTCTCCCAGAGTGGAGCAGAGGGGAGAATCCCCCCCTCGCCCTGTGCCCACCCTGCTCTGGGTGCAGCCCAGCACACGGTTGGCTTTCTGGGCTGTGAGTGCACATTGCTGGCTCACAGTCAATTTTCCATCCACTACTACTCCAAATCCACTCCTCGCCCAGCCTGTATTTGTGTTTGGGATTGCCTCAACCCTTGTGCAGGACCTTGCACTTGACCTTGAACTCCATGGGGTTTGCACGTCCCACCTCTCCAGCCTGTCCAGGACCGTCTGGATGACATCCCTTCCCTCCAGCGTGTTGACCACACCACACATCTTGGTGTCGTCAGTGAACACACTGAGGGTGCACTCGATCCCACTGTCTGTGTTGCCAACAAAGATGTCAAAGATCTTCTGCAGAACTGTTGCCTCCTCTGTTCCCATTTATGTTTTCGATTTTTCCATCCAGGTGTAGTACTCAGCATGTGCATATATATGGAAAACACATATTGTTGACAAGAAAAAAGAAACTGAAGATTACGAAGTATATAAAAACCTCCCTTTTCATTCCAAAAGCTTGAGGAAATTTTTAGATCAATTTGTCAAATAAAAAGAGTGAGATCAACAATGATTATCAATAACCACCGATTCACTCTTTTTCCTCTCCTAACTCTGAAAAATCAAATTCAGAGAACATATTCCTTTTAATTTTTAAGTACTCAAAGTAGCCTAGAAAGGTCATAGTTTCTTTCGCAACCTCTACTTATTAAAATTTCATGTATTGCAATTAAAATGTGAGGTCTCAGGTGATCACAATAGAGGGCATAATGAGGCAAATTAATATCTGGTGTAATTTTATTGCCCTTAGCACAAGTACAGCAAGGCTGAATCTGGATGACTGGTTTCTAATAAGTTAGTGACATTACTAACAGAGTTTTGAATTTAGAAGAATGTTCTTTTGTTCTAACTTTAAAAGAGTTCCCTTTCCCTTTTTTTCTGTTTTTATTTGTTTTAGATTTTTGGATTGTCTTTGTGTAGTTTAAACTTTGTGCAGCAACAGCTGAGTTTCTCACACAGATTATGGCCAGTGTGTTTGCAGCGTTCTAGCTTTTCCTATTCAACAAACATGATAATTTTTTCATGATAATGCATATTCTTAATTTTGATCCATCTACCAACTCTGAATAAGAGAAGAGTGTGTGACACAGTGAGAGAAGATTATAATTAGACATCCATACAAACTTTGACATCTCAAAGACAGGGTAATAACGACCTGCCTATAAGGGTCATCAAAATGTTCTGTTGAGGAACTGTTGATAAAATAAAGTGGTTTTGGAGGTATGTCTGCAACCAAATTTGAAAAAAAAAAAAGTGTGATTGTTAGAAAACAGTCTCTTTATATGAAATCAACTCCCTTCTCACCATTTGTCACCGTATGAGAGGTGTCAAAAATTGTGTTATGGTAATGTGAACCGGTATGTTTGTCAGGAGGTGTGAAGAAATGTCCTAAAAACATTTGTTTTGTGTTCTGTCAAGTTGATTTATGTGGCCTTCGGAGTAGGCTTGGGATGAATGGGACTGGTCAGCATTTCTAGGGATTATAGCTTCCCACACCATGTTTTATATCAATAAGAAAGAGTTAATGTCTTTTCAGTGATAAGCAGCTTTGCTCCATGTTTTCTAGCTGTAGACTAACTCTTGTACATAGATCAATAGTATTTTACAGCCTGGTTTTCTTCTGTTTTCCAGACTGTGCGGAGAGATACCATAGTGAATACACTATACTTCAGCACATATTAATGACTGCAGGAGTCACACAACACTGAAAAGTCAAGCCTCATTACCTCTTCCCAGAGTTAGATAAGACCCCAGTTGATCTTGATTTCTTTTCCTGTGCTTACAGAATAGAACAAGCAATACCCAGAATAATGTGTGTGTAATTAACAGGTCTCCCTAGGAACAAATCTGGCATTAGTGATAAAGATACCATTTCCATAGCTGGGATACAACCTCAGCCAATGTATTAGTTCATGATGGAATTATTGGTAGTAACTTTTTAATTGTATCTTTGGGCCATGATAGACCTGATTTTACTTTAACGCATTGTATCTCTGAAGAAGTTAAGTGGAAGAATAAGTTAAAAGTTGCATATATTTTGATGTTTTTGTTTTGTTTGACTTTTTTGTTGTTGTTTTTATTGAAACATCTCCTCTCATTCCTATGTAATTGTCTCCTTTTTCTTGTTTTGTTTTGTTTTTGGTTTTTTTTTTTCTCATAAAATCTTTTACTGCATGTTGTCCACTGTAAAATCCATAGCTAACTTAATAATGTCTATATCTATGCTCTCATTCCTTCTGAGTTTTTCTACTCCTAGGAAGGGGTAGACCACTTTTTTATGGTCATAAATTTCACCTCTTTTGTTTAAGTTATCTCTCTCTCAAGGAACTTGATTTAATTCCTACAAAAATTGATATAGAAACTCCTATAGACTTAATGTCTCCCTGATGGAACAAGAACAAAAATTGTTGCTTCCACCCGTTACAGTTTTTTGGTTTGGGGGCTTTTTTTTTTTTTTTTTTTTTTTTCCTTCTTTCCTATCTTTACCATGAAATTGCCTATGCTTTTTAATTAAGCATAGTGTTTTTTCATCTTTTTTACCAATACCTGCTTTGTATTTCAATTACTGGTTATTATTTCATTCTTGTTCTCTATGACATTACTTTTTTTTTTTAATTTTTATAATGTTCTAAAACACTTATCCAGTCTCATTTAATTATATTTTGCACTTTCTGTTCCTTCTTTGACATCAGAAAGCATTGCTATATTTTTTATGAGAAGTTATTAACAGGTTTAGCAAGAAGTCTTAAGTCCAAGAAATGATACTTTAATAAGCCAAGTCAGCTGAATAAAGTCTCTTACATCTCATTATAATGTTAAACATTTATGAAATAAAAAATCATGAGATTTTTTATATACTTAGATGCCCAGAGTCCTTTAGAATATACTCTGACACATTCTTTTGAGGCTTTACATAACCAGTTATGTTATTAAGAAATCAGAATAACTGCACTCAGTGCATTTGATTGCAAATTTATTATCTGAAAGAGAAAAATAACAGTTTAAATGCGTATCTTTCATATTCTTTCTCCACAAAACTTTATTCATCTTCCTTCATAATTCCCATAAATGACAAGTAAAGCATTAAACTGAAGTAATACATAAATCGAGGAACTGTGTGTGAGGGAAGTTAATACAATCTAGATGTTTTATACCTAGAAGATGCAATATTGAGATATAGAAGGGAGGGTCTTGGTTTGAGACACATTTTCACTTTCTTTTGTCAGGTGACTTTCTCACTACCTCTTTCCTAAGCGTTCTTCATCTCAGAATTGTACCTCACACTCCTTTATTTTCAAACTGTGTGCACCAAAAGCCGCAGACCAGAAGTAAAATGTATGTGGGTGAAAATTACATCTTGTTAGATGTGACAGTAAGTTAATTGTAAGGCAGTATAGGCAGTCTTTCCAATTCAGTTGTTAATTATTTGACTTTATTAACTTCATTACATTATTTATTTCCCAGCAACATTTTTTTTAAACTTCAAACAAGATTAAAATGTCCCAATTCATCTCAAAATTATCACTTCAGAGCTTCCTGATCTGATCTGAACTCCTGAAGGACTCTTCTCTCTTAAACAGATTATGACCTTGATAAAGATAAACAAGTAAAATTTATGTAATTTGAGTAAAATATAGCTATGTCCCAATGGACAATTAAAAAACTCTGGAAAGATGATGATAGGTTGTGGTGTCTTTCTGGTTATAGAGCACAGCAAGAGGGCCAGAAGATACGGAAATGTAATCCCATAACTAACCTGTAGAACTGCTCCAGATATGGGCATAAATATCAGGGTTTTCTATTGACTTCTCTTCTACAGATACTCATGACTTCTGTTTACCCAGTGTTCCATATTGCAAAGAAAGGAATTAATTTTTTTTCTGGACTTGTGCTTGACTCAGAAGATACGTGTTCAGATGTCAATAGGCCAAGGCAAATCCATAAGCAGGAGTAACTTCTTTCTAATCAATAGGTTCATCTACAGATACTGGGTTCTCTGTGAATTTTTAGATTAAAACCTATGCAAGAGATTCAGATTTAGACTTATTTGGGTCATATTTGTTTAAGCAAATGAAAATATCCACAGAATGCACCCTTAGCAGTCTTGTTGATGACACAAAACTTGGAGAAGTGGTCGATATGCCAGAGGGCTGTACTGCCATCCAGAGGGACCTCAACAGGATGGAGAAATGAATTGTGAATTCAAAAAATGAATTGTGAATTCAAAAAATTCACAAATGAAATTGTGAATTTCAAAAAATGAAAAGCAAAAAGTCCTGCACCTGGGGAAGAACAATCCTATGCAACACTGCATACTGGGAAGCATTTTTGCAGAAAAATTGGGGGTCCTGGTAGATGACAAGTTGAACGTGAGCCAGCAATGTGCCCTTACAGCAAAGAAGGTCAGTGGCATCTTGGGCTGAATAAGGAGTGTTGCCAACAGGTCAAGGGAGGTGATCCTTTCCCTCTACTCACCACTGGTGAGGTCATACATGGAACACTGCCGCCAGCTCTGTGCTCTTCAGTATGAGAGAGATAGACATACTAGTGAGAAACCAGAGAATGGCCACTGAGATGATTACAGGACTAGATCAGCTCTACTATCAGGAAAGGCTGACAGAGCTGGGGTTCTTTATCCTAGAGAAGAGAAGGGAAACTCATTAACACCTGAAAGGAGGGAGTAAAGAGGATAGAGACAGCTCTTTCCAGCCCTGTCCAGTGACAGAAGAAGAGAAAATGGGCACAAACCTAAAGACAGGAGGTTTTATCCAAACATCAGGAAAAAAATTGACTGTGGGAGTGGCCAAGCACTGGAACAATCAGCCCAAAGAGGTTGTGGAGTCTCCCACCTTGGAGATATTCAAAAGGCATCTGGAAACATCATTTAGTAACCAGCCCCAGGTGGCCCTGCCTGAGCAGGGGGTTGGACCAGATGTCCTCCAGAGGTGTCTTCCAGCCTCAACCATTCCTCATACTGTGATTCAGATCATTCTCTGATATCTGGCAAAAGCATCTCCCTTCTGTAATATTAACACTGTTGTGGATATTGTTAATAATCTAATTATAAATATATATATATGTATCTATGATCCATTGGTTTTGAACTGTGATATGAGGTGATGACCTGAAGCGCATTCTTGCATACCAACCTAGGTTTCCAAGCTTTTCTCTTCTCTGATTCTTATACAGCTGAGGAACAGCTGTATTTTGCTGGTCAAACTACATAGAAGTAACCTTTACATCTTTACGTAAATGAACCAATATTTCATTTTATTTTGCATTGATGCATGTTTTGTAGTTGACACATCTACTATAGCTTGCTGCTGAAAAAGGATGCTTTTTTATGGTTTTGTTAAAACTGGAAAACTATAATTTCTAAATTTATCTGACAGTCCTTCCATATTTATTCCTTGTCTGTGTATTAGAGCAGAAAAAGAGTTTTCACCAGAGAGAATCCTGTGCTTACAGTGTCAAAGAGGAAGTATGGTTGAGATAGAAGGTATATATTTTCATATACACAGGTGTTTAAAGTAAATGCATGGGATTTGTAATACCACTGAAAATGTATTAGAACATGAAGATATTTTATAATGAGATGCTCTTTCTGCTCCAACTGATTATACCAGTTTCAGTTTAGGTGTAGTTCAGATAGGAAGTGTGATTATCTGGAGGTGGAAACAGGAATAAAAGAATATAAAGAATACTTTCTGTTTTCCAAGTTCTTACATACAGTCTGAGGACTAAAATCCACAGATAAGAGCAGCTACTTTTGCCATTTTCATTTTGGTTTTGTTCTACTTTGTCCATAAATAACACTGAAAACAAGAAATAAAGAAAAAAAGTAAACCCCACTTTTTTTTTTTTTTTTTTTTTTTTTTTTTCCTCTTAGCATACCTGTTTGTATATCAATCTTTTGGCATAATCTTGGTGTTTTGTTTAGTTTGGGATATTTTTTTCTGCATTAAGAAGTTCCAGTTATCGTAGTTCATATGCCCTGTTTCCATTCTCCTAATGCACCCTGTTTTCCACAGGGAAAGGTCCAGACACTGAAGCTGTGAAAGACCTGTGACAGCCTACAAGACTGGTTTTCCTGTGGCGCTGGGGCTCTCCAGGGAGCAAATGAGGATGTAGTCAGAGAGCACTATTCCCACAGACTGGAAAAATTTTGCCAACTTTCTTCACTTTCTCTCTTGGATACTCTAGAAGCAAGACCGGACTCTCTGCTGTGCTGAGAAATCACTGGATCCAGTGAGGTTCATTCAGTTTTATAAAAAAAGGTTGAAATGAGAGTTCAACTTACATATTAGCATAACTGAGGGTGGTCTATGATGTAGTGTTTATTCTAAGCTACAACCCCACAGATGTAGTTTTATCAGCTTTATATGACTATATACACAAATACCGTTACAGTTCAAATCACTTAATATAGGATTGTACAGGATTTAAATGTGCTGTTTTCGTTTGAAATTGATTGAAAAATTGTATGACTTTTTAGCTATGATTTTTTCTACTCTTCTTGATGTTAAGAAGAAATAAATTAGTTCCCACATTTACTGAATTATTTTACCTAGCACTCAAACTGCCATTTCTGAGAAAATCTTGCTATAGTTCTTTAACACTTCACAGGCACAACATGCAATGTTTTCAGAAATTATTGTAGAATATTACCCTCAACTAAAATTCCAACTTTTCTTTTTAATGTGACATCTAGCCTGATATTTTTGTTGGGTATTTTGGATTTACCATATTAATGTATTTGTACATACTTTAGGAGAGGGCTTTCACTCTCACAGCCAGTCAGTGACTGATTGCACAATATATTTGCTCAGTGCTAATATTCCCCCCTGAAGAAAGTCAATACAGTAAAAATCTAGGTGTCTGATAAGTCTGATAAGTCTGATGAGTAAAAAAAAATTTACTGCTAGAGGAAAGTATCCAGTGACCATTCTTATTTGATATTTTTCTGAAAGGAGGAAAAAAAGATTCTTACAGTGTATAGAGCAAGGTCAGAATGTGGCATTTCATCCTTGTTGGTCTCCTTTTCATTTTTTTACAAGAATTTTCACTGTCTGTAGTAAGAAGAAATCCTGTGCCTCCTGACAAGATAAATGAAAAAACCTGGTAAATGAAGTCACCTTTTCTTCTTATAAGTTTGTGAGTTTTGAAATGAGGGAAAACTTCTGCTTAGATAGTGATAGTTTAGATAACAGTCTTTTTCCTTGAGATCACCTAGTAGACTTTAATTTATTTTTGACCTACTAAATGTTCTATCGATCATGAAGTTGGATCTTTTTTATGGTCGTGACCTTGGAAATAGCCAGACGGAATGGTCAGATGTTAGAAAAAACAAAGTACTGAAAAAATTCCTTGCACATGCAAGCATCTTTCTGAGCATTTGTTTTTAATCAGTACTACATTTCTCTTTCTCAGATATGACTCTTTTCATTTGTGGACATTCATCAGAGTTAACTTCTGGCAGAACAAGTGCTGAGCAGGCAATATACATTTATAGTGCAATGTTCTAAAAGGAGAACTTGATCCTAAAGGAATATGTCCACACACAGCATATATTCTTATTTCTCTGAGAAATATATTATTCATTTGGTATTACAGTTCCACTGAACGAAATATCTTCATTCTAACCCCTTTGAAGTGAAACAAATACATATATTATCCATTTATTTTGGACCTCTGCATGTAGAAAACCTAAAATATTTCTGAAACAGCCTTGAAATAAAACCATAAGCCAACATATAGCAGCTAGTACTCCATGTGGGAGTTAATTCTTCCTTTAACCTAGATGTTATAGGGCTGATACCATTTGCTGTTGCTGTTTCTTATTTTCTTTACAAAATACTATTTCATTTCTTCAGAATCTTGCTAAATTCCAATTCTTTGAACATGAATTGTTCATATTACATACATACTTAACAATTACGAACACAAGTTAATTAACAAGGGTTAAGTATCTTGGGAGTCTCATCCTAAACAGTTCAGTTTTAATCTGAAAAACAAAGGTTGGAACAACTGGCTTATCATTTCAAATAATTGCCTTGGATTTGTTTTTGAAACATTCCAAGGTTTCAGAGGAGGAACTGGACGTTTTCCCATGTGTTGCCTTTGAGTGGGGAAACAGCTTGTTATCTCTGTGAACAATATGCTCTAATTTGGTTAATTATAAGTTATCTCAGTTCTTGTACACTCTGGTCTTTTACAGGCACATTTCCTAAATGTTTTTTTTCTGATCATGATCTGTATGGGTCTAACATCTTGTGTGTGTATACAGGGACCACATAAGCAGTTGTCAAGGTAAGATGAAGATCATCTTAACTCATTTACATTATCTCCAAATTTTTTAATTCTACTACTTACAATTTTTTAATAAGCTGATTTGTAGCAACAACGGGTTTCCTGGGTTTGATATCTAAGAAAATAAATTTGTTGCCTCAAAATTTAAACTGGATATGCCTATTTTAGCTGGTACATTCAGGCTTTATCACTTTTTCTAGTGATCTTACTTCATAGAGTATGTCAGAGACAGTAAGTAATGTATCACATCCTGAATTATAGAAAACTGGGAACTAAAATGTGAAAGGATATCACAAATCAAAAGCTATGTTTGTATACATCAGGTTATATCTATCTATATACCACACAGTGCTACACTCTTTAACTCTGTTCGTATTCCTATTAGTGAAATGAATCAAAGCCAAAACTGTATCTGTACCTTTACGTGTCTGTTGCTCTCAAGTGTTTTTATGTACTTCTCTCCCTCTTGAATGCACAGTGATGTAAGTCTACAGTACCCATATAGACCCAGTACAGGTGGAACCATCAGAAATTCGCTGTAACTGAGGAGGCTGGATAGATATTTTGAGAAATATTTATGCTCCTCCTGAAATTTTTAAGTCCCAAAAGACTACAGTATGAACATTAGTGTGATCAACAATAGGATTCAAATTCTTACATAGAAAATATATATCATTCTAATACAGTCTCAAAGTTTTCCTAGTGTGTCATCTACTAGAGCCTTGATATGCAGTTCCAGGGCGAAAATAAATGTGCCTCACAGGACTGCATGTCAGTTAGCAAGTCGCTGTTTTCCATTTCATCATCATGTTCTTGTTCTAAATATACGAGCTCAGCACGTTTGAAAGCTGTTTTCATGAAACACAACTGCTTTTTAATTCCCCAAATGAATGTGGAAGGTTTCACCTACAACATTACCGGTGATGTTTGGAATATATTTTCCACGAGTGTTCATATTACCTACTTTAAAAAATATTTATTTCCCTCTTGCATCCATATGACAATGACAACTTAGGTTTCAGTCATCTCTAAAAGATACAGGGAATTGCAGCTGAGTGCAGTCCTGTTATAACCGAGTGTGACTATGCTTAGCCTTCCTTGTCACTGAAGATTATGTCTTCGGCAGGTTTTTTGATATTTCTCATTACTTATTTGTGATTTCTCCTTTCATATGCTGTGTTTTAGAAATTGTCCAAGTCATTAAATTCAAACAAAAGCCTTAGGTTAAGGTACAAGCTGCACACATCAAAAGACTTGCAGTACTTCCATTAAACATATACTAGACTATTTGACCTTGACAATTATACTGAACTAAACCTCTGTTGAAGGAGACCAACATTTTCTTAACTTTTTTGTTTGCTATGTTTGATGGAAGACCTCAGACATTACAGATATTGTTTAAAGAACTGTATGAATTAAAATTAATATGGTCTTAATGTGAGTTTCTCTATTACACTATGAGAAGAATGGGTCTTTACAGAATAGTTATACAAATTCACATCTGACTGGTGTTTCTTTCTTCACCAAGAGGCCCCGACTAGACTTTTTCTGACTCACTTTGCTTCTTTATGCTATAGAATCAAAGCTGTTCCCAGTGTAATCTTCTTTGTGTCATACATCCACCTATAATGAAAGTAAAACAACATTTTTATATTTCCCCCAGATTAGAGTAGATTTATTTGGAGTGTGCTGCCTCACTCAGTATAACATTATTTTCAATCATATAAGGCAGTAAAACCCGTATTTGATCTATGACTTGTTGTTGTCTATTATCAGTACCATTCCATCTATGGAAGTGGTTGTTAGTTCTGTACTTAGAATTTTTTTTATGTTCTCCAGTTCTTCATCAGTAAGAGTGTATTTAAACCAGAACCTTGAAGTAAAATTGCCATATTCTAACAGATCACGACTTGAGAGTTTTTAAAGCCATACTGTGTGGAAGGTGAATAGAATCCATGACAAATGGACTTAATTAAAATTTAATTAGTTTAAATAAAAACAAAACTCATTAAGAAACCCAAAACAAACCAGGAAAAGTTGACAAGGCAAACTGTGATGGTATGTGTGGTGGGCTGACTCTGGCTGGATGCCAGGTGCCCACCAAAACTGCTCCATCACTCCCCTCCACTGCTGGATAGGGAAGAGAAAATACAATGAAAGGCTCGTGGGTTATCATAAAGACAGAGAGAGATTACTCACCAATTACCATCACAGACAAAACATACTCAACCTGGGGAAAATAAATTTAATTTATTACCAATCATATCACAGTGGGGTAATGAGAATTAAAGCCAAATCTTAAAACACCTTTCCCCCCACCCCTCCCTTCTTCCTGGCTCAGCTTCACTCCTGATTTCTCTACCTCCTCCCCGCCAGCAGTGCAGGGGAACAGGGGATGGGGGTTGCAGTCAGTTCATAACCTGTAGTGTCTGCCACTCATCCTCTTCAAAGGAAGGGCTCCTCACACTCCTCCCCTGCTCCAGCATGGGGTCTCTCCCACAGCAGACAGTAGTCCACAAACTTCTCAAGCATGAGTCCCCATGGGCTGCAGCTCTTCACGACCTGCTCCAGCGTGGGTCCTTCCCATGAGTTGCAGCCCTTCAGGCAAACCTGCTCCAGCGTGGGCTCCTCTCTCCACGGGGCCACAGGTCCTGCCAGGAGCCTGCTCCAGCGTGGGCTTCCCACGGGGTCACAGCCTCCAACGGGCACATCCCCCTGCACAGGCTGCAGGTGGATTCTGCTCCACCATGGACCTCCCTGGGTGCAGGGCACAGCTGCCTCGCCATGGGCTGCACCACGGGCTGCAGAACGTCCCGATCCAATGTTGAGGGAGGTTTTGATACAATCCCAAGGGTGAGATTAAGACACGAATGAGGTCAAATGCCATACAACCTTTCAAATTCTATTCCCGTGAGCAGAGGTAATAGCAATAGGACAGAGAGAAGCAAAAAAAGGTCAGAACAGCTAAGCAAGCAAACAGAAGAGATGCAGTAAGCTCAGTTGCCACCACCATGAATCCAGCAGAGTCCTGTTGGTTCAGTCTCGGTACAAGGTGATAGGGGATCCTTGCAGGTGATGGGGATTCCCACGAGAGAAGAGTATGCAGTCCTTTTATCATCCTAGTCCCCACGATCAGTCCACCCATTTCCATGGAGCTCATTACCATATTCGCTGCCCCGTGTTCCTCCATGCAGGCATGCCCAGGTGTTCACGGTGGTTGTACTGGGGCAGGGAGGGGATCAGCCAGTGATGCCTTCAGCCTCCGCACATCCTCCTCATCCTGACTTCTTCCCTAGCCCTGCGTGCAAGTGCAGCTTCATAGATGTTACAAAAGATGTAATTGCTCCAGCTTCAAGCAGACACGGTGGTGGTTTTTGTTTTTTCGGACATATTACAGAGCATAGTTCTTCACAGCAAGGGAATGTTGAGGCCCAGAACAGGCAGTGGTGCAGTGTTGAAACAGACATTTGACAGAGTCCAACAGTCTTACACCACCCTGTGGCTCAGAATATGGTAAGGGTGCAACAGCAATGCCAAGACAAAATGGCCAACACAGTCCCTTACACAACAGAATCTCTGCTCTGGCACCTGAGGCACCTCCTCCCCCTCCTTCTTCACCAACCTGAGTGTCTGGGGAGCTGTTTCTCATATATTCTCACTCCTCTTGCCCAGCTTCAATTATGCAGTTAGGGTTTTTTTTTTCCCCTTCTGTTAACCTAGAGGCACTACCGCCATCACAGATGGGCTCAGCCTTGGCCAGCAGCAGGTCCATCTTGGAGACAGCTAGTGTTGGCTCTACTGGACATCAGGGAAGCCTAGCAGCTTCTCACAGAAACCACCCATCACCTTGTCATGCAAACCCTATATAGTATAACGTATAATGTGTTTGATTAGACACAAAGTTTTAAGCCCAGACAACTCTTTCCTTCAGCTGCATAACCAAATGCATAGAGAGGTAGTCAACAAAGGGTTATAGCTAACAGCTTAGTTGAAATGTTAAAGTGTTCTCATCTTTCTTGAAATTTGGCAGGGCTGTATCTTCCTCATGATACATGATCCTTTTGCTATTCCCATGGTTACTTGTTAGGCTTATTAGAGTTTGGCTGTTAAGTGCCCACAAATGCCCGCAGCACCGCTCAGGCTCTGCACAGCTGTAGCTGCCAGCTGGGTTGCATCCGTGCTGCTGCCATTGAATGGTGGAAGTTCCCTCCCAGAGCATGGCTGTTCCCTACCCTTGACTCAGTTCCCAAGGCTGCACAAGGGCAAAGTCTCAGTTTTTCCTGGATGATTCTCCTGTGTGCTCAGCAGATCCATATTCTGCCAAACACCTGTCTATATAATGAAGATGACATTCTACTGCTGTATTTTATATTGATTCATATTAATTTTCAAACTTGCACAAATCCACTTACATAAGAAACACAGTGTATCTGGTCCAGACTTAATCATTTAATCTTCAAGTACTTCAGTCTCTGAAGCTTCCAGAAAGTCCATGAGTAGTTTTGGAACTCTAATCAATTAAGAATCCTGTTGTTATTGAATACCACTTATTTAAATAGACCATTTTTCATTGTGATAGCACAGAAACTATAAACTATGGGAAATAAACATGGCTGCAGACTGTGAAGTCTGATGGCATCTCTGGTATGACTAAGTTAACCTGGTTGTTACAGAAAAAAATTACGTATTAAGGTTCAATTATATGACTTCAGGTTTAGTGTGCAGTTAGCTGAGGGACACCACTATTGTTACGAACAAAAATTTTCTTCAAAATATTAGACATAACCTCTAAGCTTGCATAGCTATTCAGCCAGTTCAAGTTTACTCCTGAATCAGCTGAAAAAGATCATCCCTGACAATATTTGCCTAAAAATCTAGGGGGATTTTTGGGGTTTTGTTTGTTTGTTTGTTTTAAAGAATAATAGAAACACGGGAATGTATTGAATTCACGAACTGATAGAAAAAATACCTGAGAATGTCAAGATTACTTTGGAAATATGTTGTCCTTCCTACACATGCATAAGGGTGGCTTCTCAAAATCAGGAAGAAGGGATAGTAGAGACAAAGGTTGGGGTGACCTTGTCAGGGTGCCAGTGATGTGGCCAGGCCAAGGCCAGGGGGGATGTCAGACCACATGCAGCAGGGAAGATCAGGCCAGGTGAGAAGAATCAGGGTGTGACACAGTTTTATTTTCAAGAGATAAGCTACATATATGCATATGTATCTCTGGTTCACATAACACGAAGTAACTGCCAATGGAGCCTTCCTCAATACCTTTAACATGGTATGAGAAACAAAAGTGACCTGCCCGCTTTGGATTATTCTCTGGAATGATCTGGTCTTTTCATAAGTGAGGATTTCCCTGTTGTTGTAATGTCAGTAATTCACTAATTATTCTACAAACATTTACATTTAATCATCTCGATCTCCCAGACTGGTTTATTCCACTAGAAAGAGACATGTACAATAGAGATATGTCAGTTAATGTGCTTAAAAACCTTTGTGACCCATTTAATGCTAGGGAGAGTCTGGAAGGGAACTGTACATCGTTGTTGGGAAGAGCATTCCAACATTAATTAAATGTCCCTTTATGACTTAAATATCCTGCAGTTGGTCTCTATGTACTTTAATTAGATCAACCTACTAAAACCTTCAGAACCCCAAAACTTCTCTAAAAGAAAACCAGGTAGATGGTTAGATAGCTTGAACATCTCCAGAAACACATCCCAATGTGTTCTCTACCTGAAAATAAGTCACCAGGAATGGATGACAGGGCCAAACTGAAGCATTCTGAAACACTGAAATCCAGAATTAAAAGCCTTTAGAAGAACCAGATGTGCTATTGGTATTGCACTTATAGAAGCCATGGCTAACAACATTTTTTATGCTACCAAATAAGTAGGAAAACTGGATACCACTAACCAATTATTTCAACTAGTTGGGCACTGGACAGCAGGATATAAGAAAAATTATTCCAACATGGGAAAATATTGTATAATATGATGAATTGGTTATGCTTTCATCCATGATGATACATAATCCCAATTTCAGATGTTGACATACTGACTGTCTTTCCTGTGATTTGCTTGGGTTTACAAGCAAAGGAGAATATAGTAATGTATTCCAGAGAGATGAACCACCTTGCATACCCAGAAGTGAACAGCCTTAAAACTGAAAATTGAAAGTTGTGATGAATATGACAGTCTTGGTTTTCGTGATGAAGATCAAGGCTTAGGAATTCATAATCCTTGTTTGTCATCACACCCCACTGATATTTCTTCCTTGAAGAAGAATCCTTCTCTCTTTGATTTAGTTATGGATAATAGCTTTGCTACAGTTTATATAAGACTGTTATCAAAACTGCTTGTACTTACATTCTTGTTAATTTTAGGAAAATTCAACCTATAGTTACTTATCTCACAGTTGATGTTTTTACAATATCTCAGTGTTAGATGTTATTTCCTATTTTATGCCCACACCATTTGGACAGTACAGCATCTTAAGTTGTACTCTTCTCTTTACCAGTCTTTTTCCCTTATTTCATTAGGTATAGGTCTGACCTTCCTAAAAGCCTTATTCCATCATGTCAGCTTACCCCAAGAGTTAGATCAGTTAAAGCAGCTGGGAGAAGTTGGAAGTTTCCTACAATGAACAAATTTCTGGAGTCACTCCTAAAGCTGGCAGTGCAGGCTGTCTTTGATTGGTTAGTTGCCCTTGCCTAACCCAATGTTCTCAATCATGCTTCAACCCGTAATAACAATTTTAAAATTTATAGTACTCATGGTTCTTATAGTGTTTTGGCTGGCTTGTTGTACCAATTAATATTTGTACAGCTTGAGACATTCACCACCTGGAAGGTGCTGGACCAGCACCGTGGGGATTGTAACACAGAGCTCCCAGTTTATGCTGGGGCAATCCATTGAGTCACAGCCATGCTGGCTGAAGCAGGTCATCTCTGAAACCGCAAGGGTTAAGCAGTTAGGTTTGCCCAGCCATGCCTAAGTGCGAGTTGAACAAGAACTGTTGGTAATAAAGAGGAATAGGTGCGCTTGACTGACAGTCAGTCTCAAAAACTTCTAAATCAAATGGACCACTCTGTTGTGCCAGCTCAGGGATTGCAATACCTATGAAGAGCCTGTGATGTGCACATCCTTCCAGATTCAGTCTTTTCCTGCAGGCATCTCTCAGTACCTAGAGAGAGCTAGGAAAATCTTGATGATCCCTCCCTGTGTGGGATTTCCAAGATAATGACTCTCTGGAACATTCCTTTAGCTCCCAGCAGGAACAGACACCTACCACCCTGAAATTAACAGCAATATTTTGGTTTCTGCCAACAGTTTCAGAGTCTCATCTTTAGTCAGTCACCCTTGCTCTAAGTTTCTTCAAATGTTGATGGGTGATCTTCCAGATTCTGGGAGACCCTGGAAGACCCCAGGAAGTCCTGGGGATATAGTTCCTATATAATAAAACTGGGAGTTGCTAAATCCTTAACAAAGGACTGACTAAAGGCATGATTATTTGTTCAGAGGAGAAATCCTGTTCTACCACACACTATTTTTAAGGGATCCTATAAGAAAATATACATGTTTATAAATTCATGTTCCTATATTTTATCTTCTGTCAAATTAGACCCTGAATTTATGAGCATCATGATCTGTGCGTGTGTCTAACTGAGAAATATCTTAGCCCATGTGCTATCTTCAGCCTTAGAGATCTCAAACACATCGGTAGCACTTGAATGAATTCCCCAAATTAGCTTAATTTTTGTACCCTCTTGGAGGATACATGTGACTCTTAGCCACATACAAAAGCCTTACATGTAATACCTCTCTAGGAGGTACCTCTCTGTACTTCCATCTGGCCTCCCACCATATTTCAGCCTCTAACATTTTCTGGCATATAATTCTCTACAGCCTCCCTCTCATTTTTGGTGTCCCACCATACTTTACCCTCCAATATTTTCTGGCATCTACTTCCCTCTGGCCTCCCACCATGTTTCGCCCTCTAATTTTTTCTGGCCTCTACTTCTGCCCAGCCACCCAACCATTTTTGGCCTCCCACCACATTTCAGCTTTCAATTTACTAAAATCCCCCCACAAGCACACTGCCATGGCTGAAGATAGAGGCAGTCAATGGAGGTTGCCCCTGAGTCAACATGGCAGGAGGGAAGTTCACAGCCAAGGGCTGTGTGGGCAAGGGTGGGGCTGTCCTAAGTGACAGCACTGACAGCCCATGAGAGAAGACAGGCTGACTGGGTGTTTTGCTGATTAAGGATACCAGTTAAACTCAGACACCAGACTGTAAAGAATAGGTGTATTTTAGTGGTGATAACCAAATAATGTAGCAGAGTAATACAGAAAATATGTAGTAAGAAAAGGCAGAATAGTACACCTAAAGCAACAAACAGGAAAATACAGGGTAATGCATCAAATCATTACTACCTGAGAGAGAGAATAGTGATTAAGAAAGATCCATCACCACTTGCGTATGTTACCATCACCCAGCCCCGCAGTGGCTGGGCAGCCCCGGTTACAGCGAGGGTTTGGAGAGCCTGTCCCGGCAAGGGGGAAATCCTACGCGGTGAGTCCACCTGTAGGTGAGGCTTCCAAAGTTGCTGTGAGCGGGTCCAGCCTTATATCCCCCTAAATCAGCAAGCCAGAAGAGCCGGCACCTTTGTTTTGAGGGGAAAATTTCTGGTTTCATTCTCCTGTTGTATTCCACCCAAAGCCTGGGCAGGGCTTGGGCGGGAGACCAAGGGAGTTTCTAACAAGGCCAGATACGTGAGTTTTCAAAGTTGAACAAGGATAAACAAGGGAAGTTGGATACATTCTCTCAGCATTTCATACTCACTACTGATTACATTCTAGGCCTCATCTTTCACTAGCAAGTTTACATACTTTGTTAATGATTACAGACTAAGTTGCAGCTTCGGCTTGGGGCCTGTTGTTCAGGCTTCAGTATTTCAGTGCTTTAGCACATTTTAGATCAGCATAAGTGGGTTGTTATAACTTAGTACAATTCCTACTAGCACAATGGTTTTCAGTTATAAAATATACAGGATTCATCTATAGGTCAACTCTGGCTTGGGCCGGTTGTCCAAGTCTTAGCACTTCACTGGGGGGCCAATGGAGAGCAGAAGGTGGGAGCGACACTCTCTCGGTGCCCTTGAAACCCCTGTAAGCCTCAGTGCAGTGAAGAGGTCTTGTGGCACATGAAGGTCAACCAAAGTGGGAAATTAATCCCCCTGCGGTCGCTGGGCAGTGGGAGTGCAGGTGGGCATCCTCTGGGGTGGTCCCATCACTGAAATGGACCAAGCTTAACAGGACTTGGCTGTTTCAGGCCAGGGAGTAGCAACCTCAAGGGAAGAGGAGGCTGTTATGTTGACAGGAACTTTCAAAAAGGAAGTTAGAAAGGGGAGATGGTTTTTCCTATTGAAGTGATTGCCAAAATTCCCCAGATGAAGCCATGTAATAGAGTCCAAGGAAGATAACATCCCTTGAATATGGGCACTCTCCTTGTGTACTATTAGCATTATTCTTAGGATGAATATCAACTTTAGAACCAATTAAGTAAAGCATGACTCAAGTAATTCACTAATGACCAAGCCATGCAATTAGACTTTCATTCAGATAATTATTCATGCTTATTTTATGGAGCCCACATAAAATGTCTCAACTGTAGTTGGATAGCAGCACTCATTGGCACCTTTTCTGAGAAAACTGTCTTAATTTTTCTGCAGTGCAGAAACAAATTTATTGTAATGTGTCTAGCTCTTTTAAAGGCCAGCCATAAAACAGATCAGTAATAAACAAATAAAACTGAGATTCACAAATGCTGTTTTACTTTATTCTAAGTACAGTGTTGAGGGAATTATGCCACCTTCAGGAATTATGCTACCATCAACAGGGATCAGCCCTAGGTTCCTGCTTGAAAAAGATGATTTGCCAATCCACTGCATAAATAAGTGGTTTATTTAACTGATATTCAGAGCAGCTCAAGCTGGGTGCCTCTGAAGAGGGAGCCCAAACAAAGAAATACCCAGGCAATTAATAACCTAAGTTTCCCACCACTCATGCAGGAGTTCTTTCCAGTAGTAACATTGGTGTCTGGGGTCTTCCTGTTCTTCACTGGGTCCCTTCATTGTCTCTAGATGGGCCATTCCTTCTCTTATCTCTACGGTTGTTATGCCAGCTGATGACTGCAGCAGCCTTCCTTGCTTCCTTATCTTCCAGCTCCAACCAGTTCTAGGGCCTTCTTTTATTTATCTAGTTGAAAGTTCAGCATATCTGGATGAAAGTTCACAGCTTGTGACCTATGGATTCAGCAAATTTAGCCACTAATACTAAAAAGAGGGATGCTGAGGAAGTTATATCAAATCACGCAACATACAGAAAATACGAGTTTTCTAAAATAATTTGTGTATTTGCCATGTTATATATAAATATAGGAGAGGTAACTTGAGTAGTGAGAGTATATTATTTCATATAAAAGTGTGTGGAGTTTTCTTGTTAAGAGGAGAGTGAAGATGAGAAGCAGTGATGATTCTTGGTTTTGGTACAAGATTTATATTTGTTGTGTTTGTTTAAATCTATGCACCTTAAAATAAGATTTCCATCTACTATAAATAAAATTTACATCTGCATGGACAGTCATAAAAAATAGAGTGCAATACAATTTTCAGTTAACATCATAAAAATTGACCATCAAGGTCAACGAGGGACTTTTTATGCTAGGCATTTTAAGAGTCTAGGAACTACAACATTTTTTGCTTTCTAAACTCCCTCTGAAAAGGGGCTTAAATAGAAAACACATTTTCTGTTAGATTGGTTGAGAGTTACAAGAAGCAACTAATTAAGTTGTATTAATGTAAGCCTGGCAAGTCTTTGGTATTTTTATTCAACACCTTTCTTGTCTCGTGGAATTTTCCAGCTTGTGAAATCAGTGACCTTTCCTCATATTAATCCTCTTGAGTAACATTTTCATTATGAGGTCATTCAAAGCAGAATCTTGAAAAATCAGAGTTATACATCTATATTAACCAGGATGTATACTCAGTATTCAGATTGGGACACGAACCTAAAGAAAAGAAAGTTAGGAATTCGTTCTGTTCTAGAGTTATGTATTGAAGGATAAAAGCAACAAAAGAATTTAGGCATCAAAGTATGGCCTAACTTCTCCTGTAGGCTTCTGAGTAAAACATGTAAGTCTATATGTCTGCCATCAGCTGTCAGTTAACCAAGATAGTTTTAGAATCATTAATCACACGATTTTCTGCCTCTGAAATTCGTGAGATCCCTAAATATGATCTCTGACTGTGCTCAGAAGCACCTGGGGTTTAAGAGCCATTAGAGTACCTGTAAGTATCCCTGGTCCGCAGATTATTTTTCTGACCTCAATTGTGGGATCCGAATATGGAATTTCTCATAATACATTTTCCATAAGATTTCTCATACTTAGAGGAGAAGGAGTTGCTCACACTCATTTTCATTATACAGCTGTAATGTCAAAAATTAGTGCTGTTTTCTTATTGTGTTACGTGGAGTAAAGTTGTGTGGAACCATCACCTGTATTCAGTCATGTGCGAGAAGGGTTAGTTTGGATGTGCCTCCAAATTTGAACAAATTAAGTGTAATTGTACAATAAAAAGTGAGAATTAGTTGTTTAGTGTATTCTAGCAAAGCAAAGGTGGTCTTGATCGTCTAAAATATTTGTCTCAAAATAGTCCATATAAACTGTCTCAGTGTCTACATTGTGTAACAGTTGACCTAGGTCTTGCCTGATACTTACTATTTTTCCTTGTTAGCTCAAAGAGCCTGTAAGAATGAATACTGTGTTATGAGTGACTTACAGTATGGTGGTGACTGTAATTGCTGCATGCCCTGAGGTGAGAAAAAAGGAAAGTTTGGGTACTTTACAGCACATATGCATTTTCTAGGAAAATGTCAGAAGACATTGTAATGTGCAGAGAGACAAAACTTGGGTGGTCACCTCCTTGAAGCAGACAGCTGCCCCTGAAGCCAGATTTCATATTTCATTTTATTAAAAAGGCTGTCCAAGAATACATACATGTTAAAGTAAAAAAACTAAATTATTTGCTCTTTAGAAGCATCCAAAGGCTGAGTAGAGACAGGAGCAGTGTTTACAGAAACAAAAAACAGGTACATACTTGAAAATACTTTTAAGTTCAAGTGCAAAGTTAAAACCGGAACAAATTTATAGAAATGCACTGAGTAATGAATACACTGAGGTAGAAAATGAGAGGGATGTCTTTAACCCTCAGAGTGGTGAAGTAAAGAACCAAACTTGACAATATTTAAGATCCTTGTCTCAAGTTTTCCAGGTTTATATTCCTATGATCTATGTGGCAGGAACACATATCCAAGATTTAAAAGATCTTTTTTTCAGTTTATGTTCTTACTTAACAAAATCTGAATCTGCCTCAGATAAATTTTACAGGCTGTGAAGATGAAAGTGGGTATCTTGAATCCACTTGTTAGATCTGTACTACTTGGTATGAGATAAAGAAATTGTTAACAATTCCTCCCATATTTTAACATCTATTGGAACAGTCTGGAATGCCAGAAAATTTTCTGAGCTGAATGCTTTAATCATTATGAAGAATTATTCCCAGTTTGGTCCCTATTTTAATTGCAGTGGAACTAGTGAATTTTGGAGAAAAACTATTTAACTAAAGAAAATATTTTTAAAAAATTAGATCCAATACTGCACAATAATCACCTTCTCAAGTTTTTTTCTAAATGTAAGTTTAAGTGGTGCTTTCTGTCTATGTATTAAGCATTTTGATAAAATTTTGTTAGTAGATATTTGAGTACACCAGCATTTCACTCAAAAATTAGAAAAGATCCTGAAATTAGAAAAACTGAAAATCTTCTTTATCATTTACCTCCAATACTGCAGTCATGTCTAAATCCCAGCAAGCATGAAGCATCTTGGAGAGCTCTGTGTGAGTTACAGAATTCTTGTTCCTTGTTCTGCAAAGTTTATGTGATAGAATATCTGCTATACCTGATCCAGGCTGATCTAGGAAAAAGAAATATTATTCTGAGCCTTCACATACAAAGGCACAAAGAGGAAAATTGACAGAGAATGAGGGATAGGAGAAAAATATTTAAAATCTCGTTGCTCTCTAAAATTTAATCTCTGATACAGACGTCACCTCTGGACTATGCTGAATAGTACAGGGGTCTTTTTAATGATCTAAGCATTGCCTTCCTTTCACAGAGAAATATCATCAGGACTATGGTTTTGATTGCTTTACACATCTGTTACCTGATGAAGCTGTGGAACAGAATATATGTATGTGTAGTCGTTTTGAATCTGCATAAAACTTTGACTCTGAAATGTTGTGGTGGTTTAAGCCCTGCCAGGACCGGAGACCACGTTGCTGTTGTCCCTCCCCCACCTTCGGACACAAGTAGGCCACAAACCCCGGGTTAAAATAAGAAATTTAATATAAACAAATGAACAACAACAGTAGCAATGATAACAACGATGAACAGCAATAATAGTAAACAAGACAAAAGATATACAGAGAAATACCGCAATGGTTACAGACAGCCCCGTGCTCCCCATGACCAAAGCCACAAAGGAAAAAGTTCCCACGCTCCCATGCCCAGACCTGACTTCAGCATGGTATGAATAACCCGGCTGGAGATCCCTTCCCCCTCTCTCTCTTAACCCTATCCCAGCTGAACCAGGACAAATGTCCAGTAGTTTGCTTTGATTTTTATAGTGGATTAGGTTGAATAATTTGTTAGGTTAAAAAAGTCTGAAATTAACAAGAATTTTCAAAGAAAGGTATATAAAAGGAATTATCTAGATATAAATGTTACTGAGAATAAAATGCTCTGCTTATCTTACTCTGTCAGAATTCAGGTGCTGAGAAAATTCATCCATTCCATACATTTATTGTTAAAAAAGTATCCTGATCATAAAAATACTATGGGTCTTTGGTGACACTAAAGCTTAATGTTGCAAAATATGGCTCTTTGAAATGCATTGAAACTGTTGTCTGGTTTTATTTGTCCATTCTTTTACTTCCTCTCCCAGTAGGAACTAATTTTCTTTAGTAAGATCAAGTTGGAATGCAAATGTTTATTAAATGCATATTCAAACCCTGCAGTCACAGGCGAACTGCTGCAGTGCTCACATATTGCAGCTTGGCTACTGTAGGTGCCTTTGTATTAGAAACTACTTTTCCCAAGGGCTGCCTATAATGAAGAAGTCAATGACCTGTAAATTACAACTAAAATGCTCAAGCTGGTCTTGCAGATGAATGCTTTTGATTATGGTCTACAGTATGCAGAGTTCAATTTCTACTTAAAGCAAAGAGCTTTGGGTTTATTTGTATGTATGTGGGGGTTTTATTTGAAAATTTGATATTAAAATGCGTTAAACAAAACTCTCTGATTTGAAATTTTATTGAGAACTTAAATACAAGGCATTATACATGTGAAATGACTACTTGCTGTTTCAAAAACTGTAGCCGTGTGAAAGACAGAAGAAAAATCAAGTATAGACGCAAAGGTATAGTTAAGTATCACTTACTACTACGTATAAACTGATAACAATAAAATAACTTACTATATGTCATAATAGAAAAAGTTTAGGCAGATATAAAGGAAAATTTAAAAGTTTTTCAAAAAGTTAAGATTATGCTGATTTTAAACCCATTAAAATCAAAATCATTCCAGAAGCAATTCTTAGGCTTTGGAGTGGAGCAGAGAAGGGGCATGAAATTGAGAAAGAGAAAAGACATTGAGTGGCGGACTCCCTTTTTCTAGTTTAGGGGTGATAACAAATACCTTGGTCTTAAGAAATCTAGGCACATGAGATTTCCAAATGGAAAACTCCTTCTTCTAATCTGAACGTCTTGTTTTAGCTCAGCAGAGATGTAACTTCCAAAATGAAGAAGGTGATGTTTTTAAATGTCACATGAAAAGAAATACACAAGAAGTACTTCAAAAAACCTTCCAAATAATTTAGTTTCCAGGGCAGAACAAAACAAGATCTTGGAAATGTTGAAGTGAAATAGAAATGCTTTTTTCCAGTCACCTCTTGCTGTATATTTACCTTTTTATATTAGATTAATTTTTTGGAAGCTGATTTTTTCTTTTGGGTAATAATTACTTATGTCAGGTGCATGAAATTCAGGAATGGTCCCGGACTGATTCATAAAAATGCATGTCCTTGACTGATAGAAACGTCTTTCTTTCATAATGTTGGCAAAAGAAATATAGTTCCCAAAGAAAGATTCAAATTTAAAGATACCTAAATATTATAGTTAACAAAGGTTTATTATTGTCTGGTAAACCCTGGATTACGTTTTTGTTGTTTAGCTTTCATGGGGCTGGTAAACACAGAGGCAAAAGAACATGGAAGATTGGCTGGGATTGTTAGTCTTATTAGATAGAAAACAAATGTTTGAAATTGTATAGTAGATGCTACATCTCTCCCTTCTCTGTTTTGACAGGAGTATGAACTAATGAAGCTGCAGAACACATCTTAAAACATTGCACAATTTATGTCGTGTCTATATTAAATCTCATTATCTTTACAGGTGACTCCTAATCTTTAGAAACTAAGTGCAAAGTGGTAACAAATTGTTCTTTTGATCTGGTTTCTAATGTATTTAAGAATTCATGACCATCAGAAGAGAACATCTGAGAAGAGCACAAGCAGCTACATGCAAGTCATCATTTTTTCTCCAGCTTATGTAAAGAGAATCATGCATGTATGCAGTAGAATATCCAGAAGGTAAAATGGGGTTGAAAATCAGTCCATTACAAAAAAGGCAAGAACAAAGGAAGATTCATGGAGGAATAAAAGGAGTAGCAGAGGCAGGATCTAGAAGATGACAGGACCAGAGAAACTTACAGAACCAGAAAAAACTGCTTCTGAGATCAGAGAGCTAGTGGTTTAGAGATGTTCTGAATGTGGCTGAACAGCACAGCAGAAGACATCAGATGCACTAACAAAGCCATTTTTTACATGTTGCCTCTTTTTAAAATGTTTTTTAAATTATTTCAGAAGAAAATATTTGAATAATGTTACATCATAATGGTGGGATAGGGATGGATGAGAGAAGCTGCAGGAGAGGCTTTGAAAATTTTTTATAGATTCTTTTTATAATGGCAAATAACGACATCAAATAATGGGGAGAAAAGTGTCAGTCTACTGTATCAGTGTCCATTAGGCAAAATGTTTGTAATCTTCATTAAGTATGCTCTTAGTATTTTCATGCTATTATTACCTTACTGAGATGTTTTCTGTCACTGACATTTTCTCTCAATTAGTTGTAAAAAAATTTTAAAAGGAAGTACAGGACAAACAAAAAACAGGACAAACAGACCGAGAACTCCCAGGAAACAAATATCCTTTTGACACAAAACAGGGACAGTTTAATGTAAAAAATTTCAGGAAGTCTTTAATGCAATAGGATGTGATTTTTAGTGGTCTGAACGAAGAAGAGGTAATGGCAAAGGATTAATAGAGAAGTGGTGAAAGGATGAATAATACAGGAGCAGAAAAGCACAGATGATAAGCTGTTATCAGGTTCTAGAGGATAAGGAACACAAATAGAAGCCTGGACAAAGATCTGGCAGATACCCTTATATATGTTAGTGAAGTATTTTGTTAGTCTGCTAATCCTTTGCCAGGACTCTCTGTTCCCTTCCTGTGCCACGTTTCCTAGAAAACATTTCAGGAGAAAATTTTCACTTGGTATTTACGTGAAAGAATATGATCACTAGATATATAGGACACTAGGAAAGATAAGGGGACTTTCAAAGTTAAAGGCAGAAGTTGTTAATGTTTTGCCTAAAACCCTGACGGTGACTATTATAATAGGTCCTATCCTATTCATTTAGGCAAGGAAAAAACCACCTTAACTTACATTCATACACATACTGAAGAGCATATACTTGGTCTGCTCAAAAAAAATTCTGGATCACTTGAGGCACCTGATTCTGAGTGCCAGTAAAGTTTCCTTTTGTATAAAAAGTGTCTTTGTCAGTGTTAAAATAAGATGTTTTTCTGCAAAAGTTTTACATACGTTAAACATCATTTATTTTACTATGAAGGAATTTTGGGTAAAATTATGCTTTTAATATTAGTAGCTTGTTTTATTGTTCTGCGCGTGTTTAAGAACAAAAGCTACAATTTGGTAATGATGAGAGAAATTTGAAGTGTTCCTCTAAGACTGACAAGTGTCTATAAAATCAGTCTTATATAGTTTTGTACTATATAGTTGGGTCAAAATGTGTAATGGAAAACTGTCTGTATTTGAAAAGATGACTAGCTGGGCATTCCGTTACACTGCAGAGCAAGCTCAGTTTATGAAGTGTTACAGACAGCTCAAAATGTGGATTTTATAAAGCAAGCTTAAAAAAATTGAAGGAAAACTGTATTCTCAGGAATTTAGACAAAAGGAATCCCTAATTTCTGTGATTTTATAATTCTGTCCTTTATGCTGCATACCCACAGATTCCCTAAGGTCAGACAGGGTGAAACTAAGCCATTAGCCTTTCAGAAGCTTCTCAAAGAGAAGTGAATTCATAGCTGTTCCCCAAAGATCATGAATCTGGGACAAATTAAGATGCATTTTCTTTGCTGCATGTTGTGCTTCAAGACTCTCCCTCCTCCCTTTGTGGTGGGAAGCTTTTATAACATTAGGCATATCTGCAGACTAGAGGGCTGAATGGCCATTCTCTTTTCATCCAAGCTGATTTTGGTCCTGGTTTTATTCCTTCATTCTTTACTTGTTTTCTTTTAGTCTATTGTAGTGTGGCAGAAATTACATTCTCTATCATGCTTGTCTTTTGGCAGATATATTTTATTATTTTTTTTACTGTATATATAGTGTATGTACGTTTAGATATACTGGATATATTCTGGGTATATTTTGAGATATATTGTCAAAGTAATGCAGTTTCTCTCTCTTTGTTATTTTTGAACTGCTTAGGTAAAGAACAACTGAATTTACCTAGCCTGTTACAAAATATATATAATCTGATGTGGAAAAAAAGAGCTTTTTGTGTCACATTTCCTTCACTCCATTATTGATCTTACAAGTTGGAATTTAGATGTAAAAAAAGAGCCTTGTTTATATAAAGAAAGTGTTTTCTCTTGCTAACAGTGAAGACAGCAAATACATCACTGACCTGTATTAACTCAGCATGCTGGAATAGGTCCATGTGTGGTCCAAACAGCAGCCAGCAGCATGAAAGTAACCTAGGAAGCAATTCTTCTTCTTGGAGGTGATAGACAACAGGTCTCTGAAGTCTGTGTTTCCTCTGGCTTGTGGTTCACTAAAGATGACATTGGCACTGCTAACAAAAGCCTCTTTATTAACCTGACCCTGCAGGTCTCAGGAGTTGTAGAGGCTTGTGCTGTTTTAAGATGGCTTCACCTTATTTTAGTTGTGACTAAAAGAGGCTGGAAGGCAACTCACTATTATTTAACTTGTTTTATCTTAGCTCTGTGTAGACCATATGCATATAAAATTCTATCAAACCTACATGGTTACTATGTAAAGAACATTAATTTTATGTCAGTTCTGGGATACTATTATGTAATTTCAATAACAAGTCAACAAGTGAAGATAGTTAAACAGTAGCTAGGAACTAAAGATGGAAGAATTAAGAAGACCGAGTCTATGAGAATACACTTCAAAATAACTCCAAACTCGCCCAGGACTCGGGTGGAGGAAAACTGTACGACAAACAGCAGACATCCAATGATGTGCTTATGATGCTGATGAGTTCTTCTAGTCACCACCTCCACCCCCAGGCATCCTCTGGGGGAAGGTGGGAGCTGGGCAGCACTGGGAGGAAGAGCATAGCACTACAGAAAGTTTGTGTATATTTGTCTTAATGTCATGGTTTAGGCCCAGCTGACAAAAAAACACCACAGCTACTTGCTCCCTGTTCCCCCCTGGTGGGATGGGGAGGGGGATCAGAAGAAAAAGTTCATGGTAGAGATAAGGACAGTTTAATAGGACAACAGAAGGTGAGAATAAAACAAGAATAATATTATTACTAATAAAAGAATATGTAGAAAGTGAGTGATGCACAATACAACTGCTCCCTATCTGGTACCCCACGCTCAGCCACTTTCCCAGCAGCGCTTTCACTGTCCCCCAGCCAGCTACCCCCCGCACACCACACCCCCCCCGGTTATATACTGAGCATGACAGCAGTATGGTATCAAATATCCCCTTGCCCAGTTCGGGTCAGCTATCCAGGCTGTGTCCCCTCCCACCTTCCTGTGAAAATTAACTGTGTCCTAGCTGACCAGAGACATTTAACCATCTGCATAACTCTATAACTCATAAGTCCACATCTTTGAAACTGGAATAGCAACTGACGTATTTTGATTTGGCTTGTGGAACACTGGTTGAACTGGTACTACTCTGGACTACATGACATGCTGAGCTTGTTCTGAGGTTATGTCATCGGACTGTAACCACAACGTTATAGCTGTTCCATTATAGCTGTTATCTGAGATCAAACCATTCTTTTTCCAGCAACAGCAATGAGGCACACTATGGTGGGTTGACCCTATCCAGCATCTCAGCACCGACACCACTGCCCATCCACTCCTACGTTTCCTAGTAGGACAGAGGAGAGAATAAGAAGCGTGAAAGTGAGAAGATTCCTGCATTGAGGAAGTTATGAAACAAGACATTTTAACAAATAAGGAAACGGGGAAAAAAAAAACACAACAACAAAAAAACCCCACGTAACACAAAGGCAATCACCACCTCCTACAAGCGGATAGGTGCCCAGCTAATATGAGTAGCAGCCTTGGAAGACCAAATCTCTCCAGGCTTGCACTATATGGTATGTAATATTCTTTTGACTGTCTCAGGTCAGCTGTCCTAGCTGTGTCCCCTCCCAGCTTCGTACATACCTCTAGCCTATTTGCTGGAGCAAGAAAGTGGGAAAAACACAAAGCCTTGACATTGTGCATGATCAGCAACAGCCAAAACACTGGTGTGTTATCAACAGCCTTTAGTCACAAATTGAAAACATAGCACCATATGGGCTTCTCTGAAGGAAATTAACTCTGTCACAGCCAGACCCAGTACAAAAACCTACAGGAGAATGTAAGAGAAAGACACTTAGATGTACTCCCCCATAATACTCTGACATCCAAACATGTTCAGTTCAGGGACTTCCTCAACCACTGTGAGTTAATCTCCTTCTTTTACAGAGCATAAATTTAATTCTCCTCCTATACTGATGTAAATATGTTCTAGAATTTAAAATTATATATTATTTCAAGGTAAATCAACATCATTTGATTGCGTCACTCAAATTTGAAGGTGAAAAGTAATTTCAATTTGGTTTTGATTTATGTCAATGTTTATTTCTGAAGTAATATGACACACAGTATAATCATATTAGGTTCTTCATCACTAAAAATGTTGAGTCTAGAGTCACAATTGATATGACTGTTATGTAGAGCTATTATTTGGTAGAATATCACTGAAATCAAAATCTTTTTTTGAGGATCAATTCATGGATAATAAAAAATAAAAATTAATAATGTTACAGTTCACATGAATTTCTACTGAGATAGAATTATCTTCTATCTTAACAATTACTTTTGGCTAATGTCACTAGGGGAGCCATTAGAATTCATTTCATGCTGCATCAGGTATGAAATTCCACTTTATAAGACATGAGTTTACTGAAGTTAGATCATATTAGACTAATATGATATACTTTTTCTAGACAAAGTAAATGATGTAGATCTAATCTATGTGAACTTTGATAAAAATAGAATATTTAGCATATAGGAAGTCTACTGAAGATAGCATTAATACAAATAAGGGGGAATATCTAGATCGCCTGAAATGGAGGTTACAGTATCCTGGATGAAAAACAAACTCTCAAGCTGGATAAAGTTAGTAAAATTAAGGATAAATGTTGGTACGAATGCTATGGCAGGAAAAAAGAGAGATCCATCTCAATGAAATTTGCTGGTAAGGTAGAGGTGGAGATCTTAAATATGTGGGGGAGGACTGGGAAATCTGCATCAGCTTGGTAAAGTTAAAACAGTACTGAGACAAAAAGTAGTGATCAGAAGGCATCGACATACTTTTAAAGATGAAGAGTGGAAATTATTGACAGGATCCAGCTAATGAGAGAAAAAAAAAAAAGATACGTTGGTCACAGAAGACTGAATGACCAATGGAAAGGCTAACCTGTCTGTGGCATTTATCTGGCACTACACAATTCCATTAACCATTCTTTGTGATAAAGGCACCATTTCCCATGTGAACATACAGAAATATCTACCTATATTTTTATTCAATTTATGATGCTTTCTTATAGATTAAAATGCTTTTTTTCTCAAAGTAAGTAAAATCAAAGAAGGAGTTAGAATAAAAACAAATTAATATAAGATTATTCTGAATAATTATGGGCTGAAAAAATATTGGTGAGAATGGGTCTGGAATAGTTTACAAAAGAAGAAAAGCAGCAAGAGACTACTGCATTTTAGGACGCAATTTAATTTGTTTTTGTCAAAAAAAAAAAAAGGTGATACAATTGCCTGTGATTGAACTGGACTTTGGGGGAGAGATTTTTCCCAGTCTTAGGTGTCTTATTTTAATAACTACCAAACCTGAAAATGTTTACATATAAAATCAAGCTAGGACTGTCTCCTACTGGAGTGTGGATGGTGTCTTGATTGCTCTCTTCGAAAAAACCAGCAGCGTATTCATGCCTTTTCATTAGGTTGGAGTAAAGCAGGTGTAGCCATCATCTTCATTTAATCACAATATTGTCATGAGAGTGTTCATCCTTCCCATCCTCTGACAACCATAGTGAGAGTTCACACACCTTGCCTGTATCTGTATCTGTACGTATGTGTGTGAGGTGTGTATTACATATGCAGGCAAGGATAGCTTTCACCAGTACGACATATTAATGAAGAAGTCAGTGAATCACTCTTGTCTAAGTTACATGAGACCTCGTGACATGAGATTTCTTTTTTATTGACAGTGAGAAATGGAGTATATACTGAACCAATATTTCTTTCAAATAACTGTTGACAAAGGGTGCCAGTGAACTTTACTGAACATACCCAGTTAAGTCCAGACACTCTCCTGCATTGAACAAATCCACGTATTTCAGGTGGGTTTGGTTTGGTTTGATTTATTCTTCTCCTTCTGGAACTCTCCAGTAGATCAAGGAGATATTTTCAGCCCAGAAAAGTATAGTAAGTGAACAGAGGAAGTGTGTTGTTCCAGGTAACTTGATCGAATTTACCATATGGATTGCAAAAATCTTACATGATCCACATTTCCTTGGATATTGCCAGCAGGCGAACAGAGTGAGATGAAGAACACATAAAAAGAACACTTACTGACCTCTGGGTATAAACAGGATGGGTGACATATGTTATTTGAATGTAGCAGTGGATTTCATAATGAGATATAGCCAAGAGTGGATGGTGAAATACTTCATCTGCATCACACTTTTCTCAAGCTGATCACAGTGCGATGTGACAGGCAGCAGCTCTTTCTTCCGCTGCCCTTATGTAGGATATCCTGCAGGGATTAAATCTAACCCCTCTCATTAACACATCTAAGACCCCCATGAGAGGACATTTGACACTCTGGACTGTAATACTTCCAGTAGCTCATAACCCTCAATTTTATGTTTGAGCAGTGACAGAGCTGACAACTTGGCAGATATTACCATGCTTGATTGACAAGAGTTAATAACCTAGACAACTGCTGGTTTAATATCAACCGTTCCAAGATGCAGAAAATTTTTTAAGAAGATAGGGAGATAATAACTTTTCGACAAAGGAAATTTCTCGTGTGTTGCAACAAGAAGACTCAAAGTCTTGTGACAATGTATTTTCATTGTATTTCTTAAAGCAAGAATATTGATAATATAAAGTTTTCTACCACTCCTCCGTAACAAGGAACTCGTACAGTCTGACCTTTGTATCAGGACTGCTGTTATTTATATCTACTGTTTATTCAGGTATAAGGCTTTGGTTTCTTCATATTCCTAAGAGGCCTAGGTTTTAGGCAGAAATCTATTTCTTTTATGAATACAGCATTCCTCCTTACTGTATGAAGATTTGAGGGTAACAGTGTTTCTGAGAAAAAAAAAAAACCACAAAACTCAGTAAATAAAGATCTTTAGAAACCTACCTTGTGAAGTATATGCTTATTTGACATAGCAATGTATTATGGACATGCTAATGTTATAGTATGTCGAGAGTTACTTGTAATTAATAACAAGCTAAAAAAAAAATTAAAACGGTATTGCTATGTCAAAATAATTTGGGTTATTTATTGGAATAAAACCTTTTGCTAGTAATGTAGGGCACGGTTAAATTTTAATAACTTTATGAATATGGTAGCAGAATAACAGAATAATGCTCATGATGATCTAAATTTAGTTAAGTAATTTGGGCCATCTGTAAGAATTATATACATGACATTTTAATCAGATAAGTTCAGGTGATACTTACAAATGAATAGGTAAAGGATCTATACTGATTTATAAGCAAGTTTAAAAACCTTTGACACTGTGCTAGCCGTTGGTTAACAAATTACCGACCTGTTCCTAGGTCAAAAGGTAAAGAAGTGTCTAAAGCAAATATGATTAACAAATTTGGGATAACCTTATTATATTCCTATGTGTTTTATAATGTGATGAGAGCCAACAGTTTTAACTATATAGTTTTCAAGGTGAAAAAGTAAGCTAAAAACATTAAACTATTCCAACATTGTTTCCTCCTACTCTCTGCAGGATCTACCTTCTTGGCTGAGGGACCATTGTCATTTAGGTGATATAGTCATAGATATGATGACTATATATAGTCATATATATGACCATATGATTATAGGTCATAAGGTCCAGACAGCTACATAGGGACATTATAAAAGAAACAGGTGGTCAACAATGCTTTGATAGTACCAAAATGTCACTCAAATCGCTTTGAGCCCTTAATTTAAAAACTTTAGTAACAGACCCCAAAAATCTTACTTTGAAGGAAAAAATAACCTTTTTATGAGGAAAGGTTAAATCTGTGTGATATTCTGAGAAATAAACATCAGAACCTCATCAAACACAGAAGTTCATAAAGTAATGAAAGATTATGAAAAACTGATACCATTAGACTGATCTTTTCGATGTCTCTATCAATAGGTTATTGTAGCAATGGAAACTGTTATCTTAACCAAATTAGCCCCCAGGGTTTTTTTTTAAATAAGAAAGCTGGGGTTTTTTTGATTTATTGGATCTCAGTCTTTCAAAGTGTAAAGTAAGTGAACATTTTTCATGTGAACAGTTTTGTGCAATTAGAAAGATTCAGTGCACTAACTTTAAACCAAAAAGAATTTCACAGGTTTTCTTGGCCTTCCTTATGTTAGCAGTCTCTTTACTGATTATAGAAAATCATTAAATCTCATACTGTAAATTATATTGAGTTTTGACACAAACCAATGCTACAGTTGCCATAGCTTATTCTTCTAAAACATTTACTCCCAGTGATTTTCTGGACGAAGCTTGTACCAACACTAGGCAATGATCCTGAACAATTCAAACATAATTTAAGTTTGATTTTTCTCCCAAGAAACTGAGGTGAACAAATCCTGGGTCTAGAAGTACAGTTGTGGGGATTGCCTTTTTTTGCCTAGTCTAACTGAAAATAAAACAGTTCCTCTTGCACATATTTGTTGGTTCAAGTCCAGCCATCAGCTACTTTATTTGACCTATTTGTTGTACACTGCTTTTTTCCTGAGGTAGTGGATCTGTGACTGTCATAGCATGGCAGGTTTTGTTCAGTACTTCAGAATATTTTCACAGACCACTGGTTGCTGGATTCTCAGCAGCTTTCATGTTATTCCACTCAGTTTGATGTGGTACTAAGTACTTGAATTTCATCTTGTCTTCAGCTTATTTGACTTTTTATGTGAGAAGAGCTGAAGCCAATAAAAGATGTTTGTGATGCATTTTCTAGAGAATAGCCCATATAAATAACTCTACTATGCTGTCATTTAAAAATAAATTCTGGAATGGTACAGGTAGCGTCAGTATTACTTGAATTTTTCTTTTGATCATATGATAGTACAAAGATGCAGTAAAAACAACAATGTGGTTGCCTCTATTTTCAGGCAGCTGAAAATAATTCTGAAGAGTCCAACTGAAATTACAAGAGAGTACTAGACAGACAATTTAGCAATCATCTGATTGGATGTATATGTGAGTCATTATCAGCAAGGGGGGCAAAATGGGACACTGATTTTGGCATAACTTGAAAATAAACATCCAGCTTTCTTATTCCTGATTCTTCAAATCCCATATTGCCAGAAAGTGTTAACTTGACAGAGCAAAAAAAGAGTTGTGAAACAGTTATTAAAAAGAATATAATATTCCAGAGCATACTGCGTTGATTAACCTGTAGATTTCTGCTGTCCATAGTGTAGAGTATTTCAATCAGAGATGCTGAACATTGTGGAATAATTGAATCAGGAAGAAATAACAACAAAGGGATGATTTCAATCAAAACAAGTGATACTTAATTGCACTTCTGTTCTGATTAGGGACACAAGTAAAAAAGAATATAAGGCACCTTACAGAACAAATGCCAATCAAAAGAAGTGCCTGGTGAAAAGATTTTAGCAAAATAATTGAGGATTTTTAATGAAGTTGAAGATTTGTCTGATGATGTAATGAGATCTGTGAAAGACATTTGACTTAGAAATGTCAAAATTTATATTTTTCAAAACCCTAAAATATTGTTAAACCCCCTAATTTATCACATATAATTTATGCTAAAATTTTCTTGCCATAGGTCTTGAAATTCAGCTTCAAATGAGGAATTATCATCAAAGAGTTATATTGATTGTAATAGGGTTCATAGTGTACATTTAAAAAAATTTTTATAAATAGTCTGGAGGAAAACATAAGACTATGATCTATTTTCTAAGTATAAAAATACCTGGTGGCAAAAAGTTGAAGCCACATGAACATAGATTTGTAATAAATTATGCATAAATAAGGCATTTTAACCCCAATCACAACCATTTTAAAAGTCCACCAAAAGTGTAGTTCGTTCTGGATTGCTGAATACTTTTGAACCCATATTGAATATATTTTTTCTTTCTAAAACTAATACTTTATTTCAGTTCAGGAAATACCAAAAGCTGATTTTACATGAGAGTCTGTTTTCATCTCTTGTAGTCATAAAATCTATGAACCATAATAAAATGTTTCAGTCAAAGAACTTCTCAGTTCCCAGAAATGTATTTAGTTCTCTTTGTTTTTGTTAGGCTTGCTTTAATGTCATGTTTCAGCTCAATAATTCCTTAGGGATTTCAGATATACATGTGGAAATAAATTGCATATATTTCGATAAACTTATTTTCTTACATCAGAACTATAGTAATACCCTTTTTCAAAAAGGTTAAGAAAAATGAAAATAATTGATTGTTTGTTAGAATTAGAGTTAGCTACTCTAATTCTAATATTAAAAATTCCTTTATAAGCATGTTGATGCTAAAAGTACCTTCATCATAACTTTCATTATTATGCCCTAGAGAAATAAATAGTCAATAAACTACAACTAGATTATTAACTAGAGCTTAAACAAAACAGTTGTTTAACACAACCTGATAAATCAACCAAATGTCAAGCAAAAGAAGGGAGGAAAACACAGTGTTCTGAAGGTCAACAGGTCTCAGGAGGACTGTTAGAGTAACTTTTCACTAATGAGATTTCTGGTAACAGGGCAGGGGGCTGCAGCGGTGTCCCCTGGGAGAAGGTTCTCGAAGCTCCCCCGGCTCCGAGTCGGAGCCGCCTCTGGCCGAGGCCGAGCCCATTGGTGATGGCGGCTGCGCCGCTGTGATAACGTGTTTAAGAAGGGGGACCTGGGAGGAGTTGGAGCTGTGAGGAGGAGCTGCGAGGAGATCGTCTGTGCCAACACCGAGGCCAGTGGAAGGAGGAGGAAGGGGGGAGCTGTGCTGGAGCAGAGAGCCCCTGTACCCCGTGGTGAGAGGGCAGGGCCCCCCCTGCCCCCATGGGGGGCACCGGTGGGGCAGATGCCGCCCTGCAGCCCCTGGAGGAGCCCACAGCGGAGCAGGCGGCTGCGCCCGAAGGAGGCCGGGACTCTGAGGGGAGAAGCAGCCCCCGCTGTTGTAGTTCTGTGCCGGAGAGCTGCAACATGTGGGGGGGACCCACGCCAGAGCAGCTCGGGGAGAGCTGCAGCCTGGGGGAAGGACTCAGCTCGGAGAAGGGTCATGGAGAACTGTCTGCTGGGAGAGGGGAACCACGCTGGAGTGGGGCAGAATGTGAGGAGTCCTCCCCATGAGGAGGAAGAAGTGATGGGAGTAACTGCAGCCCCCATTCCCTGCCTCCAGTGCTGCTGCAGAGGAGAAGGTAGAGAAACTGGAGGCAAAGCTGAGCCCAGGAAGAAGGGAGGGGTGGGGGGAAGGAATTTTTAAGATGTGTTAAAGCTTCTCACTGCCCCACTCTGTCCATTAAGTGGTGTTGTTGTTAGTGTCTGAATTAAACTGATGTTCTTTTTCTTCCCCTGGTGAGTCTATCTTTTACCCATGACCATAATGTGTTGATCGTCCCTCTCAGTCCTTATCTTAATTCCCAAGACTTTTATATTCTTTTTCCCATTTTTGAGGTGGAAGGGGTGAGTGAACTGCTGTGTGGTGCTCAGTTTGCCTCTGGACTCAAATTATGATAACTTAGTTACCAAAGATAATTTTCTATTTCATAGTTTTATCTCAGCGGTTTGAAACAATTATCAGCTCAGTGTCTGTATCTTGTTGGAGTTCTTCTAACAATGTTTTAAAACTATAGTTTGATTCTAGAATGTTTTTACTGAAATAAAAACTAAAAATATTAACTCAAATGCTCATAAATTGTCATATGGCTAAAACCCCATGTATAGCATTGTCAATGAGCCAGATGTAACAACATTATATTATCTTAGGAATGTGGGTGTACTGTGTATACTGGAATTTGTTTTACTCATAATTCTGCGAAAAATGATGAAGCTGAGAATATTTTAGACTAGATTAAAATTACAAAAAATGAGCTTCAGGTCACAGCTGTCCCTAGTCTGGGGTATATAATATTTCAAAGCATGCTCTGTGGTAGAGAATTATGGGTTTTTTGATGAAGACCATAAGAAATTCTTTGTTGTTCTAAGGTTTTTTTCCTTTCCATCCCATTTTATTTCTTTCCAAAACTGGAATAAAGGGTTCTGTTTTGAAGTCAAATCAGACTGCTCTGCTTCTGATCCAATTTCCTTTTCTGACTTCTTTATTAAATAACATTTTTTTTCCTCAGTAAAATAGTTTTCAGTCTCAAAGAAAGAAAAAAAGACTGTTTGTCTTTTAAGAAGAAATGGGATAAACTGTGAACTCTTTAAAGAAATTAATTTCTGGGATAATAGATTTAGTTTTACATAGTAAATAAATATAGATGTAAAGAGAAAGGGAAATAAGACTATGATATAATATTTCCAGAGTAGAGTGCAATGTTGTATGAAGAAGTTAATAGATGCCATTTTGTTTGCATAAACTATAAATATTAAAAAATGCCATTATAAGTAATAACAGGGCTCTATTTTTTTTCTTCACAGTAACATAACAGATTAGACTTACTGCCATTTCTTCACTAAATGTACAATTAGTTTATAGTATTTTGCACTACTGTCATCACTGATGTGATTCTTGTCTCTGAAAGTGGCAGCAAAATTGAGCAGATTCTGAACACTCACGACTTCATTAAAATTATTTGAAAAGTTACTGGATTTCTTTTCAGAAGCTGGAGAACAAAAATCTCAGTCCATGAAAACAGTAGATCTTATGTCGTACCACAAGCTTCTCCACCATTCTTCAGTAATATGCTAAGTACTTTTGCAACAGATATTTTATATTACATAGCAGACATCTTGATCTATCATAAACACAGAAAGGTATTAAAATCCATACTTATATTAAAGGCCTTCAGTAATAACATTACTGTAATAGGCTATTGGTTCTACACCATGAGCTCTCAGATCCAAATTCCTCTAAAACACATCAATTTTACTTCACTGATGCTCTTTTAAATTCAGGGTTTTTTTCTTTATTTACATTAATATTAAAAAAAAAAAATCAATTCTAGAATGAGGCTGCTGTGTAAGTCATTGACTAAAAGATTAATCATCTTTCTTCCTCAGATTCTGACACTGATCAAAAATAAAAATAAAAATATTATGAACAACAGAATGTTCAATAATCCATAAAGATTATGGTTAATAGTATAGGAACAGCAGTGAGATATCAGTATTATCCTAAGTTATTTTATTTCCAAACAACTATAAATAAATGTCAGAGACATACAAAATGCAATATATGTTTTTTAAAAGATCAGCCCTTCAGAATCAAAACTTGCAAAAAGCAAAGGTGTTTGATGCATGTACTATTTTGAGAGAAGTTATCAGGGGATTATCAAAAAATGTAAAAGGTTCTACATTTTGTTGTATTAGATACTTCTCTTCAAAATAATAACATTTTAATTTTCTTGGGTTTGCTTGAAATGATGAATTTATCAGAAATTTATTTTAGAGGATGCTTGTACCGTGAGTTATGTTTCAAAAAGTAAAATATCAAGAATTCAAATTTCAAACAAAAGAAATATTTATTTTTTAAAAATAAGTAAAACAAAATGAACACGAGTGATTGCGATTCTGGATCTCATGTTCCAACATACCTGCATTCAGCTATAATGAGATTATATTTTAGCAGGATCATTTCACAGAATTGCTAGTCTTAACTTAACAGGGAAACCACTAGAAAGTATAATACAATTTAAAAATTAGAATGTTCTTTTAGCCATTATAAAGTAAATATTTTCTTATGTGTAACTCCAGCTGTATTCATGTAGGTAATTAAAAAAAAAAATTGGTTTATTTTATGTAACAGGAAATGTGACCTCTAGGTAGGACTTCAAAAGACCTTAGCTGTGAAGGTCTAGTATTATTACAAAGTTTTGATAAAGAAGCTATAGACATAAAATACTACTAATATACTTTGCTATCAGTTTAGTTTTAATATCAGTTAAATAAATTCAGAAAGCTTCACTCTTTCCCTATAAAACATTCTCACAGTTATGTGCCATAGGTCCAAAATCAGGCTAACAGACTTTCAAAAAGAGGTAGTGAATACATACGTCTCATACAGAGTTCAGCATATACTAGGAACGGGTTGCTTTTTGACAACTATACAACAAAGTTGTAAAGAAAGGGAAGAGTTATAGATCCTCTATGGTATGGTGTGCATGTGAATATTAATGATAAATACTATCTAACTTAGGAACGACTGCCAGAGCATCTCTGACCATTTTCTCAGTTCAACTGATCTTTGATGTGGTCTGAAAGCCACAAGGAGTGTGTGGATTGAGCACTTTTCTGTGATGGTTCTGTCTGTCGTTCCCTATAGCATGGTCCATGTTACCTAATTTTGATAATTCTGATGATGAAAAAAATCGAGTTTAATAGCTACCAAAAGAATTGGAAGGTGCTTCCCAGAGTGTGTTAGCTCTTTATTTGTATACTGAGGATTTAGTACTGAATTGATGTTTTTCATGCACATGAAAACAGAACTTCATGCTTATATTCATACAGACACCTACCTTCTTGCCCAGATCTTTTTTCTAAAGTTTCATATTGTATGTAAATATTCTATTTGATGTCATCTACCTTTTCGAATTCACATCAAGAACTTAGAGAATGACTAACTGACTTCTCTGGCTAAGGTCAGAAAATAGAAGATTTCTATTGACATCTCTCTTCACAGGTTAGCCATGGCCACAGTCTAGGTCTATCTCCAAACTACCTCTTACAATATACAGAATATCAAATAGCGGTAAACATACCATTTGTCTTCATTATGTTTCATTCATGTTGTACATGCAAATAGAAGATATGATCACCAGTGATACTGTAGCACTTAAATCCCCATATTAATCCTATAGCTCTTGATCAACACATTTCTATTTAAAGACTTGTGGCGTGTGTCCAAAGGCCTGTACATTTCTGGAATGAGAAACAATCAGAGAGGTAGTATAGGTCTTACAAAGATCCTATTCATACAAAAAATGCAGGAGGCATTACATGTATTAAATTGTGATTGACTCGGAAGATGTAAGCCCAATCCATTTTCTCTTAGCGGTAAGAAAGAGGCTTGATCACTCTATTTCTCTTCCAGAACAAGGGAAAAGATATGTTTGCAACAATCATGACAAGAAGAAAAAATAAGGAGCTAAACGTTACAAAAAGCAGTCATTTGATTGAAGTATCAGTCTGTGTAATGAAGTCTGCTCATTTTAATTGTTCTTCCTCCTGTAGTACTGCCATAGTATTTTGCAGCGTTATGAAGAAATACAGGTGCTTTTTACACAAAAGATGGCCTGTAGTGCCTCTGAGAGAAAATGCAACCATTCAGATCTTAAAGCAAGAGCTACACTTTCTGTGACTATAAGTTTAGTTTATTAGTAAAACATTGCGCTATCAAATACAGACATTCCTTGTTTTTGAAATGAAAATGCATTTCTGTCCCATTGTTTATTTATCTCTGTGAAAATACACTTGAGAACATAGTAGACTTCTAAATCTCTCAATGTGATGGCTTCAGAGTGTACATTAAAAGCAAACTACGTTATCTGAAATGCACGCCTTGCCCTGTGGTTAACCTAACTTGCAATGGTAGCTCTTCCATTTAATTCTTTGATACCTTACAGTTCATGTAGGCACACAGGATCTCACCAGCTGAGAGTACTATCGAACACATCCCTGGAACATGCTTTGATATTGATTAAAAAGTCCTTTATTTTCAGGGCCAGGATTTTTAAAACTGAAGGCCCGAAAAACCACCTGCAAGGAAAAATGTCTGTAAGATCTGAAGATTCATGCCATTTATGTGCCTGTGTGAACAAACAAAATCCATCAGTGCACAAATATTTAATTATATTCACCCTATTTGCAGCTACCTTTACAATAATTCAGCCTGCAGAAGTACTTAAATGAATATGAACCATGACCCGCTTAATAAAAACAGAACGAAAAAATATCATACTTTCTTGGGAAAGAAGGTAATAATATGCTATTCTAAAAGTCTTGTCTAATAATACTTAAAAATACTACCATAACTGTTATAAACCACATGAAAAAGATTAAGGAAAAGATTAAGAAAAAGATAGACTTTGAGACTTTCTGTCCTTCAGCAAACTCAGAAGGGCACATTCTCATATATATATATATATATATAAAACACATGTAAGTCCACTGAAGTGAAGTCCTCGAATCCTCCAGATAAACTGGCACATCTGACTGAAAAGTAGCCTAAAAAGCGACTTATACAAAGGATGGCTAGTTAGCATTTAAATAAATTCATACAGATTAAATTTAACTGTAATGTTGATCTGTACTGCTTTTTAAAATTATTTTTTTCGTTGTTTTTCAGAAATATTCCAGAAAGACTATATTGCTGATGAAATTAGCAAAGAATCTTAAATGAGATTGGAGGTATTTGGAAACTAGAACAACTTCCAAACATTTACTAGCTATTGTGAAATAAGTTTATTAATGTGGATTTTAGAGAGGTGATAAACAGAGATCACCCTATTATTATATTGTCAGAGGAATAATATATATATATATATATATATATGCTCCATATTCTCCCATATTTTCATATTTGGGTTGGATTCTTAGTAATTATTGACCATGTCTGTTTATCAGTATCTCCCTTTAATAATAACTTTTGATTCTCCCCAGTTTTACAGATAGATAGAGGCCTCATATTTTATATTTCTGAAGTTTTACAGAAACGGGAAGAGATGATGAACTGCAAATGCCTTAGCTGAGCTCACGTACTGCTGGAAACGAGAGAAAAGGAAACCTTATAATTGCATGACCCAAGAGTAAAACTGCAGTAGCCCTTTAGACATGAAAATCAATCAGCTACAGTACCTCTGTCCTTAGGAAGGTAGGGTTCATTATATCTAGCTTAGAGAACATTAATTCTCTGTAAGCATGATTTACCAGCTACACCTGTACTAATAAATAAAACAGGTCAAGACTTTTCTCTGTCCATAAGGGACAAGTGGCACAGGTCTCATCCATATAATTAAAATTTCTGTCCTCCCAAAATGTGCCCATCTTCATACGGTATAATGAGACCTGCCTGTGCTGTGCCTTCAGCTGTGCCCAGGAAATGCTTGGGGGAGTGCTGGCTGGTGTGGAGCAAAGCTGCATCAGAAACCGTGTCAACAAGATAAGAAAATATACAAGAGCATGGTAGCAACTGAGCTGTGTCCTTGACCTTTTTTGTATACTGATATATAGATTATACCATTGTCATCCCATCTTTAGTTACCTCAGCATATATCTTTCCTGTATAAGTTCTATCTCTTCTTCTATATTAGAAGAAAACTAATTACTTGATATAAATATGTGGCCTATAACTCTCCAGTGATACAAGGAGCCTAAGGTTTTGAACCTCACCTTGCTGACTAAAGCTTTTAGGTTTCCTTAAATCAAAGTCGTTTAGCATCTTTCATCCTTACTGCTTTCTGAGCACAGATGAAGGAATTCTGTTGTTCCCTCTTTGACATTCAGAACAGTGCTTGAAGTTTAGAGCCAGACTCTTCCCTCCAATATGTTTTTTTCCCGTGAATTATAGAATTGCTCCGATTTCCTTATTTCAAGTGAGATCCACCTGGGTGTATCTCATTAAATGTAACTTGACCTTTTTTATCTTTTCTTCCTTGTAGCTATGAAAGCCCGTTTTGACACTCTTTCTTACTTCAGACTCACCAGAGAGCTGAGATCACTAGCAGTGGTTTTCCCTCTTTTGGTAGGGTGGCATTAACATCTTAATTTTTTTGCCTTGCATTTGGAAAAGTTTTGTTTTGCAATTCCACATCCAGCTCGAAGCCGAACTCAAGTACTTTCACCTGTCTTTAGGTACCACATTGTCCTACGATGTTCCCATGCCCGTGCTCAGCCTTTCAGGTCTAAAGGCTCGCAGTTCTGGCTCGTCAGGTAGCCCCACACAAAGAGTCTCTAAGCTCACTGTAAGTCACGCCTCACGACATAATACAGAATCTAACAGCTTATAATTGCACACTGATGAACTGTATGCTGATGAGTTCCCCGAATCGTGGCAATCACTGTTGTGTCAGTGGGAGTCCTGGAGTTTCCAGGGTGAACTCACTTGCACATTTCTCTGCCCAAGTCTGATCTTAGGCCGTTTCACGTGTGGAATCACAGTCTGTCAGGCTTCCCATCGCACTGAAAGCAGGGACTACTCCTGTGTTATAAAGCTGTGATCTGAGTTAAATTTGATTTAAAATATGTTGTGGATTTCTTACATATGATCTGCGGTATATGCACAGTAATTCTTCCTCTCAACTAAATGAGACGATTAAAACCAAATATTTGTGGTTTTATTTCCTTGCATCCCTCAAAACTTTTGAAACCAGTACCCCAGTTCATGAGAGTGAGTGCTATTAGCAGAGCTTCTGATACATATAGTCTATTTTAAATAGTAGATATATATTAAAATAGGCCACAATGTACATAGAACTTATGTATAGTCATACTTCATATAATGGGATTATATATATGATTAATTGTGCATCTGAATCTTTCTGTGGTGCCAGGCACAGATGATAAAGTAAAAGGGATTCAGATTACTCAATTTTTCTCTTAAGCAGCACCTTTTCTGAGCCATAAATACATGGTTTAGGAGTAATTGATTTTCTCTGGTAGGGTGCATGGCTTACATTCTAGCAGCAGAAAAGCAGTGTTAAACAGTCAGTTATGCTAAATATCAGTTTTCATTGTCACAGTTGTTTTGGTCTTCTTGCTAAGATGATTTTCATCAATAAATCAGTAATTTTGCTTTGATCTACATTTATCAACCTTCTCTTACTTCATCTTTATTTAAGTTCCCATACACTAGCCATCTGAATTCAACTCTGTTTATTTTTATTTTTACTACACTTTATATAATGTTTTACTGGAGACTTCTTATACAGCAGATGCTTTTCTTGCTGTCTGTTGATTAATCATATTTCATATTATTTGCTCTCCCACAGCATTTCACACTTTGTGCTCAATAGATGCAGTATATCATAAACTACATTATTGGTTCTCAGATAAACATGTCTATCTTTTACTAGCTACATTATTAACGCTGCTATTTGCATTTCTGCACTTACAGCTGCCATTATGAATATGTCTGATGTTTTCATAGTACTGCTTTCCTAGTTGATTTGCTAGAATTTTATTTCAACAAGTTCAGATTACCCCAGAAGTTAGTAGTTTAATGGTCTTTATCTAATTGTTGTAAATTGAATATAGCATGTCATTTGTAAACATACAGCTTCAGTGATCCCTAAACATGGGCATTTAGCTTGTTCTTTTTTATACTTTAATATTTGTGTTCTTTAATAATTTTCCTGTCACCTCAGTTTTAAATTTTATATCATTTAGTATTTTAGTTTTACTGGTTTTTTCTTTCAAAATGTCTATATATGCCAAAGAATCATCTAATGTCCAAGGCAACATCTGATAGTTAACAGGGGCTCAACACATTTGTCTAGTAAATAAGAAGAAATACTTTCTCTGTTTAACTTTCAACAGAAATTCTTGTGAGCTTAAGATACTCAATACAAAATACCCTGGGGGATTTGCATTTCTGCTATTACTTATCCTATCTGCTCTTTTTAGTGAGAAAAGTTAAGATTGCTTGTTTTATAAATTTAATTTTTAACATTTATTATTTCTCCACAAGTGAGTCTCTTTCACTTGCACATCTGCAGTCTCACTGCTTACATCCTCCAGGTTCTGATCTAAAGCCATTATAGCAATGATAACGTTTTCATGGCTTTCAAATAGAGTTTGAAATGGAGATTAGCCATGGACTTCTCTTCTTTGTTCATATGGTTCTTAAGAAATGCGTAAGAAGCCTCATTTCTGCTTTCAGAAATGCAGAAAGAGGGGAAGGTACATGTTTATCTTTGTTTCCCGTCTTTCGTAAACCCGCATCAGATGGCATGTATTTTACTGGAATAGTAATGTATCATTTTCATTATGGTAGATGTTGTTTGATGAGCTCTTGCTGTCTCCTTTGACCTGATAGTATGAAACACAGGCTGATAGTTGTCAAGGAAAAGCAGTCCTTGGAATGCAAAGGTCTCAAATTCAGGTCTCTAAGTGTACGTATTATTTACTAAATTTGCCATACATTTCTTCCTTCAAATATTCCACTTACAAAAATCTTCCTCACTCCACCAGTATCTGAAAGGTAACTTTTCCACAATTGCTCGAAAAGCTAAAGGTCTATCCCAACATCCATTTTCAGGACTTATTATCTAGATTTTACATTGTGAAACCTCTTGTCTTCTATATCCTTCTTAAAGAAACTTTTTAAGTTTAAAGACTTGTTTCATGTTTGAAGTTTACGTCTCTGGGCTGCCAGATCATCTTGTTCGTGGCTTGCTTTCCACCTAGATGAAAAGTTTTAACCACCACATTAAGGTTTCTGGGCAGACTTAGCCATTGTCGTATGGTCTGCTAGCTTCTGAGCGAGTTATTTGGCTTCTGCTTGGAAATAACTGTTATTTTTAAATGCAGGAATGTCTTATGCTGTAGGTGGGTAAGTTAAGAGTCACACCAAAAGACAGCAATCACTTTCTTAATTTCTAATAGGACCTAGGAGTGTCTGATCATTTAAATGACAGACTTTTAATCCTATTTTAAAATTATTTATTGACTTGCTGGTATTATTTTTTATTCTAGTTATCAGTATCTGTTTGATAACACAGGAGTATATATGATGGTAAAAGTACCAAACAAATAGCATTTCCTGCAAAACAAGGGACTTACATCTTAATGGTGATATTCATACTGCTAAATAAGCAGAGATAGCGAGGCTGGGCTGCAAACTGTCTGTTAAAAAACATCCAGGAAGCAGGCCTCCCTGCCATGGCAAAAATTACCTTTTCTCTGAGAAGTTGCATTGCTTGTGCATGCCTTGCTGGCAGCTTAGTTTTCTTTCTCTCCCCACCTGGTTAGGATCAGGTTGGAAAATTGCTATCTTTTGTGTAGAAAGTACAATAGATGCTGGTTCCCTGGTGCCATTCCTGTGCTCCCAGGATGTTCCCTTGAAGCCACCTTGAATTTCCTCAGCAGGACAGTTCTTCTTAATGTCTCATAATACCGCTAAAGGAAAAAATACATGGAGCTCTCCATTTTTTCTCTAGAAAATATTGTTTCATGTAGGGGAAAAAGCTGGTAAACATAGTGTAAAAATTACATTTTAAAGTTTTTTTTTTGGCATACCTTCATAATGGTAACTCTTCCTTTCTTTGCAATAGAACTGTCATAAGAAACAGGTTGGAAAACAACTGCTATGCATGGTTTCTATATATTCGTAACACTTGCCAATACTGTTCTTTGTCAGTTAAAAATGATTGCTGAAGGGAGTAATACAGTGAACTGAAGCAAAAGAAAATAACTTGTTAAATCAAAAGTAGAATTATTTAAGTGGCCAAGTGATAGTTCGATTAAACTGAGATTATGTTCATGCAGCCTGACTTATATTTGTTATTTTGACTAACTGAAGTCATTAGAAAAAGATTTAGACATATTTCAAAGCAATCAGTACTCATAGTTAACATCATTTTGTGACTAGAACTAATGCTGTGTTTCGCAGAAGAGTATTTTGCTAGCTTGCTGTGCATACTATCTTAGTGTTTTACAAAAACATGGCAAACAAGAAGAACTTGATAAAAAAACATATCCTAAAAATAAAGGTACTCTTCAAGAACTCAAACAATCTAATCTTTATAAATTATATTTCTCTCATATCATCCATCACAAAACCCTATTCAATCAGTTCAGTTACATCATTCCATCATCATTAATGGTCCATTGCCTTTACTGTGTTTTCAAATCATTGTTTTCAGGCAGCCCAACTTCACTATTGGAAAATAACTTATTAAATCTTCCTCATCACCCAGTTCAACACATTCCAATCTGACACATTAACACATCAGAAAGCTTTATTGCCTTATTATCCAAGTAGTAGGGAAAAAAAAAAAAAAAGTAATTCCCACATCTATTGTATGAATTAAGTCTCATAGTGTGAACTCCCCGCTAGGAAAACCTTTCAAGGGGCTCAGCTTCCTTCTGCTAAAATCTTTCATGTGCTCAACAGTTGTTAATGTAAGTGATTAAACATTTCCCTCATCAAAAGTGCCCATACACCTCTTGTCAAAATTATCTAAGTATTTTATATTCTTGTGTATGATTATTTTATAAAAACAGTAAGAAGGAAGGGGTTCTCACTATTAAAGGTCAACAGGGACTGACCTGATCAGTACAACCATGCAAAGTAAGGAAACAGAATTTCTCAGACTGTGCTGATGTGATGATTAGATGCCTCTGGTGAGTATTTTGAAGCAAGCACTGAAAATACTTCAAAATCTAGCCCTACAATCGAAAGAGGGCAAGATTTTTATTTGTTTATTTTTGTCAAAGGTGCCATGAACTAAAAGGCAAAACATTGTTAAAGATGATAACTTTAAGGAACAGTTAAAGATAATTCAGTAGCTTTTACCTTAGCTGTTATTATGTGGCTTGTTTCAAATGTGGGAATGACAGTTATCTGCTAACTCCCCTATTCTGCTACCCTCACTGTATGCTTTTTTTTTAATATCCTTCTGGTCCAGTTTCATCTACAGTCTTCCTATTTTTTCAACTTTCAGTCATATTTATTGGAGCAGTTGCTGCTTGAGTTTTCCTCCTTGCCATCTACTTCCTTCCCTTCATCTTATCTTCTCTTTCATCCCTTTTCCACTCTTCTTCTTTCATGCAACCTATCTTCTCTTCCTGTGTCAGATCCCTAGCTGAGTTGAGAAAGTGTTCTTTTAAGCCCCATAAGCCAGATGCTCTATATATTAAGAACTGTAATCAAACTGAATTTTCCTCAGCCCTGTTCCTAAAATAGTAGTGACTTCCTGTACAGACAAGTAGGGTGGAAAGCAGAAGGATCATCTCCCTCTAGGTACTGCTTTGCTGCTTTTTTTCTGAAGCCTATTGCTTCTTATATTGCCCATGAATAAGGTTATCAACATGGTGGAAAAATTACATAGACTGTGAAAAAGAAAAATAGATCAGTTTACTCCTGATTTAAGAAATGCTAAGTTTTATAACTCCCGTAAAATATTTTGTTGAAGATATCTTCCTTTTTTGTATTTTTCCTGCTGTCCCACACCTATACAGATATCATTCCAGACATGTAACCTGGGCTATATTAAAAATTCCAGTGCCTCCCAATATGAATTTGTACCTTCTAATGTGACTTCTGGTGAATATGTTCAAAGTTTCGATCTTTAAATTCATACAACTTCTGTTTGTGAGGAATCAGCTCACAAAATGTTATGACTATTGCCCACATTGGTGACATTTGCAGCTTACTCAATCTTCTGTGAAGCCTCCTTGCTCCATTACTTCTAGTGGAACTAATGCTTAGATGCTGTCTTAAGAAATAGGTATCCCTGGTGGCCACAGAGCTCCTTCCTTCCATCTCTTTCAGTCATGGATAGAACATGGGAACAGCAAACAAGTAGTAAAGCTTGCTACAGAAGTTCCAAGTTTAAAACAGAAAAAACAAAACAACAACCAAAAAAAAAAACCCCCCAAAAAAACCCCAACAACAAAAAAACCCAAAAAAAAACCACGACAACAAAAAAGGAGTACCTAGTGATATCTCCTATGTATGCATACAGCATTGTAAAATTTATGTCCTTGAATATATTTACACTTTAGACATCAATATTTATTCAAAGTAAGAAAAAAATCAAGCGTGTTTTCCAGACCTAGATGCAGAAAATGCAGTAGGGCAGCCCATTGTTTCTTGGGAGGCACAAGAGCCCTGGAGTGGTGTGGACAGTTGAGAGTTACTTGCTTTCCTCACACAGTCCACAAATAGATCGTGCCAGGATTTCGCGATGGCAGTAAGCATACGGTATACAGACTCATTAGTGAGCAACAGTGTGGTCAGACAATTTGGTTTAAATTATGAGATAAGGGGAAGAAGGCAGTGCTTACAGTTTCTTATTTCCTCCAGTCCTACTTATCTTAACTGTACCAAACTCATATGAGACCGTATGAGGAACTAAATAGGCTTTAACCTGTCTGTGTTTTCACAGAAATAATGTAATATATTTCTTAAAATGATTGACCTTTCACTGTCAAAATTACAAGTCTGTGCCAAGCAGTTGTTTAATTTCTCTTTCTTTTCACACAATTTCAATGAATAGAATTAAAGATAGACAAAATAATTGCCTAACCTATGTGCCAGAGTTACAAATTCTGTTGAATAGAAACACAAAAACAGTAGGGTTGGGGGCAGAGGAGGAGTGCAGGGAAAGAGAGGAGGAAAAACAGGCAATGGTGCGTGGAAGGTGAACTAATGACACCAGATTTCTTCACTTCCGTAACATATCAGTAACCATAGCTACGTCTGAGCTTTGGGACCTGTACTGTTCCTGGATCCCCAAGACAAGGCTGAGTTTCTTGGATTCAAAAACATCCTCGGCATGCACAGTCCCATCCCTGAGATCTGATTTCCTCAAGAAGAAAACAAGCACTTCTAGGCTGGGAAAAGCCAGAAAGTCAATATGAAACGTACAGATCCTGATTTTACATGTCAGTGGTATGGGAACAGAATCGGAAAAGTCTGTCAGGAACCTCCAAAAGTTCAATTAATTATTTGAATTTGTAAAGACCTACTGACTAATCCAAGCTCCCATTAGTGTTTCTCAGAGCCTCAATGCTCATCTCCCCAAAGGGGTAGAACCCTATCTTCATCTCTTCCATCTCTTCAAACTGTTTCATGCATGTGTGCATATGGACTCCAGCTCTGTGTTTTAAACTCAAAAGAGGGTGTGTCAGTAGAATTCCACATTGAATTTATTTACTGGCTTGGACTTGATGTACCAGGTGAGTTTTGAGTAAGCACCTGGAATTTGTATCCACATACAAACTAAATTTGCACTACTTAAAATTTCTCCACTCAGCAACATTTTTACTTATCCACTATTGAATTTTGCAAAAGGAATTAATTTTTTTTCTGTAATATAATTGCTGTTCTTGCAGTTTTCTATAAAATGTGTCTCTTTAAAAATCATCTTTAAAAGGTGCATTTGCAGCTAAGTACCAACAGTCATTATACAGAATGTGTATGAAAACAGCAAAGCTGCATGATTGATGTTCACGGGTTTCATCTGTTGAATGACAAATATACAGGCTATGAGCTGTGCTTTTTCCCACTTTTGTTTTTCGTAGCATAGCCAACATCTCAGTGAAGCAAAGCTTTTAAGACTAGCAAAAGAGGAAAAGGAATGCAATTACCATGCCTGACATCCTTGATCAAAATGAAAACTGGGAACATGTAATTGTTTGAGAGAAACTGCAAAAAGGTGCAACTCTGGACTTCCTTCAGGTGTGAGGCAGAAGAGAAGTAGCCTCAATGTCCAACATGTGCTTTAGGCTTTTTGTCTGGGGATTTGAAATGAACAAACTAGTAGTTTGGAGCTTTGGGGAGAAAAGTGGTTTATCTGAGTGAATACTAAAGACTTGTGAGAACCTTACCACAGGTGAGGAGTGTTCACTTAAACGCATGGGGGGCAGGAAGGATTGTGTTGATATTTGTTTCTTTTCCATTAGGGATTTTTGTCGGAGGTAGAAGTGCCTACAAAATTTATTATTTTTCATTAGACTACTGCAGTGCGGCGCTGAGTTTGTAAGCAGAACGGAGGTTTCTGGAGGCATTTTAAATCTTGAGTCCTTTTCTGTCTTATATAAGAATCTTATTATTTACTGTCCCTGAGCAACAAAGCTGCAGATTTTGCTTCTTATCATAAGAGATGTTTATTTCAGTTTTATAAAATTAAAATAAAAATCCTATAAAAAGCATAAAGTGTATGCAATATTAAGGCTAGAACTTAAATTTGCTCATTCCTTCTTATGTTTTGTCAACAGCAGCAAATCAGAAACTTGCTGGTAGTTTTAAAGGAAGATAATTTATTAAGCATAAGCGGTAATGGTACGTATAATGCCTGGAAGAAAGAATCCAGACACACAAGAATGCAGACATGGACAGATGGGTTTGTAACCAGAGTGCTTATGGCAATAACAATGCTTTAAATCTGGTTTTCTTTAGGGAAGAGCCACAGTATTTATAAAGCTTTAAAAAAATGCCAGATGAAACAGTAAGTATTTGTGCATCAAAATACTTCACTTGGTGTATGGAGCTTCAGAGCCTGCCTTGAAGTACATGAAACTGAGTGCAGAGGTCAAATCAGGCACTAAACGGCACAGCAGACACTGATTTTGTGACCAGCTGAGACCTTACGCTTGAACAAAGGGCAGAGTCAGGGATGTGAGCAGAAATACAAGTTGGAAAATCCACGTTTCAGTAAATACTAAACTATAATACTTGTCTAGATGTTCTGCTTTGTGTGTTTTAGTTATTTTGGAATTTGGATCGTTTGGGGCGGGGGTGGGGGTGTGTGTGTGTGTATCTTTGTGTATACAAAGGAAGATATATACCAAGGAAGCGATTACCAGTAAATAGCTAAGGTGAGTTACTGTGTTATGTTATGGAAGGCTACAGAGGTAGAAAGAGGCAAAACAGACAAAAACAGACAAAGAGAAAGACAATCTACAAGGAATATAATCGAAGACCTAGACAAAGCTCTTTTCTTCACTCTCCTGAGGTTCATTCCTTATGGGTCTTTTTATACTATGTTTATTCTCAACATGGAACTAGACCTCTGTCTTGAAAAAACACATCCACTGACAGTTGTCACGAAGTGAATATGTGGAAGGTTAATATCTGCTTTCATATGAGCAAGGCAAATGAACTACGTGAGATCTATAGGCTTAGAAAAACTGATGCCAGTTCCTTTTTGCAGCTTCTAGGGAGGATTTTTAAAGCAACAATTTTACTTTTATCATCCTGCCTTTGATACCAGAAAGATCACAATCTCTAACTCCTGAGTCAATTTTACTCCTCTTCATTGCATGCCAACAGCATGAGTACTCCCTGGGCTTCTATCTACAGGTACGTGAGGCTGCTGCTAATTTGAGACCTGCTCCTGAAAGGAGCTGGCACTTGCAACTCTCATTAATATCAAATAAGATAGAAAGAACACAGAGCTTTGAAACCCCACCACTGCCATTTTGCAATGGACTCTTAAAAGGCCTGTCACATCCCATCTCCTCTGCTCTAAGCATTTGGATTTTCTTCTAGCAATTATCATCCTGCTTACTGTGTGTTCATGCACCAGAATATCTAAAGAACACATTCTTCTGGGTACACACAAGTCTGGACATCACCAGAGTCCCTGAAGCATCTTTCACATTTTTTTTCTTCTCAGCACATGGGCTAAGAAGTCTTTTGTGCTCCAACAGTTTTATTTTAGTCCACATTTCTGCAACTAACTGACATTTTGATAAGCATGGCAAGACTTTTCAAAAGAAACAATATGTTTCAGGGATGATAGGTTCAGGGAAAAAAGATAAAAGCCTAACCTAAGATAGCTAATCTGTTCCACTGTTTTGTGAAAGATGCAGCCTTAAATTTCTAGTTTCTTATGCTTCCTCATTTCTGGATTTCAACCTATCATAGGCTGGGATGATGTAATCTCTGCAGATGTCAATCACTTCCTCAGATTTTGGTGGGCTGGGGTTTATTGTGATGAAAGCAACTGGGAGAGATGTATCACCAGACGTACTTTCTGCTGAACATGAAGTGCTACATATACTTCTCTGACCTTCAGAACATAATTGTGCTCAATGTTGTATAACAAGATTACCTATATTTTTCAACACGTTATGAGGAGAAGGAAGGTTTCCTTATTTTCATCCTGCTATTCAAGGAAATCCTTGATTAACATATGGTGCTGCTGTGACAAAAAAAAAAAAAAAAAAAAAGAATGTGCTAAACCTGTAAACTTACATCTGTAAAAAAACCACTAGAGGACATTCACAATGGAAGCATCCATTCTGATTTAGAAAGAAATTATACCTCTATGCAGTAATATGAATACATTATACGCTTTTATGTAGACACGTATATGTAGAACTATGTTATAATCTTTCATATATGTAAATTAAACACATATGTGCCTTAACCAGTAGTTTCAAAAATTATCTGCAATAATATAGTCTACAATTTTAATAATCAAAGGAAAGCTAAACTCAGCAGGGCTATGATTTCCTTCTGGTAGGAGGCCAAAACCAGGATTAGAAGTCCAGAGTTTCTAATTCTCAGACCACAACTTGATCCATTAAATTGTGTTGTCTCAAAAAGTCACACAAAACAAATTCATTAAAGCCAATATTATGTTCTGCACTTCAGAGGTATGGTTTTAGCTGTTACACAGTGCACTGTGATATAAGGAAAAGCACTTTTAGGTTAAAATGTTTATGTTCTGTTCATTTGCATATAGGTCAGTCTGTTGAATAATGCATATTCTCTTATACCTATTATCACAAAGTACCTGGAGTCTGCCTCTGGATAAATTAAGCACATCTTGAAAGCCCACAGAAAGAAAAGATTAGGCAGCTGCTCTGAAACTTTTTTTCCCCAAGAATTATTTTGGGGAAGAATAAAAATGAACGTGTTAGATGCCTAAAAGTGTTTCCCATCAGAAGATAAACTGTTTTGCATTCCAGTATAGATTGTTCTGAAATTTGTTATGCGATTCTTATATGTTTTTGTAGTGGTGTGAGGAATAATTTCACATAGTTACACACAGGTTTTTTATTGATCATTACAAATAAACCCCTTCAAAATAAAGTTTTGCAAAAATATTTTGGATGTACACAATCTACCTTTGTATAAATATAAAAGGGAAATATACAGGTATAAGTAAATGCATATATACAACTGTAAAACCACTCCTGAATTATGTATTATATAGAAGTGACTTCAGTGAAGCCTAGTACTGGAAGACTTTGATGGCATAATAATTAATGTAAGGATGAAGTCTAAAATAAATAACAGCTAGCTTGTATTATTCATATTGGCTCCCTGAAGGTGTTAGATGCTTGCCCTGAAAAGTACAGTTCGCTTGTTCTTCAGTAAGTAAATAAATAAATAAATAAATTGTAATTAGTATGATATTACAGATTCACCATAAACCCCAAATTTCTGGATGTTGCCACAACAGTGACCATTTACTGAACTGTCAGAGATGTATTTCTGTCCCTGTTACAACCGCAGCACTAACGTCCTGTTGAGACACCGCAGGGAAGACACTGTCACCTTTGGCTAGGAGTCAGAACATCGTTCTGAAAGCTGCCCTACCAACCCTTCAAGCACCCTTATAGGAAACTACACGGCTTACTCTCATCCTTCAGACAGACCAGGAAAAGAACCAAAACCACTTCCACATAAATATTTTTCTTTTCTCTAGTTATACTTTGTTGTTCTTAAAGACCATTTGTAATCCAACAGCTAATTATATCCTTATCAACTAAAATTCCAGATCTGCTCTCCATGAAATGCTATCAGTAAGATTTGCTGTCCTTAGCTAGTCAACAAACTTGTACTGGAAACTGTATTTAGGAGAGATAAATAATTTTGTTAATGTGGACATTATGTAAGTAAAGACGGTTTGGCTGTGGTTTTTTTATTTATAGAGACACCTTTTGGGCTTTTGGGGTTTGTTTGTTTGTTTTGCATTATTAATTACATCCAAGTTACCTATTTCCTGTTACTATACGCATTAACATGTAATGTCTCTCAAACCTGATAATCTTCTAATATCAAACTTTGGTATATCCTCATGCTGAAAGATGACACATCCACCCAAACATTTCATTATTAGTGCTATCATAACACCATGACTAGTGCCTGTGCAAGTTAACAGCTGCTGTAGATTTTAATCATCAGGCTATGTTGCTTTCCTGGGGGGAAGGAATTCAGTATTTTGGAACGGCTTGATGAGTTCTGTTAACAAAAAATCTTTATGTCTACATTTCCCTAAAAGCACAGTTTTTAGAAATACTAAACCTTAGGATACTGGTGTCATCCAGTTAAGGTGCAAAATCTGTTTTATCTTGGGGAAAGATGAAGAAGGTGTAAATGCATATACGGATAATACATAAACACCCTGCATACTCTCACAGTAAAAAAGCAAACAAGGAGAATATAAGAGAAAATATGGTAATTTACCTACTCTGTAGAATAGATCTCATCATTGGCATTCCTTAGCAGTGGTGCATTATTTGTGCAATTGGACTTGAGTTTTGTGTCAAAGCTGTCTTTGAAATATTCCAGACAGAATAATAAATTCCCAGAAATGTGTAATTAGACTACAAATATTATACACATCAACTTTTAAAAATAAATTGTAGAGCAAAATGTTTTGTTTATTATAGTATATTACTGAAACCTGTATCAAATAACTCTATCTTAAACCTTATTAATTTTAAATATAGAAAAATAGTGAAAGATCATACCATTTTTCAATGTTTTAGGTGCTCTTAGGTTTTAGTAATATTCCCCCCGTACCCTGCATTCTGACTTGTCCACTTCAGAATAGCTTTCTGCTTCTATAATATTGATTTGTAAAGTGTAATTAAAAGAAAAAAAAAAAAAAAAAAAAAAAGTCCTGCAAAATAAATGCTTATAAATCTCTAAAACCCTTGATGATCTAAAAAAATTAAATAAATAAAAGAGGTAGCATAATGTATTACTGTACATAATCTGCAAGATTTATGAAGAAATCTCTTGATTACTCTTTAAACGCTTGTAGCAAGCACATGTACAACAAGAATTTTCACACACTCTTTTTAGCTTTTCAAAAATGTTAAAAAATGAGATGAAAGCATGAAAATATGTTAATTTGACCTTTAATGTGCACGGACTGCCCGCTCTTGTATCACATGCTAGCACTTCAAACTGAATTTCCAGAATTTTGGGCTTGTCTTCGGACTTCAGCACATTAACAACTATAAAGTGTCAGTACGTTGGCTGAAACCAAACCAGCTCCAGGTGTTTACTGAACCCAAGATAGGCCAGTGATTTCAATATTAGCAAGTTATTACTGCTCTCAGTTTTGCAGCTTGAAAACTAGCCCTCCTACATCTGTGTAACAATAGATCCATTTTTAAAATTACTATGTTTTATGTCCTGTCCTCTGACCTATAATGCTAAAGGCTGAGGAGAAGGGGGGCGGGGGGGGGGGGGGGGGGGACGACGGACGACACGGGGACGACAAAATAAAATAACATCTCAGCCTCACATGGTAATCTATATCAGTATGATCTCTCCTACCCTCAAGAGTGATCTTGCCAGACGTGCACTGACTTAACAGATCTGTCACTAGAAAGATCTTCACTGACTGGCTAAACTGTCGCTAAAAAAATTTATCTTTCAAAAATGTGAAAATCAGCAAGCAAACTGCTTCCTGCTTCTTGGGTAGGATGCATTTCGGTGATAAAATAGGTAGACGTCCGTTAGTTATTTTGTTTAACATCTTCATGCACACGATCTCCCAGCTAGACATCTGCTTTCATCTGTTATAAAATCCTTGATTCTGATCAACCGTTTGCCACTTTGCAGCTGAGTAGAAGCCCTAAAGAAGAACATTAGGCAGAGATAATCTATTCACAGGCTGTGCACATACTTGAAAAAGACACTGCTCACCATGAATACTCAGCTAGAATATTTATCAAATTGTAAGCTCTGTTGCCATGCTCAAGTAGATTTCCTTCTAATACTCAGTAATCTCTGATTTACACTTGGATTGTCAAACCCAGGAAGTTAAAAGCATATTGAGGGCTTGATAAATGTCCTCACTGTGTCTCAGCCGCTTAATTAAGCTTGGTGGTGTGGTGCTCAGCCTCAGTGAAACTACATGTGACTTCTCTGGCTTTCTGTGAGATTTTTGTAATTTAACTTTGTTTTATTTGTACTTATAATTATCAGTCCGAAGACAGTCCCCCTGCTTTTCAGTGATGGCTTAATTATGCCTATTGTTTCGACAGACCGAGAGGGCATTCTGGTTTCTTTGCATAAAGCAATGCTCTCTTTCTTGACTTGCTACTGTATTGTACCGAAACTGTCATCACTGCTCACTTATTTGAACAGCTTCCTCTACGATTTAGTCCAGTGACCTTTACCCTGCAACTCTCTCTTAGTTCAGCCTCTGTAAGATTCACCAACAAGATGCTCACCCTTTCCTACTCTTAAAGCTGTAAAACCAGAAAATGAACCTCACACTTCAGTCATTCAGATCATAAAAGAATGAGTAAGGCTTGAAAAAAATATAAAATCGTAAGAGCTTACCCTTAGAGATCAAGGGCCTCTGACTGTGTATAGCCACGCTCCTCTTTCTCAGACCTGACATTTATGTGAGGTGCCAAAATAGAGATCTTTAATGTTCCTATGTAGTTTTCCTGGATACATGAAGACAGTTTCACTTAAATGATGCTGTAATTCTCAATTCCCACATGAAACATCTGAAGATTTGAGTTCCTCCTGGTCAAAAATAGAGTAAGAGAGATGCTTTAGAGCTCTGCCTAACAGGGAATTAAGACAAATATCTGGGTAGACGCAAACAAAATATCTTTCAGTAGGTGACTCTGACAAACTGAACTGACTGCACAGAAACCTAAATGAGTTGCCTGTGGGTGTCAGTGTATTCAGAACACGATAGATAACGACTGTTGGCATGACATTAAGGATGGCGAGCAGACATTTTCGCTGAGAACATGAGGTCACAGCTGCAGGTATCGTTGGTCACCATAACATACATGTCAGAGAAGCCCCTTGAAGACTGAAAGATTTGGCATGAAGAGACGCCCTGTTCCCCATTTTCCATTTACATTCATACTGACAGGTCAAAACCTACAGTTACAAGCCAGGCTCTGAAATCTAGGTAGGGAGCTGCATCCTGGAGTTACGACTGGACTTTATGAATCCTGTCATTGGGAAAATGGGAAATCAGGCTCTTAAGAATATTATTAACATATCTTAAGAATTTAGCATGAGGCTATCATTGGATTAAACCCTGAGAATTGAGTTTGGTGTCTTCCCAGAAGAGTGGGAATGTGTAAATTTCTCTCATGTGTGAATTTCTCTCATCCTAGCTCTTCTAGTGGCAAGTTAGCTGCAGCACTCTAACAGGAAGAATACCGTACTTAAGCTATGATTGTCTCTTTTCAGGAGCAACTTCTGCTCATTTAGTCATCTCCCATCAGAATGGAATTTACCTAATCTGAATCCCAACTGCTAGAGATGCCTATACCATGGGGCCTGAGTCAGGACTCTGTTCCTGGTGCCTGAAGCATCCAGGATTTGAGCCTGTCTGCCATCCTGCTAGTGAGTACGTAAGCCAACATTTGAGCCATATAGTACGTGGAAGAGCTCTGGCTCAAGCATGACTCTGAGGTGGTCTGAAAGCATAGGTAGAGAACAATTCTTTCAACTGACTCTTTGAAACCTTGTACATGTTACTCAGTTTGTGTGAGTCTCCTTACGGGGACTGGATATTTACTTTTTTCAGTCTAAAACAGATGTATGAACATATTCAGATATTGCATGTCTGCACAATGTGTTTGAAATTGAATATGGGACACACCATTGCCAAATTAGACGTAGCATTCATGACCTTGTTCACAGATCCCATAAACACAATGAAGTTGTACAGAAGAGTCTGACTTTGCTGTAGGCAGCTGTTGGCCTTATTATCTGACATAACTGACACTAACACAAAAGTGGCATTTATTCTACCTATATAGGTGACTCCTTTAACTGTGTATTAGAGCTATGAAAGGTGGCTCCTAACAAAATAACTACTGTGTGATCATGCTATGTTTTGCAGGTCTTCTAAGTGTGAAACAGTAATTTCGAGTTAATAGATGTATTTCTGGGTAGCAGCAGGACATGCAGTGTCTCAATCAGTTTTTCTCTTAGAGGAGAAACCTGTGATGCACATATAGTTGCTCTCTTGGTGCAGGCTGTGTTCACTGAACAAGATATTCTGTTTCCTTGAGTAGAAATTTTAACAAAGGAAGAAGGAATCATTTATAAACAAATTTATGTGAGATCTCGTCTCTTATTTTAGTTGGACTTGATGATCTTAAAGGTCTTTTACAACCTAAATGATTCTATGAATGCAGACTGTGCATGTACCTTCAGAAATCTGGCTCAGACATTGCACGTGACTTGAAACTTCCCAAATGTTCCCTCTGAAAATGTTTGTCATGGCAAAATGGAGTGATCTAGCCAACTATTCTTATAATACAAACTGTAAGAGACTGAAGTCTAGTTTTCTATTGTGTTATGGTAAACCTTCATCCTACTTACACACACTCTGTTGCTACAGATGGGAATTTATTTAAAGGATCCTTGCTCGTCTGCTTACAAAACAAATAGGCACGGTCAGAGACTGTGGATCACACAGCAACCATTTCCTCCTCCAAGAAATGCATCTCTAAAGCACAGCTTTAAGATCAGCAACTTTTAGATCATAGTTTTAAAAGTAGACAAATTGTTTTCATTATCAACAAATACCATGGAAAACTTGCTTTAGCAAGACTGAGTGTCTTCCTGTCTTTTTGCAAGCACAACAGAAAAGTGGCCTGGGAAGGCGATGCATTTCTTAATGTTGTGAAATCCAGACCAAAATCCTCATACACTTGTGATTAGCTTGTCTTTATATTTCATCTCATTGTACAGCCAGATACACTGTATAAGTGCAATTTTTAAAGGCATTTAAAATGGAAGGTCTTATGGGTGCTTTCAGCAGTGGTGTTAAATCAGAACAAAGACTAAGACTTTGTAAATACATAAAATGAGTAAAACATAAACAAATAACATCTGCTTTTCATTACTGTATTAAACTACCGGCTTCAAATAAACCTCAGGTAATTAAATATTTCCAGCAAAGAACAGAAGGGAATCAGGTATTCCTGACTTTCTACACTGTTAAATATCACTGAAAAAATGAATGGTTTTCATCTTTCATTTTCAGAATTCATTTAATCATTAGAACCAGTTCTGGGCTAGACCTGCAATCTGTGTCAGATGCTGTCTTCAGCATATGTGACTACAAGAAACTTCTCTTTGCTTTTGTGCCTGCTAATATGAGTTCAAGCTCTCAAACTGTGAAATTGTAATCCAAAATTTGTGTGAGTTTTTGTGGAATTGTAAACTCAGCTTAGAACTTGATGGGCAAAATGACAAACATCCATATCTGCTATACTGTCTTGAGCAAATAACAAATAAATTTTCTGACAGATTCGCAATGAAATCTTGGTGCAGTATTCCTCCTTGATTCTTACTAGAAAGGAGGGCATATTATGGTGACTATTGCTTCTGATTCATGGCTTAAATACTTACCTAAGCTGTTTATTAGCATGGTCAATTTTAATTGATATTTAATACTAAACTTTGAACAAATAAACCAGCTGACATTGGCTTTACTGCCATAAAGCTAGTTGATTAATCAGGTCTGCTATTTGCTACAAATGGCTAAAAATGAAACATGACACTAATATGGAATATGGTACTGGAAAATCCCCTTCTAATAGAAAAGTGGTTGTTAGATTTTGTGGGAGAGTACAAACACACACTGACAAATATACTCTGTCTTCAAACTCTGAACGTCTTTTTGCATATATATATTAGTCCCCTGTAAAATGTTGTTTAAGCAATTTTTCTTCATTTAGTGCTACAACCCTTATCTCCCAATCTTAATTAAAGGATTATTATGAGAATATTGCTTCCATCTCTGTCTCCAATTAATGCTACCTATCTGCACATTAAGGATAACCTAATATTGAAGTGAACAGAAATACTGTTAGGCAAAAAAGAGACAGGAATTTAGGAGGGGCAGTTTTGACTTTAACCTTGTGAAAACTCTATCACTTAACTGAAGGGTCCATTACAGAATCACGGAATCACAGAATCATCTAGGTTGGAAAGGACCCTGGAGATCATCTAGACCAACCGTTTGCCTAGCACAGTTCCCATCTACACCATATCCTTAAGCTCCAAATCGACCCTACTCTTGAACACCTCCAGGGATGGGGACTCCACCACCTCCCTGGGCAGCCCATTCCAACGCCCAACAACCCCTTCTGGAAAGAAATGCTTCCTGATATCTAGTCTGAACTTTCCCTGGCACAACTTGAGGCCATTCCCTCTTGTCCTGTCGCTTTCTACTAGGCTAAAGAGACTCATCCCCAGCTCTCTGCACCCTCCTTTCAGGCAGCTGTAGAGGGCGATGAGGTCTCCCCTCAGCCTCCTCTTCTCCAGACTGAACCCCCCCAGTTCCCTCAGCCGCTCCTCGTATGACCTGTGCTCCAGACCCTGCACCAGCTCCGTTGCCCTTCTCTGGACACGCTCGAGTCATTCAATGTCCTTTTTGGGGTGAGGGGCCCAAAACTGAACCCAGGAATCGAGGGGCGGCCTCAGCAATGCCGAGTACAGGGGTCAGATCCCTTCCCTGTCCCTGCTGGCCACGCTAGTGCTGACACAAGCCAGGATGCCATTGGCCTCCTTGGCCCCCTGGGCACACTGCTGGCTCCTGTTCAGCCGGCTGTCACTCACCCCCCCAGGTCCCTCTCTGACTGGCAGCTCTCCAGCCACTCCTCCCCAAGCCTGTAGCGCTGCTGGGGGTTGTTGTGGCCCAAGGGCAGCCCCCGGCATTTGCCCTCAGTGAAACTCCCCCAGCTGGGCTCAGCCCATGGCTCCAGCCTGTCCAGGTCTCTCTGCAGAGCCTCCCTGCCCTCGAGCAGATCAACACTCCCACCCAACTGGGTGTCACCTGCAAACTGACCGAGGGTGCACTCGATCCCCTCGTCTGGATCATCAATAAGGATGTTAAACAGGAGTGGCCCCAACACCCAGCCCTGGGGGACACCACTCGTGACCGGCCGCCAGCGGGATTTAACTCCCTTCACCACAACTCTCTGGGCCCGGACATCCAGACAGTTTTTACCCAGCGAGGCGTGTGCCCATCCAAGCCTCGAGCAGCCAGTTTCGCCAGGAGAATGCTGTGGGAAACGGTGTCAAAGGCCTTACTGAGGTCAAGGTAAACAACATCCACAGCCTTTCCCTCATCCAAACAGCAGGTCGCCCTGTCGCAGAAGGAGATCAGGTTTGTCAGGCAGGACCTGCCTTTCATAACCCCACGCTGACTGGGCCTGAGCATCTGGTTGTCCCTCATGTGTTGTGTGATGGTGTTTAGGATGAGCTGCTCCATCAGCTTCCCGGGCACCGAAATCAAGCTGACAGGCCTGTAATTTCCCAGATCATCCTTCCGACCCTTCTTATAGATGGGCGTCACATTGGCCAATTTCAAATCTGTCAGGATCTCCCCGGTCAGCCAGGACTGCTGGGAAATGATAGAAAGTGGCCTGGCGAGCACCCAGCCAGCTCCTTCAGCACCCTCAGGTGTATCCCATCTGGTCCCATAGACCTGTGTGTGTCTGTGTGATGCAGCAGGTCACTGACTGTCCCCTGGATTGCAGGGGGGTCGTTCTCCCAGTCTCTGTCTTCTGCCTGAGGAGGCTGGATTGCATCAATACAACTAACCTTGTTATTAAAGACTGAGGCAAAGAAGTCATTAAGCACCTCAGCCTTCCCCTCATCACTTGTTACCAAATTTTCTCCTGCATCTAGCCGGGGATGGAGACTCTCCCTGGACTTTCTTTTGCTACTGACATACTTACAGAAACTTTTCTTGTTATCCTTGATTGCAGAAGCCAAATTAATTCCCAGTTGGGCTTTAGCCCTTCTGATTTCCACCCTGCATAGCCTCACAGCCTCTCTGTAATCACTGTGAGTGGCTAGCCCCTTCTTCCAAAGGCTGTAAATTCTCTTTTTCTCTCTGAGTTGCAGCCAAAGCTCCCTGTTCAGCCAGGGTGGTCTTCTCTGCTGCCAGCTTCTCTTACAGCACCTGGGGACCACCTGCTCCTGAGCCATTAACACTTCCTTCTTAAAGAGCGCCCAGCCTTCCTGGGCCCCTATGCCCTTCAGGGGAGTCTCCCAGGGGATCCTTTCAAGCAGGTGACTAAACAAGACAAAGTCAGCCCTTCTGAAGTCCGGGATGTCAGTCCTGCTTAGCTCTCTCCTGGCCTCTCTAAGAATAGAGAACTATATTATTTCATGATTGCTGTGCCGTTGTTGGCCTCCAACCTCCACATCATCCACCAGTCCTTCTCTGTTCACAAAGAGGAGATCCAGCAGGGCACCTTCTCTGGTTGGTTTACTCACCAGTTTCATCAGGATGTTGTCTCCCACACATTATAGGAATCTCCAGAGTTGCTTCCACTCTGCTGTGTTGTATTTCCAGAAGATGTCTGGGAAGATAAAGTCACCCACAAGAACAAGGGCAAGCGATAGTGAGATTTTACCTAAGTGCCTATAAAATATCTCGTCCATCTCTCTGTCCTGGTTGGGTGGCCTATAGCAGACTCCTACAACATCTACCCTGTTGGCCTTCCCCCTGATTCTAATGCAAAGACACTCAACCCTGTCTTCACTACACCTGTGCTCGAAGCAATCATAACAGTCCCTGACATACAGAGCCACCCACCGCCTCTCCTTCCCTGTCTGTCCCTCCTAAAGAGCCTGTACCCATCAACTGGCACACTCCAGTCATGGGAGACATCCCGTCATGTTTCTGTAATAGCAACAACATCGTAATTTTCCTGTTTCTTCATGGCTACAAGCTCCTCCTGTTTGTTACCCCTGATGTGTGCATTGGTATACATGCACTTCAGATGGGCCGATGTTTTGCCCCTTCCCCCTTCAAATCTAGTTTAAAGCTCTGTCAATGAGCCCAGATAATTCCTGCCCCAAAATCCCCTTCCCTCTCCAGGACAGGTGCATCCCGTCTAATGTCAAAAGGTCAAGTGCCCTGTATACCAACGCATGATTAAAGAATCCAAAGCCCTGATGGTAACACCAGTCTTGGAGCCACCCGTTCACCTGCTGAATTCTCCTGTGATCTTCCTCATCCATCCCCCAACCAAAGGGATGGAGGAGAACACAATTTGTGCCCCCGACCCCTTAAGCAGTTTTCCCAAGGACCAGAAGTCTCTCTTCATTGCTTTAGGCCTTCTCCTGGTGATGTCATCACTACCTACCTGAAAAACCAGGAGAGGGTAGTAGTCCTTTGGTCTCACGAGGGTAGGGAGTGTTGCTGTGAGGTCCATGATGCGGGCCCCAGGGAGGCAGCAGACTTCCCTATGAAGCGGGTCTGGTCTGCATATGGGGCCTTTGACACGCCTTAGAGTGGAGTCCCTCACTACAATGACTCTTCTGGCGTTCTTTTCAGAGCTGGTTTTAATACCTGGTCTGAAGTGACCTGGCCTTGGTGGACCTTGGTCGTCTTCGTTTGTCTCATTTTCTTCCTCCTTCTATTCTTTCTTCAAAAGTTCCAGGGCCCCGAATCTATTGTGAAGGGGCACCATGGAGGGTGAGGGAGGTGGGGAGAGGATTTTCCAGCCTCCCTCGTCTCTTAGGGTCCCTCCTTCTGCCTGATAGCAAGAGGGTGAGGGATTACCTGCCTCGTTTGGAGCTTCCATTAGCTCCTGTTGCTTCAGGGGTGCTAGGGTGTTACTCCACCAGGCAATTTCCCGTTCACACTCCCTAATACTCTTAATCTCTCAACCACTTCTTTGAGTTCTGCCACCAGGCTGAGCAATTCACCCAGCTGATCACAGCACACACAGGTGCTGTCCCTGCTGCCCTCCGGCAGGACCGACAGGCTCAGGCACTCCCTGCAGCCCGAGACCTGAACCTCTGCATGTTTTTGTGGCAGCTCCGTCTGGGTCACCACATTCTTTCTGGCGGTGGTTTTGATGCGAGTGGAGACCATGGTTCCAGTCTACTCGTGGAGGACCGTAAAGGGGCTATCTTGGATAAGTTCAGGAACCCAGAGAGCCTCTGCGCCCTGTCTGCTAGCCCTGCCTGCGCGAACTGCCACGAAAACTGATGCGACTCACACTTCTGACGCGCATTAGTAAAGTCAAACTGCACCAAATGCAAAACTGCAGAAGAAATTATATTTTATACGTTGTTAAATGTCGAACTTATTATGACATGAAAATGGCAAATGCAAGTATTCAGAGCAACTCAAGCTCAGATCAGGCGTTCACAAGCGTAACACTTTACACAGAACTTAAATAATAAATGCACTGTTGTACTTCAACAGAACACTGGCAATAATTAATAATATTTTTGAAGACACATCAAATGCAGCCAATCTCTTTTCCTTCTACCATTTACGAAGGATTTTGCACCTTCCATATGTGCCTCTGTTATCAGACCAGTTTGAAAAAAACATTTAACTGAAGACAGAATTTGTACTGCCTGCAGATCTCCCCCTTCAATGTTCCAGGTAGCTTCATAGCTATTTGACTCTGTCTCCTTGGATAGATTAACTCACTTTCAGACCCAAAAAAGTGTCTTGAAACAGCTTGTGTCCAAAAATAAAGGTCTGTATCTTATTAGCACCTTGAATCTAACACTTGAGCTCTTTATTTCCATTTATACCAGTTGCTTTCGCACAGGTATGTGAAAGTACGTGGAAATGTCACAGTTTCACACCAAGTGAATTCATGTCCTGGAACAACGTATCGGATCATTTTTAAAGGCTTGTTATTTTAAAAAAAGTTTGCCATATTTGTATATATTTCATTCCTTCTGCTTGTAAGGTGCCATCAGGAGAACTTGTTAGCAATCCGTTCTGTGGAAAGGTGAGGGAAGAAGACTGCTGATGTGAAGATAGCACTTGTTCTAAAATAAAGATGACATCTAAAGTGAATTTGGGTGTACCCCAAGACAGAGCTTGAGTTCAATCACTTGCATGTCACCATAGTAAAATGTTTTAAGAAAAATTATAGCATATTATGCCTTTAAACTTCTAAAACTTTCTTTTAGAGTTTTGTAATCTACAATAGCAGAGATTAACATTTTCAGTTTTGCTGTATATATACACAGCTATATGTGTACTCCTTGGCATATACTCCCAATCAAGATTTTGAGCTGTAATTTCCCATGAGATGTATTATACTTAGAAACATGTGAAATAAAGAATGGTCAGCATCTCACAAGTAGAAGAGCTGTAGAAAAGATTTACATAATAACATCTTGCACACAGAAAAAGAGTCAACCTTTTCACACCATTAAAATAAGCAGGAACTATACTGAGCCAGAAGGAACAGAGGCTGCTAGACAGAAGAAATGGACCTACTGCTCTACTTGGCCAATCTGGGTTGGAGCATGGTGTCATGCCATGGGCCAAATTGGAGTGGACCAAATTAAATAAATTAATCCAGAGAAAGCAGCAAGGGTGATAAGATATCAACAAACTGATGTACAGGGAATGACAGAAAGCATTAAGACTTTTCAGCTGAAAGAAAATGGAGATGAAATAAACCTTTCCATTGCAAACACCTGCTCACGGTAAATCAAAAATTAAATCTCAGGAAGCAGTGAGGGATATTGACAATGGACTTTAAGGGAGGGAAAGAAAAGCTTCTGAAGGTGTTCTTGAGGCAGTACTGAAGGGAAGTTGATGAGGATCTCTTATCACTGGAGTCATCAGGAGATGTAAGGAAAGTTGAGACTGCACCAGACAAAGAGACAGCTGCCTTCTCTGCTTCCCTCAGATTTCATAATAGTATTGGGTAGAAAGTCAAGAGGAACAGAGTGTAGTTTCTTGTTCTGCTTTCATTGCATTAACATACACCTAATATTATGCTGTCATTCTCTGCTAATTACTTTAAGTCATGTTCTGTATTATAAAATAATATTCTCTAACTTTATAAGACAGATGAAATCAGCTCAGTCTTATCATATACAACCATGGCCAGCAAGTCATTCCCCACTTCCACTCTGCTCTTGTGGGACCACACCTGGAGTACTTCACTCAGCTACTCCGTGACGGTATGCAATAATAGGGTTATTTGAGAGTTCCGTTCATAGGCTATTTTCACCTAAAATCAAATTCCCTTGAGGCACACATCAGAATTCCCTGTTCTTCTGCATTACCCACCAAGTGCACACAGGTCCTTGGGCAAAGATAATCCCACACATGGCTTTACTTTTACTCCAATACAGGAACAATCCAGACTGTCTTCCAAAATACATTTTTAATATCCAATACAGTGACTTTATCCCTGTCTACAGTACATAGGAAGTTTGACTGGACAGGGCCAGCCTGGTTGGCAGATCCTCTGGTATTGACTAAATAGGTAGCTTCTGTTAAACTCATGCCCAGTGTTTGAAAGTTCCACCACCTATTCCTCTCAGTGTAGATTTTAGCAAGCTGTTGTACCACTCAATTTTCTCAGAAGCTGGTGCATGGTGGGGAATGTGATATATCCACTCAGTGCCATGTTCTTTGATCCAAATGTCTATGAGATTATTTCAGAAATACGTCTGACGCAGTTCTTTCTGGCATGACATACCGCCACAAGACTTGCTTCTGAAGGCCTAAAATAATGTTCCATGTAGCGGCATGGGGCCTAGGATATGTTTCCAACCATCCAATGGCTGCTTCCACCATGGTGTGCACATAGCATTTGACATGCCAAGTTTGTGGGAGCGTGATATAATCAATCTGCCAGGGCTCCGCAAATTTATGTTTTAATCATCATCCTCAATGTCAAAGGGACTTTAACCATTTGGCTTGCTTGATCACAGGACATGTCTCACATTCATGGATTACCTGTGCAACAACATCCATGGTTAAGTCCACCCCTCTGTCAGGAGCCCATCTATATGTTCCATCTCTTCCCTGATGGCCTGAGGAGTCATGGGCCCAGCGAGCCAGAAATTGTTCACCCTTATGTTGCCAGTCCAGATCTACTTGAGACACCTTAATCTTAGCAGCTTTATCCACCTATTAGTTGCTTCCATCCAGTCCAAACATTAACTCAACATTGACAGTTCTCATCTACGCCAGATCTCTCAGTGCTATGTCAACCCGACTCTTATAAACACCTCCAGGGTTAGGAGTCCACCACTGCCCTGGGCAGCCCATGTCAATGCCTAACAACCCGTTCTGTAAATAAATGCTTCCTAATATCCAGTCTTGATGTTCTTCAGTGGCCCAACTCTTGGGTATACGAGGGTCTACATGGCATACTTTCACAACCAGATTCTTTACCCAAGCAGCAATATCTGACATAATTCAGCAGCCCAGATGGGTTTACCTTTGTGTTGAGAGTTGCTGTTTCCAATGTTGTAACCTCCAACCCAGGGAAGTTGCCACCATCCATGAGTCAGTACAGAGGTAGACCACTGGCCACCTTTCTCGCTCAGCGATATCCAAGGCCAGCTGGACGGCTTTCACCTCTGCAAACTGACTCTATTCACCTTCTCCTTCACCGGCTTCTGTGACCCATTGTGTGGGGCTCCACACAGCTGCCTTCCACCTTCGATGTTTCCCCACAGTGCGACAGGACCCGTCAGTAAACAGGGAACATCTCGTTATCCAGTAGTTTATTATATGGTGGGGGCTCTTCAAAATGCATCACCTCTTCCTCTGGCACCACTCCAAAATCTTCCTCCTGGCCTATTTGTGATCACTTCCATTATTCCTGGGCAGCTGGGGCTCTGTATTCAAACCCACAGTGTGATCAGTGTGACCCACTCACTGCACGTGGCATCAGCTGCATGGTGTGTAGAGGGGACACTCCCTCTGAACATCCAGCCCTGCACTGGCAGGCAGGGAGCTGGAGGAGCTGGGATCAGTCCCCATCACCTCTGAAGCAGCTCGGACCCCTTCATATGCTGCCAATATCTCATTTTCAGTTGGAGTATAGTGGGCTTCAAATCCTCTATATCCCCAACTCCAAAACCCCAGGGGTTGACCCTGAGTCTCCTCTGGTGCTCTCTGACAGAGACGCCAGGTAGGGCCATTGTCCCTGGCTGCAGTGTGAGCACATTTTTAATATCTTGTCCTATCCATGAACTGCTTTATCAACTAGAGAGACAAGGAGTGATCAGCAGGAGAGACAAGGAGTTATCAGCAGGACTTGCTCACCCTCTAACAGGCCCATATGGCCTGTGAGAAAGTTTAATGGAGAATGGAGATTGGCAGTACACTATCATGGCCTGAATAAAGTCATGGCACTCCTGAGTGCTGCCATGCTGCACATGCTAGAGCTTCAATACAAACTAGAGTCAAAGGCAGCCAAGTGGTTCAGCAGGACTGATATTTGTCCCTCCCAGCTCAAGAAAATTAACTCTATCCCAGCTGAAAACAGGAGTCTACTCATGAAATTCTCTCATATAAGGAGAATCTTTGGCTGCCTTCTAGAACACCTTCCCAGTAGCTTTGGATTTCTGTTCTGGGTCTGCTTCGTGGTCGTGGGTTTTTTTTTGTGTGTGTTTCTGAGTCTTCTTACTTACTCTGTTTATTATTGCACTGAAAGACTACAAACACTGGAATGATTCCTTTCTCTGTCAGTGTCTTCAAGTAACACTAGTAAAATCACAGCTTTCTTCAAAAAGGCTATGTGAACGGGTGTAATTAATCATACTTTTTCATAGTTCTGAGAACTCTGTAATTATGTGTTTAACAACAAGAGTGATATTTATTAGCTGTATACAGTGACTAATGTGAGTCATTTCTCAGACATTCCTTCATTTTATTTCTGATGTAGCTGATTTGAAAGTAGACATTCTTCCCATTTTCCACCTTTAAAACAGCTAAAATACAAGCTTGATTAGAGTCCCTATTGTGTGAATACTTCCTTAGTTAAGTGAGTTTAAGGAAAACATATGTATTTCCTTTCAAATCCCTCAAATGGTGGTATTCAAGATCCTTAGGGCAGTGAGAAGGTACACAGCAGTTTGATACCCTAGACTTCAGAAGAGATGACTTTGCCCTCTCGGGGATCTTCTTGGTAGATAAAGGGATAAAGCCCTGGAAGGAAGAGAGGCTCAGGAAATTTGATTGATGCTCAATGATCATCTCTTTCAAGATCAGGAGCGATGCATCCCAAAAGAGAGGAAGTCAGGCAGGACTGCTAGGAGTCTGCAGGAATGAACAAGGAGCTCCTGGACAAGCTCAGTCACAAAAAGGAAGCCTAGAGGGTGGAATCAAGGACAGTTAGCCTCGGAAGAATACAGAGAAACTGTCCAAGCAGCCAGAAATCAGGTTAGGAAAGCCAAAGCCCTGATAGAATTGAATCTAGCCAGAGATGTCAAGGGCAAAAAGAAAAGCTTCGACAGGTACGTCAGTGATAAGAGGAAGACTAGGAAAAATGTGTGCCCTTTCCAGAAGGAAATGGGAGAGTTGGCCACCTGAGATAAGGAGAAGGCTGAGGTGTTCAACAATTTTTTGCCTCAGTCTTCACTAGCAAGTGCATTAGCCACACCACCCAAGGTGCAGAAGGTAAAGGCAGGGACTGGGAGAATGTAGAACTGCCCACATTAGGATTTGATCCTAATCTATGGAACCTGAAGTTGCACGAGTCCTTGGGACCTGATGAGATGCATCCACAGGTCCTGAGGGAACTGATGGGTGAAGTGTCTAAGCCACTATCACACTTGAGAAGTTGTGGCAGTCTGGTGATGACCCTGATGACTGCAAAAAGGAAAGATAATCCCCATTTTTAAGAGGGTAAAAAAAAAAAAAAAAAAAAAAAGACCCAGGGAACTACAAAGCAGTCAGACTGACCTCTGTACCTGACAAGATCATGGGGTGGATGCTCCTGGAAACTGTGCTAAGGAACATGGAAAATAAGGAGGTCATTGGTGACAGCCAACCCAGCTTTGCTAAAGACCATGTCTGAGGAATTTGGTGGCCTTCTACAATGGATTTACAGCATTAATGGATAAGGGAAGAGCAGCTGATGTCATCTACCTGGACTTGTGCAAAGCACTTGACATTGTCCCAAATGATATCCTTGTCTCTAAATTGGAGAGACATGGATTTGACGGATGGACAACTTGGTGGATAAGGAATTAGCCTCATGATCACACTGAAAGAGTTGTGGTCAACAGCTCGATGTCCAAGTGGAGAGCAGTGATGAGTGGTGTTCCTCAGGCATCGGGGTTGGGAATGACATTGTTTATCTGACATTGTTTAACATCTTTGTTGGCAACATGGACAGTGGGATCTAGCGCACCCGCAGCAAGTTTGCTGACAACACCAAGCTGTGTGAAAAGGGATGTGCCATCCAGAGGGACATGGACAGGCTGGAGAGGTGTGCCTATGCAAATTCACAGCAAGTTCAGCAGGCCAAGTGCAAGGTCCTGCACATGGACTGAGGCAATCCCAAGCACAAACACAGGCTGGGTGATGAGTGCATTGAGGGCAGCCCTATGGAGATAAACTTGTGGGTGTTTGTTGACAAGAGTCTCAGTGTGATCCAGCCGTGTGCATTTGTAGCACAGAAAGCCATCTGTGTACTGGGCTGCATTAAAAGCAGTGTGTTCACCAAGTCAAGGGAGGGAATTTTGCCCCTCTACTCCACTCTTGTGAGACCCCCCGGCAGTGCTGTGTCCACCTTGGGGGCACCAACATAAGAAGGACATGGACCTGCTGGAGCGGGGCCAGAGGAGGCCACGGAGATGCTGGGGGGGCTGGAGCCCCCCTGTGAGGACAGGCTGAGAGAGTTGGGGGGTTCAGCTGGAGAAGAGAAGGCTGCGGGGAGACCTTAGAGTGACCTCCCAGGGCTGAAAGGGGGCTACAGAAAAGATGGGGAGGGACCCTTTATTAGGAAGTGAAGGGATAGGACAAGGTGTAAAGTTTTTAAACTGTTAGAGGTTAGATTTTCATTAGGTAAAAGGAAGAAATTCTTCCCTGTGAGGGTGGTGAGGCCCTGGCACAGGCTGCCCAGAGCAGCTGTGGCTGCCCCCTCCCTGGAAGGGTTCAAGGCCAGGTTGGACGGGGCTTTGGGCAGCCTGGGCTGGTGGAAGGTGGCCCTGCCTGGGGCAGGGGGGTTGGAGCTAGATGATCTTTAAGGTCACTTCAAACTGAAACCATTTTATGATTCTGATTCTTCTGAAATGGGAGTTTAGAAAATAAAAAAGGAAAAAAGAATAGACTTCAACTCTCTCTTCTGATGTCTATTTTTCTCCTTTGGATAAGTCATCCAAAAAAATGTAGGATATACAAAAACTTGTCCCTGCAGAGTTGTAAGGGTCTGAATTAAGATACAAAAATAACCAATCGTCTGTTATGAATGAAAGTAATATTTAAGACTGATAATACATAAGAATACTATATTTCTCCACAAATTATATAGTTTATTTTTCACCATGAAGAGTGGGTAAAATGATTCTGCAGTGGAAAGCAGACATTTCTGTAACATCCTATAATACAGAATGTTTGAATTATCAGTAATATCAGGGAGTAGGGCTTCATGGTTTTCATACTATTTTATGATAAATTGTAATTCCCATACTCTTGATTATTACTATCATTACTTTCCTGTACTTTTATTATATTTGTGCCTGCATGTCTTCAATAACAAACACCTCTTGTCTGTGGGATCCTATTCCCATCTGGGTGAGTCCCCACATGTCTCTGAGTAATCACGCTGTATTGGGTTTGTGTGGCAAGGTTTTGGTAACAGCTGTGGGGCTACAGGGCTGGCTTCTGTGAGAAGCTGCCAGAAGTTTCCCGTGTCCAACAGAGACAATGCCAGTTGTCTCCAAGACAGACCCACTGCTGGCCAAGGCTAAGCCCATCAGCGATGGTGGTAGCACCTCAGAGACAACATTAAGAAGGGTTAAAAAACCTGCAGCTGGGGAGAGGAGTGAGAACGTGTGAGAAAAAGACCCCTGTAGCCACCAAGGTCAGAGAAGAAGAAGCAGGGGAGGAGGTGTTCCAGGTGCAGGAGCAGATATTCCCCCACAGCCTGTGGTGCAGCCCATGATGAGGCAGCGGTGCCCTGCACCCAGGGAGGTCCATGGTGGAGCAGATTCCACCTGCAGCCCGTGGAGGACCCCGCGCCAGGGCAGGGGGATGTGCCCGAAGGAGGCCGTGACCCTGTGGGAAGCCCACGCTGGAGCAGGCTCCTGCCAGGACACGTAGCCTGCAACGCTGGGGAGGAGGAGGAGGTAGAGAAATCGGGAGCAAAACCGAGCCCAGGAACAAGTCAGGGGTGGGGGAAGGTGTTTTAAGATTTGGTTATATTTCCAAGTCAGAAATACTGAAATCAAGATTCTCTGGCCTGAGAAATTATTTTGACTTTCTTCGTAGGGATAAACTTGTTTTTACAAAAAACTAAAGTTTCAGTTCCTTGTGTAAAAGAGGAGGCAGCTTTCCAGACAAGTGGAAATAGCTGGGTTTTTTTCAGCGAAGAATGAGAATCTCTAAATTTTGAAAAGAATGTTTTGCTTCAGCTACAGAATATAATGCTGAAATGACAGAAATGTATAGTGAAGTATTGATAATAAAGCAGAAAGGAATTTTTTCTTGCTTTGGCTTGGTCATCTTCAATTTCTGTTGTTAGTGTCAACATTTACACATATTAACTACTTAAGTGCTGACAAAACGTGTTGCTATTGCTCTTCACCTCATAGGTTCATCCAAATATTTAATTTACTTTGGTAAAGTGTTATAAAATCAACTCTATCAACAACAGACTCAGTTACTATGTGGTACAAGCATAACTAAATCTATACCCTCAGAACAGAAGAGAAATCATTGTCTTTAAATATGCATGATTATAAGGTAATGGGTGGAACTGGTTATCAATATGTTATCATTCTGAATGTTCTCCTGAGAGCTCTTGTACAGCCCTATAGACTGCAAACTTTCTCCCAAGTCAGGTGAAGGCAAGGAGTTAGTTTTCAGCTGATGTATGAACTCTGAGCTGTTAAAAATCACAGGACCTGTGTTCATTCGAAGGTCTGTCCATTAATCTTTCTCAGATGATTGTGTCACAGTTGGTAATGTAATTTTCAACATGCAATTTCCATGCTTACTTGCTGTGTGCTGTGGTGTCAAACATCCTTGATGCAATATATGCTTATGTTTTTAATTTAAAATCAAGGTGGTACAGAGAAGTCAGTGTTTCCTAGGGATCCACAGGGGCTGATAAAACAGCTTGCTTTAGACAAGCTCAGCTCTTAATTCATCATTTATTCCCATGAATGAGAGTAATATATATTTTTCTTCAGAAACTAGCAAATAAGTTTTTGTGTTCAAGGGTACTGCATATTAACAGGAGAAATGCCTTAAAATGCCCCAGATATTTCCATCTAGTTGTCCCCATTAAATACTGGAAATGTTTTTGCTAGGAGAACACAGTATGTGCTGTCTTTTACATGTATTCCAAACAAATCCTAATAAATAACAAAATCCAAAAATTGTTTAATGTATTTTTGCTTTTATCTACATTCAACAAGTATCTTAGTTCCTTAATAAGTAAAGCTTTTTCTCCTTTTACCACATTTGTTAATTTTCAGAAGCTGTAATATCTGTGAACCATGGGTTTTTTGAACCCAGCAAGTGGTGCCACAACAATATCATTATTTCATTAGTAAATGTACCATTGCATTGAAACTACTTTTTTCCCTTTGTTTGACTTTATTTCAGAGTCTTCATTAGCTGAAAAACAAAACAAAACAAACCTAAGATTTTGAATTGCATGTATATTACCATCCCTATTCCCATTTCAAGTATAACAGCCATAGATAAATGTCTGATACATTAAACAATCCTAAATTACAAATATTTAGATGGCAGCCTCCAGACAATGCTTTGCTAATGAAGAAGACTTTGAGTCAGAAGTATTCAAAAGCTGGAAATAAACAGGATCTCTTTGAACTAAAACTATTTTATTGAGGAAGACATTATGTCAAACAGCTGTCTACATATTTTCTAGGCATTCATTTTATGAATCATCAGTTCATATAATGGATATTTTACTATCATATCCATAAGATTTTTAAGTTGTTTGTTTCATGTAATAAAATTAAGTTATGGTAGATTTTGTTGCAAAGCCATTCACAGTCTTTTTTTGTGTAGATTGAAGGCTAATCTTGATTTACAACCCACACTATGAGTCAGTAAAACACTTCTGTTTCCATGCAGAGGAGGCCAAGGGATGGATAAAATCATTGAGGAGATGGCATAAAGGGCAATGGTCTAGATGCAAACAGAGAATGCTAATAAATGGTTTTGTAATGAATGTGTGGATTTTGTAGCAATGAAATCAGGTTCTTCTGTAGCCTCCCCATTAGAAGGATGTTAAGAAATACCTCACACTCCATCAGCATTAACATATCTCATAAAAATCTAGCACAAAAAGTACTTGCTATGCTGCATGTTTTCAGAATATTAATATGTATCAATAGAACAGAAGCTTTTACAGGCCTTAAAAGGTTTTAAATCTGACATTATGGTACCATTCATGTTTAAAAAAGTAGACAAACAACAGAATAAAGACAAAAATTGACACTTCATGTTAAAAATATTAAAATCAAATTAAATTGCCATGAGTAATATTTATATTATTCTCTGGTTTTGAATCATGCTTCTTCTTTAATCACTTTGATTTCATGGCACATGTACTTACCATGAAACTTTTATCTTCTGAAACTTGGCAATCTCTTTTTTTCCATTTGAACTGATGTCGAAGATATCCCCAAATGTTTTTAATAACCTTTTTAGTCTAAAGAATATTGTACTAAACCCACCCTGTGATTTAATGGCCTCAGGAAGACACCATTGCTCTTGACTGCGTTTGTAAAAAGTACCAGAACATGACACAGTGTTTTTTGATCAGGGTTCACCTGTGCCATACTGGAAAGGTTGGAAATCCTGCCTTGTACCCTTCTTTCAAATTGTACTGACATGTAGTTAGGAAAAGTGATGTCTATTACTGAGTTTGCATTTAGGACCTGATCCTTATTCACATATTTTCTTTCACTGGCTTTCATGTACTTTGAGTCATGTTCCCCTCACACACATAGGGATCACACAGTTAGTCAACTTTATTTTTTTCATGATAAGTATATACATATTACAGATAAGACTTTGATGTTTAAGGGAATTGATTAGAAGAATTTTGTAAATAATGACGCACCAAATTATAGTCTGGGTTTTTATTCTATGATTTTATTTTGTGCTTAACATCAAAACCAAAAAAGTTACTATAATAAGAAAATCTAATTATCTACACGATCTCATTGATAAATAACAAATACTATTCTGAAAATAATTTGTTTGAGAAGTGGTGACAAAACTAGAATCAATGCTTTAATTTTTTCCAGAAATAAATATTTGCCTAGGAGATAGTGTGGTAAAATTCTTTGTCTTTCAGAGATACATATAAAATTTTATATAGCTTTTTATCTTTATAGAAAATGGCATGACAAATTTTTACATGCATAACACTATGCTACACAAGACAACAAAGACTGAAAAGCATTCAAGGTGTCATTTGCTTAGCCTGGATCAGGTGGAATAGGAAGCTGAGACTCTTTTATATTACATTTTTAACTGTCATGGTTTAAAGTGCTTTGTAAAATAACATTTATGATTTCTACCAGTAAGGAAATACATTCTGTGGAATGATGCTTTCAGAAGAAATGAAAATCAGTTTCCAATTAAGACTAAGTGCCATCACAGACCTCTCCAGAGATGCTCTCTTTGTCTTATTGATGCACTGCAGATGTTCTGCTCAGTCTGAGGAAAGGGTGGAAAATGCAGATAATTTCCCACACTGTTGTTATCCCTTTTCTTTTTTTTCCTCCCCCCCCCCCCCTTTTTTTTTTAAGGGCTAATGTTGCCTTCTTATTACCTGCATTTCCCGTGGAGAAACAAAATGTTTTAAGTGTCTTCTTTTCAGAAAAGTGGGAAAACGAAAATTTATCATAAGTGAATATTTTTTTGTCCCAAGAGAGATTTTGCATGTAAAAAGTGACTGTTCTTGCTTTTGAAATGGAGAAATGTAGCACTGTATTGTGTGAATATTGTTCATATTTTCTCAGAATCCTGACAAAGTGCACAAAATCAGTATCAAAGGTCAGTGCAGCACGTCTGACATTAGAATATTTACATTTATGAAGTTGGTGTTAGGAGTCTGCTCCTCAGTGGACACCAAACCATTTTACAATATTCTCAAAAAAATTTTCTTTCAAAGGGACTGCAGATGCTTCAGCTTAACTCTGAAAACAGCTGTTCCCTAAACTAAGTGACTCAAACTACTAAATTTTCCAAGGGTCTTCCTCAGAAATACAATGTGATCATAAATTGGCTTGAAAATTCCCTTCTTCATTTGAGGTCCACAACTGTGCTTCAAAAGGGCAAATTTTCATCTAGATTAATCATACTGGCAAATGAACTAGATTAAATCCGTGGTGTTTGATCAGTTATTCAAACTCAGACTTTAGTCCAGTAATTTTATGGGACAAAATAAAATTTAGCTGTCCATACCTACATACTGTAGCATTGATATATTCCAGCTATTCCAGACAGTCATTAGTTCGGTCCAGCTGGTTTATTTGGACTATTCTTTCCAATGCAAACGCTATATATGGTGCCGATAAAGACAATTCTGATAGTTGCAGATTAGATAGAAAGATTTTTCTGAAGAGGTTCCACCTGCTTTGTACGTTTTCTTTTGTGCACTAATTTTTCACTTTTTTAATCCAAACTCTGCTCCATGATAATCTGTCAACAGCTGCTACCAAATGAGTCTTTTCTCCAAAGACAATGACAGACACTATAAAAGATAAAGAGTGTATCAGTCTCTCTGAACAGCTTTTTGCCTAAATCCACGCAATGCCATAGTTACGATGTGGCTGGGTTTGGCATTTGCATTGGCATGGCTGTATGTTCTTGGCCATAGCCTGCGTACACTATTTGCCCTCATGACAATTTCTCTCAGCCAGTGCCAGGCACACAGGTTAGCTGTGGATTGGAAAAGCAGCGTACAAACAAAGCCAATACCAAAGCAATACTGAAAACTTCTGCATCAAGCAAATGTTGCTTTACCAATCCTGCTGCTTCTGATGACAGTCTACCATTTCTGGGCATCTGACTGTCCAGATGGAGACGTTGGAAACGTGGCTAATCCTTATAAATTAACTGTATGGCATATGTGCAATAGGACCAAGTGAAATGGAGCAGCAACGTGAGATTTGTGGCCTGCCTAGCCCGGTAATCTGCCTCTGACAGTGGCAAAAGGAGATGCTGCAAGGATTTGGTTGCACTAGATGATCTTCAGGGTCTTTTCCAACCTAGATGTTTCTGTGATTCTGTGTGAGATAAATACTTTTTACAGTTGGAAACTGTGGAAATGGCCTCCTGTTTTCATTATATTCAGGAAAATCAAACTTTACCTTTCAGAAATAAATATATATAAAAAAAATACATTAAAGAATATAACTACCTCATTTTCTTGAATTTTTAGAGTGAAAGGAGTGGTGGTGACAGCACAAGAAACAAATAGTCCCTCCTTAAGATAATTCCAGCATTTTCATTTATCATGACTTCAGTCCACAAGGCTGGCATGAAATGTCACTTTATCTAATAGTGGTTATGCAAGGGCAAAGACAAACACAGCTCACGTTTTTCTTTTATTTTAAGTTTCTTTGATCATGATTCCTACTTCCAATTTCATCTGTTCTGTGAAACCTAAGAATCCACGTATTAACTCCAAAGCTTTCTACAGAATCAGGAAAAAATAAAAGCCAGGTGGTGGTGAGCAAGTGAAGACCACATCCAGATGAAAACATTCTCCGGCTGAAAATTCCATGTGCATGAGTTGTGATTAGCATTGGGTTATTAGCTCAGGTAAATTTATGTATAAAATTACTTACACCAGTATTTATGTTCTGATTTTATTTTCATGGTGAAGCAGAAATTAAGGAAAATACATTATTTTTTAAAAAACAAAAAAGTGCTTTCTGAAGGTGTTTCAATCACCCTTTAAAATATATCTCACCAATTTATGCAAATTTTTAACTAAATCTATCAAAATTTTTAATTAAATCAGGAAATAAAACACATTAAAACTATTTTCTTTGAATGTTGAGAAAAATTCACTCAGGTCTACATAGAAACATCTCAAGATATGCTGTCTACAAATGTCTAGTCTCCTCTTTTGGAGCTGTAATATATTTTGCCACATGGTTTGGTCTGGGTTGGTGATCTTGAGAAGACAGACCAATTTGGCCTGAAAAACTGGAACAAACACAAGCACTGATGGAGGCTGATAGCCAAATACAAACTGGTTTACAGCTTATCGCAAATGCATTGCCAAACTGTTAGCTGCCAAAACACATAAACTGTTCCAGGCTCAGCTGATAAATTTTATGTTGGGTTGGGCCAGCTGTCTTAATGGAACATCATAACTCTTTGAAGTACCCAAAGCATCATTCCCTAAGGACTGAGTGTTGACACTTTTGTTTGGATACGTAAAGGCCATCAAGGCCTGGCAAAGTGCTTTGAGTGAAACTATATCTCTGGACAGTGATATGATATGTTTTTGTCTGTGAAATATCCTGAATCATCAAAGTCTTCCTTCAGGGCTTCTAGTAACACCACAGCAGTCAATGAATCCCAGTCAATCTTTTTGACATGAGTATCTATATCCTGATTGGTATTTTAAGAAACAGTAAAAGCATAATATTGTTTATACTAAGCTAGACTCAAATTCCATACAGCCCAGCATCGCCTTTCCAGAAGTGACTGCTGATAGATGCCAGAAGGAGGACATGGAGCAGGTCAGACGTTACACGATGCAGGTATTAGGTGGATTTTTCTTCCACAAGTGAATATGGTCTCTTTTTCAATCCAAGTCCACTTCTATTATTCACAATGTATTGTTTCATGGAGATGAACAGTTTTCTTGTGAAGTGCTTGAAATATCTCCTTTTAGTATTCATTTAAAAATGTTTATGCCTGGTTCCATTTGGCAAAAATTTTCACAAGAAACAACAGATTAAATCAGAGTTTATTACAAAAAATATTCTGGATTTATTAGCTTTCGCTTTACAATATTGTAGAACGTAATTTAGACTTCAGACATAGTCTGTTATACTGTACTAGAACAGTAAAAGTTAGACCTAGATCTATGGATTTTTGAAGCGCCAGAATCTTTATTAGTTACATATTTTGTTTGGGGTTTTTTTTGTTTGTTTTTGGTTTTGTTTTTTCCTTTTATTTATGACAAATTCTTCAAACCCAAGTTTAAATTATAATAATGATGAATTCATAGCATGGTTTTTTTATTGGACATGAGTTCTGTTCATAGGTTTTATTGTCCTTGAACTCTATGTGATTAAGTGTATACAAAGAGCTATTTCTGTGCTCACTTGAATACCTGCCATATGACAGTTAACACATCATGTAAAATAGAAATACCCAACATCTCTGCTCAACAAAATCACCTTCAGCTAGAAAAAGAAGAAAGAAAATAGCTATGAAGCCATTTGAGGGGGTGACGAAAATTTGTGTCTCCTTTTCACCATTTGAGGAACACTGTGTATGATGAATCTATCATTAGAAATTGCCCACTGAGATTCAGAGGAAACCACACTGGTGATGAACGCTGACTTGCAGAAACCTTTTGGTGTCTGATCACGTAAGATATATTAACACAGGTCTGCTCAGACCTTTGATAGGTTGAAGACCCACATGAAAGAAAAGGCTTGAAGGACTGGGGCCATGTGTTCTGGAGTGAAACACGTCTTTAACTTCAAGCTGATGCCTGTCTAATTTCAAGATTTTTTGTTAAGTTAAAAGCAGTATGTGTTATGCTTCATCTGTGTGCAGTACTACAGGTTCTTCATGAAATAGCATATCTTCTTTTCACTACATCTTCCCTACAAAGTCAACAGTTTCACTGAATGTAAACTAGTCTGGGTACCTCCCTGCAGCTTCCAGTACTTCCCTATCTTTTATTTATGACACTATACTGCCTGCACTGTAAAACTCTATGTTATTAGCTATTAATAACAATATTGTTTTGCAAATGGATAAAACAATGTACACTCTTCTTGTGCTTTATCTTCTATAATTCCTGTATGTGTAATAAATGCTTTCAATTCTTTTTCTAAAAAAAACAAAAAAAACACCAACCCCAAACTAAATCCATGTTCCTTGTGATATCATGCCAGCTATGTGTACCATATTCCTGCCAGTTCAATACTTCTTGAAACAGCACTGGTTAGAATTACACCTTCTACCCTCTTAAATGCTACCAGAGATGATAAATTACGCACGTAAAATCCCTTTAGTGAGTTTCCTTAATCAGTTTTTAGATTATCTTTCCACATCTGAATTAAAATGTGCTTATTGTAAATAATAGCTCCCATGTCTTTACTGGGCAAAATAGAGTATTTAATTTTTTATTCAATCAGAGTGGAAACAAGTATGTATATGAAAACTACTGTTTAGAGGAGGTAGAATCAGTCCAGATACTCAATGAACATCATCAATAAAAGGTCAGTTATGGTGCTGTTTTGCCAACTTTTCTTCGACTAGTCTGACAACAAAGCATTATGAGCTGGCAGTTGCATTTAAGAGGGGAAATTACCTTTTCACACAATTATCTCATTTTAACTTTAACTTTGATTTGTTTTTTACTAGCCCTTTTTATACTTAATTATATTCCATGCCATTTTTTTAATGGGGTTTAGTGAAAGAAATACTAAGAACTGAGTCTTAGAAAGTTTCTAGCAGAGATGCAGAGTTAATAGTTTAGAGAAGATCAACAATATCAAATGCTGATGAGATATACTCTAATTTTGTCCTGCTCTCAGTGACAACTGAACTACCCAAGGAAGAAGAAGTTTCGTGTACTCCAGTAGGCCACTGTGATTTAAGAGCAGAGGTGCTGTGTATGGTAACAATGCAGTTGGTAGCTGACTTTGACAGATATTTAGAGGTACAATAAGAGGCAAGATAAAGTAGGCTCCCTACATTCTGTTTGGAAAGATTCCCAACAGGAAACTGTAGACAAGGCAATAGACATGAATAAGCAAGAATAAAATCAAGCCATTCACCTTGTAGCATGTATTTTCTAAAACTTGATAAAATTTTCTCAAATATTCTATCACCAGCTTCAGAAAGTTTCTTTTTCAAATGCGTCATTTTTAAAAAGTGCAGATTTACATGCAAATATATGACAAGTCTAAGACTATGGCTGTAGATCAAGTCAATCTTTAATTTTAACAAATTGCATCTACTCTTGTGAAACATTTATTTAAAATAGACATATGTTATCCTCAAAAGGAAAAAGAAGCATTTACATGTGTGTATATATGCACATAATAGTAGTTTATAGGCATACCTAAAAACTAAAAGGGTATTGAAATATGTCTTACCTTTAGCATGTGGCAAAATATTGCTGGAATATTTAAAATGGCTCATGGGGAAATTAAGAAATTCAGTCTAGCTTGCAACACCTTTCTACATGCTTCGTGGGAATTACGTTTCAAAAACTGTGTCATAAAGCAATGATGTGTTATCAGGTTACTCTCTATTGATTGTTTTTCATATTAATATTATCTGTATTTATATATAATTAAAAGAGTCTTGTTTCAGTTTTGATTAAAAATTTAACAGTTTCTTAAAATGTAATATTCAACACTTTGTCTTGATTATTTTGTTTCAAAAGTTGACTTCAATAAAACCTGTGAAACATAGACTGGTCATTTTCATCTTTTTCATTTTTTTCCCTGGAGGAAAGGAAAATATTTTTATTCTGTACCAAACTGTATTGGAATTGGAGGTATCAGATGCATCCATCAAGGTCATGTAAAGCAATACTCCTCTCCTCATATATTCAGTGAAATGTGTTTAAGTGACAGACACTTCACAGTGACCAACCCTTCCGAAGAATCTGTTCTTGCACATATAACAACGTTCCTTGAGATTTGTATGTGACTCCTGCCTGTGCCTGAAGATAGGATCTTCTTAAGTAAAGCTTTATTGGCTCTATAATGTTTCTCACTATTCACTCAGGACTAAATTGAATCTGCATTTGTGTCCTGAATATGACATGTCATAAAAAGGAGCTGCTTTGCAATGCCTTCACCTGATGCAATGTTAGAATTAGTCTCACCCTCAGACAGGTTGTACATACCATTATTGCTTTAAATGCTAATAATTACAACTGCTCTTTATTGCCTGGAAATCAAAACCTGTTGGACATGGTTTGTATGTTCAGTAATGTTTCTCAACATACCACAATAAGAAAATACCGAAGCACTGTTGTGTATATTAAATAAACTCTGTTTTCCTGTGCGTTGTTCCATTTGGTGCATGTATACATGACTCAGACAATTCTCTGTGGCTTTAGAAAAGATAGGCTCCTTCAGCAGCGCATCAGATCACCTCTGCACCTGTGAAGAATTGCTTGGATAAATTGCCTGCAGAACAAGGGATGTGAGACTAGCTTTTCAAGCTGTACTTGGCCTTTGGGTACACCTTAGACACCCAACTGTCACACAAGAATCCCCATTGCAATCTCATTTTTGATAAAATGAATCGGGACTAAATGGATATAGCAGTCCAAATACAGATGATCAGAAAATCGTGTCTGCAGATTTTAAGAGAATCCATTCATTTTTTTGCTATTACTTTATTAGCACAATGAACAAAAATATTTGATATGATATCACCAGGAACGTGGATTTTCTTTCTGTTTCTTACTAATTAAATATTTTCAAAGCATTTATTATACATTCTTACATGAATTATAGAAAATGAAAAAATTTTAAAAATTAAAATATTTAATAATGTCCTTGAAAACCTTCCCAGCATTCATCTCATTTATATTCCCTCTCATACTTGAAAAAATACAAAAGCCTACATATAAGTTACCAAACGGGAAACAGCAGAGTGCTGAAAGATTACATCTGTCCTGGGTAGTTAAAAAAAGGTATTTTTGGGGCAGACAGTGACTGGGAAATGGATAAGGTACTGACATTCCTGAGAGGATTTAGTGTACTCCTTATAATCCTACTGTCAGGAGCCCATCCAGGCAGCATCATCACTAACTTGATTCTCTCATCTTATGGTGATGTATTTTGTATTGACCATATATCTAATATTGTCATAATATGTTCATGATAGTATTTGAGCACTTCTCCATATTCAACACATTAGCAGGGATAAAATGACAGCTTTTGGCTTTGGTCTATTTTCAGATTACTGAAAGCACTGCAGATTTTATTTCTTTTTTTTTTTTTTGTGGAAGGGAGAGGAAAAGAGAAAGAAGGGAGCAAGCAGCTTGTTCTTGGTGTCCTTATCTCTTAGCAAAACCATATTTTTCATCTTAATAAAAAAAAAAGAAAAAAATTAGTAGTTTTAAATAGTGGATTGTATGCTGAAACTAATAGAAGTGGTGCTCAGGGGAAGCTCATTTTATCCCCAACAACTATGATCTAGTCTTGCAAATGAATAAATATTTAGGATGGCACTACTGGTTACATCACTGGTGGCACAAGCAGTGGAAACAGGGTGACAAAAGGTTTGTTTTCAGACTCTGGAAATCATCAGAATCACTGCAAGGCAACTTTGTCATTTCTTCAAATCATCTCAAGTGTCAAAAATGTTGTTGAGAATATCCAAAAGAGCTGCAGAATTAATAGTTCATCCAGGAGAACAGGTGTGAGGTCCCATAATTCATAGCTGATAAACTGAATCCGCCAGGAAACATAATCTGAACAGTGTCATTGACTCCAGCTCTGAAAATATGATGGACTTCAAGAAGGTGTGCCAGGTGAATTAGAGAGATAATAAATAGGAAATTATCTCAATAAATTTTCTCCTTCCACAAGAAACTTCATGCAGTTTGAGTTTATCGGTGAACCACTGCAGTAAATCTTGGGTCTATATTAAGGGAAATGTTTTTCTTTTTTAAAATTTAATGAAGAAAGGTCAGTAGAAATGGTTTCAGGGAATTCATTTGGACCACAGAAACTAAATCATATGAGGGATTTTGATGAAACAGAAGATAATTAACAAAAATGTAAGTAGAGGAAAACACAAAAAAGTAACAAACATGTTGGTATTGGGAAAACAAACTTAAACAAAACAAACTGACTCCCCAGATAAATCAGGTTGTCCAGTGAGGAGGGAATGGTAAGATTATTTTTAGTCCATGGTCACTACTGGTGTTTTTCTGCAGTCACACAGAATTCTTCAAAAGCTTTTGAGGCACAACACCTTCATTTCTTGGTACAATATGTATTAAGGTGTGTGGAACATTTTGTGAAAGAAGGCAAATGCCAGAGAAACTTGGATGTAAGACTTGAAGTCTGGGGATTGCATAGGTACAATTATAAAAGAAATGGAGCTTAAACCACCTTATATATTTAAAAAAAAAAAAAACAAACCAAACAAGCCCCAGTTAAAAACAAACAAACAAACAAACAAAAACAAACCAAACAAAAAAAACCCAAACAAACAAATAAAAACAAAAAATCTAGCTATCATGACTCTGTATAAGTATACCTCTACATCGAGCAGATAATACTTACATTCAGTTGTCTGGTAGTCATTTAATCTTACACTGAATGAAGGACAAAGTTACTACAAAGCACTTGATAAATCTTTCAAACTTTATGGCTTTGGTTATTTGGTTATTTGTGTATATTCAACTATTTCAGTGAAAAGTTTAACTAATTTCAATTGCCTTCAAGACGTTTTAGAAAGAAGACCATGCCAAGACATATATGTGATCTAGAATGTCCTGAAAATCAGAACTTAAAAACACATTTTTAAGGAACTTCGTAAAGGATATGAAATGTTGGTGGGTAAAGAAGATTAAAGATTTCTGAGAAGTAGTTTAACAGTTGCTGTGGCTTGGAACTATGAGATTTTTTTTTTCCTAAAGGAGTTTAAAGAGAGCAGCCCATGAAACATAGGCTGTACAAACCTTGCTGTGTAAGAGACGTAATATCTGAGCAGAGGAAAAGAAGCCACATTTCTCATGTCAGACAACCTGCTCAGTAAATAAGAACATATGAGTGTTCCTTTAAATATCATGATGTATGTGAAATAATATGCGGTTATTTAAAAGTATTAACTCACAGGGCAGTCCTTTCTCATACTTCTACATACATTTCTCATAACCTAGTATAGAATGAAATGGAGAAAAAACATAAATTGTACTGATTTCAGGTTTAAAAAATTATGTCAACATGGGAGCTAAATCAGAAGAAAATATAACTGATTATAGAAATTCTGTAACAATAGTTATCATGCATTTCCCTAGTTTATAGGTTTTTTAATGGTTATAAAAAGTATTGGAAAGGACCCCCAACAAGGTACTACAGGTAGTTTCATTGTTGTTTGTCTTAGGGATTAAAAGAAAGAAGATTAAAGCTGGTTTTAACCCTAAATTATTTAGGAGTTCTTTTTTGACTACAGTAGATTAGCTCACATTTTTTAAGTTTTCCCTTCCCCACTGGAAGAGATAATGATTCACTCAATGTTTTCCTCAGCAAGAGCTTTATTTAAAAAAAAAAAAAAAAAAAAAAAAAGCAGCACACACAGAGGATTTTCTGCAAAAAGGAACTACTTTTTTACCACTTTTTTTATTATTCTTGAGCATAGAGAAAAAATATTATTCCTTTGAAAATGCCTATTTTTAAACTGAAAAAAATACGGGTAATATGTCTGCAATGGAACACTTGAAGACGTATTGTGTCACGCTGATCCAGTTAAGTGCACAAGAAAATTTCTTATCTTTCACAAAATGTCTGCAATTTGTATTTTCTTGTTTCTTCATGTAACATTTTATGTTTCCAAGTTTTTACCTTAAGATTTTTCATATTTAATCCCTTACTTGGCAGTTCCACATAGTACCCAAAGTATTAAAAAAACATATGTGCAATGTATGTTACTCTATATTTCAATATAGTGCAGGCACCATCTCAGCAACTGTTTTATAACATACATTTCCAATTCCAATTCCGATTCATATGGTATACTTATGGTAACAGATAAGTGTAATTATCAAGGAACACTGCATCCTCGTTTTCTTTTTCCCATTGTGACAGAGATAATGTGCTTTGCGTTTTAATTCCTACAGGGCTATGAGCAATGGAATTATTGAATGTTGCTTTGCTTGTCAGTATCTACACATATGACTACACATTCAGTAGAGTCCTGACCAGAAAATCAGTCTGTGACACTAACTGCTGAATTATGATACCTCCTTCTGCCATTCCACACATTGATTAACTTAGAGATGCATGTGGCAGTAGACTAGTAAAGACCTTTTTCTTTTTTTTTTCTTTTTTTCCCTTTTTCTCAAAAGGTCTAAAGATTAGTGTCATTAATTGCTTAACAAATCTGATTTTAAATCTAAATGATCATTGTTCAGAGCAATGCAGTAGTGTAAGGGATTCACATATTTCCCAGAAAAGCAGCTTTCCCTTCTACAAATTTTATTCTATCCCTTTTCCTTGTTACCTGTTTGTAACTTTAATGATGATATATACTCACTGAAGAGTTTCATAGGTTTTTGTGGCAAATTAAACAGCTGGCTCTACTGGCTTGACATGAATATTACATTTAATGTTCTTTTGAAAAGAAGAGAGTACAGTTTTTGGAAATGTACATTCTGTACCTCTAAAAAACCTAAAGAAAATAGTTGGTGTAGCAGGAAAATGGTTGCTGTGATGCCTCACTTACGCACTGTGATTCCTCTCAGGGAGCTGTTTACAGCCTACAAAATAAACTGTAGCTGGATAAACTATAATAATACCAGACATGTGAGATGGATAAGAAACTACTTATTCATATTATTAAATACAAGAAACTGGCTTGTATTTAAGGAATCCACTTTGAACCAATAGTAGTGTTCTCTGGGTAAAGTAATCCCCAGAAGTTGCAGTCTGATGATGTGCCTTGTCCAGGGAACTACAATCTCCTGGGCATTTACAAACATGAAGCCCCAGTCTTAGGTCAGCATTGCCCCAATCACTTGCAACTGCCAATGAAAAAGTAATTTTTTTAGCTATGCAGTCATGCTGCAGAGCTGAATTTGGCTCTGTAAGTTAAAGGAATCTCCCTATTGTATTCTCCCCATAGATTTAGTTAATACTGCCATATCCAATTTCTTATGAAGCGGATAGGAATCTAGGCTTCTGTGTCATCTGCCTTATTCAGTGGAAAAGCAATTTAAATGACAGTGTTCATGACAAATTTTCTCCAGGGGAAGGCTTATATAAGCATGAGGAAAAGAGAGAGTATGATCCATCATGTACAATTTTTGTATAACCCTCTGAAAAGTTCTGTAAATTAATCCATTTATTTAATTCTTAGAACTTTCTTAACATGGCTAATCTACATGATTCACACTGAAACATTGTCCTTAGAATCCTTGAGGAGTTTAGGCATGAAGTCAACTGTTTGTCTGAGTAATAATTTAGTGTATTTCAGTGACCAAAATGATTAAGTAAAACTGCATCAAGAGAAAGGATTTTGAGTTTTGGGCTAGCCTTCAGTGGTTTGTAGAAAGCAGGTCAAAAAACCCCTAACCCTGACAAGTGAAATAAATAAGCTTATTATAGCTGCCTCACTTGTATTGTTAACTTGAGACATAGTTCCTCAAGCAATGGGAAGCAAAGAACAGACAGGGTTCTCTTGGTAGCATATTTGAGAATATGACGCCAAAATGAATTGTGGGATTTTAATTCCAGTCTAAAATAATCTTAATTATATTTAAAAGACGTTGAAGTAAAATACTTATATTTAAGTTGTATTTCAAATGTTTGATGTTCTTCAATTATCACATTTATTTACAACACCTATATAATGTCCCTTGTTGAAGAAAACTATTTTGTAGACAAAAAAAATATCAGGGTGACTAGAATACATTAATTGGTTTGTCATTTATGAATCCAAGCATTTAAGCCAAGACAGAGCTGTGATCAATTCACTAGCTGATATTTTAATGTAATCCTGATTACTCTGAAACAAAATAATGACATTGTCATCTAAACAAAAATTGTCTGAGGGAACAGAGACATAACTGTGATATCGTCTTTTGATGACAAGTATATTCCCTGGTACTCTCTAATCAAAATAACTTGCAAAGGACAACACATACACGCATCAAAGTCCTTTAAGAATAAAGTATACAATATGAAAGATTAGACAGGAATTACTTCGCCACAGACTGAAGTTTCTTGCACCTTAATATTAATCAAAAAACATTTAGAAGTTCAATCCTCATTTCTGTTTTCAAAAGTAGGGAAAAGTCTTTGGACTGTAGGAAGAAACACTGTCACGGTGTTAGTGATAAGAAGTAATTTCACCTGGGGAGTCATGGATAACCTGTTGATATATATTCTGTATTTTATATGCTCTTCCACGGACTACTTGCATCCTGGATGGTTAAGCACAGAAAGAACTTCCAAAATGTTTTGTGAAGCTGAAGATAGAAATGTAGAAGAAACAAACGAGCAAACAGAAGGGTTGTAAGTGATTTAGATATTGCTTTACAACTGCGCAGTGCTAGAATATTGAAACTGACAAAAATACAAACCAGTGCAGAATCTTTAAAAAAACAAAAACAAAAACAAAACCACAAAAACCCAAAACAAACAAACAAACAAACAAAAACAAACAAAAAACAGTGAGGAAAGCTGCAACAGTACAGAGGAAAGGAAACAATTTTCAATACCCCTTTGGAGTCTCACAAGCAGCTGGGTGATGGACAAGATGGATAACTTACTAATGGTAGAGATACTAAGCTTTAGTACAGGACTCTTAGAAAACTAAGTTCTGTCTGGGAAATTAACTTAAAATACACATTGATGAGACTTATATAAGAATAAGAAGTGAGTGTCAGGATTCTTCTCTCCAGGCTATGTTTATCTATGCTACAAGTCTGTAAAAAGTCAGGATACAAAAGGAGCTGGAACAATATCATGCAGACAGGCCAGTCTCCCAGCAATAATACTTGTATTTTAAAACTCAGCAAAAATAAAGAGTCTGAAGGCAGAGTGTGATGTAACACAGCAATGAGGGAGTTCTCACCAGGTTCAAGATTCAAGCTTTCTCATTTGAAAAAAAAAAAAAAAAATTTGGACTTCTAACATCTGTCTTATGTCTTTTCATGAACTAACTGAAGACAATGGTAAAAACCTTTTGATTAGTTTTTAATAAAATGAGGATAATTCTACTTTTTCTTTCCATAATAAAATAATAATAATAAATCCATAATAAAATACTAAAATAATAAAAGTTAGTTTTGTGTCATTTGTTGTTTTTTTAAAGCAAATGAAAAGATATTAAACTAAGGAAAACAAGTCTGCTTACTCATCTCAAATGATTTGAAGGTCTTTTCTAAAAACAGTGTTGATCTAACACTCTGAATGTATAAATGTCTTGAATCTACAAGGAAATATTTCCACTCTTAGCATTGTCTTTGAATTGGGCCCAGAGTGCCAATTTTAGGGTCTCTCAAACTGGAGGTGTCCAAAACTTTCAAAAGATAAAGTCTTTTATGAAGGTACTTTTGAACATTTTAGACATCATTCTTTTTTAATTTATTCTTGGCAGTTTAGAAACTTATGTGATTCCAAGTTGTCTTGGCAAGCGTGAGATTACAGAAGGACAGCTTCTTGCTGAAATCCTCTCTGCACCACAGCTTTCTTTCAGAATTCTGGGAGTGTTTGTGCACTTTGAAAAATCTGCTCATGTACATTTATTTCCACTATTAAAAGCCCTTCTGAATTGATAGGCAACTCCCATAACCCCTAATGGGTATTTTTTCAAAGATCATAGTGTGAGCAGAACATAACAATATTTTTTCATTGCATTACATAACTTCAGTTTCAGACCTTCAGGCTTTCCTAATTCCTGAGCCATGGAAATTAGTAAGTGAAATGATTTCTTCCACGACCTCACTGTTGAAACAGAAAGCCATGTTTTTGCTGCAGACTCTATGTTGCTAAAATGAAGAACTGATGGTTCATTTATTAGTTTACCCTTAGAAACTCTTTATTTTCAGGCTAGTTATCTGAAGAGGATCTCAGAAAACCAAAAGAGAAAGAAAAACACTAGTGTTAATACTTTGAATTTGACTTAGAAGAAGGAATCAATGGCTGAGTTTGAAGGGGTGTCTGGGAGCACTGTATTATTTATTTATTTATTAATTCATTTATTTCTTCCTAAGAGTGGCAGTTTAGGAGTATAGTGTTATTAAGCCTTATATATATATATATATATATATATATAATTATTTAAAAAAAAAACAAAAAAAAAAACCACAAAAAAACCCACAACAAACAAACACCTTATTTGTGAATTTTCCTCTGCTCATGTTTTTTGTGAGAAAAAATATCTTCTGTAACCACAACCATATCTGATATTGGCATACTCTTCATATCTGTGCATGCACTGACATTACCATAAATTTTACAATACTTCATGCAATCAGAGCAGAGATCTGGTGAAGACTTCCACTTCCCACACTCATAAATTTGTGGAATAAACGATAGGAAATGCAGGAAGAGAACAGGGAAACCATGTGCTTAGCAGAGTTCAGAGAAGGACCAGATTAGGTGAGCAATTGGTCAATTCCTTTCCAGTCCGTCTATGACCACCTTACTATGACTGCTGGATCTGCTGGAATCAATAAAGCCTTCTGGAGAAAAGGGATAAAAATTGTTTCTTGCAAAAAAATCCTACTATTTACTGTGAATCTGGGTATGGAGGGAGACCTTAGTCCTCACCTTCCTAATGAAGAATTTCACTGCTGGTCTTCTAATGATGGGGAATTGTACTCAATATCACCACAGAAACGTGGTGATACAATAATACAAGTCTTCCCTAATGCAGGTGTCTTCTGCAAGAATTGAATGTGAAAGGTTTTCTCATCTTAGACTGACTAGCAGTGAATCATTTCAGGCAAATGCATAGCTCTCTCTAGCAGAACTGGGGCTGAAAAGAGTTGGTTTCAAACTCTCCAGCGGAGGAAAGGACCTGAAAGTGGGTTTCCAACCTTTCCCAGATTCTTCTAAGAACTGAAGCAGTTCAAGACGTGCAGCCACTGGCTATGGAAGCATTCGTGTCAAATGTAAAACCCTGCAGAATTTTTTTTTTTTTTTTCTCCAAAAAATGAAGACAGTGGATTCTCTAACACAACTGAATTGAGATTTTGGGATATTATATGAAACTACTATGGCAAAGCAGATCTGTTAGAGTAAAATTTGATTGATGTGCATATCACAGGAGACTAATAAATGGAACTAAATATAGAAAGCCTATATGGAAGAGCACTGCTGATAGAAGTGAAAGCTTCATAAGCCTCAAAATTTTGTCTGGTAATGTTTAACCAGCTGAAGTCAGTATATTTAGGAATCTATTTAGCAAGCAGAGAAGTTGAGAGCTTGGATTGATGTCTGCCATTACAGGAATGTTAGAGACAACATCTTAAATTTGATTTGGCACCTAATTGTTGCTCAATGTAGTACAATAGCAATAAAACAGGTGGGAAAAAAAAACATATCCACACATCCTGTAATGCCTGCCTTCAGCATTAACATCTATGCCAGTTTTGTTGCAGGGAATTGTCACACAAATGTTAGAGATTGTTAGAGATAATCAGCTAGAAAGTCCTCCAGGTAACACACTTGGAAATGTACACAGTGAAAGTTTAGCTGCGTAAAGCATGATTAAGATGTCTCAAGTTTTGTAGTATATTCATAAAGGCCAAAATGAACAAAGGTTTAGGACCATGTTATTAATATAAGTAAATAAAAATAGACCTCCACCATTCTTGCAAACAGGAGGAGACTTTAGCCAGCAGGCAGTTTTTTCACTTTGGTCCTGAAACTGCCAGTACAGGGATGATGCTAAGCAGCACAGATTGCACCCAGCAGCCTGCACTGCTCAGAGCATTCCCTTCTAAGATGAGCACATAGGAGAGAGAAGCTCTTACACACCAGGCAATACTTTTAAAGAAGAATTGGATTCTGAGAGAACCATAAAACACAGCATTCAAGTTTATTAGTGAACATATTTGTTCACTAAACACAAAACATACTTTCTGACCTTCTAAATGTGGCACAGTTGCTAGTTTTATACGGTAAACAATGCCCTCAAATGTATTTCAAAAAAAGTCATGTTAATCCCTAGTAAGAGAACTGCAGGCAAGAAGAGGAGGGATAATCCAAAACCAAGTCAGATTAACAAAAAACATAATTTATCTCTTTATCAGTGGGCAAGCTAATCATATATATTAAATATCTATCAAGTCTGCATCTGTCACCTCCAAAAGTAATTACCGATAGTGACCGCACTCTTCTGTTTTGAAACCCTAGAGTGCACAGCAGGTCCTTTAGGAAAACTCCCAAATACCTTAGCTGTCTGCTTCTTGCTAACCTCTTAAGCAGAGTCTTTAAACACAGTTTCAGAACAATGCAAACAGTAGTATATCAAAGGATTGGAGAAGACTGTACTGCACATAAAACACAGCTTGGAACTGACAGAGAGAAAAATTGAAAACAACGATTCTCTGAGGCAAATAATCTCAGCTCATGTTGTTTTCCACCCCTGCAGTTCTCATTTGGGAAGAAGCCAAACAAGCTAATCTAACAGATGTCTGTGCCACTGATTTAAAGTCAAAGGTAGGACACTTCCAATATCCATCTAATTCAAACAAGGAAGGTTTCTACTGATAGGCACAAAACAGCACTGAACCAATAGTCTCCTTCTAAATGGGAAGGTCAATAGTTACTGCTCTTACACAGGACTGACGTGTGATTTTGAGTGACTGAATGATTACCACCACAAGCAAAATACCCCACTAGTAGGGATAAGCTAGTTTAAACATTTCCCATTCTACAAACACAGTGGAAAATATAAAATAATATTAATGTTGGCTAACAAGCAAGCATTGGACAAGGCATCCTTCAAATATCATTTAAGATAGAGTGGCATTAATGATTTAGAGTTTCAACTCTCTTACACAAGAGCATGCTGACTAGGCCTATCTTAGCTATGGTTATGAAAAAACCCCATATACATTTCTGTCATACAGTAGGAGTTTAAATAAGGTTGTCTGGCCAGGATTTGGCAAACCCTTTCTCTGGTGGGTGAAACTAAACTTTCTATTAAAATGGCATAATGCTTAAGCACTTGCTTGTGAGCAAAGCCTTTGGGATGTGAATCAAATATGAACTCATATCTCAGCATGCCCTTGTGACTTCTGCAGCTTGAAATCACAGCTCTAAGGAAAGTGTTCATGTCCACGTTGGAGTGCTAAGATTTGAAACTAAGGATAACAAGCTAAATAAGAACACAATTTACTATATGAACCTATATGGACAGTGCACATACAGCTATAATCATCAATTACATCAAATAACACAAGATCCTGCTCTTATCTGCACCCAACAGCCCATGGGCACTCCAAATTCATTTCACAGTAAAGTAGGCAAAAGAACCTAGGCTCAGATTTCGTTTTCTATTTTATCTGTCATACATATTATTTCTGTCATACATATTAATTACTGTTACAGCAATCAAGCCTTGTAATACTCAGCTTTGAGGAAACTTTACTTTTGACAGAATTCACTCTAAAGGTTGTTAATGATAACCCACCTGTGCCCCATATACAGGGAATTAGGTGCCTAAAAATACTGTCATGAAGGTCTGGACATTTATCTGTTTGACTAAGCAGTGGGAAACATGTAGGACATATTCCAGCCCAGAGAGCAGACAAATCTTAATGTGTTGACATGAGTTTTGGAACCTCTTTTTTTTCTCCCCCATTTTAACAGGCAAGAACTGTTCTTTATATGCGCATGGTTGTCCAACATGAGAAGTGTGAAGTGGTGGGGCGTCCCAGTGAGGAGAAGCTCAGACATGAGCCCTCTTCTGTCATGACAAGACCAAATCACACCTCCCACTACGTGGGGATGAGTACTTTGACCTCCAGGCACAGCAACCACTTTCCCTTGCCTGTAGAAAACTCTGAGATGACCATTTAGTGCCCACCTTTTCCAGAAGGATGCTATGTCCATGCTTGAGATCAAGTGTTTCCAGGATTAAAATGGTAAATAAGCAGGGATTTGACAATTTCATTTTTGAATTTAGGTGTGTTTTTTCACTTCAGTAATTCTGGATTCTGCTGCCTTGGACATGTATTTCCTCCTGTCCTGGTTCAGCTATGATATGGTTAAGTTTCCCCAGCAGAGAGAGAGGGGGAAGGGATCTCCAGCCGGGTTATTCATACCATGCTGACCTCAGGTCCAGTGCGGCAGCGTGGGAAGCTTTCCTTTGTGGCTTTGGTTGCGGGGAGCATCGTGAGTGAGCTGTCCGTAACCACTGCGGTATTTCTCTGTATATCTTCTGTCTCGTTCACTGTTATTGCTGTTTATTGTTGTTATCACTGCTACTGTTGTTGTTCAGATTGTTTATCACACTGTTGTATTAAATTTCTTCTATTTTAACCCTGGGTTTGTGCCCTACTTGTGTCCGAAGGTGGGGGACGGACAACAGCAATGTGGTCTCCGATCCCAGCAGTCTTAAACCACCACAGCCTTTTTGGCACCCAATGTGGGGCACAAGAGGGTTGAAATAAGAATCAAAAAGGGACAGACCCTGACCAGAGTGTGTTAGAGCAATCTGTTGGGTGTAATTTTTCTGTTTGTATTTGTACTGTTTGAAAGATAATGTTTGCAATGCTGGCCCACTTGCTTGCGTAGTGGAGCTGGATTAATCCTTATATGCAGTGTATGATCCCAGTGGTGGTGTTTGTTATCTGTCGAAAATGTGTAAAGGGTCTCTTTTTGCTGTACTGGCTCCTGACTGCTTATAATGAGCTTGTATCGCTGGGGGGGGGGGGGGCCGGTACCTGTTTGCTGCCTGGGCTTTTGTTAGGGGTCTCACCCCCTCTATGGGTGAGCCAGGGGAAGAGATCCTGTCGGCTTTGAGGAGTTTCAATTATTCTTGGAGCCTGCAGACCACTGTGATTGCTGCACTATGCCTTCTGAATGTCTGCCTGATTTCGGTTTTGGCCATGTGGTATTTCTCTAACAATAACAGTGCCCAGAAACCTGCCCTGAGGTCAGATGATAGTGAGTGGCAAGGGGTGTGGGAAAAGATGGGCAAAGGCCTGAGTCGGTGGGCACCCCCAATGCTTCGGAACTTCACTCGTGAGCAAATGCAGAGCCCTGAGAAGCTGATGGAGTGCTTAGAAAGGGTGTGTTACCAAACTGGCAAAACCCAGGAGACACAAATCGCTGCAATGTGTTGGGGACTTGCCCATGCATACCGTGTCCTCTTTGATACCACCCGCTGCCCTCAAGAGGGAGAAAAGGCTACAGAACCTGAGGGTGAAGTTCCTGGTACAGTATCTGGGCAGGGGGGACAGGCAGAACCAGTTTCAGTTGCCACCACCAGAGCAGCGACTGAGCCAGAGAGCCAGGCAGTGCCAGTGTCAGTTGCCCCGATACAGAAAACAAAATATACCAGAAAGTCAGCTCGCAAATGGGGGATGAGGATGAGCCAGGCCCATCAGGGGAACAGGAGGAAGGACCAGAGGTGATCATCCGATCTCTGTCCCCAACTGAGCTGCGAGATATGCGGAGAGATTTCGGCCGCCTGGGAGGCGAGCAGATTTGCACCTGGCTGCTCCGATGCTGGGACAATGGAGCCAGTGCTTTTGAGATGGAGGGGAGAGAGGCCAAGCAGCTGGGATCTTTGGCCAAGGACGCTGGCATTGATAGGGAAATAGGGAAGCAGGCTCAAATCCTCAGCCTTTGGAAGCGACTCCTGCTCAGTGTAAGGGAGAGGCACCCCTACAAGGATGATAAACTGTGTCAGCTAGGCAAATGGACCAGCATTGAGAAAGGCATCCAGAACCTCAGGGAACTGGCTGTGTTTGAGATGATCTATGGTGATCTGAATGATGAGCAGGCACCCATGGACCCAGATCAGGCCCCTTGCACACACCTGATGTGGCGAAAGTTCCTGAAGAGCGCACCAGAAGTGCCTCAAAAGCATTGGCAATAGTGTCCTGGTGGACAGACACACAGACTCTAACAGTGGATGGAGTGGTTGGCTAGCTCCGGCCATATGAGGGAAATCTCCCTTCATCTCAGCATTCCTGGGTCTCAGCTGTGGAGGAACTGTCTCAGAGGGTCCACAAAATGGAAGAGGACATGTCCTACATTCCACCTACACGGGCTGATGTCTCAGCCATTAGAAGTAAACGTTTCCCCACCCAAGAGAAAGGCAGCAGAGGCACACACCACGAGGCACCCTGTGGTTTTTCCTCCGCAACCATGGAGAAAACATAAGGAGGTGGGATGGACAGCCCACTGCTGCCCTAGCTGCACAAGTAGAGCAGCTGAAAGGGAAGACCATCACCAAAGGGGAGTCATCCAAGAGGAGCGCAGCTCCAGTGTCCAGTCAGAAATCCCCCAGGCAGAACAGAATGGTGAACGTTATGTCTGACCCTCTGGAGGGGACCAGTAAATCATTCTTGCAAGAAGTGAGTGATGCTGAGCAGCATTAGAGGGGCCCTGCCTCCAGCCAGGTGGAGGAAAGGGATAATGGGATTTACTGGACAGTGTGGATCCGATGGCCTGGCACGTCAGACCCACAAGAGTGTAAGGCTTTGGTGGACACTGGCGCACAGGGCACCCTGATGCCATCGAGCTACAGTGGGGTTGAATCCATCTGCATCTCTGGAGTGACAGGGGGATCCCAACAGCTGACTGGAAGCTGAAGTGAGCCTGACTGGGAGGGACTGGCATAAGCACCCCATTGTGACTGGCCCAGATGCCCCGTGCATCCTGGGCATAGACTATCTCAGGAGAGGGCACTTCAGAGACCCAAAAGGGTACCGGTGGCCTTTTGGTGTGGCTGCCCTGGAGGAGGTTGAACAGTTGTCCACCTTACCCGGCCTCTCAGAGGATCCCTCAGTGATGGGGCGGCTTAAGGCTGAGGAGCAGCGAGGGCCGATTGCTACCAGGACAGTGCACCGGTGGCAGTACCGCACCAACCGAGATTCCCTGGTCCCCATCCATCAGCTGATCCGTCAACTAGAAAGCCAGAAGGTGATCAGCAAAACTCACTCACCCTTCAACAGTCCTATATCGCCAGTGAGAAAGCCCAATGGCGAATGGAGGCTAACTGTGGACTATCATGGCCTGAATGAAGTTACGCCAGCGATGAGTGCTGCAGTGCCGGACATGCTGGAGCTCCAGTATGAACTGGAGTCAAAGGCAGCCAAGTGGTACGCCACGACTGACATTGCTAACGCGTTCTTCTCCATTCCCATAGCGCCAGAGTGCAGGCCACAGTTTGCGTTCACTTGGAGAGGCATCCAGTACACCTGGAATCGATTGCCCCAGGGGTTGAACCACAGCTCCACCATTTGCCATGGACTGGTCCATACTGCACTGGAGAAAGGTGGGGCCCCAGAACACCTGCGGTACATTGATGACATCATTGTATGGGGGAACACAGCCGAGGAGGTCTTTGAAAAAGGGAAGAAGATAATTGAAATCCTACTGAAGGCCGGCTTTACCATTAAGCAAAAGAAAGTTAAGGGGCCTGCAAGGGAAATTCAATTCCTAGGGATAAAATGGCAAGATGGGCGTCGCCACATCCCAGTGGAGGTGATAAACAAGATCACAGCCATGGCCCCACCAACCTCTAAAAAGAGACTCAGTCTTTCCTGGGTGCTGTGGGGTTCTGGAGGATGCACATCCCGAACTACAGCCTGATTGTGAGCCCTCTCTACCATGTAACCTGCAAGAAGAACGATTTTGAATGGGGCCCTGAGCAACAACAATCCTTTGAGCAGATTAAACGAGAGATTGCCCAAGCAGTAGCCATCGGGCCAGTCCGGGAAGGGCAGGAGGTTAAGAACATGCTCTACACCGCAGCCGGGGAGAACGGCCCTACCTGGAGCCTCTGGCAGAGAGCACCTGGGGAGACCCGAGGCCGACCTCTAGGCTTTTGGAACCGGAGATACAAAGGCTCTGAAGCTAATTACACACCAACTGAGAAGGAGATACTGGCAGCTGTGGTGGTGCAATTCCTACCCCTCCCTGCCGTCCTTGTTGGGCTGCTTGGTGCCAGGTGTGATTCCATCCACATTCCCCCGAGCCATACACGAATCTATGGAGATAAGGACTGAATAACTTTGAGGAGCCTGGCTCCTGCCCCCCTCTGATTGCTCGGAAAAGGTTATAATGGCCCATCATCTCCTGATGGCCTGACACACCTGTGCCTGGGATGTGGTCAGATGGAACAATAACAGGGTTGCATATTATTCAAATTCTTGTGCAACTGCCGGAAGGCACCAGATAGCATTTGACAAAAGTCAATCATCTTGGACCCTATAAACTGCGACCACCAGAGAGGCCCTTTGAGCTCTCCTGGATTGCAGCGGCCTGTGACCAGCATCTCCCCTGAGCTGGGACGCCTCTCAGGTATCGTCTGCTCCAGACGGAAGGCCAGGGCGAAGTCCCCCTGCTCGAGTCTCAATTATCGCCCGTTGACGAATGCCAAGGCATTGGGAGTATTTGCTCTAAACTCGAGAGGGAAATTTTCTTTGAGCTAGCTTCTATTTCACCTGTTTATTGGTGGGTGTGCGTGTGTGTGGGTACGTACCCTTACCCTTGTTCCTGTGTGTTTGTCACTTTTGGGTTCATTTTACCGAATCCAACCCCCTTTGTTTCTGTATGTATATGTCTGGTTTGTGTATGCGCATGTACATATGTGTATAAATTAAGGTACCGTTAAGTAAGTTAGAGTGAATATTGTCATCTTAGAACCTGAATAAGTCGCTTTTCTTTCTGAGTTATTTTGTATTGACAAATAGTTGTTAGTTATTAATAAATCTAAATTATTTTTCTAAATCATTACCGTGTCAATACTTTCATCCGCGACAGCAGCGTACGAAGGAGTTCGGGCTGCCTCAGAAGTGGTCGGCACTGAAACACAGCTCCTCCTGGCACCCCGACTGCCGGTGCTGGGGTGGATGTTCAAAGGAAAGGCCTCCTCCACGCATCATGCAACCGATGCCACGTGGAGTAAATGGGTTGTGTTGATAACACAATGGACTCGAATAGGGAACGCCAGCCACCCAGGGATACTAGAGGTGATTATGCACTGGCCAGAGAGCAAAGATTCCAGGATGTCACCAGAACAGGAGGTGACACGTGCTAAGGAGGCCCCACCATATAACGAGCTGCCGGATGAGGAGAAGCGATATGCCCTGTTCACTGATGGGTCTTGTCGCATTGTGGGAAAACATCGACGGTGGAAGGCTGCTGTGTGGAGTCCCACACGACGGGTCACTGAAGCTGCTGAGGGACAGGGTGAATCCAGCCAGTTTGCAGAGGTGAAAGCCGTCCAGCTTGCTTTGGATATTGCTGAGCGGGAAAAGTGGCTGAGGCTCTACCTCTACACCGACTCGTGGGCAGTGGCGAATACCCTGTGGAAATGGCTGCAGCAATGGAAGCAGAACAACTGGCAACCTAAGGGTAAAACCGTCTGGGCTGCTGAAGTATGGCAGGACATTGCAGCCCGTGTGGAAAACCTCGTGGTGAAGGTGCGCCATGTGGATGCCCACGTACCCAAGAGTCGGGCCACTGATGAACATCGACACAACCAGCAGGCAGACCAAGCTGCTAAGATCAGAGTGGCTCAGGTGGACTTGGACTGGCAGCGCAAAGGTGAACTGTTCATAGCCCGGTGGGCCCACGAGACCTCGGGCCACCAAGGTAGGGATGCAACATACAGGTGGGCTCGAGATCAAGGGGTGGGCCTCACCATTGACACCATTGCAGAGATCATCCACGGATGTGAGACGTGTGCTGCAATCAAACATGCCAAGCGGGTGAAGCCCCAGCGGAATGGAGAGCGATGGCTGAAATATAGATATGGAGAGGCCTGGCAGATCGACTGCATCACACTGCCACAGACCCGCCACAGGAAGCGCCATGTGCTCACAATGGTGGAAGTAACCACTGGGTGGCTGGAAGCCTACCCAGCGCCCCACGCCACCGCCCGGAACACCATCCTGGGCCTTGAGACCCAAGTCCTGTGGCGACACGGCACCCCAGAGAGAATTGAGTCAGACAACGGGACCCACTTCCGAAACAACCTCATAAGTGCCTGGGCAGAAGAACTCGGCATCGAGTGGGTCTACCATATCCCCCACCACGCACCAGCCTCTGGGAAGATCGAGCGCTGCAATGGACTGTTAAAAACCACACTGAAAGCACTGGGAGGTGGGACCTTCAGAGACTGGGACATGCATCTAGCAAAGGCCACCTGGCTAGTCAACACAAAAGGGTCTGCCAGTTGAGCTGGCCCGGCTCAGTCGAAACCTCTGCGTGCTGTAGATGGGGAAAAAGTCCCTGTGGTGCGCATGAGGAATATATTGGGAAAAATGGTCTGGTTTAGTCCTGCGCCAGGCAGAGGTGAAGGCAAACCCATCCACGGGATTGCTTTTGCCCAAGGACCTGGGTGCACCTGGTGGGTGATGCAGGACAATGGAGAGGTCCGATGCGTACCACAGGGGGACTTGATTCTGGGTGAGAACATGCCGTGGATTATGCTGTGTCTGTGTAAATTATTACTTTGTTATTGTTAACTGCTAAATGGCAGCTGGACATGATGCAGATGGTATAGAATAAAGGGGTGGATTATGTCCTGGTTCAGCTACGATAGGGTTAAGTTTCCCCAGCAGAGAGAGAGGGGGAAGGGATCTCCAGCCGGGTTATTCATACCATGCTGACGAGGCAGCGCAGGAACTTTTTCCTTTGTGGCTTTTGTTGCGGGGAGCACAGGGCTGTCTGTAACCATTGCGGTATTTCTCTGTATATATTTTCTCTTGCTCACTGTTATTGCTGTTTATTGTTGTTATCACTGCTACTGTTGTTGTTCAGATTGTTTATTACACTGGTTTATTAAATTTCTTTTTATTTTTAACTCAGGGTTTGTGCCTTTCTTGTGTCCAAGGATTGGGGAGGGACAACGGCAACGTGGTCTCCGGTCCCAGCAGGGCTTATAACTGTCATACCTCCAAACAGACAAACACATACACCTACTGTATTTTGTTTCAAGTAATGTCCAAATGCAAATATGTTCTTTCACAACAGACAGATTGTCAGTCATGACCAAATCTGACAGAATATACAGCCTTTGAAAGTTCTTTATACTACATCAATATAGTGTTGTCCAGCAGGGATACTTGCATGGATTTTCTCTGTAGTAAAGCTTAGAGGTTCTGCAGGTACTTCTTTTATTATTATTATTATTATTATTTATTGCTTCTCATAGCAGTGAAGTTTGACTGGATACTACTTAATACTATCTAGGAACTGTAAAATTATAAAAGTGCCTTTCACAGTAAAGGAAGCAGCTGATTATCTGTTCAACAGTGGGAATCCTCATTAAAAACCACTGATTTCTCCAGGTAGCAATAAGAAAAAAATTCTGGTACTGTATATACAATGGAGAAAGAAAACTGTGACTACTTGAGGCATTGTATATCTCTAATGCTTTTTTTCTTTGTTTATATAAACTTCTTTTTGTTTATATGCTTTCTTTAATATATGACATGTAGAAAATAAGAAAATGTAATTAAAAGAAAAGAATGTTTAAGGAGTGAGAAAAAAGAAAAAAAAAAAAAAAGACTGCATGACCTTTAAAATATGTTTCTGCCTCAGACGCTGAACAACAAAATGTTCTTGCATTCTTATATATTCACAGGGCCTCAGGCAGTTCCAATACAGATTTTTCTGTACTGTGTGCTTTCCTACAAATCAGTAATTGTGGATTGTTGCAGTGTACAAAGTCCCAGTAATTTAACATTTTCTGTAAATGTCAGCAGAGGGTTATTCAGCTTCTGCAGTCTGCTAGGTCTTTTATAGCCTAAAATGGCGATGCTATAAGAAATCAAGAGGAAAAGCAACAGAAAGCATCCTGCTTGTTCTAAAATTGAGGAAAGCTGCTTTAACATGTATTTACATAGCAGTATTGCTATATATCAAGAGCATGAAATTAGCTACTGTTTACCATAATGACACTAGTTAGTGGGTATGACACCAGGAGGAAGCGTGTGAGGTTACCTCGCCGATGACCGGACACACTCTCTACAGAGTTGTGCTGCTTACAGAGGGCTCAAATTAGGGATGTCACCGAGAGACTACTGAGCCTTGCACAGTCCACTGACCTATCTGCTGCCGTTCTTTCATGTGGGCACCAGTGATGGAGCCAGGAGCAGCCTGAGGACCTTCAAGAAGGACTACAGAGCCTGGGAGCAGAAGTAAGGGACTCTGGAGCACAGGGAGTTTTTTCATCAATCGTCCCAGTCAAAGGGGTTTGAAAGGACTGATCAAACCTGGCAAATCAACAACTGGTTACAGAACTAGTGCCACAGCCAGGGGATCACCTATTTAGACGGTAGAACTTTGAGAAACCTGGTCTGCTGGTGACTGGTGGGGTCCACTTCTCTGAGAAGGGGAAGAGCATCTTCGGTTATAGTCTTGCCAAACTGGTGAAGAGGGCTCTGAACTAAAATTACTGGGAGAAGGGAATCCTAATCCATCCCACTCCCACCACCTTGATGCCAGTGCCTGCAATTGATGCCCAGAGCCTGAAGAGGGGTCACTGCTCAGCAGGAGAGCACCTGAAGAACAGCACATTAGTCAGAATGCTGACTAAATTCACTTAAATGCCTCTATGCAAACGCACATAGTGTGGAGAAAAAAACAGGAGGAGCTACACATGTGCACATGCCTGCAGGGCTGTGATCTTATTGTCATCCCAAAGACATGGTGGGATGGCTCTATGACTGGAGAGTTGGCATGGAAAGATACAGCATCTTTAAGGACAGACAGAGGAGTCAAGGAGGGAGCGTTGCCCTCTATGTCAGTGACAGCCGGAGTGCATGGAGCTCTTCTGGGGATGGATGAGGAGCCAGCTGAGAGCTTATGGGTCAGGACTAAAGGGAAGAAAAGGGACATAAGATTTTATAGCGGGGGTCCACCCAAGAGTACTAAGTGCATGAGGCCCCATATAGACAGATAGGAGCAACCTCACGTTCACAAACCCTGGTCTTCATAAGGGAGTTCAACCACCCTGATTCTGCTGAAGGGACAGCACAGCAGGGCATAAGGAATCAAGAAGGTTCCTGGAATGCATTGATGATAGATTTCTTCTCCAAGTGATGGAGGAGCCAACAAGGAGAGGTGCTATGTTGGACCTTGTTCTCACCAACAAGAAGGTGCTGGTGGGGAGTGTGGACCTCAAGGGCAGCCTTGGCTGCAGTGACCATGAACTGGTGAGTTCAAGATCCTGAAGGTGATGAGAAGGGAGCACAGCAAGCTCACTACGCTGGACTCCAGAAGAGCAGATTTTGACCTTTTCAGGATCTGTTTTGCAGAGTAACATTGAACGAAGTCCTGGGGGGAAGAGGGACCCCAGAAACCTAGTTGCGATTCAAGGATCACCTCCTCCAAGCTCAGAAGGGATGCATTGTGACAAAGAGAAAGTCAGGTAAGAAAATCAGGAGCTCTGTATGGATGAACAAAGAGCTTATGGACAAGCTCAAACACAAAAAGGAATCCTACAGCGAGTGAAATATAGAACAGGTAGCCTGGAAGGAACACAGAGAAAAATCCAGGTAAAAATGGATCAGGTTAGGAAAGCCAAAGACCTGATAGAATTAAAAATGGACAGGGACATCAAGGGCAATAAAAAAAAAAAAAAAAAAAAAAAAAAAAAAAGATTTTACAGGTACATTAGTGATAAAAAGAAGACTAAGGAAAATGCAAGCCCCCTCTGGAAGGCAAAGAGAGACTTAGTCACTCAGGATAAGGAGAAGGCTGAGGTACTCAATGACTTTTTGCCTCAGTCTTCACCAGCAAGTTCTCCAGCCACACTGTCCAAGGCACAGATGACAAAGGTGGGGACTGGGAGAAGGAAGAAACACCCACTGCAGGAGATCAGTTTAGAGATCATCTAAGGAACCTGAAGTTGCACAAGTCCATGGGACCTGATGGGATTATGAGGAAACTGGGTCCGTGGGTCCTGGCAGAACTGGTGGATGAAGTGGCTAAGTCACTATCCATCATATTTGAGAAGTTGTGGCAGTCTGGTGAAATTCCTGTTCACTGGAAAAGGGGAGACATAACTCCCATTTATAGAAAGTGAAATAAAGAGGACCTGGGGAACTACAGAGCAATCAGTCTCACCTCTGTGTCCAACAAGATGATGGAGTGGATCCTCCTGGAAACTGTACTAGGACACAGAAAATAAGAAGGTGATTGATGACAGAAAACCTATATTCACTAAGGACCAGACAAATTTGGTGGCTTTCTACAGTGGTGTTACATTTGTGGATAAGGGAAGAGCAGCTGATGTCATCTACCTGGACTTGTGTAAAATGCTTGACACTGTCCTGCATTACATCCTTGTCTCTAAATTGGAGAGACATGGATTTGATGGATGGACCACTTGGTGGATAAGGAATTGGCTGGATGGTAGCACTCAAATAGTTGTGGTCAATAGCTCAATGTCCAAGTGGAGAGAAGTGACAAATGGTGTTCCTCAGGGGTCAGGGTTGGGACCAGTTTTGTTTAATATCTTCGTTGGCAACATGGACAGTGAGATTGGGTGCACCCTCAGCAAGTTCACTGGCAACACTGAGCTGTGTGGTGCAGTTGACATGTTTGAGGGAAAGGATGTGCCATCCAGAGGGACCTGAACAGGCTGGAGATTCAGGCCTGTGCAAACCTCATGAAGTCAAATGCACAAGGGTTGAGGCAATCCCAAGCACAAATCCAGGCTGGGAGATGAGTGGATGGAGAGCAGCCCTGAGAGGAAGGACTTGGGGGTGTTAGTGGCTGGAAAACAGACTGTGAGCCAGCAATGTGTGCTCGCAGCTCAGAAGCCAACTGTATCCTGGGCTGCATCAAGAGAAGTGTAGACAGCAGGTCAAGGAAGGGGATTCTCCCCCTCTGCTCTGCTATGCTCTGCTCCGCTCTGCTCTGCTCCGCTCTGTGAGACCCGCCTGCAGAGCTGGGTCCAGCTCTGGGGCACCAACAGCAGAAGGACACGGACCTGCTGGAGCGGGGCCAGAGGAGGCCACGGAGATGCTGGGGGGGCTGGAGCCCCCCTGTGAGGACAGGCTGGGAGAGTTGGGGGGTTCAGCTGGAGGAGAGAAGGCTCCGGGGAGACCTTAGAGCGGCCCCCCAGGGCTGAAAGGGGCTGCAGGAACAGGGGGAGGGACTCGTCATCAGGGGGTGTGGGGATAGGTTGAGGCATAATGGTTTTAAACTGAAAGAGGGGAGATTTAGATTAGATGTGAGGAAGAAAATCTTCCCTGTGAGGGTGGTGAGGCCCTGGCACAGGCTGCCCAGAGAAGCTGTGGCTGCCCCCTCCCTGGAAGGGTTCAAGGCCAGGTTGGACGGGGCTTTGGGCAGCCTGGGCTGGTGGAAGGTGGCCCTGCCTGGTTGGAACTAGATGATCTTTAAGGTTGCTTTTAACCCAAATTATCTGATGTTTCTATGATCTAACGGCATCACTTAGCCATGATTTACACACTATGACTGGTGAGAAGAATAATTAGATGATACAGAAGTTTGTCTTCACCCCTTCAATTGATAAGTATCCCAGTTTTCAGAAAAAAGGTAAAACATGAAACACAAATTGTGTAAATTGAGAACGTAAGTGTTTAAAAGGAAGAAAAGTGAATTGTGTGAATTGAGAACATAAGTGTTTAAAAAGAAAAGTGGTATTGACAGCATTAAAACAGAAACTGAGTGAAAAGACAGCGTTTACAGGTATGGTTTATGTAATAGTTGGTTTTGGTAGATCTGCGTGGAAAATACATACAACTAAATCTGTGACATTAACTTCTTGTTTAAAGGTTCAGAAGGATTTTCCTTCAAGCTGGAGTTGGCACAGGTGAGGAATGGGCCTTTTCACATGTGAGTGCTGTGGTACATCTTCAGTAATTCCCCCATTACCTACTATGAGATTCCACTTTTCATGTCAGATTTAATTGTAGAAATTGTTAATAATTTAGTTACTGTGGAACCTGCTCGCAAGCATGATAGACCTCTGGTTTTAGAACTGAAATAGGTGCTGAAGACATGTATGATGGTCTCTGGAGTCACACCTTGCACAACAATTTTGTGACTGTGGCTTAGTTCCCAGTCAGACACTTGTCCCATGTCCTGTCTCCATCCCAGGGTGCCATAGAGATATGTAACAGCTCCACAACTCCTGACCCTATAGCCTGGTTTTCCTGACAATAAAACTTACCTGTAGCCTCCAGATAGGTCCATAACAATTTTCTGCTGATTCTCCTCTCTCACTGATGGGCCCAGAACCTGGGAGTTTTCACATATATTTTATCCAGCAGCAAAATGTAGTACAGCCTTCAATATCTTGATTGGGCTGAAGCCCAAAGGAATGTTCCAGAAGAGGTCAGTAGATCTCCTGGACTGGAATAACCGAGTGTGCACCAGAAGTTTTTCCCCCTTTTCTTCTACTGAAAGAATGGCGATTGCTTAAATATATTCCCTAAGTAAATTTTAGCCTCATTTTTAGTGTGCTGAATGTCTGCATGTTAAACAGATACTAATATTAGTGTTGAAGATCAGCCTCTCTGAAATAAGTTATGTTTCATTTGAATCCTGATTTCAGTAGTCATATATGTAGCAAGTTCAAAAAAATTGTCCTTCATACACTGTGTCAAACAGGCTGAATTCAGGCTGTCTCTTGTTTAAACATAGATGAGAGCTTAAAAATAGATTCTGAGACAGAAGAACATGGGGAGGAGAGGTATGTGTGAATTCACTTTTTGGGATCAGAGACCTGGAAGGATCTATTAGAGAAGGACAGTGTGGTGAACACATTGCTCTTTGAGCTTGCACTGAGTAATACCTCTTATCTTCCCGTTTACTTTTTTTTCCCCCCAGAAATAGTGACACTTAGATTTAAAAGTTAAAAGAAAGAGGATACTTATCCACACAGAGGCAGATTGGGGACAGCTTGCATGGTGCTTTTGTCACTTCTTCCCTTGTTGTGTTGTATCATTTTCTAATTATCTCTTCAACCTGCATTTTTATTTCAAAATACTTAAGAAGTTTATTTTGAGGAACTGGCACATGCAGACTTGTGCATTTGTCACAGATTCTGAAAAATATTTTCTGTAAGTAGCACTTGCTGTGTTACGGTCCTCTGTAACTCATGAAAACTGAAACACATCTACTTTTGTGTTTCTGTGTTGTTGGATATTTCATCTTGCCAAACATTTTTGATGAGCCACAAACTACTCAAACTGTTAAAGGCTTGATGACATGCAAACCTCAGCAGCCAGGTTTGTACTCGTTTTCACAATAGACTTACGATAAAGATCTCATCCATTACCCAGTAGCGGTCTGTGGAGTCTAGGGGAGTGCGACTGGTGGTTTTGAGGATGTGGTAATGCCACTAAATGTTTGATTTTTGGAAAACAAACAAGCAAAAAAAAAAAAAAAAGCTGCAAAAATGCATTTCTTCTGTCTTCACACATCAGTAATACAGTGATTTTCAGCTTGCTTTTCTTTCACTTCCTATAATATATCCATGACATTAGATTAAATTACTTAAATATTTAAACAGTGATATACACATTTGTTCTAGTAACAAACCTATTCAAATAGTCAGGAGAATATTACAATCCAAACCAAGAATTATTTGGCTTCTGTCTCTCTTAAGAGAGACTGTGAAAGTAAATGGAAGGAAAATCCATCTCTACACTGCTGTTTGAATGGAGTGGTATCCTCTACGGGCTAAATCAGTATTTCATGGTATATTTCTTTTATTCTTATTATCCTTGTATAGTTCATGCGTGAACATTATGGATTTCTGTCCTCTGTGATGCTGTTGGTTATTTTCCACGACAGATCTCCTGACCTCCAGATTTACATTTGGTTTTAATCCCATGGCAACATGAGATTACAAAGAAAATTATAACTTCGAAAGAGGTACACCTAAAAAATTATTTTCTGATCACTATACATATCTGAACTGTTTAAGTTACTATGTGTAATATAGTAACTAGGGAAAAATTCGCTTGTAAAATTAAACTACTTAAAAACATGATATTCTAGCATGTGAACAGACTACCTCTTTCATGGTTCCTTAAAACTCTGAGGTACTACAGAGAATACTCCCTCCTAAAAAGCAGGAGCTACTTTCAAAGCCCTAATATTTCTTTAAACTGCTACTATAGACACTTACGGAGCCAAGATTTGACATTCGTGGCAAGAGTGAATATTTGGTACAAACCAAAGTCACATACAATTTCCATAAGTGTAAGTGCAATAATTTCATAATTCATTCCACTACAGGTCAGTGATTTAGACAACTCAGATACTCATCAAAAGCCTGAGTTCAATGTTTGGCTAGGTTGTAGTGAGATCAGGTAGTTGGCTTGGCTTATTGTTGTATAGGGTTAGATGTAACAAAAATAAAGCTGGTGATGTGAATGACCTAGCATTTTCCTGCATTTAAACCTCTTTCTCTCAGATTTTGTGTCCCCTGATTCTTGAGACAAGAATGCATTAAGGCAGAACTACTGGTCCCACAGCAGAAGGTTACATCCTTGTTCTTGCAACTCTCCCTCACGGGAGTATTTCCACTGAAGCTGCAGTATTCCTAAGCGGCAATTTAATTCATAGTTTTGAAGGACATAAGAGACTATTATCCTTCAGTTTGACCTGTTACATGGCTGCAGAATTATAATCAGTAATTACTTTTGAAACACTCCTAGTCTCAGTTTTGATATTTGTCTTCTTGTGTGAGTCTGTGCAGTTGGTTACAGACAGGGTCTGCTGGCCCTCCATGTCAGCACTGGTCTGTGGGCTTGCTGTTAACCTAGCACAGTGCCAGTGCGAATAAACTCAACCAAGTACCTGAATGTATTGTCTGAGGCTTGCTACCACACTAATGTAGTTAAATGGCTGGTAATTGCATATTGTTAGCAGAGAACTTGGGTGGGGTGATGAATAACTGCTTGCAGTTGGGTTTATAAACATGCCTTCAATTCTTAATTTCATAAACTAGCATGGAATTTTCAGGATTTAAGTCTTAAACTCCTCCTCTTTATATGAAATAAATCCAAACAGCTGAGTATGCAAAATCTGACCAACGCTAAGCCTTAAACTTTCTTCCTTGCAGACATGATTGACTTATGCAAGACATCTTCAACTGAGTCCCATTAGAAAATTTCTGTTAATGATAACAAATCTTTATAAATAACATTTATTTCCATAAATATATATAGATATAGAAACTTTCTACAGGGTTACCAACTGCTTTTCTGAGACCCACACAGGTTAGGGACCTGTGAAAAAAAATCTAAAAACTTTATCAAAGCTGATAAGCCAAGATGATTCTGTCTTCCTGACAGGGAAGCTTGTGTGGTTTGTTTTGTTGTTTGCTTGGTGGGGGTTTTTGTGGGGTTTTTTGTTTTGTTTTGTTGTTTGGGGTGGTTGTGGTTTTCTTTTGTTGTGGGGTTTTTTTTTTTGAGGGGGAGGTTGTTTTGTGGGGTTTTGTTTTGTTTGGTTTTTTTTAATGGAATAGGAAACCTAAACCTATTTATTATTATTATAAACTATTTTATAATAATAGGTAAATTGTCTCAATATTAAAGATTTTCACTGAATATGTTCAGTGAAATTTTGGGTTTACTGAAGGCAGTGGCAGAACTTAAACTCTTGTATTGTCCTCGAAGTTGAACAGCAGGAGGACTTGAGACCAGCTAAAGTAAAGCTTGTTCTTTACAGATACATTTCAACAAAGATTTTAATGCTCCCACTCTATGAATAAACCAATGGTACTAATCTCAGGCATTTCCATAAAATCAGGAGAATGTAGTACTGATTTACTGTATTTCATTTATGAGACAATATGATCCTTTACTTAATAATCTGCTGATTTAATTTACCCTGTAATGTAGGCACAGTTTTTCAGAGGACAACTGCCAAAAGTATTTTCCATATTAGAAAATATTTACAGGTCTGAGCAGTCTTCAGCAGAAAACCAGAAATCGTTCTGAGATTACCCGATGTTCACCTGAGAGTACACTGTCTACAGAGCCTGCATTGGTGTATAGTCAGGAATAGGTATTGGAGCTGTCAGGGTTGTATAAAATACAATTTACACTGCATTAACTCACTGTGCTTTTTGGGATCTCACTGCTTTCTCTAGAGGCTGAGGATGTTCTCCATTGTACGTGATCTCTGCCGCTCTTCCCAGCTAAAACAGTCTGATCTTTACTGTGGTGTTGGCTTTTGCACCTGAGGTTTTTGTGTCACTTGTGAGGACTTAATTTTTTCTAGTTTCACCTGCAACGCAATTCTTTTCTCACGTAGCACTAACACTGAATGACAAGTTAAACACCTTCCTATTGGGGCAGGGTGGGTATAATCAACCTTTCCCCATTCATGGACCACGGAGGATCTCAACGTAGCATTCACCGTGTGATAATTGAACTCCCAGTGTGGCACTGAAGAAGAAATAATCCAAAGGGAACATCCCCTGCATGGGTCCTCCACCCTATGGTGTGCGATGAGGCTGCAGAAGCAGAGAACTGGGAAAAAAAAATCACACATCAGCCTTAAGAAGCATCCCTTTGCTACTGAAATCCCACTCTGTCGTGTTACGCAGCACCCTATCTAAGATTTTGAGACAATTACCTGAAGCAGTATTTATGCCTGAGGACCTCTCAAAATTAATTTCAAAGGTTTCTCACTGGGAAATAGGGAGCATGTGAGCAATTCCTTGTAAGTGTGGCCGTGTAATAGCTCTTGTGTTGGGCCTGAAGGAAGATAACAGCCCCTGAGGCCTATGTACTATTTTGACACAACCTGTTCAACATACTTTACGTGTATCCTACTGCAAAAGAAGATCCTTTGTGTCTGTGTCATGTTCTCTGGAAGAGAGAAAGGCTGTGAACCTTTTCAGAGTAATTCAAGTAATTAATATAAGGTAATGTATTTTCGTATGGTAGTTAGTATGTATTATGTGACGCCACCATCAGATTCATATCTAATAATAGCTGTTCTTTCCAAGCCTGTAAGTACAGGGTACTGCAATTATCATACTAATAGGTAGTTTATGAAGTGCGTGCGTTTTAACGTGTACCATTCAAGTTCGACCTTTGTTATTTTTTATATGATAACTACGAAGACCTAACTGTTTAGGAGTTGAAATATACTGATCAAAAATCTAGAAAAACATTATTAAAAATGCAGGGAATACATTTCTAGCACAGAAATAACCAAAGCAGGAAGATAGGCAATGTTATCAATTGGTGTATTTGATCTGTTAGATAGTTTCCCTCAGCATGACCTTGTAGTGTTCTTCAGTTGGCTTACATTTATATTTATTAAAGTTCAATTTTAAGGCACTTCTTCATAAAATTAGCCTTACAAAAGACTACTAAGCTACATGGAAAATTATTGCAGAGTGAACTAAATTTGCTCTAAGGACCAAAGCTTTAAATATTTTCCTTTATCCTGAAATCAACTTGTCTACTTAGCAACTTTTATTTAAGACAAAGTTAGCCATGTTCACCTGTCTCTTGACCACTCACAGTACCCAGCAATCCCAAAACTTTGTTTGAAGAAAGTTTTGTTAACCAAAATACAATTTTAAGATTTACTTCTTGTAGTAGAGGTTCTGCTGCTCTCCTCACTGTGTTTCATTTTGATGAAATCCCTTGCTTTCTATGTCCTCATTAATAATATATGCAGCACAGCAAAGTCGTTATGTCAGTCATAAATAAAAAGTCAGAGTAATCACCATGTCCTTTGCTGACTAAAAAATCTAGGTATATGGATTCTTGGACTCAATCAGCGCAAAGTGTATCTATATGAACAGAAATATATTTGTCTGACATGATTTCTTTCTGTAACTTCTGCATTACATGTCTTTTTCCAAACTGTTCCTTAAATCTGCTACAAATACTGCAAAAATATTTTTTTAATGTATGTCTAGATATTTTGCTTTGATTAGCCAGAAAGAATTAATTTCTGCTTTTCTTCAACAACATGAAATAGATCACTAAATTCTCTCCAGTGCATGAATAATACCTGTATTCTTTGTAAGGACGGTAGCTCTGCCTTGCATATGTCCAGCTCCCCTGATGTGAAAGGGTTGCCAGGTAAGGCTCCCTCACAATTAGAGCATCAAGTGGGTTTGGAATTTTTCATACTTTGTCTTCCTCTCCCACCCAAGTCACAATTTTTCAAACATTAAATATAGTCCTAAAATGAAAACGGTATTAATGCCACTTCTCCATCTTTAAGAATTAAAATTGTGTGAAAAATTCATGTTCAGCTTTTTTTTTTGAGCAAAGATATTAAAATCTTTCAGCTAGTGTACCTTCGTCTTTTGTTACCTGTCAGACAAAAACATTAACCAAAAAGGTCGTACTCAAAGGAAATTACTTCAAATATACAAAAATGACATTTTTTCCCACATTTTCATTGATGAGCATTGAGAAAAAATGTGCACAAGAATGTGAACTCTGTAATATTTATGAATATTTGGGATAGACGCATGTTTCATTAGTTTTAATGTTTTCATAGAGTGGGAAAATTCTTCCTGCCTATACCTTAAAGGAGAATATCAAGGTTCATAATTCTGGAGTTATGTGCATGGGTACTGAATCATAACTATATATCAAATGACTGTTGTTATCTTGTGGCCTATCCATTACTCTTTATAGTTCTGTTTTTCAGATCAGTAAAGAAGCAGCATGTTACAGAAGTATACCCAGAGCAGAATTCAAGACTCCACATATTCGACACCACTGTTGCAGTCACTCACCTGGTTACCGTCAAGGTATCAGTACCTAAAATTAGACTTATTTACCTCTGTGTGACTGGAAAAATACTATTAACCTCTTAAAGTAAAAAGAATCTCATTGAAAGAGGTCACTTAAACACCAGATTGACTTATATATCACTATAAAATACATTAGGAACACAGACAAAAATATCTCTGTGTTTTTATATTTTTAGAAATGCCAGAGGGTATGATGTGGTTAATTTTACAAGAGTTATAGAATGTAAAAACCACATTTTTAAAGGTCTGTGTGTAACGATAGTATCAATTAAGTTAACCATGGAGGACTATGGTGGGTTGACCTTGCCCATCTGCCAGATGTCCATCCAGCCACTCCCTCATTCCCCTTCCCCAAAAAACAGAGGGAGAAAATAAAATTTAAAGCTCATGTGTCTAGATAAAGGCAGAGAGATCATTTATCAATTGCCATTACAGTCAAAACAGACTCAACTTGGGGAAAATTAATTTAATTAAAAATACAGTTGGATGCTAAGCAACTAACAAAAAATTACATCACCCTCGCCCCCAGCCCCCACTTCTTGGCAGGTTCAGCTTCACCCCTTCATTCCAAATCTTCGACTGCTTCCCCCCATCAAGTGGAAAAAGATGATGAGGAATGGGAGCTGCAGTCAGTCCACAACAACTCTTCACTGCTTCTCCTTCCTCCTCAAACTTTTTGCAATATTTTGCACTTCAGTTCACCGTAATATGACCCACTGCTTAAATTTTTCACAGTGATGATAACTAAGTATCATGATAGGAAAGAAGTGTGTGGGGATGAGTAATATGCTGACATAAATGGCTGTGATTTTCAAAGAAACCTAAAGATTTTAGGAATATAAATTATCCTGACATTTGGTAAACTTAGATGACCAGTTAACTCTAATTTATCTAAAAAATCACAACAATAATCTCTTATTTTCTTGCCCAGGAGAAGCAAATTTTTCCTTGGAAAGGAAAAAATTACTGAGCCGCTCTAAGTCTAATTTAAGTTTCTTCAGTGAAAGAGAAGTGAAAGGGACTTAATTTTCTGGAATCTTATGTCTTAGGTAGTCATTTCATTCTTACCTTGTGGGAGATTAAATAATTCTTAAACCTGAAGACTGCTAAGAGGCTTGTTTTTCAATATGTAGCCACCAGTCCTGCCACAGGTCTCCTTTGAACATAAAAGGCATCCAGTTACTCCCTGGTTAAATTTAATACAAGCGAATTTTCACCTGTTCTAAATATGATTATTGCTTACATTTACATTTTTAATCCAAGACATACATACTTAGACATAGTAAAAGATATTTAAAGATTCATATCCTCTTTCTTCCATGAACCTCCTCTTTCAATTACTGTTTTGCCTTTTTTAATTTTTTTTTTTCTTTTTTTTTTTTTTACCCCTTAAAGTGTTTTTTTCTTACTGGCAGGTCAGATATAAACATAAAATACAATAAAACACTTTTTTCTGAAACAGCAAACCTTTAAATGAGGTGAATTCTCTTCAGCTTCATACCTTATTAATAATTTCTGACCATGACAAACAACTGTAAAATGCTACCTTCTGGAATAAGAATTATTTATAGCCTCCTTTCTGGAAAAAACAGATAGTGGACAAAGCACAGTGAAGTAGAAAACCAGTTCCAATATTTGTCTGAAGTACTGTCTTTGGTACTGCTATTGGAAGTAAATCTTCCTTTTTTCTTATGCCTTGTAGTAAATAAAATACGTAAATAAGTCCTGGATAAATTTCACAATAGTTTGGAAAAGAAATTCTATTGTTTTTATCATAGTTATCACATCTGGTATAAATAATATTGCAGACCTGTGCTACTCTTTATATTGACTTTTTAAAAATTTCACAGCAATTTATAACCAGTGATTCTCATCCTCTGAGTGAACATATTAATACTTTAAAAAATGCAATCATTGTGAGCAGTATAGTTTAGGAAACCGAATTAGGAAAAGCAAGGGCAGTGAAGGGAAGGATGACTAGTACCACAGATAAAATGTCTTAATACACAGTTGAGATATATCAGTATTACTTGCTTTAAATTTGAGAAAAAACTCAAGAAAATATCTGTATATGTATGTTTCAATACCTGTTTTTTTAAATTGTAATTGCAGAACTGGATTAAAATTATGACAATTCTAGCAGTATGTTGGAAGCTCTGTAAAAAATCTTGAAAATTTCAGGAAGAGACATGACTGGCTGTGCTTAATGTGTAGGGCTATTAAAAAAAAAATAAAAGAGTATAATATAGGTAGAATTTGGTCCATTGTAATTAATACATACATGAACAAAGAACAAATGCCAACAAAATGAGCTTACTGGATAAATTACTTTGCCAGTCTATTCTGTAATAAGGATGAAAGATGAAATGAAACTGTAAGCTGAAAATGTTGGCCATGGATTTTACTTGTTCATAATATCCCAGCTAATTCTACTACAGGCATGTTCAACAGGATTAATGTCTGTACCCACTGTATTTGATTCTGTAAAGTCATGACACTGTTTAAAAACTAGCCTGATAGTCAAAACTTGTGGCTTATATTTAGCATAATTTGTTTCTTTTTTTCTTTTTTTTCCTAGTAAGACTTCTGTTAGCATACACTATTATTACTGACTAGCAGTTTCATCTCCAGGAATAAACAGGAGGTATTCCTTCAAATTGCTATCAGCACATAATAAACAATATCAGAGAGATGTGTGTTCATCATTCATTATAATAAAACTGTTAATTTTATTATGAAATGGGAAAAGCCACTGGCATTCTGAAGCCCAGAGCCTTATTCAACTTATCATTTTGAACTTGATGTCTGATGCTTTCCCTTTGCAGAGAGAGTTTCTAGAGAGATTTTGTTCGGCTGAGTGTAACTGTAAAAATGGTTTGAGGCATGGAAGGTGTAAAAATAATTTTGGCAACAGAAAAGGTACAATACCTTAGAAATCTATGAACTTCTTAATTTATCATCTCTTAATTGCTTAAAAACATGTCTCCGTAAGCATTCATAGAAAGGACCTGAGAAGCCGTTTACAAACCTGTAAGACAATTTTGCTTTTCCTCCCACTGAGCACCTTCTTCCAAATTGTTTTTTTTTTTTGTTTTCCTAGTAAATAAATGAAACACGGAGTGACTTCTATGTACCATCTGAAATTAACAGGGTGATATTTTACAGTATTTAAAATTATTACAAAGTATTACATTCTAGAAAAGCAATATAGTTTATGTGGTGTATGTAAAAATACATAAATTTCTCCACTCAGTACTTTTTTAAACATATTGTGCAGATTTCAAAGGCATTTGGCACAAAGAAATCATCTCAGAGATACAAAATGTCAAAAATTTTGTTTTTTATAAGTAGATGAAGAGAGGAAAGAGCTACTATGGATGTCTTTGTCAGTTAACATTTCCTGGGACTATTTTATGGCACAGAGCATAAAATACCCTGTGTTTATTCTATTAAACATTAGCCAAATGGAAAGTCTGCTCTTACCTGTGCTAATTTCTGGATTTGGCTGTTAATTTTGAGATATTAATTGGTCCAGGACAATAAGAAACCCCAGGAACAGACTTGAGAGATTTCAATACTTGGGGATGTCTTTGGTACTGCTTGGCATTTTTTATACTGCTACATCTCCTGGTAGTCAACAAGATACCAGGAAATTCAGATAAAAGCTATATAGCTGTAAAAAGTCACATTTCTTTCACTTGATCTCTTAGGGAACTGTTCTCTTTGTTTTAAATTTGAAATGAACTATTTTTCAAATTAGATAATTTTTAAAGAAAAGTTACATTAAATATCTAATCTGTGTGTCTAAGGTATTACCGTGTGGTAACTTCAGAATTTTCTGCAATGGCAAAAAAGTTGTAAATACATGAAACCTAATTTTTGCACTACATTGTATTCCTTGAATTTATTCTTGAGCTAAGTGTCCCTCCTTTTATCATTCTTTGCGGCTGAACAGTGATGACAGTGTTCAAAAAGGAGTACAACAGATGAAAAAGGATGGAGCATAAACCGGTGTGATCAATCAGACAACGCATGCAGTGGAAGAAGGCTCAGAAAAAACAGACAAGGGTGATGTGCTCATGAAGCTCAGAAGAGCTGTTGTAAAAGAAGCTGAACTTAACATGAAGGGGACCCAAAGATGGCTTGTGTTTTAAATAAATGGCTATATGTGTGGAGTGAGTCAACTGGTTGTGTAAATGTCCTTCCCTTACATAATCAGTAGATATCATTATCATCCTAAACCAGCAGACCTAGCATGGGGACAGTGTGTATGTGGCTCAGCCCAGCACAGAGTATAAAAATCAAAGAGCCAATAAAATTCACTCTGAAGAGAGCAATAGGCTTGAGCTGACTTCAACCTACGTATTCCTGGTGACTGGGAACACCCAACATCATGATGGGGAACATATAGAGACTGGTAAAGAGAATCACATTTGTGTTGTGACCCGGGAGTATACTGCAATCGCTATACTCCGCTTGTGTTGTGATTTCAGTGCATTGCTGTGTCATTCTGTTAAATCAAAATCCCGTGTAATGTCAAGTACCTCCAGATAAGTAAACCTGGAATTAAACATTAAACCTTCCTCATGTAGAATGTCTAAAAGAAACTGTTCAGAGATCATTTGACTCACAACCAGAAGGGAAGAAAGCGAACAGAAAAATTAATATCTGAGTATTCTGAACAACAAAAAGAGGTCAATTCAGATTAAAATGTAGATAATAAATATAATTTATCAATTTTAATTTCCATATTATATTTACTTTTTTGTAATTTTATTTGTCTTGACTTCATATTTGTTTTATAACTATGGATAAGTGAAGAGGGAGACTTCAGAATAGGAAAGCTGTTGTTATTAATTACAAAAGATGTATAAAGGTAGGTATTCCCCAGACACATACCTCATTAACCTATGCACCATCCCATTAACCTAAATTCAGAAAGACTCATGAGGCAGTGAACAAACACCAGTATTTTTTCTTTGGGCAATAAACAACTTAAATAAATGAATGCTAATATTTTACTATCATTTTCCAGATGGATATCCTGCATTACCATAAATATTGAGGAAAAGGAAGGACAGAATATTATTTCAGTGAAAACATAGTGTTTGCAAAATCATAACTTCAGCTCAGGTTGTTGTTGTTTTGGTTTGTTTTTTTTTTTTTTTTAAATCCTGTTGTTTTGTATACTCAGATAATTGACTCGCTATGAGCAATTTTTCATACATAAATATCAGCTGAATTGTCTCAGTATATTCACCCTCTCCACTCAGAATCCGAATGTGCACCCAGTGAGCTCCCCAGGTCAAAGTGTGGATGTATTATTTGTACATATATAAGCAGAGGCCCCAGGGTGAAAAATCAGACCATTATTGGCAGCTTCTTTGACTGTTATACTGGGACTGTACATGATACTCTGCAAATTTATTTAGTACAAATTCATAATACAGATTTTAATGACTATAATAACAACGGCAAATAGAAAGAATATGTAACATGGACTCAGGATATAAACAACCTCATTGTTGAGAAAATCAACAACCTGAATTTCAGCAAGCTTTGAATGGGAAGGAAGTGCAGCCCATAAAAAATAAATTAAATGTCTTATTGTCTTACGTGACTGAACAAACATGTCAGTCATTTAGTAAATTTGACACTGTCAGGATATAAGGACAATTATAATGACAGTTCTCTGTTACCAGGAGCTCTTGAATGACCTTAAAAAGCATAAAAATAGTAGCATATTTTACATCACTTTGTGAACATTCAATATGCTATTATTTTTTTAATTACAAAGTTACAATTCATGTTAGAATATGCACACAGACTCTTGGCATTTTGTCCCATTTCCATCCCTCCTGGTGGGATGGACTATTCTGAATGGCCAGGCCAACAATAGGACCAGACAAGGAAAGCCTCCTGCATCACCTGGTGGAAAAATAGCAACTTTGATCATCTTGGGAGAAGAGTGGGAACTACATAACACGTTATTCACAAAGAATCGCGTGTGATGTAGTAAAGATTTCATCGGAATTTCTCTCTCTTCATTGACTACCTGGAGAGGGGAGAGAGAGAATACATTTCATAACACACCAACACCCTTCAAACAGAATGAATATGCTATTCTAGGTGTGGTGAGAGTAACATACCTTAGAAGATCTAATTTTTAAAACTTATTACATGTATTTAGAAACCAACAATAGCCACATACAGGTCTGGACTAATAACTATTTTTTTCTTTAACAATTACTCAGTAATTCCCTTTTCAGAGAAAGGAATTTCTTAGAAATGATACACTAGAACAGAGTAAAAGTACTGAGCCTTTGTTTTATCTGTGAAGTTTTTTATTGCATCAGTTAAACCTTGAATTGTTAGAAACATGCACAATTTTAAGCAAAATGCCTTTTACTGTGTTTCTACTTAACCCGGTGTTCAGGATTCCTAGCCAACTGTTCAGTGAATCTCTAGTATTGCTGATCTTTCTCCTTTCATCTATTCAGTAAGAAAAAATATTCATAGGAAAAATTTATGTGAGTGAAAATAAAATAACCAAGCCAAATTCAATGACACCTACTCAGGGTAGCTACAGGAAGCCAGTTATGCTCTGTTTTCTTTTAATTTTGGTCAACTTATTACATATTCTTTATATGAACAAACTTGTTAATTTTTAAAGTTATTATATATTTGCAAATAAACCAATGAAATGTTTCTTGCCAGGTGAAATTAAACAGTAAAATATCTGATTTTTGTGATTACATAAGATATATTTTTAAAATGTATATAGAATATAAAAACCCCTGAGTATGGCTAAATTGGAGAAGCAGAGATTGTATTTTTTCACATATATCTTCTCCACCTTCAAGGATTTGTGATGATGTACTTCTGTAGTCAGACATAGATGCAAATTACTGTGTTTTACATCTTCTAATGGATATTTTCCCTATTAATTTGTCTAATGGCTTTTAGAAGCCATTAATATTATCGGCATCTACAACATCCTGTGGCAATGAACTCCCCAATTTAATTATGCATTTTGTAAACTTCTTTTTTGTTTTAAATCATCTGCCTGCTCATTTCATTTGATGCCTCCAGCTGTTATAGTATGAGAAATAGAGGATAGCTGTAACTCATTGACCTTCCCTGGACCATTCATCATTTTACTTACCTCTACCACATACCATGTCAGCCTTCTTTTCCAGACTGAAAAGTCTTAATGTATTTTATCTTTTTATATAATCTCTCAAAAAATCCAATATTTTTTCCTATCTGCATAATTTTGGTAGTTTTTTTGTTTGTTGTGGTTTGTTTTTTGTTTTTTTTTTTTTTAAAAAAAAAAAAAAAGAGAGAGCAGAAATAACTTGTGCCCTGTTGTGATATCAGCTATATGAGGTTAATAGAGAGTTTTCTGCTGCAGCTGTTTTCTATAGAAAATAGGTACACTGAAGGTTGTAACTTCCAAAGTGTAAAGTGTTTTACTTGAGAAATGTCCTAAAAATGCTGATTCCAGTCCAGCAATGCAGTTAAACAAGGGCTTACTTTTCCTTTGATTTCAGCTAGGTCATTTTTATTCTTCAAGTTAAAGACCTATTCAAAATTTTTATAGGTCATGAAGTACTCAGCATTTATCAAACAATAAATAGGGAACATTACTTTCCTTACAGTTAGGTTTTGAAAAGCTCTCCAAGCCTTTTCCAGGAGATCAGAAGAAAGGAAAGCAAAAATACATAATTTAACAAAAGAAAGGTAAGTATATGGCCAAGATAATGACAGTGGTAATAAGGTCTAGATAATGAGCCTTGTGAAGCTTGGGACTGCAAATTATAGCTAATGGACATCTATCTCAAATTAAAAAAAAAAAAATAATGGCCACTTTGCAGTCCTCAAATATATGGGTCTCTTTTACATGAGTATCTTTTATTAGGATCAGAGACTTGAAAAGCTGATCGTGAGCATGAAACAATTACTTATCTTTAGTACATATTATGATGACCTGCAACTAACTTGTTAGGTAAACCAGCACCGTCCTCATCACCCTCCATGCAGTTTCTCACTAAACCTCTGTCACTGATGTTGTCACCCAGGTAAGGAAAGGTTGACTTAAACTACACCCTGGTATGGGCCAAATCTCCACCTTGATGAGTTGCTATCTTCCCCTCTCTGTTTTCTTTTCCAGGGCTTTTTAATCTTATCTTATTAGTGTTTCTTTTTCTCTGGATCTTTGACAGTTTTACTTTATTTTCAGCTGTTACAAATTAGTATCCGCCTAGCAGTCTGGCATTTCTTTGTTCTTACTTTCTGAATTAACAAGGCTTCAGATCCCATGTGCTCTTTTGCAGACAGACAAGAATTATAATAATAATTATAGTTCCTCATTCACTTCTTTCCATACAATTGGGACCTGGATCATGGCTTAACAGGACTTTATCTGGACTGTGGGACTGGGTGCACACAGCCCCTCACGCCCCGGCACGCTGGTCCATCAGGGCAGGATGCGGAGCGTGCTCAGCATGTCAGAAGGGGACTGCAAAGCACGTTGGAGGGATACCTGTCAATACCCTGCAGTAACATTAAGATATTGTGCATAAATGGTTCTGTGGCAAGCGCCAAGGAAATGCTCACAGCTGAAAGATAATGGACATATCCCTTTACTCCTACTGAAAGGCTTAAATTGTTTTACGTGGTAGGAGTCTAAATCAGGTCATTTTTCTTCACAAAAAGCCATCTGGACTTATTAGGTCCATTCCAGAGTGAACATATCCAAATGGCTTTAGGACTAGAGCTATTTCACTGTCTCAGGGGAATGACAGGGCTTGGGATTGCTGTGAATACCTGGCTTTGAAGCCATGTTCCTACTCCCTTCTTAGAAGTGCATATGCAAAAACATTATTCAGACAAACACAGACACTGTTTTATGCGAACTGGGAGCACTGTGTGTCTTAAAACATATTTTGCATGAATGCAGATATATTTCAGGGCTATTATTATTTATTTAAATATATGCACATATATTTTTCAGTGTATTTCAGATGCCTAGGTTTGCAGTTTTGCCTAGTGTCTGATTTAAAGCCAAAATGAAATAAAGTATTTCAGAAAGAAGATGAAAATGCAAGCAGATTTTTTTTTTTTTTTTTTGGCTTGCACAAATGGTTTTCTCATATTCTCTCATATCCTTCATTCTAAATTTTAACTTTCAACATCTTTGATTATTGAGGTTAAAGTAGAACATTTTATGATTTAAGTGCAGTTAGTTGAATAATACAATATTAAGTACTTCAAGAGCTTTACAGTACAGAATCCTATCATAGTTAGAATAATTGAAAGATTAAGGTGCGGTCACTAATGACAATTCCCTGTGATTATATGTGAGGTTGTTTGAAGGACGATGCTGAATACCAGGAAGAAGAAAGTTTTCATATGCATCTGAGGGTAAAGAATATAATTGTTTCGTGTTCAACTTCTTAATTTGTCAGATAAACAATATAAATTGTTGGCCAGCACTTGGGTTTCTTGTAAAGATAATTACATGTTAAGTTTGAAAAAATGTCTTGTAACCATTTCTGACATTTGTGTTTATTCTACTATTAAATTTTAGAACTTCAGAGCAAAACCAGTAGGATTTAAAAAATATCTGAGGAAGGCAGAAAATTACATAAGTTGGTGCATCTTGGTGGATGTGCTCCTATCCTCAAAGCATGGCCATGTTTTTGGAGCTCCACAAGCATGCTCTGCTTCTTGGCATGGTGCAGGAAGGATATTTTGTCCATCCTGGGGTGCCACAACCTATTCTCATGATACGGGAGCACTGTGCCTGCCAGGTCTACAGCAAGCAGTGTCTGCAGTCAGCAGCAAGACAGGGCCAGGCTCACACAGCTCTTGGGTAGGGTTAGGGCAGGTGGCTTCACTCACAAGAGAAAGATATCATGTAGAGACCTTAGAATCATAGGACAACAGGGCTAGGAGGTCACCCATCTGCATGTATGAAAACAACAATAACAATTCTAATGTTAAATACAAATAAAGTTTGTTTTTTCAAAACTCCAGTGGTGGAGGTTCCCCAGCCTTTCAGTCATTCTATTACCATACTTCTCCTATCACATCTTTTAGGAAATTTGACCGCTCAGAACAATTTAATCATCTGGTTTGGTTTTCAACTAGCTGTCTTTACGTGGCTAATATGCTGCAGGTGATAGAAAAATGTTCATTTGAATTTGTCTTGGGTCAGTGTACGAAGAACAAAAGCTAAAACTGACATGAAAGGAAAAAAAAAAAAAGCAAAAAAAAGAAGCATTAATGTAACAAGACTCCAGATACAGCATTGTGTTTGCTTTTGGCTGCCAGATATTGAATAAAATTTTGTATGCAAAACAAAAGCACATTGTCATCTTATAAGATTATGGTGTTACTACTTTGTGGTTTAGCAATGACACAACAAAAACAGGCCAGGCCAAAAGCCTCACTGTTCCTACGCATCTATGAAAATCCATGAAAAGGTTCGATAATAGTTCCAGTGAAAATTACAGAGCATAGTTACAATTTTAGCTTTCAGACTTCAAGACCAATCTGTCAATGTCTTTCAGTCAGTCTTCCAGACTACATATCTTCCGATACCAGCTCACCAGTTTTCCACCTAACCATTTTGAGAGTTGGTTCAAATATATACTTTGACCTTCAAATACGCTCATGCAGACTATTAACAACACTGCCTTTAAACAAGTTCTGAACAGAGGAAAATATAGGTTTCATTAACTACAATTTGCACTTTCAGAGTTACATTTGTCACACCCAAGCTCAGAAATATATGATACCATACAGCCCATGGTGGGAACAGTCAAATTATTGTACCTAATTTGTGTGCAAAAGACAGAAGTGTTCTTATTAGTAGAGTAATATAGACAGCAGTAAGTGAAGACGTCATGTAGAAGTATTGTATGTCATGCTCTGTCATTGTTTCTCTGGGTGATCTGAACAATATTTTTTTCTTCCTATGCTTCAGTTTATCTGGCTGTAAAGCCAAGATTAAGATGTAAAATGTTTTAATTAATCAGATAAAAATCTACATTTTGATAAGTAAAGCAAGCTCCAATATAAGACAATAGGTGCCTACAAGTCAGGACTATAGAGAATTTAATGATTGACTTGATTTTGCTGGAGCTTAGATAAAGCTTAAACAGGAGCAGTACTGCTCACAGGTAGAGGCAGAAGCCTAGTCATACAAAGACATTTTCTAATCAAAGTGTTTACAGGTTAGGGAGCAACTGGGAAGTTTTGATATCACAGTTTTAGACTGACAGGCCTCATATGCTAGACTTGTGCATTAGGCTTTAATTTGTTCTTTGGGAAATGTTCCTAACTACCATTTATTTAAATTGTATTTAGATACATTCTCTAAAAGCAGAGCCTTCATTTTCTTAAACTATGTTCTGAATGATATGATACAATATGATAGAATATGACTACGAATTGCACTTCATTGGTAATTGCACATCTATATCAAGGTTAGAATGTTTAAAAGTTAACTCCTGTTCTTGGTCGGAGTTTACTATATCCATCCGAAGAAAGATAAACATACTCCTAAGTTTATAAATATAATGTAGCTCTGTGAAATACAAGCCATAAGATACTGAAAAATATTGTCCCTTTAAGTTATCATTTCACCTAATAAACTCAGCTGCAGGTATTCTTCATTTCTATGCATCATATTAGAGACGCTAAATAAGAGTTGTGTCACATTAAAGAGCTCTGTATATAAGTAACGAAGCATGAGTTTTTTCAGAAAGAAATCTCCTTCTTCAACTCTTCAATTTATGCAGCAAAATGAGCTAGCAAGACACACAGCCTATAAAAACAGGAAGACTTTAATACTGTTTTTTCACTGCAACATCAAGCCATCTTTCCATATTCACTGCCAGTATTTGAAACTCATTACTGGAATGAAAAGTCAGACTGCTTTTTACAGAGGTTAAAAAATTTGCGAATATTATAGACAAAGTACTAAATAAACTATTTTTTTGTCTGTTTAAAAAATATGAGGGTGGTCCCATATTGATCACATGCTAGTTTGAAGGTCAGCTACAATCACAAGAAAAAAGTTTTCCCAACTTAAAATATTTTCTTTTCCCTAGTCATACAACAAGTCATTCAGTATATAATGTATTTCCAAGTCAACCTTACTAAATTTAAGAAAACTGACCATGTAGGACAACAGCAGGTAGAATTAGGGTCAGCATTTGAATTGATGCATATCTTTAGTTACCAGCTTATAAAATATTGAACCATACATAGAAGAAAACAGACAAGGTTATTCTACTTCACAAGGGATAAGATATATCAAAATTTACCTCCCTGCCATGCCTGCAGAAACCGGAAGATTTTAAAGATTCCCAAAATTAAAGAAGAGAAACCTGATAGCCAGAGAGAGGCAGCTAAGGTGCTGAGTTCCTTTGGAGCTGAAAAGTCTTTTCAGGAGTCCCTACATCACCTGGTGTCAGAGCAGAATCCAGAACTTTGGGTGAAGTGCACAGGCTCCTCTACATCTGGGGAGAAAGAGAAAAAAAAAATAAAAAATCAGTGTACAAACTAAGAAGACACCCACACTGATCATCTAAAAATTCTGAGCAGAAGGGAAGGGGTTTGATCATGTGGGCAACAAAAAAACTAGCTGCCAAAGCAAGGCTCATGCAAGCATGTCCCTCCTTTTAAATCCTGGGTTAATTTCTCATCCATTTTTGAAATGGTAGGTGAAAAGAGCAAATACTGACAAGGGCACTAAATAAGTTTCATCTATGTCGAGAAAAACACTCAGCTGGAAAAAATTAAACAGTACCTGAATGCTGCCAAAAAAAAATGGTCAGAGGAAAACTTAAAGTCTTTTCAAGGTGGCTTAAATGTTGTTCACAAGAGATTACAATTATCAAAGTATTATACTTAGCATAGAAGAAAATAGGCTTTTAGTGAGGACCTAGCAAGTTGTCACCTTGAGGAAGTTCAGCTCAAGCTTTCTGATTAATATATCTGTAATGCAGCCAATGCACAGGCCTTTGATAAATTTGATTATTATTGTATCAAATAAATGGCTCATTTATCAACCTTTGTGTAGCTTGACTGTGTTCACATGCATGCCCATGGAAGATAATCACACAGAGCTTGCAACAAAACAAATTGGTTTGTTCTAGCTAGTGTAGTAATTAGGAGAAACTGGGGGGAGGGAGATCAAAGGTTCACAGTGTAAGAAGTAGTGAGTGCTCCACAAAGGAAAAATAAAACCAAAATTGTCCTGGCTGAAGTGTATTGTTCAAGTTAAATGCTTGCAACAAAGCAAAATTTATTTCTTGACAAGCACTCAGAAAATCCAAAATACATACAATAGCATGACTAATCTTCTGGGTAATTACCAAACGTAGAAGTAAACATCTGAAATTTTAAGCTAGGCTTTTATAGACTTTTTTAACTGATGTTCATCATGTAAGAAATCTCTCTGAGCAAGACGGTGGTATCAGTTAATGTATTTCTGTACAAAGAAATGCAATAATATGGCCTTCTAATTGCTCTACCACTCATACATTGTGTATTGTGCTTCAACACTAGCTTCTTGCCTTCTTTATATGTTTTCTTTTTTAGCTTTGTAAAATCTCAGTTAGTGATGGCCTTAGATGCAGTGATCACAATATTGTGGAGTCTGGGATCCTGCTGAGCACTCTGAAGGCTTATACTAAGATAGAGGTTTTATATTTTAGAAGAGCAAATTTCAGCTCTCTCAGAACTCACTTGGGAGGGATTCTGTGTGAAGCTTCCATGGAGGATAAAGGAGCTCGCGAGTTTTTCAAGAATGTTCTCCTGGAAGCAGTTCATCCTCTTTAAAGGTGAGGGAAGTAGGCAGAGCAAGGGACCCCCTGGGTTTAAATGTGAGCTTCTGAGCCTGCTCAAAACCAAAAGAGAAGCATAGTAGAAATAGAAAAGCTGACAAATACCCCTTGAGAACTACAAGGGCATTTCTAGGGTGTGTGGAGATGCAGTTAGAAAAGCAAAAGCTCAATTCATATTGAAACTGGCCAGAGATGCCAAAAAATACAAGAAAGGGTTCTTTGTGTATGTAAACAACACGCAGAAACAAAAGAAAAATATTGGCCTGCTGTTAAACAGGAGAGGTCAATTAGTCTTCAACAACGCTGAAAAGGCAGAGGTTCTCAACACCTTCTTCACCTCTGTCTTTACCAGCATGTTGGGTTTGGGAACAAAAATCCAGGTCAGTGCAAACATGGACCCGCTGTCAGTGAAGGAGTTGGTACACAAACTATTGCAGGAGCTTGACCCCTGCAGATCAGTGGGTCCTGGCGTTATCCACCCGAGGGTGTTGAGAGAGCTGGCTGATGCCTTTGCGAGGCTGCTCTCCATAATCTTTGAGAAGCTGTGGAGGTTGGGGAACATCCCAGAAGACTGGAAGAAGGCTAATGTCACCCTCGCCTACAAGAAGGGCTTAAAGGAGGATCCAGGAAACTATAGGCCCATCAGTGTTACTTCAGTCCCTGGGAAAGTTATGGAATGAATCTTCCTGGGGGCCATCCCAAGTCAAATGAAGAAAGCGACTGGGAAAAATCATCATGGATTCACCAAGGACAGATCATGCTTGACAGACCTGATCACCTTCAATGACAAAGTGACCTGTTCAGTTGATGTGGGGTGAGAGATGGACGTTGTCTACCTGGATTTCTCTGAGGTTTTTGATACAGTTCCCCACAGCCTCCTCCTAGAGAAGCTGATGTGTTACGGTCTGGACAAGGGGTCTGTGCAGTGGGGGGGAACTGTCTGACAGGCTGCACCCAGAGGGTGGTGGGAAATGGCTCCTTTTCAGACTGGCAGCCTGTCACAGGTGGGGTCCCCAGGGATCAATACTGGGCCCAACGCTGTTTAATATCTAAGTGATGTGGATGATGGGATCAGGTGTACCCTGATGAAGTTTGCTGGTGATGCCAAACTGAGTGGGTACGTGGGCACTTGGGAAGGGAGAGCCACCCTGCGGGAAGACTTGGAAGGCTGGAAGAGGGGGCTAACAAGGGCCTTAGGAAGTTCAAGGAGGACAAGTGTAAGGTCTTGAACTTGGGAAAACATCATGCAGGAGTGCAGCACAGGCCGGGATCTACCTGTGGGTAGCAGCTCTGTGGAAAGGGACCTGGGGGTCCTGGTGGACAACAAGCTCCACATGAGTGACCAGTGTGCTGCTATGTCAAAGAAAGCCAATGGGATGCTGCGCTGCAACAAAAAAGACATCACCAGCAGAGATAAAGAAGTCATTATCCCTCTGTATTCAGCACTTGTCAGGCCACACCTGGAACACAGTGTTCAGTTTTGGTCCCCACTATACAAAAATATGTGACCAGGCTGGAGAGAGTCCAGAGAAGGGCCACAAAGATGATCAAGGGACTGGGCAGCCTGTCCTGTGAGGAAAGGCTGAGAGAACTGGGTTTGTTCACCCTGGAGGAGAGAAGGCTTAGGGGAGACCTTGTCACCATGTTCCAGTGCTTAAAGGGTGGCTACAAAGATGGAAACTCCCCTTTTACAAGGAGTCACATGGAAGAGATGAGGGATAATGGGTACAAGTGACTCTGGAGGAGATTCCAATTGTATACAAGAGGAAAATTTTTCACAGGGAGAGAAATCAGCCACTGGAATAATGAGCCCAGGGAAGTGGTGGGTTCCCAACACTGGACACTTTTAAGATTCAGTTGCACAGGGTGCTGGGCCATCTTGCTTGTGCCAAGAAAGGTTGGACCAGATGATCCCTGGCATTCCTTCCAACCTGGGATTCTCTGATTATCCATGCACTGTAAATAGCTAAGCTCCGTAAAAGCTAAATGAAATATGAAACTTCAGCAAAAGGAAAATGAGAGAAGATGAAACAAGACATCCAAGACACAGCAGAAAAATTAAACAGACTGACAAATCACTAGAAACTGGGTGTCAGTAGCCACACTTGCTGTTTTCCAGTTTAAACTCTTCCCATGCCTCAATTGAGGATGATACTCTGTTTCCACTATCTACAATCACTTTTCAAAGTTTTGATTGTATTAAACTATTTTCTCTGACAGGAAATTTCTGAGTCTATAAACTACTCCTTCTCCAGGAGAATCTTGCTTCTGTAGTATCCAGTAAGCATTCTTCCTTACTTTTCACTCTAGTGAAATATTTCGTCAAATTGTGTTCATTCAACCAGGTGGCTCAAATCCCTGTACTGATAATCCATTCACTTTGTTATTTATTACTGCACATCTGTAAAAATTGCCAACAAAAAACTGGAATTGTGTTCAACTATGTATTCCCACAATGCACAGAAACTTCTTGCCCAGAAAAGCAGAAAGTGGCAAAATTGCATAATGTTTTGCTTCTCCTGCACAGACTCCCTGTCTTCTTTGCTTTCCAACTCAGAACATTGTACTGACTATCGGTTTTCTTCTTAACATTTAAAAAAAGATCTTACTATTATCCTCCTCACAGTCACTATTGATATTTCATTGATTCTTTCTACCAATTTTTGTGACTGATATACATTGCAATCTAATAACCTTATACACTTATTTTTTAAAAAATTATCCATAGGTTTCACAACTTCTTCTGAACAGGATAGTTTCCTGACCAGAGTAAGATTTTTCTTCATGGAATCCTCTTTTTGAGTATCTGATTGATATCTTGAACTTCTTACTCCTTCTGATAATGGTTTTTACTGCCTTGCCAGTACTCTGATAAAAGATTTCATTATATATAAATTTTCTTTCTAAAAATAAAACTTACATTTTAGGTCATATTCCCTGTGTGCAAAGTACCTTGAATTTCAATAATCATCGAAATCATGAACACATTGGGAAACTCAGTAATTATCAGTTGATAGCTTATCTATTTATTTATCTTTGTCTAATAGTAAAAAAAAAAAAAAAAAAAAAAAAAAAAGGTGGAGGTGAACAGAGTCTTACCTGGATGTAATGCAATGTGATGCAATGATGTGATGCAATTCAAAGACCCAAAATAAACATCTCGAGTTTATTCAGCCCATCTTCTGTCCCAAGACAAATGACTCCTTGTGAAACTGTGGGTAAATTTCCCAACCTGGACTGGTCACCTTTCTCCTCCAGAAAACCACTAATCGCCCTCAAATCCATAGCTTGGGCAGATTCAGCTCCCTGCTGGGGCATGGCTTTACCCAGCTCAGAAGGTGTTATTACAACTATAATTACAAAGTAAGGGAATCCAGTACTGAAGGGCTCTGTTCCTCCATGTTAACATCAGTGATAACAGAAGTAACTTGGCAGTGTAATCCTCTTTGATGATGATCCCACAGAAGGATATGACTCAACGGGACCCTTGACTTCACTGGAAGTTCCTCAGCAAATATTCTCCTTCCCCAGGGGTCAGGCCCCCATTTTCTGCTGCCTCATAGCGTCACCTGGACAAGGGAACCACTCACGTCTGACACAGCTGATGCTTTCCTTGGATCCTTTCTCTGCCTAAAGAAAGGATTAATTAATATGGTTAACTAATGCATTGTTTCTCCCTGTAAAACCTCAGATCTCATGGTTTAATACATAATGAATGACCAGCACCTTTACAGTAAACCCTGTCCCGTCCTGCGATGATCACGACTTGTGCAGAAAGCCTGTGTGTGTGGTGGTGAGTGGGCTGCTGCAGTCCCTGCCTGTCACAACTGGCATTTTCTCAGACAGACACACTGCTCACCGCCTTTCAGAGACAGTTTTTAGCTGGAGGTTCTCAAGTCTGAGAGACTAAAAGAAAGGAAGATCTGCTTTACTCATAACACGAAGAAGGTAGCTCTTTGCTTTTGGTCCCTTTGACTGGGTAAAGAAGAGATACCGCACCCCGAGGTGAGTTAGCACTGTGTTATAACAAAGAGATTTGTGCTGCTTCTCTGATCGCTTCCCTCTCCTTCTGTTTCAGTTTCTCCTGCCATCTGTTGACTGTAAATTTCTGAAATGTGTTTCTCTCTTTCAGAACTTAAAAAGAAAGGAGTAAAGACATGAGAGAGCCCAGAAATTATCCCCAAATGGAAAAGCAAACCATCCATCAGATTGACAGAAGCCTGCAAAATAAACAGTCTTAGCTGTTCCTTAAAGAAAGGTGAACAATATAGAAGAAATGTGTGTTTAGATGCTATGCTAGTACTTTCTTTTATGACAAGAAGAGTTTTAAAACAGCACGTCACATGTCACCACAGCAAACAGTAAGCTCACATATAGTTGCATTCAGAAACACCTGTGTGCGTCGTTGCTGCACCTTGTGACAGGTATCTATTATGCATAACTCAAAGGCAGTGAGATATCATGGTACCAACACAGGCAAGCAGATGCAGAGCACCAGCTTTATAAGATAAATAAGTAATGTGACTCGAAACTTACGAAATCTGCCAATAAGCAATGTGGCAGATCTGACAAGCACAAGATAAAATCAGCTTGTTGTTTTGAATATAACTATGTAGAAATAATCTCCTACTGTTTGCTTGAATTTTCCTCTCACTGACCTGCACATTTCTGGAAATCATAGTGTGGTTAAGCATTTAACTTTACAGGCACTTTAGCAGTGTTGGAAAATGAAGACAAATTACAAGCATTGGCAACTATTCTGTCCGTTCATTGGGTTTGTAGAGGAGAATGTTGCTGTATTAATTGCATACGCATGAATACCAAACAGCAGTCAGTCCGCCCGATGCACACTAGATGTTTTCTATGTATATTGCCAACGTTAAGTAAATAACATATCCGTGGGATAAAATCTCTTTTAGACAATACTAATCACTAACTGTGTATTTGCAGGTACCCAAACCCCCCTGCACTAATAAGCGTGCACAGCATGTTGTCATGTATGGAAAAATAAAGATATAAAAGCTACTTTGCTCAGCTTTGATTTGGTACTTTGTTATTTCTTTTTCTAAACTACTCTTAAGGGAATCAAGGATTTGTTCTCTGAACTCTTTGGAAGGCCATATAAGCCAGGATTTCCATTTTTTTCTGTAGTGCTGTTTCTTTCTTCACCTCCCCTCCAAGAAAACACAAAGTCCAGATAATTACCTGGTGCCACAGACTATCCTGCCTTACTCCTTTAGGTTAGCATAGTATAGAACTACCTTATTTTTTGTTTCTTTTGGGGTTTTTGGTTGTGGTTTGGGGTGGGGGTTTTTTAAAGTCATTATAGGACAAGACAAGGAATATTAACCATTGAAGTGAGTTCATTTAAGCAATAAAAAGATTACATTTTCCTTCACTTCTCCACAACAGATGCATTATTTGGGGTTTATTATTTGTGCAGGCTCAAACTGATCAGCAGGTTTGTAAAATTTACCAATAATTACCCACAGTATTGTGCAACACTGAATTTTTTCATTGCTGTCATACACAGTCTGTAAACATCTTGTTATATTACAGAAATAAGTGGCAAAATGATGATCCTGTAATTCTGGGGTAGTGTTCAGCTGCTAGCTTAACCAGTTTAAGGTGGGTTTAATTTGTAATTATCTGTCTATCTATCTATCTATCTATCTATCTATCTATCTATCTATCTATTTTTACTCCAGAGTTTTACAGATTCTTACTGAGGTCTGTGGCTACTCCCTTCTCAAAAGTATCAACAACTTGGGAAAACTAGCAAGCTCTTTAATGTGTCCTGAATGATAAAATAACTATCTTACGGTATGGTCTGGAGAAATTTGTAGCAATCTATGTTTAGAGTGCAGTGTAGGTTTCAGAAGGATAGTTTAGTTAAGTCAGGCTGAGTATACAGTGGTTTTAAAACCAGCAGTAGTTAACATCTGCACATATAACTATCATAATAAAACACCCATTTTGTTTAAAAGTGCACAAAGTAGATTTGACAGACAACAACAATTTCACAGATTAAATTTCACTTACAAATCAGATCACAACTTCTTTGTCTTTTACTCCTTTTTTTTTCTCCAAAGAAAATTACTTTTAATCATATTTTATTATTTCTAAGAGTCTATTTCTAACAGACTTAGCTATGCACTATAATTAAAAAAAATGTTTAGAAAATAATTATTTTTTTCTTATTATATTAAAAGCTATGAAAAGGATAGCTCTTTGATCTTCAAAGTACCTCACTTCAGAATAACTCTACAAATTATATTTCTTGTTCTGCTAAATTCACTTCTATGTAATTATTTTTTTCACAGGAACTATTTGTGTGTCCCTGACACTGAACTGCATGTGATGCATTGCAAAACCGATTTTACGTATTCTTTATATTTCATAACTTTCTATCCAGTGTTAATGAATGGGTTCCAAAAAGTCTAAGTAATTAAGGAGTGCAAGTGTGTGTTCAAAGGTGACAAAGGTTCAGAGCTGTTTATTAAGGGATAAATCCACTAAAGAACTAAGGAGGGCACAGAATTAAGTTTCTAAATAGAAGCACAAAAGGTCATTGATCTCCTAGAATCTTTAATTTTTTTGGCTGCAACTTAACTATAATCTCTGGTAGCGAGCTAGTATGAGACTACCTTTAGTCTTGATGACAGAGACAAAGACCTGATGGCAGACTTATAGGTTTTAAAGCATATTTTTGATAGATTAATCACACAGGAATGTTGAGATATGTGGACTTCACTGACTGGCAAAATGCCCTTCCCGTTTTTTTAAAAGCTTAAAGAAAGTTGTTTCCCAGTAGTTAGGAAGAAGGAGGTTCAGATTTCAGCCTCTCCTGTGTTAGAGTCTTGGGCAGCAGCACATTAGAGACGTGGCATGATTAAATGGTGAGAGGAGTTGGGCTATACGTATGCTTATCTCCTTACCTAGTTAGCAATGCCAGCAAGCTAAATTTTACTTCTATCTCACTTCTTTTGCCTTTAACAAGAAGATGTTGACCCTCAGCTCTCAAGTGCTGAGTTTTTCATAGGTAACTTAAAAACTGGTTCCATGCTAAAACTCCACTGAAGTCAGGATTCTCACTGTCAGTTTCATCAAGTTGCATTATGATTTACCAGCACAGACTGACCTGTTTTCCACCAGAGCTAAGGTCCTCAGAGCTGTTACCATGCAGACATACCAACTAAGAATAAGCACAGAAAAAAAAGAGCAGAAAATGTGTTGTAAATTTATGTACCACTGAAATTACGATTACTTGTTTAAGTTGCTTTTAGAAAAGTAAACAGAATTCTGTAATAAACTCTAGGACCGAGAACATTGTCTAAGCATCTCTATAAGTTTGCTATCTTTCTTTACCAGAAGGTATTGATTTTATAACTGCATTGTCCCTATATGTAGATTTTTCTGAGACAACTTTTTAGATTCTTAATCAGACAGATTCAATATTTGTTCCAGCACATGTGAAGAGAGCTCATCTTTGACACTTTCTGAAAAAGGCTTTCATTATAATAGCGTAAATTATCAAAGGGTGATAATATGATTCTGAACAACTGTTTATGGAAATAATTTATCTGCTTAAATGGACTCTAATTGTGAAGAAATATCTATAGGTTAATAACTCTTAAATTATGTGGGCATGAAAAAGATTTTGAAAAATGGAAGATTTGTTGCAAACCAAATCTATCCATAGAATGAACAGGAAGGGCAGAGCAGTGAGTGACACAGTTTATGAAAATTTGTATCCTTTTTCATTCCTTGTCTGTTCTCTAAACACAGATTTCAGAGCTTTCTTTTGTACCCTGTTAGCCTACCCAGGCAGTCCCACTGTAGTTCTAAAGAAAATGATACTGACCTGAAGAGGCAAGGAAATGTCCAAGAAACAGCTTTTCAGATACTTACAGATGACAGGAAGTGGTAGAAATTCAAAGTAGCCTTAAACAACAATTTTTCCCACCTTCAAGTAAAATAAGTGGTATCACCATGGAGCACACACTGTGCAAGAAGTCTGTGCAAGGACACAAGAAGCAAAGATACTTTGCAGACACCTTCTTGCAATGGCTTTGTTCCCATCTCTTTGGTAAATTAGTCCTGACTATTGTGGAAGATGTCTTAATCCTAATAGCTTCTTCCTTGGAAGTAAAAGTGAAGCTGATCCCCATTTCTTAGAGAAAATCAAAACTTTTTCCATTTGTTAGATGGTTTTGTCATACTTGACTATGTCCAAACAGGAATTCTATATAGATGCTTTTCCAAGTTACCAATTAGATATCAGTCTATCTCCTGAGAGCAGCAAAAATGACGCTGTTTATCGATTCACCCCATTATTAAAAAGTATGAGGTTTTTAAGAAAGAAGACTGGGTAGTTAGTATAAATTGTTTAAATCATTGTATGCAAAACCCAACCAAAAGAGCTAATAGCTCCCAGGACTATAAAGGTATGAATTAGAGCATCAAACCATTTTTTTTCTTTTTTTTTTTTTTTAAAGTATATTAGTATGATATACATTTGTTATTCTACATTTACAAAGGACGTTGAAATAGTTGAAAATGAAAAAAAAAGTTTGTTTCCTATTTGAAGGAAAGAACAAGCACATACATAGCATTATCTTGTGTATACTGGAGGTTGCCTTGTACTGTTATCTAAATGTTTGTGTGGCATTTTGAAAGTGGAATACATTACATAAATATATTTAATATCATCAGGAGTCTTTTTTTTTAATTCCAATTTTTTCCAAGCAGTCAGTTTGTACTTGGAAACTTCGATCATGTAGCTGCATGCAAGAAATTTTTAAACAGATGTGATTTCTGTCAAAATATTCTCATTGTAGCTGTTGTTAAATGTAATGCAAACCATAACAATAACTTTTTCTGGAAGATGGGCCTTTTCTTTTGAGAAGCATTTCACCTGAAGCAATGTAAGGCTTACTGTTAGTAGTTGACAATTCTGGCCCTACACAATAGACGGTTAAACACCCACAGGTACTTGTGCCTGCCAGTGGTTTTGTCCCTACATTAAAATCGTACTGACTGTAGTAGCCAAACTGAAGGTCACATAAGAAGTCAGCTTTAAACCTCAACACTTGACTATTTACTTCAGCTTCAGAAAAATGCTAATTGCAGTTTGAAATTACTAAAATCAGGGAAAGACCTGGGGAGACTCTTAGGAATATCTTGAGCCTTTCCTATGTAGCATCAAATAGAAAAATAATTATCTGGAGCTTTTAGCTTCATTCTTTTCCCACATGAATCGTTCTATATATACTTCATGATTTTTCTACATAATCAGTGAATTATCACTGTAATGAAAGCCTGACCAGAAATAAATAGAGATTTTCAGAAGATAAACACTGTGAGATGATCTCCATCCAGGCTGGTTCAGTAAGGGTGTGACACAGAAAGGTGCTGACTTGCATATATACCAAGTGTGCCTTCTTGCACAGTGTTTGTGGGTATTGCAAGGAATTATCCTGCTATCTTCTCCCACACGTTAGACTGCTCAAAGAAATCGTGCATATTTCAGGGGCTTTGGAGAGGGAAAAAACATTTTTTCATGAGATTACGTCTAAAATACCAGAGGCTGTTGCTAATCTAGCCACTGATTCCCATGGATTTTATTTTACTGTATGTCTCTTCTCTGCCTTTACAGTCACATCTCCTCTATTTGCCCTATTTAACCGTGTGTTGTTTGAGGGGGGTTTTAATTTTTTTTTTCCATGAACTGCCTGCTGAATGTCCTTGTTATCTTCCCCACACACCCTTCAAAACAAGATAGAGATGGCTGACTTACTTAACCTTGCAATAGTTTGAACCAGCTCCTTCACTTTTTCATTTCTCTCAGTTAGCTTAAGGAGTAGAAGGGAGAAGAAAGAACACTACAAAAAGGCATAAGCACGAATAATCCTTGCACTTATCCTACTTCTCAGCTCCCCAGTGTATTTGGACATCTTGATCACTGAAGCAACTACTCACCTCTATGACTTTGGAGCCCAGAACATATGGCACTGCCATTGCTTGGAGAAGGCCACAAGCTTGTTTCGAGGTAACCAGGAACTTTTTCTGGCCATCCCTTATTTGGCTGCATCAGTAATTATCTAAAGCTTACTTCTATGTTTAGGAAGACTGCTGAAGACTATGTACACAGCATGGAGGCGTACAGGCGTGGAATGGCAGCAGAGGGCTGGAAGGTGCAGGCACGAGAGAATACTGCAGGTCCCAAGGGTATAAAAAGCTAATCAGTGACCGGCTGGTGGAATGCAACTGTGAGAGCTAGGTAAACTAGGAATAGCAGAGAGGACACAGAACATTTACTCAGTGTATAGAAAACACCCAACTCACTTTATATCAAAAACTGGGATGTAGGGTGGGACTGGAAACCTGAGAGGAAAGAGGAAGGTGTAGACACTGCTGGGAAACACATCAAAATGCCTCTGGAAACAGTGATGCTGACTCCTTATATCCCCTCAGCAGGCAGAGGCTATCTGCCAGAGGGCTCAGAGGTGAGTATAGCACCAGAAGAGAAGGGATAGATACTGGAACATTTCTGGATGTGTCATTTCAACCGTCTCTAATGTGAGCTGTAGAAGTGTTAGTGTCATTTCGACCAGACTAGTAATGGATTAGGCTTTTAAGGCTCCACTTAGACTACTAACGAATTCTTGGCTTTGCAAGCACAGTGTGTTTCTTCTGCCCATAAAAAAGAGAATTTGAATGTAATAAACTGGTGGGAATTCAAGCAGTCTGTTTTGTTACTTGGATGCTGCAAATTGGTCACACCTCTTGATGGTAGCTTTGACAATCAGGCTGTAAATGGGTTTATTGATGTGACAAGGACTATATTGTACCTGTAACTCACTGCAGGTACAGATGATGGCAACTAGTCCTCAAAGTGGTCGAGAGTTTTAGGCAAACTGTGCAACTACATGCTCTTTCAGATATGTTCTAATACTGAGAAAGAATTGTCCTCTCAATTATAAGCTTCTTAAGTATTATTAGAGAAATAAAGAGGACATAACCATACAACAGTTCTTATACTGGATAATGTAATTTATGTTCTAGCCCTTAAAAATTATGTCTGATTACAGATTGCTTGCATATCAGTGTCATTATTTTTTATCTTCCTAGCAAGCACAGGAAATTTGAGATTAAGAAAAACACCGATTTGTTCTATCATAGGTTTAATCTTTGGTAAAGAATCTCACGCATCTCTGCTACTTATTCGTTTCCATTGTCAGTTTATGGGTCAAGTTCTTCCAAGTGGGGCCCTATCTGTAAAACAGCTTTTCCTTTTAAAGCAAGTGATGCCAGTGGAGAGTCTGATCATCTGCAGAATGAGGCTGTGAGTGCTCACTGGCAGCAGGACTGCAGTATTGAAGAGCAGCAGCTGACAGTGACTGAGAGGAAAAGCAACACCAACCTTCATCAGTCTTTTCTTAGCAACAGCAGAGTACTATAATTGTTGTTTCAAATGAAAGTGCTGCAGTAAGTGATCATATTGGGGGAAAAGAAGCAGTATAATCCACTTATAGTACCACTAAATTGTCTTTCCACTGTTTTGCAAGGAATTTATTGGAACATTTTGCTTCTGTCCTTCTTTAGAAAAATGTTAAGGGCATTATCCTAATTAGGTGGGTTTTAGTCTGGTCCCTTGAATTGAAGATGAGCTCTTTACAATGAAATGTATTTTTGAAACATTTTCTTGTCATTGTTTGTCCTTCTGAATTAAAAACAAAAAGGAAGAAGTCAGTATCATGGAGTAGAACACAGATTAAATTAGCATTATTATTATTAAAAAAAATAATAATAATATTTGAGAAAGAAGGCCTTGAGAGAAAACCAGAAAGCTACAAATGTATGAATTGCTCAAGATTTTGCTATTAGATGCTTAAATCATAATTGCAGCAAATGGACGCCTCCCACATACCCATATTTACCAATTATTTAAAGTGTAGAAAATTCTTCAAATCTTTTAGAATAACATTCCTTTTAGCTTCAAAATACTCATATAAGCTATCATTTATTTGGAGAATAGTAACTTAATAATCCAAGACATATGGTTTTACAAGAGAAAGTCCCAATATGCTGTTTTCATCAGAAGGACAAAACATAAGCATCACCAAAAATAATAATAATAAAAAAGTATTCAAAAGTTATGTGAGTTCAAATATGATGGCATGTAATGAACTAAAATCCCCAGATTAAAATTTTGAGAACATTAACGCACGCTTACGAATGCCTACAGATGTACACAATAAAAAAACTTCAGTCAGCAGCTACTTCAATCTTTTATTGTTGTGCTAAAATTGAAGCTTCTCCTTATAAAGAGACATTTTCTTTTTTAGAACAAATATTTGAGTTAAGAGTAAAAAACTTCATGTTTAAGTTTAAATTAGAAATGTAGTTGCATTAACTACTGCTTAAAAATAATTTCAAAAAGGAAAATGGGACTATATGACTCCATTTTCATTGTTATATTTTAGGATAAATTTTAGTAAAACCAAAACTTTTCTGCAAAACCTTTCATTTTTGTCAAATCAAGAGGCTTAGTGAGTAGCTTTGTATCAAGAAAATTGTCAATTCAGCATACTCTGTGTGTGTAACGTGCAGGTGTATATCCCTGTACTTCAACAGATCCCTAAAAGAAAACTTGGTGAGGACTTTGGTTCTCTTTTAACAGCTCCGTTCTGTAGTGTTGAAGTTGGTAACAGCTTTGCCATTTACTGCAGTTAGCAAAGAGTGAGCATTCGTTTTTCAGGTCAGTGTTGCTGGCTTTTGCTGCCACGTTTTAAGATTATGTTGGTTTTTACATTAGCATTTCTACATTAAATAAATAATTGTAAAAACTGTGAACCTGAGTGGACCTATTCCTTGCCACTTTCACATTTAACTCCTATTAATTTCTGTGGATTTGGGCACAACCTTTGAGAGAATGTGATGAACACAGGATTGCCACAGTTGTGCTCATCCAGACTGACTTTTAAATGATTCCTCTAGCTCTCTGTCCATTCAAGATGACACCTGAACAAGGTAATTTAGAATTATTACTCTCTGGGCATGTATAACTAAGTCTGTAAGGTTCTAAAATAATATTAAAAAAAAAAAAAAAAAAAAAAAGTTCTACAAAGCACAGTTATATCCTATGTGAGAGTGTTTTAATGTGCTTTTTTCTCTTTTGATTAAAGTAATACTTATGTGTCTTCTGATAATTGTAGACTCTCATGATTCAGCATTCTGAATCTTCTCTGAATTTAACTCATCTATTTTGGATTAAGAAGGACAATTTAAACACCTTTTTTTAATATACTGCCAAGGTTTATCTTCCTACTCTATCCCTCACAAGATAAATACAAAGTGTCAGTCATCATAACACTAATACATTTCAAATGCCAATGTAGTAAATGAAAGCTTATTTTATGACAGTGGACAACATCTGTTCTGTGGTGATGCTATTCAAATTTTATCTATAATAGATTAGATAGACCACAAACATGTAATTAAAATTAACCTCTTGTTCTTTTAAACAACACTTACATAATTAACAAAAGCTGAACTTAAAACTCTCTCTTACTGTAATTGACTTTAACTGATTATAAAACCTCAACTCTGAACAGAATTTTTGTTTTTCATTAATATGCATATCCTTTATTGCATGTACGTTCCACATTGTTTACTCCATATATTTTCACACTTGGCAGTATGAATATTCTCCCTGTACCTTTTCTAATTAGAAAGGATGCCTGGGACACCAGATAATAAGCTAATGTCTCCATAGGATTGAGTTCATTCTATATTTCAAAGCTGATTTCACATATGACATCAATAGCTATCCATATACCTTGGCAAGAGCAGAAGATGTTTATAATGCATAGGAGAAACAGGGAAATGTCTTGTACGTCTCAGTGGTAATGTGTTTTGTTAGCTCTTCAGGTCCGTATTTCACTGATGCTCTGTAGGAATGAATGTCTCTGAGAGAGAGCAGCGAGGACACGGAGCAAAGTGCTTCCCTCAGAATGATCCAATAGTCATACTTCCAATGAAAAAGCAAGGAAGAACAACCTGAAGGGGTTTTTAATAAAAACATTTGGAAGATGATGAACCTGAGGTAACAATGTATGCAGGCATTCCCTCTGCCCAAACTTCTGCCCACTAACTTTTAAAAATATAATCTCTGCCCAGTTCCTGACTCAGAAACAAGTGTATTTAAAAACGGGGTTGGGCAAGGGGTGGGAAGATCATAATCTGCATAACTAGCAGTATACTTAATTTTAACAATTGAAGCGGGGACAACATGGAAGAAATAAGAACCTGAAAGGCAAATCCACAACGTGTAGCTCAGCAGGGAAATGATGATAACTCACATGACCATATTCAAGTACTTGGAAGTACTTGAGAAGTGTCACAAATTCAGGACCTCTGCAAACTTTAACTACGTAGTCCTTATCAATTAATTATAAATAATATATTTCTAAATAAAACTGAACAGTTTCAGAGTCAAAATTTTGAAATAATTTGCTGAAATATATACAAAAAGTAATAATTTACTGGTAGTTCAATGTTATTAAAAAAATTATTTCCATTTTGCTTTCACACCACTATAACAATTTTTGTATAGCTAGAGGAAGTAACCTGAGGTTAGGAATTTCAATATGAGGTTACATAGTTACTCTTAAAATAAGAAGTGTTAAATCCATCCCAGACTTAATAAGTGATCTAGAAAATAATTTCCAAGACTAATTTTTGACTTATCAGTATTTTTGGACAGTTATGTCTTTTTACTCATGTTACGGGTGTTGATTAAAATGAAATTGTATTGGCCCATAATATCATTTGATAGTGGATTTTTATGGAGTCTTTGTTCTGATGGGTGCTACGTAAATAAAATAAAACAAATACATAAAAAACATCTGGTTAACTTACCAGAGTTCTTATCAGAACAGAGTTGTATACCCCATTCATTGGAACAATCTTCAATATTTTTTTGTTCTGAAAAACATTAAGTCTCCAAAGTGTCACATGCTGAATAGTAAAAAATACCCAAAAAACTCCAAAAAAACGAGGCTGATTCTGAGAATAAGATAAAGTAGAAGTACATTATTCTGCCTTTGCTGAGCACACGTGTTTATTTCAGTGAGAATCTCTACCACCTTCCCGAAAGTTGGAAGGATATGACCCACATGTGTTAAGTATATCTTTCCTTATTGCCATGAAAATGAAAAAACCATTCCTGGTTGGACTAGATGACCTTCAAGATCTTTTCCAACCTAGATCATTCTGTAATTCTGTGAAAATATGTTCAGATCTGGCCTAATTAGTGGTTTCCAGAAATCATGTAATCAATACAGACTTTTTAATTTGGCAAGTGCATGTGTCTGCTACATGGTTTTGAGTTATGCCAGAAAACTGAAGTTCATCTTTGGTAAGCCATCCTTTTAAATCCACTCAATAACAATTCTGTACTTGCAATTTCTATAGATTTATTTTCCTTGAATTATACAAGCCCCTCACATTGTTTTAAAGGATGTCATACGCTGTAGTACTTATAGTATCCTCTACTTATCTGATTTTCATTAAATATCAATACAGCAGAATGTGGTTTCCCAAATTAACCATTTTTTTAATAAGTGAAAATATGCAGTTTTAGAAAAGAGAAGACTGTCTTTTTTGAAGCGCAGTTTCATCCCTCTGCTGTTTGGTTTTCATATGTGATAAATCAAACAGGGTCATGTCACTCTAAAGAAGGTCAATATGGAACATAAGCAAAATGAAAATTATTTTTGGAAAGAAGAAGACTGTATTTTGATTAACATGAAGAGGTAAAGTACCCAGAGATACAGTTTCCATGTTTTATAAGAATGTATGACTTGGTACAGTATACAGCAGTGTAAAATAAAAAAGAATGTCCCTGATTTCTATCCCACTGAGATGATGGTGTGTTTTGTTAATGTTTACCCAGAACTAAAATATACCTACTTAAAACATTTTTAGTGTCCTTTTTCCAACTATAGCGTATTTATTTTGGGGCTTTCAAAATCCCTGAAGATAGGCTTAATTGTTCCCGCAGAAGTAATACCAAACTCTTTACTTTAGATACCAGCTGAAACGGGAAAGCACCAATCAGGAATCCAGCTTAATCATGGGACGAAGAGAAATCAAATAAAAACCCAACTTACTTCAGGGCTTGTGGTAGCAAAGAATTACCCATTGACTTGGACAGACTCATGTGTTTTCATCTGAATTTAGCCTACTTTATGCCCTGTAGAAGAGAAACTTCTCTAGGAGATTGTGCCTGTTCCTGAGCTTATAAACTCTCTGACAATATATGCTACTTTTTCTCTTTTTAAGTCTGCATATACTAAGAAGAATAATTTAGATAACTTTTTAATGTGTTCAGTAAATTGCTGTTATCATTAGAATTGGTTACATGCTAGATTTTTTTAGGAATTTTCTTAAAATTTTATATGTGGGAAAAATTGTTAAAGAAAAACTGTTTCTCCTTGAAAGTAATTTTTACCGAAGCAGGCACTACTATTGAAAGAATCAAGTTTAAAAGAGATAATCTGTGATTGAGAGATCACTGGTTTTAGCAGTTTTACAGTTAAACTGAAATAATTGACTATTTTAATCTGTTTATTTCATTCATGTATGAAGATTACTACTTTAGGAAAGCTAAATTTTCTCATAAACTGTTGATAAATTGAAAAGATAGTCTGAATCCCCAACACTGAAGCAAACAACTCTGGTGTACAAAACAGACTTAGGTTGTAAAACACCCTTACCTAGAGAAAGGTCTGTGTTATCAGTAACAGGACAAAACTTTGGGCTTTCTTCAGTTTGATAATTGTTGATAAAGAATTGATTATATATACAATGTCAGAATCATAATTTGGTGCTTAACAAATGAAGATTTCAACAGAAATCTATGGTTCTATGAAACTGTTAAACTTGTAACAGATCATAAGTCTTCAAAAAATGGATGAATTAAAAAGAATACCCAAGAAATCTTCCCCATTTTAACAACAGACAGATGCTACTTCAAAAGAAGGAATGATGATAATGACCCTGAATAAAGAAGACCTTGCTGAGTAAAAATTGTATCACAGCTGTAACGTGGTTTTGTTTGTCTCATTGGCTGGCTCTGAGAACACAAAATGTCCTGTGATAACTGAAGCAGTCAATGCTTACGTTAGTTAAGACAACGTGAACTTCTGCACAGCAGATGTCTGTATCCCAGCTCGGCAGCCTAGACTCCCTTTGCAATAAGCGGAGAATGATCAATGGCTTTTATATATCTAGTTTATTATTAAATCAGCATAAGGATGAAATTAAATATGCGTTAAAAGTGTTTTTTTCACCCTAAGATTCATGAAGAGGATGTAGGTAGATAACTGTAGTGGATATGCCTCCATTCAGCCATGCAAATCCCATCAGACATGCTAAAAGACCATACCCAAAAGTTACTGAAGAGATGTTTTGCAGTTCAGATATGATTGAATGATAGCATCCCTTGCATAGGTGCATTGTTTCAGTGCGACATTTTTTGTTTGTTTTTATAAACATTATTTTGTAAGCAAGTAATGGCTATCCGTCTCACTGCTGCAAACTACTATTGTTGCAATTCTGCAGCTCAAAATAACTCTTGAGATAATTTCAGGTCAGCTCCAGAACCTTAACTTGAAGGGTAAATTTCCATCAGAAAATAAGGGCCAAACTGTATATTTAATCAGTCCATCTCCCACACAAGCAAGAAACAGTGTTTGCTGTGAGATAAACTGTGATCACTTGCATGAATGAAAATAATCTGATTACTTGCGTGAATCCAGAGAATGATTCGTTACAGATAAGGTCTGTTGATTAGCTATGCATTTATTAAAGCTCTTGTGCTTTTGTCAGGATTTGCAACAAAATACTTATCTGGACATTGTTTAGTAATTCTCAGAGGAGTGTGTTTATATCCTAACAGAATTGTCAGTTCTCAGCCATTACTTTCTTAGGAGAAACCTTTTCACTCTGTTCCCCCTGCTAAGTGATCAGAGAGGCTTCTCACTGACAATGCAGCCTCTGACTTACCTGACTTACTCAGATTTCTGTTAAATTTCCATTAAGTAAAATTCCTTCTAGAACTGATCATATGATGGCTTAATATTATTATTACTTTACATAGCATATTGATTAGGGGCTCCACAGCACTGGAGATGTTATTATTTCATTATTATAGTCTCTTTGTATTTCCTCTGCTTACTTACCTCGTACTGGACTCCAAATAAAGTCAATATTAGGTTAACTTCCCTGCCCTCCCCCCCCCAAAAAAAAAAATAAATATATATATAGACAATGGGAAGAAAAGGACAATAAATAATAGAAATAGTAGAAGAAATATAGAAAAGACACAAAACAGTCAGACTTCAATTTTCACTAGTCTCAGAAATGTCAAATATAACACTACTTCACAGTGTATAAATCTTTTAAAGCTCTTCCACTAATAAGTATTCAAATGCAGAAACAAAATGGATTTTCGAATTATGAACTTGTTTTGATCAGCTGTTAAAATTCTTCTGGTCCGTGCTGCAAAAACATAACAATGAAACGGAAAGATAGATCACGTCTGTCCAACATGATGGTTTTGGTTGTTAATGTCTTCTAATTCAAAACAGTGCAGAGAAGTGCTTGTCTTCAGTACATTGTTGTAAAAGACAGTCTGTACTATTAGGTAAGAATTGTGCATGTTTCGGTTGGAGAAAGGTTTTGCAAATAAACAGTAGTGGAAATTCTGTAACATTTTTTAGACAGAGCACTTTTTTCCCAATTTCTAGCCTCTGCCTTCACTTCACAGATCTAAACATATTCTAAAGTTGATGTACTAATAGTATTGGCATCAGAAAAAACAAACGTATGTGTCATATTTGTCTTTAGGAAGTAGAATTCAGACCAACAAAGAAGGTATACACATACTGCTTTTCACAGATGTTAAACTTACTGAACACTATCAAATACCAACAGCTCTGAAAATCAGACCATTTATTTTAAAGTCCAAAATGGACTTTGGAGTCATATTGAAGGTTTTAGGATGCAAATGAATTTAAATTGGGATTTTTTTAATCAGACATTAGTCACTCGGCTTCTGAAAAAGTTAAACATACATATTGCTTTACTTTCAGATTTGAGATAGGATTATTTCTGTGAATAAAGCTACATAAGTGCATAAGTTTCTTCAGGATCACGAAATAAAGCCAAAGACCTGTAAATATACTAACACATTTTGAATTTTAAACATTGTCTCTTGAACCAAATCACATGGTAAAGTACTTTAGTACTTCAGTAATCTGTTCAGATTTGAGGGGCAGTGATCCTGTTGGTTTTTATGGTGACACTCAAAATGATTGATATGTCTGATTTATGAAATCTAACTCTGTCAATTTATTAATGGGTTTCAATTCCACTATTTTTCAATATTTCCTTACCTATATAGATTCATGTGTACCTTAGATTGACTCACATAAATTATATATATAAGGTCTAACACATATTCTTTTTACATGCTATACTTGTTTAGAAACTGCCGTTAATCAAAGCTGGTGTTTTACTGAAGGCAGTGCTACATACTTATTTTTCCTATTGCCTGATGACTATTCTGCTGCCTTTCAGAGATTTGAAAATTCCCTTTCATTTCACAACAGGAAAAACATGAGCTGTATTTTCTTTAATATGTCCAATTTTCCTTTTCAATATTTGTCTGGGAGAGGAAACATGAAGCTATATGTTTTTCTTCTCAGGAACCTGAAAATTTTTAGCTACCAGGTCATCAGAATCTCATACTGAGACTTATACAAAAGTATTTGAAATCTGTTAAACCCCAATCTAAAACTTCTTTTTCAAAGAATTAGTTCCCCATGACTCTAATAAGCTTAAAATTAGGCTTTAATTGTAAGAGAGGAAAATAATTACTTCAAGCAGACCAGAGATTTTGCCGCTAATAAGAATCTGAGGAATAATAAAACAAACAAACAAAAAAAAATTCTGGCTGTTCACTGTTAATAAGGAAATGTCTCATCAAAGAACTCTTTTCAGATGTTTCCCAAAGGGATATCTGAAAACTGTAGTACTTGATTAATTTACACCGAAGGGGGCAAAGGGTCTTGGATATATAGACAGAACAATTTTGTTGTGACAGAAATTTGGACAATTCTATCTAGTAGAATTAATTTTGCACTAATCAGGTTTTTTTATAAATTTCTAAAAATCATGAGTGTTTTGTTTTCTTTGTTAATTTTATCTGCATGGGATTGATTTGAATATGCAATGTTATGTAAAAACATTCTTTACATGCACTCAGTAGCTTTCAAGACTAATTTAAAAAGCATGGAATAATATACATATTCTATGGAGAGGTCTTTAAATAAAACCTCCCAGATTTAGTTAGAAGATAAAATAAATTAATATTCTAATACTGGTGTTTAATTAAATGCAGTTGAATTTAACATACAAAACCCCAGATATACAATACAAGCCTCTGAAGGATTTAAGTATTTCAGTTTTACAGTTTATAGACTGATAGTGCAAGCTACTTATTTCTGCATTTATTTCTTATTTCTTCTGCTGAACAAAAGTCATTAAAAGTTGTTCTGAATCTTTTTTGCATTTTTTGGCCAAAAGTTATAAACTGACACTATACATATATAAGGCTGGCAAGTTGATACAAAGGAGGAGAATAGTTCATAAAAGAAGAAAGCAAAAATTAAAATTTATTTCTTTACATCTAACAATGATGTGTGCATAACACATTTCTAGCAGTATTTCATGACAGTTAAGGTTCTTTCAATGGTTGGGTTTGTCTGGGTTTTTTAGAGGGAAATAAGATTCAGGACAGCTTATTTGTCTTTCCTGTAAACTCAGAAGCTTTTTGTCAGCAAGGATTACAAAAGTACCTGACTATCTCCCTGTATCAGAACCTCAGTATACTGTTTGCAATGCAGACTTTAATAAAAAAAAGACTGTGTCTGTTGAACTTTGCTTTCTAAATGTCCTTTAGTTTTCCCCTTTTTGATTCTTACGCTGGTTTTAAGCAAATTATATTTTTGGCATTTCTGCATGTCACATCCTTTTCCATTTTTCAATCTGCACTCTGCTCATCTTTAATTTTACTAGATGTAAAATAAGAGAAAATAAACATATAAGTAAAAAATATAGCAAATAAACTATTAATGGATTAAGATTTCTTGGGCATTACAGTATCATATTATTTTTCACAGATACCTGTGTTCACAGGAACATTTCAATACGACTGTATTTTTAGAATAAGCCTTTCAGCCTGCTGCCCTCTGGTAAAATTCATGACCTGATCTGGTTCTGCAGAAAATATGTGAGAACAACCGGCAGTGAAGAACGTGGTCCACAGAAGTAAACATCTGATTAAACAATTACCTACACATCTAGTTTCAAGTTCTAATTCTGCTTTGTTTTCCCCAGGTTTTTTTGGACAGTTGTTTGAAAATCAGATTATTCGCTCAGGCTAGGAATTGGGCAAAGATTCTCATCTGCAGTAAAGACAATTTTATAAGAGTCACTGACCCAAACAACATGGGTAGGTTGTATCTCCAATTCTATCCTACCACCACTACTGTTTTTTATCCTCTAGTGAGCAAAAAGGACAGAGAATATGGAAGAAGATGCACAGCAATTAGAATTGGGTTCCAAGATTAAAATTATATTTCAGGTTCTCCATCCTGCCAGTAGAGCAGAACCTTGTCAGAAATGATGTAGGTAAAAGTCACTGTGAAAAGGACTAAAGTAGTAGAGACAATAATCCATGTCCTTTTCATTACTAAAAGAAAAATCACTCTATCAATAGATAGATAGATAGATAGATAGATATGAAAAAATGTGTATAAATGCATTAATTAAAGACTTTCTCTTGGAAATGAAGCTACACAAAATATTAATGTTTAGAAAATTCGGTATATTGCCAGTCTATAACTTCTATGTAGGAAATAAAAAAAAAGATTATCGGGAAATTATTAATAGGAATTAGTTTCAGATGCACTTATTTTTTGGGTAACAAATGTTGTAGAAACAAATAATGAATTATATGTGAAGAAATGCTGCACATATGCTCTGGGATTACAAAATAATATCATATTTATTACAACATGACTGGTATATATCCTTTTTCAGCTCTGCAAATTAGCCTTCTATGTATCTATTAGAAAACCTTTCCTTCTTAAATTGCTTAGATAGTGGTAATGGGAAATAGTTACTCAAAGCTGCAATGATTGCTAAAATAAAATTAAATGTGCAACGATGAAAATCTCCCTTATCTGTAAGAGCTGATTACTTTAAAGCAATAGGCAGTCTGGCAGCTTAAAAAAGTATCTCTCTCAAACTGAAAGGTAAACTGAAAATGTTCAGCTCTCTTTTCCTGGATATTTGTAATGAGAGATGCACAACATACATAAATGTGTAAACTGATCCAATAATGAAGAAAATATATGAAGTCAGATTCTTATGATTCCCCATATACAAGACACAGCTTTGCTGGAAATAGCAATCAAAGTGACCCTTGAAATGGCCAATTTATATATATTTATTTGAAAACCAGTTAAGCATTACTATCCATGTGGAAAAAAAAAAAATGCAACTAGGAGACTACAGGCAAAATTTATGTTCTATCATGTAGAATCCTGGTTAAAAGAAAGAAAAACGTGAAAAAAATTCCAATTACGTCAACGTCTTTTAGACAAAATCCTTCAAATTTGAATGTACTTGAATGAATAGATGTCTGGAAAATACTATAAAGTCCTCAACAGCTTTGTCCTACACTGAGCCGATCATACCTAAGAAATAAGGAAACCAGACAAGATAATAGCAGTAAGACCAAATACATATGTAAGTAAGACTAGTATAACTGTTCATGTGCAGCCCAGAGAATGTAATTGATGTTTAATACATATTTTTAGCATGTCTTATTAGTCATAAAACCAAGTGAAAATAGTGCAATTATGATAAACACTAATAAGAAATTGAGGACATACAAAAGGGTAGCCAGGAAAATTAGATCTGAAGGAAAAGCTCATAACAAATACCTGAGCTAGAAGAGACAAGGTTTGGTCAGATACCAGATTAACGAGCTGTCTGCAGAATTTCAACTAATGTTTTCTGCAGAGAGCCAAAGTTTTAGCCATGGTTCTACAGTTCCTGAAGTTTAGTTGCCATTTAGGAGAATATTATGGCTCTTTCCTCCTGGATCTGCTAAACCAGCTGATTCTGTGCTCAGCATGGGCTGTAGGTTTAAATGATGAGCATTTCTCAGATTGAGTCTGTAGGATCTCATGCAAGCTCAGGATGAGGTGAATTTAGGACCTACTTCAGTGTCACACAGGATAACTGTGGCAGGGAAAGAGACGGGGAGCAGTTCCCATCATTCATCTTATTCATCTTTCAGTCACCTGTGTCCATCAGGAAGTCCATCACAGCTTCAGGCACACATCGTAGCAATGGGACTGATATCTGGAACAAAGACACATAATAAGACAGATATAAATTCTATTAATTTTGCATCCTAATATAGGAATAAATATGTCTAAGTTACCTTTAAATACATAACCTTAATTCTGACTTCCTGATTTTCAAATGTGTCATTTTGCATGTTTAATATTTATGCAGCATAGTCTGAGTATATTAACTTCTAGGTTATTTAACTTCAGGGGTTTTACTAAAAAAACCCCAACCATACCTCCCATTCTTGTTGTTAATCAATTTTGCAGCCTCATGAATGTTGTGCGTATTTGTCATTTGAGCTGCAGAAAAAGACCTAGTAGGTACATGTTGCTCTCCTGCATGAGGTTGAGAATAAAATATTATGAATACATCAGAAATAATAAAAGACTTTGTCCAGCAGGTTTGCATTCTGCATCATTGCACGGGGAAAAAAAATTTTTGAGTTCCATCATGGCTCTTCTCACAGCAAATAGTTGGGAAAGACATCTGCAAATGTGTAGTACATGAACTAACCTGAAAATAGGTGGGCTGGATATCTGTACATGACCTTGTCTTGCAGAAATGCTGTCAGAAAACCACTCCAGAACTACCAACAGGTTTTTAAAATACTTAAAAGCTAGCAAAGATGACAGATGACCACAGCTGTAGCTTCACAGAAAAATCAAGTTTTGATGTTAACTGTTTCCTAGGTGTTTATGACTGACAATCAAAGCCTAAAATCCCATCTAAAGGCAATTCAGAGAGCCAACACCAAACACAGAATATTGTCAGTGTATGATTCCCACAGAACAGCTTACTCAGTAAAATCTTCTCCAAGAAAAGCAGTCTGAATGAGTTGTATACTTGTCATTGCCTACTCAAAACCTGCAAAAGCAATAATCACTCCACACGCAGCTGCAGTGCTACCTACCTGATTATGGAGGGGTTCATGCTTACAAACAATTCATTTCAGCATTTGGCTAGTTAACTTTCAGGAACATTATTATGAAGGTGTGGCTGAGGCCTGAAGGACCTTTTAGAACTTTTGCTTAGATGAGTTATTAAAAAAACAGACCAAAACCACCAATCAACCAACCAACCAACCAACCTACCAAAAATACTCAAGGAAAAAAAAAAAAAAAAATTGTGTAGCATTAAAGTGGTATTTATTATTTACATTACTGATACCTAGAAACATAGATATAGAGATACAAAGAGTTGAAGCTGCACTGTGCTAGATACTGTACAAATATAGATCGACAGGGATGCACTTGACTCAGAGAAGCTTGAGATCTTGCAATATGAAGGTGGAAAAGGATAAAATTTCTAAAGATGCTGGAAGACTATTGAAGAAATCGGTAACTAGATGCTTAAATTAACATGTTTTACCCTTAAAACTGTTTCCTCTTTTCTGAATTTGACCAGATAATGGTGAAACTAAATAAGTGTAAACTGTCAGATGTAGTGAGTTTCTTCTATTTTAATTTCTATCTTACTTACAAACAAGTATTTGGGCAGGTAGATCACACCACTACAGACATACCCTTTTTTCTTTTCATCCCCAGTCTGTCTTTCATCACAGAATTTTACCTTTTACATGTAATACAATGGTGTCAGTAAAAAGTTTGAGTTACAGCAGCTGGGTGTAAAGGAAAGTGACATGGCTGATGTTACTTAAAACCTTTCTTTGAAGACAATTTAAGGACATATCGAGCTAGATGAAACACAACATTTTCTAGGACACAAAGGCAACAACATTTTTCTGAGTGTCATCTGAACTCCTCACTGTGTTTAGAATGTTCTTTTTTTTTTTCAGACTTTTACATTTTTTCATGTTCTCTGTCTCTTTACAAAGAAACTTCAAGGCAAAAGTTTTTATTATGATGTAGCAGTCAACAAAAAGACATAAACCTCAGGTTATTTTCTTAATAATCAATTTCAGGTTGCAACTGAGTTGAGTGTCTTTGGTATCATTAACTATTCAACTTGGAGAAAGTAGTCTAACTTTATACACTGAAGTCAGAAACCTGAACTTCACTTTTTGACCAAAAAGCAAGAAAAGCATAAATGATACCATGACATGTGCACATATTTATATTTATTGTATATGCTTATATTTATATAAATAAATAAATATTTATTCAAGAGGAAGAAAGAGCTAGAAACAGAGAGAAATCTATATTTTTCTAGCAAATGGATCCAGAAATAAACAAACAAAAATATTTCAGAGGCTCTGTTCTTAGTAAGAGGTGCAAAATTATAGAATTAGTTTTGACAGTCTGAAAAAAAAGCAACAAACCCAACAAAAATGTGTTTCATCCCTGGAGTGAAGCTCAAAAACTCCCCCATGATTTCCTCCTTGAGCTACTACTACCCTGTCTGAAATTAATCACTTTCATGGAGGAACTTCAGATGCTGATCTGAGTAGTCACCTTTAAATACCATCCAGCTATAACAAATCTTCACTCTGAAAACCTTGCTCTGCTATAACACTGATAGTTTGAATATCCAGGATGATCTCCAGTTAGACATCAGCTGTGATAACCAGTTTCCCCGGACTATATTTCTGGCTGTATTTTCCACTTCCTCAGATTGCACCAACCCAAGCTAGTAAAGGAGCCAAAATATCTGCTCACCTCTATTGAAGTTGCATTTTAATGTAATAACAGAGCTGTGAATTTGTGTTACTGTTCATTTAGACCAACAGATCCCGGTTTTATCACTGCACTGCAAAAGTCAAAATGTAGAATATATCGCCATATGGATTCATGGCTCTATCTCTGAGTTACTACAAAACACTGAACAATTTTTATCTGAATTCAGCAAGGACATGCCTCAATCCAGGTATAGAAATAACGTTCCACAATAAAACTTTTTTTCCCGAGGATTCAGCATAATCAGTTGTCTTGGTAAATACTAAAGGCTCGGTGAAACCCTGGTGGGGTGGGCAGAGATAGCTCTAACCAGGAGATAAAAACCATGAGCACATTCTGTTCCTGAGAAAAATCCTGGAAACAGCCAAGCTGGTGAAGAAAATCTGGGTTCAGATATGCATGGGACTATTATTTCAGTTATCAGTTTGAAGAATTAGATTCAGAGCATATATTGTTTAATTGCTCTGTTCAGAGACATGTAGGGATTATAACCGATAACAGTTAATAACTTCTGTAAAGATTACATAGATGGTACAAAACATAATTTCAGAAATTTAAGTTCAACTTCTGAAGTTTTTGATCCCAGGAGCTACCAGTTAAAGGTTCAGAGATTTTAAATTACACTTGAAATATACTTTGTAGACATTTTGAGCTAAGATACTACTTCAGAGCATGCACAACTCTTGCCTAAGACTCTCAACCACTGTCTGATTATTTTATGCAAATATATGCAGATTATGTTATAATGTCAAGACAAAACAATGTCATTGCAAGTCTATGGAGATGAAATTATGAATAATAAACTGAAATAAAATGAAACCGATCCCAGAGTGTGCCTATTGAAGTGATGCTACAATGTCAAAATTAAATTGCTAGATTTCCCTGCTGACCAAATTTTGATGTCCAGCTTTAAATAACAAATTATAAGGCAACTAGAAATTCTCTTTTAGTGGTACTTTATGAAAGAAAGGCAATGCTGAACAAGATTATGGCATTGATCAGCTTTTCATGCTGTAAATTCTAAATCATACCTTCTCCTTCATCAGTAATAAAAATCAAAATTAAGAAAAGTTAGAAGTGAACTGAAGGCAAAATCCACTTTACTAGTTCAGCTGTAATAATAATAATAATAATTTAAAAAGCATGTGTACTTCCATTATAATCAACAAGCAAATAATTGCTGTATTTCTGGAGTGTGTGAATATAAGCTTGTCAGTGACTCTCAGAGCAGGACTCGATGGTCAGCTGTAGGAGCCTGGAATGAAAGAATGTGGAGTGTAAGCCCTTAGGAAATGAGACAGAATAGCCACTGTTCATTTCATATAGCTTGTCTTGCAGTATCCAAGCTCGGTCAGCAGCTGCATTTGGCCAAGAGTTTTCTAAGAAACACGATGCGGCGGTGAGAAGGAGGCAGCAATGAACCAAAGCCTAAGCAAGGTTCCCGTGTTAAGCTGTTTTAGGAAATGACATGGACAGCAATATCCTCAATCTGGACTAGGGGGTTCTTAGGTTCCAGTTAAACCATCATGACTCATTGTGGTGCAGAGAGGTTTCTAAACTGAACACGAGACTCTTCATTTGGACATAATATGTAGAGAAGGAGGCAACACTATCTGAATGTGAGATGCAAGAGACGGTTGCAATGAAGTCCCTATTGCGATATAAAACAGTCCATAACTTCCTAAATTCCAGGTATTTCTTGGCAACTCTGCACATTTCTGCTCTACACAAGAGAAATAATAATAATAAAAAAAAGAATTTCCAGTAAAGAATGAGCTAGTTATTTTGTATTTACAAATGATTCAAAACTTGCACATTGTTACCATGGAGCAACTGCTTCACTGTAAATTCACATGCCCAAAACAATGGAAGATCACACCACAAATGCAGCCACAGAGCATTTAAGTTATTGCCTATCTAATCTTCCTTACAGAAGTCTAAAGTGTGCAGGAAGAGGCAGCACCTTGAAGTATGAAAAAGGTCTGTAGTGACAGGATGAGGGGTAGTAGATGGAGGCTGAGGGAGGGAAGGTTTAGATTAATTATAAGGAAGAAGATTTTTACTGTGAGGGTGGTGACGCACTGGAACAAGTTGCCCAAGGAAGTTGTGGATGATCCACCCCTGGAAGGGTTCAAGGCCAGGTTGGACGGGGCTTTGGGCAACCTGGGCTGGTGGAAGGTGGCCCTGCCTGGGGCAGGGGAGTTGGAAAGAGACAATCTTAGAGGTCCCTTCTACCCCAAACCATTCTATGATTCTATGACTTGAGTAAAGTGAAAAACCAACAAGAATGGCCACCCACTTCGTTGGTCTTTGCACATGATATGCACAACCTTCTTGGAGAACAAATTTCTTCAGACATCTGTGGAGTTCAACTTCTGACCATTCCTGTAGCAGCCCCAGCATCTACCTTCTACGTAGACTGAGGGATCACCTAACAATGACCTTGATCAGTAGAGCTGCAGACAACTTTGGTGTCAATCTGCACAAAGTGGGAAAATTTGGCACATTCTAGATGATTACCAAGCACTTTGGTCTAGATCCTGTGATGAAGGCTCAGCACTGTGAAATAAAATACCAAAGAAAAGCTGCTGATGTGCTGTCATTGCCTAGGCAGGTAGAAACAGAGACAGCATAGCCAGGCTGAGGCAGATGACACTCTCATTACTGGAATTTCAATGGTTTTGATTAACTAGTAAACTAATCCCTAATCTGCCATGAAAAAGATGAATACTAAAAATAAGGTCATAGCAGTCTAGAATACCCAAAAAGCATAATTAAAAGTGCGAAATACTTATTTTGCTTAATGAGTTTCCATCTTTAAGTATTTTGAGCCTGATGAGGCCAATGTTGTATTTTTTCGGTTTTGGTTATGCATGCTCGAATACTGAAACATGGCACTAAAATTTTGCAAATAATATTAAGGACTGATTACTACTTATTCTTGGTGCTTAGGAAAAAGTTACACATACAACTCTTTGCTGGCAAGTGAATTAGTAAGAGGGGCTTTAGTTTAATAGAGTAAGAACATTAAAAGCAGACATTTAGTAAGCATAAGGAGTTTTTAATTGAAATCAATATGAAGTAAAGTGTTAATAGTTTTCACAAAGTCCATCAAGATTTTATCACATTAGGCCTTTCCTTGAATTTTAGATATTCTTTTAAATTCTTTGTAGATTAAAGAACTTTCAGATTTTGCAGCATATGTCTTTCACTTGTTCTCATGCATCCTTTTCTGTATATTGATGTAATGACTTCCGATCTCCATACAGATCTCCACAGACTTTCATATATCTTAACTTTTCTTGTAGAAGTCTTACACCCTGATTTAATGCCCTTAATGAGACAGTAATTATCAACAGAAGATCTGTGTTGTCATTATACGGTTGCATCCTTTGAAATATTTGGCATCTGAAAAAAAAAAAAAAATCTACAATGATGTGGACGACTTCTAAAACCATGATAACAGTGCAGTTAAATATATTGAAGTTGGGAAGATTTTCTTAGAGATGATGACAAAGATTTGAAATTAGTTAAACATTTTTCTACTTCATTTCCTTCTCCTTCTGCATCTTCCTTTTTTTATTTGTTTTTGACAAACCATCTGTAAAAGAGTGTTGCTGCCAAATACATTTTTCTGTTGAAAGGAAATGAAGCAAGGAAGATATATTTCCAGCCACATAAGAATACTATCTCTTAATATTGCAGACATGAATTTCAGATTATGTTTGCTGCTCTTTCCTGATGCTTTTCCCTCAGAATAGACAAAGTATACATCGAAAAAGAGCAGGTGATAAACATACGTGCTTATAGAGAATTTCAAGCTTCTGTTCCACTAATGAAAGACTCTATTCGAATACTGTGTGACAAAATTATCTGGAGTCTTATTGCACTAGTGTCAATCGAGAAATTCCACAGATTAATTTGCTGTGGAAAGTTTTTCCATATAAAATAATCATGTTTCTGGATTGACTAATAGGGATGTTATAACAGTACAGTATTATAAAATCAACATCTAAAAAATAGCTACACTAACACGATAGATCTTGGTCTTCTTATCAGTTTGATCTCCTCAAGGTTCCTCAAAATGCAGGTCCTTAGCTGATGAATCATGTGTATACAGAACAAATCAGAAAGTTTGAGAGTTTCTGATAGAACAGAAAAATGAGAAGTACACAAAATATTATCTCTGCTCTCAAAAACAAACAAGCAAAACAGCAGATCAAGGTGTCCATGTTTTACTGTAAAATTAAATGGGAAAAAAAAAAAAAAAAAGTTAATTTAATTTCACAGTCCTGTTACTATTAGGCAAACTTTTTTCAAAAATCTGCACAATTTCACATTTAGTGTGTCTCAGACACACAAATCTTATGTTGAAAAAATCAAGCTATGAATCCTTAAAAAAACCCTACCAAAACAAAACCAAAAAATCCCACCACACCAACAAGAAAAAACATCAAAGCCAGAAGTCTTTATAGAGAAATGATTGTCAGCATTCAAGGCTGACATATATTTAATATATTACTTTCAGATATATGCCAACCATAAAACTTCATCACCATAGCTGATATGCAACCTTCCACTAAAACTATAAATAAATATTTTTCCAAGTGAACATCAAGAAATACTTTCATGTCTTTATAAATTCTCATTCAGTCTGTAGAAAACAAGAATTTTTATCAAACTGACGATAATATTATTGATCTGTATCACCTTTTATGTTGTTATGATAATATTAAAACCAAATATCTCAAACAGTGAAAATATTGTGGCTTAACCATATGTTTTAAAAGTATGTTTCTTTCTGATATATGGTATTTTGGACAATCCATTGATTTCACAATTTTTTTAAAGATTATTCCAGAATAACTGTAAATTCAGAATAATGCCTAGGTCTATTCATGCTTAGTTGGTAGGTTATATTTTCCACATACGTGCACACAGTGGTTTGAAAATTGTCTGAATGGTTTATAAAATAAACCCAACAAACTGGTCATAAATTCTTCAGTAAAATAAATCTAGAAAACTCCAGAATTATTTTCATATTTATTATTCTTTTTAAACTTTCAGTTGTGTAGAATGCTTTAAGTATCAAAGTTTTCTTCAAGGAATTTTTACAGGGATATATTTATTGACCATATATAGTTTTGTTAATATAGATCTGCTATTGACTCACAAGTCTAAAGATCATGACAAATACAGAATGTTTGAAACTGCAGCTATAACAAGGGCCTGGACAGGTAAAATTCTCCATCTGTACCTGGTTAAAGAAAAATATCTTCAGCCATTTTTATCCAAGTCTTTTCATTAAAAATTATGTACAGTAAACCAGGAATATGGTGAGAGTCCTATCCTGGAAATAATTATTTTTGGCAAATGTAACCCACTTGTGAATTTGCATTATTTGTCTCCATTTTTGTGTGATCTGCCAAGAACATGAGTTTCAGCTTTGAAAACCAGTTCACTAGCTGAACGTGTAGATCTTTCTCCTTCCAGTTCCAAAATATTTCTTAGATCATCAGTCCACGGCAGTAAAGCAAGACCGTGACCATCATTCAAACATCCCCCAAGAGTCATTTTTAAAGCCTAAGATATATCTGACGGATCTCGAAAGAACAGCCCAGTCCAACTAGAATATCAGTTTTTGAGAGGGAAATGGAGAAAAAAAAAGTGTGTAGACAAATAAAACCCTAGTAATCCTACTCTTCTTTCTACTGGCCTTCCTAGTACTATTTATTTTCACATCTACTGCCAGTTCACAGTTACACAAATATTACCCATGGCATACTTGCATTATTCCCCCACCCCCAACTGTTCAGTACTCTGTTCTTGCTTTCTGTCACCTTCTGGGGGTTTTTTCACTGTCTTGTTCTCTATTCTTCCCAGACACTTTCCACCACAGTAACTCTGCTGTCTTTCCTGCTGTTTTTGTTTAATCTATACATATCACTTAGGGCACCCATCGATTAAGAAAAAGAAATACTCTGGGGGATTGATATTGTTTGTAATCATACTGGTTGAAATTCTGCCACCATTAAAATCTATGGGAGCTTTGCAATTGAATTCAACTGAGCCAGGATTTCATTCCCTGTTTATTGAAGTAACATCAACAACACACAGAGGGAGCTAAATCTGAAAACACAAAGTTCTCTAATTAAGAGTTCCCTTTCAGGTAACTGACTTCAGCATAAACAATCTGCAGAAAGTATTCCAGTGACACAGAGACTGTTTCTCAACTTTCTGTCTCCTGATGTCAATTGATGGTATCTAATTGACAGCATTATTCAAGATGTCATACTTTTTTTTTTTTTTTTTGATACCAAGTGCACAAACTTGTATTTACAGTTAATGTACCATAAATGAAAAACATTCCTAATGTTAAAGACATCCTACCTGATGGACAATATTTTAGCTTCTTTCACACAGAAAGCACCGTGTGTTTACAACTTGCATTTGATAATAATCAAAATCAAATATAGTCTCTTTTTTTTTTTTTTTTTTTGCTTTATATTAAAATCACTTTTTGTCCAAACATAAGAATTTCCTCACAGTAAGACAGGACAGAGTGTCTGATTAACTGCTGTAAGGGTGCCAAGCATTTTTCATGCTGCAGTTCTGAGACAACAGCTGAAACTATAAAAACCCAAGAGAATTTTTTGGGGGTTTCTTTTTTTTTTTTTTTTTTTTTAATGTTTACCTTTTCTTCAAACATAATATCGTGCTGGGTTTTACACTGATTCCTTTTTTCTCTGTGGTAAAAGTCTTTGTCTTAATTTCTTTTTTAGCCACCTGAATCCTAGTACGCCCACCCCACTGCTCCAGGCAGGTTTATTTTAATAGTCTTCCTCAAATCTTGATATTTCCCTGTTGATTTTTAGTTTTAATCCTACAACAAAGGAGGTGTTCTTGGAACTGTTACTTAGCTTTAAGGCAAGATCAGGAGCAGATGAATATTTTAAAAGACTGATCAGACAATGCAAGGAAAAAAAAAAAAAGAGGGGAAAAAAAAAAAAGAAAAGAAACTAAAAAGAGGTCTAAGCCACAGAAGTAAATGCTCAATGTAATAAACAAGAAAGCTGAGGCATAGCTGTAGACTGGGTCTTACACAAAGATGGAGCAGTAAAGCTGACAGGTTCAGATTGCTCCTTCACAGGATCCCATCTTCTTTGTGCTGAGCACAATTAAAAGGTGGACACACGCTAAGGTCAAGATGCAGGCAACCTTGATTTGACTTCTCCATTCCACAATGCAAGGGAAAAAAAAAAAAAAATCACGCTGTCAGCATATGCCTCTGAACAGCTCATGTTTGTTAATTAAAAGTTGTTTTCTCATCTATTTTCTTTCAGTCTCATATCCTCTGTCAGGTCAAAACTGCTGATCTGACCATTTCCTTCAAAGTGACCGGCCTCGTTGAAGCCAAAGGAATATTCCTGTTAGCTCCAAGAAGAGGAGGATATCACCCTGTGTCCTCAGAGTGCACATACCACCTGTACAGTGAACAAACAAACTAAAAGCCCACATATAAATCTACACAACTACGTTTGACCTCTGTTTTGAATTGACTAGAGTTATTTCATGCTATACTTAATCTATATATTTTCCTTGTTACAATTCATCTCACCTTTAAAAGTTAGTGTTAACACCCATGGGGATTTTAGATGTATAGAATAAATGGTTTCTCTAACTAAATAGATGTAGAGAACTCCCTGTCTTGGAGAACTTTTTATTTTTTTCTCCCAGCTCCTACTTGCTAGCAACATGATCCTGTCTGAGCTCTCCTGCCTCCTCTCTCGCTTCAACTTCACAGCACTTCTCTTTTCATATATTCTTGATTACTCCCCAGTCATACTTCATTTTTAAGCTCTTTATTGTTACTGCCTTCCGAAGCTGGCATCCTTTTGAACAGCTCATCTAACAAAAATCTACAAATGGTTACAAATACATAAAAGTAACTACAAGTAAGACTCATGCTCTTGATACATGAAGAGAAGGAATTACACCTCAGATGTAGGACTTGTCAGAATAAGAATGGGATTTTTCAAGAGATTTCATGTTAGTGTAAGTAGCTGGGCTATGTGGACAGTGATGCTGAGTTTCTAAAGATTTTTAAAAGAAAAGGAGATGTTGCAGAAATAGCTAGGGCATTATGAATACCTCAAAACTTCTGAGAACCTGGAAAAATAATCTGTCTTTCTCACAAAATTGCCCTTACAAGGAACTAAATGTTGTTTGAAATAGTCTGTTTTAATATTTTCAGCTCTGCACAGATTTAAGTCTGTTCAACCTTTTTTTTTTCCCCAAAAAAATGCTCAACTGAATGCCATTTTTATTGTACACCATACACATACACATTGTCAGAGGTCCCAGTTAAGATTTTAGGCTTGCATCAACCCCACACACAGGCACACCAAAAAAATAACAAAAAAACTTACGTATTTAGAAATGGCAGCTAGCGGCAAAGCGAGAATTTGATGTACCTCTGATCCTGTACCCATGAAACATTACACTATTTCAAAACATCCAGGCAATTTCCTTACTTACTTCCCAATTACCTGACAGATTCACTGCTTTTATCCTCTGGGTTTATGCAAAGAACAGATAACATTGATCATAAAGAGTGAAAAAAATTTCCCAGTAATTCAAAGACTGAAGGGTTTAAAAATGTGGTTGCTATCTGAATATTTTTTTCATCTCCTATGTGCACATGTATAGAATTATCATTTTACAGTTATTCAGGTTGCATAATTAAATAAATATATTCTCTTTTGTAAGCTATGAATGGCACGACTTGAAATACTTCCAATGGCATTAAGGATTAACAAGAAGAGAATTTAACCTCTCGTTATAGATTTGGGGTTTTTTTTGCTATGAAATCATAATGTTATTGAATTAGAAAGGACCTGAACAGATTCTGTTGTCCATTCTTTTGTATTATGTAACACTGGCCATACACAAGTCACTTTTCAGAAACGTTTGTCTGACCTGTAATTAAAAACATCTAATTTTGCAGAGTTTTCTTGTGCTCATTAAACAGTTTTCATCCATTGTCTTTATGATTATTTTTATTTTTTTTTTATGTTTAACCTGAATCTTCTTACTAGCAAGTTAAGGTGTAACTAATTTTTTTATTATCCTTTGCTTCACAGCTGTATTATCAATATTTCTGGGCCTGCATTTTGTTTCCCATTCATCTTCACTTAACCAGAATAAATGCAATCTTTTAATTTTTGTATTTCCTTATCTATTTTCATACATATATTTTTATATATTGTCATCCTTTTTTTTTTTTTATGCCACTCTTCACTTGTCTTTCGAGTTTCATTCTGTCATTCATTGATTTTCCAACTTGTGAAGATCACTTTAAAACTTACCCTTGTCTTCCAAACTGTTGCTGATTTGATATCATTTGCAAGTGCAACACAGATGCTCCCTTCAGCTAGAATGGTCAACTCAGTAATCAAGAAAATACCAGGTAGTATCTTGATCAGAATAGATCTCATCTGAAAAATCTTTCTAGTATGACTGAATTATTGATAATTTCTTTGAAAATTTAATTCTACAAGAAGGTTTATACCCCAAATATGGCTGTTTCAATAGATTGTATTTCCCTAGTTTACTTGTAAAATATCACACAAGACAGTCAAAAATCTTACTGAAGAAGTTCATCAAAATGGCATTTGTTTTTCCATCCATATTCGTAAAGTCTGTAGGCCTGTCATGGATATAAAGATGAGAATAAGAACAGTGTGACATGATTTGTTCTTGATGAGTCTGTGTTGACTGGCATATATTTTGCTACCTCTGAAGTGCAAATAACTAATTGTTTCTTCATTTTTTAATTTTGTATTTCTGCATTTACTTGGTTCTACAATTTCCTGGATGTAAAGGTCAAGAACCCTTCTTAAAGTAAGAAATGGCAGACAATAATCTGTTTATTTGAATATTATTCCCTGTTAAGGGGATAATATTGCTTTTTATGAAGTTGCTGTAGGACCCAGAAGTTGCTGTGGCAGCATCTTCCTTCATCAGAGTGAATATCACAGTGTTTGCCAGTGTTATGTCCCCATCATCCTACCACACTTTGAAAACTGTCCTCATTTGAAAACCAAACAAAATTAAGAGATACAAAGACTCATGGGAGTTTAACTGGAAGGTGTCCCCTGTTTTGATGCCTTCTGACAGCAATATCACATCTTAAAATACAGGACTTAAAACAGTGCTGTTGTATGTGCGTGGCACTAGCAATCATTTATCACCTCGTGCTTTTCTACCATTGCTGAAGACATACAAGGCAACAATAAAGGCAACAAAAAGTAGACATGGTGAATGTTGTTACTGATAATTTTTTTTACTAAGCAAATTCTGCCACAGTTTTCAAGCAATGACATAGCTACATATTCTCATTGGAGATCTTAGTGCTTACAGGATCTGAAAAAGTTAAGGGCAGAGACTTGTGTCATTCCTTGGTGTTAAAACAAAGTGATGGTGAGTTTCTATGGAAAGAGTAGATGATCTGTTGTTGCTCTTGATCTCACACTGTCACTAGTGTTTCTGCAAAGATATATTCACTCACAAATGTCCACATGTTCTGACTTATGTGGAGTGTTTACATAACTGTACAGTGACTACAACAGTGGACAAGGGACAAGATACAAATGTCATCTATCTGGACTTCTGTGAGGCCTTTGATACAGTCCCCCACAGCATCCTTCTATCTAAATTGGAGAGATACGGATTTGATGAATGGACTATTCACTGGATGACGAATTAGTTGAATGGAAGCATCCAGACGGTAATGGTCAACGGCTCAATATCCAGATGGAGATTGGTGATGAGTGGTGTCCCTCAAGGGTCCATACTGGGAGCAGTACTGTTTAATATCTTCATCAGTGACACAGTGGAATTGAGTACACCCTCAGCAAATTTTCAAACTTCAAGCTGAGTGGTGCTTGGTGACTTGCCTGAGGGATGGGATGTCATCCAGACCTGGACGAAGTCAAGAAGTGGCCCTATGTGGACATCATGAGGTTCTTGAAGGCCAAGTGTCAGGTCCTGCACTTGAGCTGGTGTGACTACCAGTATCAGTAAAGACTGAGAGATGAAGGGATTGAGAGTAGCCCTGTGGAGAAGGGGTACTCGTGGATGTAAAACCGGACATGAGCTGGTAACGTGTACTCTCAGGCCAGAAAGACAACCATATTCCGGGATGCATCAAGAGAAGTGTGGCCAGCAGGTCAAAGGAGGTGATTGTCCCCCTCTACCCTTGCTCTCCTGAGACCTCACCTGCAGTGCTGTGTCCAGCTCTGGGCTTCCCAGAGCTGGAAAGACATGGACCTGTTGGAGCAGGTCCAAACAAGGGTCACAAAAATGATCAGAGGTTTGCAACACCTCTATGAAGAAAAGCTGAGAGAGTTGGGTTTGTACAGCCTGGAGATAAAAAGGCTCAGGAAGACCTTATTTTGTCCTTTCAATACTTAAAGGTGGCTTATAAGAAAGATGGGGAGACTTTTTAGTAGGGCCTGTAGTGATAAAACAAGGGATAATGGTTTAAAATTAAAAGAGGATAGATTCAAACTATATATAAGGAAGACATTTTTTATGATGGCAGTGGTGAGGAACAGGGTGCCCAGAGAAGCTGTAGATGTCCCATCCCTGGAAATGTTCAAGGTCAGGTTGGACACGGCTTTGAGCAACTTGATCTAGTGGAAGGTGTCCCTGCTCATTGCAGGGAGGTTGGACTAGATGACCTTTAAAAGTCACTTTCAACCCAAATTATTCTATGATTCTATGATAATAAAGAAAGGTTGTTCTGACATAAAATATCTGGCAAACTATTCAAATGAGACATGTAGAAAAATGACATGCAACACAGAGATGGACAAATGATTGAGCAGTACTTTCAGCGTGCTGGAAGATAATAAAATGTCAATTTTAAAGTGACCAGCAGTTTATAAACGTGAAGATAACTTGTCTGAAGAGCTTAGATTTAACAGGATATTAAGAGTACACAGAAAACAAGGGATTATACTACAGATTCCCTTTAGTATATTAGGGTACATAGAGAGCAAGTGTGTTTCTCTTCTGCTAGATAAATCAAGTCTGCAGTTCCAAGTACCATATACTTCCCTATCGGACCTCTGGTGCAAACTGGCTTCATCTCCACTACACATCTGGCTTTTCTCTCCTCTATATTCTTTATGGTTTCTCTGTGACTAAAGACAAACTTGTAATTTCTGTGTGCACCTGGAGGGCTCTGGCGTGGGGTCCTCCACGGGCTGCAGGTGGATATCCGATTCACCATGCAGTTCCATGGGTGCAGGGCACAGCCTGCCTCTCCATGGTCTTCACCACGGGCTGCAGAAGAATCTGCTCCAGGGCCTGGAGCACCTCCTCCCCCTCCTTCTTCACTAACCCTGGTGTCTTCAGGGCTGTTTCTCTCACATATTCTCACTCCTCTCTCCCAGCTGCTGTTGCACAGGGCTTTTTACCCTTCCTTAAATATTATATGTTATTAGTGAGGTGCCACCACCATTGCTATGGGCTCAGCTTTGGCCAGGGGCATGTCCTTCTTGGAGCCTACTGGAACTGACTCTGATGACATGAAAGAAGCTTCTGGCATCTTCTCACAGAAGCCACTCCTGCATTACCCACCCCCCCTACCAAAACTTTGCCATGTAAACCCAACACAATGCAATTTCTCACTTGTAGTGTCCCGAGTAGAAGATTCTGATAGCCCTGCTTGTACCAGGTTCTGTGTCTTATTCCAGACATATACCCACTGATTGCACTACATCGTTTAATTTTGCATCTTTTGGTAGCACAAAATAGTTGTGCTATTTTTGGTTGTTAGACCGAAAAACAGTAGAACTGCTGAACTTTTAAGTCACTTAAAAGTAGCAAATGCAGTAACATCATTAATCACCCCAAATTAGTTCAGTGACTTGGCAATATGGTTTATTTTTCAGACCACGACTGCCCTTCTCTTTGTAAACTGAATGTTCTGTTGCAACTTGCAAGAAATTAACAGCTTCTCTTCATTTGTCTAATGGCAGATATCTTTGCTGAAGTTTATGATGAATTTTATTTGTTAAGAAGTACTGTGCAAACAGCTAACCATGGCTACTTAGACTGTTTTCAAACAAGCTTATGCTATGCTTAGCAAAACTCTATGTAGCTTCATTGTCCTGAATGTTTCTATATGTATAAACCATTAACAAGCTTAGCAAAAACAAAGTAAAAGAATTACATCCTACTTAGTACAGAATTTGAAAAAAATTAAAATATTTAGAAAGCTCTAAAGGCAATTAGAGTGTTTAGCATAATTACTGTAGACGTGATCATACTTGATAAAATACCTCATTTGTGAAACGCTGTGGTTTGTATTTACGTTTTGAATTGAATGCCATCAAGCAAGGTGCCTGTTTTTGATTAAAGGTTTAATACCTCATTTCCCTAGTTCTGTGTTCTACATTGGAATATAAAGTTATATAATGCCTTGAAATATGCAGTGTGAATACTATAGTACTGCATACCCTGTGCGTGCAATTATTACAATAATCATTATGTATAAAAACATCTATTGAGTATGCAACAGAATAAGTGCAGTTTGTATGAACTGACTTGGATAAAATAAGAGCTACTTGAATATCTGCCTCTACACTTGAATTAACAAGATATGGGGCGTATATACTGCATGCATTTGTATTTATTCTCAGATTTCTGCATGACATGGGATGAGTACTGCCTGAGTGATGACAGAAAAATCAAAATTTCACAGAAAAGCATATACTCAGAGTGTAGTGACTAGGTGCCAAATAACTCTGGTGTCAGTAAGAGGTAGTCATGAGAAACAAGTGAGAGTCACACAGAACAGAATATTCCCCACTGCTCCTTAACGCTTTCCCTTACACAAATAGCCCCTTCAAATGAGAAGTGGTAAGCATCAGAGTAAAGCTGTTAAAATAAATTCAGCTGCTTATGCCTCAACCATACTATAAAGCCCATTTGCTAGAGCAAAGAGCTTGAGACAGTCTTGCAAATGCTTAAAATAAAATTTCATTCCACATACTCAGTTCTTTGGTATCTTGCTTATCACTGCAAAGCCAAGACCGCAACTTTTTCAACTGACTTGCAAACAGATTGTTCCCCATTTTGTTAAATGGTAAGATTTCAGCCTTCATCAAGCCAATGAGTTGTCTTAACAGTAGACTAAAACTAAAATATAACCGCAGAAAGTATGATTTGCTTTTCAGTTGTAACATTTAGTTTCTTCTTATTGTAAGGGTGAACAAAGCATCGTTTAAGTCCAAAAGAACCTGCAGTCTTTCATGTTGGCAGCTGATGTTGAGGGAGGCAAATAGGAACATTTCTGACCAGACATACATGCACACACATGCACACATATATACACACATAGATTACTTTCCTTCTTTATTCTTACTGTTTTTTCTTAATTTCCTTTATTGTACAGTATAAAAGAATGATTTGTTTTCACTGTACTACTGACAGAAAAGAATATTTTAAATCTATTTTTTTTCCCTAGTTTGTATGTGGTTCCTCCACAACTACACAACAACTATGTGTTTGGTTCCTCCTTTAGTATTTTTAAGGATAAAGGAGTTATTTACACACATTTATCATTCTTAAAATATTTAGCAATAGTTAGGAGATCAGTCCAGATACTTGTAATGAAAATGAAGAAAAATCAAGGGAAGCTGAAAAACAGATTGTAAATGGCTGTACAGCATAGCAGACAACCCATTGTGTTCTTACCATACTAATGAGTTTCTGATGTGGCCAGTTGCCTTGATGAAAGCTTTGATGGAATAAGAGATGGCCTCGACTTTCCCTCTGTGCTGTCAAACAAGAAACAAGCTTGAGAACTACTTTTCTCATACACAGTTCTGCACCGGAGTAGAAATTTACCCTCCTCTCCCAGAAACTCAAAGCTGATAAAAGAATCTTTCTCTTTACTGAACTCTTGCTGTCCATATTTCTAAAACAAATCTCTCATTAAAATTATGTACTTAAAGTCTACTGACTTTAATAGGTCAGTGATCTTTGCAGAGTTGAGCCTGATGGATTAGCAGATTGCCATTTACAGGCCTACTGGAAAGGTTTGTGCCAAGTCAGATGTCTAAGATGCTTAAAAGTTTCAGTCACCCAGATGTAACTGCTCCAGCCCTCACCTCCTGACCAGCTTTATCCTCCTCCCCATCCTCCATTTACAGGGCAACTTCCTCCCTCCCCATCTTTGTTGTTGTTGTTTGTTTAGATAGCACATAGTTACTTTCTGTAAACTGTCAGAATATATCGATCGTTACATTTTGCCTTTAGCTTTAAGAGAAGTTTTGCTTCATTCCATACCAATTTTCATGGTTTCTTCCGTAACCGTTTTCAACTGCATCTGAGTTATATCAAAGGGATGAGGACATGTTAGGCCTTAGTGAGATAAAAGAAAAACAGGGGATTTTCTATTCTTTCCCTTTTTGTACCCAATATGTGTAACAGCAGAAGAGATCTTGCTCAAAATCCTGAAGATTACTTCATATCCATAGCTCATGGAGGGTTGCCCAAAGCAGATGATTACCACAGGGATATTTATGAAGGATCTGGATGCCAGACAGTCTCGGGTCTGAGCAGGTAGAGCCAAAGTTGCACCAGGCAGTAACAGCGAACAACCCAATTAATCATGCAGTCACCAGCAAATTGGAGCAAGGTCTTGTGTGTTGCTACCACATTTATGGTGCCAGATATGCATAAAAAGGTGTATGTAACCAAACTACTGTGGTAGCTTTCATATGCTACACTCAGGTCTATGAGCATCCCAGTTATGATATTAAACATAACACTCTACGTCCATTGTTGGTCATTTCTGAGGATAAAAAGTCCAGGATAAACTTCCATCTTTGCCACATACTGGTGCTAGACCAACAGAGATGCTTGCTCTCCTGGCCTGTAAACCTTCAGGACGTCACCACATATCAACTTTTCTGGTGATCACGATGGGGTTTTGTAGTGGACTTGTTTTTAAAATAAATCTAGATTAAAGTTTAAGGAGAGGGAGAGATAAGAATAGCATGTGAGTTGTGTGTGTGTGAACGTGGTATGAAATTACGAACTAACACATTTACAAACATGAAATATTGCAGGAGGGAGAAGAAGAGAGAGAGCAGTGGATTTCCATGCTGAAGCTCTGCCCTGTAAGCAAACACACTTATAAGATAAACATTTTGCACAGCAACTGTGGAAGAAAACCAGGATCTATCTAAGCCAGTCCTGGGATCTGGAGTGTGGTGCATCTGGTACGATATGAGTCCTGCTCCAAAGTTCACCTTCCTATGTCAACAGCTTCCCCAAGTGCAGTCACTGGACTACATGGGGCCACTGCAAAGGGCTTTAATCTGCCTTTAGGAACAGCATCACAATTTCTGGTTGTGCTGAAGTAATTTTATGTTATGCATCATTTGCTCTGCTTAACAGGCCCCACACTCCACCCACCTAACAATAAAACCGAGAAACTTTCCTTGCTGATCCAGAGCTGAATCCCGGGTACTGTGCCAAGACATTCATTCCCCATCAAATAAAATGTTCTTTCAATAATGATAAATTCTTCTTTTTTTCTCCATCAACATGTCATACTTGGCAGAAAAAAAAAAACAAACAAAACAAAAAAAACAAACACACAAAAAACCAACAAACCACAACCAAAAAAAAAAACACCCAAAAAAAACCCCCAAGCTGTTTTCAAGGAAAGTTAATGTTTCTACCTATCAACCTTGAAGGTGACTCTTTTAATGTTATATTAGTCTCTTTTAAAGCTCCTGTAATGGGACAAAAGCCAAGCAATAAAAACAACAAAGCCTGTGTCTTCTAGTATCTACCGAACACCTACAGGTCTGAAGATCTTACAAATGTCTTACTCAAACACTCTAGAGGAGGGAAAAAATATCAAATGTTCCACATAACATTCATTACTAAAGGTACTATTTGAGATTTATCTTTTCTTTTGTGGTTTACATATAATGTTTGTGGTTTAGCTGGCCCTTGCCTCCTAAGTAATTTTAAATTTTTCAATGTCTTTATAGTGGTTTTCTTTGTTTAATTGTAAAATAACATTTGAATGGAATTTAATTCTAAGCTGTAAAAAAAGAGATGATTTGAAAGAAGATGCTTTCTTCAAGAGGCCCACGCAAATTTTTAGAATTTATTTTGATCTGATAATATCTGTCTTTTTTGATTGTGTTTCTGGGAAGGTGAATTAATTATCTCTTTCTCAAAAAAGCAAAATCTAAGAAAGGTCCTGCTTAATTTCTCTGGTATATGGAATAACTGAAAAGATATGTGGGTGCACTCTCTTTTCTTGGATATTTCTCTGTCTTACAATACAGAAACAGGTGTTCTGCTTGGCGTGCTGTGAGGAAAACTTCAGGCTTTTGAAATTAAAATGTTTTTATTTCCTCTTAAGAATAAGTGCAAATTCATAGTTACCGCAAGCCCAAGTCTCTGATGATGACAAGTCAGCATCCTACAATAATGTCATCACAGCTAATGATTTCTTTGTGATCAGCCTTCAATATTTGTTCCATTGTTAAAATTTCCCCCTGGCTTAATGTTCTTCTGAGCTGATTATTGAAAAAAAAATAAAATGCCAGGAGGGCAATTTCAGAAAAAAAAAAAAGTGCAGTTAGTACAGATCATTGAACAAAATATTTTATCTACTGGCTATTCTAATTCCAGCCAGGCAAAAAATCTACAGCAAAATATGGACATTGCCATTAGGAAAGCTTATTCTCCTCTCCTTCTTATCCTTCCCCCCCTGCCCCCGGCCGTATGACAATAAGCAAGACATCTGTATGAGCTGGTAATGCCTTCTTTCCCCAGGTAATAAGAATGATTTGAAATAAAAGCATCCTGATTTTCATCTCTTACAATTTAATTAAAAACAACAAAACCCTGGCTTCAGTTATTCATTTTTTCATATTTTGGCACCTTTTGGAGTTTGGGCGACAGTATTCTCTTCGACTTAAGTTGCTGTGCATAATTTTTAAAAGATAGTGATGAGAAAAAACCCACCATCTGTGGGACTAACATCTCACTTCTGCTCCTATATGATACAAATACAAAACCCCCCAAACAAACAAAAACAAAGGGGAAAAAAAAAAATAAAACAAGGAAGAGGTAGCTAGTGAAGAAAACTGAAAAAAATTACTGAACAGATCTGTAAATTAATATCATATCAATATGTGTAGGTTAGCATGTTTCTTTTTCCTCCACAATAACAAGCAAAATCAGTCTCTATAATAAAAGATTATTATGCAGTTCTGCTATTGCAAGATTTTTCCTCATCCTATTTTCAGGACTAATTTTTCTGCAGAAGAAGTTTAGCTGGTGTTTTGGATGGTTATTGAAGAACACACAAGATATTGAATATGCAGAATTATTTAGTTTCCCACTATGGGGAAGGGCCAGTTAAGAAAATGCAATCTATTGTTAGCACTGATAATAGACCTAATAACTGGGCTGCCTAACCTCCCCCCCCACCCCCCCCACACACAGAGTCAGCCAGGGCTTAACGTATAAATTACACCACAGCAATGGATCATGTTTTAGGCAGGGCTTTGGGATTTTTTTGTTGTGGGTTGGGTTGTTTTGTTTGTTTTTTTGGGGGTTTTTTTTGGGTTTTTGATGGTGGCGAGGGGTTTTTTCTTCCTTAATAGAATTATATTCATTTTCTCTTTGGGGTTTTTTTGCCTGCTTTTCTTGTGGGACTATGTCATGGTTTAACTCCAGCCAGCAGCTCAGGCCCACACAGCTGCTCACTCACTCCTCCTCTATGGAATGAGAGAGAGAATTGGGAGGGTAAAAGTGAGAAAACTCGTGGGTTGAGATAAAGACAGTTTAATAAGTAAAGCAAAAGCCATGTACACAAGCAAAGCAAAGCAAGGAATTCATTCTCCACTTCCCATGGGCAGGCAGGTTTGGTTTTTTTGTGGTTTTTTTTTTGTTTGTTTTTTTTTTTTTTCCTGAGCCATCTCCAGGAAAGCCAGGCTCCATCACACATGAGGGTGACTTGGGAAGACAAACACCATCACTCCAAATGTTCCCCCCTCTCTCTTTCTTCCCCAGTTTTATAGCTGAGCATGAATCCATGCAGCATGTCATATCCCTGTGGTCATTTGGGGTCAGCTGTCCCTGATGTGTCCCCTCCTAGTTCCCTGTGCACCCCCAGCCTCCTCACTGGTGGAGGGGGGTGAGAAGCTCTGTGTGAGCACTGCTCCGCAATAACTAAAACACCCCGGAGTTAACAGCACTGTTCTCAGCACAGATCCAGAACATATCCCCCATACCAGCTACTATGAAGAAAATTAACTATCTCAGCCAAAACCAGAACAGACTAGAAGTTAAATCAAATTAGGTCATAAACATCTGAAAATTCAGAATTGAAAAATTACGTTAGGTCTTGCAATAGACCCAGGAATTATCCTCTCTCCTTCTCAAGGATGCAGCACATGTCCGTTCCTACACATCCACACCTCTGGGGCTGGGCAATGTAGTGTTGCTCAGTTCATGATGCCGTCTGGAAGCCGTTCCTGCAGGCACAGTTCCTCAACATCTGCAGTACACACAGTCCATGAAAACAGGAGGGATTAGTTGTTATTATTATTATTATTATTATTATTATTATTATTATTATTATTATTATCCCATAGTTTATGTTGCTGCTCTGCTGGAATCACAGAAATAGACAGCCCCATCTTGCCAGGGGCTCTGGCTCCTCTTTCTACTCCCACACTAATTTTCCTCCCCTTTCCCATACAGCATTAATTTGGCCCCAGCCAGACCAGAGTCCTACCTCTGGGACAAGAAAATTCAATTTTACATGCACTGTTGAAAATCTGCGAGTTCACTCTGGCTGAGCACATTTGGGAATCAGCTACAGTTATTATTTTGGCAAGGGCACATAGCAGAAACCCTGTCAGGAATTCCACTGATACAGATCTCAGCAGGGCTTTTCCACCATCGACATCAAATTAACTCATCACCAGCCTTACAAATGAAGACCAAAAGGAAATGAGACACGTACGTAGCAGTGCCTCATTCAGTTTGAAGACTTTAAAGACTGTATTTCAATGATTACTAATATAGCATGAAAGAACAAAGACAGATTGCTTGAAACTTATGTTCAGAGAACCAAACTTCAGTTAATAGGAATGTAAATCAGATACTAGTTCACTCTCTTTGTATACACTTTGAGTCATTATGCTGTGCATGTAACAAGGAATAATATCAGTGTCATCAGAACAATACTGCACTCTGGACAAACACAGAAGAGATATGAAATTATATGGCATAAAGTCTAATCTTAATTATTATAAAATGTGGTTAGGCTTTCAGTCAACCACATCTGCAGTCACAGCAGTACCTTAATTGTTGGTATTTGGTATTTGTATTAGAGATTTAGCTGACGAACTATAATAACTAGGAAGTCTCTGAATTAATAATTTGCAAAATGTTGATTGTTTGGGGGGTTTTGTGCAATATTTTTATCCATACATACACATTCATGCAGTGATAAAATATGTGAGCACAAGGAATCTAAATGATGGTGCTTTATAAAGCATCTTTTGGAGACAAGTGATCAGTCAGAGCACTGAATGGAAAATCTGGGTGACAAATCAAATAACAACTTTGGAGGATAGCTCCGCAGTGGAATATTCCAAATTGAATGTTGCCATTTAAGCTTCGACTTTTATCTGGTAGATTAACATCAGCTCTTCAGTCAGAATTTAGTGTGTATCCTTATGTCAGATAGAGATGTGGACAGTAATGGAACCGACAGCTCCATTTCATTGGTTTTTTTAAACAATCAAATCTGTTTCATCTTTTATTATAGAAGGACTGGTGGAATGCAATAGGCATATTGCTTTTACAAAACTGTTTTGGGGAGACCATGTCAATTTATGAGTCACACTCAATTTACATCCGAGAAGTCTAGTGGCATGAACACTGAAATTACATCTTGCAAAAGTGTATTTCAGATGCAATGTAATTTATCCTCAATATTATACATGTATTTACTGTTCACTGTATGAATATCCCTATGGCTTTGGAATCTGAAAACTAAGTGCAAGGTGGAGAAGTGTTAAAGAAAAAAACTGAAATATCTAGAACTCGATCTTCAGAGAAGAGGTGGATCTCACGGTGTAAAATGACAGACTCCATCACTTAAAACTCATTGACCATCCGGTGTGCTTAGCAGGTCAAACCGCTGGGCTATGGCAGAGATGTTCAACTGCCTGACAGCACTGAAATGGCTAAGTTCTTCAATTGCACTACCTCTGGGGTGGGAGATCATGTCCACCAAGGGCAGCTCTGGCCCTAAGCCCTCTCCGTAGAGCTACATATATATATATATATATATGTAAATTGATATTGCATTTATCTATTAACAAATATGAAAGCAAGGCAGATTTTTCGTTTAATCTTTGGCCAGTCACTTCACTACCAGGAGAAACACCTACAAACTCAATGCCTTGGGAAGAATGTGAGGTCTCTATGGATATCTCACAGTGAATGACTGCTGAGACCTTAGAGACAAGCCTGGTGCCAGCTGTTTGACAAATCTGAATTGTAAATAATGCACCAGGAAAGCTCGTTATTCTGCAAGTTAAGTTTGTCTTACAATTCACATTTCTATTCTATTCTATTCTATTCTATTCTATTCTATTCTAGGCGTATGAACTACAATACATGGTTCAGTGTTTCTCCATTTCAGTTGAGCAAAGTGCTATATCTCTAATTTACAATATATATACATTATGTGAAATAAATTCAATACATTTACATCATAGGAAATAAAAGGTCTAGTTTTCATGTCATTCAGTCTGAGATAAATCATTCATTCCAGTGAAAGGAATGAGGCACACTCCTGCAGGAGTCTAGGAGGAACTCAGTGAAAGCTTTTTCTTTTATTCCTCTATCACTTCATTTCACTATGCAAGAAACCGTTTCTAGGATGTTTTATTATATGTAAATTTCCATTCAGTGCAAGGCTCATCACTTCATAAACAATGCAGTAGCAGGTAGTCTGGTTACAATAAAAAGATATTGCCAAAATTGCACCACATTATTCTTCTACCTCAATTTTACAGTAGAAAAGACTGGTTAATGATGTAAAATATAAGTGTTGTAATTCAGTATTAGTACAGCTATTGTTGCAATCATTGTTAATAAATTCATTGCAAAACAGTTTGCATTTTTCTCCTCTGCAAAAGTACAGCGTGTATGTGCTAAATGACTTAAATAAAGTAATACTAATTTTAACTGGAAACTGTAGGTAATAATAATATGTTATGTCAATATGTCCATAAACAGTTTAATTACAGGTATAAGTTGAAATGATAATTTTGTGCTACTGTCAGAAAGACCATAAAATACTTTAAGAATTAATAATTCAAATGTAATAATTCAAGTTACAGTTGTAGAAGCCCTGGTCCCCTTTCTGGATTACACGTGATTTCTGTGGGCTCTGTGCACAGAGTTAGTGCTTTTATCTACTTAATTCTGTTTGTGAGTGGGAAGTTTTGTGTCTAACATGTTAAGACACAGCTGATGATCACATAGTGACATGTATACTTACCTTGTTCTCATTCTAAATCAACAGTTGGAATAATTTTTGAAAATAAACAGCTAAAAAGTCATTTTCAAAATGATACTGATTTTTGAAGCAAATGCAGAGACTGACTAGTGTTCAGAACAGCAGAATGAAGGTGTCAGGCTGAGGCACAAATGGTTGACCACAGTGCTGAAGTTTAGTATTTTAATATTTTGTTATGGATCATATGAGCACTTGGGATACCATGCCTTGTACAAAGTCATCTTATTTATGATTGTGCATCACAAAAAGAAATAAAAAAGTCAGATCCTCCCCTGCCAAAGGAGTGTGCTGAACAAGGACTGGATTTGGAGGCCTGTTTGCCCACAGATTTGTGTCCTTCTCCCCTACACTTATTTTCCATTCATGCCACAATATTTTCAATAGGGTATAATCAATATTTCAATATTTTGTGGCATTTCCATTCATGCCACAATGTCTGTGTCTAAGAATTTAATGAAATTCCCACTCAGCAAGGGATGGCTGGTGTTTCCATCCATCTGCAGCTGCAGGTGTGGTGGCAGCCATGCCTATGCACGTGGATTGGCCAGCTGCCTCTTGACAATTGGATGTAGAGTTTCCTTTCCCCCATCCCACATAAGAAACATCGTTTACTTCTCTCTTGTGTCTTCTCCAAGAACTTCTAGGAACATCACTGTCTACAAGAATGCAGCCATCTGTCATACCACTGAACAGAAAACAGGAGTGTGCTGGGTTTATGTGTGTGGTGGGGGTTTTGGTAGGAGGGCAGGGGGCTGCAGCGGTGTTCCCTGTGAGAAGGTTCTCGAAGCTCCCCCGGCTCCGAGTTGGAGCCGCCTCTGGCCAAGGCCGAGCCCATTGGTGATGGCGGCTGCGCCGCTGTGATAACGTGTTTAAGAAGGGGGACCTGGGAGGAGTTGGAGCTGTGAGGAGGAGCTGCAAGGAGATCGTCTGTGCCAACACCGAGGCCAGTGGAAGGAGGAGGAAGGGGGGAGCTGTGCTGGAGCAGAGAGCCCCTGTACCCCGTGGTGAGAGGGCAGGGCCCCCCCTGCCCCCATGGGGGGCACCGGTGGGGCAGATGCCGCCCTGCAGCCCCTGGAGGAGCCCACAGCGGAGCAGGCGGCTGCGCCCGAAGGAGGCCGGGACTCTGAGGGGAGAAGCAGCCCCCGCTGTTGTAGTTCTGTGCCGGAGAGCTGCAACATGGGGGGGGGACCCACGCCAGAGCAGCTCGGGGAGAGCTGCAGCCTGGGGGAAGGACTCCGCTCGGAGAAGGGTCATGGAGAACTGTCTGCTGGGAGAGGGGAACCACGCTGGAGCGGGGCAGAATGTGAGGATTTCCCCCCACCTCCAAAGGATGAAGAGGCAGTGCACTGATGGTAACCCCCATTCCCTGCACCACTGAGGGTTGAGGAGGTAGAGATATTGGTTACAAAACTGCGCCTGAGAAGGGAGGGATGGGGGGAAGGTGTTTTTAAAATTGGCAGTGCTTCTCACTGTCCCATTCTGTCTGTTAAGTGTTGTCATTATTAATGTTTGAATTAAAGAAATTTTTTTTACCTTCCCCTAACAAGACTCTTTTACCCATTTTAACATAATGAGTAAGCCATCCCTTCCTATCATTATTTCTATTCCTGAGTATTTTGATTTATTTTTTCCTTCCCATTCCTGAGGGGGAAAGGAGGAGTGAGAGGCTTCATGGTGCTTATTTTCCCTCTGGGCTCAAACCACAACAAGGGGAATGAGAGGCATGCTCACACATATCCCAATACCACAAATTCCTATTCCATAAGAGCCCTCTCCTTTAGAAAACCCATTATGATTTTCCACTTTCACCACAAATTTTGTTAGGTTGGTGAGCAAAACCCTGTATCCCTAATGAAATCTGTGGTACTATATCTGAAGAATAAAGTGTTCTTCATTCAGAATGCAGGTTGAAGAATTTAATACTTAAATAACTACTATAGCCCATAGATTTGTCTTCAGCTTCTGCACTGCAAATTAAACTACAGGCTAGAGTGACAAAGACAAGATAATTATCTCCACTAACTTTTAGCAGAGATAGCTATCAGTGTCAGTCCTACTCTCCTTCTTTGTGCTTCAGTAATTCCTAATGAAAGTCTACAAGAAAAAAATAAAAGGGAACTTTTTACACATTAAGTAGCTTTCATAGTCAAAGTTTCAAAAAGCCCTTTAAAAAGTAATGAATACAATACTGACAGCATGGCTTCTCTAAATGCAAATGGGATACCCGTTAAAACCAAACCAGTTGGTACCAGTCAGCTTTGGGCAGAGAGGCTGTCTCCCAGTGGCAGCAGACTGCAGGCTCAGTGGCCCACCTGGACTTCAGACTGCTTCACCTGCCCACCAGTCCCTCCAGCTGCCGAGAAAGCAACCACAGTGACCCTGAAAGAGCAACCAAGTCACCTGTTCGAAATGAGTTGAGTGTTCATTTTGTATTTTCATTCCTGAGCATTCACAGGTGACAGGTGTATACCTGAGTACAAGAATTTCCCTGAGTACAAGAATTTCCCTAAACTATTAACAGTTCCTTGCTGAAAACAAACCAACAAACAAAAACCCAAAAAAACCCAAAACCACAAAAAACAAAAACCCAAAAACCAACCAACCAAACACAAAACATCTTTATAACAAGCGTGTGGGGATTTGCTTTGTAAGATTTCTTTACCATTTGGTATAATAGTTCTGGCAATATTACATTTTATAGATTAAAAAGGAAGTAACTCTAAAGGTTACTATTCTGAAGGATATTGAATTAGGATAAGTCATTCTCCTCAGCTCATGCAATTCTGATCATAATAATACATTTGATTCTCCAGACCTCACGGTCAGGAGCCACCAGTGATGGTGAAAAAAGCAGTCTTGTCTCAAATATTGTTCTGAATGCAGATTTAACATTGTTCTCACACCAGTGACAATGTCCTAGAGTTTAAAGAAAAGGCTGAAGTGTCAGCTTTATGAAGGAGAGTGTACTTCCTTCTAGTAGTCATAAGGGCCCTAAGAGTTAGTGTAAATGAAAATCACATTTCAAATAAAACTTCTACTTCCCATTCTTTTTCCTTGACTCAACTGTCTTAAATGAGACTTTGAGTTAACACAAAAATAAAAAGGTTCATCTCTTGCTTTGTCTTTTATTCCATAAAGGCAATTTTGACTTATAGCTGTATACCGGCAGAATTAAGGACCAACATTTAAAAACAATAGCATAACAACAGGGCTAAATTGCACATGGTTTATAATCTGAAATTTTAACACTTCTATTTTGAAGACATTCTCTTTAGATTTGGTCATCAAGTTATAGCAGCAAATTTGACTTTGATAATTACACATAACAAGGCTACATAATGTAACACAGGTAATGAGATTTTAATTCACCAATCCATCTTGTGAATGAGTACAAGAAGTAGCAGTCAGCCTCCACACTACTCTACACAGTTTTAGTGCTAGTTATATTCTGCCTGTGTGTTAGCCCACCTGCAGTGCCATTATTTATGCAATCCCATTAGGAAAACAGTTTTTGCTCTCATTTCAGAGACCTATTACAAAATTCATTCAGACAAAGATGAGTTATATCTTTTTAATAGTTTGCCTGTCTCAAGAACAACACTAGGAGACATAGTCATCTTGTCGTGCCCTTCCCTAGTACTGGGAGAGGGGAGGGAGGGAAGGGAGGGATTACATAAGAAAGTATGGTTTTCATGATTGGTACATACTGTACTATAAAGAAGAAGCCACTTCCCTAAACCATGAATCTGACTGCGTAAAAGAAGCTAAAGAAATTGCAACTTGTTAGCTTTTATCCTCTGCATTGTCTCTTTTCTACATTAGTGACATAAAACCACAGGCTGTAGAAAAAGAGTAGGTTTGTAGTTACAAGTCATATGGAAGTATTAAAGGCATAACAGGATCCAGACCATCTATTCTCAGCATCTAATGTCCATTTACTTTTATGTATGGAATGAAGCGACCTGTGTGAAATAAGTGTTCGTGTTTCTGTGCAGTTAATGGGGAGAAGAGCCCTTAAAGATCTCCTCAGAGAGGAAAACTGTCCAACCTGGATAGTATCACACTTCACAGGCTTTCACTACCACAGATGCTTTCATGATGACTTGGACTCCTCAGGCACTTCCTTTGCAAAGGCTACTTACTTAGACCTCATAAAATTTATATTCAGGATATTTGCATAAGTTAAGCAGAAGGTGTCCCCATCCATAGTGTCTTGGACTGTGTATGGTCATGTTGTCTCAGAGATCATACAATTGACATATAAACCACAATGACAGGCAAATATTTGTTTCTTAAAAGCTAACCCCCTGGGGCTGTTAGGAATAGCTGAGATTATGTAGGAAGTGTGGTTCTGCAGGAAACTCCAAAATTTCTGGGTTTTTTGGTGTGTTATTTTTTTTAAAATCTGAAGTAAAAAAATGTTTGGTGAGGAAATCATGAGTGTCAGAATCTGGATCTGGATAAAAATGCTATACTAAAATATATAACAATTTGTGATGTAAGATACGTCCCAAACCAATATATTGTTAAATAAATAAAAAGGAAAATTAGGTTCCTAGAGGTTGTAAAAAAGTGTTTTGACAGTTTCAGTATGTGCTATTTTGATTTGGTTTTATAAATGAAAATTTCTCAGATTACTGAAGAAAATTTCCATTTTGATGAAGACAGACTTTCCAACTGAAATTTTCAAGCTGATACATTTTTTTGGGGGGGGGTGGGGTGTTAATATAGGTATAAATAAGCTGAGAACAGTAATATTTAGCTTGACTGTATCTCCAAAAAGGAGTTTATACAACGTACAAAATTGTTCTAGGATCCAAGATTTGAAAGTATGTTTTCCAAACTTCAGAATATTGTTGTCTTTTTAAAAAAATTTAATTGTATTTTGTCATGTTATTAAGTACAAAGTTTATTTGTTAATAACTCAATAGTTCTCTTTTAAACCTCTTTTTCCAGTGGTTTATAAGCTTCTGCATTTTAACTATTTGAGCTGGAAATTTACATACCTTTATATCTGTCATGGGAATGTCATAATCACTGTTTCTTCAGCTTCAGAAGATCTGGAGGACTCGCTTGGTTCTAGAGTTCAGATCCCTCAGGTTCAAAGTGTTATATCTGGTAAGAAAGAATCCTGTTTCAAAGATTTGTCTTTTTCTGAGTCTCTCACTATTCAAAGGTATTTTGTCAGGCAAGTAACACCTTGGGAAAATAAAATAATTAATAATAAAAATAAATCTTGTACAAGCTCAGAACAGACTCAGTAGTGTTTAGCAGCTGCATTTTTTGCAGTCTTTCTTAACTTAGCATACTTTAACCCCTCATAATTACTATTGCCATACATCTGTTATTGCATCAAAAGGCTGAATATACTGTGTTCTCTGAAAATGCTTTCCTCCCATGAAAGCAGATGCCACAAAACAGGTCATATAAGAGAATCAATAGATAGATACCAAGAAACAGAAATTTTAACCAGAGGCAGGGAAAAGAGTGAGATCTATGATGGAATAAACCTGGAGTTGGGGGTGGTCCAAGGGGCAAAAAGAAGGGACTGGGGGAGATGAATGGAAAAACCAAAGAAATTAAAAAATGTGCCAGCCCTTGTATATCAGTCATTGTCTTTTTTCTCAGATTCCTTTTCCTTCTTTCACTTTCTCCTATTCCCCAGGCACTTGCCAGGTGGCTGTTAAACACCTACGAAGTTGTCTCAGCTGGGAACTTGCACTACCCATTTCACACTTGCCTTGAAGAAAACCTTGTGCACACCCATTTCATTAAGATTCCAGAATGCGAAAATCATTCTGCGTAGTTAAATATCTCAACTAAAAAGATGATAATGGAACACCTCATGGTGTTGGCTGCAGAGACCTCCAAGCACTGCAGAAAGCTTGTGATGTTTAGGGCCACAGGCAGGAGAACACGGTGGTGCCCAGAGGGGTCGTCTGCTGGACAGGTGGAGGCACGCAACACACCTTGTAAATTCCCAACCTGCAGGTGATGTGTTGGGAAACTTGGACACAGGCTTTCATGAAGCACTCACCTGGAACTCCCTGAACTCCCTGAAAAACCACTGCCAGCCTCCAGGAAATGGGGGTGGGTGTGTGTGTAGTTTTTAAGTGTTTTGAACAAGAAAATTATCTCACATCTGTTCAGTGTCATCTTCCTAATTATTTTAATGTTAATAGGTATTTCCTTTAAAAAATTTTAATTTAACCTACAGATTAGCCAGAAGAACACTGAACTAAAAGCTTAATCTCATTATTAAACTGTTACATTACTATAAACTCATGTTCTTATTTTCAACAATCTTCTTAAAAAATATATTATTTAAAAATAATATCTTGACCTTTTTATAATTCATTACAGGAGTAGTAAAAATGCAGAAACTCCTCAGAGAATATACCTGTAATCTCATAAACTAGATGACATACTATTTTGCAAAAATAGTCTTATTTACAGTTGTTTACATTTACATTTTGTTATCAGTGCTTCTGATTGATTTCAACTCATGACTCTTTTGGTGGACTGTACTGCTTAATGAACTTAAAAGAGTCGTCAATATTTGCTTGTGAATTGAGATGCTTATTTTTCACGTTTGACAAGATAAATATAATTTAGTGTGCCAGGGGGCATGAAAATTGTGACATATCACACTGTATTAAATTCTCATTATTCTCCAGAAAAGTTTTTAAGGAGGTGAATCAAAGAACATCATAAAGTATTCTGAAAATCTAAGTGGAAATCCCCTTTTTACAGAGTTGTAGATTAAATGTAAAAGATAACATAGTTCCTTCTGAGATGTTTCAAAAGCTTTTAATGAGAAAACCTGAAGCCTTCAAAGTACAACAAGCAAATTTGACAACAGGTAAATGGTATTAGCTCTTCATTTCTGACTTGATGTTTTACCAGTTTCATTCTCCCATTTTTCTGACATTACATTTAAAATATGAGCAGAAGAAGTTCACTAAACCTCTCAACATAAAACTCCGCTGGGCTAGAGATATTTTGTTTATTGTCAATCATCCCAAGAGCAAATACCTAGAAAAAGATTAACGACATCCTAGAGTGATTCTATCCTTGAATTCATCATCTGTAAATGTTAAAACAACTTCTGTGAGTTAACTTCCTGAAGTTCAATTTTAATTCCTTAACAGGAATCAAGTTGAGGAAAAAGCTAAAAGTAGTTCAATATGGAAAATTCAGGAAGAAAAATCTGTTTGAAGGACGGAAGAACCAGCAGAGAGACAAGAAAAGAATAGCTGAGTGTTAAGAGATTCTTGAGAAAGTTGAGACTTCATTAGCACAGGTCTGTGGGTCAGCAGTATTTAAAAGGGGAGACGGATAGGGAGCACACAGGTTATATGGAGTGAATTATTACAACCTTGGAAAAGCAGAAGTTGCTTTACTGGAATATGATTTCATTTTCTCATGTTTTTATGGAGACTGGTGGAAGGCCTATTTACAACTCTAAGGAAGAATGTCAGAATAAAGAGCCTGGATATTTATAATATTAACTACCATTACTTTACTAAATATTACTTATCACAGAATCACAGAAACATCTAGGTTGGAAAGGACCCTGGAGATCATCTAGTCCAACCGTTCTCCTAGCACAGTTCCCACCTACAGCATATCCTTATGCTCCAAATCGACCCTACTCTTGAACCCCTCCAGGGATGGGGACTCCACCACCTCCCTGGGCAGCCCATTCCAACGTTTTACAACCCGTTCTGTAAGGAAGCTTCCTAATATCTAGTTTGAACTTTCCCTGGTACAACTTGAGGCCATTCCCTCTTGTCCTGTCGCTTTCTACTAGGCTAAAGAGGCTCAAACCCAGCTCTCTGCACCCTCCTTTCAGGTAGTTGTAGAGGGTGATAAGGTCTCCCCTCAGCCTCCTCTTCTTCAGACTAATATCTGCTGATATTGGAATAATAAACTATAATAACTTCACCAAAACCACTGAAAGTTTGGGGTAGAATAAAAATAATTCCATTTAATCTGTGTTTTCCCCTAATATATAGTTTATGTATTCTCCCTAATTTTTACCTCATTTTAAATAATCAGTTTCTCTCATAAAAGCAATTGGTTCCTTTCCCTTAATAAATTACTTTTCACAAAAACACATTCTTTCCTTATATTCTTAGTTATTTTTTACCAAGAGTACATATTTTTAGTGGTTAGATCTAGCTTGATTGTCATATTTCCTTCCCAAAGCAGGGAAGAAGGGTCAGGAACTTAAATCAGGCTGAAAAAAAGTAGAGAGAAGAACAAAACCCAGGCTTCTGATTCACTTTGTCCGTAATAGCTAGATAAACAGTATACAATGTTCATGTGCTTTCTTCGCCCAAGAAAAGTGTTGCAGAATTTATGAGACTGAAAAAATGGAGTCCTCAGTCTTTACTGGTTCCTGATTGCTAGCTAATCCTTCCCTCCCTTTCCTAAAATTCTGCATGAACTTTCTTATCAGAGATGAGTCCAACAGAAAGAAAAAAATGAATCTTTTTTCCCATTTTATGGCTTGATGCCACTGACAATGAGGATCGCACTTATATTCCAATGTCTTTTACTCTGTCATAACTGGCATCACAAACTGAATGTGCACAGGTACTTCTAAAGTCTCGGTCAATCTTTGACCATCAAGGAGAGAATTTAGTGTTTCCTGTGAGCAATACTCACATGGGAAACTAAAAATGAACTTTTAGTTCTTTTCTGTTCTTCTTTATCCAACCTCAATGTAATATCAGAAAAATAAGGTCAACGATTTCAGAGAGAGGTTGGAAGGTGTGCAGAAAAGTTATACATTGGATGCGGACGTTGCTTTTTCTTGAAGTCTGCTGCTAGACTGCTTCCTGAAGCCTGAAAACCTTCCTTGGTCAGTCTGTCTGAGGAAATTAAATAATAGCTAGATGTGCAATGTTTCTTCTCTGCAGGAGTTAAGGATAATAGCATTTCATGATCTTTTGGTAAGGTCAGACACCTAAAACACTGGGTGGCCACAGCAGGTATGGCTCTGAGGTTTCGGGAGAAGTCACAAACAGCTGAGTTACCACTTATAAATATGAAATGAAGTCTGTTTCTGCAGAGAGGTTTATAAACAGCTTCATGCAAGGACCTCTTTATATCTTGATTTTCTGTCAAATCATAAACCATTCCTCAATTTGCTTCAGTTGTGTAATCATAAAAAAGTAATATAAAACCATATTGATTTAATTACATTCTGCTCTAAGATGGAAGAGCAGGAAACCTGCTGAAAATACAATGAAAGCTCTGGCTAGCATTCACGTGGTTATATTGAATTATTTCTGAATATAGAACTATGTCTGAACTGTCTGCATCCCAAACTATAGCAAATTTTTACAAAGATTTTTACAAAAATGTGAACCATTTAAACTCTGTTTATATCTTCAAAGAAGACCTTGTAGCTGATCTTCCTAGTTGTCCAATACTTGATATACCCATAGGCAATATGGAAACAGGCAATTTATTTCCTGAGCCAAATATGTTCTAAAATAATTAAATATCTCAATACCTTTCAAAATTAATAAAGACATACATATATAAATATATACATAAATAAATTTTTCTGCTCTCTAGCTCACATTTTCTTTCTCATCTGACAGGCAGAGGACCACTGGGAATGCCCATGGAAAACAATGGTCTTAAATTAAATGTTCATAACAATGGGGATGTATACAAACGCAGAATGTAGGCAGGTCTCTAACACAAATCAGTAAAAACATTCAAATCTCAGTGCTTCTTATGGGTGAGGAGAGAAAATCTCGATGTATTACACTTCAGGGAGTATTAAACCGTAGTTATAAACTTTACAGACAGTTGATTAACAGTTCTCTTCAATGCTTGGAAACTTGGATTTCCAGGTACTTGTATCCTTACTGATGTGGAAAATTTCAGTCTGCAGACGGAGAGGTGAACATTAGTGAGGTTCACCCGGGGTTGTTCTACTCATCTAGAGTCTGTCAGTGACACAAAGTCAAACTTTACGAAAAGTTTCAAGGAGATGAAGGGAATTTCTCCAAGAGTGCAGGGTTGTTCAGTGTGTAAAAATGTCAAGACATATACTTGTAAGAGGTGATAATTTATGGAGGCAATGAAAGTTATTCCTTCATACTGAGAATGTGCATGAGTAATCAAAAATGATAGACAGGCAATGTAAATCTCCCAATATATACTACTGTCTTATCTCCTTTTCATGTCTTATTAAAGGTGTTACCTACAAATGGCTGTCTGGATTTCTATCTCCCTGTTACTAATGAAGTAAGTATTCAGTGACATCTTAGAAGCTTTCCAGTATGGCTTCTTGCACTCTACCAAAACGTCCCTTATCAAAATCCAGTTTGTTTTATCTTCACCAAGACGCGATCTGATCTAGAGAGTTGCTTGCACTCTGATTTATTATCCCTTTCACTTCTGCTCATTATCACTAGGTAACCTAATTTACCATGGAGTTCAGCTATCTTTTTCATGTTGATTAAAAAATACCTCTGCTTGATGCAGACCTCTTTCTGGCCAAAACAAAATGGTGAACCTCTGTTTGTGTCTGCTCTTTGTTTGAATGAACTACTACTTCTTCCTGCAGAATTCCTATATTTTCCCTTACCCTTGTCTTTTTTCAGTATTCACTGGGGAGTATGTATCAAAGTTGACCAGTGCATAGCAGTTCCAAATATTACTGTAGAAGTCGTTGTTTTTTACAAAGAGCAGGATAAAGGGATTAATTCTACAACAAAGCTTTACTGAGACTGGCTACTTTTTCTTATTTTCTAACAGTCCTTCTCATAAACTGTCAGATCTGAGGCCCTACAAGTAGACTGAGCAATTCCTCCAAATAGCTGATGCCAGTCAAATAGCCTCACAATTTTGCCTGCGTGTTTCTTGGAATGTCTCCAAAGAAACACTGGAGAGGGGACAGAAAAATGGTCTTTGCCATGATTCCCACTGAAATGTTTTGAAATCCTGCTATTGCAATTATGACCTGTCATCAAGGCAGTCAGTGTTGTCTGGTTGCTTTTAAGCTCCTCTTTTGTTATTATTCATACAGCGTTTTCTGCAGTGCCTTATATTATGTCCTATTTGGGACTGAGGACCTAAAGCTTCTACTTTGGAACTAAGGATCTGCACTACAATGCAAACTGCAAACAAATATGACGATATTTAGGTCAATTTATAAACAGTCCTATGCAGAACAACTCTATTCTCCCCCATTTCTTACCTGAAACTCTTTCTGTATGCATATCTGAAAATAACTTTTGCTTTCGTTCCAGTGTTTCTGTACTGTGAACTCATATTCATTTTCCTATATATCACCCACTGGTCTTTCTCACATTTTTAATACATTTATCTGGTCAGGAAGACATTGTATTATGCAATTCTCTCCACTGTAATCAATCATTTTCTGTACGTCACTGTCTTTAAAAAGTAAAAGCAGGCACCTTATTATTCTCTTAAATTCCCCAGTGCCAAGTAACACATGCATCAATGTCTATACATATGAAGTTATCTGTGATACTTTTTTAGCTGCTTGTGTACCTGTTGTGTACCTTTTTGTGGCTCAAGGTCATGATCATACCAGCTTATCATCTGCAAATGGAAAAAAATGAGTGAGTACTTGTTATTCCAAGGGCTTAAGGAAAGCTTGTGATCAGGATAGTTGTCCTTCAGACAGATCTGTCTTAATAAGCAGCAACTGGAAAATAAAATAGGATGTCATAGTAATAGAAGAAGATCTGCATAAATGAACTGATGTCTTGTTGCTTAGTGGTAACGGGTAAGTTAATTGTTATCTCACCACATTTTCCAAATATCAACACGTTTTTTAAATTTAATCTGAATGAACCACCAACTTCTTAGTAGTATGACCTATATATATGGCTATTTCTGATACCTACAAAAGAATGTATGTGGAAAGTAGATTATGTCTTTTACCTGTTATCACCTAATAATAAATTGTGTAAAATTTATTCAGAATTTTATTTTTCTATTATCCAATCATTAATGAATGGGTTCAAAATTTTTCCAGTCTGTTACAGCCCCACTGATACAACAAATTGTTTATGCAAAAAGTTCTGTTCAAATGATACAACAACATGCCCACCTCAGCTGTATTTCAAAGTTGTTATTCAATAAATACACCAGTGACAGAGCTGTATACCTGTTTAAGAGCTTCTCTGTGTTGGGATAATAAATACAAATATAATTGTCTTCAAAACTTAGAATAAAATTCCAAAAAGTTGGTGATCTTCAGTGTTATTATCTTCAGGAAACCTTGTTTTTGATAATCTACTTTGTTCAGTAGTGGGGTTTTTTTAATGGGTAAATATGGCATAAGCAAGCACATGAGGAATCGTAGACATTAATAGCAAAACAATTTGAGGTTCCTTGGGAGTTTTAGTTTTCTTAAATGTGGAATCAACTGTTGCAACTGCCCTACCACCAACCATATAAAATTTGCAGAATATTTAGTGGGCACTGAAAGGAAATTAATGAGCAATGAAAAATACTTGAGCATCATAAGTTTCACATGATAGCCTTCAATGACTGTACTGTTTCAGAGCTAATTCAAGTTACAGGCTGTTACAAAGTCTTAATAGGACTCTGTTTTCACTGGGAAATTATTGTCATTATGTTATTGTGATGTGTGACTACACTCTAGGTACAAACCAAAAGGGTAAGAACAAACGTAGTTTGTCCTTCATTTGTCTGACTCAGCTGTAGATATTTTATTGTTTTATCTCCAGCAGGCTCTTGTATGCATAGGACTGAATAAAAGCTGAGTTTGTTAGAAATACATCTACACCTTTAGATAATAAATATCTATTTTTTAAGTATTTTGTCTTAATGGGAAGCTATATTTTACATGGTGCTTTAGAGTCCCTACTTCATTAACAGAATTGTTTATAGTGGAGATAACTGCAGCTGATTATTTCATCAAGTAGTGGGAAATTGAAAAAGGGTCTTTAAATCTTGTCTGATTCTCATTTTCGAGTGCCATGTACCGCCAGCTGCATCACTGTAGACACAATGGTGTAAAACGATAGAACAAGACAGGTTAATATATTTTTTTAGATCAGCTGATAAAAGGAGGGAGAGAAATTTCTCCAGTATATAAGCTCTTCCTTAGGTCTGAAACACTAGCAACAAACTGGTCTCAGCATATACTTGCTTGAACTTTGATGGTTAAGATTCAAATCTGAAGAAGGGTTTGGGTAACCGAAATTATGTCTCTGGGTCCCTTCCTCAGATCTGTCAGCTGGTGTAATAGGGAAAATTTCTTTCTGATACAAGTCTTGCCTTATTAAATAACATCTGAATGTGATAGAACCATTCTGAGATCGCTGTACAACATAAAGTACAATTTTCAGACAATATTTTCTCCAAATTTGAGAGAAGAAAATGTCATGACTGACTGGATACTACCAGGCCTTTCTATTTTTTCTACTGTGTAGAAAACTGAGAAGTTCAAAATGTTCTGCAAATATAAGAGAAGGTAAGTGTAATTAATACATGTATTTAATAGATAGAAATTTAATTTTTGTTCTGCTTGTAAGTTCTTAACTTTAAAAGCTTATTGTTCACTGTCGCTAAATTGATAAAATTAATGAAAAGGGAACTACCAGGAAATTGCTGAATCTACAAAGCATTATCATTCTGATTTCTTAAATGCCTATGTGAAGTATGTTTCTGGTATACCTAACTACTGAGGAAGTTATGATTTGCATTTTATAGAATCATAGAATCACAGAATCATGGAATGTTTTAGGTTGGAAGGGATTTTAAAGATCATCTAGGTCAATCTCCCTCAATCTAGTTCCAAAGTGGGGACTGCTCAGAGGAGGGAGACAAGTGACTCAGATTCGTAAATCCCCAGTGGAGTGGACAATGGTGAGACAAGTCTCAAAGTCCAGTTATTTGTGGGAGAGCTGAGCACGCACACAACCAATGTGATCAAGTAATGCCCGTTTACTACAATTAAGTAAGCCCTTTTATAATGTTCTCCTGCACAAGTGAGTAACATGCAGTACAAGTCCTCAAGACTGGACAGTTAACTTAGCCCGCGCTTTAAACCTTCTTATGATTGGATAAAAAGTGCCACATCAGCCTTGCCAGGCTTCCTGCCTTGTGGAACTTCCTCTTCCATCCCAGCCCCTTCCGGGGGTTGTTTGTCTCGTCGAGTTTCTCCCCCCTCATTCAGGGTCACATCCTTATCGCATTCTTGCTTGGCTGAGGCTCTTATCAGTCTTGTTCTCACGCAGGATTGCTCACATGGCCGTTCTCTTGCAGAAAGTCCTCTTGAATCCCAACAGTTATTAATTTCCCACAATGCACTAATTGGACATACAATAATTGTTTAAGTATATAACAAGCTGTGGCAAGCAATACAGTATGCCTTGCATTACTTAATGGTAATGAAGGAAAGGGGGAAAAAGGAAAGGAGGGAGATGAAGAGAATAGAGGAATAGAGATCACTGGTCTGGGTTTCAGTGAGGGCTCAAGGAGGCATTCATCTTCACTCTCTGACCCCCCTGCCTCGTTGCCCCCCCTCAATTTATACACACATTCCTTGGATCCATCCACTAGGTCAGCTTGCATACCAACTTATCCCATGTATGGGGAAGGGTAAGGTGTTTCATGGGATGATGTAATTAGCACGATCATTAACACATTCAGGAGTGTTAACTTTAATATGCATTTCATGGATAATGAAGCAAAGGTCATTCACCAGACAGATGGCCCTTGAAACCTGACAAGGTACACCAGAGCAGAACCATGCTGTCTCCACGGGGCTTCCCTCTTCAGCTGCACCCTATGTTATTCAGGTGGTCCTATCACCTTCAACTTCCACACTATCCACCCTGTGACTATAGTTTCATTACTTGCAAGTGTTTGAGACATTCCTTAGCTAAAAGACCTCCACTCCACCCCCCTCCCACCCACCCCCCCCGCTATCCTTTACCTCTTTCTCAGGCTGTTTTTCTCAGTCTTTGTTTCTCACAGGCCTGTTTCTTTCAGAACCTGTTTTTACAAGTTGTCTCTCACATACTTCCAGTAGCCCAGGTTGCCCAAAGCCCCGTCCAACCTGGCCTTGAACCCTTCCAGGGAGGGGGCAGCCACAGCTGCTCTGGGCAACCTGTGCCAGGGCCTCACCACCCTCACAGGGAAGATTTTCTTCCTCACATCTAATCTAAATCTCCCCTCTTTCAGTTTAAAGCCATCACCCCTCATCCTATCCCCACACCCCCTGATGACGAGTCCCTCCCCCTGTTCCTGCAGCCCCTTTCAGCCCTGGGGGGCCGCTCTAAGGTCTCCCCGGAGCCTTCTCTCCTCCAGCTGAACCCCCCAACTCTCCCAGCCTGTCCTCACAGGGGGGCTCCAGCCCCCCCAGCATCTCCGTGGCCTCCTCTGGCCCCGCTCCAGCAGGTCCGTGTCCTTCTGCTGTTGGTGCCCCAGAGCTGGACCCAGCCCTGCAGGGGGGTCTCATGAGAGGGAGCAGAGGGGAGAATCCCCCCCTCGCCCTGTGCCCACCCTGCTCTGGGTGCAGCCCAGCACATGGTTGGCTTTCTGGGTTCAAGCTCACATTGCTGGCTCACAGTCAGGTTTCCATCCACTCAAGTCCTTCTCCTCAGAGCTGCTCTCCATCCACTCATAGCCCAGCCTGGATTTGTGCATGGTATTACCCCAGCCCATGTGCAGGACCTTGCATTTAGCATTTTAAATTATGTACTTTCCAAAGGTAATATCATTTATGATTCCATACACAAAATAGTCAGTTTACAAATAGAACATCATTATGTTGTTATGTAATGTTATGGATGAGCAAAAACTTGTCAGTGATTATGGTCATATTTGAAGCCTTTATCTAAATATTTTGTGTCCATCAAAATGCATGTCATAATTAGTTGTATTTCATGGCTATTGATTAGTGAAGTTAGAGAAAAAAATCAGCAAAAATATACCCTTGTCGATCTGAGGAATTTTGAATCAGTTTTATTGTGTCTAAGAAATTAAAATATCAGGACCAAAGTAAACTTGCTAGTGAAATTTTATTTGAAAATTAAGGGTTTTATATGTGCCCATCAGGTAAATGTGTGCACCTATAGATCATAAATTACGGAAATGTTCACATAAAGTGATTGTAGTCACAGTACAGTCACACAGGAGTTACAGGACAGTTATGTTTTCTTTTAAAATTTGTTTCAAAAGAAATAATCAAATAACCTATGTCTTATTTTTTTGAGTAAGCAGGAAGAATTTTCTGCTCTCCATAGTCAGTACATCCAGCCTTCAAGGTTGAATGTCCTTGCTTCTAGCACTAAAAATTAGCTTTAAACTTGGTTTGAATGGCTGGTGTGGGATACTGTCATACCTTAGGGGAGTTTTCAAGTGACTGGACAGCTGCTATGGCAGTCCTTGTTTTTCATGTTCTTAGTGTATGAAGTGTAAAGAAAAAATTACATAATTTTTGTGTAACCCGTGGTTGGCCTAAAGAGAGACCTTCCATAATTCAGTAGCAATCTGTTAGTCAGGATTTGTCACATCTCATATCTTGTTTTATGGTATGCCTGATGGCCCTAGGATAGGGCAAATTATAAGATGGTAAGATATGAAGAATGTTTTATCCACTTCAAAAGATTGTTTCTGTTTCAAAATATATTTTTAAATGATGTTATGATTAAACTGTTATTCTGGAGGAGTTTCTCACCAATTTTAATCTGTTAATTATTCCTTCCCGTTTTCTCCCCTGTAACTCTTAAACTTTTTAAAAATTTGAGTAATGATATTTATTAAAAATATACACAAATCCTGTACATTATTTACTGGATATTAAAATTAACTTATCTCAGTACCTTGTCAATTTGCTGGTTTATCAGAAGAATAAGTCAGCTCTAATCACAATAAATGTTGTGTTTATAGGTGAACAACATGCAGTATATATTAAAATATACTTTTACTTTTTCAAAGAATATGATAGCATGCTCAAATCATGCGGTGCACTGAGAGCATGCCCACAAATAAATAGAGTGTTATGTGCTCTTTTTGACTGTAGCAGGTTCTCAATCACTTAGAAAATGAACTACTGATCAAAGTTCAATTTACGTGGCTAACCTCCATCATAGAACATACAGCACTGGATAAGCAGATCAGGACAATTAATTTGACGACTTTTGTGACTCTGAGGCATGAAAATGCCCTAACTTGCCTGAATTCTTAATATTAAGCTGTGAAAACAATGCCTACAGTTTGTATATCATCCATCAGCAAACAACACAAATTCCACTATGTCCTCAGATGAGACCTCTTGATTACCATTTCACTTTTCTCAATTCATACAAATAAAACAGAAGAACCTTTCAATGCAGGGAGATAACATTATTTTACAGCTTACACAAAAAAATACATTGGCACAACGTGCCTAGTGTGGAAGCCTTCATGCCAGCACTGTAGGGCTGATTCAACAAAGGGCTTTAAGATAATTCAGCCCACACTGAGAATGACCCTTGTACCTCTGCCAGCAACAACTGGCAACCTCATCTATATCTTTGAAACTGTTCAGAAGGGTAGTAGACACATCTCTCTCTAAGTCCCTCACACCGAACGGTACAGACCCCTTCAGCTGGGCTGAGCTACTGGGAAATTACTTTGCCTTAGTAGTTTAATGGAAAGAAAATACAAAAGTGGACTTTGAAGCATTGCCATGACATAACATTTGGGTGCAATGTCAAGAAAAATGCCTTTTTTTTTTTTTTTTTTTAACTGAAAACAACACAAAACAGGAAATGTAATATTTAAATGTTGAATATGTAACATAAGAATGGATAAAATATAAAGTTTTGCGTAAGAAACACGGTCTGTATGGCTACAAAAATTACGCTGATCAAAAACAGTGGAGGTTTATACTGAAACCATGACTTTAAAGAAAGATGTTTAGTAAGCTGGGAAGCAGTGCTTTGTAATGTTAGACCTCAATCAGCATGACTTGTTTTAAATTATTATATGCAATTAATCATATTACTTTAATGAATATTTACTTTTTTTCAAAAATATTTTTCATTAGCTAAACAGACACAAATTTCCATTACTTGTTATGGTAAAAGAAGAAAGAGAAGAAAAGCCTTTACTGAATTCCAGATTATGACTCATTTGATCCCTCAAGTTGGCTAAGTCTTAGTGATAATAAACATAAAAGTATTTTTTTATTTTGAAGTAGTTATAGAGAATTGTTGAGTTTCCGAAGTAATTAAAGAACAAAAATTAAAATTACATGAACCCAGAGTAAAAGACCTGTATATGTTCCTCACTTCAATGAAGTGTAACATTTGAGAAGAAATCTCTTCAATGTTCATAAAATACACAGCAGATGGAGTAACCACTTATTAGGAGTTTAAGAAGGAGATAAAAAACTAATTTTCATTCATGAACATTCAATGATTATAAAACCACCTCCCAAGGGACTGCAAAATGATGGGAAAATTTGTAAATAATTGCATACATAAACAACACCCACCATCTTTTGGAGGTTTTGTCTTTCTTCTGTAGCAAAACTAAGCTCATCTCTTTACAGCTTTTAACTCCTTACCCAGACACTGCCACATTTTCCTTCTCTAGCACAAACATTAAGTGGAATATGTTGCCATACAAATTTCTCTAACCATGGAAAGAACAGGTATAACTTCACTACCAAGAACAGCCTTCACAGTATTTGAATCCTTCCGCAAGGTCAGGTTTTTTTCAGTTTTTGAAAGGAAAGCAGCATATTCAGATGAAACAGTTCAGGATTTCCCCAGGGCAGTTTCATCCATGTAAAAATGACATTTTCTTAAAATATTTTTCTTCCATATCATCTTTTCCAATTAAACTTTCACTTTCAGCTTCTGATGGACTAAGTCTCTCTTTTCTACTTCAAAATTACTTTCATTATTTTCATCTTTTTACTTCAGGTCAATAGGTAGAAGATAGCAGAAGAAAATCAGTTGTGACAAACCCAGTCATCTTACAAGAATTTTTTTTTTAAAAAAAAAAACCTCTGCTTTTTCTCAAACATTTATTATTTTTCACATTACTATATTGTCCTCTTTAGAATCAAAAATAGTATTATGATATGTGGCCAGCAGTAGTTAAATGATTTACCCAGGGATAAAATCTGGACCCCGTGACAAGTTCAAACAAGTAAGTTACCATAAGGAAGCAGACAGAAATTCAGAGGCAAGCTTGTTGGCAAAACTTCACAATCACTGTAAATTCTATGTTGAAGAATAACAAAAAATTTTATTTAATTGTAGAAAAGGCTTCATTCAGTCTGAGTCTAGGGAGCACAGAGGGTTGAATTTTTTTATTTGCTTGGTTTTCCATCTTCTGGATGTCACCCTGGCATCTTGATATCCCTAGACAGTGAGGAATCCTGTACCAAGTCCATCAAGACACAAAAGAAATGCATCATAGATTTAGTTAAATTGCTTGATATTATGAAAAAGATTTTACTTGGAGGGGGAAAAAAATCAATCCCTGGCCAATAGAGAGGTGTCAAAAATTACATCACTTAGTTCATCCTTTTAAGGAAATTGATTTATGCTAAGTGTTCAATTTTTTTTCTGCTGTATTTTGCCAGTAAATGCCTGTGAAAGAATTATATATATGGTTTTCATAAAATAATATAATCATAGAATGGTTTGGGTTGGAAAGGACCTTAAAGCTCATCTAGCTCCACCCCTCCTGCCATGGACAGGGCAGGGCCACTCTCCACCAGCCCAGGTTGCCCAAAGCCCCGTCCAACCTGGCCTTGAACCCTTCCAGGGAGGGGGCAGCCACAGCTGCTCTGGGCAGCCTGTGCCAGGGCCTCACCATTCTCACAGGGAAGATTTTCTGCCCTAGATCTCATCTAAATCTCCCCTCTTTCAGTTTAAAGCCATCACCCCTCATCCTATCCCCACACCCCCTGATGACGAGTCCCTCCCCCCGTTCCTGCAGCCCCTTTCAGCCCTGGGAGGCCGCTCTAAGGTCTCCCCGGAGCCTTCTCTCCTCCAGCTGAACCCCCCCAACTCTCCCAGCCTGTCCTCACAGGGGGGCTCCAGCCCCCCCAGCATCTCCGTGGCCTCCTCTGGCCCCGCTCCAGCAGGTCCGTGTCCTTCTGCTGTTGGTGCCCCAGAGCTGGACCCAGCCCTGCAGGGGGGTCTCCCAGAGCAGAGCAGAGGGGAGAATCCCCCCCTCGCCCTGTGCCCACCCTGCTCTGGGTGCAGCCCAGCACACGGTTGGCTTTCTGGGTTCAAGCTCATATTGCTGGCTCACAGTCAGTTTTCATCCACTCATACCCCCACATCTTTCTCCTCGGGGCCGCTCAGTCCACTCCTCGCCCAGCCTGGATTAGTGCTTGGTATTGCCCTGACCCATGTGCAGGACCTTGCACTTGGCCCTGTGAACTCCATGAGGTTTGCACGTCCCACCTCTCCAGCCTGTCCAGGTCCCTCTGGATGGAACATCCCTTCCCTCCAGCGTGTCAATCACACCACACAGCTTGGTGTCATGGGGGAACTTGCTGAGGCTGCACTCAATCCCACTGTCCATGTCTCCAGCAAAGATTCTAAACCACACCAGTCCCAACCCTGTCCCCTGAGGAACACTGCTCTCTACTCAGACATCGAGCTGTTAACCTCAATCATTTGATTGTGACCACTTTCCATGGAACAGCAGCATTAACTCAAAGCTGTATGTCTGCCTGTCTTACATACAATTTTAGAATGATTTGCTCATAGAAAGAGGTTTAAAACTCCTCTACAGTGCTCACAACATTGAGCTTTCTATACAAAGGAAAAATCAAAATTTGGATCTTAATGAATGTGATAAATAATACAACTTTGTCTCAAAAGTTGGGATTTTTTTTTCCATTTATCTGTGTGAAAGGTAGATATTATAAAACTAGAGATCAGCTGACATATGTAATCTGAACTCAAATTTGACTCGCATGTGCAAAACCGAACATACCAAAATAGCGAGAAAAGCCCCAAGCCCTACCCTCTCTTTGTAATTTTGAAAACTTGTACACAAAAGAGTACAAGACAGTTTTAGCAATTATAAAAGCCAAGCAATCAGGCTGAAAGGAACACAAGATTTTTCAAGTCAGATGCCCTCCTTGTAACACCCTTTCTGCAAACCTCTACTTTTAAATAAACACCATAGAACTATAAAGCAATCTTTTGATGATTATTCGTATTGTCATATATGGCCCCTGCTGTCCCAGACAAACACAGAAAATACCATTGCTTATTCCAGCTCTCTCTCAGCCATCACATTTCAGCAGGTCAGAATCTTTGATTTCTAATGTGTCATTGTTTTGCAGTGCAGAGGTTTATTATTTTGGAAATATTTTATCTCTTCAGTAGAAAAGATGCAGTAGATGTAATATATGCTGTCAGAATGTCTGATTTGATTTACAGTAAAAATAGTGGGAAATTTTGCCCTCCCCCCTTAACTCAGCTCAGATCCATTAGTTAACCACTTATTTTAAAATGCTGCAGTGTCTGGAAAATAAAGGGCCTTATGTTTAATCTATAAATGTTAAAAATGCATTGTAAAATTAGAACAATACAATGTTGACTATAAACTTGAAACCAACGTAGATCAATGTACTTCTGTTATACATTTTATAAAAATGACAGTATAAAAGCAAAATGTCTTAACATGAAAGAGTATCCATAATTAAGAATGGTTACCATTTTTCATTACAAAATTTTGGTTTCGACTGCTTAAAAATATTCCATGGAGCTCTTTTTGAGTTTGGTGGTGTTTTGGTTATTTTTCTTTTCAAACATTCAGAAAGAACATTTGCAAATATTTGCAAAGTCTGATTCAGTCAAGGTTCAGACTTTACTGGAAAAAGGGTCATCATAAGCTGAGTAGTTTTGTCAGTTTTAATTTTCCTTGCATTCTCCAGTACTGAATTAGGAAGTTGACATTTGACAGAGGCCAATTTTAAGGAAAGATGGGCTTATTTTGCTATATAAATGCCATAAAATGAGACTCTGCTTAACATCTAGAAGTTAGTCTTAAGAGGTTTTGAAAACTCATTTTCCCAAAACATGCTCATTTGTGCATTGCCTGTTTTTAAAACCTGGTTTACCATTTTTTTTACATGCCAACTGCATTTTGACGTGATAAGCAATATCACTCAAAATTTGAAATTGCCATCCCAAGTGCTTTTCACTGACTGCTGTAGGAAGTTAACCCACCCAGGCTGCTCATTGCTGTAATTCTGTGAGGACTTTCTGCCCAAAGTGCATTTGTTTAGTGCAAAGATCTTAAAAACTGACACAGCTAATTTTAGTTGAATTGTTAGTGAGGAACTCAAACAAAGAAAAAAACTCAAAAGAAAATCTGAAGGTGCAGATGAGCAATGAGTGGCAGCTGCAGCCAAAGCAGAGCCTTGCTGGAAAGATTGGAGATGCATTCCAATACCTTTGAGAAGACTACTGTCTTTTGCACTTACTTGAAAAAATAATTAATAATATGAATATGAACTGCTATTACTAGACCAGAGAAACGATGTGACAAAGCCGCAGTTGTGGGCAGAAAGTGTCATTTACCAGGGAAACTCTAAATGATATGCAGTCTCAGTATCTGCTTTTCTTCATGAAGATACAATGAAACAGGGGGACAATTCAAAAACCAAAGATGTTGAGGTTATTTTCACTTAAATGATCTTTTATTCAGTCTGTCTCAGTAAGAAAAAAAAAGTCTGGGGAATAGGATAAAGATGACCGTAATTTTGTTAGTTGTGTGATGAAGAACAACATGGGGAAAAAAATACATCTGTCATATGATACTGTTTAGATTAATAGCAGATTTCTCACTGAATTCAAGGATTTATGACTTTCATCTCCTCCATCCCTTTTTCACTAAGGTTGGACCTCACACCAGGATCTCAAGCAATTTCTCCTGGTGATCCTTGCCTTATCTGAACATCATATGGGAACTCCATCAACTCCAGCACGTGCTGATCACATACTGTCATCTCACACTTGGAGGTGTGGGCAGCTGAAACGACCCAGAACATCTGGGAATCGGCTGTATGATAACCAGGATGTAATCAAAGATCACCTGCATAGTCACACGCTGGTGCCCTGTGGGATAATCCTAACAGAGAAGTCATTACCTTTGGTTTATGTTTAGCTGCTATGGCTAGACGAGCTGACTTAACTGGTATTGCCCCACTTTTTGCACTGTTGTTTTCTTCAAAAATATCTTCTCACACAAAGAGGTTTTCTGTTTAAAAAGGGATTTTTAGCAAATATGAACAATTTCTAGGTTAATTCTCTTACATACTTGTGCATATTTTATAATAATTATGGAAATGAAATACAAATGTCAATGATAATTATCTCATTAAATTGTTTTTATCCTAAAGGGAAGAAAAAAATAATTATTTCCATCTACTAAAGAAAGTATTTAAAAAATTCTTGTTTTGACCCTTTGCTTCCTTTTGTGCAAAGGATTAAAAAATCATTGTGGCAGTTCATAAGTCCCAAGAGTAAAACATTATTTTGGATAAGCCATCAGCATTGACCTAAGGACTCTGGAATACAGAAGAAACAGCATTTTAAGTTGTATTTTCTCCAGAAGAAGAAACAAAAATTGTTACGTCAAGCCTCGAGACAGACAGAGGAAGAAAATTTAGGGGTATTATAACAATATATGTGCACTTTTCTTATCCAGAATGGTTTAGTAGACATTATTAGTGTGTACAACCACTTCCTCCTGTCTAGAGTCAGGATTAGTCTAAGGTATAAGATTTGTTGCTAGTTATCAAGGTACTGAATTTCTTCTGCAAAGTCTTAACATAAAACTTCCGCAAGTCTCCAAACTGCCCAGTTAATATACCTGAATCCAGAACTAGGTATTGATTTTGTTGGTCAAATCTACCGTCCTTGCCAATAAACTGCAACAAAATGAACTGTATAGCATTATGGAGAAAGATAAGGAAAAGAGAACTGCAAACTTTCTAACCCATCCAGCATTTCAGACTCGTGGAACAATAATAGCTATTTTCAGCACTTCATTGGAAACTAGGTTCAAATACAGACAAGTGAACGTAATCTCAGCTAAATTTTCATTTCATCTTTGGAGTCAAGCAATAATCACACTGATCAATTTAAACTTGAATCTCTAGACTATCTGGCTGGAAATGATTCATCAGGGAAGTGAGTTTCATACTGGAGAAATGGCTCAAAACTGTCTAAAAATTGCAAAAGGTAAGTAACTAACAGGCAACAATTTTTATACACTCACAGTGAATGAATGATGCAGTCATTGTCTACTGAATCAAGTAGCTATTTCTAAAAGAGTGGGTGCGGGGGGGTGTGGGGGTGTTTCATATTTTATATACCAGTAATGCATACAATAGTTATGTGGCCAAATAAAATAAATACTAATTAAAATTATGTTTGAAATTAAATTGTCATTTCTTACTTTGACATGATTAAATTGACCTATTCATAGCCTTTTTGTTGTGGTAAGGGCTTGCTTGCTCTAAAAAGAAATCAAACACGGTAAAATCGTGGTATATATTTAGCAAAAAGAAGATTAAATAAAAATTAATCTTACAAAATATGTTGTCTGTGTGGAATACTGGATCACTCTAGGGCTTCATGGAGGCTACAAAGAGAGAACATGAAGTCCATGTTCTCATGGACATACAATATGTAATGTTCTAGATAAATTCATGCCTACAAAGATGCATGTTCTCCTGGGAAGTAAAACGGGTATTATGTCTTACACATAAAGACACACAATTAGACTGCAATCAATCTCAGCCTTCTAGAAGGCATATCTTCCACACACCCATAGCACAGGTACGCCTCGTGCCACCCTAACTAATCACAGGAATTACTGGGCATTTGGACACTTCTCACTGTTATTAATTCTTAAATATCGGAAAAAAATAAGATGGAGCTGAATTTTTCCTGTAAATTCCCCATAGAGTTACAGACTTGCTCAGTTCAGGCAAAAAAGGAAGTTTATCACACCTTTCAAAACTGGAAGAAAATGCTACACAAGAGTTAAACATGAGAACATACATGCTTCATTTAGTAACTTGAGAAATTTAAAAGGGACTTGAATTAAAAAAAAGTTATCGGTAACAAGTCAAAAGTTGTGGTCCTGAATCGGGTGGAAATTCTCTTCTGAATATTTTTCTTCTAACTTTTAGAACAAAAGTGGACTTCATGTTTTCTCTTTTTAGCCTCCCTGAACCCTACTGTGTTTTAGTAGAGGCTGTCAGTTTTGAAATTTGAAATCATGTTGTTCTAAAGGTTGTATTTTTGCTTCAGATGAACATGATGTTTCAGTGGGATTATTTTATGATTTCTTTAAATACAAAAAGAAGGTATGTTAGGAGCAAGACTTGCTTGACCTTTTTCATTGCTGCAAGGTTGACCAATCCCAGCAGGAATTCCAGCTCTACAACGTTATGGCTTCAAGTAAATTATTATTTAAAAAAAAAAAAAAAAAAATCCCAACTAAAAAACAAACCATGAAAAAGAAAAAGAGCGAAGCCCTCTCACTTGATTAAATAACACAGAATTTCCCATAAGTTTCATATGAACTGGTTTCATTTATGGGGATAAAGTATTTCTAGCAGGGAAATCTCTTCTCTGGAACTGCCAAGTGGAGATCAGGTGCGGGGACATAGATAAAATGACACTGTAATGGCTGTATTCTCCTGCCCAGGAAGCTATAGTACAGGGCTGTTTATGTAGTAATATCAATTGCTCATGACTCTTGGCCCTGAACTGTAGCAGATAAGGCTACTGTCATCCCCTTACTACCACACCGGCTTCATGCCAAAAATCCACCATCTATCCACCCCCTAACTTAGTGTGGGCATATTCTTATGGCCACCTATATTCCCGTTTATATCCAACTGTCCCTGGATTAGCCTGCACAATAGCTGCACTATTCCTTTATCTTATTTAATGGAAAGGATTCATGCATTGTGGGATCGTAGCCCAAGGGACTTGTGGGGAGAGTGGCATGTTGGACAGTGGATGGAATCAGTATTTGGGTTAGGAATCGATCTGGTATGAAACTGGTAGGACATTCTAGAACTAGGCCTACAACTATCATCATTAGCTAATGCTACGTCTGATAGTCCAGGGCTCTTCAACAATAAGTTACAACATACCAATAATATGACCATCCAAACCCAAATGTATAGGATATGATGCTATTATAGGAGAAAGGTGTATATGGAGTCCTCAACCTGTCAGTAGATGGGTGCTTTGTCCACATCCTGAAAGTCTCAATACCTCTTCAGGACCAGATGAAGAAAACGTCAAGAGATTTGGAAGTGATCATTGCTGCCCTAGGGACTAATTGGTTGGGAAAAGGTTTTGATATGTTTGGGTTTTCTTCATCAGGATGGCTAGTTAACCTCCTCTAATCTTTAATAAAGTTTATAGTTATGATTATTGTGATCTGTGTTCTAATAAACTGTGTTAAGCTCACAATACTGAAAACTGTTGATTGTGAGCTGTGTTCCTTTAAACTATGTCCTTACAAATGATGTTCCAATGCAACCCTAAAGCAACTACGAAATTGTGATCCATAGTGAGCATCAAACCTCACCAAGAATGTGCTCCCTTTTAACTTTAGAGACAAGAGGTGACTGTAACAGCACTCCAAGGAGACCAGTAGAATCATGACTATGGTCACCCACCCTGACAACATTTCGAAATCTCTCCATTGCTGAACTGCAGGTCTCCCTAGTGATGACTGTCACGTACACACTTCAGTCAAAAGGTAAGGCCCTCAGCCAGGGAAAAGGGAAGGGAAAAGGAAAATTAGAAGAAAAAATTAAAATAAAATATTAAAAGAAAGAGAAAATAAAATAAAAAAGGAAAAGAAAGAAAAATAACAAAAAAAATATAAAAGAGAAAAAAGATAAAAGAGAAAAAGGAGGTAGAAGATGGAAAAGAGAAAATATAAAAGAGAAAGGAGAAAAAAATGAAAGAGAAAAGAGAAAAATAAAAAAAGCAAAACCCTCTCACCTGATTAGATAACACAGAATTTCCAATAAGTTTCATATGAACTGGTTTCATTTATGGCTAATTATATTCTGGGGACTTCCATCGATCTCAGCCATTTAATCCTCACATTTTCCTCAGCCATTCTTAGACAAAAACAGAATTCCCTCAAAATGAAAGGGAAATGACACTTCTTTGTTTTTCACATAATGGAATTTGTTCCATCCAGTGTTACTGGATGGCAGGGGAACATTCAAGTGGAAAGGTTTCTCAAAGGTTTAATTAGAAGATACACTACAGAAGATGGTACTATATCTTTCCTGGCTTGGTGACTCTTAGAATCTACAGATGTGATGGGTTACCTGGTTCTGCTGCAGCTTGGAAGAGATATATGCATGAATGATTTCTGCCAAGAAACTTTTTCATTTTCTCTCACTGTATATCACACACTGATCAAATATGATGTGATGTAAGACCAAAGTGTTCTTTCAGTCCCAAGAAGGAATAAGTCCTGGAGGAAATGTCTTGTAACATGAGCAAGAACCAGGAAGGGAGGTTTATGTTAGATCATTACACATAGGACAAAAATGCAGATTCATTTGACAGATACTCAGTGGGACTTGTCAATCGAGGATTGTCACTCCCATCTCCACTGAGCATGGCTACATGGATTTTATGCATATTCTTTCAAGGGGATCAAGAAGCCTAAACTGACAATTTTTTCTCATTAAATAAGTGTGTCAAAAAAGCAGGGACCTGTGCTTCTTCCCTAGCGATTCACACTAAAGACAAAATTTCCAAGCAAATCTGACTTTCTACCAGTCATAATTAGTATAATAGAAAAAAACCCCAACAACATTTCTTGAGAAAGTAAGAAATTAGTTGCTCCTTCCAGCTATTCAGCCTCAAGAAGAGCTGGCACAAAAGAAAGAAATAGTGCCTTGGAGTGTAATTGCATGGCATTTGTAGCCTGTCTTGAGAACCGTGTTAACTGTAATTGGAGAAGCTATTGATTTTGTAAAGACACATTGCTGCATTATATTTGAAGAGTTAAAATGGTCTGACCATTAAAACAGCTGGTGCTACCCCAAATTGTTCTGCAGACTGAAATCTGCATTGATTATAACAACATTTTGTGACACAGCAGGCTGCGTACTTAAAGAAAGATATTTGCGTAATCTGTTTTTGAAGAAAGAACAGCAATATATGCTAACGATTTTTTGGACTTACATAGAGGTAAGTGGCAGCTTCAGCCTTCCACTAGAGTATTTCTGCGTTAAATATTCAGTATTTAACTTGCATACATTCAAAGTTATCTGGATTAAACACACAGATTCATTGTATCATACATATAACTGAGCCTCTTTTTTTCTCCCTCTGGCAGAATGTTTTTTTTCCTCTAGAGGAAATTCAAAAAACTGTGTGTATAATGTGTTTAGACAACCAAAGATTTTACTGACAAATCCTCTTGTCTCAAAAAACACATAGGAAACACTGACTATATAAGCGAGGATCTGTTTCAGCATTTGATACTTCAGTGTTCACTAGAGGAAGCCACTACTGGGCCCAAATGTGGAGAGCCAGTTTTTCACTTACAAACATTTTTTTTTCCAATACATAGTATTAGATTTTTTTAATAACAAAATCTCACTGGGGGGGGTGGGGGGGTGTGTTGCAAAATAATTCAAGAACTGCCTCAAATCAGCCTGTGGCAAAAAAAATGTAAGCAAATAAAGCAGTACGTGTTAAAAATTAATTAAAATCAAAATGATATAAAATGTTATGCTACTGCTCAATTTTAAAAGAATGGTTGCTTTCCAAAAACACAGACATGAAAACCTGGTCTTGGAAATTAGAAACTTATAAGAATTTCATATTTCACGTAACGGATAGTCAATGTTGCCATTTGGGGATAATGGTTAAATGTAAATACTAGCTTCATTATGAAAATGTGGCGTTTATACATAATATTACTTCTTCAGAATAATTTAATGCATCTTTATTAGAAGATTGTGAAGCTAAAACCTTATTTTTTTATTCCGTTTTTACCTTGCAGTTAAGAGAGCTTCTCAGTCTAAAGAAAGATCAACTGAAATTAGTAAAAATAAATATAAAAGCTTAAATCAGAAATAAAGCCCTAAACATTTTTGAAAATATTGCGCTTTGCTTTTTTTTTTTTTTTTCTGAGACCTCCAAGTTATATCTTTTTTAAACAGCTATTTAATTGGAAGATAAAGATGTTTTGAGATGCAATTTTAACAATATATTGTACATGGGAAAGCTGTAGAATAGGGGGGGAAAAAAAAAAAAAAAAAAGTAAAAGAAAAAGATTAAAACTCCATGGCCTACACTCTTAGATAGGAAAACAAACTATACTTTGATACTCAATTTTAATATACTGAAAGAGTGCACAGGGTATAAATTGTATCCTACACCTTACCCTGAACTGTAGGTGAGGTAATGAGACATAATGTTGGCAGAAAGAAACAAGATCAGTTTGATCATGTGGTTGCACTCCTAAGTAAACAAATAGACAGATAAATAAACCTGAGTGTGAAGAGAATACCATGTTAAGTATGAAAGATTCTCTCAGCACAAAGGACTGACAGACTGCTTGTCAGAGATGAATGTGCCCAAAGGGTGAGCTGCAAGGGAGATGGGATGCAAAGATGTCCCTGTGCCTTGGGTGCAGGGCAGGCATGGGTGTTCACCCTTGGCAGGCAGCACGGTACATCCCATCTGCTCATCCAGCCTCAGCACCTGCCAGTATCCCACAACATTTACTTCTGTAGTGTAAACCTGAACTTCCCCTGCTGCAGGCAGCAGCAGTGATCAGCTTCCTGTACCAATTTAGGGAAGATCTGAAAAAACATTGACAATCTTTTGGGATCTAATTAACTATTCACCTCTGAAATTATCTCTGCAGGTACAGCAGGTGGCTAAACGTTGCAAGTAACAAAGACTACATATGGAATTCGGTTATAGACTGGAAAATTATACTTATTTATTTTCCAAATATCCAACAGAGAACATGAGAGGAAACAGGATATTGTTGCTGTAGTAGATTGGTCTTTGATCTGGTCTAATACAGCTGTTCATACAGTCTTCAGTGCACAAAAGGGAAGTCATCACAATGGACATAGCACCTCCATACAATTTAGGACTTAAAGTTCAAAATATCAATGAGTTTTAGTCTTTTAAATCCCTCTGAGTTGTTTCTTAAAAATACCCTTTAATTTTTTCCTTTCCGTAGTTCGCACCAGCTTTGATTATCTACTATTTGTTTAAGGCTGTGGGCAGTAGTTACACACGACGTTTGCTCTTCATTAATTTCCCTTGAAAGAGGCTTTTGGATCAACACCTTAGGTTTTTCTTTCAGCTTTGAACTGAAATATTAAAGAATAAATTTTATTTGCAAAAATACCCTCAAAACCTTATCCACTTGCTTTTTACTAGTTAGTACTGTGCAAAAGGACATTGGGGCACTTAGTTTTCTAAGAAACACTGAAAATTTCTTTTCACAGAAACAAAAGATTAATTATAAAACTGACCCTCTTCCCACTCATATCTATTTTTATTCTTTCTCCTACGACAGCTATTTTAAATTCAACAATTTAACAGACACCACAAACAAAAACAACCGTACATTCCGTATATTATGTCAACATTAGATAGCAATGGTTGAAACAGGAAAACAAGACAGTAAACCAAAATAAGCACATCCATCTTATTGTCTGCTCCAGTTAAAACACAGATAAGTGTGACATTGTTTCTTCGGTGACAACTCTTAAGTACAGGTACAAAAAAAATTCTGACTTTCCAGCATCCTGCTGTAAAGCATGGGAAAAACCACAACTGTGTGCTAGATGGAGATTCTTGATAAATTAAAATGAGACAAGAACACATAAGCTGCACCATAGGTAGGAAAAAAATCTGTGGGCCAATTTTTTAATGTGAGCACCTGCTCACATAATATTTAATACTTTAAAAAGATGGGAATCAACTCAGATATGAAGGATTCATAAAGAAAATTCCTAAATGGCGTTCTGGTTTGCACCTATATTTTGTCATGTTTCACAAAATGTATGGAAATTATAGGGTTGGGTTCTGCTAGTCTTGATTTTTATTTTGAGAAGAGACATACTCCTTCAGTAGCTCAGCTAAATTCAATACAGCTATTTGAGCAATCAAATAACAGTGTGAGTCAATGTGAGAGGTTCTGGCTTAAGAAGAAAACAAGCTATAAATCATGGCAGATGATCTCATTAGAAATCAAACTCTAACTGCTGTCTAACAGAATGATTACAAAAGTGAGATAGAAAAAAAGGAAGGGGGAGGATTATAAAAGATGCTGAAAAGGAGCTTCTCAAAAACAAGTAAACAAAACCAGGTGACTCACAAATCAGCATGCTGCTCTTGTAGCAGATTCCTCTAAGAATTTACCTAGCAGGAATTTTGAAAGACGGCCTGTATTTTGTTTAGTACATGATCCTAAGGACTTGTCACAGTGCCTTTAAGTTTCCACTCATTTGGAAAAAGTACATACTGCCCAAATTTATTGAGGTTATTTTCATGTCTTGGTCACCAAGACAGGCATGGTCAGCAGAGCTAGTTTTGCAGGTCAGGATTAGTCACCGGAAAATTATATATTTTCCCCAGAACATAACTTACTCTATATCAGGACGTATGTTAGCAAAAGCTAGGGTACTGTGACATATAATCATCTAGAAGGAGAAAAACCATTATAAAAAATAGTAGTGCATAAAGGACAACAGCTGTCAACAAAGGTGCATTTACTGATAAATCAGCTAGCCTATTTTCAGAGATATACCGAAGCATTAGAAAGTAATTTAGGCAGTCAGTGAACTGCATTAAGTGCTAGAACAAATTATTTAGCATTTCAAGCCTCCATAAAAACTTTGATTCTCAGTGGAAAAAAAAGAAAAAAAAATCACCAAATTTAATAGTCTGAGCCAAACTCCACTAAATTAAATGGGAGGCTTTCACCACATTTCATGGATCTCAGGGCCAGATTTGAAATAACCTGTTTTGATAATATCTTTACACACACACCCCCCACCAAGAATTGAAAATATCCCTCTTAATAAAAAGGTTTTCACACTGACCAGGTAAGCCTTAAAAATACACTAGGACTGGGCACAGTTTATTCTGTTGTGTGAGACTAGTGGCTACTTGTGGGCTAAACTTCATTTACAGCCATCTGTTCCAGAAGGATCAGGCACAGAAACAGTAAGCACGTTTCACCTACCTTACAGTAATTTGCTAAAGCCATGACAGCTTGATAACATCTCAAAATTCTTTGGGAGAAAACCACTTCAGATGGCATTGTGGAGAATTTTCCTGTGGACAGAAGCACAACTATTTCAGCTGTAATAAATGAAGACAGAGAGTTGGATAGTCCAGTGTTTTCCTGTGTGTAGCAGAGATAATTTTTTACAAAGTCACGGGAAACTTAACATTTAAAATCCCCCCTCACACCGCCCCCCATAAACAACCAGCATGATAAAGTGAGTAAGCAAGAAACATTGAATTATTTCCAAGATGCAAATTTTTTGTCATTGAAAAATGCATCTGCAGAAATACCATTCCCAAATAAGCCACCCTTGCAGATTCATATGCAGAATTATTTAGCAGATATCCTGTGAGAATTTACCTTCACTGCGTGCCTGTGACAGTGACTTTAGTTGTATACATTTTTCCTAGAACCAAGGCTGTCATGGCTTCTGAGACATAGGTCCTGATCTTACCCAAAGTCAGTATAATAGTGGAAGTCCGGGTTTGTGCTGCACATCACAGCCTGGCTTAACAAGGCCAAGGGTAATTCATCCTTCTTTTTCTACTTATTTTTAAATGCCTTGCAGATAAGAAACATTTGATCTGTGCTTTATGGGGTTATTGAGCTCCTGAGTATGATGCTGGGCAGAGGACCTCTGTTGCTGCTATTCCTTTTATTTTTGGTGAGGCAGCATCGAAATAATATTGAAACACAAACAGGAATTTTTAGATCAGATGCACATTTTAACAGATAGCCTTGTGAAAGTGCACTAAGGATAACAGCTTTTGCTGTTTGCCTCAGTGCTGCTCAGAGGCACATCATAAATTCTTGACTTCTGCCAAGCACAGAGAATTTTCCAGCAGCAGCTCACAAGAAATATGCCAAGGCCAGGGGCACTGCAGTACAAGGAAAATGAACATTTTAATAAAGAATAGGTTAGCCAATACTTCCACTGGTAACTATAGTAAAATATGAGGAGTCATTTTGCTGGTAGGACTGCTGAATGAAAGTTCAATTTACTTTGTCTACTGTGTAAAAGCACTAAGGCAATGACATAGAACTATCATTTTTTTAAATGGGCACTTTCTCATCCCTCGTAAACTCTGAATGTAGCCTAAAAAGGATGTACACGTTATTGTTCTGAGGAGCAGCCTATTCAGATCACAGCAGAAGTGTTCATTAATACTTCCAAAATATATTTTTAGTGATTTCAGTATGACAGATACATGGCAAATACATAGAAAAATTGTATACATCAGCTTATGTAACTTAAAAAGCATCCTCTTAGCCTGAAATTTCACCACTTCAGGGTTATGAAAACACTTCTTGGATTTTCAGGTTTTTTTCTTCTCAACGATGAATACTTACTGAACTACTCTATGACCTTCCATCAAAAATTGACAAACAATTCATCCTCACTAATAAATGTGTAAATGTAAAGACTAAAGACCATAGAAATTTAAATACTGTATTTTCCCAAGCCTATAAATTTGGGAGAGTCAGAGGGATACTAAGTGATTTGACAGTATTTAACAGGTCAGATTGTAACCAGCCTATTTTCAAAGTGGAATCAAAACAATATTTCAGTCCTTCTAAAAAATCTAGAAACATTTCACATTTTCTGGATTTTGAAGTGACAAACTGGACTGAAGGAAAACAGCCTTTTCTTCCTTTTTTTTTTTTTTTTTTTTCTCCTTCTTCTTGGTTGTGCCCATGATAATAGTTGCAACCTTTCAAACAGACTATATCTGAAAAAAAAAAAAAAAAAAAAAAAGACCCCAGAGCAATGGAAAATAAACAAGTGTTGTGTTTTCTTAGTGTCTGTTTCTGAAACTCGTTTGTGCTGTGCACTGTTTGCTTAGGTGAGCATTCCTTTTAAACACAACATAAAACTGCAAAGTGGGCTGTAAATTAACTAGCCATCATGGCAAACCTGTAACAGTCCTTTACAGCATAAAGTAAGAGCTGTTTAATTGTATGCAATAAATAAAGCCACATAAATAATTTATAGTAAGCAGTTAACTTGATAGACTTTGTTTTTACGCTCATGAGGTGTATTGTGTTGAGGTTCATGGTGGGTTTTCTTCATGCTGGATTTTAGTGTGTTGTTTTTGAAATGGGAGAGGGGTTCATGCAAATACATGTTGCCTCACACTGAAAGATCCAGATGTGGGGTTTTTCTTCCATTCCTTATATCTCATATGGTCATCTAAACAGTGTGGCCCCTCAATGGGATAAGCATCACTCATAAAGCAATCAGAAAAAAAAAAATAAATCCAACAGCAGCTGACTGTAGCCTTACATCTCCATGTGAGAGATATCTATTGAGGAATTAAAGTTGAACCCTCTGGGTAATGCATTAGAAATCTTATCTTCTCAGAGTCACTTTATCTCAGAGTCTCTGTGGAAATGCTTCAAGAATGTTTTCATGGGAACAGTATCAGGCTGTTGGACAGAGATTGTTTAGAACATCAATGCATGCTGAGCTTTCTCAGGGCCATTGCACAGGAAGTCGTATCAAAGGCTGTGATGGAGAACAATCGCTTGTTTTAATCATTTCACATGGTATAAGTTGCTGATGTAGAGTCTGGTTTCTTGGTATCCAGGCTTCACTAGACATTACCTCGGTGACTGGGGTAGGAACACCCCTGTGAATAATATCTTAATTGCTCCAAATTGGACATTTCTTTTTAGAGGGGTGTTGATTTAACGTTATGTACCCTCTTGTAAATACAATTCATTTGGGTTTTAATACACAATTAGAAATTAACGATACTGCAAATGGGTTTTTGATCTCCAAGTGTGAGTTTTTGTCGTGCTTGATTTAGGATGCTGACACTACATCAAGAGACATGCTATGCTAAAAGTTATGAACCAGATGTCTCCTTGCTGGTAACAGGGAAGTCAGATGCCTCTAGCGCGATATACCCTGCAATATGGTTCAGTATTGATGCCAACACAATGTCAACAGGGGAACAATTTTAGAGACTTTCTTTCTATGAAATAATGCAAAAATACTGTTTCTCCAAAATGAGTAAATGAAACAACCTTCACTTTACAGAGCAGTGTTTCCAGACACAGTAGAAATCTCTGTTACTGGTCTAACAGAAGACTGGTAGGAAAAATTAGTTATCTTAAACAAAATTTTCTCTTCCTGTGAAGGTGATATATCTAAAAAGAGGACCCATAAATCAAAAATTACCAATACTTTAGTGCCTTTAACAAATGTCATGTTCTACTCATGAAGATGCCAAGTAAAAATAATTCTACTTTAACACAGAAAGAAGACATTTATAAGATTAAAGAAATAAATAATGCCTTTCAAGCTTTATTTCTTCTTTCCTACTTTATTATGGGGCCTGTGCCTGAAAACTTAAGCTCTTTGGCTTTTTGTAATTTTTTGGTATACACTTAAAGAAATTATAAATATATCTTATGACACGTGAGTGTAGGATTTTATTTAATAAAAAAAATTAAAACAAATGCTCCTCATTAGCTGCACAGAGAAAGTGGCACTTGCAGCTTCTAATAAACTACTATTCAAAAAATTTTACCACAGATGAAACAATATGTACTGGTCACTATGCAACATTGCAGGCATCTTCTTACCAATGTGATTCTTCTTCACCTTCAATGATCCTCTGTGCTCTTTTGGCAGCAGAACTTGTTGAATATAGCCCCAAATTAAGTAGTATTTGGGAGAAAATACCATAGACCAGAATTAATTTGAAGTACCTCTGAGATCTCTTTCCTTAGTTTTCCAAACTGTTACATGGAGAAAGAAAATAAAAAACCAAACCAAACCAAACCAACTTTGATTTACATATGGTTTTCCTCAGAATCAGACAGGATTGAAGGAAACTTATTTTAACAAAGACACACATTTTCCATGAGTTTAACTGTCAAATGCTTAGCTTGATACTTAGGAATATGATTCAATAAAGTTGTATAATTCAGTATCTAATGTTAATTATCCCTCACTTCTTCCACCACTCTACACCAAAAGCTAGTATTATTTATGTAGCTCCAATAAGCACAATCATCAATGGCTTACAATTATTTTCTTATTTTAGATATTAACTGTAGCAGACCCTTGATAAATTATGGTATATAGCACAAATTACTTCGAATGAGACATTGACCATAAACAATCTTCAAGCTAATTTTAACCATTTATAAAATCCACAGCTAGAGTAAAGCGCAGCTTTGTAGTACAAGAACCTTCAATCTGTTAAAGACAGAAATTAGACCAGGTACTTAATAAATCAACATAGTTCCCTGAGCTAGATGAAAATAAACCAGTTTACCCCAGTTGAAACATGGCTTAGCAGCAACAAGAAAATTTAAAACCAAACCAAACCAAACCAAACCAACCAACTAAACAAAAAAAAAAAGAAACCAAAAATAATAAAAACTAATGAAGTTCCAAAACCTAGGCAGCTCACATAGAAATATACTGCTTTAACTGACTCAGAGGATGGTTCCATCTCTCAAACAGCTTTTATAGATCTTATAGCTGGCAGGCAGTCGTTTTGCTGACCAGGGACAGCAATTCTGTATCCTGAAAAAGGCATTTGTAAGGATACAGGTGAAAGGAAGGGGATAATTTTTACTTAGGGATATAAAAGGAATTTCAGGAACAGCAGGGAATAGTAATGAAAAGGAACAAATGTGTGACGGACGGTGGAGTGATAGGAAAAAATGAACTAGCACAAACTAATGAGAAATAAGAAAACTTCTCAAGAATTGGAACTGAAGTATCAAAAAGCCATCAGATCCGTAGGTATCTAGGGATGAACACAGGGAAAAGTATACTAAGAATCGTGGCTGAAGATTTTAGCCACTCCATTTTGCAAAGACTAGAAAAGCAAACAAACAAATGAAACCAGAAAAAACTAGGTATATCTGTGATATCCTTTCTGAATAAAGATTTTTAGGGTACCAGAAGTGAATATAGATCACAGTGCACATATCAGTATCGTAGTCAGAATTTCATTCAGACTGATGATCAACATCTGGAAATAGTCAGATAGCAATCTACTATCCTACATGTTTACACAACAGCCGAGAAAGCAGAAGAAGGAGCTCAGTGAAACTGTGCCCGTGTCCATTGTGCATGAGTCTGGGATTTAACACACAGGTAATATAAGAGAAAAAATCATGGAGTGAACTAGAGAGCAGAGAAGATGGAACGGGAAAGTATTCCAGAAAGTTTCCTAGTGGTATCTTATGAACATAACATTAAAAGTTTTATTTCTCTGTTCTGCATTAAGGAATAGCACCTGCAAAGGCCTGGGGATACCTGCAATCACTTAGTTTATTTTCTATTAACAGAACATGAGTTTTTTATAACCCCTTAAAGGGCAGCCCATATATATTGTACAAAAGCATATATCAGGGAGAGATACAATGCAAAATCAATTTGTGTATTTCTCTATCTCCATCCTCTCAGTAATAAACCCGAACAACACTGTAATTGAGCCAAAATTAAACTTTAAACACTCCACCCCAAATGCTGACTTATACATAGATGTTCTATACAGTACAATTATCTCACACTCTGCATCACTGCAATATTCTCATAATGCAGTGACTTGCAGATAAAAGATTAATACAAGGCCTGATCTCATAACTATGCCTGTGCCATTTATCTGTCCCTAACCCATGAGGGGCCCTCCCTTGCAGACCTGGTTCTTTTGCTCTGAAATACTAAACTACCTGTCATAAATAGTCCTTCACTGTTTTAAGATGTTACCTGCCCTAGAATTTTTCATATATTCTGACACTGTTGGATATTAGAGCGAGCTCTTCAGACAAGTGAAAAATCAGTCTGTAAAGTTGCTTATAAATTCATTATACTAAAAAAAATTAATCAAACAATAAGAAAATGTAAGTACATAACTATAGTAATAACAGATCGTGAAGGATCTTGAATACAAAGAAAATATTAGTAGAAAATTAATTCTTTGACCACGAATACACAATGCAATACAAAAAGAATTTACATCTATAACTGTAAAGTTAAAACAAAAAATGCCATGCATTGAAGATGCATCTATTGGGAAACTGCAGAACAATGTCAGGACCAACATCCTTGATAATCTAAAAGAAAAAGCAAATGGTTTTAAATACATTTTCCAGTGACATTAAAATAAGAGGTGCCTGAAAGATCAGCTGTGATGGGTCAACTCATGCATAAAGCTAGAAGAATAAGACATTGTGTCAGAACAGAGTAAAGACTGCTGAACTTGCAGACAATATCATTATCTCAATATATTACTGATTTAAAATAAATTTTAAAAATAAAAATAAAAAACAAACAAACAAACAAAAACAAACAAACAAACAAACAAACAAAAACCCACCAAAAAACAACAGTCTGAAGTCCTTTGCTCAGTGGGAAAGGCCAAGCCAAGGATAAGGAGTAACGTGTCTGAAAGTCCTGGAGTTGCTGAAGCTCTGACATATGGTTTTACTTCATTTTCTAAAATAAAAGGTCTGTGGGGTTTTTAGTTAACAAGAAGTTCACCTGGCCAGCTACATCGTATGCTGAAAAAGCTCCAGATTTCTTCACCGCTATTCCCACAACTGCCATAACTGTGCTACAGGCAAATGTCTTCACTCAGCAATCAGAAAGAAATGCTTTGAGGTAGGAGCACATGTTCCAGCAATGCACATCTCGTAATACACATGCACACGCAAGATATTAATTTACTAAAAAAAAAGAATGAACATGAATATAAAATATAAAGTTATTTTGCACAATAGAATATTAGTAAATGGATAGAAAAAAAAAAAGAAACAAAACAAAAAAACAAACTCATAAGCTAAGAATTTCAATTACAACTCTCTACAAGAGATATTAAGTTAAATTATGTAATTCTTATTTCTCCTTCTTGTCATTTGAAAAACAAGTTTAAGGTGAATATATAAATGATACTTCTCATGGCAGCTTACAAAGATATTTTGCCATTTAGAAGCTACATACACCATTACAAAAGCTAAGGGTGATCTCTGCTCAGAATACCTTTTAAACTGCCATGTTTTACAGGAATAAAAGCAGCATTAAATAATGTGCTCATTTTCTGAGTTTGTGTAATCTTTTTGTTAATGAGGAACTGTTGTAGCCATATTAACAATAAACTAATTTTTTGTCAAAATTCACTAGATTCTGAAACAGCAATGAGCTGATGTCCTAAAATCTTGTGACCATATTTATTCCTTGCTGTTTACCTTATTAGGTAACATGGAAAAGTTTAGCAAAATTGAAAATATTGTTAAAGACAACCTTCTCAAAGAAATGGGAAGGGAGCAACCCATCTGCAACAAACAAGGGGTGTAGTAGAAACAGAACGCTAAATAATTTATCCGTTTTAAGGAACCTGAATGTCTACACCAGATAAGATAATCTGAGCCCAGAGAACAGAGCTGTTGCAGTAGTGTTCCTACAAGGCTGTCAGCCATTTCTGTGTGTTCTGTGGTGGATTTGTGAATAATTGAAGGTAGCAACTGCATGGTTCAGCTCTTAGACTTTACATTCCCTGAACTGACATAATGAAATACCCTTCTGGAGAGACTTGAGGGAGTTAGAGAAGCGTACTGCTCCCCATGCCTTCTTGCGATTTTTCTATCTCAAGGGCTTTGCACAGGTGATTTACAGTACATTAGGTATACATTGTGCCAGGACTGTGAAGCCACAAATGATATTATGCTTCATAAGCTGCATTGCAACAAGCAATCAAAGATGTTAAGTCATCCATTTTAGAGCAGATTTATAGAGAAATATTCGAGTTCTGGAATTAAGCTCCTTACGCTACAGTTTGAGGATCACATTTATAAGCAAACACAGAAAATGCACATGAATCATGTAGATGGGGCAAACAGAGTTACAGGCGTTTCAAAGGCTGATGTGTGATTGTTAGTGATATGGTGAATAATGTGATCTGGAGAGAGCTACACTCCAACAGTGGTCCAGCGGACACCGAGAGAATTGCTCATGAAGATCCAGGGTGGCAGCTTGAGTTTTTCTATTCTCCTTGCTAAAGAGACCTGGACAATTTCCTAACCTGGCCAGCAGGAACAGAGGTTGATGTTACAGAAATCTTACCCATTTTATTTCGTGGTCATGCCCTCTCTTGGGCACTAACTTCAGCCACTGCATCTAGAGTGTGTTTTGCCACATACACAGAGTCTAGAGAGGTCAACTCCTTGGACACCCCCCTTTACCTGCACTGGGTCAGCTTCAGTGTAGCCCTAGAACACTGAAAACCAAATTACGTAGAGTGATCAAATACTGGGAGGGAAAATGTTAAGTGTTGCTATTGAAAATTACCAGGTTTTAAATGTTTATTTCCTAAGGCAGCTCCTGATGGAGAAAATGAAGATTCAGAAACTGGAGTTTACACAATGAAAAAAAAAAAAAAAATTATCTAAACAAAGACCATGTCATAGAGAAGTAACAGGCATCCTTACTGCAGATGGTTACCTGGATTTTAAAACTGAAACCTTAGATTTGTTTAGACAGACTTTAATAAGCAGACACCCTCAGAGCAATCCAACTGCTTAATGTAGGATTTTGCTGTCATTATATATGCTCCAGATGCAAAATATTTGCACAGGGGTAGCAGAGAATTCCTGCAGCCTCAGGATTGCACTACACTATATAAAATAGCACTTGGGAAAAAATCCTTACTTAAAACCTTTCTCAGTAAATTATTTCAGTCTTTCTTTTATACATATATTTATTTATTTATTTTACTTCGTGATGAACTTGACTGTGAAAAGCGGCTAAAATACGGAGTTAGGAATTATAATCAGATAAATTGGCACACTGCATTTAAATAATAACTTCTAAAATGGCATAACAAAAGAAAAGAATTGGAGTGTCTAATTTTATTGTGAAGATAATTGAAGGTTGAAGACACCTTTTTTTTTTTTTTTAAAGCACTGTGTATGAATAATGTAGGTTTGCTGCAATTATGAATCTCAATTCATATGTCATTTTCAGTTGACACGATTTTTCCCATAATTCAGATGTTTCAGTTTCTTGAAAGTGGCATTCATTTGAATTTTCTTTTTCAAGAAATGCAAGTTTGTGATCATAGTCTGCAGGCACTTCACCATGATGCTAGCTGAGAAACCGTGGGTCAGATTTTCCAAAAGGACATAGAGTCCTAGATGCAAAAAATGTCAATGGAAAGTATATACCTGGACACCCTTGAGAAGCTGAGCATTAGTGTCCAAGATCTGACATCACCAACACGGTAAAATCAAATAGTAAGATAATAACTACTGAACACGCTTTTTATCCAAATACATACTGATTTTTCACTGGATACCAGATAATAATAATCTTATCCATACACATGTATACGTATACATATATGCGTATGCGTGTGTGGATGCATATTTATGTATGCATGCATATATGCATACATATATACTTACCCCTTCTATTTGTTATTCATCATTCATATTGTATGCATACATATGTATAGTTACATATATATATATATATACATATATATATATCCTTGCATGAATAGTTATGTGGGTTTGAGATTATTTGCAGTCAATGAAAAATGAAATCGAATTACAAATCTGATGGTGTTTTCTCCTCAGAATAGCTGGCTGAATGAACATTGTTATCTGCTTTGGTGGTACCACCCTATTTCCTGTGCAAGACATGCTTCTGAGCTCACAGCTTCACAGTCGTCATGTTCACATTTATCTTTAAAACCTTTGCCAATGCCCTGAAATTGTATTTGTAAGTATATCACTCTTAGTATTGTAATAACATAAGGGCTAAATTCTGGATGCAGAAGTTATGAGCAGAAAGATGGAATTTGAATCAGAGGGCAGATTTATCTGGAGGTATAGGATTTTGTGAGAAAGTAACCTGATCTAGTCATTTTCCATTATATCTGTCTGGTACACGAAACTACATAAACAATTTAAGTCACTGAAAGGCTGGTTCTCTCAAGCAGAATTTGTGTTGGCAGCATGTACTGTGCTTCAGATTCCATGAAGCTAAATTCATTGCTTTAGGCAACTTGTTAATCTGAACTCCTTGTTTCAGAAAGACAAATCTTGCTGTTTTTACAAGTGCCACTCTACTTTGCATCGTTGTAGACGCCAAACCATGCTCTCTCAGAAATCATAAGCATAAGAGGTTTATACTGTGGCCTCTGTGGAAGTGTGAAAGGGTTTTAACATAAGTGTAATTATAGTAGCATAGTTTAAAAGAATCTCAGTGTGAATGTCAATCAGAGGTATGTTATATATTCATGTATGCAATTTAATTTTTCTTTCTTCCCTTGTTTATATTTCCTATTCAGTCCATGAGTTTTGTTTGTTTTTTCCTCATCGTGCAAATGCAGTGCACTCAGGAAGACAGTGACACGGATGCCCCTAAAGGATGTTGGATGAAGATCCTATGGGAGAACGCTAGGAAAGAGTTGCCCAGAATAAGAGATTTGATTTTTTTTGTTTGTTTAGAGGTGTTTAGGAGAAAGTGCAAACTATTTAATTGGCGTTGATGGCTTTTATTTTATTCTTTTCCTCACCTTCCTTAATATTTTGTTCACATGCTTTATTTTAACACCAATATATACTGACAGGTTGGTTGTTGGGGTTTTTTGTATGTATAAGCACTGAAGGACTGTCAATCCTTCCTCCCTCAACAATATCTCAGAAAAAATTGCTGTGTGATAGGTAGCAACCCACCTGCACATCACATATCTCCTTACACTTGAAACTGTGGAACCAGGAGAATGTAATTGATTTGATTTTTTTTTTTTTTCTTTTGCCAATGTATAAGAAAGCTACTTGAACAGTGCTTCTCGAGGTCTTTTGGCAGCATATTTGCTTTGTCCAAAGTTCACACAATTTGTTTTTTTGCTTTGTAAATTCTCATCACATTGTCTCTGTTTTGCTCTTTATGTTATTCTAACCACATTCCTTTTTTAACTACCAGCACAAATCCAGCATTCATTTTTCCCTCAGTGTTTCTCTTCCTGCTTGTTAACATCTGAATACTTCTTATTTAGAAGAACAACCTTAATTTGCTTTCATATTTCACCTCTTGACTTTCCCAGAGCCTCTCTCTATCTAGCATCACACATTTTCTCATAATTGTTTCTTCAAGGTTTGTTGTAGCAACAGATTTTACTTGGAGTTTTAACAAGTAACTCAGGCAGCCATTTCATCTGGTTTAATTTCTTTACATAAACACTTTCATACATATTACATTTCTCTTAATTTGATAAGGTAGTAGAATTGTATTAAATACTTCATGGGATAGTTTACCACTTCTGCCCAGCTTTCTGCTCAGGACAACATCAAAAGGAAATACACTGGGCAAATACACTGACTTAACTCAAAGATAAAAAAATATAAATAATTTTTAAAAGCGCTTATCCTCCTCTTTTATGCCATTTTTTTTAGGACAATTTGGTTTGCATACATCAGCAGGTCTCACCATGATGACTTCAGTCCTTTGAGAGGCTGAATACCTTTCAGTTAATATCAGTAGAAAATGTGGGAACTTAATATCTCCACGGGGTACTTAGCTCCACAGATCTATAAACAAATTACCACTGAATCCTGTGATAAGGAGTTAAGTAATAAAAGTTTCCATACAGGTGAAGGCAACAGTGAACATTTTACCATCTTCCAAACTTTTCCATTTGTTTCTCCTTGTTTGTTCCTTGAGTGTACACAGCTCCCTCTGCAAATACTTAAATCATAATGATACAGATGAAAATGGAAATTGAAGCATATTGCAAAGGAAAGATCCAAATAAACAGAAATTGCTCACTGAATTCAGTAAAACGTAATACAACCTGAGGTGGAATTATCCAACAAAAAGCATTAGGTAACAGGATATTCTTAAAATAATTGTTTTCTCTCCTTTTCTGGTTGGTTGTGGGAAACTGGGGAAATGCAATCATAATTAATTTGTGGCAATTATGCAACTTAAAAATTACAGTGCAATATTTTTACATAAACTGTTGTATTTTTTTCCTTTAAAATTTATAAGAAGTCACTTCTTTTCCCACTCTTAATTTAGTCACTTTCAGAAGCTGCTCTAGGACCTCACCTATGCTTACAAATGTGCCTCTGATTCTTGGACCAGCAACCTATTTAAATCCATTTCTTCTTGGGTTAACATCATAAATTCACTTTAAAAGATGTCTTCCATGACTAATCACTCTAGAAACCATTTTCTCTTACTAGTTCCAAAGAAATTCACAGGAAATTTCATTATTGTTTTGCACAAATCGATTAACTTTTTTCATTGGAAATGCTTTTATGCATCTGAGAATTCACATGCATTTTCAAAATTACTTTACATTATTGGCTCTCGTCAGTTAAAATGTATAGACGTTTTTCTTCCTCTCTTGTTTCCAACTGATATATTTTATAAAATAAAATACATGCCTCCTCTATTTTGCGGTCCAAATTTTATTTGAGTGGATGAGAAATATAATCTCTACAAGGGTAAATTCTGAATATTTTGGATAGAAAGAGGAGTGGCTTATTTTTTCCACCGAGTTTACTCTTTTGTCTAATTTAGAACAAGTCTTTAAATTGGGCTTTTATGTTTTTTAAGAAAATGCCCAGGACATTTGTTATTCTGCAGTGTGCTTGTAGCAATCTTTCCTGTTTAAGTGCCTCTCCTCCTGCACAGAACAATATTAAAATATTCATTGAAGCAGGATCACAGTCACTGTTATTCTATGTCTTCCACTTTAAGAAAATCTATATATTATTGAGTGATACAGCCTTGAAGTGAATTGAGAAGGATACACCTAAATCAAGCTTATAACCTGGGACTAGAACATATTCCTGAGACATGGGAGTTCTTTGTCCTGAGACAAATGGTTTTCAATAGCACAGCTTTGTGAATCTGTTTAAAATTATTTTCCTCTTTATATTTGAGTTAATTTTTCATATAATTTGAGGTTAAATGAAACTCCAGGATAAAAACAGTATGCTGGGCGAACCACTATCAAAAAAACGCCAAGATTCCATCATTATAATAATTCATTAATGTACACACCTCCTTTTCAGTACACTCTCACTTTTTGTAATATTTTCCCTTAGATAGAATGTTACCTTTCACATTTCATATTTACAATAACAGACAAACATCAAGGTGAGGGTTTTCCTTTGCTGGTTAACTTAGCTAGTTAACTGAGCATTTCAAAAAAGTAAATCTTGGGAGGATTTCTACAGTGTCGCTGAATACATAATCCATTTCCTCCAGTGGATTTAGTGTCCTTTGTGCCTGATAGTGCAGTAATTGTGCAACCTCATGATACACATCTACAAATCACAGAAAGAATACTTTGGAAAAGAAATTGCCTATCAGGTGAGACATCTTGTCTGTTGCCTAAAAGAAAGGAGTCGCAAATAAGATTCATTGGCCAATTTGATTTCAGAGCCTGACAGGGTGAAGAAGTCATGAATTTGTTATGTCCTAAACTACGTACACATCAATTTGCACATATCCATAGCCTGCCAGATGTAGTACTCTGGTTGATTCCAATATAAACACTGTTAATGTACTGTGAAATGGTTCTCCTGAAGCAGCATAAACATTTAGTCTTTTCATTAGAATAGTAAGTTGTAAATTACCATATTTAAAAAGCAATACAAGACTATATTAAAAAATCAGGTGAACCTGATCCTATAAAATTGATTAAGAGGTTGACCTTGAAAGTTCTTGACTTCATCAAGAAACTAGCAAATATTAGACCAATAAGAAGTTTTTAGTTTAGACGTCTGGCTTCTATTCTATTATTTTTAAAATTTTAATATGGATAACACTGTAAAATATTCTCTATGTAATTGTCAGACAAAGATGCTTTTCCCCAAAGAAGAGAGGCACAAACCTGCAATTTCATTTGCATCCCTGACGCCAATCATCAGTTTTGGCAGACATCTTTTCACAAACTGTATTTTATTTGAATCTATGGCAAGACATCCCATATTGCTAAAAACTCTTGGTTTAATATACCTGATTTCCATTACATCACAGTTAGTTAAACATTAAAAACATATACTTTTGGTAACCATGAGAAGTGATGGAAGAAAATAGGGGTGGAGAGGAAGTTTCCTTATGAACTTTATTTCTGTTGCCAGGGCAACCACCTACTCAATATCTCTATAGATTATGATCAGTCTAGCTGCTTCATTTAAAGTGTGATGGACCCAGGTAATAGCAGGGTCAAACACATAAAGGAACATACAAGTTCTATATTGAAATTGTCATTTTATTTATTTTCTAGAAGAAACAATAGTCTTATGTTTTTTTCTGAAATGCCATGAAGATAAATGAAAAAAATTGTTCGCGAGGCAAAGGAGATTTAAAGTCAAAGTCAATAGAAAATTGTGATGGCATATCCATGGCATTTTTATTTCTCTGGAAAAGAATGGCCTGGAAAGTCAGACACTAGTTATTGCCCCTCCTGAATGCATCATGCATAACCAGGTAATGGGGCTACTGAGGCTGAAACACTTCTGTGGAGTGAATATTTTGAGAGGAGAAGTGCCACTTTAAATTAGTAGCATGTGAGTCCAAGACTACAAGTAGGACAAATCTATTGTATTTTTACCATCATACTACACTGCACAATGTCATCAAGGAGATAAAAATGAATATATTTAAATACTGTAGAAAATGACAAAAAAAAGAATCATCTCATTTGTAGGTGAAAAAGCCCTCCAAACCACTCACCTCATTTTCCTTCTTTACTTTAGAGAAACAAGGATGAAGGCTTGAGCAGAAATTTCCAAGTTACAGAAGCAACAGATTTGGCATATCACATTTCAATAGTACAAGGAAAAGAACCGAGTTAAATAACTATGTGGGAATACACTTGCTAGTTCTATTAAAAAAAAAAAAAAAAAAAAAAAAAGTCATAAAAGCCTCTGTCTTTTACTAGCCACTTGGGCGGTGATATAAAATATAAATGTGATATCTTGGGAATACAGTATATAGTAAAGATGTTATTTGTTAAAATTAATCTAACATGTCACCTAGAAGAAATAGCTGTTATTAATTATTGTAAGCTGTATTAATCACTCAGGCTAACTTTCAAGTGCTCACACTGACTTCTTTCAATCTTGCAGAACAGAACTTTCTGAGAGTTATGATTCATTTTAGGGCCAATTAGCCTCTTGCTATCCCAAAAACCTGGAAAACCAAAAGCTGTTCCCAAATTCTGAGTGATGAATTGTGGGATGTTTTGGACTACTTCAAAATGTGATTTCTCTGATGTCAGGGGGCCTCACATAAATTACGGATTATATGAAAGAGCACAGATAAGGCAAATGATTGGATTGATGATTACATAGGACAAGTATAAATTATGGCATTGCATCTTACAGAAAGACACCACAAAAAAGAACCGATGAGAGAAAAAAGGCATCAGATTTTTCATCTAAATATGTAAAGAGGAATTTTTCATTAAGTTGTCATGAGATCCTTTTGAACAGTGTCTATATTAAAGAGGAAGGAATACTATGATAAATGAGGAAACTTTCTGGCAGTATTAATAGATAATGGTAGAATAAATTCCAGATAGCAAAAAGTCCCCTTGCCTGCAACCTTTTGTTCCATCTGTCTAAAGAATACATATTTACTCTGTAGTATTAATCTTGGTAAGGATTTAGAAATATGCCTAGACATGTAAATTATATGTGAAATATTTCCAAGTGTTACCATCTAGGGTGTTTTTTAAAGCAGAATTTATATATATTTAGAATATGTTTTGCAACTTTTTGGTTCAAATCATAGCAAGAGAGAGCTTTGCTTCAGATTTTTTCCTGCGATGTTTTGTTGACTCAGTAGCTGGTTTACCAACATTAGCTTTATGATTTATTTATTTATTTATTATTTATTTATTCAAAAGTTATTTCAATATGTAAGATACGGTCTATATTTATGTTATACTATATTTCTGTACACCATTCCTACATAAAGTTCTCTCAATGAACAATTTCCTGTTTGTTTTTTAAACTGTATCATAGACTAGAAGACAGACCACTATTAAAGGCATTTTTATGTGTTGCATCTGAATAGTTCCAAAATATATATAGACAACATAGTATATATAGACAACATAGTATAAGAAAACAGGTAATTAGGACAACATCAACATGTATAGACAAGTTTCCTACAAAAATAGTGGAAGAATGCAGGTACCACCAAGTCAGGAGTCCTAAATCAGGTGAAGTTTAGATGTTAACATTTAAATTTTTAACTTTTCAAGTTCTTCATTTACGCTCCAATCATGGCTTTGTTTTCCTGTCACGTTGGCAGAGAGAAAGACTGGAAACACTGCTGGTGAGGTGCACACTGATCTTCCCTGTTCCATCAGGGCTTCTGTGACTAAGGAGCGTGCCTGACTCTCTCACCTTCCTTGAAAACTCTCACTTCAGTTTTCATTATGGTGGTAACAAAAAACACAGGCTCACTTTAAAGCACAGGGTGCATGTTAAAAAATCATCATTATTTATCATGATTGTGAGCATAGTTAAATTTGAGACAGGGATACATTTCCTCCTTCCATCACATAGAGGAATTACAGATTACAGATGAGGGGAGCAGAGAAATACTTCCCTGAAACCCTGAAGTAGCAGCAGGAGACCTCTAAGTTTCTGGTCTGCTGAAAAAACAGTGAATAATGGACTTCTTAGATAGATGCCCTCCTACTCACACTGTCAGAATGTAATAAGTAACCACAGGTTATGGGGTGAAAAAAGGGGAATAAAATCACAAAGGCAGTCAGCCACTAAACTACTCCTGCCTTTGAAAATTTCAGCTTACATGTCTCAGGTCCAGCAACATCACAGTAGATTGACTGAACTACAGGTCATTTTTTTCTGCATCACTGATGAATTAAAAACTGAATTTTCAAACCCTGAGCATATAAGAGAATTTCATGGAGCAATTACTTTAAAGTCAATGCATCCAATTAGAAACTCTAATCTGGGAAGCTTTTAACTGCCTTTTAGTATAAAATAAATATTTCTGAATTATGCACTTATTCTCTCAGCATCTGAATTCAGAATATTAAAAGGCAGTTATAGCAGACCAGCCTAGGTAACACAGATGCAAGCACTCAGCTCTGGCAGCAACATGCTTGATTTTTGTATATATTCATTATTTACCAAATGATTTATATAACATTCACCAATAATTTCTTGCACATTCTAACTGTTAAATTTCATCACATGACTTTTGTGTACAGCAAATGGAGCCTAAATTAATTCAGGTTTCTTTGAGCATGTAGTGATTATTTTTCCATTTATAGAGCCCTAATACTTGTATTTGTAAGGCTGAAAGAAAGTTAGTTAGTTACAAGTTTTTTAAGTAAAAATACCCTAGAAGTGCTACCAACTAAATACAGGAATCAATTATGTTTGAATATGAAACTGAGACAGACGCATGGTTTGCTGCTCACTTGCACCTGGGCAATCAGTTACACCTACACAGAGGGAGTGTAAAACGCTGTAATCCCTTTAGGATTTTGGATTCATTATGGGTTTCCCCAAAGAAGTAAAAACAATGACTCATTCTGCATAGCTGTGAATGTAAACCAGGGAAAATTCATATGATTCAAAGAAGACTTTAAGTTTAGAAAATTACAAGGAAAAATTTGCAAAGGTCGTGGTAATTCCGTCTCCACAAAAGTCACGGAAGCACAGAATAAAAAGTTTATAGGGCTCCAAAGAAGTGATGCTCACACAGACACACATCACCACAGTGGCACAGAACACTTGACTCGGTGGACATCTAATGATGTATGCAGAGACAGGCTGAAATAGGGTTTAGGCAGAATGTCAAGCATTCCCAAGAGGATGAAAGTTTCAATAACAGAGTACTGGTGAGAAAACAGTAAAGTCTGAAGCTGAGCCCTCTGTGTAGAGGGGGCTGCACCATGAACATGTACTTTATGTATGGTTTATTATAACAGAAAGTCTTATTTCCCACTTATTAGAGTCTAATTTTACATTATATCAATCCTGAATAACGTTACAGAAGAGGAAATGAAGATGACGTATTTCTGAGTATATGTCACATTCTTCTAAATATCACAGAAATGAGCAATTTATAAAAAACTGGACTTGTATTAAGTACAGTATATCTTTCCCTTTACACACAAACTTCTAAATATATCAGATACATGAACTTTTACTCCACAAAAGCAATTTGTTTACTGCCATTGGTGCCCCATTCTTTGTCTCTTTTTCTTCCCTTCTCATCCAGTCATTACTTGTGCATTCATCTACAGATTATCTTCTTTGACTGCATTCAACTGTACGTAAGGCTTCAGTTGTCTTATTTTAATTCCTTTTACATTATAACTGAAAGGAAATTTTATGGCATGCAGAGTCATGCTAACTTGATAAATCTCAAGTGAAGTCACAAAAACTTTAATCAATTTTGAATGAATTAATGACTGCTTATTTGAAAGAAAACATTGCAAGGTTTTGCAAGTGTTATAACAGTGTCTGTAGTTAGTATTCAGCCATGGTGTAGTGATGTAATTATTTGTCTGGACTTGAAACTTGAGTAGATGCGTGCTAGTACATTGAAAAAGAGAAAGAAAACAAAACAAAAACCAACAGAAAAAAATGCAATTATTTTAAACTTAGAGCTAAAGCACACCCCTGTCAATCTCAAAAGAAGCTAGCTAGTATTTATGTTTGTGAATAATCAGTCGTTCATGAGGCAAAACCAGAGCATCTGTTGCATATACTCATCCCTAGGAGTTACCACTGTTAATGAATTGTCCAGCATCACCTGAATGTACATGTTAGTACTCCTAAACCATAACCATGAATACATGTCTGTGACCTTGATTGGACATGGCAAATTAATCCACTCAGTTACATGAATTAAAAATTCAGGGAAATTTCTTCTGTGACTAGAGGAGGGCTCCCAATTTTTTTACTAATCAGAGAGGAATTAAATACTCTTTGAGGAGAGGATATCCAGGCTTATAGAACTAAAAGCTTGAAGTCTGGCATCTGAAAGGATGCAGAACATGAAAAGAGATTTTGCCAAAGCCAAACAGAATAATTACATAGCTAATTTTGCAGGGCACACTATACTTCATGTGACAATTGCCTTTTATGCAACTGTAGGCCCTTGCTAGATCATACTCAGCTGGCCATTGTCTATAACCTCAGATCTTTTTTTCTTTGCAGTAAAAAATCTATTGAATTTTGTCTGGTCTTAATCCATTTTGAACTCTAATCCTTTCTCCAGGGTCCTTTTAAGCCATCTCAGATTGATGAAACTACTAGTTAAAAGTGAACATTGTTCCTTTTATTGCCCCTGTAATTAATGAAAATATTGCTGATATTTACACAATTTTACCTGAGATATATTTTCCTGCTGAAAATAAAGCATTTATGGTTATTGTAAGTCCAGTTTTCTAATCGTTTTTACATAATTTCTGTAATGCTATACCTCTATAATTATATTTTTGTTAATGTGAAAATTTCAAACTGAGTCAGAAGCCTTGTTATAATCAACATATATATCACCCGCTTCCTAACTTGTTGCATGAGGTTTGAATGGTTGGACATGAGTCTGCATTTCCAATATCTCGTTGACCACAGCCTTTCATTAGAAAAAACTTGCTTTCATAAGTAGCTTCTTGAGAGGCTTTTTGTGCCGCAGACTGATTACCTATTTCCTCCTTTCCTGCACTAATTGTATTAGCCCCATTATGAGCTGATCCTGTTAGCAAAAACTGTAGACAAATCAGAGGTTTTTGAACTCATGGATTAGTAGTAGACTGAAAAAGATCACAATGCATACTTGCTTGGATTGAAACCAGACATGAAGTCAGTGAAATAGCATATTTCTGGCAGTATATAAGCATTTTGTAAAACTGTGACATTTCTAAAGCAAACTACCAACAGCAAGCATTTTGTGAAACAGCTAAGCATAAATGCATAATTAATGCACAAGTGGTCATACAGTCACCCAAAGGAAGTGCCGAAAAGGATATTTAAGTGCTAAATTCTGCAAGAACAAAGTAGAGCAAGTACGAAAGATGTGTGGTGAAACCAGAAAAAAATCCTGGTTCTCAATTTAAGATTGGTTCTAGTTAATAATTAACTATTTTAAGAGAGGATGTGGCTATCCCCTTTCATTTAGGAAGGAGATGGATTAGCAGGAAAGAGAAGGGGAGAATGAGGTCGACCACTCTAGTGCAAGCTGCATCAACTGGGTCTCAGTCACAAAACCATCAGGGACTTTCACCACCAGAATTCACTATATACATCAGCTCCATGTCACTGTGTCCACGAAACTAGTTTATCATAAGCTTCTTAAGGACTATTTGTTTGCATAAGCAATGAGAATGCCTGACAGTGATTAAGAGGTGACCGTTAGCAGTATGTGTTATTAATGAGCGTCAATCCCATGGAGAGTTGCTCTGAAGTTTGAAACAGAGCTGATTTGTCAATCTTCTAAATACTTCCATCATCTTGATAATCTATATGTAGAGCTATATAAATTGTATAAATATAGTTGTAGACAAAATGTAAATGTGTATGTACATATATATAAGAACAAAACATACACATGTATACAGTTGCAACAAAAACAGTAGTCAAAGGATATCAAAACTTCAGAGTTAGAGCTGTGAACAGCTGTTGGTTTTTACTGACTATCAGACCTCAGCCTTCCTCATATACTCTGAGAATGACATCTCATCATTTCTCATGTTCTCTTCTAGCTGTAGCCTGTTCTGTGTTGAGGTGGTTCTGATTTTGCCCTTTCATTTATTGTTGGCACATCTGCTAAACTTCATTTAATGTCAGGTTAACTAGTTATAAAGCCAGCCCATGCTCTGTGATGGTACTACATATCCAGGCCTGCAGCAAAAAAGTAATTATTTAAAACTTGTAAAAACATCTATGCTATCAAATATAATGTTATGTGTGTGTTATGTGTTTGTACTGTTAGAGTTATGTTAGATTTCATTATTATCTTAGCCAGTTGACCACAGGCTATTCAAACATTGTTATAAACTTTAAAAATTATATATGAAATTAGGTGTGCTGTTTTGTTTTGTTCTGCTGTTTTTAAACTGGCTTAATTCTAGACTACTTGAAGTGTTTCTTCTCAGTTTAGGATTTTGATCCTTCAAATCCTTTTTGCCCTTTAATTCAATAGGTGGGTATGAGCACGTGTGGGTCCTATGCAGGTGACAGAACTAAGTTAATAATTAAATAAATGACATGCTTGTTGTCACAGATGGAGCCACGTATACTTCATTTGTAAGAGAAGTATCAATATGTTTATTGATATAAAACTGATTTGCAAAGTTTGACAGTAAACGCGACAATGGTTTAACAAGATTCAGGGGTGAGGTTCACTTGGTGCTTACTGCGTAGAGGACAAGGTCAGACAAACTGTCAGAGAAACCCTCCCATTGAGTCATGGGGTTCAGAAAGGAACCCTTGTATTCTAAACTCCTTCTCAGAGAGGAGTCTAGGTGCAGCTGGATCCACACCTACTCCCAGACTTGGTCAACGGTTTGTGTCTGAAGGATAATCTATCCTTTATGACTACAGAAGTTAGTTTCTTCCAAGTTTGGCTTGAGTCAGACACTGACCAGCACTGTGGTTAGGTGGGCGCACTGTTCAAGTTAGCCTTTGGCTATTGTGTTGTCATCTGTCTCCCCTGCATCCCCTCGGAGCCTGATGCTGTGATCACGGCCAGACGTGTCCATTACAAACACCACGGGTGGTTACCCCTTGGGCAGGGTTACGGGAAATATAGGTCAGGTTGGGGCAAGGGGAAGGGAGGGAGCACACCACCACACTTGCATCTTTAAAGAATCTTTTTTACAGGGTTTTCTGGTAAGAGGTTAACTATAATTAGATATCCACTTTCTTGAATGATATGCAGAGAACTTAAATAATATATTATTTATTCTGTAGCCAAAAAACGTGACACCAATTTTAAGTAGGTCTTTTTTCCCCCTTTTTCTGATTTGCATGCTTACTTACTCTCCCCAGCCTCACCACATAATTATAATAATATTTTCTGTCAGTTTATGATGGGCTGCTGCATAGGAGGAAAAATTAGCATGAAGTAAAATAAGTTTATCTAGGAGCATGGTGATATATACAGAGAAGGAATATTCCTGTCTCATAGAAATTGAAGTAATTACATTGACATGATAGACCAATACTTCAAAGCAGATATGCCAGTTGACATATCACCAATGTGTCTTGATCAATAGTTACATCTATTTTCCCTGTGTTGTAATCATAAATGTATATTCTGATTTATCTGGTGAACATCTTTAATTTGTATCCCAAATGTACTTATGGTAATTCCAAGTGTGTTATTCTAGTGTCTGTATATCCAATCTGGAGTATACTGCAAGTTTTGCAAAACAGCCTTTTGTAAATTCATCATACCCCTGCATCCAAAAAGACTGACAGAACAGAGATTTCCAAGTGAGGATCTAGACTCAGCAAGTTGTCCACATTTAAATTAATTTTCCAAATTGAGCCATTTTATATGAACTTCAAGCTGCCAAGCAAGCAAGAAAGGAAAGGAAAACCCACTGTTAAACACATACATAAATCAAATTAGATGACTGCAGAAGTAAAGATATGAAAAAAATAAAGATCAGAGGAAAAGTGATAATTATTAATTAGTGTGTGCAAGCAAAAATACCACTTGCCTTATTAGCACCTAATCTCTTACGGAAAATGGATGCAGTCGTGAGTGTTTTAAAAACACGTCAGCATTTCAGTCTGACATTGGCAGAAGAAACTTGAATGCAAATAAGCAAAAAATAAGAGCACAGAAGTGTATAATTTCTGAACTCTGTGCAAAATTGCCTTCTGCCAGTGCACATCAGTCAAGAGCAGAGTGATGTCCTTTGCATCTCTCTGTACACTTTTATCACCACTACTTAAAAAGATACGTCAGCACTTCACCACAAAATATCACAACTGTTGAGATTTAGAATGAATAGATTATTCAAGAGTACATTGACCAATTCCTTATTAAATTCAAGATGAACATCTCTCCGTGACAAATTAATAGTACAGACAAGTATTTAAGAATTTCAAGTTTGATCTCCAATAAACTGACACTTGATTTAAAGACAGCCAACATGGCATCACAGAGGACTAATTGTGGCTGGTTAATCTAGTGGCTTTCTACAATGGAGCGACTGCATTAGCAGACAAGGGAAGAGCTACAGATGTCATCTAAATAGACTTCTATGAGGCCTTTGATATGGTCCCCCACAACATTCTTGTTGTCCCTACAACATACTTGCTGCCCCCACAACATTCTTGCTGCTAAATTAGAGATGTAAGGGTTTGATGTATGGACTGTTAGGTGGATAAGAAATTGGCTTGATGGCCACATCCAAAGAGTTACAGTCAGTGGTTCAATATCCAAGCATAAACTAATAAAGTGTGACGTCCCTCAAGGATCCATACTGGACCAGTACTAATTAATACCTTCATCAGTGACTTAGATAGTGGGATTTAGTGCACCCTCAGCTGTCCCGATCCGATATCGGGGAGGGTTCTTAAACGATCTCAAGAGCAAGATTAAGACACAAACGAGGTCAGATGGCATACAACCTTGTGAACATTATTTTGCATACAACTGGTAATAGTGATAGGACAGGGAGGAAAAGGAACGGTCAGAATCCCTAAGCAAGAAAATGGTAGAGATGTAGCAAGATTAATTACCACCACCAGGAATCCAGTGATGTGCCTTTGGCTCAGTCCTGGTGCAGGTGATGGTGGTCCAAGCTCCAAAAGTGATGACAAGGCTGAGAGGGAGAGATAACAAGAATTCCAAGAGAGGAGTATGAAGTCCTTTTATTGTCCCAGTCCTCTCGATTTCTCCAAAAAGTCCACCTATTTCCACGGGGCTCATTGTCTCATGGTCCTCCATGTGCACATGCCCAGGTGTTCACAGTGGTTGTGCCAGCCTGAATGTCTTCTTCACCCTGATTTAACTTCAGGCGGATGTCGTGGTTTTGCCTGGGACAGTTCCTCTTCTCCAGAGTGTACTTCTCCATGTCCACAGGACACTGAGGCCAGAAAGTTGTGGTGGTGCAACAGAAATGCTTGAGACATACAGTCCAACGCAGTCCCTTACATCAGCAAGTTTGCAGATGACACCAAGCTGAGTGGTCTGGTTGACAGGCTAGTGGGAAGGGATTCCATCCAGCAGAACGGTGACAGGCTGGAGGCATTGGGAACGTGACAACATGTTGAAGTTCAACAAGGCCAAGTGCAAGGTCCTGTATCTGGATTGGGGCAATCCCCAGCATCAACACAAACTAGGGAATAAATGGATTGAGAGCAGCTCTGCAGAGAAGGATAGTGGGCTGCATCAAGAAAAGTGTGGCAAGCATTCAGAGGGAGAGTATCTCCCCCTCTGCTCCGCTCTTGTGAGACACCCCCTGCAGTGCTGTGTCCAGCTCTGGGGTCCTCAGTACAAAAAAGACATTAATCTATTAGAGAAGGTCCAGAGAAGAGTCACAAGAATGATCAGAGGGTTGAAATACCTCTTCTGTGAAAAAAGGTTGAGTAACTGGTTGAGTGACTTGAGTAACTTTTCATCCTGGAAAAGAGAAGGGTCTGGGGAGACCTTATTGTAGCCTTTCAATATATAAAAGGGGCTTATACAAAAGATGGAAAGAGACTTTTAGGAAGGCCTCTAGGACAAGGAGCAATGGTTTTAAACTGAAAGCAGGTAGATTTAGATTGCACGTACAGAAGAAACCTTTTATTCAGTGAGATTTTACATCCAGTGAGATACTGGAACAGGTTGCCCAGAGAAGTCGTAGATACCCCATCACTGGAAGTGTTCAAGGTCAAACTGGTCAGGGCTTTAAGCAATCTAACCTAGTGGAAGATGTCCCTGCCCAGGGCAGAAGGATTAAACTAGATGACATTTAAAGGTCCCTTCTGATTCAAACCATTCTCTAATTCTGTGAGTCTATGATTTTGATTCAGTGGTACTGGGTATTTGAAATGCAAATGCAAGTCATGTAATATTTACCTCTGCAAAAGGCAGCTCTGCCTCTGATCAACCCATTATGATAGTGCATGCCAATGGAATTACAGCTGACCTTCTGTAGATATCTACAAGAACATTTTCTCTTTGCAAGAGTTTTTGACATGAAACTGGGAGAGCTGTATGTAAAAGTTATCACAGGTTAATCCTGGAGTTGTCATTGGGTCCATAATCAAGTTTTCACAATGACAATAAAGTAATTTTAGAACTTGGTTATGTTAAAGAAAATCCTGTACAGCTTCTGATTTGATTTTGTTTTATGATGAATTCTGTCCTCTATGATCTTGAGTACACAGAGTAGGATCCATCTCATTTAATTAAACTTCAGCTGTTTAATCTGAAAAGTTTGATACTAAAAGGAGGAAGATTATCTATTGAATTTAGAAGCTACAATACAGAGATTGCAAAGAAAACAAAGTTTTTATTTGATTCTGAAATAAAAGTACTTGAGGACAAATATGTTTCTGACATAGATGCCCTTAAAAAAGTGGTAAATGAGCCTATTTTCACAAAATGGTCAAGTAAGTCAATGTAGCTATACTGTCACAAGACGTGTCACTATCAGGCTCATAAAGTGAGCATGTGTTAAGTGAGTAAAGTGAATGAGTGTGGTAATTTTTAAATAGAATTTGCCTAAGAAAACCATGTCTCATGGATCAACTTCACATGCACTCATCTTCATACTATTTGGAAAGTATTCTTTATGATATCAGTGAAGAGAGTTTGGTTGGTTATAATAAATATCAATGGTTGAACTACAGAATCAGAGTCCAGACATACTAGAGGTCCCTTATGGACACAACATGGATCATTCACGGTGGAGCAAGATAACTCAAGAGATGACATGGGAAAGAAACCTCTAATTGTTTTCAGGAAGAGAAGAGTTTAATCTTCTTGATAGATAATCACTGCTGAAATACTGGGTTTCCTATGGCTATTAAATGGTCATTTTAAAGCCTACCTGTGTTGCGAAAAATTTGATAGATGACAGAAGAGAGCTCAACTTTTATATAATCTATCAGGATAAATTATTATTTTCTCTTATTTCGGAAAAAACACAATAAATACAGATGACTCTCTTACCCAATCTAAAAAGTGGCATTAATGAGACTGAAATATCAGAAACTTTTGATCATTTTTTAGTATTCTGAAAAAAAAAAGAAAAAAAAAAGGAAAAAGACCTGCATCAGTTAGAGAAAAAAAAAAGCAGTAAAATAATTATAAACATTTCTCTATGGTTTTCTGTCACACTAAAGCCATATCCTGGGAGCTGGAGTATTTTTTAAGTGCATAGGCCTTGCATTTTCTTATTGTCTATGCTACTAGACTAATATTTATGAGTCCCCCCTATGTCTGCAGCTTCATTTAGCACCACTGTGACTTAGCTCTGAGGACAGACCTAAACACCACATTGTACAGGTGGTTCAGAACTGAAAGGATTGACTCCTGTAGCCCTCCAAAAGAAACACAGCGGGTCAGAAATCTGTGGAGACTAGAGTTAAATTGGTCTGCAATAAAACTGCTCCTGATACTCACATTCTAGTCCCACATTAAAAGTCTGTCATGTAAAGGCCATTTCATCTCTGCATGGGATGAAGTCTGAGATCTATGTGCTTTTCCTCTTAAGGGGCAGAAATGGGGGGTTCGGAAATCCAGATCAGATAAGGCTGTCCCCAAATTTTTTTTTTTTTCCATACTATTCTTTAAGAATAACAGATGAAAATATTCTCATACCAAAGATCCAGTCTTCCCTGAATTAAATAGTTTATGAAAAGACAAAAGCTGTCTGCCACAACTGTAGCTCTGTGTTTCCAGTTTTGGTCAGATTAAATAGTGACATGGTGTTTAAAATATTTTATTTTTTTAAGAGAGATTATCTAGCCTTTTAAAATGTTTGGCTTCAATTCACAAAGAATTCTGAAAGAAGGTAATATCTTGATTTGATTTGAAATGGTTTTATGTTCGTACATGAAAGCATAAAAATGATTTCATTGATCTAGAAGGACAGTAAGTGCACTGTAATAGATAAATCACATTTATTCTGAACCCAGAGTTAATTTTATCAAACAAATCTTGAGGAAAAGATATTCCACACAGATATCTATTACAGATAGTATTTGAAAAACACGCTTGTTAAAACCATTTATATTCACAGTAATGTCAAGCTGTGTATGAGAATACATTAACAAAAGGCAAAGTGACACCCTCTAATTAGTCTGCTTTTAAAGAGTGAATATAAATACTACATAGAGGGTTTTTAAGAACACATAGGGGAAATTACAGTGAGAAGCCAACAGAGGTTTGCCAGGACATTGGGGCAGTCTGTCCTGCAGCACCAGCAAACTTTTGCACACTGATGAGGACTGTACAGCAATTTCATTACTTACTCATTGAACCAGATTGCCCTGTTTGTCCTTGGAGGATCATTACAGATGTTTGTAATTTAGAAGAACATTCCTAAATCCATTAATCCAGGATCCGCTTCCAGAGCATGATTTGATCAATGGCATTAAGTGGTTTTCCTTGCTTCAATCTCCAATCTGAAAAAAAAAAACCAACAACAACAAAAACCAACCAAACAAAAAAAAAACCAAACAAACAAACAAGCAACCAAACACAAACAAACAAGCAAACAAAAAAAAATGCTCAGCACATTCCAAAGACAGTTTACTTTTCATGTCTTACACAAGAAAATATTATGGCCTTTTTTATTTTGGCATATTCAGATCTTTTTAATAATTATTTTTTTTTAATCTAGCATGTATTAACTAGGTATATCTTAAAACATGGTGTAGTTATTCTACATAAAAGATGTTGGTCAGCATTTGAAAGCCTCAAAATACTAATTTCTAAAGAGTAAGTAAGATGATAGGTAGCATTTATGTTATTTTGATATGTTAGCTAAAGTGTTAACTAAGCTGAGCTCACTCTTCCACACCAAAGACTAGTATCTTATATTTAGGTGGGTACTTCTGCTGAAGTAGGGAATATACTTTGCAGCAGAATGCATACTTAGCAGTTAGCATAATTATTGTCAAATTCCTCCTAAGGAATGTAATTTTGGTATCTGAGACATCATAAAAATTGAATTGATATTAATATAAATGTGAATTTTACACCTCAGCATCTCACACGCATTAATATGACATTATGGGTAACATCGGAAGTCATAATAGAATATTTTTTTACAAATTCTTTCTCATATATGCACAAAACCTTATGACGGACAGGTGATTTTGTGACATATCATTATTTTATTTTTTTATTCAGATTTACTTTTGTTTACCTTGCAAAAAACAATCAAGAAATATTTAAAAAGCCAGTGGATTATTATGCATGCTCTTATGTGGCTGCCTTTTCTTCAAGGAAATTTGTGAGCAGAAACAAAGAGCATTTTTTATTCAAAGAATATTCGAATAGAACTGCCAGATTTTAATAACAATTTTAAAGCCTTTCTTTACTACGCAATGAGATTTATGGTTCAAGGTTAAAACTACCACTCCCATAAGCTAAGCACATCATCTCCTTGTTTTATAAATGTAGTGCTTCTGTATAAAATAAATCGTACAGAAGAACACGGTCTAGAAAAATGTAAAGATACACACTGGTCCAAGACAAGGAGGTTTTACACATACTTCTTACAAAAGTGTCTACGAGATAAATAAAAAAACTGTTACATATATTTCCTGCAGAAAATCTGCAGTATAGTTTCACATAACAACATTCCTGAACTGACTCCTCTGTGGTTGCTGCACAAACCTCCAACACAGCACAGGGGTCGTTTCTTGGAGCAAAACCTTCTTGTTTTCTGTCTCCTGCAAGATGGAAGCCTTTCATTGCAAATTTAAACCTTCGATTACATTTCAGTAGCAGCCTGCCTCTTCATGGTTATAAATGTATGAGCTCCTGTTAATATTTAAACAGGGAAACAGCAAGAATAGCAGCACATATTGCTTCTAAATTCATGTTTTAACATCACTTGCTTCATAAAAGTAGATCAAAAAGGTTATGGAGCCAATAGTTGCACAGTCAGCGTTCATTAAATGAGTGGCCTTGGCTTCTCTGAAGCTTGCACAGCCTGGCATGCATATGTCACAAGGCTTTGCTGAACACTGGGGAGAAAGAAAAAGAAATCGGGGACTTTTTGTCTAGCTTGTGCTGAAATAAAATTTGCCTCGTCAGCACCCCGTGCAAGAGTGGCTTTCCTTGAAGCCTCTTAGTTTGACATAGGCATTAGACCATGCAATTTGACTGAACTCAGGTGAGGAAAATAAATAACGGGAAGTTTAGTAATGCTGAAGGGCAAAGTTGTTATCTTGTTGCTCCAGGAACATTAGTAAGTGGAAACATGCCACTGAGAATTAATAGCATTTCCTACATTGCTGTATATTTGAAAGAGGTGGGAATAAGTCATTATCTTAAGGGAGGTCTCATTTTCTATATTTCCTGGAATGCTCTTGACTGTACTCATTGGGAATTTCATCTTGCCAAACTTGCTTTGACAACTGTTTGTCCTTGTTAACAACCTCACCTTTTAAACTGCAGTTCCAGGAGTGTTCTCGGTGTTGGTCTACGCAAGGGTTTCTAAGTCTACCTCTGAAAGAAGAGATTCAACTGCAGCCTAAGATCTGAATGCTGAATTCTGAACACAAACCTGATGTGGTATTTCTACAGGAACAAGAGCTTCTGCAATTCATTTCTAAGCAATGGGGGAAAAAAAAAAAAAAAAAAAAAAAGCGTATCTGTTGGTTCTTGCACAGTTATATTACATTTGACCTAGGCTGAGATTTTTTATTCTGTACAGCTATTGATATTATTTAGTTAGAATTCACTATTTTATTAACACACATGTCTGTGGAGCCTATCAGATCAAATGCTCCATCAAAACTGGCGGTCTGCAACGATGGATTCCTTATAAGTAAACAAAATGAAATCTTCAGTTTCAAAATTAATTTGGTGGCTTGTTCAGCATTTACTTTATTACATAACCATCAGACTGTCTAAAGTACTCTTTTTTTTATTATTTTTTTTTTCCCCCATGGGAGGGAACAGTGAAACAGACATTTGCCTGAACTGCTGCAGATGCTCCGTGACACTGGCCTTTTCTGACATAGCTGCAATGTTTTGACGAAGGGCAACTTATTTAAAGCTTTTATTAACAATTCTACAGAGATTTCTAGAGCAGATTGAAACTAAAACACATTTCGATTGTCTTATGAAGTCATGAGCACCTCAGCTACATAGAGACAGGCAGTCTGTGATTGACTGACACTTTTGACTACTTGCTCCTTAAAGTAAGACATGGATCCATCGACCACTATCTTGTGTCAGAAAACTCTACTTTTTACAAGCTGAATTATCATGTTGCAAATATTTTACTACAAACTAAAACTTCAGTGTAAATGTTTTCAATGTAGGACACTAAGCTTAAGTGTCCAAAGCTTGACTTGTTTTTATATAGTGGAATGAAATATAGATAACATATATATGTATCTCATGACATGTCATAGATATCATATGATATATATGACCACAAAAATATAAATCTAGATGCTCAACCTCTGTTAGGTAGGCTGAAAAATTTAGCTAAATATTTTCTCAACAAGTGTGTAAATGTACTCTCCCATTAAGGGGTTTCATCTTGCACAGCTTTAGAATGTGTAGTTCATCACATTTCCACAGAGCATATGATTAACTGACCTCTCAAACCATTAAACTATTCTGCTTTGCATTGTTAGTATAATTGAAATCAGCTCAATATTTTTTTCTTATATTTTCAAATGGTCTTAAAGGTAATGTGGCTGGAAGGACAGTGCTCTTCTTTTCAGGATAAAAATGCACTTCTTAAACTCCCAGCAGTTTTGTGTTTAGAAAACGTATAGGCTGAGTGTTGTAAGATCATTTCCCTCAGCAACCTGATAGATAAATCTTCATAAATGAACCCTTTGCTTAGGCTAGAGATATTGCCCAGAGTTCAGCTGTATGGCTCACGCCTGGTAAACCTGCCTTGCTTTCCTCGTAAGCAGTTGAAAGTGTGACCGCCCAGCTGGAGCGTGGACAGACACATAAAACAGAAGGCAAGCCTGAGGTGTACATAAAGCTGTTTATCAAATACAGTGCTTCTACAGTTTAGTTTAATTTCTTTAGGGAAAGACTCTTTTGTGTATCTACCACTTACACTGCTTTTTTTGTGTTGTATCTAACCATTTAATAGAAGTTCAGATATCTAGCAGACAAATTACCAGGAGCTTGTGGGCACTTGAGACACATATAAATCTCTGTTTTTGATTCAGCACAGAACAAATTGACAGAAAGGCAACAGCACTGCAATGTGCATGCCTTTTTACTGGATGTTAACTTGATTTTTCACATTGTCATTGCTTCTGGACCTCACCATGTGCATTTTCCTGATAAGCTTGCTCCCTCCTTTTAGAAGTCTGTACTGCTGACCTTGCATTCATTTGGAACAGAAAGACTGGTGCTTGCTGAAGCAGATTAATATGAGCTCTGATCATGTTGGTTTTGATTAAGGTGCTGAGGTTAGAGAAAAGTAATTTGTACCCCACAAGGTACCATAGCATGAACAGTGACAGCAATTAATCCTTTGCCTACTGATGGCAATGATAAAATACCTGTTGCTGCTTCTAATTTCATTCGTGTACCAGAAAGGATAATTTACCTGTCCCACAAAAGAAAAAATTACACTTTCCATCTGTCCTAAATTTTTTAATCTTTGAAGTCAATACTCCTTCTCAGAAAGCCAACCTATTGGTTTAAACAGTGATTCTGAGATCCTTATTTGTCATAATAAAGAAAAAATTATGTTTCTCATAAAAATTTTAAAAATGTGGGATATAAGAACTATTTGAAAACTTAATTAAATAGGAAAACGAAATCTACAGAGTTGTTTCAGGGGGAAAAAGGTTAACCTTGAAAACATTTCTCATGTGACTAAACAAAAACTTTTAAAATCTGATTTAAGACTCAAATCCTAATAAAACCTAAGCATGTGCTTTTTCTCACAAGAGAGAGAAATGTCAGTCCTCTTTTCCAAGGAGACACTGTTTGAAGTAGTATTTACATTTGTTATTTATACATAATATTGTGTATATTTTCATCTATATCTTTAGACCATCATAGCAATATTAGAAAAAACGGGCAATTATTGCATATTTCTTATGATGTCCCAAGACAAATAATGTATTAGGATTCTCTCAGTATGAACTTATTTCTCTCCATTCCTTTCCTTCTTCTTTTTATAAATAAAAGTTGCTACAAAAAAATTTCTGTTTCTTCACCACACTAAAGCTCCTCATCACTTGATATGTCTGTACTACATCTTCACTTTCCCAGGGCCAGGGTTGTTTGCTGGCAACTTATCAGGAGCCACACCGAAGCCACATCTTCAGAACTGGGATATAGAAGCACATAAAACTCTGTGCAGCCTCCAGCTACTCCATTTTCCTTTTTATGGAAGTGAATAAATAATGCACAGATTTGGGACTTCTGGAAGAACCATGATGCTGCCTGTCACAAACCCTCTCAGATCTGTATCAACCTGGATGCAGCTTGAGTTTAAGCTCCCTGCAAACATAATATGGACAAACACAATTGGTTTCTGGGAAACATCAGGAATTGAGGGAGCTTTAAGTGTGCTTTGAAGGTATAATATAAATGAGCCACTGAAAACTCTTTTCCATGGAAGTAATTTAGTCAATTAGGTTTATAGCAGTGGCTTCTAAAATAATCACAACAGCTGGCATCGAATGAAACAAAAAATGGAAGCTGAGTGAATAATTCACAGAATTTAAAGCAATATTTTGTGTGCCAGAGACCATTATTTTTATTTCATCCAAGTGTAATTGGATACATCAAAGAGAAAATAGACAATAGTCTAAATAAGGGATAATGATGTTTTGAACTACTCTGAATGGACTAACAGCTTTAAATCTTTGATTTTATGTTGTATTTTTGTATGTATTATAGCGTAAAGGATATTGACTTGCGGAAGTCTGAATGAATGGTCACGCTCTGATGGCGGTGGATGAGGTGTCTCACTCTGCCTGGAAACTGGTAAGTGAAAAACCTGAGGGACGTCATCAATAACCTGGAGGAGGTGATAGAATCATCTATTCCATGATGTCTACAGGTGACATCAAGCCTGGGTGACAGTGGATGCCCTGGAGAGCAGGGTTGCCGCTCAGAGAGGCCAAGACAGGCTGGAGGGATGAACCAGCAGGAGCCATACCAAAATCAACAAGAGACGAATGAAAATCTTTGCCTTGGGCAGGGAGAGACCCTGCAAGGGCACAGGAGTTCAACTTTGGGACTCCAAGTTCAGGAAAGATCTGACTGAACCGGGATGAGGTCAGGGGAGAGAAGCATGCTGGTTAGAGCTGGAGACCCTGCCCTGCAAGGAGAGGCTGTGGGAACAGGACTGGTTACTCCAGGGGAGGGGACAGCTTCAGGAACAGAACAGCAGCCCCCAGTGCCCACAGGGAAGGGGGTCGAGGAGATGGAGTTGGGCCATTTACATTTGACATGGCGGTGAGACAATAGCTAATGAGAGATTTGGAGTGGATACAAGGAAAGGCTTTCTCCCCATGAGGACACCATTCAGTGGGGAAGGTAGCCCAGGGAAGCTGTGCGTTCTCCAGCTTCTGAGCTTTTCAAGGTGGGACTGGAAAAAATCCTGAACATCACCATCTGATCTCCAAGGGCCCTGCATTTAGAAGGAGGTCAAAGAGGAGACCTCCTAAGTTCCAATCCAACATGAATTCTGTAATTCCCTAATTCTTTTCTATGTAATAATGAACATTCTTCCACATAAGACATACTGTTACAATATCTTGTGCCCTTTGTGAAGGTTTCTTTCCTCATAAGGAGAGAGTGATGTGATGGAAAGATGCATTATGTGGAGGACTGTTAAATGCTGTTGGATAGCTTTGTTCCATCTAGGGAGGGGTGGGAGGGTGTTAGATTCTTGTACAGGTGACCTTTTTTTATTTTATGACTGACCTGGTTTTGCCCACTCTACATTTTCTATGATAAAAAATGATGGCTTTACTGCTTGTAGGTTACAAAGTCATCAGTAACCCTTGTAAATAGGTAATACATCTCCAGCTAAACAACCTTGTTATCTATCTACTACTCTGTCTATAACTTTAAATAACTTAGTATTAGAACTAAATATACTTTCTTTACGGCTTTGAATTAATAGGCTAGATTCAGATAGTCCCCATCGCATGAGCAGGCATTGACGTATGGTTGACATCAATGCCAAAAGTGATAAATTCAGCATTGAAATTGCAGAGTTAGAACCTTTGACTGGCTGATGCTGCAAATTCTTCTGTCCCAAAAGCATCATATCCCAGTTTAGTATTGCAAAGTCATTACGCAGACTGATGAATTAAAACCTTTTGAATCCCTTTCTTGATGTTTTATAATTGAGTTGAGCTAAGACAGATTTCTATCAAGATTTTAAGAAAAATTAAACATTAACAACTCCAATATAAATGTATATATGGATTTAATTATTGTCCTTAAGAGAAAGAAAATCGTGTACTATAAAACCTATGCCAGTTTTGTTGCTACTTGTTTCTGCTCAGGTTTTGGCTGGGATTTTTTTTTTTTTTTATTTCCTTCCCTCTTTCTGTTAACTCTTTTCAGTTCTTAGAAAAGTCTTGATTAACAGTAGTATATAATTTTTGCCTTAATCCTCCACTGCCACTTCTCTTCTTCAATAATAGATTGTCTTGTTATTAATTAAAATGTAAATCCATTATGGTGATTTAAGTTAGACAGTTTTACTTTCCTTCTACATCTTATGAAGGGTACACACAGAATCAGAATCCGCACTGGAAACTATTATGTGAAAATAATAAAATCGGGATTAGACCTCCTTCAACGGAGAGTTTGTAGTATTAGATTTTGCTGGTTGGATCACCTTCTTACAAATATCACCCTGGATGAATACAGGTAAGCAGATGGGGAATGCAAATGTACAGGTGGAACTTTTAGTTTATGTCAAGTGAATGCACATTTGACCTAAACTAAAAAAGACTTCAGAAGTTACAAAAATGGTGACACTTCTGTAGTCTCACAGAACTCAGACTCAATCAATACTTATCATTGTAATGAATAAATACAGCCCAACAAGAATAGTCTTTGTTCAAGTGCAAACTTTGTCAGAAATCTAAAACATTCGCTTTGACTGACTAACTTGGAAACAAGAACTATAAATCCAAACATCGTTCTTCTTATCTCCTTGAAGGAAAGGGCATGGATAACTGAGTGTGACAGCTTGTGCAACACTACCAAAAGAGAAACAAGTTATTTCAATCGATATTAGCTATCTTAAAAACACCCATTCCAGAGCACACTTCTCAAAAAAATCAGGCACTGGATTTTGTGAAGGACTTTTACAGTTACCTGCTTTATTGCTCATTGCATTGTCACTATAGTCTTGATAACGCTTTATCGTTAACATTTTATCATTACGTATTTTAATCATTTAATGTTGTGTATTTATTCATTTATCTTTATGTATTTTAAGTGTTCCTGCTGAAAACGTTTGAAAAGCCAGTTTACTTCAGCGCAAAACTTTGTGCACTGTCAAAGTGAAAAACCCTTGGAAATGTTACAGAAATTTGAATGGAGATTTTTTGGATACAAGTGTTTGCTTGTAGTTTGGAGTCAGCAAGATATGCTGTACAAGAATAACGCAATTAAAAGGAATTAAAATAGTTTAAATAGGTATGTGCACCTTTATTCTGCACTGTGGATGACAGAACAATGCACACAGCTGTCATATGTGTGTGTTGTGTATTTGGAGAATAATAATTTCCATTCAAGCACTTAATCTTTATGAAAATTTGCTGCAGATCTTGTCACTTTCATTGTCTTTCACTGGTGGCTTATTAAGAAAAAATACTCCTCACATGCCGTAATAAATAATTGAAATATCTTTAAAAGTCTTGAAAACAGCAATCACTAACTATGCTTCCAGATCCAGATTGTAATTATAGTTATTCTTTCTTATTACCATATTATTAGAGCTGCTTAAAAAAGACTAATTCCTATGGCTCTGGGGAAAAAAAAAAAAAAAAAAAAAGAAAAAAAAAAAAAGGAGCATGTAGAAGGTTACAAAGTGTTGATGATAAAATTATTTCATGGATCATTCATAGATTACTTTGTACACAGCTCAGGAAATTACTTTACACCAGTTTTATGTATTTACCATATTCTAAGGCAATTATTTTTTATTTTTATTAAGTTGGTACAGGTTTTTAAATTTTTTGTACTCACTTGCACAACTACGGTATTAAATTACATATTAGAATTACATGATTATTTATATGTATGACTCACATGCCTGAATCCAGATGTAAATCTTCCACATGAACAAATAAAATTTTCAGAATCAGTCCAGGTTAGTTGGATGTGTTCCTGTCCATGTGCACTCCCATTATCTTACCCTTGACTCTCAAAACCTTTTTGTACTGGTTCTTCTCTTCCATAAACTCATCCTGTAATGAAATACCAAAGTTGTTCACTTGACATCTACAGGCTTGCCCCTACTTTATGGTCTTGGTTTTTAACTTGCCTTTCCAGGCTAGAACTCCAACATTAATTTCATCTCCATTGATCTTGAGCTTGAATGTGTCTATGAAATTTCTGAATGATTGTTAGGAATGTGAGTATGCTGGATGGCTGCAAGTGCAACCAAAGAAAAGAAAGTATGGGAAGTTCATATATTCAGGTACCAGACATTTCAAAGAAGCTAAAGGTGAAAATTTTCTTTTTGAATGAACAGATCAGTATGAACAAGTAATATCAATGGACTTACCCTATCACTCCTACTTCTGGGAGTCTGTTTCTCTCTTTCTCCATTCCAAATATTTCCCCATACTACATATGATAAAGTGAACTGATGGTGGTCATGGTTATGTCAGATTTCAGCAAGAGTAATATTCCTGCTATTTTTACTTTACGTTGTGTTCTATGTATTACTTGAGAAGGACAGAAAATTTTCCCCATGGGAGGGTATGAATGGGGAAACTTGTCTGATGATTTTGAGTTGCCACATACAACAGCAATTGCAAGAGCCATTGTGATACTACATCATCTAAAGGAGTCCTCAACACAATTTTGGCAGTCAGTCACTGAACTGAAGCAAACTGTTTCTCTGTATGAGACTTGCACATAGCTCTTCAGAGAATTTGTTAAATCCTGTCATGAAGGGCCAATGCTGGGGAGTGCTAATTAGAGCTATGGTGGTTTTGTTTTGTCAGACTTAGGCATTGTTCTATTGTGTATTTAAAAAAAAAAAAAAAAAGTCTCAGAGAGTTAATTGTTAACAACCAAATTTTAGGACTGCAGACAGATGACACTTTTTTAGTATCATCAATAAGAGCCCAAACTGCAGGACAGTACCTAATGGACCTGTTTTAATGATAGTGTAGATGTGATAACCATTCCAATTTTCTTTCCTTTACTTAAAAAAAAAAAAAAAAAAGAAACAAAAAATCCCAAACAAAACAAAACTACCCTGCAGTTTTATATACACCTAAAGGAGACACTACTTTGTTAATCAAATATAACCAACTTTAGTTGAGGAAATCTGCAATCATGTTCCTGAATGTTTTAAAATACCTGAAGAGTTTTCCATGGGAAATCTAAATTCTGGAGCTTGATAGTTTTCCTCTCTGAACTTCTTTCTCTTCAAGGCCCTGCTCTCCCAAACCCTAACTTTTCAGAGTTTAAAGACTTCCAGTAGTGGAAAACACAGCCTCTTTTATAATTTTTTTTTTCTTTTCCAGAAGTAGGTCAAGCTTTTACACAAGTTTGTCGAGAGTAACCCAATTTCAGGGTAAAGAGAAAGAAAATAACAGCATTAAACTTTCATAACAAACCTCAGATCCCCTTTACTCAGGATGACTCTGCAGCTCTCAGGACAAGGAGCGGTATGTCAATATTAACAAAAATCTGCTGCATATCTGTATGACTCTCAGAAAGGAGCAAGGAGCAATACTAATTTATAGCAAGAGTCTCATTTACTTAGCAATTATGGATGATCTTGCTCCTCAGTGTGGAAAAGGCCAAGAGAAAGAAGCCACATAAGGGGACTCCCCAGTTTGGGTGCTGTTAAATCAGTCACCATTATGGAGTTAGGACAGATACAACAGGGGTATCAAGATCTGCTGCTTGAAAAAAATAATGTCAAACAAAGTTGTCATTATCAGATTAATATGATTTCAGTGACACAAAGGGGCATTTCCATCATAATTAGAAATCTCTTTGTCGTCAGAGACACCAAAGAAAACTAAATTACCAATGTCTCTTCCTATATCTTTCCCCATGTATGTCAAGTTATTTATTGTAGAATTTAGCAATTAGACCTGGAGGAAAAAATTAAAGAAACATTTCCATTTGCAGTGTTAGAAATCACATTCTTAAATGCTGATTTATCAATAACATGACCACAATGACATTTAAAATATTAATTTTATATTTTTAATAAACTATTTTCAGCACCTTTCTGATTATGTTAGTCTTGAATTTGTAGAATATGGTAATATTTTATTTTTAAAATTTTTTATATTTTATTAGTGAAATATGCTGGATGATGAGACTTTCCTGATATTGTAATAATATCAATGCCTTAAAAACAGATATGAAATTTTAAAAATTAAATTTCAACCTGAAATGAGAATTTCTCCTGTCATCTACCGTTGACAAAATTTCTGTTTCGATCAGAGAGAAAAAAAAAAAAAAAAAAAGTGAAGGATTGAAAAAAAAGAGGCAAAAATGAAACTAAAAAGAATCATTTTCTAAATCAGCAAGTAGTAGCATTGCATTACTGCCTCTTTCCATTTTTACAGTCTTGAATCAAGACTGTCGGCATGGAGGAAATTCTGGCTTCAGTAATAGCCTGTTTTTCTGGATTGTGGTTTGGTATGTTTCCTTCCCTAGCTCTGAAATATGTCTGTCACCAGTGATCTGATGCTGATGGCATTCCCTGCATGTATACAAAGTTAAACCTGTCTCAGAAAGAAATTGATATGGGTGATACGTAGAGTTCTTAATGTGTCCTTGCCTTTTGTCTCTGACAAGTATATCCTACCATCATCTCCGTAATTTCTGTGTGGAGAGCTTTACTTCTGCAAGTGCGTTTGATCTGGAATGGCAGTGCCACCTCCCCAGAGAGCAAAGAGGCTCACATACTTCCCACCTGAACAGCTTTGTAAATTTTTAGCATGACAGCTTTGAATGATGCCCACCTAATCTAAGAATCATGAAAACTTAAGTAACGACCATCAGTCAGCAGTCCAAGCAAAGGTCACATTTAAGACCATAAATGCGTGTGTTGGTTGTCAGACCAACCCAGTCATTATGAAAATGGTATTGGATGACAGTTTGTTATTTTTCCCAAATATCCATACTAATCATATCCTTGGAGGATATAGTTGTTTATCAGTGAAAATATATGGGCTCTGGTTCTGCAGGTTGAAGCGGGTTTTGCACACGTGCAAATTGAAGCAAGCAGATTTTCATGGCATGACTTGTGTAGCAGACTCTGTCTGTCCCGACCTGCTTTCTTACATCTCCAGTTGTTCTCTCGAGCATTTGGCTTAGATTTCACAGCTAGACCAGAGAAGCTGAATTGGGGATGAACCTCTCTGTTGTATATAGAGTCAATTTTATTGGAATCTACTATTTTTAGGTCAAGTTTAGAGACTAGACCAGCTCTCAATCTAGGTCTTCATACTCTTGCTGTAGATTGTATATTTTTTTTTTTTCCTCCTCAAAACACAGTGTTGAGCCAAAACTTTCTGATATTAAAAAAAAATCCTCAGCCTTCTCTAGGGAGCTTAACAATCTACATAACCTGTGGTCATGAGATGCTGCAGAAAATAAAGTAGATAGATAGAACATCATATAACCTTTAACATATTTATCTTATTTTATTCTTGATAGTTACTGAGTTCTGGAGAATATCTTCTCCATATGTTTAAAATTGATGTTATATATTTTTATAAAATATATCTTTTTTATTAAAAGGCCATGAAAAGAATTTCCCTGTCTCCTTAATTGCACTTAAAGACTTGAAGTTATAGAAATGTTTGGGCACTCCCCTACTACAACTCTGAAGCATTTGAGTGCCATTAAAAGTCATATAAAGGGCAAACAGATGCTCAGGCCCAGTCAGCGTGGGATTATGAAAGGCAGGTCCTGCCTGACAAACCTGATCTCCTTCTACGACAGTGTGACCTGCTGTTTGGATGAGGGAAAGGCTGTGGATGTTGTTTACCTTGACCTCAGTAAGGCCTTTGACACCGTTTCCCACAGCACTCTCCTGGCGAAACTGGCTGCTCGAGGCTTGGATGGGCACACGCCTCGCTGGGTAAAAACTGTCTGGATGTCCGGGCCCAGAGAGTTGTGGTGAATGGAGTTACATCCAGTTGGTGGCCAGTCACGAGTGGTGTCCCCCAGGGCTGGGTGTTGGGGCCACTCCTGTTTAACATCTTTATTGATGATCCAGACCAGGGGATCGAGTGCACCCTCGGTCAGTTTGCAGATGACACCCAGTTGGGTGGGAGTGTTGATCTGCTCGAGGGCAGGGAGGCTCTGCAGAGAGACCTGGACAGGCTGGAGCCATGGGCTGAGCCCAGCTGGGGAGTTACTGGTTGGACTGGGTGATCTTCAAGGTCTTTTCCAACCTACACAATTCTGTGATTCTGTGAAAACATTACTCTGAGTAATGGTGGGGGGTTTTTTCCACTGCTGTATGCCCACATTAAGATAAGTCAAAGGAATCTTTTTATCAGACTTGACCAGTTGTAGGAAAATGCTAACGAGTTATAAGTGAGATGACTGTGAAATATAGCCTAGGAGAAACAAACATTTCTAAACACTGAATGCTGAGACATGCAGAAAAGTTCTATTTCTTCTGCTTATGAAAATGTTCAAAGGTCACAGAGAGTGCTTCTCTCCATCCTGTTGCTTTGGCCCAAAACAAAGACTCTTACAACTGAAACAAGGATGTCAGAAATATTTACTCTGAAGTTTTAAACGTTTTGTTACTCTTCTTCCCTCTTATTTCAAAAGAAAGCAAGAAGGCAGGAAGAGTTTCCCCACATTTTTAAATCAAAGAATATAAGAATTTGTGCATTTAAATATTATGCATGCAGATGTTTTCTTATGTTGGAGAATATAATAAAATTTAAATTGATTTCACAATGAAATAAAATAGAAAATGTTATAAAAATGAAATAGATAAAGTCCCTGTACATTAAAAATAATGCCTTCAAACAACATTTTTGGGAACAACCTTTTTTCTTCTTTTAAAAAAAATAATTATATTCATACAGGGGTCCATTCTAGATGTTATTTATTTTAGAGAAAAATAAGAGAATGCGTGAAAGACTATAATTTTGAGGAAGCCTGGTTTTGCTTGACAAAATAATTTTTGAAACTGTCTTATAATAAGTGGAGTCATTTGGTGTTTATTCACAAATGAAATAAGAGGTCCAGAAAGGGGCAACAAATAGTAAGTAGTAGTTGAATAGATTAATAATTATCAAGAATAAAGAAGCACACAGGCAAAATGTTGAAACTGAGAAAAAGACCGAGAATGGAAAAACATAATTCTTTACCTTTTTACTTAGTCAGTTGAAAATGCCCTGAATAAATCTATTTCCCTTGGACATCAGCTTTCAGTTAGTTCTTGATCAGACCTGGAGTACTTTCAGACTAGTGGCCTAGAGAAGAACTGCCTGCTACCTTGTCTTGAGTGATTCTGATCCTCTGGAGAATAAATTTTGATCATGGTTACATGTGAATGAATAGATTTACACATAAAACAAAGAAATAATTATTTTTCACAAAGCATAAAGCGTTTTAATATAAGAATAGATAAACCCATTCTGCTTACATTAATCTTATGAGTTCATACCTTTAGATCATATCATTTAATGGAGACCAAGGGTCTGTGCTGTAAAAGACGATAGATCACACAATTAAGAGAATGGAAAATGTCTGGAATGAAAAAAAAAAAATAAATATATATATATATATATATATACATATAAAAAAGAAAAATAATGAAGAAAAAATTGTTATTCCAGGACATAAAGCTGAAAAGCGTAAAGATATCTAACTACAATTTTAAGAGAAAAAAAAAAAAAAAAAAAGGAAAATTAGGATCGAAGAATTTTGAAGTTAAATATTTATATTATTAATAATTGTAATGAGCATCAAAGAGAAGCATATTGTCTTTAGGTCTGTATGGAAAGTTCACTATTGACAAATGCAAGAAAAGACACACTTTCAGAATACAAACTTCTTCAATATACATATGAATTCTACCATGATGTTACCACAGAAACAAGCGATTTCATTGACAGAAATTACAAATAAATTCACATATTCACATAGGGTCACATACAGAAAGACTGAGGATCTCACCAGCAAAGATAATTAGACTGCTGCCTGAAGAAAAGAGCACAGTCCATAGAGAAGTGTGTTTCAGGTTTTTTCTATCTCTAGTGTGTTGCATTTACATGTCAAGATTTTGTCAGCAGAGGCGTGGGGAGGGTGGGCACTGCAGGGAGAGCCTTTGTAAGAGGAGACCAGGGGCTGCCCCATGTCAGACACATCTAAGAGGGACCGATGTCCAAAGTTGAGTCCATCACCAATGCCACCGGCAACTGTGTAAAAACATATTTAAGGAAGGGTAAAGAACATTGCACAGCATCTGTGAGAGGGAGGAGTGAGAAAACTGTGAAACAACTCTGCAGACGCTAAGGTCGGCGACGAAGGAGGAGGAGGAGGAGGAGGTGTTCCGCATACCAGAGCAGAGATTCCCCCACAGCCTGTAGTGCAGCCCTGCACCCATGGAGGTCCGTGGTGGAGCAGAATCCACCTGCAGCGTGGGAAGGGTCCATACCAACACGCCATGCAGGCGGGTGTGCCTTGAAGGATGCTGCAGCCCATGGAGATCCGTGCTGAAGAAGGCTTCTAGCAGGACTTGTGTCCCCGCGGGCGACCCGTGCCTGAAGGTCTGCACCCCATAGAAAGGAGCCACACTGGAGCAGTTCATGGAGAACTGAAGCCCATGGGAAGGACTCACACCCGGAGAAGTTCGTGGAGGATTGTGTCCCGTGGGAGGGACCCCACGCTGGAGGAGGGGAAGAGTGTGAGGAGGAAGGAGTAGCAGAGACAATGCATTATGGACTGAACATAACCCCCATTCCCCATCCCCCTGCACCACCCAGGAGGAAGAGGTAGAAGAATTAGGAACTAATATGAGCCTGAGAAGAAATGGGGTTCGGGGGTGGTTTTAGGTTTGTCTTTGTTAATTGGCAGTAAATTAAATTAACCCTCCCCAAGATGAGCCTGTTTTGCCTGTGATGGTAACTAGTGGGTGATCTCCCTGCCTATCTCAGGCCAGGAGCCTTTTCATCTTGCTTTCTCCCTCCATCTTGATGGGAGAGGGAGTGAGAGAGTGGCTTGATGGGCACTTGGCATCCAGAGTTAACCCTCAACATATGGGCTTAACAAATGTTAACTATTAATTTAACTCTATGTTTTGGGGTTTTTTTGTTATTACTTTTAAAATTTTGTTTCACTGAAACTCTTGTCTCAAAATGCTTAAAAAAAGAGCGTGAATTAGTAGCTCTGGTCATATTTTCACCCCAAATGATTAAAGTCACATTTGAGATCAATTAGTTGTTAATAAGTATGTTTGTTATATTTAGACATTGGTGCAGAATGTCTTGGCTAACAATATAGATTATAAAATCCAGTGAAAGACATTTTTGACACTGAAATATAACAATGAATCACCAGATAGAAAGGAATACTTTATTAATTATTGGTACATGAACATTTTTTTTACTGGCTAGTACAGTGTAGAAGATTACACCTATGTTAATAGAGACACATTTGCATATTGCAGAAGCAAAACAATCATCAGGAAGAATGACCGGTAACTGCTGGGATGGAATATGGTCTCTATGATTCCTCTTCCAGTTCCACAAACATGAATTGCTCATCAGTCTATGTAGCACCAAAGTTCCAGCAACATGAGCATTTGTTGGATCAGAGATCAGAACAAAAGTGTATTTGTTCCCGAAAGTATTCTTTGCTGGAGACAAGCAAAGAGAAAAGAGAAAATCCCACTATAAATGGGTTTTCTGTCAGATTCCTCTATGTAGGCTCTTTCTCTGAGTGGTATGCACAAAAACTGAAAGCCTGACTGCAGCTTTGTCAGCAGAGGAGTGAGTCAACTGAATAAGGAATAACTCTTAGCCTTCATGTAAACAGACAAGGTGTTTATTTCTTTTTTTGTGTGTCCTTTGAAGGCATCTGTGAGTATGGTGTATGTTTTGGATGTTGTGAATATAGTATCCTAGTTGCATTTTCCCTCAGACAAGACTCAGAATGACTGAAGATAATTGCAAAGCAGCAGCAAAACTATAAAATATTCAGGGATGCCTATCAAGGAAAAAAATTTCCACAGAAAGATTGGTCAGACAGTGGAATAAGCCGCCCAGGGAGGGGATGGAGTCACCATCCCTGGATGTATTTAAGGGTTGTTTAGATGAGATGCTGGGGGATATGGTGTAGGAAGAACTTTGTAGAGTAGGGCTGATGGTTGGACTCGATGATCCCAAGGGTCTTTTCCAACCTAAATGATTCTGCGATTCTATGATACTAAATGCAGTGTGCAAGGATGTCTATTAAGTGCAGTAGCTCACCTGCACATCCCCTTAACTGCATGGACTAAATTATAGAGGTAAAACGAGGAACATCACAAGAGGCAGAAAGATCTACCTGTCACCAGTTGTGACCATGAAGGCATTTCTACACTGCAGAAAGATATTGGCATGCATAGTTAAGCCCAGAGTGTGGCAGGGAGAATGGTCTGCCTTAGAGCAAATCTAAAGATTGAATGCTACTGCCAGAGAGTTGGAATGTGACTGAGGAAAAAAACTGAGCTTGAAGGTAATTGCTCCCTGTTCCCATGTAAGCTTGGCATTGTAATCATGAGATTAATAGGCTCTCAAATCCATGCTGCTGTTAGACTTCAGTGTTGTAACAGGAGCATTGAACCTGTGCACTTTTATATGAAAAACTAAGTCCAAGAGATAGATTCTCCCCAAATTCCCAGGTCATTTATGAGGGCAGCATGCTTATTAGGAAGACATTAACTTGAATTCTGATCTCTTGACACAAGTAGCATAATTTTAACACAACATCATAAAAAACTCTACAAGTTTAGAGGCATGATGTACCTGAATCAGTCAGGGGTCATAATAACCAAGTGACCTAGACTGACTAGGCAGCAGAAGGGTTTTTTTTCCTACCTGCTAAAGTTCTTTTTCTTCTGGATTTGACAGAAATTGAGAGCAGTAATTAACGGAAGTAGAATTTTCTTTTGCTTTGCTGCAACCTTTCTGTATATAAAAGATGCTTAAAGGTGTTGGTAGATAGGTAGTAAAGATATTCAAACTTAGATTCTTTTAAAACTTCATCATATATCCACAAAGTCATCTGAGTGCTGCTTTCAATGTGCTAGGTACTGAGAAAGCTGAAGCTGAGCTGCAGGCTGGAATGTCTATATCTCAGTTCTCTGTTTATTAATATAGACAATAGGAGTGCAACCCTATCTTGCAGGGAAATGGTATAGGATGGATACATTAAAGAGAAAAAAGAATAATAGAAGTCATTCAAGTGTGAGATATGATGGAGCATAGCTTGGCCGTATCACCACTTTGCTTCTCTCTCAGGAAGATAATGAGTAGAGAAAAAAATCCAGACCAGATCAGCAATGCACAATACTTTCTTCACATACCAGGGGAATGCTCTACCAGGCGTATGCTGCCAATTTATTGGTCTTTTTTATACTGGATGACTGATATGGAGGATGAAAAAAATTAGTTCACCTGAGAATCTGGCCCTGGAGTATTTAGGGGTTACATCTTACGATGGGGATTTCCATAATTCTATTGACTTCACAAAGCCAATAGAAGGTATATGGAGACAAAGGAAAAAAGTACAATCCCCAAGACCTCACTGTGTCTCAGGTCTGGTGTGATATTCTTCATTTTGTCTTTTCAATATTTTTTCATCTGTTCATAAGTGTACATTAGGGTCTCTGTTATGCAGCTTAAGTGCAAGTAAAGGCTCCAGTCTGTACATGTCTGGAAGGAGGTATTACAGGTTTTTTGCTCAACAATTCAATTTTTACTCCAGGTGTTTCAGTAAGAGAGATCATTCACTCTTATGCAGGCGAAATGCCATATGAAGCAAGTCAGGAGGGATCTTTCTTGTATAATGTCCTCTGTTTCATTACACTTTGGCAAGCAAAGCATGTTTTATGGCTGTTATTTTCTCTCCTGCACCATTGTACTGATAGAAGAGAGAAAAAACTCTTCAGATAAGGAGCAATGAATGAAAAATAAAAAGCAAAGTGACACTAACTTTTGCACAGAAATATGAGGAACAGAAGAACGTGAGAACAAACATTGCTGCCTCAGCTCTTTAGCACCAGCCATCAACTCAGTGATTTTAATTACTCATAGTCACTTGGTAGTTAATGCACTCAATTCATGTATCACTAATACAAAATCACAATGGACTTTAATATTTGAAAGCAAGAAAAAAGAAGGAAAGTTTTTAGAAAGAGTAAAAGTGAAGTTGTGGCACAAGTGAAAGTTAAGATGTAGTACAGGTTAGGTTTCATTAAGACATCTTTAAAGGTTTGGTGTCCAGGAAGAAAAAGGTAAGCTTTCTGGAAAAGGTGATGAAAGAAAATCTGGAGGGAAACATACATTTCAGTTGTGTGAGGAATAAAATGACCCCATGATCATGCCAACAGCACACACTCTGCTAATTCTTTCCAGTATCAGTTACATATACTCATGGCCCAGTTAAATTTCTTCCCAGCCCAAAATGGATAATGACATTAAAATGCCTGTTTTGTGCTCTAATCCTGTGACAGTACAGTGATTTTTATGTGATAGGGGATTTGACATTGAAGTCAAATCACAATATTTAGGGAATCATGGATTTTCTGAAGAGTTTTCTATTACTTGGAAGATAATGCAAGGCATGCTGGGTATTAGTAATTAGGAATTCGTTGTCAGTAAGAAATGTTGCATGAAAAGAATGAGACAACACAATGCAAGTAACATTGAAAGTAAAATCAGATAGGAGAAGATAACTGTACTTCATAAAAATGAAAGTCTATCAAAATGAGTTATGAAATCTCTGTCCAACTAACAAAAATAAGATTTTCAGAAAACAGATTAAATAGTGTACAGTGTGCTTCTGTGAAGCTGTTTTTAATTCAGCTTAAACAATATATCTTTTTTGCCTGAACAAAATAGTCAGAACTCTCTGTGTCCTTTAGAACATTTTGACAATATCCATCAGTTACTTAAGTATGAATACCTTCTGTCACAAACTGGAATATATTTAGCCAAATCAGTGTCTATTTCACTTTCTTCCAGGGGTATCACCCCCGTTCCACACAGATTGTACATGTGTTTGCTTTCCCCTCTTCATACTGGTAATACCTTTAAAATCCTCAGGAACTGGTGTTTTGTGTTATTCTGGTCCTCAGTGTTTCTCTAATACCACTCAGTAGCTTATGTTTGCAGTGGGGAAATGTCCTTTATCACAAAGAGCAGGGGCAACACTGACCACCCCTCTACAGCAGAGTGCTTCCAGACACTGCAGTTTGACAAGATATTACTAGCAGATAAACCTAACTGATTATTTTTTACCCCGAAGAGGCCTTCCTCTAAACAGTGCTGTGTTCCTATCTGGCAATAATCTCACAGGGTTTGTTTGCTATATGACTGGCTAGTTTGTACCAAAAGTGTAATCAAAATTTTTGTACACATCACACAATACGAAAGCCAGAATCCATCTGTCTGGATTAGAGGAAAAGTTCTCCTGGGAGCTTCAGCTTGTTGCCTAATGCAGGAGCTCCTTCTATTGGCAGACGGAATTGAGAAGAGTTAAGTCAGGCTGGGAAAAAGTTACCTCATAGAAGGGAATTAAAGATAATTTTCGATGCAAATGATGAGCATTTGATAAACTCTCATTAAACACAGCTATATACTGGTAAGAACATAGAGTAAATAATGTACTAAAATAAACTAAATCTTTGTGATAAAAGGAAGTATCAAATCTTGGGCCTCACTGTTCAAACATTTGTTTTAAATAAGTGATTCTCAATTTTCTGTTACTTTCTCAGCAAATCTTGTTCTTCAATCTTAGAACTGCAAAGCTATCCCAAAGTAGTTGCTGTTACTTATTTTAAGGTGTAAAAATTTAGAAATTTTAATGTAGGTTTTAAAGCATATTTAAGGATCAATATTTTGCCACCTGATATAGTGCCAGAAGAGTTAGGGAGGAGCATGGAGCAACATATCTAAAACATAGACTGTCCTGAAGTCTGAAAGTGAAAATTGAAATTAAAAAACTTACAGGAAAAGTTATGATCTTGATATTTTAACAGATTTCCACTGTGAATAAAATCTCTCCTAGCATTTCAAGAAGTCCAAAAAGGTGAAAATCATATCCAGATTTTAATGTACAAATGATAAAGAATAACCATGATTTTTTTAGAGACAAATTTTGAGAAGACAAATTTGAGACATACGAAAACAGAGTCTGCACCTGTTCTGGGCTGCAAGCTAGAGACATGGATCAATGTGTTTTGAGAGAGAAGTGGCTTTATTCTCAAGTCAGAAAAAGGAGGATGCAGAATAAGCTAGAAAAGCTTGGGTGTTGAAATGCATGAAGTCAACAAAGGAATAACTTCATGAGGTTTTTCAGAAAATAAAAGGAAAAAAAAAAAGAAAAACAATCTTAGAGACAAGTGTCAAATTTTTACCTAATATTATACCTTGAACTACTTTACCCAAAACAGAAAAGCAGAACCAAACCCATAAGAATGTAACCTGGCCTTTGATTCCACCTTTAACCAGTGCTTTAAAAAACATTAAATCTACATTCAGATTACCTGGTCTGTTACTGGGGTTTTTGTGCTTTTTAAAGTCAATCAGGTTACATCTATGGAAGACGTGCTTACACACTTTCATAGCTATACATATATATAATGTGCATTTTAAAATCATAATTGTCTTTTATTTTCATAAAAACCATGTCTAACATACAGGGATCAATACAGATACCATTGAAAACCCAACGACATCAATCCAGTCTTCTTTTTATGCATTTTATTTAGGTGCTGAATGTTACCTGCAGTTCCACACTTATTAGCATTGTTTTGTTCTCTACTAGAACATAGTTAACTATTGTTTTCTATCAGTTTTCATATATTACTATTAGGAATGTAATGTTCTTAAAAGTATACTTAACAAACTGCAAAGTTTTATTATAGATGTTTGTCCATGTCAGGTTAATAGGGTTCGGCTTAATTTAGTCAAACAAAAAAGGTCTGATATAATTGGATGTCAGAGTGGTTTCAGTGAATAATTTGGAGGAATTATCTCAATGCTTCCACATGATGCAAGAATAGCACACCCAAAACAGCCCTTCTTTTACACCTATACTGTTCAGGAACATCTCAAATTTGGGCTCATCAGTCCTCATTAGTACTAACACTTGAACAAGCTTTAATAACTGTAGAACCCTTTTACTGTCTTCCAAACAATATTAATTTCTTTCTCTACCTCCTGAAGACAAGTACCATGTCAAATGTTTAAGGAAAATTAATTTATATGTTTTTCAAAACCTCAAACCTACAAATAAATATCAATTTCTTGCAAGATTTTTGCATGGTTTTGAGGTACTGTGTAGATACCAGTTAAGCCACAGGTTTACTCTGGCATGTGAAAAAAATAATGTAATAATAGAACTCACAGTTACTAGCAAAGGGGTATAAAATTTTAGACTTCTCACAAAAAATGAGAACACATGTGACAAGTTGAAGAATTTCTTGTCTCATACATCTGCTGAGTGGGAATGGAGATGGAGTACTAACACAAACAAATGGTATCTTAGAGTTCACAGATTGTCTGATATGTTAATGACCTGATAAACTAAACACTATGTCAAAATACCATAAAGTAAAATAGTATTAACGTGGCAAGACTTCATTAAGGACTGGGAAAGAAATTATGCCATATTTATATGAGTTAAGACAAACAATAACCTTAAGATGAAAATGATTTTTTGATAAGCAGCATCAAACAGTCCATATTAAATTGCCGCACTTCAGGTGTCTTCTAGAAATTCAAAATACATCGTGAAGAAGAGAAATTGTAAGTTAGGCTAGGGATTCAACATATATGGTGCGGAAATTTAATTATCTACTTGTAATTGTCACTCGGATCCCATTCAAATACAGAGAAAATCCCCCTAATTTGAAGTTTATGGGGTGAAGCATACCCAGTGTACAGCCTCTCCTCCAGGTAAGCTACAAGTTCAGCATGAAAGCCATGAGCAACACGTTCTGGTTGGACAACACTGACAGCATGTGCCAGGATTTGATCTGAAGTTGTCATACGTTGCTCCATCAAGAACATTGCCACGTGGAGTCTTGCTCAGAAACCTGTCTGGAGTGAGGAAAACTGCTACTGAAATCTTCAAAAGACAGATGAGTAGTGCCACCTAACACATTGTCGTTTGTGGTGTGAAACAAGCGTGTTACTGGAAGCACCGGAATCTTTCCTTGGTGTATTCTCTGGAACTGTACAACTCCTATTAAGAAGATGAGTATAGACTACCTTCAGGGCCCACGACAACACTAAGAGGAAAGCTAAAACCCCTCCATGATGAGAGCTGCTGTTTCAGCAGTTTGACTTTGCCCACTCCGAACCTGCTCCAAATAAGATTTACTTTTCCTTCCTCAGTCAATCATTCCCCTCCTCTCTCTTCCATAACAAGACACTTCCGTTGCCTTTGAGTCTCTAGGCCAACAAAATGTTGGCATATGTTATACTTCCCGTGGAAACAGAGATGTCCAGCAATTGTCCTTTGTTGATGACAGAATTGAGAACTGTTCCCATTCAAAATAATCCCTCTGCCCTGACAATTGCCCACTGAGATTTACATTTTATTTTGGAATACAACAGTCTCAACGAGGAAACACACAGATCATGTAGATAGGGTCTCAGTCATTCCAAAAAAAACCCTATCTCAGACTAATATGTATTCTCAGCAGCAGAATGAGTGAAGTATGAAACTAAGTGGGGAGGGGCAGTTCGTCTGCACCCACCCTCAGTAAATGTAAGAAGTTCTCTCATTGTGAAACACGGCACACATGAAGACACTGCCTTTCTTAATTCCAAAGAAGTTAACAAGAGAGTTTCTGTTACTCTTTTGTTTCAAAGAAATCAAAATATTTTCATCCAGTAAGCTATTCCACAAATTCAGTATACAAAATAATAAAATTAATCAATCAACAGTCAAAAAACCTAAACCAAACCAAACACAAATAACCTTATAGACAAGAAGAATGTGCAAAACCACAGTGACACAACACTCTTCACCTTGTCCTCTCTCCCCAGCAGATGCTTCAATCACATTCTCTGTTCTGTCTCCAGATCATCATGGTCCTTTCGTGTCAAAAGCAGATATTTCCAGAGATCCTGGCTTGTCTTTTTTTAATCCTCTGGGCACTCAGCCCAAATGTGCCTGGAGGAAGAAATCTGCATCAACACCTGTCTCAGGGTGTGCTGGTGGCAACTCTTTCTCTGGCAGGACCTCAGGCAAAAACACAAGCTGTCTGTCCAGCTCTCTTACTTAAGATTTTGTTTCACTTCTTTCATCTCTTTTTTGAGTTTAACAATTACATTCTCTTTCTACTCATGCACTTTTCCACTGTAGGTTTCCTGTGTTTGAGAGGAAATATAGAGATTAGAAATATTGCAAATGCCTTCTTAGATGAGCCTGTAATTAAATATACAATGAAAAAGGAAGGTGAAAAGTATACTATTCTTTCCTAGGTTTTGCATCTACAATTCATTTTAAAGCAGCCTCTTTGTGTGTCCTGCTCAATAAAACAAATCTTGCAGATTAAACTCTCTCTTATTTGGTGCCTGTCCCAAGACAAATCTTTGTCAGCAAGACATTAGAACAGTGAAAGATAACTAGTGCTGGAAAAGAGACCAAGTAGCTGGATCTACACCCAGACAAGTATGACACCGTCAGTGGATTTCTGGCAAGGTGGAATGCAAGGTCTAGCTCTACTGTGCAGTTGACAACATGCTAATAGAGGTTTTCAACACGTGTTTCTAGACCATACTGAGCAGCTACATGACTGGCAGTCTCCTTCCTACCTGAGAGTTCTCACCTCCTTTAAGAAAGAAATGCTAAATGTTGTTTGAAAGGGTTTTATTATGCATGCTTTCGATAAAGGTCTTCTGCACAGTCCTACACAGAGCTATGAGCAAATACAACTGAGGATGCTTTTGTACTACGGCATAAACTGATCCAGGTTTGTGTGGAGCTTATAATTTGCCTCGTTCTCCCTCCTTATCCTGAGAAGTCAGTTAGTCACTTTGAAGAACTGCAGCCTGGATCCTGCCTGCAGATAAGACCGATGACCCTGCCCATGGATAGGAAGACCATCTGCACCAACAGCAAGCTGGAGAGTGGTTGGCCCATCCTCATGGACCTGAAGCTAAAGAAGGTGGGATTATGAAAAAGGGGAGGAAAATTGCAATCACTCTGCCGCTTGAATGCATTATAAATAAATGTGTTTAAGAGCAGTGACAGCATTGCTTATCTTTATGCTATGAAAACATACTCTGACATTTTTTAGTTGTCACAATCGATCTACTGATGGCAGAGTATAGGGACTAGGTACACCAGCATGTGAGAGCCAGCTGCAGACACCAGCAGAGCTGTCTGGTGAAAGAGATTCCTGAAATAAGCTTTCCTTTAAATTTAAGAATTTTATTGTAACCAACAATAGACTGAAAAAAAACGAATTTAATTTTAACCTAATATATCTAACGCATATTTTCTAGACATACTTAAAATTAGGAAGTGGAAAGAACAGAATTTTACTGAATTAATTGAGATACCATATTCTTTGATTACAATTAAAAAATTAGCTGAGCAGAAAATCATGGTTGCATCAAACCTATAAACTATAGTTGAATTATATTATGAGAATAACACTGCAGTTAAATAATACACCATGCAAAGTTATTAACTACTGAAATCATGCTACTCTTTTTTTTTGTTTTGTTTGTTTGTTTGTTTGTTTTTTGTTTTAGAAAACTACATTTGGGTTTTTAGTACTGAACCATAGCTCTATTAAGTTGCAATAAAAAATTTCATCAGGAGGACCTAGAATAGTCTGTAATGTTAAAACCATGATTATAGGATGTACAAAGAGATAACATTTCTCAGATAACCTTTCTTCACTAAGTTTATGTAGGATTTTTGTTACATTTGTGTTTGCAAAAGGAGAAACACAAATTATCCTTATTTTAATTGGCTTTAGTAATTTTAACTTGCTGAGATTCCTCTCTTCCTATCACTATGAAGACACTTGCTTCCAGTCTTACAGTCCAGTCATGAAAAATCAGTGTAGAAAAGCCAAAAAAAAAAAAAAAATTTATAAATCTTAAGAAACGCTGTGGTCACCATCACATGTTGCAGTACACTTCTGCAAAACCTATGACTATCTGTGGTATTTGTGCATTTCAGAAACATAGGAAGAGGAGTATCCGTAAGGGAAATAATTTACTGCTGTATTTCAGCAATTGACTGGAGATTAGAGAAAAAATAGCCATTGATCTTTTATTCTGTAGGCTAACAGGAAGAACTTGCCATGTTTAGTCACTGCAGAATAAAGGACTCAAAGTGCCGTCAGAGGAAGTGGCAGATTCTGACCCTCAGCCATATCCATCTCTACAACCGTAGTCTGATGTCAATCACACGCGCTACATCCTCACAAAACCTGCCTACTCTTTAGATTTATAATGCAACATATTAAAAGGAAAATATTTATTTTTAGGATTGCCAGTGTCATTTGGAATTACTCATACTTCTCATGGCACATTGCTGTGTTTTGCAAATAACCAGAAAGAACTTATTCACAGTTTTCTCACACATTTTATTACAGACTGAAGTTAAAACTTTAGATGATGTATTTAGCCCTGATCAACATAACTTCATAACTAAACTCTTTGCAAAACTTCTTACTCTCACCTACATTTTTTTGAGCAAAAGGAAGAATCGGAGGGAAAAGAAAGGTTAATGTTTTCAAAACTTAAGCTCTAATATAATGGTGTTACTAAAGAACAACTTAAGAACACAAATCTTTTTTTCTTTTCAAGAAACTGCCTTTTGTAAACTAAAAATCAATCATTTTTTTATTTCCACTGTTTTCACCAAAAATATCTTTCAACCAGTTTTCTAAAATTATATAGCAAAAGAACACTGTGTGTCTTCTAGCATTCAGCTTTTCTGAGTGTTAAGCTATATCTTCAGGCTTTAATACTATACACAGGTCTATAATAATTATTTCTGTACTCATTACTTAGTTTCTAACTTGGCTTTTGGTTAATGCTATTTCTACTAAAATATTGTTTAGATGAATACCACTGTTAGATGACTATTGTTCTTTAATTGAAAACCGAATATGAAGATTGTTTAACAGCTGCTGCTCATTACCAGGTTTTAAAGATAAACTTATCTTCTAAGATAAAGAAACTACAGACAGCACTTTGAGAAACAGTACAAACCATTACTGGTGTACCAACAGCTAGATTACTTTGCTCTGAACTGTTTGGTTTGTCTCTGTAAGTGAAATTATTTTTTAGTAGCATTTACTACTGTTTTCACTAATTTTTCAACCAGTAGAGAATGTGGTCCTTGTTCTTCAATAGGATGACTGATTAAAAGGCTCAAATATAGTTTCAGCTCATCTATACTGGCAGCCTTCATTTAACTGAGTTTGCTTTATCTTGCTTTATCCAAGAATTTTTCAGGGTTTTTGCCTAGATTTCCCCAAGATTTGTGGGCGGTTGAGTGGTGGAGGAAAACAGAAATTTTATTTCTATTCACAGTATCCTACAGTCTTTGAAGAAAAGTGCAATTCCCTAGCACTGAAGAACAGTAAGAAAATTATTTACCTGCAGATCTGAGAAGTTTGTGGGACATTAAGTGACATGAGAAAGAAAACATCTACTTCTCCAGTTAAGCAACTATGGATATATGACATCATCTACACTTGTCCTGCTCATGGAATTCTGAAGACAAAAAACTTTTTTTTTTTTTTTTTTTTTATAGATTTTGTGGAAAATCTTCAGGAAAGAGTTGAGCTCTTCAAATCACATGGAACAATGGAAAACTCATGCCTCAATCCTCTGCTCACACATACCTCCAAATAATTAGAAGCATTTTTAAGATGACAAGAATACTTACATGCTCAGTCCATTAGCTGGTTCTGAACATTAAGGTTCATGATTTCTTGAAAATTAATGTTGTTTAACAGAGTGATAAATGAATTTAAGAAAATAAGCCTTGGTTTTTTTCTTTTTCAACCTACAAACATTAAAAAGTTTTTGGTCAATTTGTAATTGTATTTTCTGTATTTTCACTTTGCTTATACCTTCTTTTGAAAGAAGCTAGAGAGATCATACAGGAAAATAACAACATTCAGTGTCCCATCTATGCAGATCATATTATAAAATGTAGTGATAGTGCATACTTTATTTCTACAGTTGTGTTAAAAGAAGATCTCTATATACAATTATTGAGGTGTGTATACAGAAGGCAGCCAAAAAGCACAAAAAAGCAAATGTCAGTACCTGATATTTACACGTATGTATCTGCTTGTTTCTTTTATTAAAAAAAAAAAAAAAAAAAAAAAAACAACCCACAAAACCAACAACCTCTTACAAGCAGATTCAGTCTGATGGATTATGAGGTGTTAGAGACTTGTTTTAAAGAATTCTGAAGTACTTTTTTTATAAATGTTCTTGTAAAGCAAAATTCACAAAATCTTCCGAGAAAATTATTAGATCCTCATTTTCTTATGGCATGTTTGCATAACATCTCTGATGCGTCAAAATTTCTCAGCAAACACAAATGAAATGAGACATAATTTTTTTTAATTTTTTTTTTATTAAAGGAGCAAAGCTGGTACAGTGAGATTTATAGTGTAATATGTAAATGTGAATTTTCCTGCCTGAATTGATTTATGAATATAAAACTTGCAACAATATTAAAGGAAATAGACATGAATATTTTCTCACAGTCAGAAAAGGCCCTTCAGGTTTTACACTCACCAGAGCAGGAACTGGCTCCTCCTGTGTTTTGTACAATACCAAGCACCACGGTGCCCCATCCCTGATTGAAAATGTTCAAACTTTAATGTAATGTACATGCTTAAAATAACAAATAAATTTGATTTATTCAGTGCTTTAAAAAGAGGCATTTAAAAACACAGCTCTCTCTGGCCTTTTTTCTTCTTCCCTCCTCCATATGGTCTTATTCTCCTTTCACTTAAATTCACATCACTCTAAGCTTCACAGGGGCTATTCTTCAAGTACACTGATGCACAAATTGGCTAATTCAGCTTCCAAACCACTAAGGAAGTAGTAAATCCATTATAGACAAATTGTAGGAAAACTCCCACTCTGAATGAGCACAGGACTCTGAGAACCACCTGTTTTTTTCTGTTATTTTCCAGGTGAAGGCAGAGCTTGCCCTCCATGCAGTAAGGAATTACTGCCCTTTGCATGGCATCCCCTCTGCAGCCCTGAGGGACAGGTGTCTCCAAACTTATCAAATTTTAAAGGTCCAACAAAAGTCAGTTAAAAGATGCAATTTTCTGTACTTTTTTTTTTTTTTTTTTTAATCAGTATAAATCAGGGTTGCCTTCAATTCATCCACTGTTCTTAAGCCCTGCTGAATTGAGAAGGAGCAATACGATGCTATATGGTCAAGGATAAATAAAAAATTAAGCAATAGCAAATGAAAAACTAAACTTAAAATACACTGCACAGGTAAAGATACCCCCGTACTCTTATGTGAAATGGGTCAATGTGGGATCCATGGCTGTTCATATTTTAAGCATGGTTTGGGTTTCTGTCAGCTAATTGACTCTTCCAAATGAACGTGTGAATCACGCTGCGCAAAGCATGGTTGGGATAATCTGTCAGTGACCCTTCTCAGCATGAATTTTAAGCACAGTCATTCTTTCTGTTCACATGAACCTAAGACAGGATACATCGTTTGGCCTCTCGGATAGAGGATGGCTTTGGCCTGTTTTCTTACACCGCTGTGCCTTAAGAAAAAAAGAACCTTTTCAGAGCTCTCCGACAAAAATGATGCTTGGAACAATATTGTACCAATATCCAGTAATAAAATACCAGGCAATGGTAGCTAAGTTACACTAGGTAATCACAGTATAAATCTTCAGTCCAACATGTAAAATGTAGTCTATTAAATAGTGATATTCTATACCATAAAATGTGATATACTTACATGATTTTGAGGATGGGATTAGTGACATTTTGTGTATACTTTGTATATGCAAAGAGCACATTTCTATGCCAGTGTAAAGTTTCATCTTTTTGCCTATAAAACTTGCAATAACACTTCACTATATGGTTTTATGCATAGGCATGGTATTAACCGACAAATGTCTTTAATATAGCCAGAAGTTAAAAACTCTTAAGACAGCATTGCAGAATTCAGTTCTGTGTAACTACCAGCATCAGCATGAACACTATAGCCACGATATATCTCATCGGATCTGCCAGATTCTATTCATTTTTGACAGTAATTCTAAGTAATCATAATCAAGCAAATGTCCAAAGAAATGTAGTGATATTAAAACATCACACGTTAAATAATCATAGAGGAAAACGGGGACTGAGAACCGCTGGTTTACTAAGGCGTTGCAGAACATGGAAGCAGTCCATCCCATAACTAATTTCTTCCTTACATTACCATCCTTATGGGCAACAACATTTCTTCACCAAAAAACCCACCCCAAAATAAACAACTAAACAAAATCAAGCCACCATGTTCCTCCTCACCCCAAACTAAATGAAGCATCAACATACAGCATTTTAGGGAAGGCTTCTTAACTGGACTGGCTGACAACTAATTTAGCTGGCTAATTTGAGAGTGTATGAAGGAAAAACATCTCACAGGTCTGGCAAAACTGTTCAAGTGGCTCTTTCAGAGATTATCTCCTACAAGGTTTTGATCCACCTCTGGTTCCAATGCGGCAGCCATTCACACCGACGATGACACAGCTTGTCACGTCTACAGTATGCATTTGTTGTAGGAAATCTCTGATCCTCAGCAGAAGCACACCGCTCCGAGAACCACCTGCTTTTTGTGTTTTTACCCATAACAACATTCTAAGTGAACGTTAGGTAGATGAAACTATACCTTTTAAATTTTATCTTTTTAAATCTTTCACTTAAAAATGAGTATCTACAAAGTTACAACAACTGGGGCTAATTGTAGACAAGACAGCTTTAGCACCATATATTGACAAAAGCTTGCAAAATGCAGTTATGTACTAAACATATTAGGAATATACTAATTATGCAATAAATAATAACTATGCCATAGTAATAGCAATTGTGAGTATAAGAGTAATATAGTAATATAGCAGTGAAAATAGCAATAGTAAGTGCAGTATTTATGTAGTAAAACATGCAGTATGCAGGCAAGGGTCAAGATTCAATAAGCTCTATATAAGCAGTCTCCCACCCATGGCTGGAACCCATATGGTTTCACTGATGTTTTAGGCAGATAAAACCATTTATCTATGGAGAATGCAACTGGAAGTTCTTTGGTGCACAAACTGTCCTTTCTTTAGCATTTGCTCCCAAGAATGTGTAGTAAACACTAGTGATATATGGGTTATACTTAGGGTATCAAAGGTATACCTAGGGTGTGGATATACTCACAGTTTAATGCAAAATAAAAATCTTTATTATGCTATTTCCAGTCATTCTTTGCATGTATCACATAAAAACGTGCAGAGGTATACAAGTAAAACGTGTCCTGTGATATCACAATAACTGTTTCTCAAAAGTATGTTATCTCATGGTACCATACCTATGAAAACTACAGCTCCGTTCACGGGACAGACCTCACTAACTGTCTCGTGAGGTCCAAGCAAGAAGAACAAAATAGGGTTAAAGAATGGGCTCATATCAACTCTTCTCAGTAGCTACATGTTTGTACAAAGAGTAAATCACTATGGGAAAGCAATGAGTGTGTGTTTTCACCAGGGAATATCGTGATGAAGAAGACACAAATGAAATTAAAATGTATTAACAACATTTTTTGTGGATTTTATGTTTCTTGGCACCAGATGTAAATACTTTTGTACAGAGGTAACCAATTAGGTCTGAGAAAATCGTTGCATTTAAGAAGAGAGGAAAAGAGAAGTAATTGATGTCCATACTCTAAAACATACGTTCTCACTTTCCTTCTCTTTAACTAAAATTTGAGACTGCTCTCTCAGCAGTTTACCGTCTGTGCAAAATAATGGGAGCTATTATTTCCTCATGAGATGTTTGTGAGGGGATTACTCATTTTGTTATAAGCCATTATGATGCCAAGTCATGAAGCTCAGGAAAGAATCACAGGAAATCATCTTAATGCCCTGTGCACAAAGCTTTTAAAAAATTCCATTCAGAAAGTCAATCTCCTCTGTCATTTGCTGTAGTTTTCACTGCAATTCAAAGAACATTGGGTCCTTTACTGTTGTTTTTGATACTGTGAGTAATGCCACTGGCACAGCTTTTCTAAGGAACATTTGAGATTTTCCTTATCTACTGAAATGTCGAAGTGGAAAATCAACAAGATACAGGCAGATGGTAGAAGATAATAATATTTTAATGACTGCAAATATTCAGCCTGTATAGTTGCATGTCATTAAATTATTCAGTGCTCTGCACCTAGGCACAATAAAGCAGTAGTTGTTTATGTGAAAGCAATAAGAGTTTTTGTACAATAGACGTAAGACAAGAATTCCACTTTTCACGTTTAAGATGGCAATGACCTCATTGATACAGGAGCAGCAAACAATGGGGCAACTATAAACCACCACAGAAATCCAAGATGCTTTCTAAACTAGCTTTACAAGTGGCAGTGATAATGCAAATATAACTGTAAATATGGTATAATGATCTGACAGCAGCAACTAAGTCTCCTCAAAATGGCAATCAGAGATGCTGAGACGAAAGCTGCAAGATGCCTGCTGGTTACCTGGTAATCAGAGAAACATCAATCAAAAGCACACTGCCTTAAGATCTTCAGCTTTGGAAGGCGGAGATGCACATGTACACCAAGGACACACTCTCGGGAGAACTAGGACATGTTTCTGCTACAAAATTTTTGTTGGGTATCAATAACTGTGTTTATTCAATCAGGTTTGCTATTTTTTTTTTTTTTTTTTCAAGTTTGCACATCAGCTCGGGTAGTTTTCTCTTTGTTTTGCTGCTCCTCTTTGTTCAATGACTTCTACCTCTCTTTTACCTTTTCCAGCACATCTGAATCACCTGCGTGTGTGGATTCCAACACATGGGCAGGAGGGAACAGGAGGTTCTCACTCACAATTCTCCTCCTCTTTTGAAAAACCCCAGGAGATTCAGAGACTCAGCATTTTTTACGAACTCTTAACTAGTAGGCACTTAGCTTACTCTCGATGAATTTAATGAAGTTTCATCATATTATTTCAAAATATAGTGACAGGCAGATCCCAGTGGCAGAGTGAGAAACAACTGGCACAAACTGCAATGTTAAAAATTACAATTATATGAAATAAACACGTTTTCCCTATAAGGGTGGCTAAATATTGCAACAGGATGTCCAGAGAGGTCGTGAAATATTCATCTTTGGAATATGCAAAATTTGCCAGAGTGAGGCCCAAAGTAACTTGATAAAAGTTGGCCCTGCTTTGAGTAGGGGAGGATGAGGTTGCAGTTAGGGATCACAGGTCCTTCCCAAACACATATACTCTTTTTTATGCCCAGCGGAACTAGTAACATGTTAGACAAACTGCTTTAGTTAACCACAAACTCAGAAGCAATGATTTATTTTTTTTTTTTCTGAAAGTTTTCTTCAGGTGTCCATACTGCAAATACTTATCACAGTCCTCTTTATGGACATAAGTATGAGTTGCATTAATATTTTGCTCCTTTTGAGCAGAATTTTGCAGTGCTGAACAGAAAGCCTTGGCCAGCTGTGAGAAAGGAAAAAAAAAAAAAAGACATTTGATCAGATGGATGGTGTCATTTGGATAATATGATCAAGTGTTGTAGCATCTGGTTTTCATTTTGTTATGCCCGTGGGAATGACAAAGGACATTAAAAAGGTTCTGTCCCAATCTCAGACGAACTGCAAACACAGAAGAAGATTAGTGCTAAACTTATGAGCTCTGCTAAAATTAAATGCTCAGTAGCAATTTTATTAGTTTGTCCTACACTCATCCCTCTAAAAATGTGGTTTTCAAATTGCCTGCCATTTTGGACAAAGAGAAGCTTCTCTACTCACATATCTATTTCTTTACCATAATGAATTTTCTAATTCTACTTCAACCAAGGCAGTTTTCATTAAGTATTTTTTAGCAAGGGGGCTAAATTTTCACGTCAGCTGCAGCTGCTCTGGTTTATTGCCCCATGATGCCACTAGAGGAAGGAAAAAGAGTTAGGAGATACAATTCAAACTTTCTGGGATCATCTTTTAGACTTTGATACTAATGGGATGTCTGATATAGGAGATACTTACTGGACATGAAGAATAGTGTCCTACTCCCATAAAGTCCAGGAATGATTTGTTTCATCTCAGCTACCTACATTCAGATTGGTTTATGACTGTTTTCTTTAGAAAGCTTTGCATAGCTACATCCAAAAGAATTTACGTTTATTTCAGTGCTGGAATTTATAGAAGTCAGAAATAGAGGAAATGGTAAATATGATTGGAAGGTTACACTGACATCTTAAAATAAAACACCATAACACTTAAAAAGAAACAATTTAGCAATTTCCTGCAAGACGATATAACCATGATCTCTATTTATTTAGGTAACAAAAAAGCTTTTAAAATGTACATTATATTATGACAGCTGATTAAATTATTTCTAGTAAATATAACAATTATTAAATAATGAAAGGGTTTTTATTTTTTATTTCTTCTTCAATTTTATTTTGACAAAAAAAAAGATTTCTTTCCTTTCTCTTTCTAGTATCCTTTTAATTTGCACATTTGTCATTGTTTCTATTCATTTCTAGAATACTATTATTTATAGTTACTTCTATTGCAGTAATAACACAGAAAAAGGCCTTCAATCCAGACATATGATAAACAAAATTTGGTTCTTGTTTTCTGGAAAATGTGGCTAAGACTTAAAGGGCCTACAATGATAATATAATCATGCATTGCTACTTCTTTGTTATAAATATATATTGTCCTTTTACTGTCTTCTTTACAAAGCAATTACTCCACTAGGAAACAAACTACTTCTATGGAAATGGCTGAATTCAATGACTTTATTATTTTGAGAGTAAATCTAAAATCAATAATTGGTCTCCAAACTGCAAGTAAAGCAGTGGGAAATGTAAAAACAGAGACATGTCATGATTCATATAGATAATGCCGTGCTTAGAAGATACCCATCCCAATTTCTAATCTTAGAAGTACAACTCTCTTTTGACTACTATATCTACCACTAATGTAATATACATTTTTCTGATTAACTGTTGAGTACATTCATTTGAGGTTTTTTTGCAGAGCAAAGCAACTTAAATATTCACAAAAAAAAAAAAAAAAAAAAACAAGAGGGAAGATGATTTAGTGACTTGACTAGTTACAGAAATCTTGAGGCTGTTCATATACTCTGCCACGTATTCTTTCAATTAACATGTTAAAGTTTCTTATACGGTCTTCTAGCTCATTCACTGTCCTAGAGGATGCTGGAAAGACTAAAAGACCACACAGTGTGCCAATACTATAGAGATGTATCAGGAAAGTCAAAAAAATCGAAGAAAAGCTGATAATATAGAATATACATTTATCTTCTTCAAAAGAAATAAATCACTGCTAACGCACCGATATATGTTGGGAATTATAATGTCTTCCATCATGGAGAAAATAAGGGGAGAATTTTTTTAACATAAATATGTTATTCTCTAGAATAATAACCCACATGTGGACAGAGGTTCAACAGCTAATAAAAATGCTCATGTTATTCTAATTTCCTTTTTCCTTTTTGTTTAAATGTATGCATGAATCTCTAAGAGAATGGCAGCTTGAGCTGTTCTTAAAGTTTAATGTATTCAAGGTAGACCACTAAACTGAACAGTCTAAAAAGGAGAGGGAAAAAACAAACAAACAAACAAACAACAATAAACATATTATTTTGAAGGAATTGTAGAATTCTGCAAACACATATGTGAGCAAAATGTCCTAACCTGGGCATTGTTAGCAGTGAATAGTAACAATTTTGTCTTATTTTTTGTCATTCTTGACATTTGTTTTGGAACCATTGAATAGAAGCACTAACCTTTAGTGTATCCTCCTGCAAGTATTTAATTCAAGCCTGTCAATAGGATAAGACAACTCCACTGTCTTTGCTGGCAGTTCACTCCTGTTTACTTCTCCATTATTCTGTTTTCATTTTTAATATAAAAAGGAAAGTTCATATATCCAATTATTTTATTCACAGATTTTTTTACGTAATTGAAAAAAAACCCAAACTATTCAATGGGTGTAAATTTACACATAAGTATAGGATATTAAATATTAAGATATAAGATTAATAATGTGTAGAATACTTGTGTATGTATATATATCAAAATATTTCATATTAAAAGCCTTATAATGGATAATACTTTAATAAGAAAGTTCACGTTTATGATTTTTCATTTTTTTAAATGTTATTTTGACCTCACCTACACATACCTGGCAATCAGTCCATTTGCATGCAGTGGCAAGAACTCCCTCGCAGAGGTTATCAGTGGTATCAGAAAGATCCTAAGATATTTCTGGATGTTCAGCAAAAAACATTATTTGACATTGTTAAAGACATCCAGCAGTACAAAATATTTTTATTACTTTGTATGGTGTAACACCATTTGAAGAAATATATGTACATGAGCAGATGAAACTGCTTCAGATTGCACCTGGCATTAGGTAATCTTTTAAAATGTCTGAACAAAATAATTATAAAATAAATTTGACAGAAGAAAAAGATTCAGTCAGAAATTTTAGGTTTTGTTATCCCATTATATTCACCAGATCTGAGCATTTGAATGTTTTTTGCAAGACAGCAATGACTATGATAGTCCACCAACTACATGAAATAGTAGCTCAGTGTATGTTCAAAACACTAATAAAATCAGTTAAATTTGGTGGAACATGGCCTCACACAAAATGAGCTAAGGAAATAGCCAAAAGGTGAAAAATTTTGACAGAAATATTATTTAAAAAATATTTTTTTTTTTTTAAAAAGTAAATACATTTAGCTTTGGATTAATTTTTGTGAGCTCTTTATGAACAAAAAGTCAGAAGCTGGTCTTTCGGCTGGTGGTTGGTTGAGGGTTTTTTTGTTCCACTGTGCTAATTACAGAAAAAAATGGTGTTATTAGATATTTATAATCCCCAAGTAACATCTTCTAATCTCTCCCTTTCCCTAGATAACTACCTCACAGCTCTGCAGACTTTATTCTTTTAATCACTTCCTACATAACAAGACTGTAGTACATGACTAAATACAGTCACTGTGACCTTTGAGAAATACCTGGATGCACATATTCCCCAAGCACATACTATCTCTCTTATACATTACATTCCCTTCTAACACTGCCTTGTCAGTTCCTTTTTTCCCTCCTGTTTTGTATACACAGGACACAACAGCCCAGTGGGCACTTTTCTGATCTTGAAATATTATCCAACTTTCATCTATTATCAAAGGAGCAAAACTGACCTATTTCCGAAATTTCCCTATGTTGTAATCTTTGCAGTCAGTCATGTCTCATTCACACCCTTCCCATGAATTGCTTCACTTACTTATCGGTCTGTTTTATAGTTGCGCAAATTTTTGCAATGTGCTTGTTTTTATCTTTTTTTGCTTTTACTGCTACTGTTTTTAATCACTGTTCTTTCTCCTGCTGCCTTTCAAAATGTTCCATGATCTATTTGCTTTTACATTTTACCTATTTTAATGTTGTAGCCATGATAAACCCAAGGGGAAAAAAAATAGCAAAATAAATAAGTTACAGAGCTACAACTCCTTTAAAAATCTCACTTGACCTTGAAGACCATCTTACAAAACCTCTTCTCTAATTTTTGTGTTCCAGGAAAAAAAAAAAAAAAAAAAAAAAAAAAAAAAAAAAAAGGGCTCAAGGAAGTAGCCTTTTACCACCGCAGAAATCATTTTGCACACAACAATACCCTTGACTGATTTTAATCGGGATTTTTCCGTGGCCTTCACAAGGAAATTGCTCTCCTCCACCGACTTAATGACTTCCTCATTTCAGTTGCTAATGGTTTTTTCTCCTTGACCTTGGAGTTGTCCTCAACTTTGGGGACCTTTCCGTCTTCCTGCAGCTGCGGACCACCACTGCAGCTGTGTTTGTCAGATGTTTGTTACAGTACAAGTGCCAGTAACCTCATTTCATCTATCTTGTGTCATCTGCTCACTACAGTGTCTCTCCTACATTACAAATAACTTTTATCTTAGATCTGCTTACTACCGGATATTAACACGCCCCGAGCTTTACCTGCTGTGTCTTCTTAGACACATCTTTAGATGTTATAAACGAATAAAAATGTTAGGATGCCACATACATATACTATGCTAATAAATAAATAATGAGGATCACTTACCCTAAATAATTTGCTAAGGTTTGGGTTTGTATTTCTTTCAGAGGAAGCTAAACATCACTACAAGACATTTGTTGCCTAAGCACAGCATGTTTAAATCACAAGCTTAAAGTTGAGTTTGGACAGTTAAGCTGAAAGGACTAAATCTCAACATTGGAATCTCCCAAATCAAAATCAAAGCCAGGTCTCAAATTTTCTTTCCACAATAATATGAATAAAAACATAAAACATTCACATTTCAGTTTAACATCGGACAAATGTCAAAGTTCCTGAGCACTTAACAAACAAAATAACATCATAATGACAATAATGGAAATAGTTCTAGATACAGTAGGAATGTGAGCAGTGGATACACGATAGCATCAGTGGGATCTGGAGTCATTTTAGTAGTATAATTACAAAAAACGGAGGAGAGTGTGCGAGTGGGTGTGTGTGTCAGCCCTAGCAGGAAAGATGATGATGGCTGTAGCGTTACAGAACTGGTAGGTGCAAAAACACCCATCTCTGTCCTGAGTACCAGTGGCACTTTTATTATCAGAAGCTTGTAACTGTTCCCTGCTTATAACTGATTTCCTGCACTAGCAAAATCCTGTCTCATTAACAATTATATGCCACCTTTGGACAGTAGCTCAGAGTACCTGGAGAAAAACTCTGCTTGCAGTACATGGAGGAGGAATAGTTCGGTGAAACCTGAATGAACTATTTATAAGGATTATTTTCATGGATGACAACCCCGTCTTCAAAGACATGACAACAGCCTCCTCAGAGATATGTAGGTACCTAATTCCAATATAAGAGTCTGCAAAGCCAGAGGGATGTGGGCACCTGAATACAAATCAGAAGCAGCATCCCCGGAGAATGAAAGGCATTGTCTCCACTTGCGTGCTTCATATAACAAAGCATTCACAAACAGATGCAAGCTGTCCAATTTATTATTACTTGAGTTTTTCTTTAGCACATAATAATTACCAAACACGTCTTTCTCGAAAATTCACAATTTGCTCTGTTTTTTATTGTCACAGTAATAAGTAATACTATTTTTACTTTTTGATTAAAGATTTCAGAACAATCTCAAATAAAATGAAAAGCAAATAATTACTGCAATCTAATAGACAGTTTATACAGTATTGCCCATATTAACTTGCCAAGAAAATAAACTAGAATATGTGGCTTGTATGCCCAAAACATTTAAGGTGTATTTGATTACATGACTGTTTAATATTGACTCTTTCCTGAGACTTGGTTATTTGAATATGCAACTTTATACAAAACACTGTCTAAACTGCAGGCTTGAAATCTGTACTCTTAAAGAAATAATTTTGTGAACATTTCTGCTTAGTAAACATAACATATTGAATATCTATGGAAAACTATGGGTAAATATGGCTGATGTGTAATTAAAATTCAATCAGAATTAATTTTCAAGAAATTACTCTTTGGAAATTATTTCATTTTATTTATGAAAATATTAGTAGTTACAGATCATTTGCAGGTATGAGGGATTGTATATCTATAGAGAAATCAGACAATTAATGTAGCAAGGTATTCTTTTACTGAGCACTGTATACTAGATCAGTGAGAGTGACACGTGAGATTTGTGAGAAACCAGATGTAATGTAAGCAGTGAATGCGGTTTTAACATTCAAAAAGCAAAAATAATAATAGGGACTTACTGAATCAATATACTTCAATTTACAGACATGCTATGAATCATAACCCAGGATTTACTTCCAATATTCATAAGTTATTTGTGAGCTTCTGGTCATCAGAAATCTATGATTTCTAGGAACTCAAATAAAACCTCATGACACTTCAGAAATTAAGATCTTCCTTGGCTCTGAGGGCTTAGGGTAAACAAATACACATTTCAGTATTAGAGAGGATAAAATCAAAGTGGTATGCTATGTTTGGTTGTTTGGCTGTGACAATAATGGTTAACAAAATGAAGTATATGCCTTTTCCTCCTCACAATTAAATCAAATGTTGTTTCAGCATGTAAGTTTTCATTTGACTGGCTAATTCCATGAACTAACATGATGTTAGACATCATATTCAAAAAAGAGTACGGATGAATGTATGTTATGACATACCTATATTTCAGTTTATTTATACTCTCAGTGCTTGGACCTTTTCAAGACTGGGCTAGACAAACCCATGTGATCTGATGTAGTGTTGGCAGTAGTCTCATCTATGTAAGAGTCAGGTCTGGGACCTCCAGAGGTCCTCCATCAAGTCAGTGACCTCTGTTGATCTTCATGATGCGGGACACGGTTTAGTCCTCACGTTCATGATCTGAACAAAGGAAGTGTTCCTTGGCCAAAGAGGCCATATTTAAACCTACACTCTCCTACTTTACAAAGTCAAATATACACATTGATCTAACAGCTGTTATAGCACCTTCATTTAGTCTCTCATCTGTGTGACTGAATCCCACAGACCACCTCAGCCTTACACCTCATCTTATCTTGTGACTACTGAATTCAGTGAGTGTAATCGGTTTGAATTAAACCTCTATGTGGCTGTTCAGCTGAATCAGGGACTTGCAGCCTTCTTTTTCTAGATAATGAAGTCTGAATAATATAAATCCCCTACATCTTCCTTTCTGGTTTAATATCTTTAAATAAAAGACGTTGTCATGCAGTAAGGTCTATTCAAGCCCTTCTCACCAAGCATTTAACTATACTACTAAATGAAATTTTAATCTGTAAAGTAAGTTGCTGTACATCCAGGATATTATACTAATATTAGACTTTTGTATGATATAATGCCTTTATTCCCATAACTGCACATTTAGATGAAAAACAGATTATGAGGAGTAACTTGATTGCTATCTCATCTATTAACCATTATTACTATTCTTTATAGATGCATTGATGATCATTATCTGGAACAGGTATGTGAAGAAAGCCTGCCTTATTTATGTTACACTTAACATCATCAGATTCAAATGTGACTTTAGAACCTATTGATTCCAGTATACATTTGTACCAAGTCATAGTTTTTCTACTGTTCAGAAGGAAACTATGGGCGTCAAGACCATTTATTATTTTTACAGTCATGAGTGTCAAATATACTCTATTTAAACCCACATTCTCCTACTCTCTCCTGTGGCTCTAAAAGCACTACACAGCTACAGATTTGGAGAGTAGTGGTAACCAGTGAGAACTTTTTCCCATAAAGTTCTACTTTGCCTTTTCACTCGGTTTTCATTTAAGTGGTCTGAAGTTCAGAGAGAGTGTATTTCTTAAGAGGAATCCTTACCAAGGTAATCATGATTTCCTCTTACAAGACATGTATCACATAACCAGTTGTCAGCAGGTAGACATGACCTGGATATTCCTTCCTTTGCAAATTCTTTAAGATTCCGCTCTGCTCAAACAGCTATTACCAATAGAGACTGCCACATGCAATTAAAGAGAACAGAAAGAAAAGAAATAGTTTTATCTATAAAGTACCATCATCTCCAAAATTACAGAGAAAATATGTTTACATGAAATGATATGAAGCACAAATGCTATTTGTCCTCCCTCAAAAAGTTTCTGAATTTTCTTTATCTAATTAGAATGTCACACTTTGAAATTCGATTCTCTCTAATGCTTTCCCTACTACAGTTGTGACTTTAAAAAGACATTTATTATGTAGTCAGCTACTACAGATGACTACCATTATTTCCCCATTCTATAGTTCAATTGCATACTCCCATACAGCATTATCACACAAGTCTTGAGCAGCACTGCAATTTCCTCAAAATTACTGGGAATTTCGGGCAAGGCTGTTTAGAATGAATTGGTATCATTTCCACAGATATACTCATATTATTGATACCGTCTTTGCTTTCCTCTCAGACATATTAGTTCCAGTCACTTATTTCCTCCACCTACTGTAGCTGCTGCTAACAATGGCTCTGATCCATCAATACGTGTGATACTGCCTATGGCACGGTAGTTTCCTAAAGGAAGGATGTGTCCCGTATTATCCCTCTAACTTCTGAAAGTGCTTTGTAAGGCCTTACAAAAGGTAGCAACAAGTAGAGATTATAAAACCATGTAAAATGACTCCGGCAAGGCACAACGTTGTTAGTGAGATCACCTTCCCCGTATTTTCAGATTGAGGAATTCTAGTACCAGGATGAGAAGACAGGATGCATATGTCAGTGGCAAACAATGAAAAAGGATTTAGAGCACTCATTAATTAATATGCACAGATTCTCTGCAATTTCTATAAATGATAGGCTGAAATATAGATCCACTGCAACACAGTGTAAAAATAATAAATAACCTACTGCCATCTGCTGCTCATAAGTCTTAGCTGTCATTTAGTCATTTGGGTTTGATTTACTTTTGTGTCTTATTTGAAGGAAACAGTAGATTTTTATTTCCAACATGCTTCCACAACATACAAAAAAACCCCACATGGAACAGTTCAACACCAGAATTTTTTAACAGAATGTGACTTTTCCCACAGCATATCAAGCTTGTTCTAGTAAAAATTATGATTGCACAACTAATACTATCATTCGTGTTTCTGAGCTTTTGAGAAATGTTTCCTAAATTTTGATAATAATTTATTCAGTAACTGAGACACAATTGCTGGAGTAGGTCTGTAGAAAAGGGATAATTTATACTGTGAAAGGCATTGCCTGGAATACACAATGTTACCAACATTATTTTTAGGCTTGGTAAATCACTTGATTTGATCTTTTCTATCTCTATGACTAAAAATTTGTCAGTTTTGCTAGTGATTTCCTTAAAAATGTATTTATAAATTATTGGATGTAAATATTTAAAATGTTGCATATTCATTTGCATGACTAAATGGAGTAATTTGATGAAAAATGTCCTTGGAAAAATTAAATTATTAACTAAGTTACAATTATGTTATAATTAATCTTGTTTATCCTAGAAGAAAAAGCAATAAAACTCTATGGTCTTCAACGTTCTTATCTGCTACATTTTTAATTAGGGAATTCTTCCATAGGAGCACAGATAACTGCACTATTAAACAATTTCTGCCAACTTATCTTATTAATTATGCTCTTGAATATAGTCCATAACTCTGGACAAATGAGCATTATTGTTTTCTTCAGTTAGTGGATTATGAGTTGCTTTCTGACCACATTTTTGAACAGCCTTGTTTTGCCATACTTTATGGTTCTTCACCATGGTGTTAATTAATACAGTGTCGCTTTTTTGAACAGACGTTATTAATATATGTCGTCTTTTGCTATAAGATGATGACGGCAAAGTAATTGCCTTAGGAGCATTTTAAACTCCTATACTTAAGGCTCATATTACTGTAGTATAAAGTATCTGCACAAACCTTTATATTATATGGGGAAAATAAGTAGAATAATCAAGAAATCCTACATACTTCTGTTGTGTTTTTAGAAGGGATTTTTGAAAGAGTTCAGTATTGGCCAAGCCCTGCTAATGTTGGGCTCAATACCTTAATCAGAATGAGAAAAATGTTAGGGCAAAAGCTTATGCTTTTCATAATCCAGTGCGAGGTTTTATTTGTGACAGTATGTGAAAATACCACTCCAGACCATGCCCTGAAATAACATAGAAAGCCTATTCTAGAAAAAAAAAAAAAAAAAAAAAAAAGGTCATCAGTGTGGGCCCAGCTTTCAGCAGATCTAACTGCTCTGTGATCATGAGAGCCAGAGCTGAAGGAAAGGATCCTTCAAAAAAAAGATACTTTGAAGCTATCGACACCAGAAAGCCTTTGAGAGAAGTTTACCTAACTCCCTTGGAGCGTTTGGACAAATAAAGTTAGGGCTTTATTTCCTGACTAGGAAATACTCGTATTCTATAATTTATTATCTCATTATTAGGAAGAAACTAGAGATTAATAACATTATTTTAGGGACTAATTTAAATATATTTCTATTAAAAACCAGAAAGCAATAGGCTTATAGTCTTATAGTACCTCCCTGTCCCCAGTAACTCTCCAAGAATTCCTAGGGTTAAGCTTTAACGTATAATATGTAGCCATATTTATATTATCTACAAATCTGTACACTACTCAATGTTTAAAGATTCTTCCTCTACAAAGGTAACAGAACCGAACAGAGGTTGAAAAATACTTTATTTTCTGAATCAACATCATATAGCCCCAAACCTCTTGCTGTCCAATGATAGAAGAGTCTGAATGCAGTAATTCTGGATAAATATTTCCAGTACATTGCTCAATGCTTCTTGAACCACCTCTCCATACTCCAAAGCCTGTAATTACTGTGTCATTCAGAAACATAAAAAGATTCATAATTACATAGTTTTGTAAAAGTTTATTATTTATGATCCATAGCCTGATGTAGATGTAGAGCTCTTATTTGAAACATGAAAACTTTTGCAATGGTGATAATTCAATGGGAAAGAAGGTTCCTTTCTCAGAATGAAAGAAAAAGATACAAAGATAGTATAAGAAAATCACAGTCACTTCATTTGCATAACAATGCATTCAGTGGCACTGATCGCATAGCTTGAAATGAAGCTAAGTAGAAGCAGAAGGATAAGAAATGTGTATAACATTTTGTACTTTACAGTGAAGGCTGCCAGCTAAGCCTAGCCACAGTGCATGAGCATCTATGAATTAAGCAGTAATATATGTCTTGATCAGCTCTTCAGGAGGTGCATCACAGTTCAGCATCTTCCTTCCTATCCTTACAAGCAAGATTAATAATGAATGGCACATTTTCTTCAGTCTTTTGGAGTAAATTGAGGACAGAAAAAATTCCAAAAAGACAAAGTCAAATTTAGTTTCCAAAACGAACACTTAATTCTCTGAAAATATAACTCTCTAATAACACCAGTAAACAATAATGGTTCGAAAAAATATTATCCCGTAATACTGAGTTAATGAACTTTCCTCTCATTTGACCAAAAGACATGACAAACAAACATTTATAAATGACAAACAGATATTTTTAATTCAGAACTTGGTAAGCGTTCTGCTACTGAAGGAAAAAATAAAGTAGGCAAAGGCTGACAGCTTCTGTCAAAAATAACCAAAGGGGTTACCATGGTTTTGCTGGAAGAAAATTCTAATGTGTAAACTTCGTAAGACTCAAAATGCACAGACTCTCTAGAAAGACCTGCAGAAATATTCCCTGATTTATTTGATACAATACCATGGTTATCCTAGTAAAAATAATCTGAAGTGGTATCAGTTTTAAATATACGTCAGTTATTTGGAAATTCCCGAATGCTTGGCTTACCCTGATGTCTTTGAAAGTCCTTCATAAACTAGCGCTCTCAAGTAAGTCTTAGTTCAATTTTTTAACTTCTACAGATGTCAGTAGCTAGATTCTGTGAGATTATGAAAACTGCAGCCCAGGGAAAATGTCAAGTCTGGATTGCTGCTTTACAATATACATTTTAACAATATTGTCATAAATGTCTGGTTAAAAAAACATCCTTAAATAAAATCAGTGAAATAGTTCTAGAAAATATTTCAGCTGGAGAAAAAATTTATAAACACTTTTATCACCCAGGGAGAGTTCAATCATGTCTTTAAGTACCTAAGACATCGCTTTTCCAAGTGTATGGAAAGCTAATTGCTAACTAAATCAATGGCAGGAAACTTCAGAAACTCTCACTGAAGAAAACATTTGCGACAAAACCTTAAATAAACCTGCTCAGAAGTTATCTATTTTTTTCCTTATCTTTTTTTCCTTTCTTCCAGAAACCAAGATGGGTACAATCTAAATGAAGCTTGCAACAAAAAGAATTTCAGGAGGTTTAAGTGCTCTATTTTATTTTGCGCTACCATTTGAAGTCTGTGGGAAACCCATTATATATTGACATATGGGAAATACTGTGTGATTTCGAAAGGTGAGATTGAAGAAAGAATTAAACAATAAATGAAAAGCAATTTAATTGGTGTCTAATAACAAGGATATATACTACAAACCTAGAAGCCAAAAACCAGTAGAGGAATAGAAAGGTTTGCTCATGATCCGCCTGTTAATAACCTGTTAATAATGATAGAAAAAATGTTGAACACTGTGCTCAGCTCTGGTTGAAGGTTTAGAGAAAAGATCAAACTCAGAAGGTTGAAAAAGACCTGCTAGGATGTCCAGGGGAATTAGATCACAGGATACAGGAGAAGAGTGAGAAAATAAAAGGTTTACTTGTCATAATTGGAAAATTGAGATAAAATCAGAGAAAAATCCTCTGTACAGGTACCTCAGAAGGCAAAACGCCCAGCATTTGCTCAAGGACAAATAAGAACGCATTGATGGTGGTATTTAAGCTTGGAATTATGTAAATGTTCCCAACAAAACAGCAATTTTTTAAGGAAGGCTAGCGGAAAATTCCTCTGTGTTCAAGAGTAGATACCAATATTTTTATGATAGATTATACAGCATGAGAAGTGACCAAATTCTCTGCTTCAGGAGATATTTCAAACCCTATATTTTTACAGAGTACATTTTACAGTTCAGTTTACTAAAGTATTTTAGCTTTTACCCACTTGCGCGCTATCAAACTCATTGCCATCCTCTGATCTGTTAAACCAAAGATGATACGAGTTAGAGAGTCCAAATACTGGCAATCAAAGTGGGCTCTGCCACAACTGGTGGTCAATTCATTCCACAAATTGACCTTGAAGAAAACAATGAATTTCTTTCTTGGGCACAGGGCAATGCTAATTTATTTCCAAGTATTTAGTTAAGAGAAGTGCTAATGAAATGCAGTGGATATAGCTTTGACAGCTATTGTTATTGTCATAGTTACTCAGCATTTCTTCTGAAGGACAGATATTTATTAAATAAGATAGGCAGAAAACAAACGTTAAAGCTGTATAAATGTCCAAACAGAGGGAGTCAATCTTTATTCAAGGCTCCACTATTCAAAATTAAGCAAGTTGATTAAGTAAATTGATTAATCATTGATTCAACATGAACTTGATGAAGTCCTTTGTCAGAGCCATCTAGATTACCTAAATTTTAAACATGATGTATAATAAATTGAAAGTAATGCAACAGAGCAGGGTTGGAGTGTAGGAATTAGTGAGCATGCATAATGGCTTGTCCTGCAGGAATACTCCGTCCTACCGTCTGAGAAGCAGACAATGTCACGTGACTTTATATCCTAAAGTAACGATGTCTAGCAATATTTTGAAATGTACTTTTTTTAGAGTCCCGTCACCCTGCTTACAGCAAGCTAACAAACAAGACGTCTGAGTATCTTGCTTGCAACTTTCCATTACTCCTCGTCTCTGTGTTACTACTTAATGGTTATTGTACCCTGAAGCTGGTTGGATCAATTAGTACAGATTTTTTTTTTATCTCTTGACAACTTTGAGGTGCTCTTTTGAAAACTGCTTGGTTGTCCAAGATTTTAATCTTTGTATTGATGACCCATCTGCTTAGGGAGTTTTCAGTTGTCTCAAAGCACTAAAACACTGAGCTTTTTTCCCAGCTCATTAACTTTTCTGTTCACAGGCACAGCCCAATAGAGATTAGTACAAACATATTAGGTTTCACCTCTTTTTGCCACTCCCACTTTATTTTTTTTTTCTTTTTCCTCACAGAAATGTCATATCAGTCATTTTTTATTTGTTTCCATTCTACTTCAAATTATCCTTTTCTCAAACAGATTTTAACTGCCTGTTGGTCCAGTAGACAGTGCTCTCTACTACACACACCTGCTTCTCACTGAATTGTAATTGTAATTCACGTCTCAGACTGTCAGGATTTAATATAGATAATGTATGTTAATATTTTTTTTCTTTATTCTAACATTATTCTCTTATATATGTATACACCTTCATTGTTTTGGGAACTTGGGAGCTGATGCTGAATCACCTGATTTCAGTGAAGCTCCTTGAAGTCTTAAGAGATCTATTTTTGCCAAGATTAATTCTAGCTGGGTCATATGGTTAATCTTTGGAATAAGATTATTATTAAAACAAAATTCTGTCTCCATTTTTCCCTTAACTTGGTAGAGAAAAACATGTAGAGCTTGTAAAATGGTGTGGTATCCTTGGGAATACATTTCTATTAGGGTTCTCAAAGAGTTGTTTAGATACTGTTATGAATTTATTAACTGATTGCATTGTCTTCATGTTCGCCCTCAAGCTGAAATTCTACAGTTATCTGCAATGAGCATATTTTGGCTCACCCAACGGCTCAAGTGAGGCAGCCAGTTCCCCTGATGGGGAATCTTAGGAATGAAAATGGTCTCTGGCTCATACTGGACCTCAGACTCAAGGGAGCGATCCAACCTACTGTGAGAGCTTGGAAAGAATTATCAGACAGCAGTACATACGAACATGTATATACTAAACTCAACAAAAGGTATTTCTGAATTACTTAGGAAAAGGGAGAGACCCTGGAATTTAGAAAAGTTGTATAACAGATCCTCCATTTCATTTTCTTTATGATAAACAACTGCTGCTTAAGTTCTGAAGCATGAGATTCAACGGTTGTTCTTTTTCAAAACATAGGTTCTGATATAGTACAACAGACACTTTTGTGAATAAAGGAGCACATATTTTTTCATCATCAGATCTTTGCTTTAACTTACAGTAATGGCATGCATAATGTCTTATATACAAATTGTTCTTAATAATTACTTGCAAAAGAAAATTATAAAACCAAAAAGTATTGCAGATTTATTCTCAAGTACTCAATACTACTCTGCTTGTCATTTTGCACTTTTTAAAACTGTAACTTTGTCCATTATTGGTAAGAATAAGCATCTGCATGAAGACTGATTAAGTTTCATATGCTAACCACGTGATGCAAAGTAAATTGTCATCACAAAACACCAGAAAGGATGTTCTGGGGAATGTAGAGTGGAAAAGCAGCTAAAGAACTAACCATTACCCATCCCTCTCAATTGTACAATCGTACAATTACTTTTGGGGTAATTTTTGAATTATAATTTCTCTTTTTTTCTGCATTTCATCAAACCATCTGCCTTATGTGAATTTGAAAAGACATATCAATGTTTCCAGATGAAATCAGTGAGTGTGACTTGAACAATATTGTGAGCGGATTGACCCTAACTAGCCACCCAGTGCCCACCAAAGCCATCCTATCACTTTCCTCCTTGGATGGACAGGGAAGAAAATATTATGAAAGGCTTGTGGTTAGAGATAAGGACAGAGAGATCATTCAACAATTTCTATCACAGGCAAAACAGGCTTGACCTGGGGAAATGTTTAATTTGTTACCAATCAAATCAGAGTAAGATAATACGAAATAAAAAGTAAATCTTAAAACACCTTCCCCCCACCATTCCCTTACTCTCAGGCTCAACTTCACTCCCCACTTCTCTACCTCCTCTCTCTAGCAGTGCAGTGGAAGAGAGGTTGCGATGAATACATCACACATTGTCTTTATCACTTCTTTTCCCCTACACTCTTCCCTTGCTCCAGCGTAGGTCCCCCCCATGGGGTGCAGCCCTTCAGGCACAGGCTGCTCCGGTGTGGGTGCTCCATGGGGTCACAAGTCCTGCCAGCAAACCTGCTCCAGTGTGGGCTCCTCTCTCCATGGGGACACAGGTCCTGCCAGGAGCCTGCTCCAGCGCAGGTTTCCCACAGAAATCCTTTCAGACTCTAGGGTTAATTTTTAGAACTATCAGTTAAAGACAGAAAAAAAAAAAAAACAAAACCACACTCTAGGACTGCGCTGCCTACTTTATTCAGACCTCAGTGCCATTTTCACAGACACATATTCAGGTGTATCCATTCTTCCACTGTCTGAAGTACAGAAAATGGGTGATGCTCACCTACCACACAATGTGGAGGAGTTGGACAAGATCCTGCCACTGTTCACAAATGTAAGTAAAAGGTCTTGCAGTTAAAAGCAGAGTTAAGGTAAACAAAAAAATGTAAACAAATCTGCTTCACACAACCACCGTGAGGTGTTCCCAGTATGGTGTAACTACAGTACAGATTCACAGCATCTGACTTAGGAAGCTAGTCTTGTTCAGCTCTCCCTAAAGATGTAGTGATGAGACATGAGCTCCTACAAAGGTGATTTTGAATATTCTGCTCTAAACAGCTCTCTAAAGCATCTCTGTTCACTCTCTGGCTATTATTTTAGATACCAGCTGCCTTGTGTGTTGCTCTTTTCTCATGGCAGATGACAATGTAATCAGTAAGCCTTTGCTTGTTATGACTCAGTGAGATGAAGCATTTGGCAAAATAACATTTCTAGCACAGAGTCACTATTCATGAAACCGTTCCTCACTGATACCTATCTGTATTGGAATTAGGTCTTTGCATGGGGGGAAATAGCTTTGGACAAGCGAAGGAAGTAAAACAGCTCTACTTTCTCTTGACGGTCTTTAGTTGTGATATTATCCCACTTTCACCACCACTTTTATGCAGCCCTTGTGCTCTGCTTTCTCCACTGGTGTTTAAGACAACTGAGTTACAATCTTATCCTTTTCTTCACTATTGGAGAAAATACCCCATTTGGTACTTCGCTTTGCACCTTCTCTTAAACAAAAGCAAAGCAAAGCAAAATAACTCCAAAAGCTCCTAGCAGACCATTGCTACGGTCCTTGTTCTTTTAGAATGTGGGATTTTTTTTTTAATTTTTTTTTTTATTTTTGTCACAGGGCGGGCAAGAGACTTAGGCAACATGAAGAATAGGTCGACCATCTTTGAGAAGGAAGGACTATAGCATTATCCTTTCATTTGGGATTCAGAGAGGGAAAGTGAGAAGCAGTGACTGCTAAGAGAGTGGCACTCCAGAGTACCTGTGTGTACCCAGAGCATGTGTTCAAAGCAGGCTTTGGCTGCACGCGGGTGTACAGGTCAGAATAAGTAATGTCTTGGCCGTGCTTTAACAACAAGGGAAAGAGATAGCAATCCTGTTGGGAACGAAGACAGAAAGTCTCGTTGCTGTTCTTGCTGACTTCCTTTTATTATTTTCTTTCAGGATCACCATGACCTCGATTGTGTGTGGAGTTCATAATAATGCTTCAGGCTCACCGCACGTTCCTGGAGGGAAATAGAATTTCCTGCTGGTTGCAGAGGATGCTCACTGAATGCAGTTGTACTTTCCCTCTCACAGTTTTGCTGCCTATTTTCAGCCTTCTTTGCACTTCCAGCATTCAAAAAGACCCGTAAGTTTTGACACACATGGGGAAAACATGTTTATTTAAATCTTGATTTTATACATTTACTGAGTGAATAAATAGCTAATGAGAAAGCAAAGGTAATTCTACCTTCTTGTTTTGAAGAATTTTCTTGTTCTTTTATGATATATGAAACACTATTGCATTTATTAATTCATTTTATTAATCGTTAAAGCCAGAAGATAAACTAAGCTCTTATAGTCTCACTAAATAGCATTTCACATTGTTACTAGGCTAGATGGACCACTAACCTCACCAAGAGGAAAAATTCTTATGTTCTTAAATCCTTTGGATTTGGATTTTTCTTAACTCCAGGAGAGAACTAATGGGAATTATAATTAAAAAAAAAAAAAAAAAGTGCATGAGTATTTTTTTCACTGGTATGTTAATAGTTTTATAAATTAAACAAGATTTAGAGACATATATATATATATTCACCTGTAAACTACTGACATGTTAATCAAATGCCTTTTTATATGGGGCATTCCTAAAACAAGAGAAAACAGTAGAGATATCTATCTTGAAAATAGAAATAAGTTTACCTCAAAATCCAAAAAGCAATATGACTGAACTACCTGGAAAAGAGTTTTTTCAAAACATGACTATTGGCTGGTATGACAAGCTCGACTGGGACCCAGGTGGTTTTTTGCAACCCTGAGTATGTCCACACACCGTTAAACACCTTATGAAGTGCAGTTGTCACAGGGTAGCCACCACTACCCTGTTACTCCAGAAAATGGCATGCCCAGGGTGGGCTGTCTTATGTGAGATAGCTCACTTGGAAGTTTTTTTCCTGCTCCTTTGAATGAATTGTTGCAAAATGGGGCTATTAACACCGTGCTCATATTTATGTAATATAATGTGTATTACTATAATGACTATAATGAACACTCTACTAAACCTAAATGAATAACTGCCTTTGATTCAACTTAACGGTCATTTTGCTTTATCACAATTTGGAGAGGATCCTATTTGGTGTTGTTGATTGTGACCATCAACAAGAGTCAAACACTAGGAACATTTGGAAATCTGTGTGTACAAACTGTGTGACCATCTGCTTGCTTAACTGATATGAGAAGACACTAATTATATGAGAAAAGAGCCAGTTTGCTGCCTGAGAAATCATGAAAATGTGTGCACATCATAGATATACAAATGCTAGCTCATATTTTGGAAAAGCATTTTAGGCAGCATGATTTTGAAGTGGTAGATATACCCCAGGTCCGCTGCAAGCATGAGGGGTCAGTCACCAGTCTCACTTCTTATGTTCTGTGGAGTTCCAAAAATACTCAGCTATAATTTTTCAGCTATACTTTTATTTATATAGGGGTCCCTTCATCTTCCTCCAGTCTCTGGCCTGTTCCCTCACCACACAAGCCAGCAGCACATATAAGAACTGTTTTTCTTGATGTTTTATGAAAGCGCTTGGCTTTCATTTACTGTACATCCTCTCCGAACCATAGAGAGAATCACTCATTGCTCCATCCACCTTAAAGGACAATATTATATTCAGATCCCAGTAGAGGAAGAAGGTATCTCAAATCCTCCTGAGCTGGATATGTTTACAAGTATTTAATAATCTCCAACATATATTTTTTCCCTAATACTCACTATGTCTTCTTAAACTCATAAGAGGGATGGTTCTTATACCCAGATTTTTAAAGATTTTCTGATTCAAAAGCCCTAAGAAGTTATTTCTGATTATAATAAAATTTTCATAAATGTGATGCTACATATAATCTTTCAAATATGGATTACTTTGAGATTGACAAACTCAATAAAGGATGTTGACTGGGTTGTACTGTAAGTGTGCCAGAAACTTCAGCAGCTTCTTTTCCTTCTCAGACAACAGATACAAGCACACAGCCAGCTGCTGGCAAGATTCTGAGATTTCATGTTTCATTCTTTGAACAGTGTTGAAGGTATAATGTTCTTTTCTAAAGAATATCAGCTTTATCAGCTGAGTATTGCTGTATTAGGTGGTATCTGCATTTTGTTTTTATGATTTCCAGACGATTATCTTCATGCTAGATTAAGGATTACCTCATAAGAATAGCATAAATTTTTGAAGAATGAAGTGTTTATAGTGACTTCTAGGACCTATTTCTAGAAATCATTTCAATGGATACATCATCAGCCATTTTAAACATCTAATATATTTGAGATACAGGATCCTGTTTATTCTGTGTGGATTATACTCCAGCCTCAGAGGACAGAGTACTGGAGTGGAGATTGAAACATAGAAATCTTTATTCCTGTAGGACATAGAGTGAGACTTCAGACTTTACATGTGTCTGTACAGCATACAGCTTTATTAGAGTTAAGCCTCAGTTAAAAAGGAACCAAGAAACTGGGCCAGAGGTATAGGCTCTACAGCAGTATACTATTCTACTCAGTATACTACTGAGATTCCAAGAAAAATGGGCAGTTTATGTATTTTGCAAAGTGTGGTGCACAAATTCTCTCCTGTAATCCAATGCAGAAATGCACTTCTGTTTGGAAAATCATCAGTAATATCCCTGACACGGGATGATCTCCACGTTTGGGAAATGTTCTAGTTTTTATAACTCTGTTGGTGAAAATCAAATAGGCAAAGTCTGAGACAGATTCAGGAAGAAACTGGTAACATCCTGCCGGTTTGGTCTACCTACTGTGTGTTTTATTAAGAAATCCACATCTGTTGGATGCAGACAGAGGGAAATGGAATTGCAAGTGTGGTCTAAAACAACAGTGGAGTTGTTTACTGATCTGTGGCTCTGATGAAGATTGAGAATCAAAGAATAGTGAGATTATTACCATGCAGTGATGAAACAAACCTTGCCCCACTCCTTCATTTCACAGTCACATCCATGAAAGAGGTTCTGCCAGAACAGGGTGCTATCAGAAATCTGACTTGTTCCGCCTCCTACAGTTTACAGCATTTGTTGATCAGCCAACAGTGTTCCTGCAGAGGAGTTTGTCAGACGGTTATGGAGCAGGCTTGCGCTCAGTAGCGAGGATTGATAGAGTAACAAGAGTAGGCTATATGTGAAAAAGTTTCATGAAATATGCAAGACCTATCATGGTACATATGTGCCCATCATCTCTCCTTGAATGGTGCTGATGAGGAAAACGCCAGTGAGAGCGGACGAGAGGGGATATCTGTTGACTGCCATGATCAACTGTGAGCAGGATGTGAGAAGCCGGAGAGTTTCCAAAACCTGGCTGATCCGCCTGTGCCCTGGCTGATGAAGTACGATCCTGATGTGAGAGCACCTGGCAGAAGGAGGTTTAATTGCACACTAAGCTGCAATTAATTGCAGGATGGTTGTAAAATGTGCATTTGGGCATTTACAGGCAACTTGATCCTGCTTACACAACTGACTGGATGCAAAAGGGTGGAATTGCCATGTGTTGCAGGGGACTCCTCTGCACCGCATAACATTTGCTAGGAAGAGGCGGTGAGCATTTCTCAGGGGTGGGTTGATGCCAGTGTTCATTTACACAGAAAGAGAAGGCAGCCAGAAAATGCACCTGTGATAACAGGGTCTGACTCCAAGAAAGCAAAAGAAATAATGGGATGCTGTATGTGCCCACACTCTTGTTTTGCAGAGCAAATTATCATAACAATGTAAAATGTTGGCCAGGGAGGAGCTGTCATAATGGATAATGCAACTTCAGCAATGTACCCCCGACGTCACAGATTGATTTTGGTGTTTTTTTGTTTGGTGGTTTTTTCTCTCCTTTTTTTACTTTTATTTTTAATAGGGCTGAAGTAGTCAAATGTATGTGAGAATTTATTAAGGCAGAATTTTATTTTAATTGATGTTTCCTTAGGATTTCTGAGTCATAAAATATCAACAGTTTACATTCACATAGAGACTAAACAATCACAAGGAAAAAAAGCAAAACAAGCACTTCTCATCTGAATCCCTTCCTAATGCATCCTGAAAAAATAAAATTAAACAAATGCATAGAATAAACAGGATATGCAGGCAAATCTTTCAACCAGCTGAGCAACAAAGGGCAGCAACAGATTGGGAGGAGGGAATATAATTTGCAAAACTGGGGTATTAAAATTATTGCATGTCTTGACTAAATACAAATCCTACAAGAGGTCTCTCCATGCTTTTGTCGTAATGAATGCATGTGGTTCTAGATATGCTCTTCCTCCCTTTTATTCTGCACTTTTCATACCTGAAGGAGTACCCGTGGTTTATGTTCAGGGCGGTGCTGGGCTGACCTTGCCTGTCGGGTAGCTGCTCCATCACCTCCCCGTGCTGAGTTTGCTGTTTACATTGCAGCTTTCTGTCTTACTCCCTCACGGCAACAATGTGCTAATAATAGCTCACCTTCTTCATCTACCTGATGTTCTCCAGAAACTTATTTGTTTTGCTGGGAAACTCCCTCTAACGTTGCAGCAGTTAGTTTCTGGCTGGTTTTCTTTTTTCCTGATGATTCCCACATCTCTTGCAGGCAGCTGATAGGACTCTCCCCTAGGCAAGAGGTCCCTGAAAGCAAAGAGATGGTGTTTATTTTTCTCCCTATCAAGAGGAAAAAAAATAAAATACTGAAGAGTCTTATATCCCTCCTGAAGCATTCTCAGAGGATGTTTCTTTTTTAGCTATGGTGCAAGAAAAGACATTTGAGGGTGCGGGGAAGTGACTTCTTTACCCACATTTGCATATATATTTGTGCCATCATACCATAACAATCTTTGCTTTACGGGTTTCCAGGGACATGTCAAAATAAACTGGTTTTTTTCATGATGAGAAGCGATATGTGTTGCACAGGGACATCAGAAAAACATTTTGACTGCACATTGTGGTACCTACGCACTGGAAATAAATAAAGAATAAAGGTCTGGCTGTCAGTCCTTCCACAGCTTTCCCTCAACCCATAAGCCTGCTTTTTATTGCTGTGAAAGCAAGGTAACAGAGGAAGAGAGCACACTTTTCCTTTCCCCTTCCCAACACAGTATCACATAGGAGCCTTACAGATCTCATTATTTAAAAAAAGCCTCTTTGACCATGAGTAGAAAAAAATCTTGTATCCTATTTCATGCTTTTAAGACTTTTTACAGGTCATTGGGTTGGCCCAGAAATCCCCCCAGACACCTGATAACAAACACTGGGAATCATAGCTTGCAAGTAAGTAATTTGACCACTTGACCATAAAAGTATTTATATTCAAGTAGTCAAAGAAAATGAACTTTTTCTTGAAAAAGTCTCTTTTACAGAAGCTTTGCTCTTCATACAAATACACAGTCTTGCCCTAAGGATTATGGAGGCATTTGTTGGAGCTCTCAGTAAGAGGTTTTACTTTACAGGGGAGGTGCAACTGCATTCCCAGTCCTGCGATCAGCATTTCTTATTGCTTAAATAGAGTGGCTTGTTGCCAGTCTTTCTTTAGCAGCTTTTCTGAATTATACTTTACTACGTTTTCTCCAATAGTGACAGTGAGTGCCACAAGACTGCTAGAGGGTGGACATCAATTTCTAGCAGGCCAGCAGGAATGCATAAGCTGTTTTCTTGTTGCTGACAAGACAGCCTGGGAGGAGAAATTCTTAGCTTAGGGCTACAGCCCTGTCTGTGCCTGCCTGGACAGTATTTAAATACCTTCTGACTGGGTTTTGCTACATAGAGGGAGGAATGTTTCAAGACATAAAATTTAATTTATTTGCACTTTCTGAATGGGGAGCGTTGGGCTAAAAATTGCTCCAGAACAATTTAAAAACTTAACAGGCTTCATTAAATACATCTTTTAGAGGTGTCGTCTTTTTTTTTTTTTTTTTTTTTTTTTTTAATATCAAACAATTACCTGAAATATTATATCTTGATTTAAGAGATGTACATTCCTCACTGGCAGTATTCTGAGCTGATTATTTGAGTCATGCAGCATTTAGCACATTTCTACTAACTTAGTTCATTTCTGTTCTTTATCTTCTGGAATTTATTCTAGGTCGACAAGTGGAATGAACATTTTTTCCCCACCAGAATGTTTACTGAACTATAACATGAACAGCCACACACACTGTAGCTGTGAATGAATTAATTTTATTTTTCCACCCTCTCTTCTGTACCAGTTTTGACAAGCAATTCATTATTTGATCTTCAACTTAGCCCCCAAATCTGTTATTTTGGTAGAATACCTGTCTTCTTTAAAGTAGGAAAAAAAAGTCACAAATAACTTTGAGATGCCCTACCATTTACACATTATTTGCAGACACAGAGGCAATATATGTTCTATTTTCAGGAGGAAAAAAAACAAAAAACAAAAAACAAACAGTTTTCACCTCTAGCTGGCCAGGCAGTTAAAAAATATATATAATCTGACTTGCTTTATGTAGTAAGAACATAAGGGCAAATTCATTTTTGAGTTTACATGTGTACAAGCAAAACTCTTGTTCCACACAGAAAAATTACCTGGTATTTATTCTGGAGATTTCCTTGTTTTGAGCAATTTGAATAGTACTTTTTGGAACAAATTGACTTTTAAAAATGTAGTGTGTAAAAGAAATAAAGGCCATCCCAGAGAAAACATCTTATAAGGAAATAGGAAGGATTGAGATCCAGAATAAATTCGTAACAGCATTCTCTCCTTGTTTCAGAAGACAACTTTTCCCTTTCCAAATCTCCATATTGTATTGCATGTGAAAGTCAACTCTGCTTTTTTAATGTATCTTTATATGCTTCTACAAATATTTTCTATTGCTTATTTTGACTATATAAATTGGAATGCAACTGAACACAGCTTGTCCAATTATCCATAAAGAACCCTGTATATTTAAGGACTCGAAAGCCTCATAAGGGCAGTTCTTTAAGGAAAAGTCTGAAACAGAAAGCATTTTCCATGACCAAGGGAGGCAGTCATAGAAACATATTTGAAAATCTTGCTGGGATTCATAAGTGGGCATTTAAACATCAAAGAAATATGTGTTGTTGAGAACAGATAAGGTGCTTTTTAATTGAAGATACCCATTTATAAAACAAAATTACTCAAACTAGTAACTGCAAGATTCACAGTGGACAAATGAATGAAGAAGGAATCTGCAGCTTTACTAACGAGGCAAAAATGGCTAATTAAGTGCCAGAGACACTTTTGGAGATTTAGATATAAATCTCAAGAACAGATAAACATCTTTGAGCTTTCCTTTATAGATAGGCATCTAAATTCCCTCTTCAAGTGAAAAATAAAAAAAAAAATACAGCCCTTTCTTTGAAAAGGATGATGTGTAGTTCCTTTAGTATATAATATTCCATTTTTACAGGAGTAAGAAAAAATATTTCAGTTGAAGAGAGAACTGTGTGGCTTCAACTAATATGCGACTAGCTCTAAAATATGTGGAGTCCTTCACAGGAGAAAGGATTGCTTCCCAGAATAAAGCCTCTTGCTTCCTTAGAGGTGGGATTTAAACCCAAGATTTCTGTATTGAAGTGCTCTAACACCAGTCTACTGTGTAAAAAGAGGATTCTCCTGTCTTTTGAGCAGGACTGAACACCCACAAAGCATCTCCATCAGACAAATATCTTCAAGGAAGAAAAAAATAAAAACAACAAAAAAACCCCACAACATTCATAACTCTTACTCAAGTGTAAGCATGAATTAAGTAAGTGTGTAATTAACTCCTACCCACAATATCACTGTATCTAACGCAGAGCCAAGTCTAAACCAATTAGTCTTGTTAAGAGGCAGAGTACATTACCTCTAAAAGTGGAGTTAATACTGCTTCTTGATATGCTTTTACTCCATGCACATATGCTAGATCCCAGAGCTGGCTGAGGGATCACTACATTACCCAACAAACACAAGCACATCCCAAATTCTCCTTGTGATACTGGTCCAATAAACCAGTCCACTTTATGTAATTGAAACAACCTTTTGTGGAAGAAACAGAGGAAAAAGTATCTAACTACTCTAAGCATCCTGCAGTCATCTATTTGAAAAAAGGGTAAAAAGTCCAAGTACCAACCACGTCCCACCCATGCAACATACAAACGGTTTCTGTAAATCTTTTTGAAGAAAAGAAAGGGAATGCACTGTGTAAGTTACAGAATAATTTTCTTAAAATTGCAATAGTGCTTTCCATTTCATTGAGACAATTAAGCTAAAATTAGGAAAGAAATATCTGTAATTGTGTGTAAGACACCGTAACAAGAGGCAATTCATTTCACCACACAGACTTGTTGAAAGCAATACTCTAAGATGAAATAAGGTGGTACACAGCAAATAACAGGAAATCTTTCTAAATGAAATATTTCTGAATGCTGGAGAACTATTAGCTCATTGTTATCTCTGAAGTTCAAAATGCGCTAACCACTTTGCCACACAGACAAGAAAAGTCCCACTATTTAAAAACCTTAAAGCTGTTGAGTCCAACTCCCTGCTCCTCACTGGACTGTCTAAAACTAAACCAGATGGCTAGGAGTGTGGTCTAGATGCTCCTTGAACTCTGCCAGGCTTGGTGCTGTGGCCACCTCCCAGAGGAGCCTGTTCCGGTGACCAACCACCCCCTCAATGAAGAACCTTTTCCTGATGTGCAACCTGAACTTCTCCTGACACAGCTTAATTCCATTTCCTCGTGTCCTATCGCTGGTCACCAGAGAGAGGAGATCAGCACCTGCTCCTCTGCTGCCCGCCTTGAGGAAGGTGTGGATTGTGATGAGGTCACCCATCAGCAATGAGGTCACCCCTCAGCTTTTTCCAAGCTGAACGAACCATGTGAGCTCAGTCACTCCTAGTAAGACTGGCCCTCAGGGACTTTCACCATGTTGGTCACCCTCCTCTGGACACACTCTAATAGTCTGATCTCCTTCTCATATCGAGGCACCCAAGACTGCACACCGTACTTGAGGTGGGGTTGCCCCAGTGCAGCGTAGAGTGGGACGATCTCCTTTCTTGGCTGGCTAGCTGCGCTGTCCTCGATACCTCCAAGGACATGGTTGGTCCTTCTGGCTGCCAGGGCACACTGTTGACCCATATTCAACTTGCCATCCACACAAACCCCCCAGATCTCTTTCGGCAGGACTACTCTCCAGCCTCTCATCTCCCAGTTTGTATGTGTGGCCAGGATTACTCTATCTCAGGTGCAGAATCTGGCAACTGCTCCTGTTAAATTTCATATGTTTGGTGACTGCCCAGTGTTCTAGTTTACCCGCTCTAATATTTGTGCACATTTATTTTAAGCTTCTTTAAATTTTCTTTCTAAATTTCACTTCTGTAGTAGGTAGTATAGCTATTTTGCCTCCAATAGTTCTAAGAAAAACATTTTCAGCTGCAGTAAAAACCTTTCTTATTTCATGAATAAGTACACTTTTAGCCATTTTATTTTTCCTTTCTGCTTCTCCAAAGCTGAGTCTCAAAAAATTTATTTCCTCTTTCATGCTTTGACAGAAAGTTACTTTAACAGCATGGAGCCAGCACCATCAAGTTTATCACCAGCAGAGGAACACCGGACCCCTCAGGCCTGCAAGCACAGCAGCACAGCTCGGTGCCAGCTGCAGCAGCAGCCAGCCCAGCATGTGACTAAAACCACCCAGTGCTTGCCAGATGTGGTCACAGCCTCAGCACTGAGAAAAGCAGCAGTTGGTGTTGGTGCAGCTCAACTCAGAAAGTGATTTATTTTGAGGCCACCGCTGAGGCTGAGCTAGGTGGGATGCCACTGTGGCTCTTGTTCATCACAGGAATGGGGTGAATAGGCTAGCACAGCTGCAAAGATTTCACCAGCTTCCCATGTGTGACAAAGTTCCACCTGACAGTGCAGGGCAGAGGCAGAGCATCTGTGGGAAAGTGTCATTTCATTAAAAAGAATGAGCTGAATATGTGCTCATTTTTTTTTAATTTAAAATTTAATCTGTAATAGATATATCTTACAAAGTTACATCTCTTAAATATTTACTCGCTGCAAACAATGTAGTTTCCTTTCTGATGGATTTTATTGTTAAGACTTTTAGAAATCAGTCACTGCCACTGAGTTCATCACAAGATGCAACTTACTGATACACAACGGTGGCTATAAGTCAAATGTTGAAGTCAATATAAGTTCACAAAAATCACTGTCTGTAGTACTCTATAGATTAGATCTAGTAGAATGTAAGTAAGGATATCTAATACGTGTCCATACACTAAAATGCTTTCAGAAAAAAAAAAAAAAAAAAAAAAGGCAAAAAAAACTGTCTTCTCTTTCTGATCCATATGCAGCTGCCAGTATGAGCAGATATGTCTGCTGTCAACCCTGAAGACAAACAAATTTGTATTTGTTGATAAGGGCAAAACCATATCCAAAGCTACTGACCCTCAATCCCAAAAGTAAAGCAGGACTGAGCTTGGATGCTTCCTCAGCACAGCAGAGGCCAGCTAGAGTGGAGAAAGGGGCAGCCTGTGTTCCCATGGTGGCATCTCACAGTGTTCAAAGCAAAGTTCAGAAAATGTGCAACCGCTGAGATACAGGTATTCATCAACGTCAAACACAGTAGCTGGCCTATTTATATTTCCCAATTAATAAGAGTGAATTGTTGTAGCCTGTCCCTGAGAGACAGCGAAATGGGTCCTGGAAATGAGGTTTACATCTTGGTGCACCTGCCTGGCTAGATGCATCTGTTAGAAAGCTTTCCCAGTCAGTGCTGGTGCATGAATTATTAACAGGGGCTACCAAGAGGATGACCTTCATATGGTGAGTGTCAGCAGCCTAGGATAAGCACGCATCTCTGCTCCACCTCTTAATTATTTTATTTATCCAGGTGGATAAAATCTATTATAAAATGCGTACAAACCCATTTTTTTCTTGTTGGCTTTTGTACATTTATCCAGGTAGATAAATAAGGTAGAAAATAAATAAGGTAGGTAATAAATAAGGTAGAAAATCAGAAAGATCCCTTTTTTTTTTCACAGGAACTGGTAGAGTTCAGAAGATGAGAAATTCAAAACTTACTAGGTTCATGGAAATACCGGTCATCATCTCCTCAGTAACCCTCACACCACAACCTTTTCCACAGATGCTATCCCCATAACTGCAGAGCAGGCAGCAAGGAGCCCCTCCACAAGTCACCAGAGACACCCTTACAGACACAGCCAAAGAGCCCTTCTCTCCCACCAAAGGTATGAATGTCTCAGTTGCAAGCAGAATACCCTTCTGCAAAATACTGGTTACCACACTCATAATACGTAGCTCTTACCCGCTGCTGAAAAGATTCAATCATCTGAAGGTGTTTTGCTGTGGAACAGCTTCCCATCCTCATCCTCCCCTAAAACATAACCATTCTGCTTCAAGCCACCATGCATCGCTCTCCCTGCAGTAGATCAGTTGACAGCTGCTGATCAGTCTCTTCACAGATAACCTGTGATTCCTATATTCTAACCCAAACTGCACTAAAGACTAAGAGATTTCCAACTATTCTGCAGCAACCTAAACTCTTAAAATGGAGAGATATAAAACATGGTTTCTTCTACTCCTGCTCTTGTAAAGGCAAGGCTGTCTTTGGATCGCCCTGCCTTTGCTCCACTGCTGCTGTTGATCAGATCCTGAAAATGCCTACCAGTGAGCACTTCTCCAGAGCAAAGCAAAGCAGGCATGTACCTCAAAAACACAACCATCTGGGTCAGTTCTGCAAAAGTAGGACACTTTGAAGTTAATTCAGAGGCTTTCAGAGTTTAGCAGACTACACTCATGAACTTTCTATGGCACATTACATGTTCAGACTCAGGTAACACCATGCACCAGTTTAGTTGTAAGTGCTGTTGGGTCTACTTAAAAATAATAGCTCCTGACCTGCTGAACTGAAAGAAAAAGCTTTGAAAAACAGTGGGACAATCTACACTTAAAAAAAAATTTCTGCTAGTGATCAGTCTGCAGAAGACTTCCAGGAAATTACTCATGCATAAATTACAAGAAAAAGGTTGAAAGAAACATTTTCAAAAATGCTTTGAAATTGTCAGACTTCAACAGAACAAAGAAAAAATTATGTAATATAAAGTCTTGATAGGTGAAAACCTTTTCACCTATCATTAGCCATTCCATAGTAAGATGCATTAACATTTTTAGTTTAGTCTTCCAGTTAAATAAAATGGTTTTTAAGGGCTCAGTGTTAACTCTTGATTTGTGTTCCTCAGGACTGACTCTATTTGCCAGGGAATTCAACCAGTACAAAACAGGGAGATAATTCTTTCTTCCACATACAATGAAAAGTTCTTGCACTTTGTAAGAGTTCATCAAAGCCACTGTAGATAAAGATCCTAATTTGTATCCATATATTTGGCTTTGTTCATTGTCCATCCCATAACTCTATCCAAAAGAACAGCTGTAGATAAAAACTTCTTTTTTAAGTTGATTTTGATGAAGCAGATCAGAAAGCAACTTACTGTTGCAAAATACCAGGAGCTGTTACTTACAGAAGGACATTACTTCTGGAATTTAAAAAAAAAATTTTTTTTTTTTGTCTTTAAAATGATAGTATAGAATTATAATGACAGGATAATAACTTCTAAATTTTAAGAGTCCTACATATAGAGAAAATAAACTAAGTACTTGGAAACATTAAAAAACACCCTGGTGGCCAGATGTGTGACAAAAAGCATTAATGTGAAATATATGTGGTAATTATAATATGTAACTATAGGCAACAATTTCTTTTTAAAAAGTTGTGGCTTTTATAGATCAAGTCCTGATAATTTTCTTAAATCTTTGAGAAATGTTGCGATCTACTGCTTCACCTAAACAAACAGATTTTCACTTAATCATTCTGGCTGTAAAGAACGCTATGACTTTGTGGTTGAAATAATACATCAGGTTCATTTTTCCAGGTATTTTAACCAATAAAATGGTAGCCTCAGATATGATCGTTAGTTTTGCCATTTTTATATATACAGTTCCAAACATTCTTAGCTTAAACAGAAGGAAGTATATATCCAAACAAAATTAAATTTTCCAAAGTAGAGTCAGTGATAAAACTGTTATATCCTGTGCCAAACTCAGTTAAGTAAATGAACACTCTCAATCTTAATTCTCAACATTTACTAGACCTGTTGGCTACCAGGGCAAGTTGGGATGTCAAGACTGGAGGTAGCCTGGGCTGCAGAGATTATGCCCTGGTGGAGTTTGCAGTCCCAAGGGATATGGATCAGCTGCAGAGTGTAAGGACCCTGAATTTTAGGAAAGCAAAATTGCAGCTATTCAAGGAGTTGGATAGGACCCCCTAGGAAACTGCCTTCAGGGACAAGGAAGCAGAACAGAGCTGGTAGATCTTCAAGGCTGCTTTCCATAGACCACCAAAGCTCTCAATCCCCACGTGTAAGAAAACAGGAAAGGATGGCAAGAGGCTGACATAGATGAGTTGAGACCTGCTGGTCAAACTAAAAGTCAAGAAGGAAATGCACAGGCAGTGGCAGCAGGGACAAGTGTCCTAAGGAAAGTATAGAGATGCTGCCCAGTTGTGTAGGGATAGAGTCAGGAACACCAAGGCACGGTGGGAACTGAACGTGGCAAGGGACCCCAATAATAATCAGGGATTCTTTAGACATGTCAGCCAGAACAGAAAGGCCAAATAAAGCGTATCCCCCTGATCAACACGGCTGGCAAACTGATAACAACAGACAAGGAGAAAGCTGAGGTACTCAGCAACTTTTTTGCCACAGTCTTCACTGGCAATCTCTCTTCCCATACCTTTTGAGTGCGCAGACCTCGAGGCAGGGACTGGGTGAACAAAGTCCCTTCCACTTTAAGAGAAGATCACTTTTGAAACCTGAGGAACCTGAACACACACAAGCCCATGGGGCTTGTCAAGGAGTCAAAAGTCCTGAGGGAATTGTCTGAGGTAGTTGCCAAGCCACTCTCCATGATATTTGAAAAGTCATGGCACTCAAGTGAAATCCCCAGTGACTGGAAAAGGGGAAATATTGCATACTTTTTAAAAAAGGGTAGAGAGGAGAACTCTGGAAACTACTGACCTGTCAGCCTCACCTCTGTGCCTAGGAAGATCATGGAACAGATCCTACAGAAGATGTGCTGAGGCACATGGAGGACAGGGAGGTGACTGAAGACAGCCAGCATGGCTGCACCAAGGGCAACACGCCTGACCAACAGAGTGGCCTTCTATGATGGGGTGACTAGGTTAGTGGACAAGGGAAGAGCTACAGGTGTCTTGGTGGCTGGACTATTCAGTGGATAAGAAATTGGTTGGGTAGCTGCATTGAGACCATCGAGTGATCAACAGCTCAGTGTCCAGATGGTGATCAGTGATGACTGATGTTCCTCAAGGGTCCATATTTGGACCAACACTGTGTAATATCTTCATCAGTGACATAGACGGATCAAGTGCACCCTCAACAAGCTTGCAGATGACACCAAGATGAGTGTTACAGCTGCCATGCCCAAGGGACAGGATGTCATCCAGAGGGACCTGGACAATCTCGAGAAGTGGACCCATCTGAACCTCATGAGGTGCAACAAGGCCAAATGCACCTTGGTTTGGGCAAACTCTGGTATCAGTATGGACTGGGAGATGAAGGAATTGAGATCAGCCCTATAGAGAGGGACTTGGGGGTACTGGGCATGGGTCAGGAATGTATGCTTGCAGGCCAGAAAGTCAGTTGTATCCTGGGCTGCATCAAGAGAAGCATGGCCAGCAAGTCAAAGGAAGGGATTCTCCCCCTCTACTCTGCTCTCACGAGACCCCACCTGAAGTATTGTGTTCAGCTGTAGAATCCTCAGTACATGAAAGACATGGACCTCTTGGAGCAGGTCCAAAGGAGGGCTACAAAAATTGTAGAGGAATAGAACGCCTCTGCTGTGAGAACAAGCTGAGAGAGTTGGGGTTGTTTAGCCTAGAGAAGTGAAGGCTCCAGGAAGACTTTATTTTGTCATTTCAATACTTAAAGGGGGCTTATAAGAAAGATGGGGACAGAATTTTTAGTAGGGCCTGTAGTGATAGGACAAGGGAAAATTGTTTTTAAAATAAAAGAAGGTAGAATCAGACTAGATATAAGGAAGAAATTTTTTACAATGCAGGTGATGAAAGACTCACACAAGTTGCCCAAAGAGGTGGTAGATGTCTCATCCCTGGATGGGATGGTTTGAGCAACCTGATCTAGTTGAAGATGTCCCTGCTTATTGCAGGGAAGGTTGGACTAGATGACCTTTAAAGTCTCTTCCAACCCAAACTATTCTATGATTCTATGAAAAGTAAACTATAACTTAACTTGATATTTTTGGTCTTCTCTTAACCAGTCCTTCTGATAAGTTGTTGTGCTGTGAGCTAATAAAAGTATTTTGCTGGAATTTATTTATAGAATTATGAAATTAATTTATAGTTATCATAGCTACCTATTAATTGGTGCATGGTTATGAATTCCTAGGATATATTACATGTATCAGCCAGAATAACCATATGTGGGTTGTCAGGTGAGTTAGCATTCAACTAATGCAGCGTCAGAAAGAAATGGTTGGCATCATATATCATTCATTTTGCAGAGGTCTAGCAGCTCAAATTATATCCCACTACCCCATTATTCTACAAAAAAAAAAAAAAAAAAAAAAAAACAAACCCCACACCTTCCCTGCATTATACTCTTTACTGGCATATAATGAAGTCTTGCAGGCCGTCTAGTTGGGATGTGGGCTTGCTAAACAAGGTTCAGCAGTCAGGAAGTGCTGGTGCTTATTAAAATTGGCCTAGTTTGACCATTAATTTTCAGTGCCACAAAAGATGGTAAAAGCTAATGAAATTACTCTGCCAACCAAAAATATAATTTCTAAATCAAATCATTCTACTGGTAAGACAAAAAAAAGAAAAAAAAAAAAAAAAAAAAAGCAAAATAGTTTCTAAAAAGTTAATTCAAATGTTCAGGTTTAACCACTCCCTTAAGTCTTCGCTTAAGGTAAAAATGAAATATTAAAGATTTCTACAGGATTGCATTTTAAGGTATTTTGATGAAAGCAGGTAAAGTGGTCAACAGCATCAGGTGTAATGAAATACAGGGACAAATTTTTATTTTATTTGACAGACCAGAAAAAATAATGATTAGTGTGTGGCAACACACAGTTCATAAAATGAAAAAGGAAAATGTGTAAAACAGTGTGTTCTATGTCCAAGTAGAATCGTAAATAAAAATCTTTATAAAACTTGGACAAAATGCTACTTCTTACTAGAAAAAGTACATACCTTATGCCACATAGTCAGTTGTTACTTCACTCTTTTAAAATATGGGTGGAGGACGTGAAACTAAATACTCTCTATTTGATACAAATGTACTCAACGCTCAAACCTGCAGAATATTCTGTGCTGAATTTCAATAAATACCTGTAGATAAAGTTGTTTCAGAAACAAAATAATTTTACCAGTTAAGATACAACTTTATATGTATAAAAGCTATACTGGTCACACAGCTTTAAGCATGTTCTATTATGAGTCCTAGCACCGGAGTAACTGGCTAAAATTCAGTCGTTTCTCAGATATAGATTCAGAGCAGATAATACAGACCTTCAGGCTAATATAAGAGGTCAAAATCTATTTATCTATTTATCTAGATTCTTGTATTGACATTGAAGAAAAAAATCTCAATATTAGGTAGGAATTTAAAATAAGTGAGATTCTGCATAAGAACTACATATTCTGCCGTGTTTTTCTCCACTGACTGTAAAGAGAAGCTTGGTGACTAATCCGTGGCCTCATCTATAACATAGATGGTACAGATGGGTAAAATAAGCTGCAACCTGGGGATCTGAGCAGGCTTGTACATAAGGAAATTTCTAACTTACTTCCATTCCTTCCACAGAACAACCTCTTTTCTGAAAATATCCTTTGTCCATCCTCCCTACTGAATGAAAGATTGAAAATCACAAGCATGCTTCCACATGATGTATAGTCCACTGTGTATTCTGGCCACGTACCTGGCAGCAGGAATGTACGAACTCAAGTTCTGTCCTGTTGTCTGAAACAAAGAATTAAATCATTCTTTTGTGTTTCTGTGAGTCAACAGGACAGGAGGCAGCTTGCTATACACACTGTGTTAGAGACATACCCAGCCATTTATTATTCAAACTTCCATGGTGAACTTGCATCATATTGTTGTTTCATGCAAGCTATTTTCACCTGCTGTTCAGTCTGAAAGAGAATCAGTAGAATATACTAGCATCTGAAAACAGGTCTGCATTCTGTAGCACGTAGTAAAGGCTAACAAATACTGTGGATTTCCCATACCTCAGGAGTTCATTATCAGCTTATAAACAAAGAAAGCCTCAGGTTATTTAAATAAAAGGACTGCTTAAGAACATTCGGATCAGTCAAGTGAATCTGTTGAGTATAAATCTTACTACAGTATTTCTTCAGAGAGGTATGTATGCAAACTATATTGAAATACTCTTGGAAACCTGTATAATAGCACGGATCTAATTAAAATGGATTTTATTTGAGGTTAATATTTTTAAGAACAGATTATTGGTTAATATTTAATATGTATGAGTTTTTATAGACAAAGCCCCAGCTCCCAACCCAAAGAAAACTAAAATAAGACTTTGACAAACTTGTCACCTGTTTCTAAAATTGCACTGCAAAAACATCATTTCAGCTGCTGTCAGATTCACCTAGGTAAATCCAGACTTAACATGAAGATGCTTGCCTGGAAAATGTTTAACCTGCTGTCCCAATCCAGTGTTGGGGGAGGTTTCGATATGATCCCAAGAGCGAGATTAAGACACCAACAAGGTCAAATGCTGTACACCCAAAGCAGTTTTTATTTCTTAAAGGTGAAGAGTGGTAGCGATAGGACAGAATGGAAGGAAAAGACAGAAGTCAAGCAAGCATCTAGAATGGAATCACAAGAATAGTCACCACCATGGATCCATCAGTGTCCTGTTGGTCATCAGTCTTTGGTGCTTTGGTGGTGGGTGCCCCTGGATCTAGCACGATCTCGTTCTTCAGTTCTTCGGTGGTGGGTGCACTCACAGCAAAGTTCTCTGTTGCCTTTTAAGCTCATCTTATCAGCTGACTTTCATAGTAGACAAAGAGAAGCATGTATTCCACAAACTCATTTCCATGAGCAATTGAGTGGGGGGTTGTACTTGACCTGCCCTCCTTTGTTTTTGCATCAGTTCCCACAGATCTGCTGACTTCATGTTTCTTGAGCAATCATCCAGCTTCTAGGGCAAAAATTATCACCTCTCATCAGTTCTCATCACCTCCTCACTCATGGATTGGGCAAAGTCGTTTGCAATGCCTGGCATCTGGCGTACACAATAATGCCTCCAAGTATCGGGCTTATACAGTGGCTGGTGATCAGAAGTTCTTGTGCTTGATAAGAAATGATTTGACTCATTCCACCTCTCTGAGGCTTAACTAAGGAGTCTGTCAATACAACAGCAAGGTAGTGGGAGGGTGCACCCTTCCATACACTCCTGCTTTCTTGGGTGACATTCCTTAGACTATTTACAAAGGCCACAGCTGGTCCTTGATGAATGTTCGAGGCATTACTGACACCACCCTGTGAATCAAAGCACACAAGCAAGCTCTGAGACAATCATTTGGCATTTCAGCCCCTCACACCTGCCATTTTGGTTGGACTTTGTTTTGTTTGGAGACATCCAGAAATTCCTGTCCTAGTCACAATGTGCTTCTTCCTAAGCCTTTTGAAATATTCTGTTAGTAGGGCAGAGCAATGCAGAAGGGACACTGCTCAAAACATAACTAAAATATATGGGATAGGTAAGTACTGATAGTGTTGGAGTCCTTGAAGAAGAGTTCCTTCCTAAAATATGTTGTGACCATGAAATGGGCCCATAATCGGATGATGTGTCAATCTCACTCAGGTAATGGATGTTTATTTTTCTCTTCAAGAGTCAGGTGTTCAAACTCACATTTCCACCACCTGTAAGAGTATCTGACCCATCATCCTGCAGTTTTGGCCAGCTGGATCACCTCCAGCCTTGGTGAAGTTTGCCCACTCTACAGAAAGAAACAGAGATCCAGTGGGTACCCTCAGGATGGGTAAATGAGGCGTTATCTCTGCAGGCACATACTTTGGAAATTCATCCTAAAAAAGACAATCAGAAAAACTTCACACTTTCTCAGACGTAAGACTATAGACTTCATGTCAAAAATGTAGCTCTGATCTGCCTTACTCTGAGATCATTTACTTCAGTTAAGACATTCAAAATTAATTATGCCATTTCCACAGTAACCATGCCCTGAAGTGACTGTTTAAATTCATCCACCCTCAGGATGGACACTAAGGTCACATTCATGCATGAACATACCTGATTTTCTAACTTGTCTTTAATTCCAGTTTAAAATACACTGCATATATTCTTAGACACTCTCCTGATTAATACTCTTAAAATGAAATCCACTTCTTGATGAGTGTCAGGCGACAACAATAGTACATAGTCTATAAGGTTTTTTTAAATAAAATAAAAATCATATTAATAAAAATGTTTTTATTTCAAATTCATAAAGTACAAGAAACCATCTATTGTAAGAAAAAAAATATATATACTTTAGAGGCAGAATATCTAAAATAATTGCCGCTGTCCAAAACAAAGACCACTTTTGAGGGTGTTCAGAAAGTGAGTGTGAGAACTGATTGAAGGCATCTGAAATGCCTGGAAAATGTTGGCTAAACAAACCTCAGACAAGGTTTTGAGGCAGAGTGCTGCATGAAAAAAGCCTCAGAAGCTATGAACAGCAACAAAAATTTTATTTTTCTACAGCATTAGCCAACATCTACAAGGCTCTCTTCTGGTGCTACAAAGGAGCTGACCACTCTGTGAATAAAATCAGCACTAATAAAGTCTTCAGAAGGAATTTGTCTCATTCTTCCTTTCCTTTTTTTTTTTTTTTTTTTTTAAGAAAAGGTTACTCTAAAACCCAGATTAATAGAATTAAATCCCAAGACACATTATTGTTCCAATGTCCCTGTTAACGTATCTGAGAAAGTCATTCAACACAGCAATATGTTCAATTTAATTTTTTTATAGATCTTTACAAAACTAGAAAGGCTTTTATTTCTTTTATTTTATTTTCTTTTTTTTTTTTTTTTTTTTCAAAGCACTGCACATATCTTTGTAAATGTGAATTGAGACCATAGTTGTATACACCAAATTTCTTTGGGACTTTTATAGATTTTGGTTTTACGTCTGAGATTTTTATGTAGAATAAGAGTATTTAAGGTCATATGGGATGAGTTATTGAAAAACACTAATAACAAATATTCTATCAATCTCTGGTGGTTTTCATTTTGTCTTTTGTTTAAAGCTTGCAGCTAATGCCAGAGAGATCTTACATACTCCTTTCACAGAGAAAAAAGTCAGCTTTTTTACAAAATATCTGGACACATTTCTTTCACAATTTTCTATTAAAAAATAGATATAATCAGGCAACTGAACTATTTCAGTTATTAAATTCCTGTGACAGAAACGTTTCTTCATAAATTGAATATGCTGTATCTTTTCTTTTGGCAGATGACTTCAAATAATGAACAGAACAAATTCAAGTCAACTATAGCCTGGAAAGAATACATGGGAGTCTTTTCAAATATAACTCACATTTTAGTTTTTATAACAAAGAAGAGTATATCAAGCCCATTTAATCAGTTTTAGTAATTTTACACTTCTGTTCTTTTATTCAAAATGGTTTTATTCTTGATTCTCTTTATTCTTCTTATATTCTCTGATGTCGTTTTAAGGAGAAGATATTAATAACACAGGGTAGTCAGAGACAACTGAAATTCACTGGATTTTGGAACATGTAATTCACAAATGCGGCTTTAATAGTAATATTTAGACTTCTTGCATTTTGTTTTACCAACACAACTCATTAATGATTTCTAGAAATGTACATTCTAGTAAGAAAAACTGTTATGTTTTGAAAGATAAGTAATGGGTAGTGAAACCAAATATTTGGAAACTTGTATTTTTTGTTCATTGTTCCTGCAAATAGTTTTGTTTGCCAAATAAATAGCTTCTGTGTTAATAATCTCTTTCCCTAAGCAAGTTTAACTAACCTGGACAGAGCTAACGATTTGGATATTCCATGTCCATTATGCAAGCTACCTCAATCAAAGCCTAACACATGGTGCAGTGCAAATTCTGAGTGTGAAATGAGAGATGAAGGGTTTGTAATTCTACATGTTAACATTTCATTTCTCAAAACAAACAAAAAAATAACCCTAAGACAAATTCTTCTAAAACTGAATTTTCAGACTGAAAGTGGAAAAAAAGAAATTTACGTAAGATTCTCATATTCAAATGAAAACAAAAAACAAATTAGGACAGAGAGGACACCAGGGGACAGCAATCTTACAAATGTAAAACCAGTACTTTAGGATTTGCAATTATTATTATTATTGAAATCCATTTGCTAGCTCTAGACAGCCACATTCAAACACGGCCATTTTTCCTTATTGTACACCTGATCATTTCCATGAACGCTAAAGCTGTAGCTGTTTGGGTTAGCAACATGAATTGCAGAGAGTATTTGACTTTCATTACAGCTGGTAGTTATCTCAGATTCAAGTTTGCAGTGTAAATAGAGGGGGCTACAAATTCATTTTTATAAACTTTCTGAATCACTTGCTTAATATTCTCTTTCACTGAACTTCTCAGAGATATTTTTTTTAAAATAATTGCAAACATGATAGTGTCAGACAAAGATCTATATAAGATATTTTATTTAAAAAATAGAAGATCGTGGGACAATTTTCAATAGCTATGTGTTCTTACTTACAATATATGAAAATGGCTATACTTATAAAGGGTTTTTCTCAGTTTAACCTTTAGAATGGACTTCAGAATGCTTCACTAACTTAAATAGCCTTTTTTATAGTTAGGTTATCTCACATGAATCAGACTAGAAAGAAGAAAGGAAGCATTGCACTGGTATAGCCCAATCACCTCAAATGAAGAGCAAACAAAATAAATTAATAAATCTGCGAGGAACATTCAAGAAATAAATATACTGAATAACTGACCCAAAGATGAGAAAAAAAAAAAAAAATGAAAACTCATAATCAAAGATGTAATAGAATATTTCATTCTGTAAAGACTCTAGCAGAAAGATTAATGTAAAGATATTTTATTAAACACTGAGAAGTTTGTCTACAGTTTGTGTGCAATTCAGAGAGGAAAAAAGTCTGCTGAGCATATTGATACGCTTTTTTCCTCTCAGGAGGTAATGTATTTTTACAGGTTTTTCGGTCACTGAGACTTTCAGTTAAGCTTGTTGGGAAAGTAGATCTCACTGGACAAAAGTGAGCCGCTTACAAGACGTTTCTTAAGTGGTAACCCATTGACCAAGGTTTCACACTAAGTATCAGTATCACCCAAGCCCAGATGTATTCTTTGCTCTTCCTTCACTGATTTTAAATATAGTCTACAATAGACTCTCTGGACTGAAAGTCAGATAATATGTTACAACAAGCATCAGCAAAGAAATTCTTATAGTAACAAAATACCCAACACTGTGATTAAGGCCAAAAATATCTTTCCCAATTATATATTGGACCCTGTTAGGGAAACAAGTTGCTCTCAAGAACAACACAAGGAGGTCTGACATACAGACATAAATCTTTAGACATGCTAGTAAGAACCCTCTCCCCTTCTCCAGTTTATTGTATAGAAACCAGGGAAAGGAGAAAAGACACTTGTCAAACCTATCCCTAAGAAACTGGAGCCATGAGTGATAGAAGGATTGGTACAAAATAAGAAACACTGAGTCATTCTGAAGTTACAGAATCTAATGCTTCCAATTCGTCTGAGTCTGCAGACCACACCAACATGTTTGCATTGTTTTAAACAAGGAAAATAAGAAAGTAGCGCTGCAAATAGAGAATTTGTTGAGTAGTGGTCCTTTGATAAACTTCATCTTCTTTCCATTTCCCCACCCCCTCAAAATTTCAACTGCCAACTTGGGGAAAAACTGGGGAACTTAATGCATAAATTGGGACAGGCAACACAATAATGAAAAACTCTGTCACTTTTCTTTTGCAAATAAGATTATACATTAGAACAAGTAGAAATCAATATTTCTCTACTTCTGTATCAGTAAAACCTATTCTTTCTTAAGAAGTGTGTTACTGTCACAGATACAAAGTGCAGCATCCTGCAGAGGTAAGAGTCCAACACTACTTATTTATCTATAAAGTCCAAATTTTCACGATGGTAAGGTGCAGCGGTACATTTTGCAGAAAAGTATATGTATGTATATATATACATGTGACTTCAGAGAACATATGAATATTAGTGTTTCACACAAACTATGAAATAATTTATATACTGCCCTAACATAAATATGTACAATTAAGCTATAAAAGGGACAGACTTACTCAGGCACCGGTACATGATTGTCGACATTACACAGCTCTTATGGCACTCCCTGACATGGCTCGTGCCAGCCAGCACTGCCCCAATGGCAGGCATGATTTTGGAGGCATCTCCTGTCAGGAACCAGAGGACAAGATTTCAGAGTAGAATGAAACATATGACAAAGACAAAATCTAAACCCAAGGTTTTTGTATCCAGCATCTATAATAGAAATTCTGTCAAGCAGTAGACAACATAGTTTTTTACCAGACAGTCAACGTCGCATTCCTGTTAAAGTCCATTTAATCGTACAATAGCAGCAAGGACATTTTACCTCATACAGTAACATTCAGTTCCAGAACTTGTATCTTTGTGAGACGAATATGGAAACTGGGGTTTTCAAAGTATGCTGCGGGCTTGGGAATAGCAGAACTGTGTGCAGAACTGCAAGACAAGGAGAGGAAGTGAGCTGTCTAGGTTTTGTCAGTAGCCTTAGCTGTCAGAGAGAGGTAATAGAAAACTAAGACCTTTAAAATGAAAGTGCCATGCCTGCGCAGTGAATAAGTTGGGGTAAGAGAATAAAGCACTCATAACTGGCTTATGACCTCTATCCACACTGTGGAATGGTTTTTGTTCCATCTCTAACATTTCCTCCTTAATAAGCAGAACTGCTTCTCCCAAATAACTCTTCTTAAATGCAGCATCTGTTCCTTAGCTTTGGTTCTTAGAACAGAGAGTTTATTTTCCTTTAAGAAAGTATACCCTGAATAAAAGTTTGACTTCTACAAGCCTATCCTACAGGAATAAAACCTTAAATTCATGTGAACCATTCCTTAAAACTGTGTTAGAGAACTGACAGCATGCTTCAATAAACTTTGACAAAATCACAGAGAAAAGTAAACACAATAAATGATTTTTGGACAACACAAGGGAACAAACTTTAGTAATGTTAGTAAAAAGGAGGATACATCAAGGGAAAAAAAAGTTAGTTTAGAATGTTTATCCCCCAGCCCTTTTTTTTTTTTTTTTTTTTTTTTTTTTTTTTGTATTCTGGAAGAAATTTAAAGATTCTACATCTACAATTTTCCACAAAACAGTGAACTATCTTCTGACTGAATTCAAGTTTTAAACAGAAGAGAAATATGCACATTTTAAATGGAACTGCTTATACTTTGTCTGTAATGAAGAATAATATACAAATAATAACTGGTATAGAATTTTGTTGATTTGTGTTGGGTTTTGTTGATACCTATTACCACTTTTAAATTTTAAAAACCAGGAAATATTAATGCTTCCATAGCTAAATTTCATTGCAATCACACAAAAGATTGTTGTTTTCTTATATACATTCTGGAATTCTTGGCATTACATGCTATCTTTTTCAGATACCACTTATATGGGAGCTAACTGAAAAAACAGCACAAGTAAGTCTATAAAAGTAAATAATTTAATAGTTTGCCCAAAATGTCTGATTGGAGCAACAGCCTGGTATAATTATTAAGAATAGCTAATTTTCTCACACTGCATGTGGACATTTTCTGTGACCTTCATGACTGTTAGGAGATGAATTGAGCCAAACTGCATAGAAGCTTGTAATTTCTTTTTGTGTTTGTAGGAAATTATGTAGCTACAGCACAGGAGATGTGATGCCTGATAGGAAGAAGGTGATTTTTACTTTGGAAGGGGATTGATTTCACTCATTTGCACTCCGACTCCCACGCCAACATGCTCGCAGGCACCGTCACACGTGTGCACCCAGCTACTGAATCGTCCTCACAGCTCCTGGGCTCCTCTTAGGCATGCGGTCACATCTGGATATGTCTTTTACATCTTCACAGAGTTAAGAGTCAACAGTCCACCCTTTCCTTTTTCTCCCAACGTCGGTCTTCTCGGAAATGCTGTATAGAGATATCTGTTGATATCTCGATGGACTTCTGTCTCACATCAAGTTTAGTGATGATCAAGTTGCAGGCTTTAGGCCCTCAGGAGTCCTCCTGATCACTTCAGAAGTTTCTGTGAAAATTTATGAGGAAACGAGAACATAGCTGCTATGCATCCGCACATGGACATTCATATGTCAGCCTGCAGGCTGACATTTAAAAAAATGAAAAATCAGAGGTCCAGAAACTGACAGAGATTTAAAATTGCTGTCCCAAAGTAGCCAAAATGGCCTTAAAATCATACCATCTTTTGCATGTTTTTCCCTGTTTCTGTTTATATAGCTACAATCATTGGTCTGGGTCCTTACAGCTGCAAGTACCTGACTGCTCTGTTAAATGATATTGCATCTGTACAGAGTGTGGAATAGCAGGGTTTATCTGAAGCCACTACACATACTGTGATTTAAATTCTTACCTTAACCTTATTGATAATGTTGTTGTGCAGTTAAGTACATTACAAAGAACTGAACCTGCAATCCAAACTCTGCTTGACCTGTACACCCTCCTTGTCTTCAAATAATGTCACTGGTTACTCCTGAGCAAACTCCTTATCTTCTGAGAGGAATGCAGAATAATTAATTCAGCACAGTCTGTAGAGCCCAGGTTAAGTGTGAAGTAATGATAAAATGAAGCAGAAAAAACATACTTTTCTATCATGCCACTTGGATAAGTTATCCATAAAATAACAAACATGAGAGCTTGTAAGGGTTACGCGATACAAGAAGCATGCCGTGGTTAAGTTTAAAATCAAAAGCCTAGACAGATCTGGGAGGGGGGAAAAACAGACGTCAGTCATGGGATTGCTTTTTTGTTGTTCCTTTGCAGGAACTTTGAATACATTTCATCATATTCCCCAGAGCACACTGAGAGAAAGCTGCATGTATATCACACTAGTCAGGTCCTTTGACTGTGCCGACCACGGTGGTCTGCAGCAAATTGTCAAGATGACTGGATATCCAGCCCAGGATGCTTGAAAATCTTTTCAGAAAGACTGCAAGCTGTGAACATGTCAACCAAAAGATGTATGCATATACATTACTGTCCCAGGCTGGCTTTGCTGCATACAAGGCTGTGTAGGAATGGAAGAAACTTCCGCCGTTTAGCTGCATTATCAGCAGGACACATACACAGTTTCTTGCCTGTGATGATAAGCTCCTGGAAGACAAATCAGTCTGTGTATAAAAAGTCAATCTCTGCACTTCAAAAGCAACGAGTAAGAAGTTCACTTCACTACACTGAATCTACAGATGTCCTTTGGAGTAGGTCTATTAATTAATGAACATAATGTGAAGTCAGATAAGATATCATTAGAAGCAGTGGCAGTCAAGTGATGATGATGTGAATTAACCGTTTAACTCAGTTTCATCCATTGTCAAATCTTACAGCTGTTTGCAACTTCAATAAGCAAGTTTGATGCATCTTCAATATTTATAGGTAGTTTATGTGCCATTTCACTATGAGGTAGTATATAAAAATACTCTTATTAGATATCTCAGTTGTGTGGTGTCTGTGCGCATCTCAGTATTTTTATTCTTCAACACAAGGAGTTTCTTCGTTTCAGAAAGTTTATAATATCTTTCAGTGATCTGAAGAAAGAGTGAATATGTCAGTTTTCACATACTCCTCCTACAATTCTTACACTCTGCCCCATTTTATTTTATTTTAAAAAAAAAGTTTTCTTCCTCTGCTTGACACTCCGTATGACAGAGTGTGCTCTTCCCACTTTAATTCTTTTGGTCTGTAAGTAATTTTACATAATCATAAAAAAAAAAAAAAAGTCAGTTTGGGGAATAAAAATAATCAGTTTATATCCCGGAGCCTTTACCATTACAATCACACTGCCCCAAAAATTAACTGAGGAGAAAAAATTGCTCTGATGAAAATATGTATCATCTGAAGAGATTAGGTGATTTTAACAATTTTAGGAGATTTTATTATAAGACATTTCTTCTGGATGAGTTAGGATGGATGATTAAAAACCAGTACAGAATTTTATTCTCCTAATTTTTAAATTATACAGCAGGTGGTAGGGATGGAGAGTAACAAGTAGAAAAATACTTCATATGAAATGTACTGTGAAGTTTTTCATGATTATGAAATTAATTGACATAATTGCCTGAAAAAGTATGAAAGAAAATATAGATAATACTTTAATAGTATTTCTGCAGCAATTGGACACACAGGTTCGAAAATAATCAACATGGGTGTAGATTTGTATCTTTATCTTTCTACCTTATGCAATTCTACCTGCATTCTTGACTTGGTTAGAAGTATCTAAAAAGTTGCCATTGTGTCTCGAATAGGAGACTAAGAAAATGTTGAGCAGCCAGGTATGTTTGACAAACAGCTCAGCCTTGAAAAAGAAACTGCTTACGATCGGTTCCAATCATTAACTCTCTGACATTTCTAATGGGATCTCTTCTAGGGATGAGACCCCAAGGCATCAAAGTGGCATCTGAAACACTGCAAACTGTGTAGTCCTGCCTCAGAAGTGAAGGAGCTGTGGAAGGAAACCTCAAAGAGCATCAAATAGCACTTGTCTCAGCTTTCTGTGAAAGTGAAAGAAGTAGTTTGTCTTTGCTGCAGGCATTAATAACAACACAAGAAAGCCATTATCCCCACAGTGCATTAAAAAGGCATATAAAGAACGGTATAGATAAGACTTTCTGGCTCAGCCGACTCTCAGAAAGCGCTGCACTGTGCAGTGTTAGACAGACACCACGACCATCTGCCAGAGCTGAGATTATCGTGCACAAAATGGCCAGAAACACTATTTAGCAGGCCAGTTTTGCACGATATTTATATTTTTTGCACTATTATTATTTGCTTCACAGAGAACATAACTTGTTTAGACTACCTCATCCTTCTGCAATTTCCTCAGCGGGAATACGTCCAATTTATATAAGTGTCACTAGACAAACTTGCACCTTTGATAGAATAATTCTTTCATTTGAAAATATGCTGAAGCAATTAAAATTCACTTTCTCTGTACAGCATGATTGTAATGACATTAACATAGCTGCAGTGGTAAATTAACAGCTAATTATCTTTATCGTGAAACTTTTTAGGATAATATTATGGATCCATCAAAAGGCCCCTATGGTATTCTTGATTTACTACTGATGAATATCATCTATGCTTCTTTTAAGGCTTTTTTCTTCTATTTATAGGTTCTTTCCATTATCTCAAATATGTTAAAGAAATATGGAAGACTCTACTAACAAGACACGAGCTAAAAACACACAAAAATCTATGCAAATGAAAAAAACCTTATACTTCTGAAAAAGTCTCTCCTTGGCAATGCTAATTGGCAATGCAAAAAAGATAATTTGTTTCAAAAAAAAAACCAACAGACTGAATTGACATTGCTATGTTAATTTATCCAATTAAAAATGGTCAAATAAGCATTCATGGGGCTTAGGGTTAACAGGTAGGGGTTGTATTTCAGTCAGTGAGAAACTTGGTAATCTGAGTTCAAGGTTATATTATACAGTTTTTGTTCATAAATGTCCATCACTTAAAACTGAATTTACCTTCGATGCTGTTTTCCTTGGCTAAACTGAGGAAAAACAAAAGTCTTCATTAATCTGCTAGTAATGTAATTGTAATAATTTACCACAAAACCAACATTAATATAAAAGCAAATAAATGGCACTGCTGCACAGCGACTCATATTCTCATTTCTGATATATTGACAAATATTTAGCTTTGAGAGAATATTGTTTCCTACTGCTGGCAGAGGAAGCTGTATGAAGAGTAAACCCCTTGCTGTCTTCTTTATTCTACAGCTTTTGTTCTTTGGACAACTTAATTCATATTGTTTAAAATGAAAACAAAGATCACACAGATGAATTAAGGTAAACTCCCAATATCCACCCTCACTAAATAAATACAATATGGAAATCTTCCTAATATAAATGATCAGATGTTAGATTTTAAAGCTTCTAAAAAAAAAAAAAAAAAAAAAAGGACTCACTAAGAAATTTTAAACTGAGTAGGGGCTTCTAACTCTTCTATTTTACATCACCTTGCTAATGACAGTTTCTGAACCACTCTTGATTCTGAAAATGAGGTCACTGCAGTTCAGAAGAGATGCATCAATAAAATATTGTAAGCTGTTTGTCAATTTCTGTCCCATCTGTAAGTGATGTTTACAAGTAAACAAAAATTCCAACTCCGCTGGGGATGGAAAGCAAAGTCCGAGTATTGGGATATTTCTATTTGGATCCTATTATATTTTCAACATCCGAAATTCAGTGTTTGCATTCTTTTAGCTGCTAAGTCGTTCAATAAGTGTAAAGAGACAATATCATCTAACTTACATAACAGCACCTAACAAACTGAAATCCTAACAAACTGAAATTCAACAGCTGACAGAAGTAGCCACAAAAATCCATTTAAAGGTAGAAGAAATAAATTAAATGCAGCTTAGAAATGCATGTTAATAAAGAGTTGGTGGCAGTTTACTAACCTGGCCAGCGAGCACATAAACTGAACATTCATTTGTTGATTTTACAAACTGTTTTGCAGCATTTACACATTTTTTCTTTCGTTTTAGCTGGATTTCCTATTACTAATGCAGAACAGTAAAATTCAAGCTGTTTCAAGCAGCTTCTTCCAGATGTGTTCAGCTTTTTTTCTGTCAAGTTAAACTTGTCCCTGATTTCTGGAGCACTTGATGCCCCTCTACCCCTGGTCATCTGCAGCTCAGCTGCTGCCCATGCAGTAGTCCCAGCCTGGCCAAGGCATGCCTGGAGCTCGTGAGCGTGTTCCCTGTGCAGTAGTGCCATGCACGAGACCTCTCGTGCAGGTGCTGACGGCTGCAGTAAGCCCGCACCTTGCAGCATCCCAGAGGCATCTGCTGGGCTCGCTGCATCTGTGATGCACCACAACTCTGTGCCAGTGCAGTAAAAATCCAATCTATCCCTTGTATGCTGAATTTACTGTTCATTACCAAAGTAACTGCATGAAAATGTGCAAACCAGTCTGTCCAAAACAAAAATATGGATGTGACCCTTGCACACTCCAGTCTGAGAACCAGCTGGGCAAACACCTAGAAACAAATATGACTAATCTCCTGCAACTTCAGATGAGAAATCAGACACCTACAACTAGGAATTATTTTTTAAGTCCTAAGAACTAGGAACTATTTTTTTGAACCACTTCAGAAAAATACCATGATAGAGATGCTCAAGATGCTCAGCATCTTTTATAAACAGGCTTAAATATTACATATAAATATTACTAAAGAGATTTAAATGTCTGCATATGTGTCAACTGCACGAAATCACATAAAAGACTTCTGTACTTCATTCAGATGCTTCACCCAAACCTGACTCTTCAGTCACTGCTTCACATCAAAAACTAAAGTGAATGAAGTCTGGATATCATTAAAGTACACTGAAAATCGTTTTGAATGTCAGCTCCACAAAATATGCCTAATAAGTCATCAAATATACATTTTATTCATAATTAGCTTTTTCCTATATATTGAGTATGCAAGAGTGAAGCATATCTAACCATGAAGGAGGCTGACAAAATATTTTACAGGATTCTCTTTTAAACCATGTCATTAATTCTGCGTGACTTTAAGAATACCTCCGTGACAGCAGAGACATATACTGATAAGTTAAATACAAGTTCTACATATCAAGTGCAATCTTTTGTTCCCAATACTTACACTGTCAAAAACTAATGTTATAAGCACCTGTTGAAATATTCAGTGAGTGGGTTAAAATTATTCATTCTCGAGAGCTTTTTTCTCCCTACTTGTTAACGAAAGAACGTGTGTTCTTAAAAAAAGTGAGTATAATTGTGATAGGTATCACTAAATGTATTTCAAAAATATTACATCTTGAATTATTTTGAATGATTCATCTTACACGAATTAGTCTGTATATATAAAAGACTAAACAATGCTTAGATAATGAGACATCTGCAACTAGTTAATATATATATATATATGTTTGTATACATATGTGTTATAAATGCAATTAACCTGATGTGCCAGTTATCAGAGAAAGCATTCTCATTATATCAACTCCCTTTCCCGTTCCCCTTTGTTGTCTTTGCCTTTATTGTCTGTAACCTATATAGCATTCCCCTTCCACTCCTCCTCCCCGGATCCCAAACTTGCTGGATGACCTGCCACAGATCAAGGACAATATGAAGCACTTCAGTGGAAAAGTGGAAGCAATGCAGCACTATTTACACACAGTAAATATGAACTGAATGTTATTTAAAATTATATTCTGTGCAGAGGTAAAGTCTTCACCAATTTCAAACCAAATACTAATTTAAATCACACAGCAAAGGTCTTTTTCACTTCAGAAACCAACCTCCTCAGAAGCAAACAGTCACAATAAAGTGTAAAGCTCTATGTCATCAAGAAGGAAAAAGCCAAAATCCTTTGCACTTCTGCCAGCTGAAGGAAAAGTAATTTGAAGGAAAAGAATCCATTATTATGGTAGATGGTTTAATTATTTGCTTAAATTTCGGTCATTTCACCGAGGACATCCATTCAATGTCCTATTTAACATATCTAGAATACTAAACCATGGTGAATCTTTAAAATTCGTATCAGGGAAAAACCGCAAGTGTACAGCTGTCTCTCCATGCTACAATCACAAGGCATGTCTTCTAGCTACATGCACACAATAAATTCCTTTGCTCATCTTTGTTTATGATGAAACAGTTCAGAATGACTAGACTAGTTTGTTCAAAAGAAACACAAGATTGCCAGGAGCTGGAATCAAATCTAGAGAAAATGCTTGTTGTGAGAAAAAATGACAGCTAGATTACAAAGTAAATTATAGCGCTGAGTGAGGACAGTCAACCAAAGGGTTGTAAAGGGATCACCACAATTGAAGAGATGTTGCATTATGAGATTGGGGCAGAGCCTTTGTATCAACAACCTCCCTCCCTGGAAGTAAATGGAACAAACATAAGGAAACATTGCCTTTCATATGTTTTCTATAATTGCCAGTCATCCTTTAATTCTTAATCAGAATTCAAACAGATGAGCAGTACTTTTCCATATGTGCATGACTAAATCACAGAATCACAGAATCGTCTGGGTTGGAAAAAACCTTGAAGATCATCCAGTCCAACCATTAACCCAACACTGACAGTTCCCAACTACACCAGACCCCCCAGTGATGTGTCGACCCGACTCTTGAACCCCTCCAGGGATGGGGACGCCACCACCTCCCTGGGCAGCCCATTCCAACGCCCAACCACCCCTTCCAGAAAGAAATGCTTCCTGATACCCAGTCTAAACCTTCCCTGGTGCAATTTGAGGCCATTCCCTCTTGTCCTATCGCTTGTTACTTGGTTAAAGAGACTCATCCCCCCTCTCTGCACCCTCCTGTCAGGGAGCTGTAGAGGGCGATGAGGTCTCCCCTCAGCCTCCTCTTCTCCAGACTGAACCCCCCCAGTTCCCCCAGCCGCTCCCCAGCAGACCTGTGCTCCAGACCCTGCCCCAGCTCCGTTGCCCTTCTCTGGACACACTCGAGTCATTCAATGTCCTTTTTGTAGTGAGGGGCCCAAAACTGAACCCAGGAATCGAGGGGCGGCCTCACCAGTGCCGAGTACAGGGCTCAGATCCCTTCCCTGTCCCTGCTGGCCACGCCAATGCTGACACAAGCCAGGATGCCATTGGCCTTCTTGGCCCCCTGGGCACACTGCTGGCTCCTCTTCAGTTGGCTGTCAATCACCCCCCAGGTCCCTCTCTGACTGGCAGCTCTCCAGCCACTCCTCCCCAAGCCTGTAGCGCTGCTGGGGGTTGTTGTGGCCCAAGGGCAGCCCCCGGCATTTGCCCTCAGTGAAACTCCCCCAGTTGGGCTCAGCCCATGGCTCCAGCCTGTCCAGGTCTCTCTGCAGAGCCTCCCTGCCCTCGAGCAGATCAACACTCCCACCCAGCTGGGTGTCATCTGCAAACTGACCAAGGGTGCACTCGATCCCCTCGTCTGGATCATCAATAAAGATGTTAAACAGGAGTGGCCCCAACACCCAGCCCTGGGGGACACCACTCGTGACCGGCCGCCAGCGGGATTTAACTCCCTTCACCACAACTCAACCACACCAGCCATATAAAGAAAATATGATAAAAATCATATAAATCATATAAAGAAAAACCCCAAAACAGGCATTCAGGGACTAACATACCTCAGCTGCATTTCATATTTTATCCCAAATTATGACAATCTGTCAAAATAAAAGGTTGCGTATAATATTTAGTTCAGAAAAACAGAATTTTTTTGTACCAAGGAAATGCTGAGTTCAGGCCAAATTTATATGCATTCATCTCAACCTTTTTTTTTTCCTTGAGCAGGTTAAAAAATATATTTTCATATACAATAAGAGAATTTTATTTTCCACATATTGAAAGAATCTTATTGTCAAACCACACATTTTTAATTTTTTTTTCTTTCCACATTTGTATTTTTGCATTGAAATGCAATTTTAAATGTGCTTCTGTATTTTCTTTTGCTGACACAATTATAATTTGCTATTCACATCACATAGTGTTGGGATACTTCTAAAGTACATGTAGAAATCTATTATATTCATATATTTATAACTAATATTGCATATAATGTTGAAAATTTATGTTAATGGTGCTAGAATTTCTCACCCACATGTATTACAAATAATTAAGAAAATTAGTTAGTGTTTGAAAGCTATGCTTGCCTGAGTTGCTAGGAGCTTTTACATATATTTCTGGGCTATACTCTGGTTTCTTTGGAAAAAAACTGTCATGTAACCTTCTGGCACTTCAGAAACATATGGACTCTCATTACTGTCTAGTTTTGTCCTTCTGTGTCATTTTTTTTCTCCTTTGATGGGAACTGGGATGGACTACCTAAATATTTATGACTATGTGATCAGGCCTCCTGCTAGCACTCCATTTACCCTTTAGCACTTAATCAGGATGGACATATTTAAAACATCAAGTCTGAATTTTGGCCTTCCTGTAGTCAAAAGATATTTTTCCATAGATTTAAACAAGTTGGTGATTTCACCCTCTGAGGCTAGCTTCTTCAGAAAATGTCACTGTGTTATTTGCTAGCAGTTAGTTGTTGCCAGGCACTTCACATACAAGAGGGTTAGTAAGGACAGCGTAAACAACTCACAAAAGCAGTCCTAGGATGGCTTTTGTGTTAATTTACAGATAGTCCTTTATGAGTCTCTATAACTTTCTGAGTTTGAATTTTTATTTTATTTTTCTCAGAATACATGTGTCATTCAGAATAAAGTGAAAGTAATCACTTTCATGTTATTCTACTACACTAATTCTGCCAATTAATTTGTCCTTAAATTTTCATACTAGGAATGACTCTCCCTTAGCTCTTTAATTTTATTCCTGTAATCTCATCTGCATACAAGCATGAGCTTTGGCCTGTATTAGGGAGAGATGAGTAAGCAAGAAATGTTATTTTTTATAAATTTATTACAAAGTATAGCTCTTATGGATACTGACATATGTCTTCTGACTCTATTAGCATTTTGAAATTGTCATGAAATACACTACATGCTAATAGAGATAAGAAAAAAATTGGAACCTCATTTATGCATATTTCTGAATTTCAGTTTAGTTTAAACTTTATTTCAGATAGTTGCTCTAGACCAGAAAGAGTTTTTTGAATCCTGGACTCGATCTTCAACTAGAGAAGGTCAACTTACTGTTTCCATTCTGGGTGTATCAATGGGATTTGATGGATACAAGACTAAAAGCATAGTCTGCATATTAAATGATTTAACAAATTTATGATTAACAAAGACAGCAAATTTACAATCCATTTTGAATTAATTCTCTTGGGTTAGCTTTTCTTCTCTTTTTTTCCCCCTATATAGAATTTCACGTATGTATAGAAATATTTACACATAGACTGCGTAGCCAGCCATTATGTTTATAATATATATCAGCATCTCTGCTTAAAATGTTGGTGTCTTCATTTAAGCTCTTAAAGAAAAATTCGGGTCTACTGTCTGATGTCTACATCAGTGTACTTCTGAATTTTAGAAAACTAATATAAAGGAGTAAAAGTAGTGGCAGAAACATCACAATGTGATTGAAAGAGGTGATATATATAAAGCATAAAAAATGTAGGTGCCAGGCTAGAAAACCATGATTTGTAATTCGTTTATAAATGGAAACACTAATGTTAAGCCTTATTGATCAGTATAATTAACAGAATTGTTAGCTAGATTTATATCATCTGATTTTGCTTTTAACTGATCATAACCTTATCCAAAAAGGTCAACAGTTAATTTTTAACTTAGCCACTTACATGTAGCTCCATTTTAAAGATCAGACAGGTCAGGTTACATAGCTCGCTGTTGTCACACAGCACAGACTTTGTACTTGTAAAACAGGCCGTTACAGATACCTGCAGATCTAAGTATGTGACTCCAAGTGAACAGCAACAACATTTTTGGTCCACAAAGATTTTATGTAGCAGCATTTGACTTGTTTTGGCCCAAAGGAAGAAAGAAGAGGAAGGAAAGACTGTAAAGGGTTATTAATGCTCTGTGTCAGTGTGCAGATGAGCTATGCTAGAGAGAAAGGTCCAGGAAAGTGATAAAAAATAAACTGTGCCAGTTATTAGTCTGGCCAGTATAGAACATAAACAGTATGGAACATTCTCCATACAGCAAACTTGCCTGTGCCTCTTGGAGTTCACAGCAAGACCTCAGCCAGTAGCATGCAGAAGGAATTTGTGAGTTCAAGAAAAACTTGTAGACCCAGTAGCCAATTAACAAAGGCCAAAATCTATTTTATGTGAGGGATAGTCCCCATCTTCTCTTTTAAGTACAGATTTTTTTTTATGCTAGTAACTGAAGAGGTCAACAACTAGTTAACCAAAAGAGCTGAAAGACTAGTAACAAAGAACAGATGCAGTTTTGCTCAAATGAAAAAGATCATGTTGCCCACCATGAAAAAAAGCATCCTTTCTAAACAGAGGACCAAGAGGAATATATTTTTATATTTGTGTTAAATATTTCAAGGATAAAATTATCTTGATTCCTCATTAAAATAAGAAACATCATCAGATTTACTATGAAATAAAATTTTAATATTATTTACACTAGCACAACTTTTATTTACAGTATTTATAACATTTTGTGTTCAAAATTTTCCTTGGAGCTATTAACATCTTCTCCTTAGAGCTCTTCATACATAACTCTGTATAGTACTTTAAAATTCTGAAAAGACAGCTGTTAACTCAGTATTTCAATGAAGAGGTAAACTCAGGTGAAGACCAAATGGGAGTGAGAGTTATACATAATATTATTTCTCTGTATGCAGTATTTTCATCACAAGTCTGTCAGTCACTTCAGGGGAGTCACCAAAGAGCAATGTACTATTACTGTTCCTCATCTCTAATTTTGGTCACTCTTTTCTCTTAGACTACCACACACAGGACCACACCTTGGAGCTCAGAGACACTTGCAGGTCCTCAGGACAGGTACTCACACAAAGTTCTTAATTGACTGGTGTTGAGAGACAGGTGAGAATATATTATTGGAAATAAATCAGGGATGCAAAGAAGCACTTTCTGAAAGTGACTCACTTAGTAATTCAGCTAATAGAGTATTTCATTAGAAACCTTGTATTCAAGTCTTTTTGCTTGATTAATACTGTTGTATCTAATTAGTAGTATATGATGAAGGCTGGTTACAAATATCTACAGTTCCTACAGGTCTCATTTTTACTATTATTAAAACTTTTAAAAATATCTTAATTAAGAAAAAACTGCACGTGGTTGTAAGTACATATAGATGTGGTTGCAAATGCATATAGATGTGTTATATTTCATACATGCATACCTGAACATATACAGAGAGCATAAAATCATTTGTACAATACGCTTATCTTCAAACATAGTGGGAATTTTAAATCTTTCTTTATAGCTCTCCTTTTATCAGCAGCACCCTATTGTTTAAAATTTGACTGCAGTGTCAGATGCTAAAATAAGCTTACAAACTATTCTGTTACCCATTTACAAATTCACATTCAGAAGGGTGTTCTCTCTTTCCAGTCTTCTTTTTTATTTCCTGTGCAAATGTTTTCTCAGAAGAGAGAACAAGCCATTATACTTATCAATTCAGCTACTCCTATGCTGTGGCAATTAATACATAAATCACAGTCCATAGCAAAAAAATCCCATTGATTTGGGATAATACTTTGCTTAATAATTTAGCAGCTTGTTTTTTTTAAAAAAAAATATCATATATATTCACTGGTTACGGATATTTTTCCCCTCATATGTTATAATGTGTTTTGTAGGAACAGTAACAGGATGGCAATATGATGGAAAACCTTTTACTTCCTCTGTTTATTACAAACACCACATTGAAGAACATTCTTGTGGATCAAATGCTTTTCAGCTACATTTTAAAAAATAATTAAATTAATCACCTGTAGTAATATAGGTAAATATTACCCTTTTTTCCCTTAACTGTTTCTGATGCCTAAAACTTATTTTTAAAGGTCCTTTATATTTTGTGCCAATGTCACCAAACAGCAAAAAATTTTTCAGGTTTTGCAGTATAAACTGTTACAGTCAAAAGAGACATTCAGACCACCCTTGAGTCCTGGTAAGAAATCATTTCCACTACATATAAAGAATAGTTTGCCATTTACTGCTTCCAAGACTCTGCTGAATGCTTGATTGTAGCTCAGAAAGTTTCCGTCAACCATACAAAGACCACTCTTCTTTCTTTTTTTTTTTTTTTTATGTTTTCAAAATAATTTTTTCCCTGAAATTCTGTTTTGTGAGAAATTAAAAATAAATGGGTTTATCCCATATGAAATTTCTCACAGAAATCATGTGTTTTGACCAGCTCTCCCAGCAGAATGATCAGGCAAAAAGTCTGAAGAAACTTCGAACTACAAGCTGCAATGATAAAAGTGATTGAACTGAAGATTTCTGGTGTTTATATGCTCTCGAATTTTGTTGGCTTCTGCTACATTTTCATGGTTTTATTTACAACATCAGATCTGACAATTGCCTTGATTCATTTCCAGATTATCATGTGTTCAAAACTAAGAATAAACTGGTGAGGGCTGGTGAGAAAACCTGACAACAAATAAGAAGTATACTGGCAACTCAGACATCTATCACAACAGCCTTGTGCAGTAACGCTACTGACTGACTGATTGTCAGCATCTCCAAGCCATGATTCTCTCCTGAAGAGCTCTAGTACCAGTAGACGGCCAGAGAAATACTATCTGCAACACGCTGGATTCCCCTGATGTGGTCATTTCAGGGCTACATAACAGCCCTTCCAAGCCCTCATGAACCATCCTGCTCTGAACAAAAAGGAAATCGAGAAAAATTTCTCAACACTTACTTGGTCACTGCTTTATCCCCAGCCAACCTCCTGCTGTTCTGCAAAGAGCCATTGTGATCTTCCTTTTTCTGTCACACAGCAGAAACTGATCTCCTTGCTGATATGTCCCACTGCACTGCTGTTTCTTTACCAAATGAATAGTAATACCTGGAGGCCAGCCAGCCAAGAAGAAATAGCCCACTGATTGGCATGAAGAGACCCACTGGGCTGCAACCTGCATTGTCATCTGGTCAAGAGAAAGGATCCTTTCCCCTCATTCAGTACTGGTGAGGCCACATGTGAAGTACTGCACCTAGCTCTGAGCTCCCCAGTACAAGAGAGACATGGACATAATGGAGAGATTCCACTGAAGAGCCACTACGATGATGAAGGGACTGGAGCACCTCTCCTGTGTGGAAAGTCTGAGAGAGCTGGGACAGTTTAGCATGGAAAATAGATGGATCGGGGGAAACTCAGCAATGTAGATAAAAGTACCTGAAGGAAAGATGCAAACAGAATGGATCCAGGCTCTTTTCAGTGGTGCCTGGTGACAGGACCAGAGGCAATGGGCACAAACTGAAACACAGGACGTTCCATCTAAACATTAAGAAACACTTTTTTACTGTGGAGGCGTCAGAGCAGTGACACAGGTTGCCAAGGGAGGTCATGGAGTTTCCATCCTTGGAGATATTCAAAAGCTGTCTGTACAGGATCCTGGGTAACTGGTTCTCTTAAGCAGAGACCTCAAACAGAGGCCTTGGAGTAGACGACCTCCAGAAGTCCCTTCCAACCTCAGCTATTCTATGATGCTGTGATTCTGTGACATTCCCAGTGGCATCAAGAAGAACTCAGATCAGGGGCATGCTGTGACATCTTGTATCTGTCCTTAAGGAAAACTTTAAATTTTTTTTTGTTTGTTTTTCATATAGAGTCTTGATAGAACAACAGTAGGTTTGAGTACAGAGGCAGATTCCTTATCTGAGCCTAAAACCAGCCTCGTTTAAATAGCTTTATCTCTGCCTATGTATTCCCCATGAATTAATTACATGAGCATAGAAAAGTATATTTGAAGTATCTGTGTAACCAGCACCTGAATAAGCCATGTCATGCATGATGGATTTATGGGTGAAAAAAGCAAAAAGGATCTGTCCTGGTTCACATTCTGTTTAAGGCCTAATCAAAAAACAGCTCATTGAATTCAGAATGGTTCTTCTATACTGCTGAAATAAAGCAGTAAAACTGCTTTTGAGATATATTCTGAAAATAACCTGGGAAAAGGAATCTTCTATCTGACTACTAATATATGTTCCAAAGACACATATCACCTCATTAGAACTTACTATCCCCTGTATTTCCCTGAAATGTATGCCCTTCTGCATATTAATCCACTTGTAGTTTAGAAATGTAAAATAGTTTTTAAAGGATTAACAAATTTATAGTATGTATACTATAAATCGATTTACTGTTACGTAAGTTATTTATTACCAGATCATTTATTATCCTATTATTTTAAATTTCCCTCCTGTTTTCTTCTCCATCTTTATTTCACTTTAGCTGGAATTAACTGCTTTCAGTGACTTAAAACTACCCAGTTTCAAGGCCTAGAATAATGAGAGAATTTTAATTAAACCAAAAGATAACTCTATGTTAGGAGACATAATTAATTATGAGCCAAATTATGCTCTCAAAAAAAAAAAAAAAAAAGAAAATAGTAGCATAATAGTGAAGAACCAGATCCTACAACAAGACAGCACACTGATAAATGGCTAACATTGTTTTCTTGATGCCTTTTTCGATCTATAGCATATGGCAATGATACCAGCATTAGCATATGACTGAAGGCTGCACAGTGCAACCAGAAAATTTTCTCCATTACTGTAGAGGTTGTCACTCTGGGAACTTGAAAATAGGTATCAGCATATGCAGAATTTAGTCGGTCGAGCTGAGTCTAGTCAAGCAAAGGAAAAATAGGAATTATTCACATTTTAATTAAAAAGATTAAATATCACCTTTAAATGGAAAAAATGTTGAATAGAGTGATGGAGGAGGTGGTTTGGTCCTTAGTATTCTCTGCGACTTTATAAAAAGTCTCTTCATCTCATATAATGTTGGACATCTATAATACAGATGCTTACATCTGAGCTAGTTATCTGGGTGTCTTACAGTTGTCTGAGAGAAAGAGGCACATTTTATTTAACCTATTTTAAACACCTATATTAAGATAAAATTAACTGTGCTTTAGAAATTCCCCTTGCCTCTTCACTGACAGTATCATACATACGTTATCAGATACATGTGTGTTAATATAATTATCAAAGCATTAGCTTATAAATCCTCCCTTACCACCCCTATTTCCTCTCAGACTTTTTTCAGAGTTACCTATCTAAGCTGTAAAATTTCTATGGTCATGTCTAAGTTTCTGTGGGGATTAATCTAACGGGGTCTTGAATCAACCAAGTGACTACTACAACAGCATCCTTAAACAACCACATCCTACTCCCACTTTTGAAACATCAGCACTCTTAATGTGCTTGGAAATGCTTTCCCCCTCTCGCAGTTAGGATAATTTTAGATGCTCTAGCCCATACACCAGTAAGCAGCTTTGTGTCTTGGGCCATTGTGCGGACGAGGAGACCCACTTGATATCATGTGCTGTTTGCCCACACAAACTGCTTGCAGCGTTCTTAGTCATATCACTAGAACTATCCAGCATTAACCTGAACATTTCTAAAAACTTGTAAAAGTATTGAGATTCTTCAAATCCCTCTTTTCTAAAAACCTGATAACTTTTTTTTTTCCCCACCACAGGATCAAACCCTTATTTTCACATGACATAACTTCTTTTTTTTTTTTTTAGAAAAAATATAACCAGGAAAACTCTAGTCTTACTCTTGCTCTGTAAAATTTCCTACAAATCAGCTTCATACTCTTAGCTCAGGCATGCAGCTTTCTACCATGAGACACTGTTCAGAAAGGGAGGGAAATGTCACTATGAAAACAAATTGGAAAAACAAACAAATAAAGAAACACTTCTGATTTGCAATTTTAGTTTCAATGTTTGCTTTTATTACCTACCTTCTATCACAAGGTCTGATTCAATAGGAATTATTTGACTTCAGTGTAACTTACCTTTTCACCTAAAGAAAGAAAAGAACTTCTGAGGCTTGCTCAGGCTGCAGTGACATGAAAGCAAGATGTTGTTTTTATTAGATTCAGGTAAAATCAAGAAAGTAAAACCATTTCCAATTCTACCAAGGGAGTATTTACAATAATGCTGGTTTGCAGCTCTGTAAGAACATTGCGTTTGGACGCTATGGGTATGTAAATCAGCTTGAGAATTGGCTTTTTTGCCTTAAGATACATTTTAGCATTTTCTCACTAACTTGATTGCATTAGGACCTTTGTTACTGGTTGAGAAATGTGAAAAAAATAAAGATGTTAGGGTTTGCAGCTGTGCAACTGTTCTGCCATTTATGTTGTACAATGTATTGGAAAGACCATCTTGCCATCTAGCTGAGCAGCCCATCCTCAGAGCTCAGTCATATTTACAGTCTTCACGTTTTGCAGAATTTTTAATTGGACTTGTACAATACCAAAAGTAGTATTCATGTTGACTTTGTGGGATTTTTCCGCTTCCTTCTCCTGCCTTGTTCATGAAAAGACTTAACCCCTATGTCCTTGAAATGGTTATGCATTGGAAATAAATAGAGGCTAAATTCTGTCCTGAGATGAGCATGCAGTTTCTCCTGATAGAATTAATAAATGTGACTCACATCCTCTTTATACCTCTGTAGCTCTTCAGAGAATGCTCAGGAAAAGCAGATGCTATCCTCTTTGCAAAAGTGGTTCTGCCAGACATGGTGACATTTACTTGTCAAGCTGAAAATAATGAAAAATTAATCCTGTTGCCATTAGTGGCAAGAGGACAAAACCTCTTAAACAGATAAGTTCTGCTACACTTTAAAAAAATTGCACTTCTGTTTTGACAGAAGGGAAGCCCACAGGCTCATGGATATATCAGACATTGTCAGTCCAGGTTTGGATGAGGTGTGGTTTTCTCTCGATGTGTTTCTTGAGACAGTTCTAGTCCTGTCTATGAACGGCAAGGTCCAGCTACTTTAATTACTCTTGACACTATGTAAAGTACGAATGGGAGTACAAATATGATCCATTTAATTGCTTTATAACAGAAAAGCAGAAAATATTAAAAGGGTTTCTTTTTTTTTTTTTCTGTTCAGATTTTGAACTTTGCATTAAGAAGTCCTTAGAAAATATAAAGAATTTTTTACAGTCATAAACAAATAAGTTATTAGAAAATTTATTTTAACTAAATTTTAACAAGAAATATCTCGTATAAGAAAACAGAGGGTAAATAAATGTTGCCTTCAGAGTGTTTGATCTCCTTCTTACACATTTTTTGAGGACTCTCCTTGAAAGTTAACAGGTGGAGTTATTTACAGTGTGACTTGACACTTGTGCAATTTATAAGTAATTTTGAAGCAGGCTACTCTCTTTATTTTTGTCAAAGATACATGTAATACACATGCTGCAGAAGGACAAGCCCAGCTAGAAGGATCGAATAAAGTCTGACAAGCTTACAGTCCATGTCACACTTGAGGTCTTCCAAAGCAGTCACATTGCAACCAATAAGGAAATGGTCTTTGACAGCAGGTAATTATCATTGCAGGGACTATTAGAAATATCTAAAATTGAACAGTGCTCCCAGTAAGATCAAGGATTTAATTTGTTTGTTTTTGAGGGAGGTATATTTGAGGTGGAAACCAGAGACAGCTGTAAGTGCAGTGAGGAAAGTGTGAAATACTGTAAAGCAAGCGCAAACTGTACCTAAGCACAGTTACACAGGCTTGTTTGTAACTATATGGAAAGTGCACCAACTCTTACCTTGTAGTTATTTTAATAAAATGTCATACAGATAAAACATAAAGGGAAAAGTATCAAGATTTATTTAATAACATTTCCACCCACCAACATCTCTCATAAAGCATACTATGCAGTGTTGCTAAGGAAATTTCAGAGTAAATATCTGCACACATTAGCCTGCAAATGGTGATAACGAAAGATTCAATCTGCTCTGAAGGCAGGGGGTAACACACCGACATCTGCTCTTACATCTCTTTTCACTGTTAACATGCCAAATGTAAAGAAACCAGAAGGCTGAAAAGGAATCTGGTGCGTTTAGTACAAATGACAAATACTACAAGGAAACAATAGCTCCTAATTTATTATCATCTTGAGTTCTGTTCCCTTTGTGTTTATAAACTAATATAATTTATAAGTGAAAATAGATTGCAGGAGTGTTTTCAGAAAGAACTGGGCAAATGCTGAACACACACATGCAATAAGAAGAAATTCCTCTCCTAAGAAACAGGTTGGTTTAGATCAGTGACTCATCTTAATATATTTATTTTCTGGTTAAGGATGACAGTTTCCTAACTCAGGCTGATTGTTACTTTTTTTAACCTTATCAACATTTTCCTCCAAAAGAGGATTATTTTTTCAGAAGTGATTCCATAAACATTTCATAAACTCCATGGTTTTAAAACACTATTAAATAAATTAAAAAAAAAAAAAAAAAAGAAAAGGAAAAAAAAAAAAAAAGAAGAAAGGTAAATAAAGAAAATATTTTTATTTTTTAATAGCAGCAGGGCACGACAAAGAGGAATGTTTCACTTAAAAATTAAGGGCAAAATTAGCTACAGTTCCGTACTAGAAAGCAAAGAAAAGTTATGAGAAGGTCCATCTGAATTGTTAGTCTTATACCACACTTTGGTGTATTATTTGTTGTTTAACATTTTTAATGAAGTATCATAGCATAACATCTAGTCACCAGAAAAGAAAAGAAAAAAAAAAAAAAAAAAAAGAGGTTATCTGCTACATATGGAAAGACAGAGGTTAAATAAATATTGTTATATTTTCTAAGGTTTTGGGCTTTTTTTTCTCACCAAGGCATAATTTCCATGATGTAGTGAATATGTAGCTGTTATGCACTGCAAGCTTGGGTTTCTTTAAATAAACTTCCCTATTTCTTCAGTAAGGAGGTAGAAACCTGAAGAAGAATGAAACAGTCACAACAGTTATATACATCTTGTCATGAAGCGATGTTACTGCACAAAAGATAAATGCTACAAGAAATCTTATTTTCATTTAAGAGAGCTTATAGCTAACTTCCACAGGAAAAGAACAACACTGAAAACCCAGGAGTACACGATAGATCAAGAACAGCAATGTGTTGGGTTTGGCTTGGTTGGTTGGTTGGTTGGTTTTTTCTCTCTATTTCTTCTCCGTAGGTATTTTAAACAGTAAGGCTTTAGAAGGATGAAACCATTCAAAATAAATCTCAGCCTGAGCAGAATGAACTTCATGAAGAGTATTTCTCCCCAGTCAATCTAACACCTCCAGAGTGAATACTAAATATTTTAAGTGAAAATTAATGAATTTTGCCACATTTCCAAACCTTTCTTTTCCTTGGAGTCAGCACAGCAGTTCAGTGCACCGCACTTTCTGCTTCACTGACCCTCTGTGCCCTGTGTTTCAGGTCCCGCTTGAGGCGTGGTTTAAATTTTTGATGAGGAGGAGTTAGCGTCTGGATCTCAACAGCACTGACTTTGGGGTTATGGTAGTAATAAAGGGTGTCTGAACACAAGTGCCTGTAATAGACTCTGAAATTAGTCATGCTTGTATTGATAAAAATATTTGGATGATTCAGAAACATTAAGGATTTAAGGAATCTGTACCATGAGTGGAAAGAAAATTCTTTGTATTTTTAATGTAGCTCTTGATGTTATTGCAGGATTTGCTTATAATATGAATTATGTGAGAATGATATTAAAAACCTGGGTATTATTGTAGCTTAAGAGAATTGGGTGAGGCAGAGAACAACTGAAACAAATGAAGAGTCAAAAGTTAATGTTATTGCACATCAGATATGACTTTGTTGGTGAAGAAGAGGAAATCATGTCATCTCGTCATTAGAAGAGAAATGGCTCCTTACAATGAAGCTGTACAGGGGAGAAGTTACTTTAAGGGCTTAAGAGGAAAGGATGGAGAAAAGAAGAGGACTGAACAGAAGAAAAATGGGTAGATGATGATTGTCAACAAGTTAGAAAGACATTCACAGACAATTTTGGAAACATATCTGTGCTGTGGCTGCCATATATCTGGGGCAGGAGATAGAAACTCTTCCATCTGTCGTGGGCAGAAACTGGAAGAGGTTTAGTATTATCTCTTCATAGAGTAATGGTGAAAGTAAAGCAAAGAGCTGCGGGAAGTGGACATTTATGCATAGACTTCGTCCAGATCCCACAGTCATCGAGCAATTGTGATGCAAACATGGTTTAGGTTGCTTTGAAGCTCATTTTCACTTGGCTTACCTATCTCCCAGCCATGTGAAAGGACATCTTTCCCCACACCAGTTTCTTATGACAGTTTGTAGAAGCCTGGAAAACCATTAGGTATGTGGTTTTGTGTTTGCTAATCTGGTATTTAATTATGGTGTTCATACATTAAATGTATATGCATATAGGGGGCATGTAAAACAGAGGGAAAAATACTCGATTTAAAAACATGAAATAAATATATTATTTTCTTAAATTCTCCATGCAACTATAGAGAAGGGACCTTAATTAAGCTAAGTCTCATCTCCATTAAAAAAATGAAGTCCAGATCAAATCATTTATCAGAGTAATTACAATTAAAAATGCTACAACACAACAAATTATAGAGGAATAATCATACCTTGCTGAATTTACTTTCACGTTATCCAAAAGATACATCCGTGTCTTCACTGGTTGATGATCAAGTTTTCCTACAACAAAGGGCAATAAATAACATATTAGACTATGCATTAAAAACTCCTAAATTTTCATTTGTAGGTAGAGTTGAATGGTGTTGCTAATTTTTGGGTAGGGCAAACCATTTATATTAAGAATTAAGCTATGCACAACAATATGTATGTAGTGTCTCTACAAGTGCTCATGTCAAACTTTTCTCAACCTTTCTTTTTTGTTAAAGACTAAATTTTACGTTTCGATGCTTCGAACTCAGTAGAGTGTGGAAGTATTTTCTTCTTTATTGTATTTTTCTCACCAATGACTTTCGCTTAAAAAAACTTAATTCTCACAGCAAAGATGCTGCCTTCACAGAAGCTTCATGACTCTCAGCTATTTCCATCCTGTCATTTCTGGATGCCAGAGAAAAGAAGAAAATAAAACAAGGCCTTCCTTTTTTCTCCCACTTTCTGCTGCCCAGCCTTAAGAAAAAGAAGCATTTTTCTTCCACCTCAAATCTGAGACTTCCCAAAGCTCTGGGATTGTTTCACTCCCCTTTTAACAAGGAGAAAGGACTCTTACTACTTGAACGGCATTTAGTACAGATATGTAGGATTACTCTTTTCTACCAAATGCTCCTGAAGATATCTGACCTCTCCTAATTGTTTAAATCCACTTTACTCAGAACAGTAAAGCCAGTGTAGAAATTCACTGAAGCAAGTAACCTCTACAGGGAAGTGTTCATGGAGAAAAATTAAACATAATACAAGTGTGGAGATTCTTTATTCTATGTTATTTCTATATTATGCTTTATTTCTATATTATTTTATTTTATTCTCATTTTTATTTTTACATGAATTATCATTAGGCAGGATTTTTTTCTTCCCTCCAGCTTCCACAGAGTTGAAACAACTCTTTTCTCCATTGCCATGTGGTGTGACAGACAGTAGGGTTAATGACAAAGAACAAAGCTCTATCATAACAAACTGTATGTAAAACAATAATTCTCCCCTGTAGTGCCACCGAACAGCTAGCCTGTGGGACTCTTGACACCTTTGCAATCCTGATATAACACCAGTGGTGTAACATTATCTTTAGTTCCAACTAGCACAATCACATGTACGGGTCAAAGTGGACAAACATAATGACTACAGTGAGAATAAGCTAGCAAGGGAGCAGCCACTCCTCAGCTACAGTCACCACCTGCATATTTTTTGCACTGATAATTTTTTTTTTCTAACATCCTATTGGAGTTAGGTCAAAGACAACAATACTTTTCAGCCTTGTTTGGTTTTTTGCACTACTTCCTCAGCCAACTACAAACCATACATTTCAAAATTCTTTCACATTAAAATGGTAGGGTAATGCCATCACATATTTTATTGGTAGGATGAAATCACTGCTGTTAAAATCAGCAGTCTGATAACTTTATGGGAAAGCTAGATTTGCACAGTTGCTTTATATTGATTTCATCCATACTTCTAATTATCTGTGCTGTCAATAAAACTAAGAATCCACTCCCTGTCAATTCATGGACAAAAATGTAATATCCACTGAACATTATTTTTTTCTATCAAAATGAATAAATTGATTTTGTTGATCCAAAACCTCCCTCCTTAGGTCTAAAAATAGTGTCTAGGTATATTTCTTTAAAAAAGAAGTAAATACATCTGAATGTATCTGACTGCTATATTCCCCCCCCCCCACCCACCCCCCCCCACCCCCCCCCCCCCCGTAATTTCCTACTTATTCTGTATGACAAAGCATTAAAATAACAAAAATAAGAGTATAGTAACACTAATGACCTACCGAGTCTGTACCCTTCAGAGATGAATTTGAACAGAAATTTAAAATGTGTAGATGGGCCCAAAAAGTTGTTTGGAGCATGGAGATGGTGAGAAAAAGGCTTTTAGTCACTTTCATGGTTTCCCCCTTAACTGACATACATCTGCATTAATACATGGTTTTTCCTAAGTGTCGGTAATCGATCCACAGGGAATTAAAGACTGAGAGAAAATGCTAAAAGGTAGACTCCCGTCAATGACTGGAAACCGACTAGTTTATTGCCATATGAACATCAATCCATCACTCAGGGCATAGTATCTGGGGATTACAAGTGCTACTGATATTTGTCAAAATGCATTTTCTCTTTTTACCCGTCTCTGTCCAAAATAATGATCCTGACGATCCAATTATTTTGCTGTGATGAAATGGTGCTTGGCAGGCATGAGGAAAGTGCTGTACACATGGTAGCACATTGATGGAGTCTTGTCTCAATTATGCTATTGCTACAGTTGGAAAGAGAGCCACGACTAGGACCCCTTTCTTTCCACTCACGTTTTTATGACAGAAGATAGAAAAGGGGTTTCACAGAGTTACTAAGATGACTATATACCTCTTGATGACCCCCACAGAAAGATGGGGTACTTTAATGGGCCAAACCATCAAGCTCTCTGTCTGATGCCACGTGGTGGATTACGAGGGAGGCGAATCTTTTGAATTCCCTGAGAGCCTGTGTGAGGGTGGAAGAGCTGATCTCTGCTCGGCAGAGCTGCAGGGCAGCCAAGTCACCACAGTGACTCAGGGAACAGTTGTGCTGGTGACTTTATTAATTGACCCCCTTAGTGAGTGAATAGAAACAATTTGACAAGAAGCAACTGATAACGATCCAGACAGGAATAAAGGCACTTTGTCGATGAGACCTGCCAATGATCAACCGATTGTAATTCAATTCCTACAAAACTTATACACACGAATACATGTGTTAGAGAGACAGAGCAGAAAGGGAAAAGAGAAAAGAGATGAGGGGATAGGAAAAGGGGAAATCACCACCCTTGGATCCCACATTGTTACAGAGTGGTCAACGTGGTCTGTAGGTGGTGGGTTAACAAAGACACACGTGGGGTGTTGCCTTTATATAGCCTTTCTTACGCATGTGCAATAGGTTGTTCCAGAATATTCTCATTTTGTCTGGCTTGTACCTGCACAGTTAAGCAAGTTCTGTGTCTGGGCAACAGCAGAAGAGAGGGGGAGATAAATGGCCCACCACTCCACCTCTGCAGAGCTCCGTCTGCTTCTTCCCCACGGGATGTCCCACTGGAGTTGTTTGAGACATCCTCTTTACCAAGTTTCTTGTTTATGAACAACCCGTGACACTCATTCATCTTCCTATTTCGCTGCCACTTTTTTTCGTTGCTTGTGAATATGAAGAACTACTGATTAAAAACAAAAAAAAACATAAAACTCACGAGAAAGAATAAACTGCAATGATCCTTTCTATTGGAAAGTTGCATATCTGGCAGGAGAGATGAATGGAAGACAAAAAACATCTCTGGTCACTGATGCCTTTTAACAAAACTTGCTTTATTCTGGCTGAGGATTTACCTAGAACTTCAGTCACTTCAGTGTGCTTAAGCAGGATGGCTGAAAGTAAAGAAAGATGACAGTACAAGATTAGGAATAAAAATCTTTGCACATCTTGCTTGTTCTTTTAAGCATGTGACTTCAGGATTTTACTTCAGTTGATTTTGCTTTTTGAGTAATATTTTTGAAAGATTTGTAAGATGGTAATAAACGTGGGTAAACACAGTAAGCAAAACAGTAAACCACGGTTTTAACAATACATGTTCCTCAACGATTAAATGGTAAAATGACAACAAAAAAGGTTTCTGCACACTTTTATTTTTAATAACTACAGGTGGAATCATCAAACTTTGTTCTTACAAAAGCTTGGTTTCTGTTTTGAAGTGAAATATTATATTTAATACAGTATAATTGCTACTTCAGACTGCAAAAATTCATACATTCCATGTCCATTTTGAAAAGTAGGTATTTAAATATACATATTTAAAAGAAATATCCTAACTCAGTTTAGCCTAACTTTAGAAGTTATGATGTAGACGTGTATATCTAAACTAGATCCGCAATGAGAGAAAAATTAGCACATTCATTTGGTCAGGTTCTCAGCTTTAAAGTGACACAATTTCAATTGATTTACTATAGAGTCAGCTAGGTTCAGATATCTAGAATACAAACATCAGTTGGCCAGACTGATCCTTCTCTAAGGATATTTCTACACCAATAAATAACACAGGTAGAGGAAGCAATTTTGGCATTACGTCACTTTTCATCCATGTTTCATCAGGCTGTGCCTCTTGGTCTTAGGCCAGAAACCAGACCTGATACTGTTTTATTTAGCAGAAAATAGCCTACAAAAATAGTCTACATAAACATAGGCTACGAAACAGTTGAATGGTCATCTTACATGTTTACTTTCAAAAACAGATATCCAAAGCAACAAACATATAGGTGGCAAGATGACTTAGTTAAGAAAGAGTAGAGCTAATTGGCATTCTGGTTAAACAGATATTTTCTTCAGTTACTTGCCCAAAAGTTTGAATTGTCTCAGTTGTATTACTAGTAGCAGCACACAAAACAGAAAACCTTGAGGAGTGAGAAAAAGACCCAGCTGTCTTATAAGTTCTACAAAAAGACAAGGCATTTTATAACTTTGTCATAACCCTTGAAAATAGAGGGTGGTAATCAACGGCTGATGAATACAAGCTGTCATTTTCAAGGAGAAAAGAGAGAAAGTTTAGATGGTTATAAAGTTTAAAAACAGACCAAAAGTCCATTTCTTTCAAATTGTCAGCAGCTACCTCTGTGTTTGTATGTCACTAATGAATTGCTGACCTTCTGCCAAGGTAACTTGCCATGGTTTCAGCAAGTATCATAAGATAAAGATCCCAGGTTTATTGCAAATTTGTGTGTAGGCACACAAGACCATGCTTGCACTGTAAAAAGCTTAAATTTATGAGGAGAGTAATCTAACTGATGTACGTAACAGGAATCAGAAAAGAGGAATGAAATTAAACATTTCGGCAATAGTAGATGATAAGGATTCTGGAAGTAACCTCAGCAGGGTTTTACAGCCTTCTAGTTAACGTTACAATTTCTCATCAGGTATGCAGTGCACAGCTTTGGCAACCAATAGTCTTCCAGGTCAATCTCCTGCATCAAGCAGATCAGCTCTCGCTGTGAGAGCATCTCTACAAAACAAAACAAAACAACAATAATACACCACCACCCCCGCTAACAACAAAGAAACGACACCACCAACAACAAAAAAAACAGGAAATCTCATACAGGCTGAAGTGCAGTTACAAGAATAAGCTTGTAATACACAGAGAAAAGAGAGAAAATTCCAAAACAATGGGCTAGCTTCGGAGCTGGTGCAAGTACAAATATCTGTCTGAAGATGGACATCCCCCAAGCAACTAATTTTTAACATTTATCTGTATATTTGGCAATTATATATATATACACGTTAAAAACTCACTTGTATTTGAGTATTTAGTTTTAAACAAGACAATTTCATTATGATATTTAAAATCTTGATGCTACGAGATCTGATTGTTTCCTTTGAAGCTCTAGGCACTTTCTGATTTCAGAAATGAATGTACTGTAAAGGGAATGGAAGTGTGAACTGCAGTAAAATTATATTAAGCAAAAAGGAAAATTTATTTTTAGGGAAAGTTTTGCTGTCATAAAATGACATGCATAGTTTTCAAGGATCATGTGTAACCCTGGGAGATGGCTACTATTTCTAGATTAACTTTATAACCAGCTGACATTCATGAAATTTAGAAATTATAACTTTCACTAAGCACTTGTGGGCCAGTATAAAAAGAAGATGAAATACAGATGTAAATAGTTTAAGTAGCCAACTCAGTTCAGGTTTCTGGGAATTTCTTCTTCCACTATGATGTTCAGAGCTTTACAGCAAGCATTAAGAGTCAATGCACACTAGAATTTGGACAGATCATAACTTAAAGATAAGGCAGCAAAGAATTTATCTGGACTCCTTGTAATAATGGGCCAAATATACTGAGAATGTAAGCAAATTCAATTCCACTGGCAACCCATTAGTGGGCACAGTTCTTAACAGTTTTATAGTTAATTGGTTTAATGTTATTAAACTAACAATTTAGGAGTATGTAAATTAAATATAATAGCAACTACATTGACATACCAACTATTACATATTATAAATACCATAGAATGTCGATAACTCATCTGCTGTGAGAAAGAATGATCAGCTTAACTGCAAGAGGAAATTGCTAAACTTCCCACACACCTTCTTGAAATTGCCTGCTTCGTCAATTTTTTTATCCTATTATGACTCTGTAGAAAATAATTCATGTGGTTCTGTAATGACAGAACCATTGTTCCTAATTAATGATTAACAGGATTCTAACAGTCAAGACAAATTCTAATTCATGTCTTAGATTATCAGTCTTCCTAGCATTCATCCACCCAAAGATGCCAGAGCTGGAGCTGGTCAAAGAAACTTCAGAAGAACTTTGTCCATCAGTTTACACATCAAACTTGAAGAGTACATTGTAATCTTAGGTGATTTCATGAGAATTTGAACTACATTTAGGAAATGAAATTGAGGAAATATGAAAAGATTGCCAGTTAAATATTTCAATATTGACTTTTTTTTTTTTGAGATTCCCCTTCTGAACTAAGGGTAGTCAGATATTTTTAAATCACACATACGTCAAAAAGGAAATTTGAAACAGAAATAAAACGGTTTGAGTCAAATACTTTTGAAAAAAAATCTTTTTTTGGAAGGAAAATTAAAAAAGGTTTTGTAGTACAAATTGGTTTAAACTAGAAGAAAGCATTTGATATGCTTAAGATCTTTTGTGAATGTAATTTCTGTCCACAACAGAAATCTCCATCAGAGCTGTTTTAAACAGGGGCATTATTTGTAAAATTATTTTCTTCTCATTGCATTCACCTTTCTCTTATTTCTCTGTCTGAGACTTCTAAAGCATACCCCTATGACCTTATTATCTTGCTCCTCTCTTTCTGAGAGGAGACAAGACTGGCAAACAAGGTCTCTCGTTCTTGCTTATAATCTTCACCTTTTAAACTGTAGGAAACATAAGGAATAGCCCTATCCAGCTGACCCTGTGATGGCCCATCCCTAAAGTCATCCCAAGGGAAAGTTTAGAGCACTGATACTATGCCCACCTCCTATCACTATTGTCATTATTGGGCTTCTCTGGAGACCGTCTGTTCTGTTTTAATAAATTCTATGGAGTATTAATAAGTGACTAAAGCCGCTACCCTTCTATTTTAGTGCTACATTAAATTAGCTCTGCATTACAATAGAACTCTTATGGCTGTATCTGTGACATCCAAATTAATTTCAAATGAATTCATTGTTATTAGTGCAATTACACTGCATAACAAGGAGTTAAGAAGGACGTGACACTCAGAAAAAAAAGAAAAATCCATTAAAGCTTAAGTACAGTTACTGCGCTGTGTTTTAAAGCTATTGTTTCCCTTGCTGTAGCTTTTAGTTAGCAAATCCACATCACTCAGATACATGAATATTTGAAGCAGAACAAGGGCCTTGCCATCCATCAATCCTTAACAACTATCTGACTTGTCGTTTTTTTCTTCTTTTTTTTTGTCTTTCAAGAGCTATTTTAACTTACTTTTTCAAGGGTTTGTGGGCAGCCTTCTACAACAGGCATCCTGTTTACATTTATAAAGTGCAGAGACTAGCTTGGACAATAAAATCCACTTTTTCTTACATGTCAGACATTGTCATGTTAAAATGCCACTCCAGAACAGCTGCTGAACAGATAAGCATTAGGATCAGGATTTCAGAAAGGTTATATTACCTCTGCTGTGCATAACTCCTTAAATTATGTATTTCAGAGGTGAATAACCCATGCAGTTATTTTTATTTTGCCTATTCAGCATATATTTATCCTAAATTTTATTTCAAAGTTGGGATGTCCTTAAGAGGTAGAGGTTTATACATAAAAGTACAGAGTCCCTATGAATCTTCTTCACTATGTCAATTTGATTTTCTGAGGTTTCCCTGGGAGAACTGGCACAAACTTTAAATAAGAGAGCTGTGCCATGTGTACAAAAATATCATTTCTCTTTTCCGAGTTTAGCTTCACTCCATTCACAACTCAGAGTTAAATCTGCATAGTTCAGAAGATAAGGAGCTAACACAATGACATTGTTTCTTCCCATGTCATTTCTGTGTAGCCCTCATGGACAAAACTACCAAAAAAAAAAAAAAATCTGTCTTTTAAAACTTTGTGTTCTAAGTTTCTCGAATCTTGGCAATTCAGATCATAAAAAGTTTCATAATTTAAGAATTGGAAGAGGGTAGTTTTAATCTGTTAAAACATGTTGGTGTTAATGTTATATATGTATAGTTTAAGTGACCTTGCTTTTTAAATACTTACATGATAAAAATTAACCTTTGGTTTTCATATTTGAAAAGGATTCTTTTAACAAAATTAAAACGTATTCAATTTTTTAATAGCAAATTATTCAAAATTTCTCCTTCTTCGTAGATGCCTTTAAGTTAAGTTAAAATTTAAAGTGAAAAGGTTTTGCTATAAACTATTAAAAACTACTCACATCATATTTATTTATTGTCATATTCAAATTAATGAAGGAGAGGTCTGCATGGATTGTTGTTGTAGCTTGAGCTCAGAGGGCAACTGAGCACCACACAGCCACTCACTATCCCCTTCCCCACCCAGCCAGTGAAAAGGGAAAAAGTAATATTTCCAGGAGATAGAGATAAGGATGGAGAGGGATGATTCTCATCCTGGAAGGCACAAGCAAAAAAAAACCAAAACAAACTCATTAGGGGAATAAAAAAGAACATGACATTTAATACCGACACTAACAACACCACCGCTTAACAGACACAGTGGGACAGTGAGAAGCATTTCCACATCTTGAAAACAGCTTCCCCCATCCCTCCTGTGATAGTTTTGAGCCCTGACAGGACTGGAGACCACGTTGCCATTGTCCCTCCCCCACCTGCAGCCGGTCAGGCTGGAAGTGAGGCACAAACCCCGGGTTAAAATAAGGAGAAATCTAATGCAACAGTGTGATAAACAATCTGAACAACAACAGTAGCAATGATAACAACAACAAACAGCAATAACAGTAAACAAGACAAAAGTTATACAGAGAAATACTGCAATGGACACAGCCAGCCCGCGTGCCTGCTCCCCGCGACCAAAGCCACAAAGGAACGCTTCCCGTGCTGCGCCGGGCCTGACATCAGCATGGTATGAATAACCCGGCTGGAGATCCCTTCCCTCTCCCTGGGAGAAACTTAACCCTATCCTAGCTGAACCAGGACACCACCCTTTTTCCCGGGCTCAGCTTTGCTCCTGATATCTCTACCTCCTCCATCCAGTGGTGCAGAGGGCAGGGAATGGGGGGTGCAGTCAGTCCTGCTGCTTCTTCCACCTCGGGCAGAACTTCTGCCATTGCTCCCCTGTTCCAGGGCAGTCCCCCTCTCACAGGACACAGTCCTCCACAAACTCTCTCTGACGTGAGTCACTCCCATGGGTGTGGGTCCCCCCCACATGTTGCAGCTCTCCGGCACAGAACTACAACAGCGGGGGCTGCTTCTCCCCTCAGAGTCCCGGCCTCCTTCGGGCGCAGCCGCCTGCTCCGCTGTGGGCTCCTCCAGGGGCTGCAGGGCGGCATCTGCCCCACCGGTGCCCTCCATGGGGGCAGGGGGGGCCCTGCCCTCTCACCACGGGGTACAGGGGCTCTCTGCTCCAGCACAGCTCCCCCCTTCCTCCTCCTTCCACTGGCCTCGGTGTTGGCACAGACGATCTCCTCGCAACTCCTCCTCACAGCTCCAACTCCTCCCAGGTCCCCCTTCTTAAACACGTTATCACTGCGGCGCAGCCGCCATCACCAATGGGCTCGGCCTCGGCCAGAGGCGGCTCCGACTCGGAGCCGGGGGAGCTTCGAGAACCTTCTCCCAGGGGACACCGCTGCAGCCCCCTCCCCTGCTACCGAAAACCCTGCCACTCACTCAGATCAGGACAACTGTAGGCATAAAGTAAATACTTCATCTCAATTTCTAGAAACAACACTTCCACAGAGATGGCTGTTCGAGGTGCTACACTGGCTGAGATTCAGAAGTCAAAGTTACAGGAGGTTACCCAAGCCCTTCTGATGAGTGCTTTCATGCAGGTGGAGGGTAATTGCCAGACTGGTCAGCTGATGCCTCAAAACAGAAAACACAGGAAATTATTTGAACTAATATTGTAAATTATAATAAGCAAATCCTTCCTTTCAGGATCCCACGAAATAATCTAGTAGGGGGTCTAGAAATTTTTCCCCTTTTCTTGTCATTTACTCTTTCACACCTTTTAAAATAGACCTGTAAACATCTTTGTGGTAAATTGCTGCTGTATGAATTCTTGAACAAACAGAGCGAAATTCTCAACATTCCAATCTGTTTCTTTTAGAGACTTATAATTAATTGGTCCATAGACATTAAAAGGCAAAAATGAGCAACGATACGTCCAAGCCAAAATTTTATCCCTGTTTCAGTTTACAATAATTTGCTATTCAGAAACAAACAAACAAACAAACAAAACCCACAAAAATCTTGGTCTTTCTTTATTACAATATGCAAATACATGCCTCCATTTAAAGATAACTTAATTATTCTGGGGATACATTTTGATGGGTTTCTTGATTCTAGACTCACACAGCCTTTTTATTTCTCTATGTGGCCTTGTTGTCAGTCCTACAAGGCAATAATATTACACTGCTTATTTTCCATGGGTGAAGAAAACCATTATGTTTTCCAGGCAATATGACTGACACATATAGTTAAAAAATTCCCCAAAGGCCACAGTCATGTTATAATGTTAATAGTGAAGAAAACCACTTCAGAAAGTTCCACTTCTGGCTCAGGACCTGAAAGCTGTTGAATGTCTCATAACATATATTTACTTTCAGAGACTGACTCGAAATTTCTAACCTGTATCCTCTGTAGTGAAAGGATTAAACACTGCAAACATTTCAAACAGAAACGTGTTACTTAATACAGTTCAAGATCAGGATACAGCTTCAGAGTCTGCAGTTAAATAAAACAAAGTGTTACTAAAAAGCACCTTGCAAGACTAGAAACAAATTAATGATTTTTTTTTTTATTATTGTAAAAGATACTTTTTATATTCTTTATTATCTTCCTCAGGTAAGAAAGTATTGGGTATTTAGGTCTAAGCCTGTTTCCTTGCCTCAATGTAGCACAGCCAATTACATATTGGGATATAGTTTGAACATAACATTATTTTATGTTTTTAAATCTGGGACTGTGACTTAAAATATCACAAGTAAAAATAGTCTTTTTTTTTTTTTTTTTTCCCATTAAGCTCTCCTGCATACCTAATTGAAGATGAGAGATTATTATGTCTCAAACCTCTCTTGTTGTGATCTAGAATACTGCAATGGCAGCATAGTAGATAAACTGAGAAATACATCTGAACAAAAGATCCCAATCTGCAGAGGTTTGATTTTTTTTTCCTTTTTTCTTTATTTTATAAGTGGATGAGATAGGAATAAAATAAACGAAGTAATTTCCTTCTTTTTATTGTGAGGTAGCATCAACAAAACCTTACACTTCTGTAACTGTTCCCTTAAACATTCTTCATATTTTCTGCCTAACCTCCAATCCTAAATAGTAAACTCACTGGTTTCCCATTATAAAAGTTAATGTACTATAATCAGACAGTGCTACATATTTGCCACTCTTTCTTCAAGAGAGAAATGGAGAATTCTTTGCCCTACAATTTCTAAAATGCTTGGGGAGCAACAGCATTGAACAGCACAAATATATCACTTTTATATTGCCTACTGCTATTGTCACAGATAATGTCTTTCAATATCCACTTATCTTCAACGAGACCTTTAGCACAGAGGGCTTCTTAATTCTGTTTGAGTATCCAGTATGTACACGAGTTTATCCAGCAAGAGAAACTATTAATGGTAATTATTCTGTTTTGTCATCCCCTACAATAATAAACCACCCATTGTAACAGTTAGTGTCTGGTCATAGAACACAGGAAAACTTTCTGTGGTTGGAATCTTTAAGTGGATTACTGACTGTGTAATGTACTAGAAACCTAAAACCAATTCTACTTCATAACATCACTATTAAAGTTGGCAAAATGGATGATTAAAGCAGGAGATCAAATACATTTGATTATTTCTTTTTACAAACAGCTTCAAGAGTTAAGTGGGCATATTAGAGGCTTAAATTCCCAAATGAGTCCAGAGAAGACACAAGAATTCGTTTGGACTCATTATGTGGAATGTTTGTTACTTCTGATCCACCTGAGCTGTCAGTATCATCTAACACTTTATTCACTGGCTTTTAAAGGTCTTTTCCTACATCTCTTCAAAGCCACAAAAACACACAAACAAACAAAACCTACGAAATAATCAAACAAAAAAACCACAAGAAATGAATGCTTTCATTATGAAACTGCTGTTATGGATATACTAGACCAAAACCATATTATATGCTTTTTAAGATATACATTCTCAAAATTTTCCAATTGTATTAATTAGGAAATAAACTTTGTCTTGTTTACTAACTGCAGTTGTTAAATTTTGCATTATTCCTCATCCTTTCAAGTTTTGTTGCACCATGGAAAATATAAAAATTAAGAAATTTAACTTTAAAGCCATATTTGATTCAGAATCTCTTAACATCTCAAAAAAAATTTAGAAGCAAATTGGGAAATTTAAGTAAGTATTTATGAATAACAATGCATTTTGGAGGAAAAAATGTCCATTTCATTTCTGGGTGGAGGAGCTTGTGATATTCCTTATCAGATATCAGAACCTTAGATTTTTACTGTTTTCATCTTCGACTATAAAAATATTGTTCATGAGGTCTCAGGTGGAACTACATTGTCTGAGATTTCAAGCATTCAGGTAACATCACAGGTAATGTTTTCAGAGCAAATACAGCTGAAAGAGTATCATCTGTCCGCTAACATTATTCCCCATGTATCCAGCCATTACTTAAACTGTTAGAAGTGGATAGTATAAATGTGTTGAAGACAAGAATAGGTACGTTCATCATTAGCTGTTAAGGAAGATCTACATGTAATCTTCGTCTCAGAAAGCCCTTCAACCATCTGTGATGGGCAAAGATCACAACTTCACAACTTTTTTTTTTTTTTTTTTTCCCATTTGATTCTCTTCTTTCTCTGAGACAGGAATGGCCCCTGCTGAAAACAGGTCCTGAACTACAATCTTTCATCCACCAGCTATTTCCTTATATTCTTAAACTTTGTTTTTTCTTATATTTTATCCCCAAGACAGGCGAGGGGAGACAAAATTGGAAATAAAGGTAAAGCACTACAATTCACTTCTTTAACTTCAGTAAAAACATCTATCTGAATTAAATTGCTCTTATAATGAGTGTTATTTGCTTGCACCTTTGCTAAAAACTGTCTGTATATATAATTATACAGAGAAAAACAAAAGCAAGCAGAAATCTACTTCATTTCTCTCAGTACTAAAATACACAGTAAATATATTTTTTTTAAGGAAAAGCTGCTCTAAATCTAGGGGTTAGTTTGTTTATTTAAAATGCCATTACAACGGACTGCTATGTCCTATGTCCCCCTTCCTAATTCCCTCCTTAAAGCAGAAACAAGAATAATATTTTCAGGAAGACCTGTCAGTGGCATTAAAAAGCCACTTAGCATAAGGAAAAGAAATAATGGTTCAGCGTACTCTTCTGTATAGCTATTTTTAACATTATATACATAGCATCTTCATTTCTGTCAAATGAATCACATCTGGAATTATGTTACATTAAAGACAATAAATGGAAATAAGTATCCTTATTACATATAGAAAATATTAAATTATTCTAAAAAAGATTAACACTACTTGAAACAATATATCAATCATCATACTTTTAGATATATTCTCTTCTATTTTAACTGTCTTGGCGGAATCTCATTAGCAGACAAAATAGATGGAAAATAACAATAAAATTTGCCCAAGTCTCCTTAGAAATTGGTCTACTATTGGAAAATGTTTTGTGTTTGTTGGTGTTGGTTTTATGGGTATAATTTTTCCAACACAAGGTGAACTAGAAATCTAACTCCTTTCGAAAATCTAAGTTTTAGTGTTTCTAAGCTTGTTATTTTAAGTTGTTCTATGACATTATAACCTATTCATCTTAAAACTAATTTCAAAGTCCGAATGTCGAGCTCCAGCTAGTAACTCTTGTATCTATAGTTCAAGTGGTAGAATTTTTAATTTTTGCTCTGGTTGTCACTAATTCAAAGTGGTCTGTGTCAAACAAAATATTACCAAACCTTTCCTAATTTTATCATTTTTAATTTTCACATAAATTCCTTTTGACACACATCAATATGGAAGAATTTCAGTCTTTGGAGTTTTTTTGTTTAGAAAAGATTAGGCTGAAAGTGACACAGGAGCAACGCTTTCCATTTTATGATTTTTAGTAAGTTCTACAACTTATGAGGCATTCCTTCATAAACTAATTAAGTGGCTCCATTTTTGAAAGGAGAGTCTACTCTTTCTCAGAGAGTATTTTGCTGCATTCTCCTTATGTTCTTCACACAAATAATAAATATTTATAAAGGTTGAATATTCATAAACAATTCGATTGACAAACATATTTGTATTCTTTATTTTACATATAAATGACGATTATTGTTTTATCTGATTTTGTGTTTTCCATTCAATTACTTAGATATTTGTGCCCCACTTCCAACATGAAGCTGTAACAAGCATGTCCTCATTATTTACAGACCTTCACCTGATACAAGATGAATGACTGTTCAACCCACTCTGTAATTATTGAATGTTTTCCACAAGTCAATTAGTATTTCATTTGTATTTTTGTGGTAATGGATTTGGAATCCTGAAACATGATGGCTTTGCATGTTTTATTGGCAATTATTAATATAATTTATAAGGCAAATAAACTGCTAATAGCTTGGGTCATCTTATGGGCATAATAGATTTTTCAGCATGTACATCTGGTTTTGATTTATGTTCTTGCCTTGTATTGGAGTTGCATACGTTTTATAACTCTTTTTTTTTTTTTTTTTTAATAACTCTATCTTTTGAGCAATGTCTTCATTTGTGTTTTAAATAAAATTTGAAAATTATTTCAAGACTTATTATTAGGACCTATATATGTCATGAGGTGATTCTATCTTTTGAAAAACAACTCTACTGATCACAACATAGGATTCAACATTCTAAGTATCATTATACACAATGACAATATTTTTATATATCTGTTGTGCCAGGTATAATGTCAACAACATATGCCAATACCATTTCTCTTCCCTGCCAAAAGTATAATAATGTGTTCGAAAAAGATGAAATATCAGAACTAATGTCCAAATTTATTTTATCCAAGTTAAAAGCTGTTTATAAAAGACAATAATGACAGATTCATGTACAAGAAGAATCTTAAATTGCTAGTGTAGCTTTGTAAATCTCCTTAAAAAGTTATCTTACAAATGAAAACATTCATCTCTCACAACAGAAAGAGAAAGATGAAAAAATATCATTCATAGGAGATGTCCTTTTAGGAGACAAGGACTAGACCTCAGTAAATCTTTGAGACTTGCAATGACTCAAAAATCTGAGAAACAATTTTTAGACTTCCCAATATATGTCAAAATGAGTTGTGTGCAAACTTTCATCCAAATACTTTCAAGTTTTTTGCCTGGAAATACAAATTTGTAATTATAACTACAATTTTATTTTTCTTACATGCTAACTGAAGTATAAACATACAAAATTGGACAGTAAAAAATACACTTGAGTGTATTGCCTCAAACCCACACATGAATTTCATTAAACATTAGAGCAGATATGTCCATTAATTTTTTTCTGTAATTGCTAATACAATGACAACAAATATAGTTTGTAAGAGCAAAAAAGAAAGTTCATGTAGTAAATTGATTTCTCCGTGAATCTTGGTCTGCTGAGTGACACTACACATTATTCTAATTTTACTTCTAACTGCATTTCAACAAAGCAGAGGGACCTCTTTTCCGTGATTACTCTGCTTTCTTGCTCTTCCAACTGAAGGGAATATTAGAAACGTTGGAAGTAAAGCCAGCATTGAGCAGGACAGTACTTTCTCATAAGAACAATATTTCATCTCAAACCTTTTCCAGTTCACAAACTTATATGATTAAATACTTAGCAACTTGAATATAAGCAGCATTTGGCTCAGTTTCTAATATGTCTTAATTAGACATAAATGTGCCTTTTACGTTTTACCTTTCTTGGAAGGTAAACTTCCAAGTGTTCTTCTTATGGAAGAACACTGTCCACTCTCTGGTTGCAGTTTTAGGAGTTCAGAGCTACCTGGGTACAGTCCGGTAAAGGTGCTGAATTTTTTAATGACCTTTAGCCAGGCTGGACAGTTCCATCTGCTCATTTCAGTCATCTGGTTTGGGATATGTTTGTTGAAGAGAATTAAATTGAATGCCCAAAATCTAGCTTCTGCTTTGTTATATCCATTCCCATAAAGTGTTCATAGGTTATTCACCAGAGAATTTATATCTAAATCAGAAAATATGAAAGCTGGACGTATCATTCTATTTGTTTTTGTTCTGGGCCACTGGGCTCACCCATTACTTTGTAAGATTTGGTTCTGATTATTACTCTGCACTGACAAATCCCACATCTGTGATGTTGATCTGATTACTTGGCTGTACAAGTGTTGTCCTGCAACAAAAGGACAAACATTTCTTGCTGTATATTAGTGTTCATTCCCATCTGTGAATATTTTACATAGTCATGATTTGAATAGTAAGATACAAATCCATACAAGCTTTGCCAAAGGCTATTTTTAGATTTCCTTCACACTCTATTTTCTACTAGGTGTATGTGACTGGAATATTATAACCACAGAATGATTTCTGTTACAAGAAGCAAGTGTGACTTAGGAATGAAGATCCCATTATTACATTATCACTGATGGAATCCACAGTCATATAAATTTCATCACAAGAGCAACAGAAGACCTAACGAGAATATGGCTGTCCTAACTATTATGCCATTAAAATGTAGGAGAGGAGGATGGCTTGTGTAGAGGTATTTTCTTTCCTGGAGACATCATGCATAAAATACATCCTTTATGGCTAATGGAATAAAACCAAACTCACATCAGCCAAATAATTTTTCTAAATAAATATGACTAAAATTTTAATAATCAAATTATTTTAGAGCTCTGTCCTGGCAGTTGTAGCATGGAAACAAGTTATGTAGATGTTACTACAACAACCTACTTGGGCACCTAAGATGGGACTCGGACTTCTGGTGAGGAAGTTCAGGAGAACTGAGACTACCAGGAGTTGCTCAGGGCTTGCAGCTACTGAATCAACTGGAATCTTCACTGCAACCCAGACACCTTAAAATTAGGCACCCTGGGCCTCTGCCTAAACAGCTAGGAGGACAACACATCTTCAGTACTGAAGACAGCAGACACAGCAGGTATGTGACCATTTGGAAACAGCATGAGAGGGAGGAATAGTCGTTGGTCCTTTGCATCAAAGAATAGTAGCTGGAGCAGCCCCACAAAAATGGCAGATAAGTTCATTACCCTTCTCAATCTGATAAAACTCAAGCCTACTGCATCGTCAATAGATCTCTAATCATTCAACCTCACCTCCCTCCCACCTCTTGGAGTAAAGCTACCTTGAGGCCAAAAACCCAAGTGCTACGGAGAGAAGGGGGGACCAAACAAAAGCAAGCTGCACTGTAGCCCAGTGACTCAAGTGGAAAAGATGAGCTTTTTTTGTCCTGGTCCTTGCTCCCAGTTATAAAATCTTATTAAATGATTGCAACCCCCCTCAACCTTGAAACATCTGCGTGGCCTTGGTGTGAGCAACTGCCTCAGTACTGGCAGTAATACTCTCTTGTAAGACTGAGGTATAAATATGTACACATGTTCACAGCACACACATATGCAACGGTAAAAGGTGATTTCCGAACATGAGGAGCATTATTGTTATTTCAGTGCCAGCAACCAGAGGCTGCAATGAACTCCTGAGCCTCAGGGGAATAACTTTATTATCTAGCACAAAAAATAACCAAAAAGTTTTATGGCAATTCTTTCACCTATCAACAGCTGCCACAGTGACATCTTTTTTATTAGAATGTAAAAAATGTTTACTAACTTGTGCCTGCAAATTTCCTCAAAGATCACCTGACACTTCTGTCATAAGAGGAAAAATGTGTGTTTTCTTTACTCTTTCTCCTTTTGTCTTCACTTTGCAGTAGAAAAAAAAAAAAATTCTTCAACAGAAATTTCCTCTGTCTTGTTTCAGTGCTTCTCTAATATCCACAGCAGAGATTTTGCATACACAGCTCAGTAATTTTCAGCTTTAGGGAGAATGAAAACAGGATAGTTCTTCACCCCATTGCTGATTTATACAGGCAAACACTACACATTCCCTCGACATGGATTAAAGGGTGCACAAGCCTCTTTGATGGGCAAGCTCAAAAGAAAAATAAACTTAATATATCTTCTTTACCTGATGGACTAGTGTTTTTACTCAGGCTAAATGGTTTAAATATGCTGATTTGTCAGAAGCTTTAAATTCAAGGGGAAGCTATGTTCAGCCATATTATGAGAATATAATCAGGTTTTATATATAGTATTTTCCAACATGTTAAGCAGTTGTGAACTAATGAATCATCTTTGGTGCTATATAACTAATTAGCAAACAGTGGGAGGGAGGCTTTTGCAAATAAGGAAGGTCTTTGTGTCATTTCTCAAGCAAATATGCAAGTAAAACTTATAAATCTTTTAGATATATTTAGATACAACTGAAGTGTGCATAAAGTTTACTAGAGGTTTGCCGGGTTTTTAGAGTTTTTTCTGCTTTCAGCAGTCCTTGAAGTACATGTCCTAAAAAAAAATGCTTTAAAAGTTCATTTGATTTATTTTGTTGTTCTTAAGTATAATGTTGCACAACTCATCCAAGCAGCAGTGAAATGAGCATGCAAGATGTCTGCAGGTTTTCACAAGACATTTAAAAGTCTGTCACCACCTCTACTAGTTTATAAATTAACAGGATTTTCAGCGTTCCCAGGATATGGACATTTTGATGTTTCTTTATACAGTTAATCATAAATTCTGTCTCCAAGCTGCAGTTCTTCCGTTTACATTTCATTGCAGAGATTCTCCTCAGCATTAGAGAATTAAATAACACTTTCCCCAGATGATGGGGACTGTTGCACAGTTTCTTTACCATGGCCATTACATCACAGTCCTGTAACTTTTATACACTGCAGTAGCAGAGCACCATGTGGACGGTCCTTGAACCATCCTTGCACAGAACCATGGCCAACTTTCCCTGTGTTGCAGGCATGCCTGTCTGAGCCCTGCCTCCTGGATGGACTTTGAGCCCATCTCCAATTCCCTCTCTGCTCCTGTCTCCTTTTGCTCCTGACCAGACTCCCTGCACGGATTCCAGACTCGGTTCACCACCTTGCCCCACCTGAGACTGTTGATTTATTGTTTTACTGATTTATTATTGTTTGCATCTGGTTCTGCCCGTAGTGTTCAAACCCTGCAGGACTGTGCCCTGTGGGTGAAGTTCATAGCCTGCACCAGGAGCAGACAGCTCTTGCAGTTCCCTAGCAGTGCAGACTGCTGAATGACTACGGGCCATGGTTTTAAAACTGTGTTTTATTACTTAAACAAAGTAGCCTAAACTGTGGGTTAGTAGTCCCCACGTAGTTCAGGATATATTTATGTTAAAGTCGTCGTTACTGATTAGCTACTGAAAATGAATCCTTCCAACTATCCATTTCTGGCTGGCCAGCCTGATGACTGAAAGGTCTGAGAGCTACAAGGACCTTCAGGACACTGTTCATTTGTTTCACAGACATCTACAACAAATCATAGAGTTCACTCTGCAGAAATGTGACCAGAAGGGAAGTCCACACACCATCTCTGACATAGTAATCTGCAGAGTTAACCCCCAAGTGCTGGCAGATGAACTTCAGCACCAGTGCACACCAACTCAGCTTATGGGACACTCCATGGGAAGTGCCCGGCTGGGTGTAAGTTCACACCACAGCCATGAGCACATCATCTTCCCCAGGTGGACAGGACACATATCCCAATAATAGAGGAGACCATTTGAACATTTGACTGAATTTTGTGCCACTGTTCTGATAAATTACAGAAAAACATAAAAGAAGGAATAACGGGACCGGCAAGATCAAGAAAAGGCAACTGACATTTTAGAAGAGCATAATCTGTTATGTTTATGAAATAATTTTCAGCCTCACATTTTCAAAATATTACTCCTTCACTGCTTCTTATTTTTAATTTTAAACTATTGTGAAAAAAGCAGTCAGACATACGATTCTGTAATGATCAGTAGATCAGATAACATAGAATTGGTCCAATCTTGGAATTTCAGCATATTCTATCCAAACTCAAAGCTCTTTAGTACTTTATATAAATGATTGTGACACTCTTCTGTTGTCTCCATTAATATATTGATCAAGTGATGGCCAGAGAGAAGAATGAGTTGAATATTTCAGTGGAGCCTCCCTTTCTATCACTGCAACGACCCAATAATATTTGGCTTTATTTAGCTTTAATTTGACGTAGTTTGGCTCTAGGAATGGATGCTGTTCCCAGTGCTGTGTGCATGGGAACTCCACCTACAGTCATCCATAGTTACTTTATGCCATCTAAATCCTGACTGAAACTAACACACCTGAGAGATGTAAAAATGGACTTGTCCAGTCAACAGGATGGTTTAAGAATGTCTGAAGTTCAGGCTCTTCACAGTCCTCTTGTTTTCTCTTAAAAAATTCAACTCCTGGGTCATTCTCTGGCAGCACTTGATATTCATGCTTAGAAACACATGACAACCATTTAGATCCCCATTGTAAACCCTGTCAGAACAAAGTGACCCAAATGCAACAGGTTTATCCAGGAACTCAGAAGACAGTTTCTGGAAGTCACATTGTAAGTCTTTGCTGTAAGAGTAAATTTTTTTTCAGAAGAAAATCGTTGGAAAAAATAATTGGTACACGAATTTGTGTAAGACATGGTTCTAATTAATGAAGACTTTGCTGTGGAACTTCTACTCAGCTGGAATCAGATGCTTTTTTAATGGAAATTAAATGCCAACATAATGATTCAACTCTGAAAAATAAAGTGTGGGTTTCACCAGCAAAACAGCCGGATACATAATGAAAGACTGTTCTGAAAAATAACCTATTGTGACCCTGTTCTCAATAAGAATCAATAATTTCATATTTGCTTTATATATGCTATAGAACTCCCTCATGCACAAAGCACTAGACTACTTGCGTCCAGTCTATGATTAGGCAGTTATTCATTATCAGGTAATTCAGTGTGCTATGGAACTAAATCATCTAATATGTTTTGCTAAAGCCTAAGAACATAAATTAGATTTTTTTAAATCTTATTCTTTTCCGTGGCTTTGGAAGAGTTTGCACCTGTCCTATCTTTAATACTGATTGCATGCTATTTCTGTATATAGTGCTTGCAGATAAATCTCAGTATTCAGTGAAATCTGGGAAGAAACATGCAATAAAATAAAATAATTTTGAAAAAGCCCTTAAAATACCAGTTTCATTAGGGGAAGGAAAAAGTATGTGTATATGTTAAGGAAAGCAAACTGTCAGGATATGATACTCTATTACAAACTCTAGATATCTCTAAGCATTTTGAGAGTCAACTGCTGTAAGATGCACGTTGTAAATCCATGTAATCCACATATCAGCACATAACAGTAACATTATTGTAAAAAGGGAATAAACAAGACTCAGGAGCCTGTTTAAAATTACGAAGCAGCAACTTGAACATAAGGATGGCCTAAATAGTGCTTTTCTTTCCTCTACACACAGTAGAGAAAGTGAACTAATGAAATAAGATGTATGGTACTGAACGTAAAAACTGAGACATGACTTACTTGCAAAAGTAATTTATAACACAATTACAGTAAGCACAAATCTATGTATCATGAAAGATAAATAAAAGAACAGCAACAGTAAAATGAGCCTTAGATCCCAATTTATTTTTGGTTTGTAGTTAAAGTTTATGAAATAGACTTTCAGTCTTTCTTGGGTAAATTACAGAGAAATGCTATTAAGCCACTGAAATTGTTTAAGGGTCGGTGAATAGACTGAAATTCACATGTGGGATCACATTTACATTCAAAGTTCTAACATTCAGGCACCCAGGTACCTCATCTTCCCACATTGAAATATTACTCAATTTTCCTCCTTTGAATTGGGCTCAAAAGTATTTTTACAACCATTGCCGCTTCCAAATCTGTTTGATGATTTACATAGTCCTACACAATTTCTGGCATGAGATAGAAGGTGAAGACATAAGGACTTTTGCTAAGTGAAAGTTTTCCAAGAGATTTTGTTGTACAGTGGAAAAGGTAAAAGAGGCGTTGCACATGAGAGGACTCAATGAGAATTTGGATGCAAAATGTCTCTTCTGTATGGAAAAAAGCATGGATTTCCGAAGTGTTAACAAACGCTAGGTGAAAATCTAAATCTGTTACCATTCAGAAAAAACTTAGGCAGGAAAAATTTTCAAGAAGTCCATCCTGGAAATACTTGGCTTTTGACTTGAAGTGGCATATCCTAAAAGAAACTAAGCTGCAAGGTTTAATTTGTGGAGAGGACATCCCCAGTAGAAGGTTAGCAAAAGTGTAAAGTATCTCTGTGTGGCCATCCAAGGCAGTAATTCCACTTGCTAGCTATGAGGTTGTCCTCTAAGAACTTCCAAACCAACCTGTGCATTGGGGGAAGGAAAGAAAAGGTGTTCATTTCTCACCCAACCACACATGGTAGGGGCATATGTTCCTAAGAAGAGGTTACCATCTTACAGGAACTCAGGACAGTATGACACACCTTACACGGACACTCACGGCTGTGAAAGCTACACCAGCATCATCTCCAGGTGCCAGTGATCCAGAGAGTATAAATGCAGGTTAAAACAACATTAACCCATCCACCGTGCGGCTGACGTTTTGGACTTTCCTTTTAAAGAGCAGATACCAGGTTCCATTTGAGCACCTGAAGACCACTGAGCAGTGGGAGCTTCTCTACACTGATCCTCCATCCAGTGTCATTCACTGATGCCAGTGACCAGAGAACCTCTATTAGCACAACCTCTCAGGCAAGCAGGAAAATGCAAAGCTGGGAATTAATTCATCTTGTTCTTTTTTTTTTCCTTCATGCTTTCCTTGTTCTATTTTTGCCACTCCTGTATTATCTAATTATTTTCAGCACATCATTTTCATATCCAAATCCTAAACAAATGTGCATGAAGCTATACATTAACTTAAATATCCAATATGAAGTGTTCAGACTTTGGTTGGTAATACTACATTATGGAAATTATACAGGAAAACTGGTTTTTTTTTTCTACTGAGTCTCAGACTGCTGTAATTCTGCTACATTAAGATAAATATCCATCTAAATGTCACCTTCGAATGGTTTGAATTTATCACCATCTATCATTTTTTGTACACTTACAGCAATTTCAAGTAAGTATTTTCATAGCAAACAATTTCTTGTGTCATAAAATACCCGAACATTTCTATGTATTATATGGTATTTTAAAATAAAGTTTACTGCTAAGTTCTGGAAAGTTTTAAAAAAAATTACTTTTCTTGTCATCTTAAATAAAATAATTCATTTAACAATGTTTTATATTTTCCATCTTTTTGCATTTTAATTCTCCACTGATTATTACCAGACCATTAATTGAAATTATAATAAACAAACAATAATGAATTCACTGATTCATATGCTCTGTGTTTGTTTTCATACAGTAGACAAGAGTAAGGTTAAACTTGCTTGTTAAACAACATTATCAAGGCACAAGGGAAGAGAGAAATCACAGGACCTTATGAGAATACTATTTTTGCCCCTTGGCTCATGCACAGCTTTAGCTGTGACTGATGAAAGACTGAATACGTAGTGGTTTTTCTTTCTCTAACAAAAGAATTGTTCACCACTCATAACCCCACTATTATGGGGTTCCCTCAAACCGTACACAGCAGTCCTGTTACATAAGTAAAGATGCTGTGCAGTGCATTCAGAACACACCTATTTATGGACCATCACAAAAGAGTTTAAAGGAAGAGAATCAAGAAAGAAACCAGACCTACATTTGTATGTAATTAGTAGAGTGACTGATGATATCAACAACTAAACAGGAAGAAAAATAAAAACTGTGGGTACAGTACAAAGTGTTCATCGGCACTACAGACAAAGCTTGACTTAGTTTCAGCCTATTTGCACAAAACCCTTTCAGTTCATAGGGCAATTCGGTCGGCAGAATACATTTACTTCACAAAATATTAGTTAGCAGAGTGGTGCTTATCCTCTGTGTGAGCATGCATGTGTGTTTGCATCCATAGACAGAGTTTCTTGAAAACTTAATTTTCAGGAAAATGTCATCGAAATAAAAGTATCTGTAGGTTCTAAGAAAACAAATTTAGCACTTTATAACACAGGTTAATCCAAACCAATCTATTTACATTTGATTTTTTATCTTTTCTTTTTTTCCCCAAGACAATAATTGTTTTTGATTAACTACATCATAAAAAGTGCAAACCACTTAGCTACCACACAACTCAGCTCTCTATGCACACTTCAACAGCTTGCTTATGTGTTTAGATGCAAACTTAGGAAAAAAAAAATACTAAATGTTCATTTTGAAAAATCTTAAATTGTAGAAATTTTAGTGAAATATTTGAAATATATCTTTTAATACTATTTATTTTTCCATGTATATTTAACAACAGATTCCTCTCATCTAGGTCGAGATATCTTGGTGAAGAAACCTGTGTTGAAGTTTGGCTGCTTCCTCTAGAGCCAACAGAAAAAACCGAACAGTTTTACTCACCTGAGGTCTGAATTGGAATATATTTACTTGTATTGCCGGGACCCAAAGTGTACGGAGATAACTATAGTCAACTATACAGGTGAGGATAGAGTAAAGAATAATAGGGTTACGACAGTGATAGATTGCACCACTTCCGTAATGACACTAATAATAAAACCAGAATTTACTTTTCTATTAAAGGGCATCCATGTTATATATTCTGAAAAATAAATTAGGAGAAAAAAATTTTAGAGTTTCTCAGAAAATTCAACTCTGAAAATATAGTTGCATTGTATGAAACAATTTATTACAATTTCAATGTTACAATCATACACTATTAAAAACATAAGAGATCTTTTCACGAAGGGAGACCATTACAAAATGTGATCAGAAATATTGAGAAATCTTTAGACCTTTCCATTTCTCACTTTTTCAAACTGTAAAAATGGGCAAGCTAAGTATAAAACACACATTTCTCCATCTTCAATTTGTTTCCCCACTGTTGCGAAAACTTCAAAATTTTTATGTGCAAATTATTAGAAGAGCCGCCCCACTTACAGCACTCAAATGCAACACATGAATTAACTTTAACAGGATCTTGATGTATTGAAAAGTAAGTAGGGATGCTTGAAGATGAAGAGCCCTATTTGGCTGTGCCACAATGAATTCAGAAGAAGCTACTTGAGTCCTACTGATGGGTTTTGAATGCAGAATGAACTTTCTGGTCCTCACCTGATTAACTGTAGGATTCGGATGGAAAGTTCTGGCAAAGAGACAAAATGAACAGATAAGCCTTGGGGCAACATGATTTTGATCCAAATCTAGTAGTACAGGGCAGGTTTATACCATCCTTGCATGATGTTTGCAGTAAAGAACTGAGAATATTTATTGGATGAGTCCAAAATTCTATATTCGTGCTACCATTAATTAGAATGTATGTTCCATTAGTTCAGTGGATTTTCTACAGTGATAATTTGTAAGCAATTTGTAATAATACATGTTAATTTGTATTAATTTATGTCCGTGCATCATATGTCCATGAAGATTTATTATTAAAAAATAAATGCAGATTAACATATATATTATTTATTGCTACCACTTTAATCTGAAGAGGAAAACTTGAGAAAATAAATTTGAAATAAAAGATCTGCAAAGATTTTCGAACACATATCTAGGAATGTAACAATTTTGAGTGAGATAATTACAGTTTGGAATAAGATAATATACTCTAAAAATATGGACCTTCAAGTTTGCAAATCAAGCATTAGATTTTTAGGAATATTCTCTTCTTATTACATATACTAAAATAAATATTCCTAACCTTCTTTAACCTGATACTTAGTATGTTCATATTATGAAGAATTAATGGTTTCACTTTTACTAAATCTTTATTACTTACCTTCCATATAATAATTTTATTTCCTGGAAATGCTTTTCACCACAAAGTTATTATCTATATGATTTTCATATTTTAAGTATTACCACTAGTTTGTCAGTAACTTCTTCCTTCATATATTATCTCGAGTAAATATATCTTTTTTTTTACTTTTATAGAGATTTCATAAGTATTTAATGTTTTATTGAAAATGTCTTTGAACGACTTTTTTTAAAATCTATGCATTATAAATCTAAAATATGTCAACCTTCACCTGTTCTAAGCTGGAAAGCTGTGAACCATTGAATTGTGTTTTCCACTGTTTAAATCTGTCAGCTTTTATTTTTAAGGCTATTAAACTGTTGTTAGTCCTAGCAAAACAGTCTGATTCATAGATACCTAAGTGAATGTTGTTGCTTGAATATATTTCCAGGATATTTTCAATATATATATTTTTAATCATCTGTTAGGTCAAAGAGGGGAAACTGCCTTATATTTTTCTTTACATCTATCTGTTTTACCCTTTTTTTGATCCCCCTTTTCCCTCTGTTTTTGCAGAAGTTTTGGGTTCAGAAGTAGAAAATTAAAAATTTATTCTCCTTTTGCTGAAGATTACAGCCCAGATAATAAATGCAAGTTTTAGGAACAATGGGGTCAATGGTAAAGAAGAAATACAGAAAAAGGCTAAAAGAACTTGGAGGTTATTGAGGGCACAGTGACTGAACACACATCTGAAATACTCGGCAACCAAAAATAACTCTATTAAAAATCTTGTTAACTTTTGGTTTTTTGTCCTTTTAAAAAATTTGGGACTCAAGTAAAACATCTTAGTTAACATGGCTTTCAATCCATTCTGCTTTAATAAGTAAAATAACCTTTTCTCACAGGGGAGAAATAAAGAACTTTTAAAATTTATCTTTTTGTTTGTTTGTTTGTTTAAAGAAAATTTTTCTAGTATTGGAAAGGACAGCTTCATTATTACATAGTGTAGAACAGTAGCAGTTTCCTCAAGTAAATAAACAAGCACTTAGTAAGTACAAAATAGATAAGTAGGCATGGAAAACAATTTTTCTGCTTCTCAGGGGTACACCTAGTTTAATGTTACAAAATTTCTTCACGTAAAGAAAACACAGCTTGGACTGATTTTGAAAGCTCAAAGCTGGGGTTTAAAGTCAGCTGACAGCAAAGTCTGGATCTGAGAGTCTCAACTCTATTCAAAAGAATAATGTCCTCACTGCTAGCAAATAACAATATTTTAAGTAGAAAGCTGCTATATTTGACATTGCCTATCTACACAGACACATTCTTCTGAAATAATTCTGCAGGCAATCTGGGAAATGCCACCACACTAAAGGTTAATTAAGCAGCGAGACATGACAAATCATGCCGTAGTGCAAAACTGTACATACCTCAAGAAGACAATGAGGCAGAAGGTAAAGCAAAATGCCTCTGGTGCACCAGAGCTATCTGTTTATTAGAACGAATGCAGACTGAATAAGAAAATGTTTTCAAATATCCATTTGTAGGTTTTAAATGCATAGGTGAAAGGTTGGAAGAAATTTTGACCACACATACAAAAGGGTTAGAGTACAATGCTGAATGAATACAGCAAGTGCTAGACAAACAACAGGATCTCAGACAAAAGGACAATATATCACAGTGCAGAAATGCTTCAGCTAGTGGATAATTTACTTCAAATTAATGACAGGTTTCACTGGTTTTCCCTTCTCTTAAAGGATAGAATTTTTTACAGCTAGAATTAGCTTTAGAGGGATTCGCTGTAGTAGCACTGTGCAAGTCCTGAGAGGAACTGAGATGACACTGACATGTTGTCAGATCTAACTGTAGAAAAAAAGTCTGTTTCTTTATTTCAGACTTAAGTTCTGACCTACAAAACACAGCAACACTCTCCAACACTTAAGCACTTGTGACACAATGATTTGATTCTTTCTCTTAATAGAGATTTTTGACTGCAGTACTGGGTACACCACACATCATGCCTTTCTCCACTCCAAACAACCTCATGTGATATTTTAATTTTAATTATGTATTAAATTACAATCATAGTCCACCACCTGAGGTTTCACGTTAACAAAAAAGAATATGTCAGTCAGGAAGAGCAGGCTTCATGAGAAATCCTGTGGTGAAGTTGCTACGGCAAAACTTTGCCAGATGCAGTTATTCATAATGCTTCTAAATTATTTCAATTTGTTTATAACTAATTTAAAACTCATTCTCAGTGGTAAGTATATTTTATATGATTATACTACAGCAAATTAGTGTGTATTAATTCTCTCTCTATTCCAAAACAGCTGAGCTGTTGTTTGCTTACTAGTGTATGAATGTGCAGAAAGCAATTTATCATTTCTATTATGAATAAGCAGGAGGGAACCAAACTCTCTTTGGAAAGATGGACAAGTGCTGAAGACACCAGGCAGGAACTGCAAACAGTTCCTTCATGAACAGCTTTATTTTTGACCCTGGCCAAATCATATAAACGCTTGCTCACCGTGGGTGTAAATACATCTTTGTTCATACCTTTTTATTATCTATATATTTGGAAACTACTCACTGAAGGAAAGGGATAGCATTTCTAGCAGTCTTGCAGGTGTTTATGATATTGGAAGGATCTCCATTAATATTATTGTGGTAGAAATTATCTACCTTCTGCCTGTCCATCTCTGCTCTCCCTCAGCATGTTTTTTCTTAGCCTATTGACTCTGCAGGATCTGGATCCCACGTTCCCCCAAATTAGATGTCACAGAGTTCCTTTGCACTGAGGTCCAACTGTCTCATTCCTACTGAAATTAATAAGAAATGGGTGAAAATCTTATGAACACTGACAAGTCAGGTCAATGCAGAAGGTCATACCCACAGCCCCCGGCCAGATGTTACCAACCTCAGAGCAAAGTTTGGCAGCACAGATGTGCTGCAGCTCAGAGACAGGAGTGTTCACCTAAACAGCAGTCAGTTTCAGGTTGTAAGACTAGACCTGACTGTAAATTGTTAGAAATGAGGTCTCTGATTCAAAAACTCTTTTTGTATTTTAGTGTAACAGCTGACGGGTTTACTGGACCTAAGCAAGGACAAGAACATATTCAACACATTCTTTTGCAAATTTTAAAGTTTTTTAACTTCTTCCTATTCACAAACTGACCAAAATCATAAAAGAACACTCTTTCACAAAATAAAATAATTTATATGTTTACTGAGTATTTGTGTTTCTGTAAAACAAAAATATTCAGTTGCAGTTCAATACCTTTACTATTTTTAATACCAAAATCTGTTTTGAGAATGAAAAATTACTTAAAACCGATCATAGAGCTCCATTCTAGAAATGTCAGTTGGGATGATATAGCATCATCAAAGCTGATCAGTAAAAGGCCTGGAGATTATACTCAAACAGAATTTATTCAAAACAGATACTTTCAGAATTACACACATTTACAGCAAGGCAATATTTCTAAACCCAATGTAATACACTTGTTCTAAGTGCACATTTCAGTAACATTCCTTCTCTTCCTCTCTCCTAAAATAGCAATGGGATTTTGAGAAATGTGAAGGATTTGTCTTCCGAGACTGTGTCTTGTTTTACTCTGTACTCTTATTTGAAGAATGCTTAAAATAAGTTTGTTGAACGGGATTCTTGTTTGGCAGGAAAGTGGCCTCTGTGGTGTTAAATAAAAAGAAAAAAAGCCCAAAAGTATACCTATTGGAAAAAAATTTGGATTATGCAACAATAACATGATGATGTTGAAAAACGGGTATTGTCATAGTGAGTTATGGGTTTTGTACAAATGTAACACATAGACACATAAACTCCTACTAGCATTTTTCTGAAAGTCTGCATTAAATTTGTTTCCTTAGATATTCACCTGCTATTTTGATAGCCCTGACAATTTTCTACAATAACTGGCATGAGCTTCTTAAAAGTATGCATTGTCAAAGTCTCCGTCTTCTTTAAAGAAATGCTTGTTGGATTTTAGCTTTTTACCTTTTACTAGTTCTTCTCAGATAGTTAGCTTATTAGCTTTTTTTGCAAGTATTATCAGTTAAGAAATTCTCGTGAGCTACTTTGCCCTTTGCCACCAACAAGACTATTTCTGCTGATTCCAGCATAACCTAAGTAGCTGCTGAAGACAGTCACAGATGCATAGACTATTACAATTCTTTTCCACCATCTGTCATTGACAGTTTCCAGGTTTTAGTGTTTCCCTGAAGAAAACTGTCTTCTACATACTCCTGCACTTTGCAACAATTTTTAGTAATGCAGATCATCCTTGATTTCCTCCAAGCTTTCACAAAATCTGAGTCCATTCCCACAAATAACTGCACTTTTCAATCATCCCTGTCATGTCTTAGCAAAAACCTCAGAGCACTTTATGAGGCACAGAGCAAGAATCATCTTGCATCCCAGTCAATCCTTAACACTGTGTTTACATACAAAAAGCAGTTACGTGTTCAAGAGAAGAAGGCATCCTATCAGAGTATGATGGTGACAGAGGATTCAGTTTTGATACACTGCTTTTCACAGTATAATTAATTATTACGTATAGCACAGAAAACACTTCCTCTGATTCAATTTCTTTTTAAAGGTAAACATTCACATTTAAATTTCCTATTTGACATTCACTGACATTGCTACACAATTTGCTATGTCATTAAAATGGGTTAATTTTTAGGGACTGGCTTCTGCACTTGTGAAAATCAAAACTGCTCTGAAAAATTATTTATTAATGCTTTAATACACTTTTGGGGAATCTCAGGCAGGAGATGCCTTAAAAATCTGGAATCTTTATTTTCAAAATAAACAGGCAAGAAGAAATATTTCTTAATCTGACACTTTCAATAAACTCATTTATTGAAAAAATGTAACTAATCTCTACATAGGAAAGTTATTCTATATACTGAATATTCTGGAGCCAAACTCTATTTAGGAATAATATTTTGTATTTTTACAAGCCACTTGAACTGGGAATAGGGAGCTTACAAACAGAATTAAACTTGATCACGCAACCAGCCTGGTGAACATCGTTGCCATTCTTGCATTTCAGAGCAGAAATTGACACATGCCCAAGTGAGAAATGAAGGTTAGAATAGAAAGAGCAGAGGCAAGACAACAAAGGATACAACTCATCACCAGCTCCCAATCAGAGACACAAATCAATCCCTCGCCGCACTGAATTTTATTGTACACGGTTCAATTTTAATCCAAGTTGATGGAACCTATAAGTATCTCTATTTCCTGTGTGTTATTTCCAAAAAACATGGAGAGAGAAGGCTCTTGTAATCTAGTCCAATCTGCTTTATAACACATGTCCTATGAGTTTCCTCATAGATGTTCCAGAGAATATCTTTACCCAAAAAAATGAATTTTAAAACCCTTGAGAGCATAGGACATAGAACTGAAAGAGGATCGCTGCCTCTGAGCTCCATTCCCTTTATTGCAAGCAGTGCATAACTTAAATAATTTCCTGAAAATATCAAGCTCCATCTTGAAAAGTCTGTTCTTATTTTATGTCAGATTTAAGGAAAACAGGCTGATTCTTCTATTAATTCTTGTTTTACTAGACTGAGCAAACCAAGTTCTGCTAGTCTTCTCCAATGTGTTTTCCGTACTCTGACAATTCTAATGGTCTCTTTCTAATTATTCCAGTCTGAATTTTTATTTCTTGGGTATGTCATAAGATGTTTCTGATCTGTCATTTTACAACACTGACAAGAAGCATTTTACTATCAGACTTAAAGTAAATTGTAACAATAAGGCCTTGTTAAGTGTCAATAGCTCTAATGCATTTCTATAACAAAAAAAATATTCAAAAATAACAAGAAAAGAATGAAAACTTTTGAAACAGAAGAGGTGAGATCTCAAGCAAAATTTAAGAGTTAAAAGACTTTATGGCAATCAGAGATTTTTGTCTCACATCATTCTTCTGTGTTATCTGGAGACTCTTAATCAAGACTGATGTGAAGAACTTGCTGGTTGCCCTCAACAGCAAAATAAAAGCTGACTGCAAAATAATTGCAGAGGGATTTTAAGATTCTGACTGGATGATAAAACAGATAATTAAAATTAGTGTTGATAATACAGAATTAATTACATAGGCAAAATCCAAATTTCTCATATGTAGTGAAGGGATCTGAATGACCTATTGCTATTAATAAAATTGATCATGGAGTTTAAGTAGATAATTCTGTGAAAATGTCATCGCAATCTTCAGTAGATATATATAAAGAAATAATGTTAAGAATTAAAGAACGGAACAAAAGATGTCATTATGCCACTATATAAATCCCTAAGACTTTCCTTTAAATATTGTCATCTGATCTCAAAATAAAAATAGCATAACCAGAAAAATTACAAAGAAAAGCAACATGGATGTTCAACAGCATGGAATTGCCTCTTTTATCATTTTAGCTCAGCAGCACGAAAGACATTCTCTTTCTTCTGTTTCCAGTTCCAGCTGGGATGTACGCAACATGAAGGAATGAGGTTAACTGGATGTCACCCATATGCTCTGTGAAATAGGGCAGTGATAATCAGACTGGCTTCGAAAACACTTGCTGACTTGTGGCAGGCTAATGGTGGTAACAGAGAGCACTACATGGGGTAATTAATCTGCATCTTGCACCCCAACATGAACTTCACTGCTTGAAATGAATTAATACCCCCTAATCTATGATTTATTTTGAAATGAAACTTTGCATAATTACCTGTTTAGTCGCAGTATCCTCCTCTTGCCAAGTTATTTATAGGAAATCAAGTCTAATGATCTAGAAGACTTTTTCTTCCTTCATCATTAAAAAATACAAGCTTCCTCTTCAATGGGAAAAAATAATCTCCTTTGCTATTGACAAAGGTTCTTTATGTATATATATGTATATATATTTTGTCCTGAGAAAAGTTTTTACACCCTTTGCTCAGAGATTTTGGTTGTAGTCAGAATAAACTCTGTTGTTCTTTCTGTTAAATCCAAAGACAATAAAAAAAAAAAAAAAAAAAAAAAAGCTGAGCCAGATCTAGAGACATAAATATGAAAATTGGGCCCTTTGGACCAAATATTGCCTTTTAACTACACTTTATCCCTAATACGAAGTTAATTTTCCACTTTGATTAACATTAACTAAAGGAACAACCATAAGTGGCAAGTTAGCAGGTAATAATCTCATTAAGACACAGTTTTGTTTACATAACAAACATAAATGTTGGTCATGAAATATTGATTGTTAGCTTGAATCACGAAAAACTTGCTCCAGCTTTTCTCCCTAACAAGATGCTCTGAAATGGGAATCTTTCTTTAGCAAAAATAAAGAAAAATCAGACAGACACACACAAAAAATTCCAGATTTGGTGCTGCAAAAAACACAGGGCAGAAAATCGTGAAAATGCATAAGGTTTACAAGGAAAAATATAAAACCTAGCATATATTGTTATTCATTGAAAATTAACAGTATTTTGATACTGTAGCCAAAACAAGCTAAGATGCTGTTTGCCTTAGATAGAATAAAGATGCAGAGTTGCTTCCCTTCTGAATAAAGCAGGGAGGATGGCAGGAGAGACCAAAGAAGGGGTAAGTGGGTGATTTGTCAAAAAAAGCAGTAGAAGAGCCACAGACAGGATCAGGATACTTGAGTCTTAGGTCAACAGTTCATGAATCCCAGCAACTCCTCTGCCACAAACAGCCATCCAAGATGCATGTCAGACTGCCGATAAAAATAAACTAATCAAATCTCAGTGAATAGGTAGTATGTGCTCTCAGAGCAGTGTGTTTTCAGCAATAACAGTGGAACCCATGAGTCACAACTCATTATTTGTGCTTCTATAAATGAGATTACAAGCAGGCCTTTTGTCTTTTTCCTAGAATTTGTGACCTTTTTTATGGGAAATAATCTTCTGCTCTGGAACCGAATGTTCAGATAAACTACCTGTATATTAAAAATGAAAATAATTGCACTTTCTTCACTGTACATTGAGCACAGGAGGATTTATTAGTGTTGCACAAATCTCATTTTTCATAATGTTCTGATCAGAATGAGGTATTCCTTTGCTTGTAGAGTTTAATGTTCCTTTAAATTTTAGAGTGATTAAATCTGGAAAGTTAGACAAAACATAAACACAGCGGAGAAAAGTCTTGCTTTTTTTCTTGGCAATTCCAGGATTTTAGGTAATTTCACCTTCTGAAATCAAGGAGTTCAATCTAAGTTTCCATCATTCTAACTAAAAGCAAGCAAGCAAGCTTGATACTGACTTTCCTTGTCCAAAAGAAAAGTAAATGTTAAGTTTGCTGCTGTTTGATCTGCTAAGAACAGTAAATACTTGTTCGAGCCTACATTTTAAGTTTTGCTTTCTGAATACCCTGTGGTTTTCCTCTCATGCTGTAGGTCAGCCTCAGACAAAGATTCCCTGAGATTTTTCAGAAGATCTCTTGCAGAGCATAGTGAAGAATTAGAAACCTAGTTTTTTGCTAAACGTGGGACTATATTTTAGGAGAAAGAAAGACAGTTGTTACTTATGTTTTATCATTCTGCTTAAAATAAAGCCACACTGGAAATTCAGAAAAAAAAACCTAAAAATCTGTAGATGATCTAAATGAATTTGCTTATCAAGATTAAGCTCTTATGTAACTACATTAAAACAATTCTTCCACTTCCAGGACTAATGTGGTAAGGAAAGTGTAATTTTTTTTTTTTTTTTTAGTGTAGCTATTCTTAGCTTTCCCTTTGAACAGGGATTCTAACAAAAACAGTCTCCACACTCCAATCCTACTTTTAATGTTAATTTTACATCTCTAGCTAAGCATCCCTTTCTACAAAATGTACTGTTCTTTTGAAAGATACCTGATACAAATATCCATGTAACACTTAAACCTATTATACCATCTACAAAATACTGACAGTATTTTGTGTGCTTATGGAATCACTCTGCGGAAATCAAGAAGCAACAGATATAGTGCAAAATTTGTTGGTGATCCATTAAGACTGCCAAACAGTAGACCCAGTGACATTGGGCAACCAGCAACTGTGAAGTTGGCAAATTAAAATTCACACCATTTCTGTGTCATAAATATCTTCAGAAACTTATGGTAGGCTCCTCCTGCAAACTCCTGGAGGGTTATGGAGCATCTTCCTCCACCTGCTCCCAAGTCTTTCCATGGACACTCTGTACTGGTTTTGGCAATATGTCACTGACTGAACCTTGAAACTGCTTGGTGCTGCTTTAAAATGCCTTTTACTCTTCATCAAGGAGGGGCAAGCCTTGTCATAATTGAACTATTAAGCATCTACACTAGAAAAAGGAAAGTTTCAGTATCCGTCTGAGCTTTGTGAATCTTTTCGGTCTTGCAGGGCCATGCTATCTTTAAGAGTTTTGGTCTGCTACATTGCAGAACTCTTACTAGAACTCAATTTCTCTGACACCAGGTTGTAAATGTGGGAAGATTTACATATATTAACTTGAATTTAGTCACTCAATTTAGAAAAAAAAGTTGAAAATCAACATTATATCAAAAATCCTTGTCATTTTATCTCAAAAAAAAGAATAATTTGTAATGTGCAACTTACCAAAAAAATATACAGTTAACAGAGAATTAGAAGAAATTAAATTGCAAGTTTAATATGTTATGGTAAACCGATCAGTTTTTCAAGCCTACTTTCTGCATAAAAGTCTCTGTGGTCAGAATGGCTTCCACATGTGCCAAGAAAATATTATTGCAATCCTTATACAAGGTATGGCTCACAGAAAAAAAAATTGCTTTACATATTGGTTGTGCAGTCCTTTGATGTCCTAATAGCTCACAGTGATATTATAAATTAGATCAGTAATACGAGATGAGATGACTACCTAGTACACATGGTTAGGTCTAGCCCCTCTTTTGTTTCACTGCTATTTTGGAGTGTTCCTTGGCTATTTAATCAGCACTGGTTGTCATAAACAATGTATGGACTGAATCCAGAGTGTTTTGAAGGGGGTAGGGGGGTTAAGTCATCGTTGTCTGTGACTAGACCAGAGCAGAAGGTGCACCAAACAAAATATGGCTAGCCTTATAAACTTTGCAGTAGTGCTACTAAAAAGCTGGAATTGTTTGTTAAAATACAGTTACTCTTTAGCCTGTAAGGTAAACGCAGGGAAGATGGAGTAGCAACATGTTTTACAAAAAGGTAATACAACTTTATCTTTTAGCTATTCAAGTCCTACACTTTTGCCACCTCTAAAAAAATCATATCACTAGAATGACTTATTTAGCTTGTATTTTTGTTTCCTCCAACTTTCTGTTGTCATTGTTTCTAGTTCTCGGAAGCCTGGATGGACCAAGACCTGAAGTCTGAATAAAGAAGAAAACAGTAAATCACAAAACTTAACCATGCTATAAAACTCCTCTTTTAATCTCAATAATAATGTATTAGGTGGCTCTAGACATAAATAATGAAGCCATTATATGAAGAAAGCCACCACATAGGAAAATATCACAGTCTATCTTGCAGAATCACTTACCCAGCTGTCACACAAATGAGCAATTTGCTTCATTTTCTCTTGCAGGTAAATAAAATCAAAATGCTCTTCTCACATTTTATCAAACATACCCAAAGACCAAACCTTCATTTAGCCTTACTCTGTTTCTATTTCTTTCGAGTATAGTCATCGATATAAACATAATTTCCTCGTCGATATAAACAGCCCAAATACTTCTGTTAAACTCACAGCATTGCCATGCCATGGATGCAACTGCCTAATTCCCCATTTTCTCAACTTTGGAAGAGATATCCACTCTTTTTACTCTAAGCTAAGAATGAAAATGTAAAAAGAACTTCATCACCTAAACTAGATATTTTAAGGTGGATTTTGGATACTTAATACTGAAATCACAATTTTCTAAAGCCTTGTTCAGCTTAACTCTAGCCATCTTTATTACTGACATGTAATTCTATATGTAAATGTACTTAGAAATACCTGAACTTTGAACTATGCCCTACTTCAGTCCAGAAAGCAGGTAGCACCTGGTTGACAGAAGTTTTAACCTACAAAGCTGAATAAATATAACAGCACTGAATTTTGCCAAAAATACAATAACCGTGACCTCCGTTGTCAAAAAATGACTGTAGTGATGACCATATGATAGCCTCACGAATAGAACCCTTCTCTACATGATAAACCTTGATTCTAATCCCGCTGCAGCCTGACAGCAGCTGTTTTTCCTACCATTCAGAAAATACTTTAACCTTCGAGGCTACACTATATGTTAGGAATAGTCCTGTTGTCTCAGCTACTTAACTTTGCTTTAATGATTGATACCACAGCACTATGTGCTACCTTGAGTGTCTCAGCTCAGTGTTGCTTTGAATAGCACAGACATGTCCTGAGGTTTCAGTTGCATCTCTTTAATAGATATATAAGTTCTAAAGTCAGGCATTATACTAATAACAGGACTTTAACACCTATAAATCTATTTTAACAATAGCAGAATATAGCTTATATTCAATAATTTACACCATACCCAGCAGCATTTCATTAGTCTTACTTTTTCTTTTCTGATAAACTTTAATTCTTTACTGCTCAAGGCCAGGTTGCATCGATTGAACAATCAATTTTAGAGGCCTTCAGCTTTCCTAACCGAGAGCAACCACAGCCACCTTGAGCTGAGCTTTCAGAATCCTCGTATTAGAGCAAGACAGACTGAGCTTAGAAAGTAAATGTCCTGTGCTGTGTTAAAAGGAAAGTTCAAATCCTTTCATAGAAAGAATGTTAGTGTATTGTATTCTTCCATGCTATCAATGTGTCCACTACATATACACTGCCTCCATAAGACTTGCATGTAATTTATTATCAAATCAACTTAACATTCTTCCCTCTACATTAATTATCCTACCACTACGGTTGTTACACATGGGTAGCTTCAGCTACTTCATCAACTAGTGAAGACTACCACTACACAGCTAGGGAATATTATCCTAATTTTAGAAAGGGAAGATTGAATAGTAGAGGAATTAATCACCTGTCTAAATCAAACATAAAATCTATAAATGGTGGAGAACTGAAGTCGTATTTCTGGGGCTATAATCATAAGAACAGCCTTTATATTTATCTAGCGAGTCCACACCGAGATTTTGTACTACGCTATGAGAAGCTGACAAACACATCCTTGTATATTGAGTCTACATCTTCTCTGAAGACCATAAATTCTAAAGGTTCATTAGGTATGTCCTGCATTTAGAAATACATAAAATATTACAAATTTCAAAATAATAATTAGAAGCTTGTAAAAGTCAACTGACAGAGGCACACGGTACAGTAATTAAAACTGACTTTATCTCTTCCTTGTCAACTTTCAAAATTAATTGCTTCTCCAGAAATGTCTACAAGCTACCTATTGTGTTATGGAGATGGATTTAAGAATAGCTATCTGAAAGGAGAGACAGCTGGCCTAACATACAATGCTTCAATACATGCCAGAACTAAAATCAGAGAGGATTTATGGTTTTATTTTTAAAAAGTTGCAGTTTTCACTCTTGGGCCTCCTAGGAACAGTTTTCTGCAGTAGAAAGACTTCATTTTCTAGCCACCTAGCCCATGGGAGGTATGGGAACACACTTCCCACTCTTTCTTTCAGAAAAACTTTGACCAATCTGATATAATGTGATTTACTGCAAGATAAATTTCTCATCTATTTCAGTGCCAATTAACATTACAGAGAAACTGTGCAGTATTTTCATAGTGATCCTAAGAACAGAGACATATACAACTGATCTGGGCGATAGCTCTAGAGGAGCTGCAAGTTTTACTCATCCATTGGCTGTTTTTAACTTTACCGGAACCCTGAAATATAATAAAACCAGGAAAAAGTTTGGACTTCAAACTACAGAGAACTGGATGTGACATTCATACTTAAAAGAAAATAGTAAATTAAACAGAAATTCAAGGATGTAAGTGCTGCTTACATCTGTAAGTGCTGTAAGGTCTCTGTGATAGGGAAGGTGAACAAAACAGATACAGACTAACCAGAAAACTGATGCTATTTTATAACGGGAAACCATGCTTAATCAGCTTGATGAAAATGATGAAAGAATAATGGAAGCTGACAGTAGTGACACTGACAAGATTACTTCAGGAAGGCTCTGGATACACAGTCTCCTTAAAGACTGTTACACAGGGTTAACGAGTTCTGGATGGCTTGTGATATTATTATATTTTTTTTAAGTATATTAAAATCAGTGTAATTCTGTTATTCAGTGAAGGAGTAGCCTATTCTGAGATAACACTACAAGAGGGGATACTGAGGGAATCCAGTTTGCATCCTTTTCACAAGGCTTGACTTAGCAAGAGCATGTAACAGGTTTCTTCTAAAGCATGAGCGCCCAGATGGCTCTAAATTATGCTAGAGAATCAGCCCTGGTAAAAATGCTCCAGGAAAAAAAGTCAGGAGTGGCTCTCCCTATCTTATTTTTTCAGATAATTCAATATTTTCTCTTTCATATCAGTTTTATGCCTGCATCATTAAAAGAAGGGTGAGACCTATCTCCTGTACTGGGGACTATCTGCCGCTGTGTGACAGTTAGACAAACAGAAAAATATTTAAACAGCTCTTTTGACCTTTCCTTCCACAACAGCAGTGATATTTTCTTGGCCACAACTGAGAATTTGGATCACCGATGTATGGTTTTGAAGCATAAGTAGCATTAGGAAGGTTAACATGCCGTTTGAAACCAGCGTTACTCCTGCTCAGCAGGGTCAAAATGCCTTGTCATACAGATGGGGAGCTCGAAGGAATACACAGGTGTGCAAAAACAGAGAGGGAAACAAAGCAGGGAGAAACACTGCCTTAACTGGGGAAGTAGCCCCACTTCACAAGCGCCTGTCCTAAACTAATTTCCCAAGATGTACACAGTTTAATCTTTAAAATTATATAAACTATTTCTTGAATTCTTTAAGTAATCCATTGCACTTTTCTTAAGAGTTCATATTTTAGCTTAATTCTCCTGGTCAAGTCACTTCTCCCTGTAGTTTTGATGATGTGATCACCATATTCTGTCTAAAATATCACATAATGTTGCTATGTGGTATTAAAATAAAATCTTTTGGAGACAAACATTTCCCTTTTTGGTTGCACTGTTCTCTGCGTTCGGTTTATAAAGCTCTGGAGGCACTTTCTCGATGTAGAAGCTATATAAATGTAAATCACTTTAATCACTTCTGCTACAATATGAGCATTTCACAATGCTCATAATACACGTTTCTGAATTATTTGGGTGTTATTTCCAACTTTCTTCAGCAAAAGACCCTCCTAGTTTAACCTCAGGGTCAGAGTCTATCAAGCAAATATGATGCAAGTACCTGATAAATTTCACCATATCATTTGCAATACGTTTTTCATTCATATTCAAGTCAGAAAATGTTTTCATTTTCCAAGCATTTATTCATCTCATAATATCACACATAGATCCATTCTTTGGTTTCCATTTGCTAGAAGAAACTCATATTTTAAATGCATTAATTCTACAAAGCTTCATTTGTAAAAACCATACACTCACGTTAAGACAAATGGCCTAGAGCTTGAATCTCCATTTCAAATGGAAATACAAATGTTTTTCGAGGAACAGCAGTTTCCACCAGATTCTTTATGTTTCTTTATCTATGAAGCTCATAAAAAAATCCATTTCAAAACCATAGATATGGTGCTGAAGAAAGTCATCAGCCTCATTTAAGAATGCAGAGACATATTCTAAAATCTGCTTTGCTATTTCTCTGTATAACTTAACATCTGAGAGACTAAGACAAATTTAAATTGCTCATGTATCAAAGTAAGCATTACATACAAGACTTGCATATCAGAATAGGTTGCTTCATAAGTATAGCCCTGAATTTAAATATGCCATGTGTACATTATTACCAATTTGTAAGCTTGAAGCTGAGTCTAACCTTGGTTTTAATGAATATTTCCTTAGAAATAGCCAACAAAAAGACTCTTAGGTAGAATGGATAGGGCAATGATTTCTTCTACAGAAAGGAGGAAACTGCAAGTGCCAGTAGCTCACTAAGTAAAAGGATAAGGGAGAAACGTGAGAGGAGTGTTCCATGGGAAGGATTACCCAGATGGAGAAATCACGTTCTTCAGTGCTCTGAAGTAAACTCCTCCATGAATCTTGCAAGTCCTAACCATTACACTCCAAAGTAAACTTTGTACCTGAACTAATGTCGGTCAAATACATCCCACTGCAGCAGCCCAGCATCTCCTGCTAAGCTTGTGCCTGATGTCCTCGAAACAATAGCTGCGAAATAGCTATGGCAATAGTTACAGCCATGGTGGTGGAAAATTGCTGCTGCTTCAGAGAAATGCTCACATATACGGGACACAAGAGAGAAAGTTGTTACTAGCATAAACACTGCAAGGCAAGTAACATTATTTACAGCTGTTTACTAAATCATTCTGCATAATGTCAAAAATCTGCAACCCTGAAGACTAAACAGGGCATGAAATATAATATCTAACGGTAAATTCAATGAACTATTGCCAATTTGATTAAGAAAATACCATTGCCATAAGTCAAAAAGAGAAATCCATTATTGTAAGAAAGTATCTGACTGACATACAATAGTGAATTTTGATTCACTGTTATTTTTAGGATTTCACACATATGTAATCAAATTACACAAAAATCACCAACAGATCAGAAATTGTCACTGATTGATCAGGATAATTTATCAGTGTCATGTGCATCATGTATATTTAAAACATGTATTTTCACTTGATAGTAAGAACCAGAAAGGACAGGCAGTACAGTTCCCTTGCATGGAAATTCTGTAGGCGTCTTACACATTGTGATTTATCAGTAGGCTGATCCAGTTTATGTTTATGTTATCCCATTGATTGAGCAGACAAGGATAAATTGGATATCATGAAACTGGAAGAACACTGTTGGAAATGAGAGCCACGGTATTTATTATGTCATTATTAACAATCTGTAAACCTAGTATGATAAGATGCACAGCATCCAAAACTCTGCTCAGCATTGTATGAAATGAAGCTTTCAGATTTGCTAGAGTGTTTACACAATTATTTTTTCACACATTTTCCATATTTATGACCCTTATTCAGGGTCCACTTCCCATTCTATCAGTCTTTTAGCTTTTCTCATCCGACAACAAAATTTGGCCCAATACATGTATCACACATTAGGCTCTGCTACCAGCCCAAAGAAAAGAAGATCTTTTTTCCAGAAAGGTGTAATACCTGAAAGAAAACAAATGCAGAGAAACAATAAACTATACTGCTCTGCAGTAGCTGCCAGCTTATATCCGTGGGCATTTTGCTACTTGCACACAACTAATGAAAAAGTGAGTACTGACTCTCAGTACACTAATTTTCTAATTAAATATGGGTTGCTAACCGCACCTACATACTTACATTAGACATATTTTTACCCACACATTTTGCTAATCATTTTTAAATCTTTACAAAGTGCTGTAAGAAGGTTGCAAGTGAAGAAAATTGGACCCTGGATAGAATAATTCTAGAATAATTGAAATGTTGAGCTCGTTTAGAATAGCTAAATACTTTTTCCTCCTTCCCCTCTACAGTCATAGCTACTTTACTAATTAGGTATATACATTCTGTAATCAGTACAATATTCATTATTCATTACAATTACATTTGATATTTCCCAGTGCCAGTTTTGAATATTCTTTATAGTTTTTAAAACAGTATTTGATGTACGTTTGATTCTTATCATTACATGAGCATTGCAGTAGCTGGACCAAACCAATATACTTACCGTCAATAAGCTATCGCTTAATAATATTGATATTAATGATCTTTATTGTCATCCGTTCATTTAAGCACTGTATTAAAATACAAAGTAATGTCAAAAAATTAAGAGGGAGGGGTTTATTTCAAAGTATGATGGATATGATTTTGCAAAGTATATGCTGCATATTTTGCACAAGGTTACAAAAAGAAGGGATGGATTTTCTGATGAGGTAAATTGTCATAGCAACAACGAAGTCATGATCTGTGACTAGCTAAACATCTGACCCCAGCCGTCAAAGATGAGGTACTCAAATCTGGTTTTATGTCACAGAAATCGATGGATTTAATCTATATCCTTGTAACATAAATCAGTGGGAGATGTGGGCATTAAGGAACTTTGGGAAATTAAGCTGTTAATGTAATCATAACTACAGCTTGTTGCCAAATATTTTAGCACACATATAAAATCTCCATAATTGAAATAAAATTTATACTTCTGATTTGCACACAATTTTCTGTGTCTTTTGTGTCACAAAGCTGTCCTACTGCATATATCTCTCTGTTGTTAAAGTCAACAATCATCTAAAAACTGGAATAACATATTTAACAAATGAAGATATTACAGTCTGCCATTTGACAGAAAGTTAGCAGTGGAAAAGAAGAAAAACCCTTAGAGTTTTTTGATCTCTCCTACTGAAAGCAATTTGTTTTAAAACATGCTGCATGGTGAGCCTAATTTTTTTTTTTTTTTCTTAGGGAATGTCAGAGGTAAGCAGCCAGACTCCCTGTAGTAGAGTCGATACAAGTCTTTTGGTGGCAATGATGAATAATGCTATTGTACATTTAGATTCCAGAGGAACAGCAATCAGAAAGTATTGTTCCATAAATAATGAATTACATGCTTTTCAGAAGAAAATCCATGCTGCTGTTATTTCTTCTTTATCCCATCTTGGTAATGAAAGACCCTTAGACAGTAGCTGTTTCAAGTTCCCACAGGGCATTCAGCTGCATTTTAAAAGTCAATGTCCTGAGGATGCTTTTTTCAATACATTTTAGCAGGCATGCTTCTGGGAAGAAAGAAGTTAGAGGCTTTTCTTCATAATACAGTTCTATTGAATCATAAGTATTTTGCTCCAGATAGATTAAGTTTAACAAGCATTCAGTAAATTAAATACAGGATTCCCATGATTCTTTGTGTGAATTCATGATTAACTGTTTTCCTACTCCAGAGCACTGGGCAATCCCTACATGTGGATTGTTCCGATGATGAGAAACATAACATTTCCCATCCGGGATAGAATGTGCTGGGATAAAAACAAAAGGTAATAACTCCTAATTCCAGTCCTAATATGGTGGAATATTACAACAAAGGTGCCTAGTACAAAGGGAAAAAAAAACCACCACACCACACACACACACCCCCCCCGGAAAAAAAAAAAAAAAGCAAAACACACAAAAAAAACAAAAAACCAAAAACAAACAACAAAAAAAACAACAACAAAAAAAAAAAAAAACACAAAAACGCACAACTAAAAGCTGTTAGATACAAAAGTAGGAGAGAGTAATTAGGCTATTAAGGAATCATAAATCTTGAATGTTTATGCATCAGTTGCTGTGTATCTACTAATTATCAAATGTTTGGTAGGCACACATACAGAGGTGCATTGTAAATGGAAACTTTAAAATATCCTTGGGTGACTGTATGCAAAAATGTAGATCTTCAGAGAGATGTAGGAGAAAATGTAAAGGTATCACTTGAGAATTTGGTAAGTGGATTATCAAGATTTGGATACTTGAAGGAAAGAAGTGGAATCTCCGCAGTATACAGCAGTAAAGGTTGGACTCACTCGTTCTTAGGAAAATAATATATTTTCTTGATAATAATTTTGATAAACGGAGCCCAAGATTCATGCTTTATACAGTTTGATTGCTGAACACTTCTTTCAGACAAAAGTAGCAAGTGCTTTCAAAATCAACTTATCAGCTGATCTTAAAGATGATTATAGAACATCATGAAATTCCATTTTGTTTTACACTGGGTGAATAGAATAGCTCTGAATCTTAAATTAAGGGAAAAAAAAAGGGGGTTACCAAAGGGAGCAATTCCACTGTGAAAGTACTTGTGGTATATAACTTCTGAATGACTTTCTGATTTTGGTCTTCAATGCACCTCTTTCTTTTTGTTTATGTATTTAAACATATATTAAATGTTTCTGAGTTTCTGTTTACATACACAGAATGAAAATCATGCTTTTCATACAGCCAGCAATATCCACTCATATTTATGGCATGATGGATGTTGACATTTGTGATTATTTATAAATGCACAACATAACAGTTTCAGTTATTCAGGTGGTGTATGGAAATAACTGTGTGATCATAGAAACTATAGACTTCTACAACCAATCACCCAGCAGCAACAGCCAACAAAGATATAACTGAGAGAATAAGAACACAATAATGACATATGAGGTATGCCAAAGGTCTGTCTAATCCAGTACCCTGCTCTCAAGAGACCACGAGCAAATTACTAGAGATAAGTACAAAGACAGATCTAACGTACCATGGTGCTTTTTGCCAAAACCATCCTATCTCTCACAGTTTGTATACCAGGGTCTTCCTGAGACTGAGGCACTTTGCATATATTTAATAATCTTTCGTGAACTTTTCATCTGTTAATTTGTATGTTCTTATCTAGAACGCAAATAGACCACTACCATGTATACAATTCTGCAGCAAGAATTGCTGATTCACTACAAATACTTCATGTGTTTGAACCTGCCTTCTGATAGCTCTGATGCCCTTTCTGTTAGAAGAGTGAACAACTGACACCTTCTCCGTGCCACTCATGTTTTCATAGACTTCTGTCAGGCCTCTTAGTCATTTATTCTTTAAGATGAAGAGTCCTAGTCTGCTTAATCATTCCAAGTACAGATGCCCCTTTAGGATTTTTATCATGTGTCACTGTTGTTGGGAAATCAATGAATTCAGGGTCCATACTCCTCCAAAGACTTGTGAATATATTTTGCTTTATGCATTGTGAGTAATCATACAGCTTCATTAAGCCTACTCACAGGTTTGGAAGATAAAGAGAAAATGATGATGAGCATTCTCAGAACGGAAGCCAATCAAGTGTTTGTCTGCAGGCTGAATAAAAGGGCTACGTTCATTATGAAGAAATTAACTCTCTTGCCCTTAACTCCAGCAGTTATCCTATACAAAGCATTATGAACCTTCTGCTGGTGACTGCTGGCATGAAGAGTTGATTGATGTACAGATAAACAGCGCCTTGACATTTTATTTTTTTTTCCTGGACTCCAGTGCTTGGCCTCAGGGTTTCCTGTAACAGGACAGGTTTCCGTTTTAGCAAGATCACTTCATACTCTGCCTTCATTTCCAGCCATGCACACACCTCCTAGGGACAATCTGATCTACTGAATCTAGGAAATGAAGAGTCATGGAGCAAATTACAAACCAAGAAAACATGATCTTATCTCGCCCAACTTGCTTTGGTATCTGACTTATCTCAGTACACTGTTTTATTTGTGAGTTCACTTGCTGCTTTTCCATGAGCGTGTCAGGTTTCTTATTTCTCTGCATTTGTCCTTAGCCATTTATGTTTTTTAATATTATGATATGAATTAATTTTAATTAGGTTTTTAGTAAGTTCATATTCCAACAGAGCATTTGCATAGGGCCAAATGCTTGTTGAAAAATTTAGCAATATCTCTTTTGGAGACTGATTTTCTATCTATTGCAGACCTGTGTTGACTATCTTCAAAATCAGCTGAAGTCACAAAATATCAATCTTGGTCAAATTGCTTTTTGTAGCCATACCAGCATCCTTTTGTTGCCCAACTGGATGATTCAGGTGTATGTCTGTTATCTTCAGGCCTTTTGAGATTGCCCCACTAAAATTAAGACATCATGAATAAACGAAAGTTTTATTAATGGATATTTGTTTGTGAATTAAGCAAAGTTACAGAAGAAAAAAAATACCAGTTGGAAGTTTTGTTTAGAGTATTACCAGAGAAACTATAGGCTGCAAATCTAGAAAGGCAAAAGGTTTATCTCCATCTCACAAGCTGTGACTCTGAAACAACTGTATTGGCTTCTGAAGTATTACCGACATTATTACCACTCTTTTGGCAACAAACAGAAAAATTTTCTTTCTAAATTGACTCATTTCATTCTTAACCATCACTAACTTCATGCTGAAAAATGAGTATCTTCTTCTATCCATCATTTAAAAGAACTGAGGATGTGTAAATGTCCAGGTTTCCATCTCTAGTGGTACACTGTTCCACATCATTCAGTGAAACGTTTTGAATTATGACACTGATGACATCAGCTGGGTGTCGAGGTGGACACGTCAGAAGGGTGACCCATCTGACAGAGACCCAGGCAGGCTGGAAGAGTGGGCTAGCCAGAACAGTATGAAGTTTAACAAGGACAAATGCAAGGTCCTGCACCTGGGCCAGACTAACCCAAGAGCCCAGCTCAGGCTGGGCTCTGTGTGGCTGGGAGCAGCCTTGCTGAGAGGGACCTGGGACAAGCAGCTGAACCCGAGCCAGCAGTGCACTGCTGCAGCACGGAAGGCAGATCGGGTCCCGGGCTGCATCCGCAGGGGCATCGCTAGCAGAGATAGAGGCGTGATCATCCCACTCTGCCCAGCTGTCAGGCTGCACCTGGAGAACTGTGCCCAGTTCTGGTCCACACAGTTCCGGAAAGATGTAGACAGGCTGGAGAGGATGCAAAGAGGGGTCACAGGATGATCAAAGGGCTGGAGAACCGGCCCTATGAGGAAAGGCTGAGGGGTTACCTCTTCTCCCTAGTGAGGAGAAGGCTCAGGGGGGCCTCATCACAGTATTCCAGTAGTTAAGGGCATTTACAAAGAGAATGAAGGTTAAGGGGCCACATGGAGAGAGCAACGGGCAACAGGCAATCTGCAACAGTGGAAGTTTCATCTTCATATTAGAATCTTTTTTTTTTTACAGTGAGAACAACCATTCACTGGAACAACCTGAACAGGGATGTGGTAGAGTCCCCATCAATGGAAGTTTTCAAGATAAGATCAGACAGGGTGCTAGAAAAATCACACCTGTGCTCCATTTCCCACAGAAGTTTTAACCTTTCAAGGTCCCTTCCAACCTGGGCTGATCTATGATTTTATGTTCTATGTCTGGGTTGCTTTACACTAGGACAGCTCCCGTCAGGTCTCACATACACTTCAGAGATACCTCAACGGTTTTGTTTGTTATCTCACAGCACAGGGCTGATACAAAATCACAAATGGAAAAAACCACAAAGTTTGTGTTGGATTAATAATGTGTATTTGTGTTTCTAATCTTTTCAGGTTTACTTTTTAGACTTTTTCTGAAGCTATCATAAATTTGAGAGGTAAGGGCAAATGAATTTAATTTTATTTAGAAACCCTTAAAACAGTTTATCAAATTCAAAAACTTCTGGAATGTTTTTGAAATATACATAGGCATAGAAAATCTTGGAAAAAAACTTTGATGCAAGCATAAAGGTAGAGAAAAGGAAATTCCCCTGATTTGCCCTGGATTCCAGAAAAACTCATCTATCTCAGTGAGAATGCACATTCTACAGTGGGAAAAGGATTCAATGGTGTTCTGTGTTCTGAAAACTGTGCACCATCTATTAAGTCTATGAAGTTCATAGTGCATTACATCAATACTGAATGTTAGAGATAATTTAAGATCCCAGCAGTTTGGGTAAAAGAGACAGCATTACAGAAAAACAAAACTAATTCTTTTAATTTGATTCTGATTCCAAACAGATTATAACCAAAGCCCACAGCAAGTTTTTTATGATTAATTAATGATGGGCTAATTTGCTTTAGGCCACAAAGTTTTCCAGCCACTCATTAATCTCAGAAAATGCCATGAGCTACAGTTGTTACTGTTTAATTAAAAAGTATGTCACAACTGCAAAGCTACAGAAAGCTGTAAATATTATCCTTTGCCAAGCATTTACATATCCAGGATAATCTGTAGTCAAAAGGAGGAGTCCAAGAGAAAGGAAGAGCTAAGCACCAGATGCTTTAGGCTGAGGTAACATATTTTTTGTCACTGTGATTAGATAGCTCTAAATTTATACACTTGTGCAGCCTTTACACCACAGTTTTTCATCTTCGTGGCTGATTCTTTATGATTATACTGGCCTCAAGTGAAGCTGAATGAGAGAATTCTGTTACCTTTTATGAGAGTTTGGTTGTACCCAAAGGTACATGAAGAGGTACCCAAACCTTCATACATGAAGGTATGGCACAATTTCTCCTCTAAATTTTGAGAGAAGAAGATCTCAGGATGTCTCCAAAGGAATACACACATCCCCTAAAAAAAAAAAAAAAAAAAAAAAAAAAAAATTAGAAAGGATTTCTGCAATATTTATGGCTCTTAAGATCTTCTGGATGAATAGAAGATGATACAGTTCTGCAAATAGAAAGGTACACATTAATGTTCTTCCTGAGAAGTGAAACACAAATATGCACTTAAAAATATAGTTTGTTTTATAAAGTTGAAATAAAATCGATTCTTTTTTTTTTTTAATTGCATAAATATCAAAACAACAGACTAACAATATTAAAGGTGAAGTAACAAACATTTTCTTATCAGCCTGTAATGTTTCTTGCATAAAACTGTTGCCAGCTGAAGAAATGTGACAGTTCTTTGATGAGAATAGCATAGCAAATCTGGTTGCTAAACATGAATTTACTTAGAAATAAAATTAAAATCTAATGAACATATATGGTTTCTTTCGCATCTATTTCTTTGAGGAATAAAAATTCCAAGAAAATTGGAATGGGTTCTCTATTTAATTTTATTTTGGTAGATCCTCATTCCAATATAAAAAAAGTTACATTTACAAGACAAAATGTATTGAAGAATAAATTATTTTGCGTAAAGGTCCATATTCCCATAAACACACACTGCCTGGCACTTCATCACAAAAGACATCATCAGCACTGGTAATTTCATCAGAAAAGTGAAAGTATCTGCTTCATCACGTATTGCCGGTAAGCTCTTTAGATCAAGGCCGAGACATACCAAGCATGGTTTTCATTTATCCAGTGACCACTTACTTCTCTACACTGTACGGGAGCCTTGAACTGCGTGGTACATGAGCATCTTTTTTACTGCCAAAGCAGCAGAAAGGAGCCTTAGTATCAGGTGAGTTGTCAGGAAAATAGATGTGTTGCTTTTTCCTCTGTAGCACATTTGCTCAGGAAATTACAATCCAAAATATAGTCAAGCCTGAAAAGAAGAGTGCAGAATTGGGCCCAGGAAGGTATTTTCATTCTTTCTTGCTATTCATGCCATATAGTAAAACTAAGGGAAAAGTCTCTGTGTATCTGTTTATGTAAGTATTGGTTTTTTAAGAACAGGATTAGAAGTGAAGTTGGTTTGTAAGAACACTCAAATGAAGAAGTCAGCACACAAAAGCAGATAGAAAAAGAAAATGGAAAATGTGATGAGATTACCCAGAAAGAAAAAAGTGCTAAGATCTGGCAAGAAAAAAATAAAATGGCATACACTGAGAAAAAAAGTAGAAAAAAAAATAAAAATAAAGAAAGAACACAAAGGAAAACTCTTCACAGGAATCAAAAAATATCATAAGCTAGTCAGCAACACCCACGCATATACACAAAGAGAAGGGAAAAAGCACAGAAAATGACAGTCCAATATACAGAAGAGAAAGATCAAAAGAGATTAAAAGGAAAATGGTTTGCTGAAGATAAGGATGCAGCAACCTGACCGAAGTAAAAAATGACAAAAACCACAAAAGATAAGGAAAAGTCACCACAGAAAAACATAAGAAATGAAGTGCTAGAGATCACTAGACAAACGACTAATCAGGGAGAAAAGAGTTTTAAAGAAAAAAAAAATCAAAAGGAAACTACAATATACAAAAAAGACAAAATACTGTGTCTTCAAACTTGGTGCCTAGGCATCAGGAAAAGCTTTGAGTGTTAGATTTCTCCATCTGCTGGCTCTATAAGTCCTCTGAACTGGAAATGCATGATGTGCGTTACTGGAATGTGAAAAACAGCCTCAGCCTTGCAGGGAGCAGACATGCCCTGAATGAGTTAAAGAAGCACCTTGTTATAATTGACCCTACAGGAACTATTAGGTGCGTGTGATAGCTATTTGCTCTATACCTCATTAAGAATGATACCAAAATAAAGAGACAGAGGTTAAAAAAAGACTGCAACAGTGTATTAATCTGGCCAATCCTATATAAAACCCATTAAAAGGAGCATAAGTGTGAAGTTTGCCCATCCAACTTTTCCACAGCTCCTGCACAGCTCACAGAAATGCAATTATTCTACATGCTGGTCTACATACAGCAAAATAGCTGTTCTTGTACGATATTCTAATCAAATAAAACTTCCCATGCCATAGCATTCCTACCAGACAGAGAATAACAGCTGTAATTACCAAAATTAACACTTTCTTTACCTAATTCACTGAAGCTAAGATGGAGTCATTCTAAACCATCTATGTAGGACTAGTGAAAGGAGCTGAGCTCTCCTGGGAAACCACATGGATAATGATCACTGAGAGCAGAGATATTCTTGCAAAAAGCCCTCACAACAGTCTGAACGAAGAGCCTCTCACCTGTCACATACCGACACCATCATGGTGGGACATGGACAACCAGACCATGCTGATTTTCACCTCAGATGAAGAAGACAAGTAAGTGCCAATTTTTTCAGAGCAGTACGTAGCTTTCTTTTCATTGGAAATTCTTTACATGAAGATCTCACATTACCTTTCCAACTTGCCTTAGTGGGTTTACAGCAGTTTCTGTGCTTGTAGCCTTAAATTTTGCAGCAGTAAAACCAGTGTACAGTCATGGTCCATCCTTGGGCAAACTGGGATCCTCTTAGAGAAGTATACTGGTCTCTTGCCAAAGCAAGAATTCATCACTAAAATAGTAAACCTCTCATCTCATGGCACAATACCACAGCAGATAACTCATGAAACTGGGGCGGGGACAGCTTTCATCACTGTGTCTCACACAAGTGAGTGCAAGTGCTCCTGAGGCCAGTAGGAACAACTTTATCCTAACTTTTCATCACTCAAATTAATTAAGAAGGACATCATCTCTGAAAACGATGCTGCAAGATTCTGCTGGCACAAAAAGAATTGCAGGAAGCTTAAGGACAGATTTTGTAAATTAGGCAGAAGGATACACATGCTCAGCACTAGAGATGAGGTCCTTAGTGCTTATAAACCACAGAAGAAAGTACAAGATCTATTATAGGAGATGAGGGGAGAAGCAGGAGTGAGAGATAGTGCTGACAAATACCATATTTTGCAATAAAAATGCCTGTGTTTTCCATGGCATAGAAGAGAGAAAACTAGGCACAACTACTCTATAAAAAGTGTTTACATATAAATACAAAAGTTTGTATGTACAGAGATAGAATTTTCATTACAGATAATAATTTTTATAACACTACTACTATTACAGGAGATGAGATTTTCACCTGAAGAAACTCTAAGCAGGCAGTTCCTCTTGAAGTTGTTTCTGATCCTCTAACACTGCAAATGCAAACTTCTTCCAGGACAGCTAGGACCTTCTTTGCCTGCATAATACACACCTTGTGTGGAACTCTTATATTCAGAGGCCAAGTATCAAAAAAAATTTGGTTCTGGTCCATCAGCTGCGACAGTGGGTCACAATGGTATTCTGGCAGAGCAAAACGGTAAGATCAGAATTAAAGTATGAGAGGGAACTGGAAGAAATTCTAAACTTTCCAAATAGCTGTGAACACTTTGTTTCGAGGAAATACATAATGACAATATTTAAAATGGACTTCAGTTAGTTACTAGCTCAGTGTGCAAAACTTGGATATCTTGGAATAATTGCTGACATGTTAATATGGATGTTGCCACAATCATGTGCGAAAAGATATTCTTTTCTGCATTAGGGATTTTTAGGTACTTTTTTTTAAAACTCTGCAAGGAAACCTGTCCTGCTCTTCAGGCTTACATCTCAGAATTCTTTTTAGGGAGGAGGAGGGCTTCATACCTAAAGAACCAAGTACTTTTACTTCCTCTTCTCAAGGGCAATCCTTGCATTTCATGTTTGATGTTAAAAAATAATCAAGAAAATACATAATCACTCCTTGAAACTGAAGCTTGAAGTGTCCTTTCCCAGGGGAATGTCCTAAAATCCATCCCACACGCACCTGCTCCCCCAGGTGACTCTTTGCCATTTGATACCAAATTAGAAACTATAACAGTTTTTTGCCTTTGATTTTTTGTTTGCTTTTTTTTTATTCCAGCCTCAGCCCCAGACCGTGATAGCATAGCCTCACAGCCTGGTGCTTTGCAGTATCCTGAGAGCAAGAGATACGGTTTCAAAAACCTAATGATAGGAAGATAATTGCACCTGATCAATCTGTTCTTTGAGTCAGGGCTTTAAACTTCCGAAAAGCTGGCAATAATATAATCTTTCCCTATTGCGTTTTGGAAGGAAACTGAAAAATTGTTAGCTACTATCTTCCTTTACAGTGAATACTCTGCTAAAAGAGCTCCACATCATGTTCCGCTGAGGAAGAAATTAATCCTTCTTCCTCCCTAAAGTTCACCATTTTCTCTTTAAAGAATATGGACAGATCCAATAAATGTTTTTCAAAGGAGACAGAAAAAGGAACCTCTACATCATGGATTCTGATAGTGATTAGACATACAGAAGGTACTAAACTAACCAAAGATGAAAAGGATATCTCTGGGCAAGCACAGAAATGCTTACACACAGAACAGCACATGCATTTTGGGGGAGTGGAGGAGAAGGTTGCCTTTTTCATATCCATCATCTCTGTTTTTCCACAGCTTAATCTGCACCTCACTTTTCCTGATACCAATCTGTACTACTCTTTATCTGTCAGCAATCTATATTTCATTCTCTCTAGTCAATAATAAAAAACTCAACTGCGTTACCAATTGCAAATGTCTGCCTTTGAAGAACGTCTTCTCATGCTCGTGGCAAAGTGTTCCTACAGTTATAAATCACATCCCTTTAAGGGGACCATTTGGTTAAGCAGATCCCACTTCATGGAGTCCTCTGGATGGAGAAGGGAGCTGAAGTCTTTTCATCCTGATCTTCACGACTTTCTTTACGACAGGCTGCCTTCACAGAATCAGACTTGCCATTGTGTAGACATTCCTGATTGTATCTTGCAAAATTATGGTAAAACTTGTCTGTCACCCACAACAGTGTTAAAATAACACTATTTCCCAAAGTTAAGATCACAAATGTTATTGTTATCTAAATTAAGGTCCTAGAGACAATCACAAAACCTAACCTGAGGCATCTATTTCAGGTGTCTACTTAGGAGTCTGGTCTTCCTGTACAACTTATATTCATCAGAGAGCAAAGGATTTGAAGCACTGAAGTCAGATCTTACTACAAATAAACTGTATAATGAAAACGGATTCACAAGTTAACACCCTAAAACAGTCCGAATGTTTTTTGTCCCACCAATTGCCAGCAATTATTCTGGCTTGTCTAAAAATCAGCTTTACTAGTATCTATCAGGGGTTTTTTTCCGGATAAAAATACTATCAGGTTTTTCTTGTATCAGCATAGTATTGCCGTTAGTACAAATCTCACGATACTACTACTCCAAAGCCCCACTCCTGTTTTAGGAAGTTTAAGAAATCTAGCATTTTATGAAAAGCTCAATGACTACTATGAACTTTTTATTATTATAGTAAGAATTATTTTTCTATTTGTTTCGAAACACTAATCTGTTTGTACACTGCTCCTATTCAGTTGTACCAGTTATTTGCACGATGATTAATACAATACTTTCAGTAGCTTACCGCAAATCTGTTGGTGAAGTCTTCCCACAGATTGACCAAAATAAAACACTGGATCATGCATCAAATATGATTCAGTGGCAATTATACCACAGAATTTAATGTGTGCAATGCTAGCTGCTACCAATAAGCCATACCAAATCCATAAAAGCAGAAACCTAAATGCATTAAAGAAAGATTTGATTTGCAAAAATGCGTATTTTTTTTCAAGAGAAAAGGTAGAGGTTCAGGGAAAAAATGTTAAAGGCCAGATTAACATCTGATATAAAACCGCACTGTCCTAAAATATCTCTACAATGTTAAAAAGCATTCCTAAGTGGTTTACTCTTTAAATCATCATCGAGCTGGAAGACTAGATAAGCATATTATTTCTGAACAAATATCAGCAAACCCTTATCAGTTTCAGATACAGAGTAACGGAAAACAAGAAGCAAAATAAACATTGTGTACGGATATCTCTGTTCTAGCTAAAAAGACTAATAGGGCAAGAAGATGCAACTTTAAAATGTACATTTTAAATACATTAATTCTAAGGAACATCATTACTGAACAAAGCCACATCAGGATTTAAATTAAAACACTAAGTCCTGAGAAAAGAATAACAATAACAATCATATCCAACACAATTTCATCTTGCTTTTGAGGTTGTTTGTTGTGGCAATTCTGACTCTACAGGCAGAACATTCATATTCCCAGTAGATCTTAAAAGTTTGAAACGAATGTTACATTACATATGCTACTCCATTACCATATCTACTGGGAAAAGTCTGAGTAATAATCCTTTCCAACCCATTCCTTTTTACTCATGTATGAATGATGAAAGTGGCAGGGCTATGAAGGAGAGGTAAATGGCAGGAAAAAAATACAGAACTAGAGACATACGGGAACAATATTTTAAAAAAAGGCCTTATGGAAGACTTATGTGCCAGCATCAGAGAAAGGAAAAGATGAGGAGGAAAAAAAAAAACCGCAACCTTTTAGCAAACTAGAGCTTTTGAAAGATTTCTAGGGACCACTCTGAAATATGGTCTGGAAGTGTTGGGGAGTAAACTTGAATCAAGTTTGTGCTGAAGAAAGTTGCTGATAAATATTTTTTAAATTATTATCTATGTAATCAGAGAGTAGAAGGAAGAAAAAAACCCAACAAAATCTAGTTACTTCAGGATTTCAAGCTGTACTGTTGCATTAGAAAAACTCCACAAAGTTCAAAAAGGTCTACACTTGCCATCAAACTCTGCAGGCAGGAGGCATATTTATTTACATAAAAGTTAGACAATACATGAGACTGTGCATGCTTAGAAGCAAATAGTTGGAATGGAGTCACAACTCCAGATGAATATTAATCCACTACTATGGCTAATTTTAATGGCTTTAAAGTCAACAAACACATTTGTCTTAAGTCCAGAAGGAATAGATGTGGTTTTGAAATGAAGTGAATAAATTATTGCAGAAAATAAAAAGATAATATTGTAGCAAGTGTTAGAAAAATGAAACAGTGGCTTGTCAGGTATCTAAAGAGAAATTAATGCAGATAAATTATAATTATATGTGAGCATTATAACAATTTTTTATGCTTCAAAACTATGCGTCACACCACATTTCACTCATTCACTGTTCTTAATGGGCAAAATTGGCTTTTATTAGCTATTTCTAACGTTATGAAAATGTTTTGGGTTTTTTTTTCCCTGTGTGTCAAAGCACAGGTCACAAAAATGCTGTCCTTGACCTACAAGTATTAGTCCCTGAATAGCTGATGAAACACAACAGGAAGCAGTGAACAGGGACTGAGTTTATTCTTTGGTTCTGTCCTGGCTTCAGCTGGGATAAAGTTAATTTTCTTCCTAGTAGCTGGTACAGTGCTGTGGTTTGGATTTAGTGTGAGTATGATGTTGATAACACACGGATGTTTTAGTTGTGGCTAAGCAGCACTTATCCTAAGTTACAGATATTTTGGTTTCCCACGCTATTTTCCATGCAAGAAGCTGGGAGGAGGCATGGCCAGGACAGCTAACCTGAACTAGCCAAAGGGATATTCCATAACATAGGACATCATGTCCAGTATAGAAACTGGGGGGAGCTGGCCAGGAGCGGCCACTCATGGCTCAGCAACTAGCCGGGCATCGGTCAGCAGGTGGTGAGCAATTGCACTGTGCACCACTTGTATTTTCTTGGTTTTTATTTCTCTCTCTCTTTGCTATATTCCTTTTCATTAAAATTATTACTATATTTTATATTATTATTATTGTTGGTTTTGTTGCTTTGTTGTTGTTGATATTGTTGTTATTATTTTGTTTTATTTTAGGTATTAAGCTGTTCTTATCTCAACCCATAAGTTTTGCTTTTTTTCCAGTTCTCTTCCCCATCCCACTGGGAGGGGGGAGGAGTGAGCAGGAGGCTGCTTGGTGCTTAGTTGCTGGCTGGGGTTAAACCATGACAGGTTCCTATTCAAGCCAGTGGAAACTATTGCTGGTTTCAGGATAGCAGAAAATGGCTCTTAAATTAGTTTTATACTGACATTGTTAGACTTTTGCTCTTCCTTTTTTATTAGTAAAAGAGAAATTGATCAAACTAATTTTTTAAATTTTTGTTAGTAATTTTGTTAAATGTTTTTAGTAATTTTAAAAATTTTTTGTCCCATGAACAAGCAGGTTTTCGGACAGAAATTAAAAGTGCATGAGACTAGCTTGATCAATGGAAGAGGAAGACATTCCATACTTGCAAAAGACAATACAGAAACCCACATACAATTATGAAAGAAAAAAATATAAAGTACACTTCTGTGGAACAATCATAGAGAAGCCTGCAGAGAAGGGCTGAGGTCTGAGGTGAGGTTCTAATCACCATTTGCAGTTGACACCAGACATACCAGATTTCAGGCTGGAGCAGTGTGTTATTATTGTATGAGATGGTGTTAACTTGTAGTCTTAAACACCTTGACATCCTTTAAAATAATAATACGCTCAACAATCATTATAACATGAAATATATCTATAGATTTCTTAGGTGTTACGCTTTTCCACAATAAATATGGTTCCTACCTTAACAGCCACCAAAGCACTGTCTAAACTCTCTGACCAGTGTGATGTTATTTTCTATGAACCATTTAAAAGGTGAAAATTATTAAGGAACAGACTGTATTTCTAACAAATAGACTAATATTAACTATGATTACCAGGAATTTTGTCAATAAATAACAGATGAGACAAGTCTTCATCCTTTTCAGTTACAGAAGTTCAACACCCACATTAGTACATTTTTGAATGTTATCCTTACTCTGCTGAACAAATGTGTATCTCTGTTCTGCTAAAAAGACAAGTATGTGAACACTCCACATGACTAATTGTAAAGATACCTTTAGATCTGTTCAACTTTTACACAGCTCTAAAGGTCACATACATTCACCAGGTGAGAAGACATCTCATTTTTTAAAAAAAGCCCTCTGGGTAAGGTTTGTAATACTTCAATATCTACTGCTTAGTTGACAGCCTTTAAGTTAATTGAAAACACTTCACCAGTAAATATCATTACTTGGTTCACAACGCATTGCATTTTTTATAAGACTTTCTAGCTCCATATTTTTAATGAACTTTCATGTCCCTTTCTGATTCAGAGGAGTTGTTCTGCAAAGCCCCATCTGACCCCTTAAGACTCTGCTCACCCACACAGGCAGACCATGAGCTGTAGGAGATTACTGGTATGTTAACAAAGGGAGCAAGATACAAGGCATCTTTCTTTTCAGCTCTTAGTCTTATTCGTTCCCTCTTCCTTCACTTCCAGGACCGAGCTTCTCCAAGGACACAACTACACACGCCACCTTAAGTCCTTGGAGCTCCTCACAGAGTGACAAAATTTTCCTTGGACATATGCTTTTCTGATCCTGTGTACTTCATATTCCTGTTAAACCTTCACTGTGCTCACACCCTGACTCCCAACCCCTCGAATAAACTGCCAGAACCTGAAGAAAACCTGTTTTCATTCTTTCTCTGTAACTCATCTTTCCAGCATCCCAACTTCAAAATGACAAATTCTTTTATTTCACCTTTCGGGACGTAACCATTTGAGTGAGTTAACACTATTTCTCAACTTTGCTCGAACTTAAATTTACCCTGCTTGTTACAGGGAGTTTTACCAGCTTCGTTCATTTTTAAAAGTTGCTTAGGGTCAGCAGCAGCTCAGATGTCACCTGAACAAAGTACATATACCTTCTTTCTAGCAACATTTCTCTTTTCAGAACTTTTTAATGTTGCAAGTGAAAAGCGTGGTGAAAAACAGACTTTGATTTTAAAAAATGCAGGCTTTATCACAAGTCAGACAATTGCTTGACCAAGTAATCATGGATTATTATTTTCTTTGCCAAGCTATTATAGTTACAATAGCTATTATTGCATTTTATTATTCATTTTGAGGGAAAGCTCTGGATGCCCAGGCGCCAGGTTAGTCCTATTGTGCCAGGTGCAGCACAGCACAGACCAAAGGAAAACAGCCAGGAGCAGTGTACAGGGCAGAGGTGTGACAGGCACCATCTCCCCAGGCCCTCAGACACTGCACAGAGCGGGCTGATGCAGGCACGGATGGGGCATGTCTGCAAACATATACCCCAGGGCTTCAGATGCCAAGGTTAACCTTTAAGAAAATAAATCAGACACTTCCACAACCAGAAAAAATAAAGACAGTTCTAGAAATAGGTATTGCTCTGAACTACTTGCCTGGAATTTTGTATCACAGAAGCGTAAGGAAACGAAAGCAAACCAGGTGATGAAACTGCAACATTGGGGGCAACATTGGGAGCAGTTTGGGGGACGAGACCTGTGTTTCAGGGTTTTTATCAACAACGTTGCTACAGAATGGGCAGCATCCATGGACGCTGTGCTGCAGTGCTGATCTGGGAAGACTGTCTCTGCTATCTGCTTCCCTGGTGCTAACAGAATCAGTGAATCACAGAACCATAGAAGAGTTTGGGGTGGAACGGACCTTAAGGATCATCCAGTCCCAACCCCCCTGCCCCGGGCAGGGCCACCTTCCACCAGCCCAGGTTGCCCAAAGCCCCGTCCAACCTGGCCTTGAACCCTTCCAGGGAGGGGGCAAATAGCTTCAGCCACCTCACCTAGGATCCATGCTGTACATTTGTCTGTTTAGGACTGCATCTCTTCTGCAGCTTCTGAAAAGGAAATACACAAATTAGCAATGCAAAAAATGCCTCTCCTTAATTCTTCTCTCCCCAATTCATTTAATGCGGGGAAAACAAACAAACAAAACCCAAACCTGTTCATAACTTCTGCTGCCAATTCTGAAGCACTTTCAATTCACAAGCCATCAGAAATAAAACCTGCATTGTATTCCCAGTGTTCCCAAGCACTAAGCCACCAAGTAGCTGACTGCTGATGTCACATTCACTTAAACCTCTAATAACTCAGGAGGAAAACAAGCCTCATATAATTTTTAAAGCCTGCAGAGAACTCTCCTTTATTGTAGAGACAACTAAAATAAACATTTTACAGTTGAGTTTATTAAAACTTTTTGATTTTGTGAATGCTGAAACACTCTGGTTTAGATAAACTTCCTTCTCCACAAAGGTGTTTTGGGTTTTTTTTTAAGAGTTCCTGTATTTAATTCTATCATCTGCATTTTACAAAAGAATCTAAAAAATCACATACTTTTATGGAATTCTCTCTGAGGATTTTAAGAGAAATGAAGCTATTTATTCTAGTAACCTTTCATGTGTTTTTAGAAGAATCAGCGTATCATTACTTCATATTGTATTTTCAAACATGCTTTTTGGCTCTGCTCAAGAGTAGAACATGTCCTTTTTTTTTTTTCATTTGTTGACAGTTTCTAATGCCATCACAACTCAGAAAGCTGGATTCTTTTTTTGTTTCTCATCAAGGTATCAGCAGCTTTATTATTAGAAATTACTAAATTAAGCAGTAACACTTCAAGTAATTATCGACTCATACGCACACGTGCATAACTACTACTTTCATACACTGAATAACAAAGAAACATTTCCAGTATGAGTAGTCCCAAGTCATACTCTTCCCTGCTCTATTTGGCTGGGGAAATCTGAGATGGAATTCAATTAATTGGATTCAGCTTTGCTCTGTCCCCATGTAAGATTGAAGCTAATGCTTGTTTCAGATCCTGCATTTACAATCAATGCTGTATTGACATCTGTCTTGGTTCCTGACCAGTCCTCTCCATCCCAATCTCATTTGCAACGGTCTCAACAGGCAAAGCTCCCTGCTTGTCAAATCTATAGGCTATATGGGGTTCCCCAGGTCCTAAGCAACCACTGGCTATTTCTGGTGCCTGTGGCTCAAACAACTGTACCTCTTATACTACAGTTCTGGATGCTGAAGTACCTCAAAAATCCTAAAGCGATGCTTTACTTCTATGCCCCTTCAGCCATAATTTGGGGTTCTAAGTGGAACTAAATGATGTGTTGGCTTTCCTGAATGTAAATTTAACCCTGAGTAGTATTTCTGGTTTTCACTGTTGTATCCAACAATTGTATCCAGTAAAACAAACAAAACCTGATCCTACTGCTTGTCACTAAACTGTATTTTACCATCTGAAAAAGCTCAGTATTCAGCACAACTTTTATAAAACTGTGTGATTTCATTGTACTCATCTATAAACAAAAGTTGACTATTGCAACAATTAAAATCACAAACATCGCTTCAGCTAATTCTGTATTTTCAAAGTATAAACACAGAAATATCTCACAAACAATACTTCAGTAATCCCTGGGGATATATTACAATGTGATTAAACACAACAATGTATAGAAGGCAAAAATCTGGTAAAAAAAGAAAACACAGCTGCTGGAAATGCTATACACATTTCTTTGAGTCTGACAAGAAGGGGTACCATTAGTGCTTTTTGTTATAGTACCTTTTAAGGGTTATTTTTATTAAGTTCAGATGCTTGTTTTCCATATTTTCCTCCACATTCGCACTATCACAAAAATTATGGAGTAGTACATTAAGGGAAATTCAATAGCCTAGAAAAAGAATGGTGCTATTAACCTCAAACATTCATTTACTGATGGTAAGAATAAAGTTTAGTAATACCAGGTGAATAAGAACTCTAACCTACTTTTGAGATGAACATCATGCACTACAATCTGTTGTCAGAAATGCAGTTTTATATAGCAGCTATATCTTTTGAGTTTATGAGGTAAAAAATGGTCTTTTAAAGTAAAGCTACCAGATGATATGTGACTTCAGGAAAATGATTAGACTTTCATTTTATTGCTTAATAAAGCAGATTTAGATATCCCATTTGTATCCAATTGGAAAGTGTCCAAAACTATATTAAACTTGAGGAAAACAAGCATTTAATTGAAGTTTCACTCACACACACCACAATTTCTTTTCGCTTTCCTACTTTCCTGGTTGTGTTACGTACATGATGTGAAACATCTGCAAAGTCTGTAACATGAGCATTACTGTAAGCCATGACCAGCTATTACTGTGGAATTTACTTTCAGTTACTCTATTGTCTTTTTCACTATCGAATATACATTAGCCCTCCAGGTCTCTGAATCTTTAAAAGGCTTGTTTCAGATAAAGTAATGTTAATATTAAGAACAATATTCTATACTACATCTACCACTTTAGTTGGTTTTGGTCTCATTTTTACTGTCCTGCTTCTGCCCTAAGCTAGAAAATATGATAATAAATTTTGAAGCATAGGGTACTTTAAGATTGAATAAAGAGACACTGGTTTTTACCAGTTTTACAAAATCGGTTCTGGTTGGTAACATCTACCAAACTTACAGCTACTTTCAACCTACCTTCACATTTTTAGTGTACTTAAATATAATAAATGGATAGTCCAGTTATGTCAGACTCTCTGCGTTTCTTCCATCTCTTTCCAACTCCTACTGTGAGAATTAAATAAAACACAAGGCTGCAAGAGCAGCGTCCTTAACTAGCCAAACTGACACTTTAAAAATTTGCATTCCCTGGGCCAGATTCCTTGTTTTTCCAGGGGGAATTTGGGAAAAATTATCACAGGTAGTTCCCATGAGAATTTCCATGGGGATTCGGGGAAAGTAGGCTGAGTAGTGATCAGCTCTCAAAGGTTAAACAAAATATGTTATGGCATCTGGATAATCTTGTCTTTGGAAATGGATGAGTGAATCAGACTCTAGCTAAACAGAAGTTTTGGTATGGAGCATATTGATATGAGGAGTTAATCACAGACAAAAGAGCAGATTGGAAACCTCGAAGGGAGAATCAAATCCCAAGACAAATGCTAAACAAAGCTGAGCAGTATGAGAATTTTGTGGTGTCAGTAGAAAGGAGGACGACAGACAAAATGTGGCAACTGGGGGACTTCTGTGAGCTGGCCAGCAAATTCAGAGCATCATGAAATGTTGGCAGTGAAGGCAGAAACTCACTCACTGTACATCGCCTTCTGTGCCTGAGTTTTCCTAACTCCTACACTGAAATCCATAGTGCGACTACATATGAGAAGTGAGTTCATAATTTTCTGTCTACACATGTTCCCTATTGTTCAGTTTAAACATCCTCTTTTCGCAAATTTTTAGGACACAAAACCTGTTCAGTTTCCACAGTAAAAGTGCCAGATAATGCAACCAGAGCAAATAACTTAAAAATCAAAGAGTGTCAACATTTTTTGTATGAAACATCCATTTCTCTACAGTATTACATTAAATCTAAAGCAAGGTGACTGGCACATTTGTTACATGTCTTCTGTAGTACGTAACAGAGCAGAGCTTCAAGAAAAAATAGCGAGAAGAAAATATCTTGCAACGAAATCTTGAAGTAATTAGATTAATTTATTTTTCTTATTTTTGCCTGAGTACACTTTGGTGTATCTTCTCTAAAAATCAAACTAAATTTGAATCACAATAGAATACTGAAACTGGATCACAAACATCCTCCCATTAACTTCTTGAAGCTGTACATCAAAGACTTAATTAAAGATATTTCATTAAATGTGTTTGGTTTTTAAATCCTTGATGGGTGGAAGATGAACATTTTCTTATTCCAATATCTGGCATATTTGCTAACATTCACAGGAGATATAAAGCCTGGCAGATGAATGATAGCAGGAGTTTATAGTGATGTCAAAGCATTTGGAGTTAGTTTATATCCAGGATAACAACAGCCACTTTTCAGATAGGTAAAGGCTAATAATAATGAGGCATGACACATGAAGTAATAGGTTCTTATTTGTAGACTTAAAAATATAGTCAGTATCCTAAACAAGATCTCTAGTGGAATATTTATGTGTGGGCAACTTTTTTATTATAATCAAACAACGGGAAAGATGGTGGATTCACGTGATAGAAGAGTAAAAAGCAGGTAAATCCTGAAAAATTACAAGAAGTCCCGCTACCAAGTGTTCAGCTAAGGTTTCATGAGAGTGAGAAAATTCTGCCTGTGTGATTTAATAACATAAGTATACAAATGACAGATTAGGACTATGGCATTGTAAATGAGAGCAGTTTTAGGGAATTTTATCATTAACAGAAGGCAGTATTACCAGATTCAGGACAGTAACGGCTGTGAAGCTGAGGACAAACCTCAGATGACAATCAACACTTACAGAGAGGTGTCAATCCACCTCTCAAAGCCCAGTCCTAGAATTCAGAGAAAAACTGTCACTTTTCACCTATGCCTGAGGTGGGCTAGCGAAACACAAAACGACTATACATAATAGAGCACTATCCAGATGAAAATGTCAGGAAGGGAACAGAAGAAATAGAGTTGACAAAGAAATCAGAGGCTGAATCAAAGAATATCCAAGAAAATTAAGTAGCCTAACCAATTGCAATGAATAATAGTAAAAGACAGATCCTTATTATGAAACATACTTCAGTAATTCTTGTGCTGGTAGATCATCAAATGTACACAAAAATAACAACTAGAATATTACTCAAAAGTAGAATATTAGCTGCTACCATGGCATGTCTGTAAATCATTCTCAATTAGTACAGTTAATTTAATCTTACAAGCAATCTATACCTGTAAAGCTATGTGATCGTGTACATGATGACATTTTTCCTCTGACAGATGTAATTTCAATGAAGTGTTTGAAAGATATTCTTTTTATCAGGAGACAAATTAAGAAAAAATTCTGTCCAGTTTCGTATCTTTGTGCTTTTCGATTTTCATTCTACTTATTATTAGACAACTGATAAAGGGGAGATTCAGAGTAAAAAGCTATCTACTTCTCTCCTTTTCCTACTGGAGCACTATAAGCAGTCTGACTTTGTATCCAACTTCATCCATTAGCAGACTGCAGAAGGGTACAAGAATATAAGGCACAATCAAAATCAGGAAAGCATCCAATCCTTCAGATTCTTATCAGTATTTCCTTAATAGTACAGTAAATCTGAAGTACATTAATACCGTTGTCTACTAACTGCTATTACTGCAACCACCACAAAATTTTTTAAAATCTTTCAGAAAAAATTTATTCTCAAAGCCAAGTCTCTTAACATAATCATATGCACATCATGGGATTCTGACTTTTTCACTTAACATAAAGAGCAAAATTATTTTTATTTACCTAGGCATATGAGATAAAATAAATACATACCACTGATTCACATAAAAAAAGAAAAAAAAAGCATTGGTTGACACCAGAAAAGGTCTCCCTTCCCCAAATTTATGCATATTTATATCAAAATGCAAGCAGTTTCAAAAGAAAAGGTTGCTTAATGTATAAAATTCTCCTTATGGATTTTAGTTCACATGAGGTTTTTTTCCTCCAGTTTGTGTAGACATCTTTAATGTGACATTTCAAGACTTTTTTTCTGGAGAAAATTAATCAAAATAATTCAGTCATAATTCTGAAATAAAGGTTAGGAAATAATATGCTGCTTTGCCTACTGCTTTATAGCAGTTGACCTTTAATGTTTCCATAGAATAGCCCCTTATGTATGTTGGATTATACCACAAAGAGTTTTCCCTTGATTTTCAGCACTCTCCTTTAGTAAAATCAATTGCCTTATGTGTATGAAAATCACAGGAGTTTAAGAAGATAAAATTAAAATTAAAGCAAGTTCATCGCATAAAGATCCGGGATCTTGATGAAAAACTGGAAACACAGCTACTAAAGAAAGCTAAAACTTTTAAAATAAGCAAATGGCTATTTTAAATGGTCCTGAAAACAACCTGTTTTCCAATCTGTTGTTCTGGGTGCCTCTGAGCTGCTTTGAACTGCAGCAGATAAGCATTACCGTTACAGCGCTTCACTCAAGGGGCTGCCTTCCAGATCACGACACATGAAGCTTGAAATGACAAAAGCTGAGAGGTCACTCAGATGTCACCTCGATTTCTGAGGGCTGGTTTTCAGAAGTTTGCTGCCAAGTTAACTGAGGTAGCTGGGAACTAACACACACCTGGGAAATTTTTGGAGATTTACCCTGGGCTTCTGTCAAGGCTGGTCTCACTCTCCTCCTCCCTTTCAATCTTCATTATTTTTCCCCCAAGGTGAATGAAGATATAAGCTTATACTAGACACGACCAAGAAGATACAAACCTTCCTCCACCCTGTTCCATCTAACTGAGGTCGGAGTTACAACACAGAAATGCAGGAAATGGAACGGGAACTTGAAAAATGTTGTCCCAATTTTTGGTTTATGGATGTGAAAGTTGTCAGCAGACAGAGCTGATGCTGCTGGTGACACTGAAAATCTGTCAAAATCTGTGTTTCAGAGATTGAGGTGCCTAGACATAGGGATTCAGTTTTATTTTAGATTCTGTAATGTATCTTGCTCGAACTCCACCTTCAGCTCTTCAGTGGCATGGTTTCCCTGTGGGCTCTCCCTCTGATCTTTCCCCTTCAAGGTACCTAGATATTCCAGAGCAACCAAAATGTATAGGCACCTGGATGTCTCCACTGAGGTCTTTCTGAAAAACAAACAAACAAACAGACAAACATAGTTCACACAGCTGCAGAGATAAAAATATGCTAAAAATCCCTTCTACATGTGAAGAGTCAAATAAGGCTTTCCTCTCAAATGAAGCTGCAGGCTTCTGTGCAACGTGCAGTCGGTAGGAAAAGACACTGGGAATAAAAAGTGAAGGACTGTTCTCTGCATGCCTGAGAAAGCTAGTTGATTTGAATGCGAAGATAACAAACATTTATCTTGGTAAATGGCATGGGAGGGAATTAAGCGCTGTTGGATAACAACCTTTGAGAATAAAGAGATAGCATGTAGAGATGTTCTTTTATTTTTCTCCTTTTAATTATATGCTGTAGGTCATTAAATCTTCTTATCATACTCCTACACATTCAATTCTTAATGTAACTTGAATGTAATTGCCTGTTTTACCAAACCAGATTCAAAGTTAGTCTTTCTTTAGCAAATTTTTATTGTAGGAGCAGAGGAACCAGACAATACGGTTTGGGGGTATAATTTGCATGCATTATATCAGAAGCCACATTCAGTTTCCTGGGAAAAAAATAACAGAAATTAGACTTATTGCTACTGCTCTGTGTCACTCCTGGAAGACAAACTGTCATATTTCTTCACTGTGTTCTGACATGAGCATACATAGGGCAAAAGTCATCCTGTAGATTATAGTTTACATAAACTTACAATGCTGTTCTTGTTAAGCACTTTAACTACTGATGTTTTTCTGAAAGCAGCTAACCAGCATCCTAGGTCCAGTCTGGAACTAATTTCCTGCATCGGATGAACATTGACATCAGCTTTTGACAAGCAAAAATCTCTGAATTTTCATTTTTGAGAGCAACAGATCATTAAGTGATGAGGAATGCATCTTCTAGAAAGGAAAATTTCCGTCCACATAGTTCAGAACCTACTGTGTATGGCTTCTTTCAAGTTATCCTGAAATTATAAAAGGGACATTAACTCCAGAATTCACTGTGCTGTTTGAATTTCCCCTTCCCACTTCTAGCCCAGCTACAACACATAGTTAGCCCAAAAGTGAAGGGAAAAGTGCGTCTCAGCTACTAGCTCATTAAAACAAGAACTGCAAGAAAGAAGTTTCTGATAAATGAGGCAGAATAAAAAATAGATGTGCCAGATGTGTATATGTGATCTGATACACAGTCAGAGAGTGTGGAAGGTTTATTGTTGTTGATCCAGAGAAGATGACACTTAAGGATGTAACTGGAAACTCTCCTCCAAGTGGGAGAGGACCGCCTACCTGCTACTGTGATCTGACACCTTGGTGTTCTCGCTGCATAGCGTACACTACGATGTACATTACTCATTGCATATTATGTAGACTATGCATTGCATTGCATACATTGTATTCCACTCAGGCTGTGCAAGCTCATTTAGAAATTATCTCTTCTAAATCATCTTAGAAGAATTTCTAGGAGAAAATTGAGAATTTTCAGATTTCAACCAATTTTTGGGGAATGAAGGTGAGCACAGCCAACAGCATATCTGTAAATACAGAGAAAAGGCTTGCAGTTCTGACTTGGAAATAGTGACTGCTATAGGTGAACCTTCTGGTGAAGAAACAGATGAGCACACTGACTCTGTAACCCAGATCTGAAGAGTGGCTCAGGATACACAACCAGGGAGGAAAACAGAAAGACGAAGTAATATTCAGAAGAGTATATGACAGCCCCAAAATCCACAGAGAGCAGAAAAACAGATCCATTGTGAGAAAAAATAAACTGCTAAAACTCTTCAAGATTCCATGCAAAGAAAATTTGGAAGTTTTAAAGCGTTGAATACAGTCCTGAAGAAGGACAATACCATTGAAGATATGCATTGATGATAAAGACATACAGTAAGAAATAAATTATGCTGCACAACAAACACATTAACAGCTACAAAATCTAAAAGGGGTCTTAAAAAGTTAAAGAAAGAAGCCTAAGATTACAGCACAGTCAAATTAGGTTTAACTGGAAAGACAATGATGCAACTAGCAGAAGAAAAAATACTAGAAAACAACAGAAGCAAGTAATAAATGTAAAGGACAACACAGGTACACTGGTTGGAGAAAGGAGAAAAAGAACTAAGAGCACTGAATAAAACTAAGTGTATTCAGGACCATTTTATCTGCTGTCACTGCAAGAAGACTTTTTAAAATTTGTTGGGTTTTGGTGGTTTGTTTTTTTTTTTTTTAAATCCAAATAAGGAAAATACAGCTCAAGGGATATGCGGATAGATTAAATGCATTTAGGTCAGAGGATATGGGGATATTTATTTTTATACAATGCCTGAATTATTGATTATTATACATGAGAAATAATGAGGAATGAATGAGAGCCTAGAGGATTGAAAAAGGGCATAGATACTATTTATCTTCAAAATGTGGGTAAAAAGAGGACAAGCTGTCTTAACTTTAATACCCAGAGAGATACCTGAACAAATTACTAAACAATCAATATGTAAACAATTTGAGGATTAGAACCTGGATTCGTACATAGCACATGATATCAAAGCAATTCCATTTCTTTCTTTGAAAAGGTCATTTAATCCATCATAAAAGGAATGCATCAGCTATAATGTAATTTGAATCTTGTTGGAGTCCCACATGAGATTTGAGGAAAAAGAGTATGTTGTAAATAAAGGCTCTCTGAACGCACAGCTAATATAGTTGAAAAACCTTATTCAGAAAAAAAAAAATAAATATTGTAACTGTTAGCAGTTAAACTTTGGAGAGTTTAGGAGTTTAGGCAAAAAGCAAAGTGTTTGGAAGGATATGAGAAAGTGCCAATATAGTTTTTTCTCAATATATATATGAACTTTTAAAAATTATTATTTAATGTCCTTTTTACTTAAATTTTGTTTTGTATCTTAGCTGTTTTTTATTTTATCTTTGCACACATGTAATCCTTCCACAGTCTGCCCTAGAAGAAGTATTACTATTCTGCATTATCTCTTTCTGGCTTTCATTAAAGTGATCTTGATGCAGCCAGGATGGCTATTCACCATGCGTCTTAATTTGCAATTGTACAGGGAAGTTTTGCAGTTATGCATATTCCCAGTAAGTTTCATCTCATCCAAAATATGGTATTTTCACTATTTTCTTTGTGAGATTTTTCCTCCTAATTTCTTTGCTGCACTGAATTCTGTTTTTTTCCAAAACCTATCATCTGTATTCTACTGTAATCACAAACACCTTTCCTGAGAATAAATGAGTGCTTACATTTTATGAACACTTTCATGCAAATTACCTTCAGTCTTTCACGTTCTCAATCAACTGCATTCTGCTATGTAGCTGCTCCTTAATTACACTCCATCACTACCTGAAATACAAAATTGTCTCCACCTAGATGTATTGCCTGAGAGTTTTGAGGGTTGTTTTGTCTTCCAGAGTATACTTCCAGTATATATTTTCCAGTTGATAATCCGATAACTTCCAGGACACATCCATTACTACTAATCTTGTTCCTGGACATTTCCAGTAGTTGCTGAAGTAGTTCATACATCTTCTTCTTCCTAGACAACCATCCAAAGAACAAACCCCTATATCACATTTTCCCTCTTCTTTTCTATCATCTCCTTCACCGAAAGGGATTCAACAAACTTTTGTCTCTTCTCTTTCAGAATAAATACAAATTATATCTATATTAGCAAGTAATTTGGTGCAATAGGAGAAGATCTAAAGAGCAAAACAGCTGATTTCAGGATTTAGCATTTATGCTATACAAACTTTGATAATTTTGCTTTGGAGTAGCTTGAATCTGAAATCTCATTAGTAGGTAGGATGTATTAGGTGTTGTCTATTTTATGGAGTGATTTACTCTAAATAAATAATTTTCCTTGTGAACACAGAACTCAGAACCTGTCAACCACACGTGATCAACAAAACCACTTGATACTTATACTCTTGATCCAAAACAGGTGTTAAAATAGAATTACCCATAAAGAACTGCCTCATTTTGTCTTCTCTTTTCTATTACTAAACCATGGTTTGTGTTCCCACAATACTGACTCTGGCACAGCATTCATTCTGCATAAAACTATTAGTTCTTGTTCTTTATTCTACTACTTCTGACATTTCTATATTAATTAAGTTACTTGATGTCTATATGTTTCCTCTTAAATTTGTTTTCTTTTTGATAAGTATATTCTTAACTTTGAGGTTAAACACTGAGGTATCTAAGGACAACTTTCTTCTTAAAAAATCCCCGAAAGGACATGTAGCAATGACATCACTGTCCTTTCTACTTGGAAATATCTTTTTTACATACCCAAATCATACTTTCACCAAATTTCAATTCTTCATTTCTTTCTTTTTTTAGCTCTGCATTGTATTTAGCAGTTAACAGATGGGGATTAAAAACCTGTGTCGTTTGGACCATCACCAATGGTTGTGCCAGCATGGTGATGGATCTCAGATCTGAAGAAAGGCAAACTAAGGAAATAAAGCTTTAATTTTCCATTCTGATATTTACTTTGAATATTAGCATCAGTTGGATCCCAGAAATGTTATAAATAAGGAACTGTTTATTAATAGATATTTTTTGCCCAATTATTTTACTTTGCTTTAGCAACATCAGAGTGGATTTGAGCAGGAACTTTTCATTTACAGGGGCTCAAAATATCTAAAAAGATTTATATATCATGAGAATTCATTTTGCCTCTGGTGTTTGAACCATTTTCAGTAACAAGAAGTCAGACTTTGTCGCATAAATATGTAGTAAAAGCAAAGATGGAGTAAAGGTGTTTGCAACAGCAATATTTAATCAGCAACTAGTAGTTCAACTGCCAGCTGAAGTATCAGACGGAAAATGCATAGTAGCTTCTCCCATATAAATCCTCTGCTTGTCCTGCGACTATGAGCTGATCTTTGAGGCCACCAGCCCTACAGCTGCTTTGTATTAGTTTTCCCAAAATTTTACTTTCCATGTAATCTTTCTCCTCCACTCTTGAGACTTCCCCTCCTGCCACTGAAGTTATTCTTCACAAGAAAAATTACAACCAAACCAGCCGATTTCCCTCCACTTACCCGTGTCATGCTTTTAGTACAAATTAACAGGCCCAAAGTTCTGTATCAACTAATTTCATCAAACTCATATATTTATTTGCTTAGCTGGTGGTGGAAGCTCTCCCCTAGACATAGATAAGCGTTAGTTGCATTCCCATAATTTTCAGGGACTGAGTAACGAATTATTTTCTTGCCTAAGTGTGGATAGCCCCACTATCATTCTTGCTCATGGCAAAAATTACACTTGTCAGTAGTAAAGTGCTGGAATTACAGAATGCATTAAATACAGAGAAAAACTGGGGGGGCGAGGATTATTTTGTTATTTAGACTGATTCAAATTTATCTGGAGTATCCTCCAATACTGAAGAAGCAAAATCACTGATACTGGTAGAAATGAAGGAATATTTTTTCCTCTTTCTTAAAGTGAAATTTTCATCTTATTTGCTTTGCAGTGCCAAAAAAAAAAAAAAAAAAAAAAAAAAAAGTAAATGTTCTGGCTGCTGTTTATATTATACACTGTACTGTAAAATGGTTTTATTTTTAGTGAATGTTGAATTTTGCCCTAGAGATTCCAGCTATTTATGTACCAATTTCTATTCACCAGGGAGTAAAACTATTGATTTCATTTTATGACAGTTTTTGAGGTTTTGTTTCCCTTGTTTCTAAAGTTTAAAAGGACAACTGAAAAGAAAGTGGAGAAGGAGCAGATGGCAAATTATTTGGACTGAAAGACAACCAAATGCCTCTTACTCTGAGAGAAGACATTTAGTTTGTTCTTAAAAAGTAAAAATAGTTACACAAATCTGAAGGGAAGGCTTATTTGCATCTCAGAAGTCCCTGGCGTTGTTAAAAATATGTTGTTCGCTAAGAACTGTCTATAACTGAATTCCTATAATTTCACTGAATATTGTGTGTACTGACTGCAGAAAACATCTAGAAGACAGGGCAGACTTTCCTCCCTCCTCCTCTCTACAGAATTTTCTTTTAGTAGTGGTATTTATTATAGGCACTGCAGAAATAAGTTGACTTGAATTCTATTTTAAAAATCATAGTCACTTATAGCTACTCTGAACTTTTATGGATGAAAAGAAATTGCATCCCTTTAGAGACAAATGGAGATTTCAGCCGAAAATGAATGATAAGTATAGTGAGATATTTTGTTACTGGATAATATTTTCATTAAAAAACTGTTTATGGTTAACAAATACCATGCAGTAAATAGTTCTGATAACTTTACTTGTACTGTTCCTATGAGTAAGGACTGGAGGTGTCTTAAATAGCAGCAAAAGTAAAAAATGACAGTAAGTGAAGATGGCAGAACTGAAGACGGCACAGCAGCTGCACTTAGTGTTGATAAGTAATGGATATAATGACCTAGAATTATAATGGCAATTGCAGGCATTTCTGAGTGTAACAAACATTTTAAATAGGTTGCAAACAAAACCCAGGAAGATATGCATGTGTTTTTCTCTTTACATGAGTCTTGAGCTAGCACTAAGGGCTGAACAGGCCAACAAGCTAAATACAGATCACTCTTTGCTATCATTGTCTTATCACAAGTATCCAGCTCATAAACTTTTCTCATCTTTGTTATGTCAGCAGCAACAAATGGCCCGTGGACTGCAGAGCACTGTCAGGTAAATAACCATATCACCAGAAACACAGACTCATCCCAAGTCCATTTCATAGGCAGTATAATAGTGATTTGAGAGCCCTTTGTACTTGCTTCTTGCAAATTTTCCCTAAATAACAGTTGTGCATGGAATCTCTCTGCAAAACCACAAGAAAGCCTGATCTCAGAGGGTTTAATTAATTCTAAAAATAACTATTGTGGAGAATATAAGAAGAAAATATCCATTTCATGCAGGTGCCCACAGGCCTCCAAGTAAGCTGAAGGTCAGTGGGGAATGATGGAAAAAGTATTCTGGAAAACAAACATTAAGAAAGTAAGAATGTGCAAGGAGCTTCTGATTTTGGCTCTGCTCTCTGAAGGAAATACATTGCTTAGCTATGGGAATAGATAACAACAAAACTTCCTTCAGATTGCTTTTCAGGTGGTTACGCCACATAATTAAGGGAACCAGTTTTCTTGGGTTTGATGACTGATGTAACAACAGTAGATTGTTGTTGCCTACTGGATTAGCAATTTCTTTATATTAATGAAGGGGAAAAAGTCAGAGTAATGGAAGAGAAGACAGTTATGATAAAGGAAATAAGTTTTTTTGCCCAGGTTGCATTTAGATGCTTTGAGGCATATATTGAAATGAATAATGACATTCAGTTTCTCCCTTTTATACTGCTTTTATTTCAGTCTTACTAAGTTTGTAGCATTTCCTTGAAACTCCCCTCCCACATGTCAGCAGGGGCTCTTCTTACTAAGAAATATATTCTTCCGGACAATTTGTGGCATTAGATTCCCAACTCAAGAGAGAAACTAAAGAAATTACCCAGTGTGGGGTACAGAGCAAGAAGAGGAAGATGGAGAAAGGGACTCTTAGCTGCAGTGCAATGATGTTTACTTTAGTATGTGGCTTCCCTGACAGTAGAAAAGCTTCTTAAACCAGATGTAGCCCTTTTTACACAAAGATATGGGAAAGGTAAATCTGGTGAGTAGTAAATAGAAGTGATGCCCATCTACAAGAAGAGCTGGAAGAAGCATCAGGGGAGCTACAGATCTGTCAGTCTGACCTCCGTGCTGGTGAAGGCTATGAAGCAGATCATCTTGAGTGACATCACATGGCATGTACTGGACAACCAGATGATCAGGCCCACTCAGCAGGAGTTTATGAAAGGCAGGTCCTGCTCGACTAACCTGATCTCCTTCTATGACAAGGTGACCCGCTTAGTAGATGAGGGAAAGGCTGTGGATGTTGTCTGCCTGGACTTTAGTAAAACCTTTGACACCGTTTCCCACAGCATTCTCCTGGAGAAACTGGCTGATCATGGCTTGGGCAGGCATACTTTTTACTGGGTAAATAACTGGCTGGGTGGCCGGGCTCAAAAAGTGGTGACAAACTGAATTCAATCCAGCTGGCAGCCAGTCACAAGTGGTGTTCCCCAGGGCTCAGTAGGGGCCAGGTCTGTCTGATATCTTACCAGTGGCCTGGATGAAGGGATCGAGAGCACCCTCAGACAGTTTGCAGATGACAGCAAGCTGGGCAGGAGTGTTGATCTGCTGTAGGGTAGGAAGGCTCTGCAGAGAGATCTGGACAGGCTGGATTGATGGGCCAAGGTCAACTGTATGAGGTTCAACAAGGCTCAGTGACGGGTCCTGCACTTGGGTCACAACAGCCCCACGCAATGTTACAGGCTTGGGGACGAGGGTTGGAGAGCTGCCTGGAGGAAAAGGACCTGGGGGGGGTGACAGCCGGCTGAACAGGAGCCAGCAGTGTGCCTAGGGGGCCAAGAAGGCCAATGGCATCCTGGCTTGTGTCAGCACTGGCGTGGCCAGCAGGGACAGGGAAGGGATCTCACCCCTGTACTCAGCACTGGTGAGGCCACACCTCAATTCCTGGGTTCAGTTTTGGGCCCCTCACTACAAGAAAGACATTGAGGGGCTGGAGTGTGTCCAGAGAAGAGCAACAGAACTGGTGAAGGGTCTAGAGAGCAGTTCTTACGAGGAGCAGCTGAGGGAACTGGGGGGTTTAGCCTGGAGAAGAGGAGGCTGAGGGGAGACCTCACGGCCCTCTACAGCTCCCTGACAGGAGGGTGCAGAGAGGTGAATGTCAGTCTTCTTCCAAGTAACAAGCAATAGGACAAGAGGAAATGGCCTTGAGTTTCACCAGGGGAGTTTTAGATTGGATATTACAAAAAATTTATTCGCTGAAAGGATTATCAAGCACTGAAATAGGTTACCCAGCAAAGTGGTTGAGTGACCATCCCTGGAGGTAGAATGGTAGAATCATTTATGCTGGAAAAGAGCTTTAAGGTCATTGAATGCAACCACAGTCTTAACACTGCCAAGTCCACCACTAAGCCATGTCCCTAAGAGCCATGTCTACACATCCTTTAAATATCTTCAGGGATGGTGACTAAATGGCTTCCCTGGGCAGCATGTTCCAATGCTCCAGTGCACCATGTCTACATGTCTTTTATATGGTATTTAAAAGATGTCTCTATGTGGCACTTAGGGACATGATTTAGTGGGACTTGGCAGTGTTAGGTTTTAAGATAAGAAGTCCTAAATTAGACTTTTCTTTTTTTTTTTTTTTTTAATAAACCCTCATTTCCCTGAAATGTTGTTCACATAACAGGAGGGCTTTCCTTATTTTACAGTTAGGGTGGCTAATAACGGCATAAAGATGAAACATCATCTACCTCTATGTCTAAGCCAAAAAACAAATAAGATTCCTTTGAAGAATCTGATGCAAGGTTAAATCACCTAGAAATGGAAATTAAGTGTGCTTGAAGCAACTAACCAGGATCTAACCATAATCTAACCAGGAATGTTTGCAACCCCATATTTGTCTCTCAGGGAATCTGAATTAGTTCTTCCCAAAATCAACAACGTTCTGATTAAAAAAAAAAAAAAAATCAAAAAGAAATAAATCAAAAATCTCTTCCACTTATAAAACCAAAAAGCTCAGTGGAAACAGACCTGAAGGACTGAACCTCTTCTCTTATAAATAAATAAATAAATAAAAGGTAATAAGGTAACAGCTAATAAAAGGTCTGAAATACACTTCAGATAAAAACATAAACAAAGCTTAACTATTTCAGTGGATATTTGCCATGTGAAGCACAAGGCAGATACAGAATTTGACAAAGGACCAGGGAGACTCTAGACTGTAATGAAAGGTGACAAACTAAAAGAAAATCATCTAGCATTGCATGAGAGCAGCACAGACAGATTGCAAGAGTCTGCGTAGACCACCCACTTCCCTGCAGATATTACTCATCCTTGACAGAGAGCCTAGTGTGTACTTAAAGATCTTTGTGGCTGAAACCTAAACAACGTTCCTAATCAATCTGCTTCAGTTTTTCGCAGATTTTCTCAGTATCTGAATTCAAACTCTCCCTCTCCAATTCAAACTTACTATTTTTTGTCTTACCAGAAACATGAAAGCAACCCATTTCTTTCTCCTTCTTTTGACATATATGAAATTCGTTAGGCCACACCTCCAGCTTTCCTCACAAATAATTTTTCAGGAGTCTGATCATTTCTTTTGTCCCCTTCCAGACTTTCAATAGCTGGCTTCACCTCTTTCCTGAGGGCAGCATCCCAAACTGGAAATATATTCCAGGTAAGGTCTTCACAGTTATTGGTACAATATACAGATTCATTTGTGTGATCTACACACAAAGTCAGAAAAGTTACGATTTTATGGCTCTTCCTTAATAACAGCAATAAAAATAAAGGAAATCAGTGCAGCTTTCAAAATATTTCACAGAAACACCACTGTTGAGCTGTAAAATATTGATATGCTTTTCCAATAGTATATTGGATCTACAATGCTTCTTGGATTTTTCAGTCCCCCGTCCTACACCTAACTGCACAAGCAACTTTCTTGTCTTTCACTTCCAGCAAGGATTCATCTGCATAGACTCAGTAGTGTCCTCATCTTCTTTCTTCCTGTGCATTGGGTTTGTGTATGGGGTGTTTTGTAGTAGGAGAGGCACTATGGAGGTGGCTCCTGTGAGAAGCTTCTTGAAACTCCCCCAGCCTGGACCTGCCTCTGCACCAAGGCTGAGCCAAATAGTGATGGTGGCCGTCTCTCTGTGATAATACATTTAAGAATGAGAAACTGAGAGAAAGAGGATTGAGGGAAATACCTACACAAACACCGAGGCCAGTGGAAGGAAAAGGAGCAGAGGGAGCTGTGCTGGAGCAGAGAGCCCCTGTACCCCGTGGTGAGAGGGCAGGGCCCCCCCTGCCCCCATGGAGGGCACCGGTGGGGCAGATGCCGCCCTGCAGCCCCTGGAGGAGCCCACAGCGGAGCAGGCGGCTGCGCCCGAAGGAGGCCGGGACTCTGAGGGGAGAAGCAGCCCCCGCTGTTGTAGTTCTGTGCCGGAGAGCTGCAACATGGGGGGGGGACCCACGCCAGAGCAGCTCGGGGAGAGCTGCAGCCTGGGGGAAGGACTCAGCTCGGAGAAGGGTCATGGAGAACTGTCTGCTGAGAGAGGGGAACCACGCTGGAGCAGGGCAGAATGTGAGGAGTCCTCCCCCTCCTCGAGGAGGAAGAAGTGTCAGAGACAACAGGTGATGAACTGAGAGCACCCCTCCCATCCCCTGCCCCCCTGCACCACTGGTAGGGAGCAGGTAGAGAAACTGGGAACAAAGCTGGACCCGGGAAGAAGGGAGTGGTAGGGGGAAGGTGTTCTTAAGATGTGGTTGTATTTCTCACTCTCTACTCTGATAGGTAAATCACTGGTGGTGGTATTCAAACTAAACTGATATTCTTTCTTCCCCAGTTGAGTTTGTCTTTTGCCCATGACCACAATGACAAGTCATCCCTCTCTGTCCTTGTCTTGACCCCCAAGCCTCTGGGGGGCAATTTCTCATCCCCATCCCACGACAGAGGAAGGGTGAGCAAGTGGCTGCATGGTGCTTAGTTGCCCACTGGGCTTAAACCACAACACCATATTTTATCTTACATTTTTAAATAGGTTATATCCCACAAATGTCTGTCCTTCATGGTTTTGTATGTGAAGAACATTACAAAGATTTAAGATTTCGCATTGTATTTGCACAGCACATCTATTTTCAGTCATTTGAAATGCAGTTTCATTTACTTAAAAGAAAATGAAAAGGATGCATTTCTAAAATAAAAGAGTTTGCGATTCTGATATTTGTACTTCTAATAAGAAGGAAGATCTGTGGTTATTTATCTGAATTGTGGATGTATAACTGTAGCCATTCAGCTTGCATCTATATTTTAGGTTCATAATGAAATGATAATAAACTAAATATCATATTTTCTATGTATTCAAGAGCAGAAGTAAGATAAGTGTGGAGAAGCCACTGTGATTTTTTTTTTTCTAAAGGTCAGACCATAAACTTAGAAGATCCCACTCAGACTTTGCCTGTTTATAGGAAATTCAGAACACTGATACCTTCGTAACATCATTCATAAGTCCATTACCACATAAATTCCAGTAGCCACCCAGTATATTTGGTATTTTTGCATTTATTCTATTTGTGGATTAAGTATACCAGTATTCACTGATTGTGTGTGTAGATTACGTCTGAGTCAAAGTGAAGGCCAGAAAGAAGGAAAGCTCTGCTGTATTGGGCCACAGCAATTCCGTGAAAACAGAAAGCTGGCATTTAGTAGGAAAGCTGCTTTTATTAAAAGCAACCTTCATATTTGCCCTGAAAGAACTAAACAATTTGAAGGCTCTGAAGGATGTTACTGAACTCCTTTTCTTCCTTCAGGTTCAAGCCACAATGCAAGCACTTCCCAGGTCTATAAAATAAAAAGGTCTAATCACTCTGAACCAAATTATATAATCTGCAGAATCATTACTGTCATTTTACTAAATTATACACATTTTCAAAATAAAATAAAAATCATTTGGCATCTATGCAAACACAGGGATTTGCTCATCTTATTCTTTAACGGAATTCAAGTAAGAAAGTGCATATTCTTGCGCCAGGTACTTAGCTGGTCATTTTTGCATCATTTTTTCCCCCAGTGCATTGTCTAAAGTCAACACCTTATCAGATAATATTCCTGCTTCATGCTTTCATCCTCTGAGATACCAGCTCTCTTTGCAAGCTTCCCAACTGCACACAGATCTCTATAACACATCTTAGGTCTGAGATTTATATTCACCAGTCCTTCTCCTTGACCTGCCCATGAAGGATAACCTCACCGATAATTTTGCACCTCAGCTGAGAGTGCTTCTGACCCTCAGTGCATTTGTTACCTGGCTCTGACCAACCACAAGATTTGAATACAAGGCCTCCTTTTAGTAAAATTCATGAGAATACTTCTGTCTAAAGGAGAAATGGACGTCAGAGGATATCATTAAAGTGATATCTTTAACCAACCATCTTTGTAGCAAGTTTTCTTCCAAGTGAAATTTTAATGAATATATGTATTTCTTGAGTACTCTGGCATACAAACATACTTGTGTAGTAAAGAGGGTTTTTTCTCATACAATAACAGATTTTTTTATTTTTTATTTAATTCTCTTTATGAAGGCAGAACAATACCTTTTACTTACATAGCAGGGCCCTCATCTATAGTCAAAACTTTTGTTAGTCGCAGTCTTAAACACCTGTGCTGTTGCGACTAACTTAGTACGATCACAAAACTTTGTCTCCTCACTGCTCGTCTCCTTTTGCAGGTAATTTATGAAAAGATTAAAAATCTTCCAGTGCAGAGCTCTGCAGAACACGGATGGCATCTCTCTCCTGAAAGAACTGGCTATTTCCATCTATATTTTGTTTCTTACCCTGTTAGCATTTACCTATCTATTCAGGGACCTATTCTTACACTGAGGATGCTTAGTTTCCCTAAAGTCTTTGATCACGGACTTTGTGTAAAGTCTTTTGGAAATCCAAATAGACTGTATCAACCAGATAATTCCTGTGCCATTTCAATTACCATCTCATTTCCTTTTGCTTTTAAGTTGATTGAATATGCTCTATTGCAGTCTGGAATTTGAGCGTTATTTTTCAATTCAGTTTCTACCAGTGAAACTGCTACCCATGTCTGAACTAATAACTCTTTACCTGCTCTTATATTCAAGGCTCTTTACTGCTTATTTTCTCCTGAGGTATTGATTATTGCGTACAATCTACTCTTGATAACAGATTTCAATGCCTAAGTGAGATAGATTTTTTTCTAAATGTCCTCTTCACTTTCCTCCTTAATGTTTCTCCTGCGTACTCCAGAAAACATCAAGCTCCTTTAAATTAAAACTCTCCTTTTCTGACAGTGGTCAGGCTGTTGCTAAGATGGCCACCTCTAATTCTCACAAATGCTGTCTCACTGACTTTTTGTGGTTCTCCACCTGTCTGTTTATAGCTATTTGCCAGCTCTTGCCTTTGAATGGGATGAAAATTTGTTGACAAGTTCTCTTTAATGCTTTCTAGTATCATGTCTTTACAGAACCCTAGCATACTGTGAGCTTTTGATCCATGATCAGGTACACAAAATTAAGCAAACAGTATTAATACTTAATACCAACAGCTCTCTCAAATCAGGGTAGTGAGGCTCAGGTAGGACTCCTGCATGAAATACTTGGCTACTTTTTCTGCCTCTTGACATACCTTGGCCAGCATGTCTTATGCTGGTTCCTGCAAGAGCAAAATAAATGTATTATATTCTGTACAGGCTGAGATAATTCTGGAGGCACTGCAGATGCCTTTGGTGTGGCTCTTGAGCTCACAAAAGCTGCCAGTGTGTACTCAAGTGCTCCTGCATCCATGTTACATCTAACTCACACACCAGACAATCTGCTTACAGGTAACTGAGGCTTAATTGTACCAACAGTGTATTTTTTATATATTTATCACTGATCCTGTCACATCAGAAACAGGGAAGATAACTTACTGCTAGAAAAGCAAACTCCTAATTATTTCCTTACTAGACTTTAGAAAATCAGCCACTAGTGGAGAAAAATAGCTCCTTCCTACACCAAGAGGTTGAATAAGCTCTCCCAAAAGTGTTGGGTAAACAGAGAAGTGCAATATTCAAGGATCTTTTAGACTCAATAAAATAAGAGCTATGTATCATTACTAACACTTCACAGTACAGCTTCTTAAGACTTAAGGAAAGGATGAAGTACAGGAACTATTAGGGACACAAGAGTAGTAATAAGATTTTTTTTCTGCACTTTCCATATTGATTCTTAGCTAAAACTCTCCTTTCTCTTCTCTTCCCTTTTTATCTATCTGAATGCAGCTGCTGGGTTTTCAATACAAACATACATCATGACCTATCAGACGACACTAACTTCTCCCGCTGAGCAGCTGCTGATGGTGTGTGGTAGAGCCAGGCAGACATCAAAGCTCCTTATAAATCTTCACGTGGGAGAGTAAGGAGAATAAAGCCTGAGAAAGAACGTAAGAAAGGATAAAAACAAACTTTGCCACAAGTTAACCATTCTCAAAACTAGATTACGGCAGGAATTAAAATTATTTTCTTGCTCACTTTAGCTGAAATTAGGAGAAAGGAACTGAATAGATGTGCCACTCTGTCATGTGGCTAATCAGTCTACCCCATTGTGAGCTCTGCCTGATAGCTGCACTGGCACACAGGTAAAACTGCTAACCTGGGAAAAAAAAAAGGAAAAAAGGATAAAAGAAAAAAAAAGGAAAAAACAAACCCAAACACATTGTATAATAAATATAGCCTATCAAATGCACATTCTCCTGTCAGATTCTACTACACAGAACGAATTTTGAACATGAATTGCTTTCCAGAAAGAAGTTTTTGGTATGCGCACGCATTGTCATCTACTGGAGCTGGTGGTTGGGGAAGGGAGATAGAAGAGGAATATAATTCATTCTCTAGCTTATTGAAGAAAGTTACTGTGCTCACATGCAAGTAAGTAATACCGTTATTACTGCTGCAATTTCATATTCTGACTAATATTGTACACAGCCTGACTGCCATTAGCCTGTCTTTGAAGCATTTCCTTCCCTTGTAAATGGCTAAAGGGTTGTTCTTGATAATATACATTTGACAGCACAACATTAGGCATGTAAGATATTGCACCTCTGTGCCTCCTACTCATGTATTTTTTCAGATTTAGCTATCATAAGGCAATTTTTAAGATTCAGAGAGCTTTTTTCAAATATAAATAATCAAAGAGAGATTTTGCTGACTGAAAGCTTAAGGCTTTTTTTTTTTTTTTTTTCCTAAAAGGTTATTGAACTGTCAAAGAAAGTTACAAAATATTTGTAACAAATAAGACCCAGTCTTAGGAGTAATGAAATTCTACTCAAATATAACTTCAGCTTTTGTTGCATCAGTGTTTCTGAACTTGTTCTTGACTTACTCTGTGGAAGCTCCAAGCACGGTGTCACCCAGTTTTGAACATTTTCCTCTTGCACATTCTCTTCTCTGAGACAGCCAGGGCTCTGCCTGCCCTGCACATGCTGAACATCAGTGTTAACTAGGACTCTTCCCTGGTGAGGAATAAATTTGTTAGATATATTTAGTTAAAGATATCATCCAACAAAACCAGTCTCCTGTATAAATTGTAAATTGGAATTTTTATGGAATCGTATAATTTTACTAAATAAAAAGCAAATTGGCACGTTTAGTCCAGTGAAGAGAAATAAAATAGGCCAGGACTATTCAGGTAAAAAGATCAAAGGGCTAAGAACAGAGTGAAAATAATACAGGGTCCAATTGATAAGTATGGATAGCTTCATACCAAAATCTCTGCAAGTCAAATTTATCTTGCAAAAATCAGAAAACGTTCTTAGTTTCTTTTAAATTTGCTTTTTCTTATTCATATAATGCTGTTTTGCTAAGCAAGCTAGCAGAAGTGTGAAGGCTGGTGTTCAGAAACATCACACCTAGGAGATTTTCCACAACACAAAAACTTTATATTTTTTTGCCTATTTACTTGCTAAGTAGTTCTTTGCAACATTAATCAGTGCATTAAAATTTAATTCTTGTCAGCTACTGAAATCAGCTGGTGAAACCTACTGCAGCATTACAATAGTGAAACCTGTTATACCATTACAGTGTCTATATTATTGCATTTTAACATTAAGTGGCATTGTTAACCAAGAACAATGCAGTGTAACAAAATACTGTATATATTTTTTTCCTCCTAATCAACGAGCAAGATCACTGAAACCTTTTTGGGTAGTAAGAGAGCTATCAACATATCTACAACGCACTTCATTTGTGTCAAGAAGTACTTTAAAGATAGATTTGCCAGCCTGTGTTTCTGCCAAGCTAAAACACTTCCATAGGGCCACTGTGGTCCAAACAAGGTCCCCGGTGTCAAAGACCTTCCCGAGGCTAGACATCCTAGCAGGGCTGGTAGGTAGGTTAAGGCTCCCTGATTTTGTAGGAAATGCCACACAAGCAGCACTTGGCTAACCTGAGTTTCCACCTTGGATCTAGCGGCCCACCTTAACCTCAGACTAAGTCTCTTGCTCATACCATTAATGCCTTACCTCATCTTCCATAACACATTATGGTGTCTGGGAATGCATAGCTATATTTTGTAAAACAAACATTTTTGAAGGAAGATTTATATGCTAGCATTTTTAATGGAAGCTACCATGTTCTAAATAACCTTTTCAAGTAATTCCTTGCTTCCTTTCTCCTTAATTTCTCATTAGTGTACAAACCAGATTTGCTAGACAGCTCCACTAGGTTCAAGAAACTATTGCAACGAGGTAAGTGTTTTATCACAACAAGTATTTAAATCAGCCAAATCAGACTTACAGAGACTAAAACTGCTCTCAGCAATACTGTAAGAGTAAGTAGATAACAATGTGATCTTTTTTATTTCTCTAGACTTAATGCAGATTAGCAAATAACTGCAATATTAATCTTCTGTGCTGATTTTGATTTATGGACTACCAGATATTAACAAAGATTTGTTTCAGTCACGATGTCCAACCATCCTTCTAGTGGAAAGTTGTTTTCTCCAGTTACCTCTCAAGTGCTTTGTCCTTGCGTTTGACAAGTGGAGAACCTGCCATATTACAACAATCCAAAAACTTGGGTTTGAAGGCTGAGACCTCAATTTTAAAAAATAAAATCAAAAAAGAGAGAGGAAGAACACTTTGGAACAAAAGAAATAAGAACAGAATCCAAATTATATTCCTCTCAAACCTGAATTATTGTGAACGTTTAAGTATCACGAAATTTTCACTTACACCTACAGTATAAGGTTTCAAGTACTACTTCAGGGGATGCAAATGTTTAAGAAAATCACTATGGGAGGAAAACAAGTTTCCCTGACTTCTAAGGAGTTGTGAAATAGACCAGCTTTACAGAAAATTGACATACATGGGAAACTTCTTTAGAGAAGCCAGACAAAAAGATTCTTCTGCTCAACATGATTTGCACAGGGTGTGGGGGTGCCTTTTAATCCTTCTTTGTTTCTTTTTTTTGGTTCTGAAACCATCACACAAGAAAGGAACAAAAAGCAGAAATTATCTAAGGGTTACTACTGCTCAGTGCAGAAATCACTCTTCAGCTGATTAAACTAAATCATTGTTGTGAGCTGTGTCTTCTTGTGATAAGAATTTGGAAAATGAAATATTTGTTTAATTAGAACTATGTGCATTTCCTGAAAGATCAGTGGAGGTTAATAACTTTTCTGTGGTTATTAAAGCCATAGAGGAATATTTGGGGCAATGAATGATTTGATCACTATATTAGATACCTTGTGTGTAGGTTTTTTTGCAGGGGGGTGGAAGGGTTTGCATTATTTCTTCCTGCAGTAGCCTGTTTTTTTCTTTTCTTGCACTTTAACGAGGTTTCGTTCAAAACTATAAATTTAATCTTAACTAGAAGCTAATGACGTTCTCATTCATAAAGGGATATACTCTGCTATTATCATGTAAGGATATTTTGAGCATTAAGGATGCACAAAAAGAGTAGACTGGAGTGTGGAACATGAGAAAAGTAATTTGGTCCAAACACTATCTGATAACCAAAAGTGGGTAGTTAATATGGTAATTTTAAATTATGGTCTCAGATAATACTAATTTTCTGTAAATTCTCTGCATTATTTTGATGATAAGCTAACACTAAATTTAAGAAGAAAAATGCATCAATCTGAAGGTGGTGATTTTCTGAGCAAACATCAAGATTAAGAATCTATAAAAAGGATTTATGTGGTTTATTCTTAAGCAACTGTATGGAATTATGATTACCTTTGTGGACAGTCATTCCTTCAAGCTCATTTCCAAATGTTTCACGTGTAATTTAGTTCCTATTTATTTGCCAGCATGTTTCAGAATGGTCTAAGAGTGATACCTGGTAAAAGAGATAAGCTGTACTGCAAGCTTTCATTCCTGGGTAGAATTTTGCTCCTTCTTTTTCCCAGTAAGGTTGTATGTTGTTTTCATATAGGAAGATACTTTTTTTTCTCATTCAACACTAAAAATTCTGAAGCTCAGTGCTGACAGACTGTACTGCTGCAGTACTACCAATAGTAATGAGCGCGCTATTGCATTCAGACACAGAACTCACATCTTGAGCAGTCTGAATCTGATAAAGTAAATGCAGTGTTAAACAACCACCACAGTTTATTGTCTGTGGTGCACACAAATGCATTCACCCTCAAGAGCTCACAAAAGAAACCCACAATATGTGAAAATTGTCCCAGGGCCCTGTAAGTTACTTAGTCCCACAGAGTTAGCTGAATTACACGGAAATGTTTATTTTTCAGTAATATTGACCATTTACTTAGCATCCAATGATGTGAGCTCTGCAGTCGAAGAGCATGCAGAAGAATGTGAGCAGGCAGATAGAATATCATAATGAAAACTCTAGAGGGCAAAGACTACCTTTGGTATTTTTATATCTCGCTTGCTTGTGGTTGAACTCAGAATTTTTTTAAAGCACACTAAAATGCGCATATACACTTCTTTGCTTTGCAGGAAAAGGAACAAATGTTCTCTAACTTAAAAGCTCTAAGGAAGAGGATTCCTTTTAACTCTGCAGCTACCCAATGTGATGGGAAAAAACCAGAAAGGTGAAGCATTCTTCTGCAAAGGTACAAGAATTTGGATACTGCTATAAATCACACAGGAGGCATGTATTTCCAAAAGATTATGAGCTTCACATAGAGATAAATTAAGAATACCTTCAGGCTGTAAAGTACATCTTGTAAAACCCATTAAAGTATTTGAATAGCCACATACAGGTAGCATATATAATTTTCCAGTACAGGAAATTATAACTCAGATAGCTTTCAAGCCATGTCTCAGATGCCATGCTGATAGTTTAAGTTCCTGAATCAGACATCAAGTACAAGTATGCTGATGCTCTGTATGATCACATTCTTTTATATTTCATTGCTCACAGAGAGATCCTAGAACCACACATAGGAAATAGGTTTTGCTGAGGGTTTATTTTGGGGTTTTAGGGTGGGTTTTTTTGGAGCAGTGGGGCAGATGCAGGTGGTGTACACAATAAGCATTTCAAACCAGATTTAGGAAAAAAGTCTTCCATTCCAAAAACCTTGATGACTACAAGGACCACCAAATCATGCCACATACCGAAGCAGCAACAGAAGGCCATGCCACATCCCCTTTCTTTACTAGAATGGCTGATATGTTATTGTATATCTCAGAATCATTAGTTATTCATCATCTCTCCATAGATATTAATCAGTAGACTAGCCACAGTTTTAACCATTTAGTGGGACAAGCTCTGCCCACTGACTTGTTTTTTAAACCTTGGATTCCTGAGGAAATTCTGGTATACTATAACTTGTGCCAGCTTTACATAAGAGGAATTAGATGAGCAGAATAACATTAGGATGCTTAACTGAATAGCAGTGCCTATAGACATGGCAGAAAAGGAGCATCAACAGAGTAAGATCTGAAAAAGTAATTGAAAAAGGGAAACAATCTTATGTTTTACATGTTTCCAGAAAGATACTGAACACCGTCACCAGGTCTTCTCTTTCAGATGCCCTCAGTTCAAAATTTAATGCTTCCTGAGAGGCTCACTCTACCCAAATGTGTGATTTCCTGGCTTAAACATAAAGAAAAAGGAGTGAGATGCAAGGGTCTGTGATATTCACAGAAGCTGAGAATACATGGCTTCATGATCTATCTCTTCTGGCTCCAGACTTTGTGAATCCATTATATTTTAAGATACAACATTACCTAGAGCAGACAGGATGTTTGACTCAAAAAGGAAGAAGTAAGCATAAGTAATAAGTAAAAGTCAGGAAAATACCTTACAGGTTCTGCAACCTTTAAACAAATGATTATTAACAAATTATTCATGTCAGGTTTTTTCCTCGCACGTGTTTGCTCATTTTGTGTAAACATTCTAACAAATCCATTGCCTGCTCCACCATGTAGAGACAAAACCAGCAAATAGTTAATTTTAAGCAGATTATATTCATGGGACTGAATTCCAAATTCTGTAAAGATCACTGCCTCAATAGAAATTTGATTCTAATAGTTATATCTGTCTAGTGAGTTAATGAAAGCAAATGATCTCTGCTGTGAAAGAGATTCTCAAAAGGGCTAAGTGTTGATCTAACTTTGAAATTACACACTGAAATTAACTTCAACAGCACACATATTTTCATTGAATCTAATCAAAAACTGCCAGCACAAACTCAGTTTTTATGAACAAGTACTACTTACTATTACTTCGTATTATGAACAATAACTACTTACAGATATTCAACAGACCAGGAATAGTTTGTAACTATTCTACAGTACATAATTTAAAATAATAAAATGTGAGAAAGCATAATTTCTTATAGATAACTAGGGAACAGAAAAATCTTAGTTTAATCTTTTAAAAATAATCTTCTCGGTTTATAATAGAAATAAGTAAACAAAGCAGGGCTACTCCATGTAACCTGCTCCACCTTTCAAACTGTTTAGCATTCAGAACCAAGAGATACCAGAAAAAAAGTATTCATCCTATATAATTTCATCTCCAACTTGCAAAAATAAGCATAAGATGCCCTAGTCTCCCTGAATTAAGTTTTGTTTATTCTTTTCTCACTCTTTTAAGGATTAGTCACATGTGCTTTCTCTGAGGAAATGACCTTACTTTTATATATATATATGTAAAAATTCACCAGCTAAAGTTCATCAGTGAAATAAGAAATGTTTCTATTGTTTTCACTAGACTAGGAGCTGGAACAACTGCCTTCTATGAAGTCTATAAAATGGAATTGGGGGGAGGGGGGGGGGGGGTAGGGTGTGTGTGTGTGTGTGTGTGTATTTTGTTACTAAAAAGCTATCATAATTGGTATTATTTACCTTTTAAATCCTCTGTATAGTTTAGGAGAGTTAAATAATTGAAAGCACTTCATTCAGTGAATTCAAAGTTATAAGAATATATCGGCCTGACACTCAGGGAACACCAGATTATTAAGAAACCTATTTGATGATATTTTTTTTTTAAAGTCATGGATTTATATAGACACATATTTAATTATACTATCAGAAAGGTGTGAAAATGAACTTCAAAGGAAATAAGAAATTATACGGTATTTTCCCCTTTGCTTTAATTAAAAGTAGCAAGGAAATGATGTTTCTTTTGTTTAAGCAAGAAAGGAATTTGGTCTATATCTGGTGTTATTTCTATGCTTGTATAAAATATTAGAATAACAGATGTGAGTTCAAGGAAACATTTCCAGAAATAAGTCTTTCAAACTGTTAACCTCTCTAAAAGTCAAGATAAAGCTATAAAAGGAGAAATTGATTCCCTCCTACAGCTGAGCATCTCTGAGCCTATAAACATGCAAGGAGATGCAGAGCTAAATGAGCAAGATGATTAATTAGCAATTTCCAAACAGTTATTCAGAGCAATGCTCCATGGTTTGCACACTTGAGCAATTGTTGCATAGTTATTACACTACTGAAATAGATCATTCAGAACTGACAATCTAAATCACAGAATCATAGAATGGTTTGGATTGGAACAGAACCCAAAGACCATCCAATCCCACCCCCCCTGCCCCAGGCAGGGCCACCTTCCACCAGCCCAGGTTGCCCAAAGCCCCGTCCAACCTGGCCTCGAACCCTTCCAGGGAGGGGGCAGCCACAGCTGCTCTGGGCAACCTGTGCCAGGGCCTCACCACCCTCACAGGGAAGAATTTCTTCCTAACATCTAATCTAAATCTCCCCTCTTTCAGTTTAAAGCCATTAACCCTTGTCTTATCACTACATGCCCTTGTACAAATCAGTTCACTGAGGTCCGTAAGAAAATGATATAATATGCTCCACTCATGACATCACCTAACTCTATCACATTCAAAAAAAATCTGTAAAATGTCCAACTTCAACAAAGTCCACTGGCACCTAAAATTAAAACGCCATGTATGCCGTGCTCGTACACATTCATTTTCTCTCTCTTCCCTGCTACAACTACAGGAAAACCAACATTCAACTAAACATTACAATAGGATCTGGTCAGGGCTGAAAACTGTAAGAAGACACAAAGAAACAGTGCACTGTCAAGGCAAGACAGAAGCATATACTGAGGGTCTCCCAGATTTACAGGCTACCTACTTGTGCCTCTTTTCCTCTAGTTTTGATACATCTATATTAGGAAATTAAACAATGCTTGGAAATATCTATAATGAGTGCTGTAGCACAACTGATGATGTGGGGTACCTTCCCAAACAACTCTCAGGAACGTTCCACAGACAAAGGTCAATCTGCCCAGGAGACAGTTTACGTGAGGTCATCCTGGTTTAGAGACTAAAACAATTTTCTAGCAATGATGTGAGCAATTCCATGACTTTTGCCCTCAGAACCAGGACATTTTCCCAGGGTATATTTAATTTACTTGCACAGACACAGCATTCTTCATGCTTTGCCCTCAGGTTCCTACTGAAATCTGTGTCACCATTTGTCCTTTCACTGAGCAGCTCTTCCATAATTGTCTCTTGCGGATGCACACATACACGCGCACACATACTCATAATTTTCTTCTTATAGCAACTGTTTTGTCTCCACCTTACCATTACACTGAGACAGGCAGGTAAAATGCTTCCTATTCCAGATGGATGCTGGTGAGGCAGGTAATCCCTGGATAGCTGAAGAAGTCTGTTTAGGGGCTTCCAGGATTTCAATCTTTTAGAATTTCACAACATTACAGGCTTGTACCTTTGCTCTGAATGTGGACAATCCAGGTGTGTTGACTATTGTCATGAGTTAGAGGGAAATGGTAACAATCAGACTGTAAAACAAAACAGCACTGAAGAGCCAGCCACTCTAGAAGAGTTAGGGAAGGAGCAAGAAATGGTGTGTCCAGGTTAGCATTTTAGTTCAGAAAGATCAGCAGTGCAGTTTTGAAGCTTATCTCCCATTTAGACCCACTTCCCATGCTTTGGTTTTCATCGTGCATTAGTGTCATATTAACGCTGTCTTCTCTTTAGATGAAAGGAAAACAAAATACAATTGTTTGGGAATGCACCACAGTTCCTTCAACTGCTAGTGAGCATCCTGTCCGAGGGGCAAGGCTGGGCCTTGTCTGAAGAAAGGCTCATGAAACACAGTGTGGACACGGATGCCTCAGCACCATCTAATCCTCTGTACAGACCTACTTATATTGTCCTGTGCTATGCACAGCCTATATAATAAAATGCTTCAAATCTTTCTTTACAAAAAAAAAAAAAAAAAAAAAAAAAAAAGACAGGGAGAACCAGGCAACCAGAACTTTTTTAGCGAACTTCTTAGGACTGAAATAGCTTTCTTTGCCTTCAGCCTCCATAAACCAATGAAGTACTGATAAATTAACAACAAATATCCCTTTGGATAAAGGGAAAATTCACTTAGAGTTTGAAAGATAATTCTTCTCAGAATCACAGAATTACTGAGGTTGAAAGGGACTCTGGAGATTGTCTTCTCCAAGTTTCCTCCTCAAAGCAGTCTGAACTGGAGCAGCTTTCCCAAGATCTTTTCCACACCAATATCTGAGTATCTTCAAGGATGTGGACCTTACAACCTCTCTAGGCAAGCTGTTGAAATGTTCAACTGCCCCCAGAATAACAGTTTTCTTATGTTTAGTTGGAATTCCATGTATTTTGCTTCTTGTCCTGTTACTAGAACCACTGGAAACATTCTTGCTCCACCAGTCTCATCCATTAAGCCAGCCATCTTATAACAGAGATCTAACTAAATAACTTCATATTACTTTAAACCCATTATATTTTTTAATGAAATCTTTAAAAATTACTAATTATCGAATGACATTTTTATGCTAAGATACTCATATATATTTATTACTTCTAAACATGATCATGCTGAAATGATAAAAATAATGTATATAGTATTTCACATATTTTATGAATACATGTATATATGAACCACTGAGAAGTGTTCTGTTTCAAATGTTAATTTTGTCTTTTATATTATAAGCCAATATTTCATTTCTGACTTCATGATTGTGGAAGATGGGAGAAATGAGTGACAAATAATTTAATTACTCTGGCACTATTGTGTTTCACAGTTAAGTAAAAGATGCTAGCGCTATTTTCTCTCAGGAGGACAAAAAAACAATGAGGAAAGCAGCATTTATATCGATTCCTTGAAAATATTTTTCTGTATCTGCTTCTGGAAATTCACACAATGTCATGTACCACAAGAAATTGTGATGCATAATGGGGAACAACAAACTCTTACATCTCTGTAGCACTTGAACATCAAAACTAAACACAACTTTTGAACCCATCCCAGATTCAGTGTATGATTCTTCTTTCTGTCAGAGGAGGACCCAACAGCCAGCAGTGCATGATCTCAAAGCAATAACAGGTTTGACAGGGTATATAGCAGTACGGGTCTACCAATACTTCAGGAAATGTATCCCCTCCCGCTCTGAACTGTTGAATGAAGGAATATCAATAGCACTCTTACATATCAGCGGTGAAAAATATAACAGAAAATAACCTGTTTCGGACCGTTTCCTACCATTTTATTAAAGATCAAATCAAACTTGTCTATTCTCAGTACATCCACTTTATCCCAATACAAGAAACGCAAAATCATATTCTAAAGCATGGGAGAGTACCCATCTGTTGCATGGTGATTGACAGAAATCCCATTTCTGAAAGCTGAAATGGCAGATGGCCTTTCTTGATCTTCATCAGATGGATTTGTCATAATATGAAATGTGTCCTTTCATTTGACATGCTCTTTCTCATCGATTTCCAGATGACAAATAACTAAGAAATGCACTGAGAAATAAACAAACAATGGCCTTGCTCTTTGATTCATAAGGACTGGAGATTTTCTTGAATTTTAATTTAATCTTCAATCAAACAACGATACACTGCAAGAAAGTCAGCTTCATAGGGGTTTTGAAATGTCTCCTTTAATTGCCCCATATAAGAAATGCTTCCAAAAGCTAAATGTCTGCAGAACACTGATGCAGTTCTTGCTGTAGAGTTCAGGTTGCAGTCAACTTTTCTAGAAGCTGTGGGCATATATGACAGTAAACATATTTACCTTACTTCAGTGAAATTATTCAGAATGTGGCTTTAGTATCTGTTTCTTTACGTTTCTATTTCTGAATACAATTATCTACAATATCCACATTTTAGGTTTTACTTATATTCTTAAGCAGGGGGAAAAAAATATTGCAGAACCCAAGGACACTGAGTTTTCTTAAAGAAAAAAAAAAAAAAAAAAAAGCAGGCTATGACCATAGTTAATCTGACACCATACAAGACAAGTTACTGTCCAATACTGCTAGGTACAAAAATCAATTTCCTCCACACCCAGTCTTGGCACTGGAGTTTACTCCATAGGGCCCTGGAGTACTAAAGCAAATGGGAAAAAATCCCTCTCCTTTTTTTCCACAACCATTGCATCATCCCAATATGGGCCAAAAGGGGTCTGATTTTGATTCATAACAGGAAGTCTCCTTGAAAGACTGCTGTAGTTGTATCTGCTCGGTTCACTTTGTCACCTACTTACAGTCAACATGATGGAAATTACTTAGAACAATGTCTTTATGCACTGCGATGACATATAGTTATGTTAAATGTGCCTTCTACATAGAAGCATGTTTCTACAAGAGCCTTTAAAGCATTAGTAATAATCAATTGCTTGTAAAAGTGATTTTCCTGGTAAATAATGTAGGAATGATGTCAAGTTTTCCTTGCTAACCACTCTTGCTGCTGGCAAGGCATGCTGTTCTGCTTCCAGCTGGGATAGAGTTAATTTTCTTCCTAGTAGCTGGTACAGTGCTGTGTTTTGGATTTAGTGTGAGAATAATGTTGATACACGCTGATGTTTTAGTTGTGGCTAAGTAGCCCTTATCTAAGCATCAATTTCCCATGCTCCACCAGCGAGGAGGTGCACAAGAATCGGAGGGAGCATGGCCAGGACAGATGACCCAAACTAGCCAAAGGGATATTCCACACATACCACAGGACATGATGGGAGTTGGCTGAGAGGGGCTGATCATGGCTCAGGAACTGGCTGGGCATCAGTCAGTGGGTAGTGAGCAACTGCCCTGTGCACCACTTGACTTTTCTTGGGTTTTATTTCTCCTTTTTTTTTGTTGTCATTATATTCTTTCACATGACTATTATTGTTGCTGTTACTATATTTTAGTTTAGTTTAGTTATTAAACTGTTCTTATCTCAAACCATGAGTTCTACTTTCCCCCCCCCCCCCCCCCCCCCCAATTCTCCTCCCCATCCCACTGGGAGGGAGCAGGAGGGAGCAAGCAGCTGTGTAGTGCTTAGCTGCCAGCTGGGTTTAAACCATAACACTTATCTAAAAATACACCATCTTCTTTCGAGGTTGCCTATCTGCCTTCTAGCCCATGGTAACTGGTGGAAATAGACATGAGCAACATATCTAGAAAAGCCTCTACAGCCAAGGGTGCAGCATAAAAAGGCAGTCTACCTTTCTGTAGCGCTGTTAAGAACTGAGCAGAGAAGCACAGAAAGGCCATAGCAGTGGCAACTTCCAAGACAAAGAAAAAGACAGATTAAGAAAGGGAAAAGAGAGATTTGCCACAGACTAGAGTAATAAGAGGGCAGAATTAAACGGTGATGCCCTAGGAGTTAGAGCACACACCAAGTGGACATGAGACTGTGGCTGGCAATGCAGTACTGCCCACTTGACAGATCCCCCTCAGATACACTGGAGAGAGACAAGGGGGGAAAAAACACCTAAAAACTACCATAATTGTTTCCACAATGAATCTCTGTGCTGTATGTGGTCTAGGGTCAGTTTCAGTCCCAATGGCTAGGAAAGGATAGGCCTTTGTTTTAAAGGAATATAATAATTTTACAAGTCTCGTTCTTTTCAGTATTACAGCACTGCAGAACCTGAAAGACTACATTAAACAACATGCATCAATGCAAAAATGTGTGCAGACATTTCTCTCCTTTCATTCATCTCTTGTACTGTGTTTATTAGTTCATCTGACCTTACAACAACTTATACTCCTAGACTTAGAGGCATCTTCCTCAACATTCTCCATTTTCCTAACACACAGCCTCCTGAAAACACACAATAAGAAAAGCTCCAAGACAGAAGGCCAAGCTTTCACTGCACATACTCACTGAACTATATTCACTCGCTGGTAGATTCAGCTGGTAAATTGGAAAATGCCAGCACTGCAAGCATTAGCTCTTCGTTCTATGCAAAATATCATGCTCTACAGTACACAGCATGCTGAAGAATCCAAGACAGTAAGGCACAAAAAATAAATTCACCAAAGCAGAAAATGAAAGAAAATCTCACTTGTGTTTTTTTCTTTACTATTGATAATACTCATCTTTGCATAACATTAAATGCAACTAGCTACCCAGTTTCCCAGCTCTAGAATAATAAATACATTTTAAAAAAAATAAAAAATAAATAAATATAAATATAAATACATATAAATATCTAAATAACAATTAAATTGCAATAGCTGTAAAGGACAATAGGAGGGATTTTCTAATAAAATTAAATTACCTCCACACTGATCTGAATTTTGAGATCATTTGATTCTAATAACTTCTACTGATTAGTTAATACTTTATATTTCTTGTAAACACTTTATAACACAAGTACTTAATGACCATTAAAATGAATTATTAGAACCACCTTTAGACTAACAGTAAGGTTCCATCTTGAATTTGTATGATCTTTAATCCCACTTTTTTCCTCATGTCTTCCGAACATGTGTCCTACAGACCCCCTAGATCTGTGTCATTATCAAAATACAGTTTCTTTGAAGACAACCAAACAATGCTGATCTATGAGTTCATTTTTTTAAAAGTTTTTGACAGGAATACAAGGAATGTCAAAGGTATTAAGGTGAAAGCCTTTGATAACAAAATAAATTATTTAATGGAGGACAACATGCTTCCTGGGAAAGGACAGTAAAGATTTGTCTATTAAACCCATCTGTTTCAACTAACTAGATGAGACCACCAGACCTTCACTAATGGAAAGAACACAGAATCTAAGCTGTAATTATGACTTGTTTATACCCAAACTAGTTTTAACTCTCTAAACTGTATTCAACACTGTAGTTGTAGAGAATTCCTAAGACCTGCAAATGACGGTGGATGAATGCAACTAGGCTGTGTTAAACATCACACTACCACAGAAACCCTGTTATCAGTAGCCATGGCAGAGCAGGGAGATGCAATTTCAATTCTGGGCAAAACCAGAGCAATTCTTCTGCATGCAGCACTTACAGAAAATACCATTTAAAAAAAAAAAAAAAAAAAAAAAGGCTGCCAAGAAGCACTTCAAACAGCAAAAATATCCAAGATTGAGAACGGTGTAAAGATATGATAAAATCTTCACGTATTTCAGAAACTGAAGAAAAAGGGAATAAATCAGTACTTCATACATACCTGCAGCAAACGGTCAGAAAAGTATTGGCCCAATGCTGTAGCACAAAGGTTTCTGAAATATAGTAGAAAGAAAAGCACTGGACTAAACAGGAATAAACTGCTTCATCACTGGAAGCCTCTAAAAGTGGGTCAAAAAAAACATCACTGAAGAGTGATTGACATCGGAGCAGAAGGCTGGACTGTATGTCCTCAAAGACACTCCTAACCCCATGATTTACTTCTTGGCAAAATATCATTAAAAAAGAAAAGGCAATAGTATGTAAGCATGATGGTTTGTTTAAATCCACGTAGCTTCACTGCTAGATATCTTCTCTCTCATGCTAGAGCCCATGACAAGCAAAGTAGTGAATTATTGATGGGAGAAACTGGTTGTGGTAACTATCTGCAAGATTCTGAACGACCTAGAATTTAAAAAAAAAAAAAAATGGATTTGAGCCAGGAAGAGAAAGGCTTTAGTCCAGGCATATCCTAACCAGAGAGATACACGATTTTCTTGTGACAGAAAGTTCATATTTTTCTCCCTGAATGAAGAGAGTTTAGCACAGTTCCATTTTAGTGACAGCCAGGGAGCATTTTCCTCATCAGGAGTGGGAGGGCAAACCACATTTCATATGCTGGAAGGACAGTTGTACAGAAAATCTGCTGTATTCAAGCTCCCTGGGGAAAAAAAAAAAAAAACAAAAAAACAAAAAAACCTGATTTGTTGCAGGGAGGAGTGGTAATACCTCACTAAAAACTGAAAAAAAAGGTCCTATGGTCCTTTGAAAGCGGACTGTGCTTTGGCCAGCCTTCTCGCTAAAAGCCACCTGATACGCTCCCCAGCAGGATTAATTTAGCTTTATGCTAACATGTCTAAGTGCCTTTGGAAAGCACTGAGCTGCCACACGCCAGCTGGTGGCATGGGTACATCAGCAGGCAGCTGCCTGCAAGTGAGCCAGTGCTCATGCGCTGTGTTACTGCTGGGCAGAGTTATGTCCAGAACACGCTATTTCACTATTATGGTAGCATCGAGACACACAAGGCTCCCTGCACCCGTTTCAACTTTACATTTTATAACACTTTTCAAACCGGTTTCAAGAAGGGCACAAAGCAAAGCTTAATTTTCACATCACTGAATAAGAAGAAAGACATATTGAGCCTTAACGCAAGAAAAAGTGATCAGACTTGCTCAAATGATCAGTCGTTTTGAAAAAAAGTTTAATTTCCCATGTGAGTTTAACTTGAGTAGAAGAGGTCACACAGCCTCTTACAGGAAACCTCAAAAGCAGGACTACCGGCTCCTCCTACCAATGGGAAAATGAGTGAAAGGCAGCAGCAGACCTGTTGACACGCTGGAAACACCTATGGTTTGTTTAAATGAGTGTGTACCACCAGGTGGTATGATTAGAGACCGCCTGTTCACACACCCCATCACACAATGAAATATACAGCTCATATGAGGAAAAATCTGCATTTTTAAAATCCGGCTATAGGAAAGGAATTATTACACTCATCATCTTGCTTATAGGTAGATAGCCATACATATTATATATATTTGTGCATATAATATATATATATATGAGTATACATATAACTATAAAGCCAAGAAAGTATTGTAAGGATAATTGAAATCATTAGAGTCTATTAATTATTAGTCCAGGTGTAACCATTACTGAGAAAAAAATAATGTTGTTTAATTTCTTACACTCATTTCTTGACTTCTCCCCTTTTCCTGGTATTATTCTCAAGCTTCCATGGCTCCTCCAGGTCCTAAGGCTGGCAGTTTCACTTTGGTGGGGACATTACAGCGAACTGTCAGCTTATGAAGTCCTTTACCAAAAGAATTATGTTTCTGTAGGTGGTTTCTTCTTCACTCCAGGATCCTCATGGGACCTTTCACACAATTTCCACAATGCTTATACACCTTCTTCATTGCTTTCTTCATTGGTCTGCAACTTCATGCCACATCCCAATTGACTACAAATGGTGACTGTAAGGTAAGTTGGCTACTACTCTTTTGTTGGCTTTATTACGCCTAAAACCAGTTTTGTCAGAGTTACAGATCTGCATTTGTTTGACTGACCATGGGTGAGTTTCTCACAGCTTTGGGGTATCCAGTGCCAAGCCTATGCCTCATTCTTTATAAACCCATCCCTGTACTCCTCTATGTCCTGTGACTACTTGTCTCTATCTGCTCTCAAACTAGGTCTTTCTTTTCCAACACTACATCATTGTGTGGGATTTGTAAATACCTCACTCTGCATAGAAAACCTACTTGCTGCTCTTGTCTATGTAAAACTACAGTTGCACCACAAAAAAAAAAAAAAAAAAAAGGCAAACAAATAATAATTAAAAAAAAAAAAAATCCCCCCAAAAAACAGCCAGATACCTGGTTAATTAGAGAAATTGATGTCACAGTTAAGCCAAGTAAAACAAAGCTGCAGACAAAGTTCAGACAAACTTAGTACTGAGACCTTGCTAATGCAACAGAAAGCTTATGGTCTGCTCCAGCAATGGCAACACTGTCTTACAGGAGTTTTCAGTGCTTCTTAGTGGCATGGGGCTCAGCCCGACCAGAAGACAAGACACCATCTTATTTTGTGATTTCTTTCTTTCATTCCACTTCTTTCACCCAAGCAGACACATTTCTTCACAATTTATTTGAAAATTTTTACATTTTTCATGATCAAAATATTTTAAAAGTTGAAGTCAAATTTGGAAATACTCCTACCAGAAAGCAGAATGCATTACTTTGAAGAGCTGAAGTTAAGAAATCTTTTTTCCTTTTTATTTTTTTTCCCCCTCTTTTTTTCCTTTTTTCTTTTTTTCTTTCTGTAAAATCATTAGCAGTTTCTTGTATTTATTCTCAGGCTTAAACAAACTGAGATCAGAAAATGCCCTGTAGTAACAGCTTACTGACCAACACTGCACCTGCACATCAGCTTCTGACATACTCATCCCTTGTAGCACCTTGCTGGGAAAGCTCGTGATCCCTTTCCTACCAATTTCTTTGTAACCCCACGCATCTTCCCCCTCTCCTTCCCCATCTGTAATCAGTGAAAGCAAAGTGACACAGCCCCGTTGAATTCTGCCTACATTTCTTTGTACGTTGGCCCCTCCTTCAGGTTCCAGCTATCAAATCCATGACTAATATTCTTCTCTGCCTTGGGATCTCTCACTCATCCTCATGAACCTCAAATTGCGCCAGGGAAGGTTTAGACTGGGTATCAGGAAGCATTTCTTTCCAGAAGGGGTTGTTGGGCGTTGGAATGGGCTGCCCAGGGAGGTGGTGGAGTCCCCATCCCTGGAGGGGTTTAAGAGTCGGGTCGACACAGCACTGAGGGATCTGGTGGAGTTGGGAACTGTCAGTGTTGGGTTAATGGTTGGACTGGATGATCTTCAAGGTCTTTTCTAGCCTAGACAATTCTGTGATTCTGTGAACCATTCCTAATCCATGGGTTACTGTGTTTCTATTCATGATTTTTCTGGACAAATAGGTGTGTGCAGTGCATGCCGTGTAGTGATTCCTTTGAGAACACTTCAGATTTATTGCTCATGCATAAACTGTCTGCACAGTATGTCTGACGTGCAGCTGTGCAGGATGTATGCAATGAACTGTAAAGCTGACCTGCAAAATATCAGTGCTCGGGAATTCAGGATGTGGGTGATGCCAAGCAGGTGGCTGGATTCCTGCAAAGCCTAGATTTTATCAAATAAATCCAGATTTGAGACAAATGTTCTCATGTCCCAGGGTCAGGCAAGGAAAAGGACATACCAAGGGCAGTAGGGTATATGGGTATATCACCTTCTGAGTTACATCTGTTTCTTTTTCATTTCCAATTTTTCCACACTTCTTGCCAGCTGTGCTTCTGCCACAGCGTGACTCCTCTGGATCTGCAGCTGCATGTCTGCCCAACAGACACGATGATGCATCTCAGTTCTCTCCCATTCCCTAAAACCTCCTCCATACTGATGCTCACTTTCTGTTTTACCCAAAACTTTCTTTCACCATTGCATAGCCTCTCTATGACACCTCCCTGTAAAGCTCGCTTCATTCCTATTGGGGTTCAAGCTACAGTGAAGCTGCTGTCGCTGATGTGTAAGCAGCGGAAGATAAGCAGATTCTCAACCCTAAACTCCAGCAGGTTTGCCAGCTCCTGCTGACTTGCCTCCTAAACACTATTCTGTATGCCAGTATTCTGTTTACAATAGAGGCAGGGGAGAAATCAATGAGGTCATGTTATCCAGCTCCTTGAACTTTCACTGAAGTTACAAAATTGATCAGTTTTAAAGTCACTGCATTACAAACAAAAAGAAATGCCATTGAGGCAAGGTAGACTCCTCCACCTCTGCCTTTAACTCAGCCAATTCTTTGCTTCATTTACCCAATGATTATTACACAACACGTTAATAGCTAAGCAGCTCAGATGGTCTGAGAGACCCTTTTTATCATGCACTTACAAACAACAGCCTCTCCCTCTGGGAACACAAAAATCTGTGTTTTAAACAAGCAAGTGACTAAACAGACCACAAAGAAAAGGGAGAGCAAACATGAGAAATGACTATGTTTGAATTAACAGCTAACACTGCATACTTACATACCTACCTAACAGTGTGAACATGCAAATAAAGTTTTAAGCGTTTACACAGCCAGCAGCTTCTGCTTATTAGAGAGTTTCACCCAGCAACGCATAAAATAATTGCACATTGTTCTATCAATGTGCAACTGTATGTTTGGCTTGGCAGTTCATTAGTCCTATTAAGTTCAAATGCTACAATTATGCATATTTACGGTATCCTACTTCTTGTATTATTAATGGCAATTAAATACTCAGATACTGAAAAAAAAACAATAAGACAACTAAAGCATTAGCTTTTTAATAATATAATATTTGTCCCCCACCTGATTACTGACATGAACCATGAGACAGTCAGTCAAATATCATGTACCAATGGCATCAAGGAGGTTTCTGTGTCATAAGGAGGAAATGAGATGAAAACTAAAATATTCTTCCTGACTGGTAGTTTCAAACACATATATTATGAAACACCAATTTACTGACATAATCTCTGCTGCCTTCCAGGAACTGAGATTAAATCTTATGACCAGAGTTTAGTTTTTTAGAGAATGTACACTGTATTAAAATGCGCAATATTTGGCAAAAGATGGTGGTTCTGCATCTTTTAATGTGACCACAGCTGTACATTAGCAAACATACACCTACGGGCTCGTGAGACCAGTTTTCAAATTCTGAGATTTTAAGCAATGCGCTGGCATCCAGCAAGGTCCCCTTTTGGCTAGTACTCTTGACAAACACACAGCTGTAATACTGGAATGAATGGGGGAGGTCTGACTACTGCTCTGCCAAAAAAAGAAGATTATGCCTGTCGATTCCAGTGGGACATTTGTGTTGCATTCATTTAACCTGTGAAAAGAATACAAGATGGAAGGGGTCTCAAACGGTAGGCACTACTGATTGTGAACAAACACTTTCATTTAAGCCACTGATAAAAAAAAGGCATAACCTTGTACATTGGTCTAATAACTGAAGATCTGAGTTTTTATTCAGCTGCATCAGCTACCAAGTGAAGGAAAAGCTCTCAAAGAAGGTGGTATGTTGTTTGATGATCAGTCACTGAAGAGATGTTCTCATGACAATTCAAATTTCTACACCTGTTCCTCAGCAAGCAACTTCCCCAAAGATAATTTCACCTCATGCATGTAGATACTAATTCATGTCTCAAAAGCAACCTAACTGTATTTATACATGGTTGTGATATAACTAGTAAGTCACACCTTCTCATTTACTTTTAGTCAAAGCAACAAGAACTTCGTTCTTTCTAGTGTATGAAGGTGGATAAAATAGTGGATCGAAATCATCCTGCACTGTGTAGTATAGAGATGACTTACTTTCCAGGAGCCTCTGGGACACTGACAAGGGTACAGAACATATCTAGGACTCATTATTATATTGTATTTAAATTAGAGTCCAAATAAACAGATCTGGACCAAACACTCTGCTTACAATAACTTCTTTGGAAAAAAACCTTTTCATGTATAACCTGTGATAACTGCGGAGAGCAATGTGGTGATCTGATTATACACAACTTAGTTCATGATATGAAATAATAATGAAGCATGATTAACTCCTGACTACTATGAACTATTTACAAGCACCACATATTTTTGAATATAGATGTTTGGGATTTTTTTTTAACTCCAGTTTTGTCTTTTGTTCTACATGTTATGTGAAATTTACAAGACATGTCAAGGTAATAATTTAAAGTGTTAATTAATATTCTGTAAAATACAGTTGTAATGAAGAATGATTATCATTCTCAGTAGATTTTCTCACTCCCACCAATGAGACAGTGGAGTACTCCACAGCTGGAATAAGTATTAGGGAGATTAATTGGGAAAAAAAAGCATAAAATGCACGGCCCCAAAATATATTTGTTTTTAAAAAGAAAATCTCTTTCTCTGTGTGTAAAATATAAAAGAGTTCTGGAAGATTCTATGTTTGCAAAGTTAAAGTTCTTCAGGCTTTATAACACTGTAAATGTTACCACCAGCTCCATGAAATGTCAAGGGAATGTAATTTTAGATGGATTTGAAAGATGCAGTGGCATTTCCAAAAGCACCTCACTGACTGAACAATAAATCCATATATGGACTTCAAAGTTAGTTATTGCAGTGTCTAAATGGTCTGACACTGTCTTGAATTTGAGTTATGCATCCTGATCTCAACAAAGCACAGACAAAAAGTTAAGGGCTCCATCTAAACTGCAGATGCTCTCTAGGTGCTGTGAGGTCCACAGCCTTGGTCCCCAAATCACTGATGCTGAACAGTTCAAGCAAATCATGGCTTCTGTGCACTTCATCTCTCTCTCTAGACAGGTATCTACACTTCCTTACATTAAAACGATGGAAGAAGATCAATGGCAAGCATCAAGTGTGCAAGAAGCTTGTATTCAGGACATGGAGAGTTTGTATAGCTAGACCTAGGAGATGAGAAATGCTCCCACATCTGACTGCTTACAACAATGACAGCCATGCAGAAGCCTAACTGAACTGTCAAATTAGAAATGCAGAGGAGAATTCTAACACCCACAATATTTCAGTTCCTATCTCTTTCCATTTACGAACTTTCCTCTGTGTACGAATCCCACAAGAAAATGAGCACTCCCCAGTTAACACAGAACAGACTGTGCTGAGGCAGGAGTCAGCATCTGTTTTCAAGTCACCACTTTTGCTGAAACAGAAAAAAAGATTGCATGCCCTTAAACTTGGAAAGTCTCCTATGAGCTGTTCTGGGAGCAGCTCTCCAACCTGCTCTGCTGAAGCGGCCCTTAAACAGTTTTCAGCCTGAGCTGGACACAGGCTTTCACAGAACCTAGTAAGCGTCCCCAGCAGCAGGCTGTGTGCTCCCACACTACAGAGCGGCAGCAGGTGTTCAGGGCTAAATTCACATTAAATCTGTCTCAGAATTATTATTGTTAGTATTAGCATCAGGACACTAAAAATCACCATTTTAGAGTTAATGACTGTTTAGAAGCTTTCATGGTCAAAGAGCTCCATCAGGAGACAAAGCCTGAGTCTTCAGCTCAGCAGCGAGGCGAGGAAGTTTCAGGAAGCTGTTAGTCAGTTCTTACTGAGCATCAGACACAGCACTACGATGAATGCAGGTTTCCTACATCTCAGCAGACAGCCTTAATCACTATGCTACGGACACCACAAATTTCTGAAACGAACCCTTCCATCTTCTGTCTTTCCAGCTCTGAAAGACCTTCCCAGCAAGACTCGTTGAAGGTGTTTGCATTTTCAGGGAATGTTTGGCTTTACAACTCGCGGTTTTTTGCCAGTAGCACATACCTAAAAAACTCCTGACTGGGTCTAAATTCTCTGTGTAAGCAACACATATTAAAAATATGTTTTCCTAATGTGTAGATGCATCCGGGACACAAAGTACACATTCACAAGGACATGACTGCATACCATACAAGCATATGCAAAGAAATTTAGTTTAGGGTTGCTTAAAACCACAGACCCAGCTCTGACAGTTATTTCAGGTGAAACCAAGGATCAAGAGATGTTGGAAAAGGTTCAGTTTAGCAAGTTGCTGTCTTCTTTAAACATACTGCTTCAAATAATGAAAGAAATATTCAGTAATATTCATAAAGTCTGGGATTTTCAGAAAAGCCTAAGGGAGGTTTCTCCCTAAGCAAATCCAAGCCAAAAATTTAACTGCAGTTGAATGGCAAACATTATTCACTGGAGTTTTGCTATTTATCTCAGAGCGTTCAGCAGTACACCCAAGATCCACAGAAAACTACTAGCCCCTGCCAATCACTGCATTAAGAATGCATATATTCAGTATGAAGAGCAGAATACATAACCCTAGATATTCCAGTATCTCCATTTTAAATATTAAGACAGAGTTTTTAAGAATAAGGACACAGATGAAAAGAAATCTCACCCAAAAAGCCTACTATGAAAAATAAGAGCTGACCTGAAAAGATTAAATTCATCATGAGAAGGACAACATTGTGAGCACTGTCCTCATTCTGCAGTTCCTCAGTGATGGTGGCCTTCCTGGCTGACACAAAATACTGACAGACAGTCATCAGTAATTCTATCATAAGCTTTTAGTTTTGGTAGCCTGAACCCCCAAAAAGCTTTCCAGTGTACCCTTCCAGTGTACCATATTTTACTTTGAGTTGCTGAATAGCTGATTGCACTCAGAGACAGCTTGCACACGTGCATGTGTATATTAAAAACAGAAGACAGTGACATTCGTGTCCACAGCCATCACACATCAAATCAGTTGCAAGTAATTTACCTCTTAATATGATGCAATATATTATAGAGGATGGCTTAAAGAAAGGTCAAATAAATAGTTGGGCAACTATTGGCAGGTCCCATTGAAGCAGCAGCAAAGATCCCCTACACTGAGATCACATCCCAATCAAAAAACATACATGTCTAAGAAAAGGAAGTAAATTTTGCTGTACATTTTCTTTTCCGTCTTTTTTTTTTTTTTTTTTTTTCCCACCCAAAGAAAGCAAACAAGGGTTACACAGAGGGAGATAAGTTGAAAATGATGGTGTGTCTGCCAGCAAATGTCTAGATGCCAGTCTAGCTAGAAACGACACTTTGAACATACAGAAAAGGAACAGTTTCCTTAGCAACCAGGGTGAAAGCTCTAAGAACATTTCTTCTTCTCTGTGCTGCTTTGCCAGTCCCCAACTCAGTCTGCCACCTGTCACTCACAGGTTTAATTTAGTTTAACATTTTATAAGGTTCAGATGGGAGAATTCCTGCTAGTGGAAGAACCATTAACACAAAAGAAATTCGGTGGGGGTAGGGGGGGAAACAGCCTCACAACAAGAGGTGTATGTGGTTTGCACATCAAATGGGTGTAGATGAGGCGCCGTGCATTGAACAGTTCTCTGGTTTATCAGACTGAGACTGGTCTTTACCATTTCTGCACAGCGCCTTTGCTCTGCCCCACATATCAAACCACTTCTGCTCACCTGTCCCTGCACAAGCCTTTGCAAAGCAGCTTAGGGTCGCAGCTGCTGTTTCTGCTCTTTTTGTATAACTGTTACCAGAAGATATAGGAGATAATGTTTACGTCTCTTTATATTTTTAAAGTTATGACCAAATGATAATCCATGCATGCGATTTTTAGATAGTAACACATTCTAAACTATCCTAGAACATTAACTTACTTGTTTTGTATTTCAAGAAGAGGCGAGGGAATAGAGAGGAGACAACAGCTCAATTTTATCATCAACACCTTCCCATTTTCTTGAACAAAAAGAATATTATTTTTAGATTCTAGTTCCAATTTTTTGCTATATCCAGACTTCTTACCTCTGTGTCAACTTGTATGCGTGAATTCAGGTTCCTTCACACATTTATAAAACTTTCTATTAATATATTCAGACTCCATTTTCTCCACTAAAAACTTAGTGAAAACCCTCTGTAGTACCAGCTATTTCACTTTATCAGATACATATGACATTTTGATTTGGGACTGTATGTTGGGTAGCATATAGACAAGTAGTAGTGCCAATATATGTTAAGGCTGTATTTCTATGCCAGTTTGATCTTTTTTTTAAAGAAACACAAAGAAACTGAAATTGCCTGTGCACAACCAGCGAAGAACTCATTTTCTCTTCCTCCCTGCTACTGGGTATGCAAAATTTGCTGCAACCTTCCTAAGACATCTTACAAGGGATGTGTAAGGAAGGTATCATTTTAGAGACACAAGGACTCACGGTATGAGAAAGTATGTCTGCTCTCCAGGCCTCTAGAAATTATCAGCTTCTGCAAGTATTGCCAGGAATAACCTATGAAAATGAGATGGAACTGACCTTGCTTACTCTGCTTTCACACTTGACATGTAAGAGTCTTACACAGAGAAGCAATCTCCATTTCATAACCTAAACTCAGCTTCACCTTTGCACAGATTATGAGTTTCAAAAGTGTAGTAGCATCTCACATAATGTGGTAAGATGCTGCAAGCTTATTGAACACTTTACTGAATTTCGTGTTTAAAAAAAAAAAAAAAAAAAAAAAAAAAACAACAATGCTGAAACTTATTTTTTTAATCACACAATGGTTTTTGCTAAAATATCCTAATGCTTCTGATACGTCTGAATGAGACATGCATAGAAAGAGACAAGATAGAAATCCCTCTTGATTTTAATCCATCTGTGATAAATTCCTGAAAGTTGATTACATGGTGATATCCCTGGATGGTTTAATCACAGCAGTGTTCTATCACACACATTTTTGAAACATCCATTTGGAAAAACTGTTCTCATCTGTTCCTAAATGATCAATCTATGTAGCCCCTTAGAAATACATATATTGAGTCAGTTTGGTTTTCAGAAGTTAAATGATTGGAGTGTTTCCAAATCCATGTTCCAAAAAGTGTATTTCCCCATTTGCTGAAATATTCTGCAGGATCATGGCTTTCCGTCTGAGAATCCATCCCTCCCTCTTGTAAGCTAATCAAATATAACGTCAGGCAAGAATTATCTATAATAGTTTATTACTTACAGAAATTTATCTCTTCCTGGCTTTGATTGATAGTACTGAAATGACTATTTGCTTCAGAAGTTCTTCTTTCCATGTGTGCTTGCAATGCTACATAAATTGTTTTTCTGAAAAAAATGCTTTGTCCTGGGTGAACAAACTCTTCTGATTTTCCAAACCAACCACAGCCTTACAAGCCAGCTGACAGAATGCTTCAAATAGCAGGAAAATGGAAACATCCTTCACCATGTCCTCTGCTCTTCCTTTCCACACCCTTTCTTTTACTCCACCTCCTCCTTCTCATACACAGAACAGTGATAATGTTGAGAAAGTGAAAAGCATATATAAGGAGCAAAGCTGTGTTTGTGAACCAACCAAAATCCATGTTGATTGAGGTAAATCAATCAATTGAAGGGAGAAAGGAGATTAACTGTCTGAAAGGAAGTAAAAATAGAATGAAGAATGTGTTAGAGTAGGAAGGCAAGTGCATGGGAAGAGGAGAGATGTGCTTATAGAGTGACAGCTTTTCTGGTCCCATGGTTGTTAATGGGAATTTTGATTTCGAGAGTCAGGATATTACCCCCATCATTTAAATAGCAGTTGGCAGACATTTAATCTGCAGATGGAAAGAAAATTAGAAGAAAGATGAGAAAATAATGTCCCCATAGCCATTTAACAATGAAAAGCTGTTCTTCATTCATAGGCTTTCAGAAGCTGACACTGCTATTTTCAATTTATTGTTTAGATGGCATTTAATCAGTTCCAAAGACAGTGACCTGATTATCGACCACAGATTTAAACGGGGAAAGAGCAGATTCACTTGGGGTGACCAGCTAGCCCTACCATTTTCACAGCCATGTCCTCCAGCTCAGTCCCATCCATGCTCAGAGCTTATAGCACTGGCGGCATAAATATCAAAAAATAGCATAAGTGAATGACACTTTTCAATCTGGTAGACAAAGGCTTCATTACTCCCCACGTGTTGCTGAAATGTGAAAACAGGAATCCAAGAGCAGATACGTCAGTTCCTAAGTTCCATCAGAAGCTGCAGGGGAAAAGATCTGGAAAATGAGAGAAAGGGACATAGGGTGGAAGGAGAAGGAGAAGGAAAGAGCTTTGCTGAGAGGCGTCGCTCGGATTGTAGAAGAGAAATAACCAAAGAAGAAACCCGTGTGGCATTAATAATGTCTTCTGTTCTTCAGCATAGGAAGCAGAGTTTTCCCTCTTATAAATAGTTCCACTCATTTTTACGTCCTGAGCCTCTGTGTCACTATCACCTATGATATCACCAGATAGATACCTGACAGACTGACTTAAAAAAAGCTAGACACCTGAGACATTCCTTGTTTTAGTCTGGATTTATATCCAAAGGCAAAGTGAGAAACAAAGGGTCATATTTGTGCAGGTTCTCCATGTAAATTCTGCCCCTCATTGTACAAAGCAATATTCCAAGACTGTGAAAATTACATAAACCCTTTAATCCTAAACAAAAGTGAATTGGAAAAACAAGAGCACTCTCAGGAATTGAGGTACTGCCACAGGTACCAGAAACCTTAATAAAACTTAAACACATACATGAAGCTGAATAAAGCTGAAAAAAAGCCCCAGCAGCACAGGTTCGGAGGAAATATTTCCATTTCCTTATTCACAGCCTTCTGAAAACCTATGGATGACTTTCCACTAAAGTTTTACTAGTATTGCAATATTAATACCAATTCTTTGAACAGTGTACCACAAATATTGTGAAAAATTCATACGCCATTGCCCATCACTAATTCATTTCTCCCTTCTTGTCCTTCCCATGTTGGGTGAATTGTTAAGGCTTTCCTTTGAAAAAAAAAAATAGTTAAAAGACAACAGACACTAAATCTCAGACTGACTTGAGTGCCTCGCCACAAGATATATGTGTGTCCTCCAGTTACAAATTTTTCATCATTTTATCTCCCCAAATACTTTAAAGATTCCTGTTTTTCCACAAGCAGAGTAAGATTACTAATTGCAAAGTAAGGGTGATATGTCACTAACTCAGAAATCATCTCACACCCCCATGCCTGACTTGTTCTTGGTTTGGTGCTTCACTGAATTAACAGATAACCCCCCCCCCCCAGGCAACCAAAGGTGACACAAATCTGTCTGGAACACCTTATAAAATGTCAGCAACCTTAACTGTGTTGGCAAAAGCATCCAAGAAGCAGAAAGGACCCTAAAAGAGTTGTAACAAAGTAAACAAGATATTCTGAGTAATGGAAAGCCTGAACAAAAACAGAATTTAGGCAATTACAATCCAGACGCAGCACAGGGGAGAAAAAAGCAAACACCATAGTCCAAACTTACTGCAGCACTTCTCGGCAAAGAGTAATTGCTTCTCTATGTAAAAGTAAGGGCCCTCAGCAAGGAAAAAAACTAACATTAAGTAACTCCATTAGCAGAAATCATTAGCTGAACCCGAACGTCTAGAATAGCACTACTTCAGAGCCAAGGTTTTCTGGCCATGAGGCACAGTCCTAGAAAAATACCATAATGTCAATGGCAAGAGCTTTCTTTAGTACACTGATTAACAAGAGTGTTCTTTGGATTAAGCTTTAATAAGTCTTCTGAAAGACTTGCACTGTTCTTGTCTTCAGGTACAACCAAATGTCAAGAGGAATTGGAGAAAGAGCAAATCTCAAAAGTTTCAGAGCCTCAGTCCAGTTGAGATAACCAACAACAGAATCTTTTTTTTTTTTTTTTTTTTTTTTTTCCCCACACCAGTTAAATCTCTATGGCCATGCTTGACACCTCCTCAAAAGGTTTGCAGAGCTTCCTGCTCCAAGACAGAATGGAATACTACCAAAATAGCCTCCTCTGCAGTTAATCAATATCACTGCTTCCAGCCTTTGCAAGAACACTATACTCCACGTTAAACAAATAGAAAAAAATACCAAAAACCCAACATAACCAACAAACAAACCAAAAAACCCCCAGGAGGAAAATATACTGAACTTATAAAGCTTGAAGAATACCATGAGTTTCCCACTTTTAGGTGACTCCCTTCCTATGTTCTGAAATAAAGAGAATGTTTGTAGATACCTGCAAAGCTAAGCAGCAATATATAAAGGAGTAGTGGTTATTAAAGACATGAAGAAATAAAAAAATAAAACAACCTGGGAAAATTGCCCTTTCCCCTAAATCTAACATGTACAGACCAAAAGGGTATACTAAATTCCATCCCCATCTCTCTTTATAGCATGCAGACTTTTGCTGCATCCGTTATTTCAGTCAGTTGAGTTGTTAACTGGCATTCGCAAGCCTCATTAATAACATACATACGCCATATTTAAGACTTTTAATTAGACTTGTAATTATAATAGCCAGTAAAACATAAGTACAAATTATCCCCCTAATCAGACTCCTCCAGTCAATTTTATCTCCTTTTATAATACCCTAAGCACGTAAGAAATTAAAGGGGTTTTTTTGTTGGTTGTTTGTTTGTTTGGTTTTGGTTTTGTTTTTTGTCACATTAGGCATGATTCACAAATGTAAAACCTCAGGTTCTCCATGATGGAACCACCAAGAGTCTGCTGTTACCCACATTCTCCCAGGTTCCTCCAGAGCGTTCCTTAATGCTCTGTCACGATCTCAACTGCTTTGACTGGGTTCTTCTCCCACTTACAAAATACCAAGTCTAGATAACACGTCTATATCTGAGCCTATAAAAAATACATGGATAAATACATCACAACTTATATTCAGGTTGCTCCTGTTCTCTTCAACATTTGGGATGCAGTCAGCTATGCAAAACCCATCACACTCACATTCTCTCTTTCAACGAACCTCATCCTCACAGTACTACACTTGCTCCAGTATAAACTTGAATTTAAATTGTGGTATGGAAGTTTCTTTCTTTATGTTTTGTCACACACTGAGGTAGAAGAGTGGAAAGTGATCAGTTTATTACAAGAGCAAAATAAGAATAATCTTTTCTGCTATCTGTCAGAAAAAAAAACCATCACATTATCATTCTCTTTGCAAGTTGGCATAAGCAATAGTTAGCAAACAGATAGTTCTTAGAAATCTTATTAAGACTACATAAATTGTGTGAATGGTCGTATTTATTGGTTTTGCCACCTTGGTGGGAGACCTGAACTTTTCAGAGACTTTAACGTTTTTAGAGACTTGCCCATAGTATTCAGAATTTAAGATTTTTGTGGATAATCTTAAAATGATTAGAAGTATCTTTCTCTTGTCACTCAAATCTGTATTTACAGTGATAATCACTATTTTCTTCCTGACTAAGCATTCACAATAAATGTGTCACAATAAATTAGTCACAAACATGAAAATAAAATGTTAGAATGTTTAAAAAGTAACCATATGCAATTAATTTATCTAGTATTTTTGAATAATTTTGCTGCTGACATCTTTCAGTTTGATTCAGAAATGACAATCTGACTTAAAACCAGAGGTTCTTATACCAGTAAATTGATGTACATAACCAGTAAAACAGGAACTCTACAGCCTGTAAACTTGTTTAGGTAAACTACCAATAAAAGTATGTTAGGTAACAAGAAAACCTTGAAGTTTGAGATTACTGAGTCTGAGATCACTTGAGAGGACAAACTGTTAAAGCAAGACCCAAAGGTCACTTTTATCAGGTATTAATAGGTAGTGAAGAGTACCTTGGAAAACAACTCAGCTTCCTTTTCTGTGTGGTATGAGACCCTGATAATTGCTGACATCAAAAAGGTTAGCTCATTCGAGTGGTACTGTACACAGACAGAAATACTTTTCTTGAGAGTCAGAAATTGTATGAAGTACATGAAAGACGATAAGTATGTATATATTTAGGGTGAAGATCGCCCTTTGAGAAGAGCAAGAAAGAACTGGGTTCCTTGGTGGGCCTGCAAGCCCTTTCCTCAATTGCTTGTGGCTTTGGGATTGCTTTTTGTTTGTCTTTTCTCTTTCGGCCCGAGATGATTAAATGGAAAGTCAAGTATGATCCACCATCAGCTGCCTCTAAATCTCTGTTCAGCTCCTGTGAAATGGCAGGGAATGCTTTGCTTTCTTGAGGATTTCTTCACTGGTATTTGGGTATGCCAAGACTGTTTTATTGAAAAGTTATTCTGTCTACCTACAATAAATACATTAACTTACATCTCAAATATGAGGCCATAAATAATGTGTTATACCAAAAAAAAAAAAATGCACTTAATGGAGGACTTTCTGGAGCCTTTATTTTATTCATCATCAGAAAAATATAGTAAACATCTCTGAGTTCCAAATAACCAGATATGTCTCTGATAATAAGGGTATCACAAAGATATCAATAAAATGAGCTTTAAATTCATTCTTATTTTCAAGGGATATCCGTATAGGCTATTTGACAGCAGAAGCTTGGTCTGACCTGTGTGATCAGTTTAATAGAAAACCAGTGGTATCACCATTCAGAGTTCTGTTGGTTGTTTTGCACATAGAAATATATATATATATATTTTTTTTTTTTTTTTTTTTTTTTCCCCACAAAGCAGCCATGTTCCTGATTTGGTGTAGTTAAAATCTTCATATATCCGTCTGGGTTTCTTCTCATCTTACATTTTATTTTTCTGTAACTTAGAGCACCAGGAGATGTCAACTGATTTTTCCATTCAGCAGTTCAGAAGTATTAAATCTAACATCTCAGAAACAAAACAAAAAGCAAGTGGCAATATTACCATAAATAACCGAAGTAAATATTAAGGTACAACTGGCCTTTGGGGGAATTCTGGTTTGTTCCTCTATTCCTCATAAGAATTTTAGATATTACAAAGCAAAAAACATGGGGAAAATTGAAGCTACAGCAATACACTTCTCAGGTAGCCTGCTAAATATAATCTTTAAAGTCAAGAACAAACTGCAAGTATTCAGAATCTTAGTACGGTAGGCAAAGTCACTGGTCCAGCAAAGAAAGGAGTGCAGAAACCATGATCTAATTTAAGAAACTAAAAATGTATTCTCCATTCAAATTGTAACCCCAGCCAGAAATTCGGTTAATGAACTGTATCAAGAGACTGCATTTAATAGACAGGGGCACAGGGTCAGAGTAAGTCAACTCCTCAGTCTTACACACGAAGATTAGCAACTATCCAACTCTGGGCCCTTTCACTTTTTTAACCTTATGCAGCATATTTAACTTATCTGTATGCTGTGCAAGCTTCCTCTGAAACCCTCCGCTCTCTGAGCAGGGTCAGCAAGCAGAAGCAAAAAACTCTCTTGCTGGCTGGAAGACATAAGAATCACTGATCAGGCAGGCACATGAGCACATCTCTGATTTTTGTCAAATTATTACACAGAGAAGGATGGGCTTTGGAATAAGGTTTACAAAGCCACACTGTAATTTTTATACAGGCTCAGTTCAGAGGTCCATGGCAGTGGGGAAATCACTGTGGTTCTCAAATTAGTGGGTGGCCTCAATGCCCATACACGCTGCTCTTGCCCCTGAACGTACCACCCTATACAAACTGTTTCTTTTGGCTGTTTATTTTTAAACATTTCTCACCTTGTATTTAAAAAAAAAAAAAAAAAAATCAATTAGGAGACCTTCAAATTGTCATTTCTCAATGCTTGTAACTTCTCATCCATGGGCTTATGATGATGAGCAACTGTCTTCCCTCAGAAGAGTATCAGCAGAGTATTTAGGACTGCACGCTATTCAGAAACTATGCTAAGAAGGGGATAAGTAACTTAGATATCGACAGAAAGGAAATATAATGACCTAAAGACAATCCATCACTGTTTCCGTAAACATCTTTAAAATAATTTTTTCTCAGGAGGAAAAAAAAAAAAAAAAAGTTTTATATTCTGGCACAATGTTGTGGGGTTTTGATTATGGGCGAAATGATCTTTTAATTTCCACACTAAGCTTTCAGGAGGTAATACACAACGATTTGAGCAAAGTGAATTTATTAATATGAAAAATATTCCTCCTCTCTCTCATGCATCCTACTATGAAAACATTATTTTTTGGCAAGTGTTACAAGAAAATTGTTTGTCAAAATATAAGTAATATTTGAACAAGATAACGTGAACTCGGATTCATGATATGCTAGCTCCTGAAACAATGAAATAGGGCATTTAATTCAATACATTTGATACAGAAAAATACGATAGCTGGTGCACTGCTCACGTTCCTTATTTTCATCAGCCATGCACTGTAATTATCAAATAAAAATATTTGAGTTTTCATGCACTGTTGAAATTTTAGTGTGAAGCATAAGCAAAATATTCACTGTTTTTCAGGTTCAGTTCTTCGTGGAAGGAATAAAAACTGCTGTATTCAAAAAATAAATACAGCATGGAGACTGTGTCATTATTTTCTTACCACTGTGTTGTAGTTTATGTTTTACACCTGATACAAAATCTAATGAAGTAATAGTATTATTTTAATAAGTTTCAGATTTGTTCCAGAATGGCTTATTTATAATGTAAATGAAGACACAAAGTTGAAGTTACAAACAAAGAGCTGGAAAGCCAAAGAGCAAACAGTCACAGAAGCAGAAACAGCACAGTGACACTGTTTCCCATGTTCACCTACACTGCACAGACTTTGTTCTTCGCAGTTTTTTGTTAGTTTCCCCAGCTTTTCATACATAATGATCCTAATTCACACAAGTAACATCACTGGAGTGAAACTCGGCAACTCTCTGAGAAATCAGATGTGTATTTCGTAAACATGAATGTTCTGCCGTTAGATTTTACAGAAAAGTCAGTGTTAACAAAAGACAAGGATATTTAAAAATCATCTCTAATTTATACTAAGAGAATTTGTTTGAAGAACTGGATCGCAGTGGGAAATACTGAAGTCAAAGAAAAAAAAATCATCATAGTTCTATAACTGAATTTTAAATGTATAAAAATGAGGGAAAATACAGCTAATGCCATTTTCACATTAAAATTAACAACATGAAGAAGTGTCATATGCAAAATTCATACAGAGAAAAATATTTTTTTCCTTTCTCAATTGTCTATTTGTAGTTTCTAAATACAGTCACTTACAGCACCTAGTGTAATTATAATTAGCAGATCTGAGAAACTCTTATTAAGGGGCAAGTGTTCACACACCCTCCATATGCATCAGAAATTTGACAGAATTGGGCAATGTTACAGCTGGTTAACTTACATTTTTTCTGCAGCCACTTTTCTTATTGGATTTAGCTTGCTTGCTGTGCCAAGAGAAATCAGCAGTAACATTTACTCTGTTCCTTGTTGTTACTCAGTCTTACATTCCAGTTTCTTGATGATTTTTTTGAAAAATGAAGCAAACTTATGTTACAGAAGAAAGCATACAAATGCATGGAAAATAACTTAAAGTGGCAGATTAAAAAAAAAATTAGCCAATCCAAAAACTTAAAGACCATTTGATCCTAACAGCTCTAACCTTCTGCATATCACCTTAGTGTGACACTGTTCCCATTGCCTGTCAAAGCAGAGTAGTGCTCTTAGATCCTGCAGTTAATGAAGTTTGTGGCGGTAAAGAAAATAGGTTGCTGTATAGTTTCTCTTGTTAACATCTATCTCATCAGCAAGAAATGCCTTATCCATTAAAAACCTCTTTAAGTCTCTTTTGTTCGAGTCAAGGAACTATAGTATCTCTGACAGCAAGGTAATTCAGCCTTAAACAAGTGACGTCTCCCCGACCTTAAGCAGCCTGACCCTGCAAAATCCTGGTGAAGAAAAGGAGGTTTGGAGTGGAGGTTGGGTGGGTAGAGACAATGAGAGGAAGGATAGCTGCGGAGTTGTCACCAGTAATCTCTAAGGATGTTAGCCGTCACTTCTGAATAAAGACACCTACAATTAAGCATCTAAGTAAAAAGTGTGATTGTGTGAATTAGGAAACTCATAAAATGGCTTGGATGTATCTCTGTGGGATAGAGAAGACAAAAGAGGTGTCCACGTAGTCCAAAAGACTGGAGAAAGTTGGAGGCATAAAGGAAAAAAAACTGAGGACAACAGAGGGGACTTGCACTTCAAGAGTTCTATTTTTCTCCACCAAATAAATTGAGGACATCTCGCTCAGATGCAGATACGCAGACAGCAAACGTACAGAGAAGCATGATAGTTTAATTATCTGTGAAGATACTTTTGCTCTGTTTAGCAGAAGTGTTCACGGCACTGAAACTGATGTACGTGAAAAAGAAAAGACATCATCTGGAGACTTTTCTTACATACTAAGACACAAATGATAGGATTTATTCCTGTGATTAGTAACAGCACCAAGTGTATTTAGCTCTTAAATCACACTCACAATTAGACTTGAGCAGCAAGCAAACCTCCTACTAATAGTTTAAAAGTCCTTGTAGAGTCTTGTGTCTGTATGACTTGCACTGAAGATGAAGAGTCTTGCAGATCCTTCCTATATGCTACGTACTGTTCAAGATGTGATAGAGAGATGAAGATACAAATATCACAGTATAACACTGATGAGATAAACTCCTGGAAACAACAACTTGATTTAAAAGGCCTTAATTTTAGATCTTACCAGCAAGGAAGACCAAGAAAAGCAAAAGTCATCAACCACACCCAGATCAGTCACAGTCTTTCAGGAAGATCTTCAGTTTGGTCAGCTGGGAAAACAGGAGAATGGGAACAGTCAAAAATAATATTAATTTTTTTCACAAGGTATCTTTGGGTCCTTTGGCTACTGTGGTCTAAGCAAAGGCATTTTGCTCAGGGATGAAAGCAGGAATCATGAAAAGCATTTTTCTTCCCTGTCTGGAAAAAAGGGAATCCTCTTGCACACTGAAGAGTGTCTCCACGCAGCTCTGCAACTATTCCTGCCTCTCTCCCATGACCTGTGTAAGCATGATCTTCTGTAGACAGCCTTCCACCCCGATTCTTGCACCGCAGCTGTTACTTCACCTTCATCTTCCCATTCAGAGCATTAGCTACCTTCAGGAAAGTCTCAGACAAAATCTGAAATTCTTTGTGCCATGCTTCAAAAGATCCAATCATTTGTTACCAGTCACATGGCTAATCCCCGTAGGTTATCTTTGTTCGTGCCTTCTATGTATTGAAAATAACATGTTGGATTTTTTCAGCTGAATTCAACGCACACGTGGGGACTAATTTCAAGCTTTACTGGGAGGCTTAAAATAAAGACTGTACACTGAAAATTATTTTTTCCCTTTTTGAAACATTTCTTAAATATTTCTTTAAATAAGGATAGTGAGAAACATCCTTCTGTAAGATGAAAGTAGCTTGCCTGTTAACCACTAAAATGTATTATTTAAATTACCTTGCAATTTGCTTGTTGGAAGCTGACATGCAACTTGTCATAATTTTTAAATGATCCAGAAAAAAAATAATTCTCATAGAAATGCTATAGGAAAGCCTTTTCTATATCACTAGCACTACTGATCCCAATGGAATAAAAAGCTGGGAGAAATATCAATAAAACAACACAGATTTAATATATTTTTCAAAACTGTTCCAAACCAAAAATGGGCCTTAGAAGAGAAATTTCACTTCAGGCAAATATGTCTCTGTGGTGGATTGACCCCAGACAACGACCAAGCACCCACACCGCTGCTCACTCTCTGCCCTCTCCTGCAGGACGGGCAGAAACTAGAAGGTGAGAAGAATTGTGGGTTGAGACAAGAACAATTTAATAGGCAAAGCAAAAGGCACAAAGCAAACAAGGAATTTATCCAATATATCCCATCCAGCAGGCAGATGTCCAGTCACTTTCTGGGAAGCAGGACATCAGTACGAACAGCGGTCGCTTCAGGAGACAAACACCGTAATCACACAATCACAAATGCATCACACACACACCCTTCCCATAGCTTTTACAGCCAATCACGACACTATGTGATCGGCATAATTATGTGACCACAGCATAATAGTTGTTCTACCAAATAACTGGAAGTTCACCACGGGAGCCATAGACTCTGCAATAGGATACAGTGGTTGACATTTGCAAAACAAATAAGCCTTTTAAATCGTAAATTATGCCTCTCAAACACACTAGCTCTAAGGCTGTCCAAAACCAGTTCGTGACTAATCCAGTCACAAGGAACTTCATTTGAACTAGTCAAACAGTGAAAAAGATTCCTCGAAAGTAATTTAGGTATGATAAAAAAATCCCAAATCCCTATTTATATTATTTACCATGCACTTTGGAATACTTCCATTGCTAGACAAATACCATAATTATTCGCTAATTGCTTGTAAGAAGAAAAGCAAAATGCCCGAGAGAAATTATTCATAATAAACAATTCAGCTCTAAATATGACTCAGAGAAGATTTGAAAGTGCTGCAGTGTAAGTTCCTTGTACATCTGAAGTGTTATATGAACAACTAATGTGTGTTTGGTACTTACATCTAAGCTAATCACCCTGATCTTCTGTATTCAGAAGGGAAGCGTTTCTAGCATGCAGTATATTTCATTCTAAACAGATTATTTAGAAATAGGTCAGGTGCCTTTTTCTCCCCTATGACGCACAGACAGCCTCAGGTGGTTAACCTGACAGAGACATCTACCCTGCAAACCTCTAAGGCCAAAGGAGATGAACACCCTGCAAAGTGTTCGGATTTTTTTTTTTTTTTTTTTCACTTTTCCTGGGCATTCTGTACTCATCCAATAGAACAATTCTAACTGCGAGACAAATATATATCAGCCATAGCCAAATATGACCCACCAAAATTATTTTAATGGAAAAATCCTCTACTGAGGCTTGTGTGTCCTTTAAACTTCCTTGAAAGGCCATCTTGTTGGAATATTTCTTAGTTAAAACTGTAGTATCTAGTGAGCTGTCTCCCCAGCATCTTCCTATAGGCCAGAACAGAAGGTGACTTAATGGGTGGACTGGAAAAAAGCTGACTGAATCTGGAGCGGTCCCACTAAAAGAAAAGTTGTATAAGTTACATATGTGAGTAGAGTTTACCCCACAGAAACCATATAACCGTCTCAATGCTGTGCTTTTACAACTTGTATCTCCAAAGCCTTGCAAAACACTTCTCCTTTCAGGGGTGAAGAAAAGCATAATAGGTGCATTTTTGCATTTATTCTGTGTAAGAAAAATAAGCAACTTTTTATTTCCTGTGCCTTCTTTTCCTCTGCTTAAATTCACCTTCAGTGTGACAAAATTCCATTGTAAAATGGAACAACATTACACAGCCAAAAAGTAAGCATAGTGTAAAATAAGTATTCTGCTTATACAAATCACTTAAGACAGAGCATTTACCTGATGAAGACTTATTATGCAAACATACATTTATGTATTTAAATAGGACAAGATATATTTAAACAATCCACTTGCTTTAAATATATTTAGTTCACTTTCATCTAAAACATCTAAAGTCTTCTCAGTTTCCTTGAGACTGGTATGTACTATTTATTTTTCATAATGTTTTGTACTACTTCTTTCCTTGTTCCCTGAAACTTTAAATCTTCCAGCACCCAAGGGAATCCATAAAAAACAGCAGTTCAAGTTGACTCTTTCCATCCTGAATTATCCATTCCTGTCTCCTCCAGATTCCAATTTACATTTCAAGAGTCTTGGTGCCTGGCATGGGATTAAGTACTTTTCTTAATTTAAATGTTGTGTATTCTGTTCCAAACACTGCTATATCTAGGACAGATTCATGCATCAAAAATTCACAACAAGAATATAAAATTGCCTTGGGATGACTATTTCTAGGGCACATTCAAGCGTTAAATTTGTTCATTATAATAAGAAAATGAAATTGCCTTGGAACCTAGCATTTCACTATTTTTAAAACTGTCCTGTTGAGGTGATGTGTAGTAATCCCCTTTTGTCTAATATAAAGTGAACTGCATTAATTAAATAATTTTCAGTTTCCTAATTAGCTAAATTTAACTCTTGGCAACATCAAAACAGTGTTGGATTTCTTCTTAAAGGAAGACTTTAGAAGTATCAATCTACACATCTGTGGATTCCCTTCTCTGTCACATACATTTTTTGTATCTCTGCTTAATAAATGTAATATGATCCAAAGCCCTTTAAAGTCAATGGAAATCTTTCCACTGACTTTAGCAAGCTTCAGGTCAGCTCAAACTTACTGAGTTTTCCTTGGAAGATTCCTGAGAATGCTAGGAAAAAGTACAGCAAAATGATTATAGAGAGTTCCTGGCAACTTTTTTTTTTTTAATATATACTACAAGTAAAAAAAGTTTCTCTTCACAGCCTCTGCAAATTACAGTATTCACAAAAGAGTTTCAATACACAAAAGTTTTAGAACTACAGAAAACGTAAGCAAGAACCGTCATGAAACAGCACGCCATATCAAAAGCATTAGAAAAATAAAATCTACATGCAGATTGCTTGTTGCAGATTAAAGGCAGTCTGAGAAGCTATAAAAAAAGAGTCCAAAGAAGGAAGAAACCAATGCAGTATTAATAAGCTTTTACTGATTTAAGCAGTTTAGGAAAATACTGACCAGAAGAGGTCAAAATACTGAAATTGCTTCAAAAATTTTATTACATATGAGTACAAGGGAAACAGATTCCATTAGATCTTACTGTTGCAACTAGAACCGAGAATAAAATAATGAGAATGATGCATGAGACCACTAAAGCTAGAGATTCAAATCCCTTATTTCCTCTCACTTGGTGGCGAACATTTGTGTCTGGTGATCCATGTGATTTTAAATCACGTGTAGATTAAAAATATTTCATGGTAACCACAGCACAGGATGCAAAGGCATATGTGGTATTGTAAATATGATTTTGAAAATAGTGAATGGAACTAGAACTTGTCATTACCCTGATAATAAAAGAAGTGTCCTGCTTTCAGTGTCCTTCTACTCCTGAATCAAATTTACTAAGAGATCTTAACGGTACCTAACTGCACTTTTGCACAGTTGTTTTCTTGTTTTTTTTGTAATCACATGCAAAATTAGAGACCTTTTATGAAATAAAATAAATGATCTATGAACAGCAAAAACCCAGCTCCACACATAAGGGCACCCAGGGCCCTGAGAGCTTGCTCGGATTAGTCTCCCACTGAAATCCACGTTTACGCAGGCTTACTGCTACGTCACTAGTTTCAACCTAGCATGCGTATACCATGTAATTGAGCTTACAAATAGGGATGCAATAGTTTAAAAGCTATTCTTGTGGTGCAAGAAGAAAAGCAACCAGGCAATGGCAAGATTTTAGCTAGTCTCAGTATAACTGGGCTAAATATACACAGACTATTAAAAATCCTTCATAAACATTTATAGTTTAAAATTTAGATATTTTTAAAAACATGTCCACTGGAAAAATGCTTTTCTAAAAGGTGTAGGAGGCTCAAGTAAAAGTTTGAAGAATAATGCAGGAATCCATTACTTTAAATGACTGTGGAAGTGAATTTGTATAGTGGCTCTAGACCTGGAAATTCATAAATCTTCAAAAGATGAAGCCTCTTAGGGTGTTCTGTGCGTTTTCAGTACTTACAGTACACCGCTTTTGACTATTTGAACTTCAAACTCACTTTCTTACTTTGTCAGTCACAGTCTGTCCAGGCTGCTCAGTGGTGTTTTTAAACCTGCTCTGACAAAAAGGCCAGACAGATTTGGTCTTTAAAAATACTGTCTAGCTCGTGCTCCTCCTAATAGCAGCGCGGGGAAGCACAGCTCTTCAGGCTCTCAGAGCGGGAGGTGTGGAGTGCTCTGCCTCCATCTCCCCCCATCTCTGCCTTGCCAATCGCTGCTTTTGAGATCAGTGCACAGCTCACACCAGCCTCTCTCGAATTGCCTTGTCCAGAAATGGATCCGCACAGTACACCCATCAGTAGGCAGCTGGTGGTGGATGCCAGGTGACCCTCCACTTCCAGTAAACTCAAGTTTACTCAAGAATGTTTCTTTGTCAAAAGGAATCACCTCGAGCTTTTCAGCCATCCCTGTCACCTTCTCAGCTCTTCCTGTTTTCCCTGTGTAGTGAGGTATAGCTAAAACACATCTACATGCTCTTGTAGCTTAATCTTTCAGTTTCAGATATTGGAATGATCTGGATTGCCCAGTATGAAATAAAACAGCTCTGGGGGGCTGTAATTTGCCTCTTGGCCTGCCCAAATGCCCTGTAATTCCCGAGGTCCACTGAAGCATTGCACCAAATGTAAGCCATTAACCACTTGAGAGAACTTACGATGGCCAGGATATGGTTGCTGAACTTGCTTCTGATGACAGAATTTTCACCTTCTTGAAATACAAACTATTTTATAGAGCAGTACAGCACAGAACCCTCTCAGCTACTCAGGGGAAGATTGATATCCAGGCCAGCAACAATTCCCAGCAGTCTGCCATTAGCTGGTAAGAAAAGCCCAAAACCTTGTAAACAGATGATAACTGACATGGTGCTACTGGTTTCTAAAATGCAACTCAGTTCAAGACCTTTAATACATAGCTAGTACAAGCTTCTCATCTCAGTTTATCAACAGATTATGTAAAAATACAAGCTAATCAAATGTAACTCACTGCCCTTCCCCCCAAAATCCTTAATATTGTGCGAAATATTAACTTATCACCTTTATACAAAAAATGAGTCAGAAAACTGTTGACAGCAACATGGCACCACAGTGAGAAACACAACCCTGCATCTGGCGGGAAATAATATTTCTGCAGATATTTCTTAATTCTCGTGGTACACAGGCACAGGGAACATCTTTGCTGCTTGTCAACCTCTTGCACTACCAGAAATATTCCTCTAGAGTTAGGATTAGCTTTGGAAGCAGAATAGGAGTTCAGCTCCAGTTATCTCTAAACGATAGATAAACCGAAGAACCAAACCAGTTGTGACCCACTGTGTGCCCTCTTTGAAGGTGAAATAGGATTCTTGGTGAAAGGAAGAAGGAATAATTATTTTCTTTCCATCAGCAAGTCTCTGTTCCTTGCTGCCAGGAACATTGCTAAAACTGAAACTATAAGGTAAATATCAACCCCGTTGCAGAGAATTTTAAGCAGCACCCTAGCAGAATAAATTACTGTCAAAAATATCGGAATTGCCGTTTCCATGTGTGGGTGTTCTCAGAAGTCAAAAAAGGAAACTGAGCTTTGATTAGAAGAGCTGATCAGGTACCCGCTGAAAATGGTCCCTACTCTGAAAACAGTGTTGGCCTCGAGAGAAGTCTACAAGGAAGCAAACAGCACTGCTGGGCTATCCACTCATGGCTGCGGAAAAGGTGCAAAGAGCAAAGGTAAAAAACGGACCCCAGCTGTCACCTGGGACTGAGAGACGACTCACTTGAACTGGAAACTTGAAAATCCCTGCTTAACTAACTCCTGGTTAACACTGGAGAAGCATCAAAGTCAGCTTTTGACCTGAACATTCTCAAGAGTTGTTTTTCTGGTAATTCCTAGTGCTTCTTTCTTGATAGTGCTAAACTGTGCTTGTATCTCATTCTTACTGGGATTGAGAAATAACATCTCCTCCTGCATAAAACTCCCAAGGAGATCAATCCAATAACTGTTCTGAGACTAAATTTAACACTTACACCAAACCTGGGGGATTCATAAAACAGCCCAAGCCACCTCTTTCCTTTCAAGTACAGCCAGAGGACAGGCAATCTTGTTGCTTGTTCAGAAACCCAGCCTTTAGAGTACTCACCTGGTGGCAATCACACAATGAAAAGTAATCCCTGAAACACAGTTATCTTACACAAATTGTGTGGCTCATGTGTACTTTATCTTCCTAGCCCAGTGAATATTTCCTGGAGGCCAGCACAACACAGACTGCAGAATAGACTCAGAATTAGTACGTCCCTCCCTTCGCTTCCTTGAGTTTAGCCATGGAGCTGTGTCCCAGCCGGCAAGGAATGGAAGGCTGCTTTTTTCAAAAGGAAACGTACAAAAATCAGGTAGCTCTCTTCCGTTAGGTTTAAGACACGCTTCATTCACTTTCAAAATGAGGATGATATGTCTCTGTTTCCAGGAGAGCAGCCACGACTCCGAGGAGGATGCAGGCATCCTTCTGAAGCCGTGCACGAGAAAGCAGGTACATCTAACAGGCACAGGAGAGCTCAGCCCTGCTGACAAGCCAGCAGTAAGTTTTAACCATGTGCTTTTGAAGCACACCAGTTGGTTTTGTCCCGTTTTGAGATATGCAAGAACTGTTATAAAAAGCTCTGGCTGCCTTGGTACCTAACACTGGGTTTATATTTTATTTAAAAAACACTGGGTTTATGTATTACTGTGTGGGTTTTTTCGAACAAGCTGATCTAGAGAAAGATGTCCCTACCCGCAGCAGGGAGGTTGGACTAGATGATCTTTAAATGTTCCTTTTCAACCCGAACTGTTCTATGAGTCCACGCTATTTCTTGGTCAAGTGCCCTTAAAAAGGAGCCACTGCAGTTGCATGAAGTTCTTCTGGTTCTTCTCCCTGTCATAAAAGATGCACTAATCAGAAACTGGAGGTTTCTTACAGAATGCAGTTTTCACCAACAAAAAGAGGACAATAAAAGTTCGTATTATCAAGTATCTGTACTCCTGTGGTGATTACTGTCTGATATAAAGTCAAAGCCTATAGATCCATGCCTATGAATTTCCTTAATTCACATCAGCAGAAGTGCCTCTGAAGTGCGAGCACACAACATTGTGGAAGCATGGCAGCAACTGGGAGCTCTGCACCTTTGTGAGTTTCCACTCCCAGTCTAGTCCTTTCAGAAACAGTAGTAGAATGTTGCCATCAAAGGTATTAACGACAAAAAAGGTTAATGAAAACTCACATTAACTTTTTCAGATCTTTACAGACTTTCAGATCTGCAACTGAATGCACTTGAGAAATACCCATTACAAATTCCTATGGTTTTGTTTACACTGTTTTTGCATTGGGGAAAAAAAATATTTCATATGCACTGTGTCAAAATTGTATATATAAATTCATAAACTAGCTATAATAGAGTATCAAGGTTAAATTCATTTCAATAAAAGCAATAAAACTGATGTTGTTGAGTGATTTTCATTTTAACTGTGATTGTCAGCAGCGTAAGAACTTGCATAGATTTCCTGATTTGCTCTTTATTAAAGCCCAGTTGATATTAATTTCATAAAAGCAGAAATACTGACTACAGCTTTCAGCAAACTAACCTCATTTAGGAATAGAGCAATATGAAAAGCATGCCACGACTGCATGTCAGCCTTTTGGTGCAGCTTCCTTCCTTTTACCTTTACTACCTCAGAACGAGACAAATATGAATACAAGTGTTAACAAACTAGAATCCAGAAAGTCAGAAGTCCTGACCCAACATAAGAATTTCTGTTATTTATCTGCTGGCATTCGCTTTTCTATTTGCCATACTCTCCTATGCAGGTACACAAATCATTCTGGAAAATCTGCATTTGTATCTATTGTCTTCCCTATAGCCACTGGTACTGGGTTTTTTATTTTTTTAAATAGGACCAATTATTTTTTAACTTTGCTGTCTGGTTTCAGTGTTCCTAGAAGGAAAAGCTACACTAATAAGGATATAGGAGACCCACAACCTATCTCCTCACATAATGCATAACACTCAGTGACAGGTCACGTAGCCACTCCATACCTTATGCCCCTGGCACAGAAATACTACATGTTTTTACAGAACTGTTATTAAAACTACAACAAAACCTTTCAGGTTCTTCCATAACTGGCAGCAGTGACCACACGGGGACAAAAGATGGAGCATCCTCAGGTCACACTTATGTTCCTTTCCACAGCGATTTGGCTTGGAAACTTTTTACATTAAAGGGTGCAGACACTGCTCTCTCACCCTTCCCTCTGCTATGTGAGGCTCGTCACACAGTCATGGCACAAGGCAGCAAGGTGCTCGGTGCACTCATAGCAAGAATGCAATAGCTTTATCTTCTCCTGCACCTTGTCCGAGCTGTTAAAGAAGAGATGCACACAGGTCATGCTTGCAAGGGATTACTTAGCAATCCAACCAATTTCCAAGCTTTTTGCGTTCATTTATGTTTATTCCTGAAATAACAAATTATACGTATGATATCTGTGTTCTGTAGAATTTACTTAGAAACACAGAGCAGAAAAACAGACATGAGAAAAAATGCTTAATTATTTAACAGTATTCAAATAAGTCACTCAGGCTCATTAGAAGTCAGACTGTGGTATAGCTGGTGCTTTGAAAGGTTTTAGCTCTCTTTGATTTTTTATTCTATATAAATTGCAATAGGCATATTTTAGCTCATACTTTCTATTACTTTGCAGCAGTTAATATGGCTAAAGCTCAGCAGCTAGCTTAGAGAAAAAAAAAAGAAAAAAAAAAAGGAAATGGTATCTCTGTGAAGTTAAATTGCTAGAAAACAAAGGGCACAGTCCCATAGTTGGTCATTACCCTTAGCTGTCACTGCCTTCCTAGGAAGCTGGAAACGGTCAGTATGGAGAACAGCTATCACTTTGCAGTACAGGGCCCATGATGTGCACATCTGCTTAATTTTCAGTGAAATTACGTGATAAATATTTTTATCCTCAGCTGGAAAACTGCAGACATTCTCTCCATAGAGAACACTATCAATATTCACAAATATAAATGCTTGAATTTTTATTTGACTGAACCTGTCATCCACACAGACATACAGGAACAAACCATCACTAGGGATCAAACCCATAAATGTCAGGACTAAAAGATCAGACTTCTATCATAGCAAGTGAAAGATCGATCTTCAAGGTGGAATAATGAAACTGTTCAGTTGCTGGAAACAGGTGCTGCAGGTGCCAGCTAACAATTTGTGGTTTGTTTTTCCGATGAACACATGTCTAAAGAAAATTAGACACTGGCCATAAAAGTGTTTTTACACAGGCTACAAAAGAGTCACCTGAAAGAAACTTTTAAGCTCTTACAACCTGAACCAGACACAAACTCAGAATCAAAAAGTAAATGTCGTTTGCTAGTCGATAATACAAAGGTATACACGACTGGTCTTTAACAAAAGTAGAATGAATGTTGGCAAATGCAAAAGTAGGAGCCAACTCACTACAAGTACCCTGCTATTTTCTGCTCTTTTTACATGATATGTAATTATTTAGTTGTAATTCTTAGCCATCTACAGATGTGCAACCATCAAATTAACCATGCATCCTTCTCAAAATGAAAGTTATAATTTGATATCTCTTTCAACTTTTTTTATTTGTTCTATGTTATTACCCACTTTTCCACAAGCATTATTCTGTCCAATCCTGTAATAGCAGCATGGTATACATATGGAAATCATAACTTAATGGTACCTATTTTATTTACACAGACAAATGCAAGCATGACTACCATCCGTATGTATTTATATAAAGCTAATATGAATTAATACACTTTGAAAATAGAGATTGTTTAAAAATTTATAAGCTTTGTGATACTAAGTCACTTCTCCACAATTATCTCACTTGTAATTCAAATAGAAGGTGTTGTAAATTATTACAGATCAAAACTGTGGGATTTTTTTTTTTTTTTAACTAGGAATCAAAGTTAACCACCTACAGATGATGTAGAATAAATTGTCAGTAAAATGTATGAATATCTAAGTTTTATCCAGGAAGCTGCCCTGAGGCCAGGTTTGAACGAGTAACCGTGGCTTCTTTAAAAAATACTGTCACTTGACAGAAAACAGAAAGTGGGGATGGAAGAGCCAGGGAAAATCAGCTTACAAGGTGATGTATAATGAAAGTTCTGTGAACTTTTTGTATTTTGACTATTCCCAATTCTGTTGGAATGTCATAAAATACAAGCCAAAGAGTTTATCCTTTTGAAATCATTACTGAGTTCGTTGTCTCAGTAGGCAGAGGATAGATCTCCTCCATGGAAACTCTGAAACGCTCCATTCTGTGCAGAAGACGTGCTAGAACCACAATTTCTGATGTAGATGTTATGCCAGGACTGTGTGTGAAATGGCTTTTTCCTTTCATGACCAATAGTTGAGATTAAATTTTCTGAACTGATAAAATAAGTGCATTTTCAGCTTGAATTAATCAGAATGTTCAATTGACATCAAAATAATATTGTTCAACTTTTAGGATTTTTGTGAGGGTTGCAGTTTCATTTACCACTAAATTCTTAAGTATTATACACTTAAATTCTGTTTCAGGTAGCACACTCAAAACTTGCATTGTGAAAAAGCAAGCATATGATAGTAGAAAAATAACTGCATTCAAAAATGTTTCCTGAGAAGTTAACTGAAACAAGCACTTTCTCATCAAATGTTTCTATTTTGCTAAATTACTATTTTCAACAAGAAAAATGTCTCACAACATTTTAGATGCCTTGTTTCTAATGAAACCTATCTTTTCACTTTGTGTTAATGTATCTCTAAAACAAACAAACGAACAACTCCTTTCCCAAATCGCAATATTTCCCATATTTTAAGACATGTATCTGAAATTACTATATATACCAAGGGCTCCCTGTATTGCAGTTTCTGGCTGTGAAGGGTCTGGGACATTGTAGCCTTATAAAACACACTATGTGAGTGACTAGAAAAGTAGACTGGTCCTGTACTTTTAGATGTTTAACACATCTGTAAGGTAACGACAGGACAGCTCCGTAACAGTTTAGAGGCGGATCTCAGATGTTGGAAGATAGTTTCCTAAATCCGCCTCACAGGTCTGTCTCTTGTGATCTCCTCATTATTGTCTTTGTCCCCACCAGTCCACTGTCTTCCTTAATTTGTTTTGCAGAAAATTAAGTATGTCTGGGTAAGGCAGAATGCCCCACAGGGCATCTAAAAAGTGCTGCCACTTCACCCATGACTAATAAGCAATAAAACACTCCAAATCCCTCTTCTCTTACCATCACACTGACAGAAATTTCTCCTCCACATTTCTCTTCGCTGCTGTTCATTGTTTTCCACACTCAGAATACCTGTATTTGACAATGTGAAAAAATCTTCCCGCTGATATGTCAGATGTGCTTCAGTCAAACTTCTTGGCCATGCTACAAAAGAGGCAAAGGTGACTTTTCAAGCTGTTAAAAATATCAACATCTCCCAACATCATCTTCATTTACCTTCCACACATGTACTCACCATCCCCTCAAAACATTGGACCAAAAAGTCCTGATATATAAGCCAGAACAACCAGCCACACTTCACAATAACTAATCGAAATGTATGGATGTTGTGTAAATATCTGCCAGGTCATTGTTTACTGTAACCTCTGACAATTTCATCTAAAGGGTCAACTCAACAGTTACTTAAGAATTATCTGTCAAAGAGGAAGAAATACAAGGGGCAGGCTTCAAAACTCCCAGGAATTATTTCTAGACTTTCACACAAAGCAATTGTGCCTGAAACACCAGGAGTGGTTTGTTCAGAAAATTCTGCACAGGTAACTGGAATGAAACCACATTGTTTTTCCTGGAAGAAAATGGAAGGAGGGAAAATAAGGTTTAGGAGAGAGGAGAAATGAGTTAAGGACGCTTCAGACCTCCAATAGCACACACACACTGGAGTCCTGCGATATAACTGTGATTGTGGAGTGACATTTAACTTCTTTTACCTGAAACTACAAGAAATGTTTCTAATGCCCAGTGCAGTGTTTTGTAAGTGTGTGTTTAGTAGAATGACCAAGTTAAGTCGTGCAGTGCTGGGACAGCTAATGGCACTTCTGCCCGTGTTTGGCTGACCTGAGTGCTCCAGATTCCACTCCAGAGTAGCTATTTTTCAGTGTGATTTGTACAGTACAGTTTTTTTCTCTGAAATAATGAGGATGCCTTTGTCAGAGGGGTGGGCTAGGATTGTAATCCTCTGCATGATTAGACGAGTAAAAATCACACAGAAACTGACTCTTCGTCACCTCTCTTGCACTCTCTCTTAAGAAATCAAACATGATTAAAGACTCAGTTTTATTCTCTTTGGACTTAAGGTAAATTATTATAATCGAAGATCAATGTGCTTTACAAAATATAAAGAATAATGATTTTACACAGCTCATACACAATCTTGTGTGGCTTATTTCTTCCTTAAAAGCATATTTAATGAACCAGATTTCTAGAAGTTTGTTGATGTAAGCTTTGATCTATAAATATATTGTATCATCCCTTAGCTCTATGAAACAACAGACAATAAAATTTACAATTAAAAATAATAAATATGTGTAAGAGCTCTTCATGACTATTTCTTGTACCAATCTGCTGAATCACGATTCCTTTTTCATGTGATAGCACTATATTTCATCATTAGCACTCACTTAAAAGCAAAATGAAGACTCTTTCATGACAGAGAAACAAAAAACTGATTCCCTGATGTTCAAGATAAGTCATTCTTACACATTTAGGAAGCTGATTCAAGACCAAAAATCTGTGGGAATTTTTAATAACTGCATTCCTGATCTCCTTCAACATTTCTGAATGTCCTAATTCCATCTGCTGTAAACAGTTAGACTGCCTTTTGTCAAATTATGCCAAATAAAACAATGTGCAAGCCTTCATAGGATGAGGTTCTAAACCACCTGAACAGTATGTTTATTTTCTGTAGTTCTGCTAGGCTTTCTATCCCTCCAGTTACAGGCAAACTTGAAGGTTTAAAGGTTGTGGCAGTAAGAGGCAGAACAGAGGGGAGGGGGGGGAAAAAAAAAAAAGGCAAGAAAAAAGCAAAACTTCAAAATTTTATTCAACAGCTCATGTCTCCACTCAAACGCAGGTACTGTCAAATTACAGACGTATTACAAGAAAGGAGTCAGCAGGCTTTCAGCAAAAAGGTACTAAGTCTGCTGGCTGGAGAAGGATAAAAAGCAACAGAACATTTTGCTTACAACTGAGTTTACACAGAGAGCAAGTCATTTCAGTGACTTTCTGTCCAGCAGGAAAGGAGCATGCCTTATATATTTAAGCAGCAGTTTCTAGAGAATCATTAAATATTCAGCTGCCAGTCTTCACCTGGCTGTAAATGCGGGAATGTGATTTTCCATTCCCAAACACCTCTGCCGAGCTTCTGGCGTGGAAAGCAGACCACATCCACTTAACACTTTCTCTGCCGGTCTTCTGATATGACGACTGAGAAGATGATGAGGAAAAACCAACACTTTGTTTTTATTATCTAACAGAGAATGGGGAGAAGTATATTGTTTTCCATAAAGTGAGAACGTAAATACTCCCTTCACCACTGTAAAGAAGGAAAAGTTACATGAATAGTAAAATATTTCCCTTACATATAACAAATAACAGATAGGAGATTTTTGTCCTTGCTGCTCTATACAAAAACATACACGACTGTGATTAAGCACACACACCAGATATCATGCAGTAGGATGAAAGTCCCCAATTCCAAAGCACAAGATAAATAAAAAGTTCAGATGGAAATCATATGAAATGATCCCTTGAACTCTAATAGTGCTTCATGGCTTTATATGGAAGTATTCTGTTAAAATTTGTTGCCATATACACACTTAGGAAATTTCCACAGAAAAAACGTAGCAAGTAGAAATTCTAGAACCAGCATTTTTTGTAAAAATACCAGCTATCAAGGCAGAGTTGTCAGCACTGTGCATCGTTTCCAGTAAGCTTTCTACCTGTATGTTTCCAAGCAAGGTTAAAACTCGGAACTGCTGTCTAGCTAAATCAGTATCTGGAAATGAAGATGCAAGTATATTATATCTTGGTGTTTCATACTCTGTTACGAGAGTATGCTGCTTCACTTCTGCAACTGTTGTGGCTAAAGGCATAGGCATTCAAACTCTGGGCTAGATAACTCTGCAAGCAGCAAAGAATTCATCACGGACTGCCATATCCACCTCAGAAGGTGAGTGAGTTATCACACATCGGCTAGTCTGCACTGAGCTCTCTGATCCTACAGCCACACTTGCAGCAACACCTGAGAAAACTATTTTGAAAGGCAGTTGAATTATGTCTACCCAGGCTTCAGTCATAATTGCAGTATAACCATTTTAAGACAGAAAAAAAAAAAAAAAAAAAAAAAAAAAAGAAAGAAATATAAGAAGAAAACTGTTAAACTGTTGCTGTGAACTTAGCAACCAGAGTTTGGACACAATTCACCTTCTGTGCATCTAACTGGAGTATCCCTGGAAATGCACTGCACTGTGACATAAAGGGGAGTAACAATTTGCAAAGTATAAACACTGGAGTTGTAAGATTCAAATTAAAATGCTTATTCTAACAAAATTCCATTCTAACAAAAAAATGCATCCAAACTTAACAAAAACATTAAAGGCACAACCAAAGAAAATAACAGGTAGAACCATCAAAAGTTACGATTGTCATCTTCCAGGTCAGCATCAGGAAATATATCGGTCTCAGATACCAGGAAGTCTAAGTGTTTTCTAAATAAACAATGAATTACAAAAGCTTGACACTGCCTTTGGCCCATTGTCAAGATCTTCAAGCTGCAGCAGGTTCATTCTGTGTTCATCTAATGGTAACATTTATTGTGAAGATGCAAAATAGTTAAAGGAAGCATTCATTCTTCTTCACCTCTGAATGTCCAGTTCTTTCAGTGATTTTCAAAATTCTGCTCCAGAATTTTTTCTTTGTAAAAGCCAAGTGACTCTGCAAACATTTATCCAACGGAAAATATCCAAAATATATCCATGTAACTAGTATGTATTAAATTTCTGAAAACACTGCATTCATTCTTCACCTCTTCAAACAGTATGTGCTTGTGAGGTGAGGGTACAGGATTAGCCCAGCATGCATGAATAGTTTTTCATAATTAATACAATATTTTAATTCTTAATCCTGTATGTTTAGGCTGCTCAAAACATTTTTAAGGCATTTATAAAGAACAGCGTTGCAAGACTTTGAGAGATATATAAGAGCTACATTTCTAAGAGATTTATAGTACAGACAATAACACAAGTTTTACAGAGAAGTTTTCTGACAAATTCTTTTTATTGTGCAAAGACTTGATATGTGTTTAGTGAGTAGCTCTTTTAGAAGTATAAACTGAGAACTTCTTGCTCTAGTTAGATGAAAGTTCCACAACACACACACATCTAACAAACCAACTCTTCAAAGCCTGACCCACTATCATGATCTTATCTACACTGTAGAAACAGAAAATTGGATGTAGATTTTATTTGAACAGTAAAAAAAAAAAAAAGTTGTTCTAAAGAGTTTGCATTAGAAATTTTGCTGCTATAATTAATTATTTTTTGTTAGATTAGTGAATAGGAGTATTAGATAGTCAAAATTTAAAGTTTTGTTAAGCACTAAAACAAAACAAAGGACAAACATCAACTCTGAAAACTGTATTATTGTAGCATTCCTAGTGATGTTCAAGAAACTACATGCAGGTGTATGTTCTACCTCTCGTAAAAACTAAACCTTTAGAGGACGCTATATGCTTTTATGTAATGCTTTTCAGCTTTAAGACTTATTTATTTCTAATTATTACAGGGATTTCTTGAATTGTTAGTGTCTCAAGTGAGGTATCGGCTCACAGCTTGTCTGAGGCATTTACCTCAAAGTAAAACACCTTGCTGCAAATGTTTGGTTCACTTGTTAGTAAGCACAACCTAGTAACTATTCAGCTTTTACTTCAAAACGAGTCATTTCTTCCATTTAGCTGGGGAGGAGCAGTGTTCTATATGCTCTTGCGATTATAACCGTGTATTTCAATTTTTGCATTATCTTATGACTAAATTTTATTAAATTTGTTTTGGAGGGTTATTCTCTTCTCAGCTCATAGTCAAATATCTAATGAAGAATGTGTCTTATTATAAAAATCCAGTGATTTCTCTCCCACAATCCACAGTTCACACCTTTTTAAGAAACAGCTGCTAATTGACGCAGCCCACTGTGCAGCTGCAAGGGCTGCAGCTGGATTAATCAGTTGTTGTGTTAATGAGCAATTCAACTACAAGAATACTTTATCTAAAACAGCTTCTGCACCTATATCAAAAAAGAATAGGACTGAGAGTACAAATAAGCATACAGAGATATTGGTATGTTGTACTGACAATAGGAAATGTAACTCCATCAGGATCTACCAACCACACGGAGAGTTTTATCAATGCTCTGAAATCTTCCACCTCTCTTCTAGAGCAGATAATTAAAACCATCCGAAGAATCTACATGTCCTGTTGAAAACACTATGTCATTACCCTGCTACGTGTTCAACACACTGGCTATAGGTACTGCTATGACCAAGGGCTGTATATCTATTACACATTCCTTGAAGAAATGTACGTTTTGCAAGAAAGAGGGTCTTCAGCTGTCTTGAAACAGTTGACAGTCATATTATTTCCACATGAGACCTAGCACAATAGGTAATAAATTCTGCAAACTGGAATGAAACTTTCTCTACTTCCACAACTAGCTGAATATCACAGAATATATCGATCTGTGCACAATGTTGTGGGATAACCCAGAAAAATTTACCACGCAGAAAGGAATCTGATGGTTGAAAATAGCACACTAGGACAGGTAAGAATATAAATATTAATAGTACTAATGCTTTGCACCAGATTAATGCTTTGACTCAACATTCCATTAAATATTCGGTTCATAGGACGTCAAAAATTTCAAGATGGCTGTGTGCATACTTCTGCGAGGTTTCAGAGTAAGTAGTTGTGAACTAGACAGCTTAAGGCAGCTGAACAATAAATAACGTGTCCTCTACTCTGTGCCAAAACCGTGACAGCAAAGAGAACTTCTGCAAAGGTGGTAAAACAGATTTTTGAGACTTTCAGAATGGACTGAACAGTCCTCAAGATATTCCCAAGCAAAGAGGACTCACCAGGGATGACCTGTGGTCCTGCCACAGGCGAGATGTACTGAATACAAGCTTTACCTACAGTTTTGAGTGTCCTGCAGCGTATGACAGCTTCAGAGCTGTCCAAAGCTCGCTGGACTGTAGGGATGTGTTCATTTACTTACAGATATTATGAGTTTTTTGGGGTTTTTTTTTAACAGTAAGGTCTGTACACCTCTATCAATTCCAAACAAAATGCTGGATGCCAAGTCACCACAGGGTATGTGTCAGTGTTTGTTAAACACGCTCTGCACACTCTTATTAATTTTACATTGCTGTGGTTTCACTGTTAGGAAATTCACAGATGGCAGCACATGGCACTGTCCTGTGGGTAAACAAGGAAAACATGGCATGTTTTAGTAATGCAGGGTTCATTTTTCCTGCCTTCATAGACCTCTTTGCATTTTTTACTGTATGGACAATTTCAGCGCCACATCTTACCTGCCTAAGGCACTCCTCTATAGGCAGGATTTTTTACTCGACATAAAACTCTAAATTTTAAGAAGAATGAAAGATGGGCTTTCATGGCAGGAGATTAATTTTGACAAAAATAAGACTCCTTAATATTTAAAAAACCCAACAACAAAATCTTTCTTCCCTATGTGACAGTCCATGGAGTTTGGAGGAAGGCTCACACAGCATTTCAGGTCTGAAGCTTATGTACTTTCCGTTCAAAAGCCCTATTAGAGGGCTTGAGGAACAGGATTAGAACGGTACTGGATGAACCTCCTACTTGATTTGGGAAGATAAAAGGAGCATGACTCCCACAGGCAACTGTTTTTACAGTAATGTGGCAAGAAGTTGCAGCTGAGGAGCTCTGTGGCGAATCGATGTTCCCGGAGACTAAAAGCAATCAGGGCTGCTGAAGCACGAGGTTAATGTGATTGCAGGGGAACATCAAGAGGAGAGGATGAGGTAAACTTGCCGCTCTGATGGAGCACATTTATAGCAATATTAGTTTGTTATAGCCATCATCTGCCTCTTCATTTTTCTGCCCATTTCCACAGTATCCACTTAGGATTCCTTTATCAGCAAAAACCCCTGAGCGCAGAGACTCCATCCTTTGCAGTCCCATGGCCATAGAAGGTTGCCATAAAAAATACCCGTGACAGTTTGACTTTCACTTGATCCCTTGGTCTCAAGTCCAGTGGCTTGGCACAATTTATTTAGACAAAAACAGCATGTAGCTGCTGTACTTTCCATGTGCAACAGTTCACATGTGTTTTCTTGCCTGATGTCAGCCAGTAACAACAGAACGTGAGAAACACATTATATACAAAGGAGATGACCATATCAGTACAAGGACAAGCAAAGGAACAAGTAAAACAGGAAGAAACCTCAGACAATTGATTCTGGGCTGGCACAGCCTCTATAGCGTGGCTCCTAGAGCATCAGGATGTGCACTGAGACCCTGCACCAGGTGGAGGCACAGGATCTGACCAAAGGAAAGGCACAAGTCATAGATTATCTCTCCTCCTTTGACTGCTTAAAGTACACTTTTCTTCTATTGCAAGCCCCGTCTATTGGAGTTAGTCTATCTTGCAGCATAGTGGCTCAGATTTCTTGCCTTTCTCTTTTGCATTTTACCCCTCAAGAATAGTATTCACCTCTACCACTCCCCATCAACTTCTAATAAGAACTAAATATTTTCCTTTTTCTAACTTGCCCGTTTCTAGATATCAAGCAGCAACCAGGTTCTATCTCAATATCCTACAGTTTTCAGAAGGTTTCATCAGTTTTGTGGGTTTTCTTAAGTAACATTCTGCTTTACTTCTTTCAAGTTTTGAGCTAGTTATATACACTACATCTGTCACTCCCAGATGTGAACAAAACTAGGTTAGACACATGATATTGAAGGACCACACTTTTCACTTCATTGTAAAAAAACCACAGCAAGACACCAGGGAGTATCAATAACCTTTTCCAAACATGATGTGGGTGAGCAGAGAAGCTTAACTAAACAACGGCATTTCTATATGCAGTCCTACCTTTAAAAAGAAAGAAAAAAAATTTTAAAAAAAGTCTCTAGACTAAGTGGTCAAACAGCTAAGAGAAGCCAGTGTCATAGATGCAGCTTTTGGAACAGCTGAAAAGATTCCACATATTGTATTAACAGGAATAAAAGTCAGGTTGAATACATTTTATACACTTCCAAAATAATGCCCAGTCCTGAATACATGCTTTTGCCACAAATACAGCATTGATGAATTCTGCCAATCCACACCTCTTGTTAAAGAAATATGTCAAATAAAGACAGCAGAAACCATGTTCAGATGTTCCTCTCTCTTCAGAGTAGGAAGATCCTCTGGTATTCCTACTGGCGGATAGTCTGGACTATAACTCATGGTACACTCACGAATTCCATACGCTTTGCCCTAAAGAGCTGCCCTGTACCTCTCTCTGCACTGAATCCAGGTATAATATCCCAAAGCTGCGAAAAATGATGAAGACAACTTTCTGTTTTCACCTTGCTGGTACAGAGGACAAAATGTCACAGTTCCCTGTTCTGCACAAAGGAAGACGACTTCTGATTTCTGAATTCCATTGCAGGTCCTTGAGGATCTGTTCAAAGTTCACAATACCTTAAGGATACTTCGTAACTAATTTTAGAGATAATACAAGCTAATTGTGCTGGTACCTGGTTAACACAAAAGAGGTGCGTTCTGTATTTTGCTTATTGCTACAACGTACTTTCAATAGATTTCTACTGCTAAAAAATAAATAAATAAATAAATAAATCAAATATCCAACCTGAGTTTTGCATCAATTACTCAGTAACCAGTACTGTACCATGCACTACTTATATAGCACAAGATATTTATTATAGTGACAGCTGGGAAAGGATGCATGTGGATCAGTGGCCAATCTCTTCAGGGAAGCACTGTCTATACTTGACTCAAGTCAGAGTCTAGTTTCTGGATCCAAAACAAAATGCATTCACGAGAAGTTCAGAGAAGCAAAGAACTTACAAAAAGCCTAGAACTTCCTGTTTTGTGGGAACTAAAATCAGAGCGTTTCTCAGTTAATTTGCAGTGTGAAACACATCTCCTACTAAGTCACTAAGAACGGCAGTTGCTTATGCTACACCTCTCTGGCCTAATAAATCCTGAAATAATTTATATTCAGTGGAACACTCTTAGTACCCTTCACATCAGCAGAGAATAAAATGTATTTAAGTGTCCTCAGCAAAGAAGGGTCTTAAGTCTGAGCCCCCACTGGAGTGGTCATCAAAGTGGGTGGCACCACCAGCACCTCCAAATGCAAAAAAAAAGTGGGAGCCATGGTCCTGTGTTAAAGATGTATGGGAGGAACCATGGGCACACACCTCCAGGTCCGACTACACACTTCCAGTCAGCTCTGATTAAGGCAGTTAAGCTCTAGGGAGGACTAAAACGTAACCCTGACTTCATTTACAGACCAGTCCTGAAGTATCTTATTATGTCATTTCACCTCCCATTAGAAACGTCTGGTTTTCCCTGAGTGCTCTGTAGCCCATGGGTACCAGACACCATCAGTTGCAGTTTGGAGCAATATTGACGCAGTTCAAGCTAAGAAATGAGCGGGAAAAGAAAGGTGGGGGGAAAAAAAAAAAAAAAAAGAGCTGAACAGACTACATTCTTCACTATCTGGAGATGTTAGCACATATTACAAATGCATTTTTTACATTAGCCAGCTAGCAAAGAAAATCCTAGAAAAAGGGACACATTAACACCCTTTTTCCAAAGATAGCACAAGGTGACAAAGGAGATCAGTAGTCAGAGGAACTGGCTGCTCAGTCCTGAAGCTGAAAAACCATGACTGGAAGAGGTCTAGGACTAGCAGCCAAGGCATGCAATTCTGACCCAGAATTAATTAATTACATCGGCAAAGATACACCTCAAAGGCAAAGGCCTTTGCAGGGAAGGATGGTGGAAAAGAAGGGCTTGGACAGGGGTGGCTTTGCTACTACCCATACTAAAAAAATTTCTTTTTACCCTTGCGGAAGGAACGCAGATTTAACTAAAGAAAATATATATATAAATTTGCTACAGACTTTAGTTATTTCAATTTCTGTCATAACTCCGGATGGGTCAGATTTTTAATACATTTTTTAAAAAAACTTTTTGGCAAGTACACAAATTGTCTCATTTCCAGGACTCTTTAAACGCTTAAGAACACTGTTACCTGATGAGCCACCTCAACTACTCAGAATCGCTGCCAGAGCCCTCCTATACTTTTAATTGAAACGATAAAGTAGAAATTAGTTCCAGCATGACACTGTAATGTTTTATAAAACACCTTAAAAAGACTGCTCAGTTTTAATGTTTCTCAGTTCTTTAGCAATTCTATACTCAAAATAGCAAATGTTAATAGCACAACAAGGCTTTGCATAAAGTTAAAACACACTAAATTTAAAAATAATAGAATGTATCATTCTCTCAATATAGTACAAAATCATCGTGTCAAGCTTGCTGTCATAAGATATGGAGCTCAGGACTTTCGGGATTTCAAAAAGAATGATGCATAAAAAAAATTAGTGTTTGAAAATTATTTGTGTTATTTTTTCACTATTTTTTTTCCCCTCTAATTTTGAAGAGCTTCATAACAAAGATACAGGGTTTGAATAGTCATCGATTCTTTAAGCATAGTCTCTTACTCACAGTCTATCTAAAATAGCTTTTTTGAACTTGTGATAAGCAACCATTTAAAAAAAAAAATTACAACATCAAAGTTCATCATACAAGGTTTTCAGAGATACAACCCTAAATTCTTTGGAATTTATGGGAAATTTTATCATGAGAGACAAAGCCAGGACTCATTAAGTTCTTTACACTTCCTCATTCAGTTGCTTTATGCGCTCCAATAGTAGAATATCACAAGACTTCCTCAGATAGAGACTTCTGAGTTTGTGTGGATATACATCAAATACATATATACATATATACACACACACACATTAAGTGGCAGAAAACCGGGTGACTGACATGAGCACACAGGAAACAAAATTAAATTGGCATAGCAAAAATAAGATTTGGGGGCTTGGAAACTGGTGCTGAGAACTGATTTTAAAACACTGGTTCAAAAACTGTTCACCTTTTTCCTCTCAGAGATGCTTATCCCCTACCCAGCCAGCCATTAGAAAGGGATGAACACCCACCAAGCTAGTGAACAGGTCAGTGTATTTATGACTCTTCTTCAGGTATTTAAACTGTTGTACTAGACTGAGTTGCAAATTTTCCCTTCTCACTCACATCAACATTTTGGGGATTACGTGATTTAGAGCCTTAGAAATTCTGAAGATATTTTTCTATTGCAGAGACTATAGAAAATCATTGAATATTTTAAATAAGTAAAATTACATAAAGAGAGAATAAAAATTAATAATTAAAAAGGAAAGACACTGAAACTCATTTTACTTGTACAATAAACAATAATAAGCTTCTCTTCTGTCAGTTCCAAAATCTTAACTACCAAAGGAAAAAAAAAAAAAACCAAAAAAAGTTTAAACATTTGGATATTTTCAACTTTTTTCACACATATGCATAATGTAATTGGTTTCCTGATTGTAGTAATTTATCTTGCATACCATGAAAATAAAAATAGCTCCTGGGCAGTTTAAATTATCTAGCAATGAAGATTATATTGGAGCAAAAGTCTATTATCTTCCAGTGCTGCAGAAATGAATGCTTAAATAAGGTAAGCATGTCTAAACATTTTCAGTCACCTAAAATTTTGCCACTGGAAATATTTCCTCATCGTAAAAAACAAGTTGCAAATGACCCATCCAAGAACAAAAAAAAGGTGCAAGCATGCATTATTTGGATAAAAGGCTTCTCGAAGAAACTATATCATAATATCATTTCAATAATAATAACAATAATCATAATAACAACTATTACGATGTTTCTATGATAATATTGAATGCCTTTTTGTATCACGAGTCCGTGTTGAGTCATGCAGTAATTCTGATTTTAACTTCTCTTTAGAGGAGCACTAGTGTCTCCCACACCTCCTTCTGGAGTGGGAACTGGTGAATTTCCTGCCTATAGTGTGAAGCTTCACTGGGCAGTAGTCCACAAGGTAAAATGTGATTGTTCACAGCATTGTGAACATTCTTTAGTATTAACACGATGAAAGATTAAGACAGAACTGACCACTTGGGTAACCCTACCGACATCAACAAGGCGATCGGAGCATAAGTACTCTTCTGTACTTCCACTGAGCGTGGTGAGCTACAGCAAATTACACGTGACGAGGATCAACAGTGTCTACAAAAGTGAAAATGGGAACAGACCACCCATTATAAAGGCGTATTGAGACAGAATACTTATTTAGGCACTCAACATATCAGCAAGTTTCTAACTTTCATGAAACTTACAGCAGAAGTAAGGAAGACCACTGGGGATTTGTCTCACATTAAAAGTGTTGTGTGTCTACTGAGTGAGTTTAATAAGGATTCTGTCTTTTGACAACTAGTCAAGTCAAGTCTTCAGCTGTCAGGAAATCTCCCTGAGAGCAGTGACTCATTCACAGACAAACTGGAAGTTTTCATAATCACTGGGTAAATCAACACAAAATATATGCTTGACAGGTAATTTTTCACCACTGTGAATTTCACCAATTTCTTTTGGGACCTCTGTCAGAAAAACCTTTGAAACACCAATACATTATTTGTTCATTTTTCAGTTTCTTCTAGTACTTGAGCAGCACTTTGTATTTTTGACTGGTCTTGTAAGGCTAAAACCAGACACTACTTGTAGATTAAGATAGATAGACTGTATTTTCTACCTTAAGGCATGGCAGTTTTTCATTCTTTTTTTCTTGAGGGAAGGGGGGATAGTTAACTTCTGAAAGTCTAATTTGAGGAGAATTTCTGCAGGTTCACTTTGTGTCTTTTGTCATATTATCAGATCATATGCATAGATGATCCGCTGCTGTTTAATACATTCCAATTTGAGACGCAGGAGATAAAGACAGAGGTACCCTGTCATTCTAGGAAGCAGTTACTAATTGGTGATTAATTTAACTAAAATCTCCCATACTTTGTAAAAGACACTCTTATCAGAACTATGGATACTCTTGGTGCTTCTTGCCTTTTAAATATGAAGCAAGATCCACACATATACAGATGTATGCATGCACATATACAGAGAAAAAATATTTTAGATCAGTTCCATTTTTTCAACCGCCTTCCTTGTGGTATCTACTTCAATGTTGCCATCTTCAGTCCCAACCTGTAACTCAAACCTCCTTCCCAGTCATTCACTATTTCTTGGCATAAGTTGCAATTCCAACTAATATTCTATATATTTTTCATATGTTTTTTCCAATTCATGACTTTCTGTTGGCGCTTGTGCAAATAACAATTCTCGTCGCCCACTGCCACCTTCTGTCCCCTTTTCAATCAAGTTCGTACAAAACCCTGTTGCTGCATGACGCTTTTGTTAGTTTTACTTAGTGAAAAGTTCAGGTAAAAACAAACAAACAAACAAACAAACAAAACAAAACAAACAAAAAAACCCACAAAACCACCATATTTCTACAGAATCCAGAATTTTGCAGTTTGTTTGGCTGGGAAGGGAGAACAGGCAGTGATGTGATTCACAGGCTGCAACAGGAAAGCCAGCATCCTCTCTTACCACTGGCTAGCAGAGCAGAGTAAGGACACTCTCCCATGCCACAGGGGATTCCAGTTTACGCTCACCCCATTCTGGAGCTTGGCTATCAGCATAGCTCCTGAACTTACCAAAGAAGTTCACAAGTAAACGCGCTACAAGGATTTATACTTTGGAGTCTCTCCCGATCCCTCCTCTCAGAGCAATTCCACACTCCATAAAATACTTACATTTCCAATCAGAAAGATAAAGTGAACAAAAATGTGTAATGGTGCTAGAGATGCCCCCTTATCTGAGGGGCAGACAGCTGCGTGCTTATGGTAGGAACTTCTAGGGCTTTCACTCAAAGTGAATGGGCTTTAAATGATAAAATTTTACCTTAAAATATCTTTTAACCTGAAAGTTCTCCAGGAAAATGGGCATCAGGGTTCAAATCACGCCAAAGAGAATAGGGTATTGAACAAATCCACCTGTCTGAGTGTCAGTCATCACAGTAATGAATTAAAAAGCACTGACTGATGCCGTAGCCTTCCCATTTTGCAGACTGTTCTCAGAGTTCATTTCAGCTGCTTCACTTTCACTACGGATTTGTGAAATTAAAATTAAACATGTCCGAGAGTTAAGAACAAATATCTGTTCTGAACATAATTCCCCTTAAATCCTTCAGCAGGGGCAGCAAGGGCTGGATACTGAAGCTTTAATCTTTCCCTTTGTGCAGTCTAGGACAAACTGTTGTTTTGCTGTCTCCTTCATTTAACTTGGATTAATTGACATTGTCAGAAATACATTTAACACCTGTTACTGGCAGATTTTTAGTTCAATAATAATTACTCCAACACTCAGCAGGCACACATAAGAAAAATCATCATGATTCTCCTTTGGTCTCTATCCAGACAAAGACCTCACCGAACTTTTGCAGGACGAGTATCTACCGGTGCTTGACTGCAGCACGTTCCCAGTTCCACTTTTCCTTATTCTCACAGTCCTCCGAGTTGAGAGACCTCAGTGATGACATCAACACCGGCAGTATGAATGGAAGCGGGCACACCAGCGTAGATAACCTGGCACACAGCCACGCTTAATTCTGCTCACATGATCCCTCAGCCCAGCTGAGCACCAGAAGTATTTCATCTTCAAATAGCAGCAGAATTCTCTGCCGTAAAAGTTACCAGTGATGCTATTAATCACATTACTCTATTTTTTTTATAGAAAGCTTGAGAGGATTCAATATCTGGGAGGAATATGTGCAGCATCTCAAACACTTAAATTATTAGCTTCACGGTTTTACCATCACAGTGCTCTGTTTACACAAAAGAGTCAGTTTTTATTAAACAGAGTAATTAACCAATATCCAGCAGGAACACAGTTTTAATGGATATGGATAATGGATATCTAATAAGAATGAACGATGTCACTTATTTTTGTATAGAATGCATATCCCTGGGGAGGGCAGGGCGGGGATAGCTATCCTAAGCCTGGGTATAGAAGAAACCAATCTAAACCAGATACAGAGATTAATCTTCACCCCTGCAAAAAGTTGGGGGGGTGGAGAGAAAATAAAAAGGGTAAGGAAAAAGAAGCACCAAAGGCAGCAAGTATATTTTCTAGCAGTTTCATTGGACTTGGCTGGTCTGAAAGGTGTGCTTATTCATGGAGTAAATAACTTCCTTCAGAAACCACATAAATCTCATCTGTACATCCTTCACTGCTCTGGGAAAGAATAAATTTCAGTCCGAGTCTTCAGGTCTTTGTGTACTATGTATTATACCTGATGTACTCCTTTACCACCTCACTCTTAAAACTTTATTTTGGTCCTTTCAGTACAATCCTCTTCTGGTCAATCTAAAATCTTATTAGGTATGACTAAGGATGATTTTTTATCTGCATTATGGAAAAATAACTTGTATAAAATTAAAACTTTCTAACAGTTCTCACATTTATTTCCTTAATTGAAGCTTATTGTCTTTGTCCCTTTTCTATTTTTAAACAAGTAGAATATATATAATTTGAAGAACTCAAGCAAGTGAACTTGACATACAGTGACTTACTACATTATTCGTCTAATTGCTCTCCAATTTCTAAATAATTTCCTAATCCTAACTTCAATTACTGTTGGGGAAAAAAAAAAATATCTATTTTTTCCTCTAATTAAAATGTAATTTTCACCCAAGTGAACATTTTGCACAGAACACATCTCCTATCATGAAAAATGAAATATAGTTGCCTAAGGAAAACAACCTAAGTACTTAATAGTCCCAGGTAATTTTGCAGCCAACGAATACACAAAACTTGAAATTCCAGACTGCTGAATTGAGGAAAAAAAAAAAAACTTCAGTGCTCTTGTTTTTATTTCGGATAGCCAGAATTTTCCAGAGAAAAGAAGCCTTCCTGATAAGACCTCAGATACTTCAACAATATCCATCTGACATTAACCAAAATGTAATTTTCCTCTGACTTAGAAATAAAAATCATATATTTAATAACAGGAAAATTGTATACTTGTCTTGTAGTTTGGGATGGTGGAAGGTATAGCAAACCTTCATGTTACAAATCCTGGCAATTTGAGGAAATCAGATCATATTTTGCAATCTTCAGCAAAACTACAGGAAAACGGTGTGTCCAGCCCTAAACTACCATTTTCTGGGAAAAAACAACCCTGTTATTTGGAATAAATTTACACTCATGTCTGTTTCTTATGTCTCTACAGTAGTTGATAGTAGACAGTTTTCTCCGGTAAAATCTATGCTAACAGAAAAACATGAAACAGGCATCATTCTTTGGGAGATAAAACAATGATCAGGCACAGAATCTGTTTTGCAATCCTTGCCTTATAAAGTACTTACATACTGGTACTTTACAAAAACCTGAAGAAGTAAAGAGCCATCACTTGTGGCGTTTTAGCTTCTTTCCACTTCCTGGTACCTGTAGTTTTCAGATATTTATGTTCCATCTGCTGGGAACTTCACTGCAAGGCTAATGTAACACTCCACTAATAACTACATCCCGGAATTAATGTCTTTCCATAAACCCCATCATACTATCACCTAATAAGGTATTTCCTGTACAGAAAGGAGCTATGACATCCTTTTTTGGATTTCTTGATTTTCTGTGAAACTCAAAGGGACCGCGGTATGTAGCATTGTGACAAATGTCCCAACTACGTATTTCACCTCCTCCCTGAAATGGCCACAGTATCCCTCCCACTTGCATAACGCCACCAGTAACACTGTACCTGTGAAATATCTGATAATGTTATTTGAAACCAAGGGAATGGTCCAGCTGTGTTCCCACCCAGGTGCACTCCAGCCTGCCTAAAAGGACACACCTTTCAACAAGTAAATGCCACTAGTCCGAGGATGAAGGAATCTGTTGAGATGCTAAATTTTGAAAAACATATCCACGCAGTACAGATGCATCTCAGTGTGTTGATTTCAGTGTAATTCTATTTAAATATGTGTTCCTTAGACATGAAAGTAGAGGGGTTTTAAAAAGCATAATCTTTTAAAGATGTTTTTTTCTAAAAGTAGTGTGAAGTATACATCTCTTGGGCAATAGACTTGCTTTTAATGAAGTATAAATCAGTTAAAAATTATACTGAATCATATTTTTGTAGATGGGCTATTCTCTAGCTTTAGGCAAAATATTACAAACATCTGCTTCATTGTACTTACTGCATATCATCAGTCTACTGACATTATAGTCTTTACTGTATTTTTAAATGGCTCTGATTGGATGAATATTTCGTGATATTTAAAAACAGCTTATGTACACTTGGGAATTTGTTCTGAAGAATGATTACAGCTATGAGAACATACTTGACAGAGATACCTATAAAAATTGGAATTATGTAAGAACTGTTTACTATTAAATGCTCAGGAAATAACTAGACATAACTGTTCAGATAGCAAGACTGCTGTCCTCAGTAAAAGTCTTGAGCTTTACCTTCATATGCCAGTCGTCTGGGCAGAGAAACACACCTTGTGCTGTAACACACCAGGTTATTCCTGGTGTGGACTGGACAACACACCTGTATGAAAGTGATCAAATACTTTATTTTTTCCACTTTCTTTCAGTGTATCATGCTATATTTAACATTTCAGTAATAAAAGCAAAACAGCTAAATCAGGAGTTCTTTATAAAGAAAAAGATCAAAATAAAAATCCCACAGCTTTCATGACACATATAAAAATAGCTGAATACTGCAGCACTTGGATTCAACATAGACGACAGTCTGGGAGTTTTTCAGACAGAAGGTTTAGGGATTGTGCCGTAGCGCTCTGATTCTCGAGTCTCTCAATCAGGAGGAGCCCAGAGGGGCTTCCATTGTGGTGCACTCAGATAACAGTATCAGGGAGATAGATACGGTGTAACAGAAGGGCTAGTGGAAGAAACAGGTGAATGCATGTGTGCACGTATATTTATTTATATGCATCCACAGGCAATGCTTTATTTACAACCCTTTTGTAGACAAGAGATCTTTCTGCACCCATTCTCCATTCGTTCCTCACACATAAACCAAAATGAGAAATGTTGATTACAGCTTACATTTTTGCCAGGCAGGTAAAAGAGGAAAGTAGCTAAATATGTATCTGTACATCACCTGGATCAATTTCATTAATGGTCCAAATGAAAGCTGCTCTTTGGAAGAGTGGCAAGTTAGGGAAGAGAAGGTTTTCCAAATGCCTGCCTAAACTTTGTGAGTCATGCATACATAGTTCTACTGCATAAATTTTAACTAGAAATAATTATGTGGAATACAAAGTTCCCGACAACTTAGGTGTATTTTTCATCCCTTCCTATTTCCATTACAATCACTGCAAAACAACAGATACTGTAGTACTGACCCATTTAATTAACATTGTGGGGAATAGCATCATAATGTATTACACTGTGCATCACACCAAAGCTGTGATGAGGCCCATAAAGCACGTAGTAAAGTGCACACCAACTTCAGGAGCTGTTTTTCACTTCACTGTTTCAGAGCACACCCGAGAAAGGACTGGAGGAAGGGACAGCCTTTATTCGTATTTTACATTCCCAGTGCCTTCACCCACCATGCACTAGCACACACAGAAGCCACATAGTACTTGGTTAAAGAACATAATGCAGAAGAAATCCTATTCTATTCCAGAAAAAAAGCACACTTAGGAATACATCTAAAGCTCATGCATCTCTTTTTTTTTTTACACACTGTATGCAAACCATGATATGTTAGTAAATGCTCTGGCCATGAAGTTCATGGTTTTGTCCTCGTTTATGAACCTTCATATTAAAACCTTTGGACAGGTCCATGGTTTCTGGCCTGAATTGTACAGGAATTCTGTTCTAAAAAAACCCTCTAATAGCAGATGGTCCCTTGACAAGGTCATGTAACTCACACTTTTGTACAAAAGTACTAAATTTCCAGTAAAGCCCCCTGATAGATTCTCCTTGATGTACAATGAAGGTTTATTGTTAGTTCTCTACTCCTAAAGTGTCGTGCCCCCATCCTCCACTATTTTCAAACCACATACAGAACATTCCTAAACTGAGGGCCAAGAGGGGAGGTTTATTTTATGGCAGCCAGGCACAGAGCTCCAACAGAAATCAGCTAGTGGCATGCAGGCACATCTTCCTATTTGGAGTTCAGCCTTTCAGGGCAGGTAAAACAGTTTTAACAAGTGACTGTCTATCAGCAAGAGAGAATACAAGAGACCCCTGATAATACACAGGTGCCTTATCCAGTCCTTCACCCCAGCCAGCTAAAAGAGTCCAGCAAACTTCCTAATAAAATAGTTACTACTTGTTTCTCAAATCACTTGATCAGACAGGTTTCTGCTTAGATGCAAATAGCTACTAATGCACTCTACGAGTAAGAGCTCTGTGCCAGATTTACTAAAATAATCATTATTATTGTCGTAATTCTTTATAATCCATACACACCCACACAAATCCACATGCTCTTACAGAGAAACAAAAGAAAAAAGAAAAAATAATAAAGTGTCATATTCTATACAAAATCTGCCCCTAAGAGAAAAGGCAGTTATTAAACACTTAAGTTTTGCCATAAACATGTACGTTCTTACTTCTTACATCCGCATGTATGTATTATACAGTGTAACTTACTAACACTAGTGGGAAATACCTCACAAGTTATAATTCATTGTGGCTGTTTCAATTTCTGGCTGTCTCTGATGAGATAACCATTTCTGAAAGCCTTGCTGTGTGTGTGTGACTGCTCAGGATTTTCTGAAAATCCAGCTTAGAATTGAAACTCCTTCCTCTCATCAAAGATTGCTACTAAGAGCACTGCATTTGCACTACTTAAAATGTTCTTTTTCAATACAGCAGAAGCAAAGTAAAATACATTTATCATTGGTAGCTATCTGGTTTAAAAACCACGACCCATTAATGTTGCTATGATGTATGGATTTTTTTCCTCAGTGGTTAATAAGGGCATGTAGAGCAGTAGGAGCTTGGGCTTATGATTGTAAAAGGGAGAAAAATACTCTAATTGTGTAAAAAAAATACAGACTTCTATACTGTCAAAGTATTACTTCCATTTAGCTTCACCATTCACTAATGTATAACCTGAGCAAATTAAGACAAACTGCACACCTCTGCACTAGAAGCAGCTGCAAAGTACCAACTTACTTGGGGGAAAGTTTAAAAAAATAATTTAAAAAAAAGCTTTGAATAAGCTTTTAGATATATAAAAGGCTGAAAGTAGATAATATTCTTAAAAATAGAAGTATCTTTTATTAGCACATAGCACTTGTATGACAGTCTTTATGAATGCTTATGGCAGCTTCTATGTTACTAATATCAAAAGTAATCAACGTGCAATTTGGAAAGGTTTTAATAAGCGAAGAAATCGTGCCTCGGGTTTCCAAGATGAGTTTTGAATACGCCCAGAATGAATGGAAATTCAGGGACAATGATGGATTTAAAGCTCAAACCACTAAATGCCTATATTTTCCAAATATATTTCCCAAGTAAGTTTAAAGTTCTGCTTCTGGTTGTGCTCAGAAACTAGTTTTAGCAGTAAGTGTTTTACACAGGCCTGTCTTCATCCACATACATCATCTGAGGGCTCCAATCAGTTGACTAATCTTGACAAATACATAAAGCATGCAGAAAACAGCCACAGGAGGTATACCTTTCCCTTTTAATTCAGCAGTGTAGTCTCTAGGCCAGCTCCAGAAGATTCAAATTCTCTTCTTCCTCAGTTTGCAACTACACCTTCCAGCAGCCCCAGCCGTTACCCGATAGCACATTCTAGCCCTGAGATGCTGGAAAAAGTGGAAATAAGGTTCCACCAGAAGAGTGAGACCTAGGATGGATTTTTCCAGTGGGCAGTTGGGGCAGCTGCTTCATCAGCCCCAGCTGTTGGAAAACTAGCACTTAGGAACAAAGTTGTTCCATGCATTTCACCGACAGCACCATCAGCTAAATCTAAGCCATGAATTCTGCCACAGCAGCTATGTGACACCCACCCTACGTGGATTTAGTCATCACCACGTCCAGTTCAAACCGAAGGTTTTGTAAACGAGCAGGTGCCACCTATTAAAAACATCCAGCAGGTAAATATTTTAAGACTCTAAGTGAAGGCTTTCAAAAGCACAGGTATTTTTTCATTCTGGTTTACCCTTTCTATTTTCCTCATTTGTCATTTTTGTCTCGGTTTTCCTTTTAACCATCTCCTCCTCTCATTTATTCACTGAATGGCTCATCTTCCATCATCCATCTTCCTTTCAACCTTCCTTTCGAAACTCTCCTTCCACCTCCTGTTTCAAGAAGACTGCAACTGAAATAGAGAGTGACAGAACATTTACACGTTGATTCTGCACTCTCTGAGAAAACGTATGAACTTCTGACTGCCCAGGAAAACACACTGAAACAATTATGAACTTATGATTACAAAAACAAAAAAAGTTCTATGAGGCTAAGCAGCAATAAAATATTCGGCATTTCTAGGTTGTTTTTTTGGTTGTGGTTTGTTTTGTTTTGTTTTTAAAAAAAGCCTGCATTTATGCTCCTTCTGACGGATTCTTTTGATAGAACCCCAGCATATTTAGGCTGAGCCTGGACAAACAAAAACATGAGGGGAAAAAAGCATATTTAAATAAAAGTTAGAGATTCAATAGCTAAATACTGGGGAATAAAAGACAAATATAAAAGCTCAAATCCAGTGTCAAGAGTAACTAGTAGAAAGGATGTTACAGCAATTGAGAGACCCTTGACATTTCTTGAGGAATAATTTAATAAATCCTGTAAATTGCAAAAGGCACTAGGCAGAATGTTATGAAGCCCCACAGAGAATCTTCCAAGAATTCATAACGCAGAAATAATATGCATTAACCAAGATGAAGATTTAAAGAGCTGTGTATAGGAAAAGAACCTTAGTGCGCAAAAGTGAGTATAACATTCACGATAAAACTAATTAAAGGACCGTCTCTTTGGTACCTTATTGTAGTGCCCTGTGTAGTGATAAGATCTTGCTCCTTAAGAGGTCAGATACCACAAAAGATGATGCACTCCTGTGAGTTTCCTGACTTTGGTGTGACAGGAAGAAACTAATCTAAGCCGAAGACAATTTGCTAACAGGATTCAGTAAGGATATTTCAGCAATATCCTTCTGAAATCCAGAAGGAGGTTAAAAAAAAAAAAGACTGTTTATATGAAAGATAAAGTTCAATATCAGTAAATGACAGACAGGTGAGTTATATAAAATTAATAGGATGTGACTGAATTCCCATCTAAGCACACACCTCCTTTTTGTTAAATTCTGATATTGCTTATAATAAACTAAGTACTGCTGCTTTTCTTCAATTATTAAGTTCTGTTTGTGGAGTGCTAACATTGGCCAAAAAAAAGTATCTCTGAAAGAAAGCAATCTACGGAAAACATCGACAGAGAGAAAACTCTCAGGAAAAAATTTAGATGGGTTAGATTCCGGCAATAATTCACAATAAATTTAATATATTACCCTCTCATCTCTAGGTTCTATTCAAATGTTAACAAGGTACTATATTTATATGAGTGCATATATGTATGTATATATTGTAATAATAAATATATCTATAAAACCATAGATATGTCTATGTTTCAGTGAAGAAAAACTTACGGCTCAGATGAGTGAAAAACAGAAGCCATAGAATTACAGATTTCTCGAGGCTTTCAGATGTATATGGAGTAACTTGAGGTGTGCATATATTTAGTAAAAAGGAAATTCAATCTCATTCAAAGTAGTTTTTCTTGTTTCCAGCCTAAAAAAAAAAAAAACCCCAACAAAAAAACACCCACTGTATTTTGCTTCTGTATTTTATATCTAAAATGAAGAACTAATCACAGAACATTTGAGTTTACAGGTATTTTGCATTTCATATACAATAGAAAAATCTGGCATTCCTCAAGGGCTGGATTTCATAACCACTAAAATGTGCTGATCACAGTGTATACAGCATATACATACACACCACGTGCATGGATAGGAACGAGTTCAGGGAGATCATCCCCTGCCCTCTCCTCACCCAAAGACCAAAGCCACCTGAATGCAAGGGTAAAACCAGCCATCAAACTTCATATTATGGCTTGACTTTTCTCTGACGTTCTTTTTGTTACTGTCCGAGAACCAATCATGTCCTCATATGGGTTAGCAGTAAAATGTAACACACAACTACAAACCTTTCCCTGAAAACACATACAAATCCTTATATTTTCTCCTCGGACTTCTCAACTTTCTGAGCAAAAATTATCTTACAGAGGCTCAGAACAAGATTAAGCTGCTGAATGAGAACTGATGAACTCCATGAAGGCACAGGTTGATATTTGCTTCCTTAAGAAGTAGCAGAGATTAAAAAAAGGATATGATGGGTTACTACTTCAAGTCTCAACTAACACTTGCTTCTACACATCTCAAACTCATTGTAGAACTAGATGCACCAATCAGCCAGCTATGCATTCAATAAATACCCATTAGGAAGTTTTCCTGGACAGGTGAAAATGGCAGAAGCCCTCTTTTGAACGGATCTTGATCAAATTTCTTCTGTCAGAAGTTTAAATCAGAAGTTTAAGTTACTGGCTGTCCCTGAATAGATCAGCTGAGTTCCAGAGGTTATGAAATATTCAGTAGACAAATGTTTTGCCCCTGGAGTAGATTAGTAGCATATATTTCCTATTTGTTGTAGAAGTAGTTTGATATAATCCTCTCATTAATTTACTACACATGTAAATGTGGAGCTATGGAAATTGTGTGCAATGAAAAATCATGCTCTTGTACTTTGAGGGAAGGCTCTGCCCTCCGAAACATTGAGATGTTCTCAGAAGCACAGAACCTGATCTCCCAGTGCTTTCCATAAGCCTTAGCAACACTCAGCACCTTGCAAGAAGCAGCTGTAACTCCCTCCAAAATCTGCTACCAAGCTTCAGGTCTTTCAGACTTTTCCCACTTCAAAAGGGATCGTCCGCCTTACTGATAGACTTAGTTTCCTACGAATCAATGAAGTGTTCAACTCTAGGCCCACTTGCAAAGATACAGATCATTTTGGAGGCAAGTGACTTTGGTGAGTGTTTCCTAGTGAAGCCAACAGGTTATCAAAAAGCATTTCACAGATGATAGACAAAGGCCAAACAAAGTATAAAGAAAAGTTATTCTATGAGTTAGAGGCACTGTGAGCCATTTTGAAAGCAGGAGTCAGTCACCAAGAATAATATTGCTGGGAAAGTCTGTATAGAGGACGGTCAGAAAAACAAACCAAAAAACATTTTAAAAACCCTTTTCTGTGCTCATTCTTAGTGACTCTTATATGGATTTATCTTGGCAAAAATTCTCCAAACCGAAACACTGGAGGTGCTACAATTTAAGCTCAAGGATATATTTGTTAGTAAATACGCAAGGCTGGTAGTATCAAGAGTTGATCTGCCAGTATGATTTCTTCAGAAACTGAGTAAGTAATCTCCTCCTGTTCCAAACCTGGAGAAATCCAAACCCAAGTCAGCTCCCATGCAAGATCAGCTAAAGAGGTCAAAACTGAAGGAAGCAAAACTGAAGGAAGCACACCTTCTCTCTACTCGGCTCAGACCTTCTCAGGATCAAGCACAATAGCAATGCACTCACCAAGCACTTTAAGTGGGTTTTGTATCAATCCACAAAACATCACTGGATTAAATTTGGACTTCAGCATCTTAACGGCAGCTTAAACAGACCCAGTATGGTTCTAGCAAGGGAGAGGATGAACATAAGCCCTAAGAACACAATTACCCCTACAGAAGCTACAAAAATCTGAGCAAATATTTGACAGTCTCACAGCATAAGGAGAAGGTACAACAGAATAGTATGGACTCTGGAAGAAGACAACTAACAACCCCCCGTTGCAAAAATGATTACACAAACAAGAGGAGGGAGGCTGGAAACAACATCTAAAACATATCTGAAAAAAATAAAAAAAAAAAAAAGAAAGTTTGTTTGACGATGAAGACTGCTCTTTTTCCCCTAAGAATTTTGTGTTCCTTACTCAAGGAAAGGATTTTTTAATTTGAATAAAGAACTGAATATTTTCATTTTCTCAGTCCCAAGGTACTAGCTGCCACCATTGTGACGAAGTTCCTTTCAGTACTGTGGCCTCCCTTACTAAATAGTGAAGTGAAATCCTACTTCAGTAACATAACAACTCTCCTGAAAGGCATAGTGCTTAATCAGAGGTGTATTTATCAGAGCACAGACTCGATGTGCTCTTTGCTCCAAGCACTGAGTCATTCATTTTCACTTTTTCTTCAAAAAACAAAAGAACACAGTTCAGTGGAATACTCATCACAGATGATCTAAACGTGATGTTTCTAAATTACGTACACCCATTTTTCTTGCTGATCCTATTCTTTAATAACCATACGGTTATACATTGAACATATAAACTGTCCATCACATTAAAAAAAAAAACCTCCAACACACATATAGCAACGAAATTAAAGTTATTTTATGATAGATTAAGTGCTATACTTCTTATCATGTCTTGTTAAAGCATTAATCATCTGAATAGCTGATTCAAAGGAAATCAAATTAAAATTACCCCATGGCACTCAGATGATTTAACCTCAGGACTCTGGAACGGTATTTTACATTCCGGATTTTGTACACAACAAGACCCCAAATGCATATATTTTAACAGTCCCTTTCCAATTCCTTTTGTTGCATGGAAAGACATCTGTTCTGCCAAAAAAATGGGAATTTAACCATGCCCCTTCCAAGAAAACTGCAGAAAGGCTAGGAAATTACCTTTCACAAGCTTCAGAGCTTCAGATTAAAAACTACCATATGACAGCTACAGGAAACATCTCTGTTTTCACCTTCCATAAGAACAACCTAAATTTGATCTCTCCTGCCATCATCAGGCAAACCTACAATAGGAACAGCATGCAGTGCTACAAAGAAATGTGGTGCTTCACTCTCTCGGCTTAGGTTATTTCACTTACACCACGAAAAAAATAAAAGAATGCAAGTAAAATTAAAAGTCAAAGACCAGTAACTGCCAAAATCCATACACTTATCAACCTCAGTTCATTACGAGGTCAGCTAATTAGAAATGTTTCATGGAGACATCAGTAGTTTTTAGCCTGATCTCTTTGCAGGGTTTTTTTTGCCAATTTGGCTAGCGGTTTGAAAATATAATCAACTGGCTAAACAGGATTTCAGCTAAGATATATGCTTTAATTATAGGAACTTCAAACAAGTTGCCAACCTGGCTCATATGACAAAAATCCTTTCCAAATTGAATTAGAAGATTATGCCATCACCTCATTAGTACTACAGTTAAAATGCATCACTTGGGTCAAAAGAAGCGAATGTATTGAAAGACTTCCACAAAAACCCAAAGAAAAACATTTTCATTAATGTAATGAATATCTCAAGACTTCTAGCAAATTGTCTGATACACAAAGGTGGTAAATAGCAAAATGTTGGCAAGAGAATAATCCTAGGAGAAATTTTTTTCTTTGCTCTTACTGATTCATTCTTTTTATTTTTTTTCCCCTAACAATAGCTGAGATGCTTATTTTAAGTAGTCTTCCAGGAGAAAAAAAAAAACCAACCTCCTTCTTTATTTAATTCTTTCTCGTTAAGATTTTCAAAATTGCTTCATGATTCTGAATGCATACATTTTTTGTCTACTTTGAAAGACATTAAGGGAACAAGATAAGACAATTATGTTTGGGTATTCAAGAAACATAAAGGTATAAAATGATCAGTTTACATATTGTGAGCCTAAAATTACTTAAAATTGATTTCAACTCCCAAATGACTGATGGTCCACAGAAAGCAGTTTGAAATTTTGAGAACAGTTCTGAAGAAATAAAAGCAGAAGTCTAAAACTGATATAGAGAAAAAAAAAAAAAAAAGAAAAAATCAGCAAGGTTTTAAAAAGTTATTTCAGACTTTGCAGTCAATCTCAGGAACACTGATGCATCGGTGGTTCAAACTCTGATATTTCCTACAAGCTAATGTAAAGAAGTACCATTTTCTAAAGTGTAATTGCTTAAAGCATTTCTAAAAGAGTAATAGAAGATTTTCAGGTTATCTATCAAAGAAAATCTAGTGAGAAATAAAATGTACTTGGATGAAAATGAGGAGATTCTGTCACATTAGGCACCACTGCCCTCTTCAGTCAGGCAGACATCCATTTCCTATACTTTGTTTAGAGAACTTTGCCTGATGATTTCCCACAAAAATACTGACAAAGACGACCTTTATTTTTACTTTAGGCAACGTTTTTCTCATAATAGCAAGATGTGATGCAGCATTTCATTCATAAACCAAAAAATAAATATTTTGCTGTAATGTTTGATTTGACACACGGTTTAGAGGCATGTACACTATGAAGACAAGATAAATTTGTTTCATTCATATCTGGATTTGAGAAACATGCTTCTTTTTTGTGGAAGGACTGCATGGCAAAGAAAACAAGTCACTCGCGGTTTTCATCCACTTCATAGCTGATAGGGTTACTATAGAATCACATACCTTGAAAGCAAGACTTTAATAAACTTGTAACAACTGGTTAATGAAGATGAAATCTTACATAAATAAAATATTTTTTTTAGTCAGCACATCTTTCATGATGTTCCGTAACTAGTATGCAGTAATTCATGACTAACACTGGGACTTCAGGTGAAAATACATGCTTTGCAAGCAAAATCTCACACCTGAGATTTGAGAGTTTCCAGGTACACCAGGATAAATAGGCAGCACTGAAAATCCAAATAGTCCAAATAGAGTCTAGATGTCAGAAGACTCTTAATTCAGTCCTTCTTTTTCTCACATCACTTAAGAATCAAATCTTGATTTAAGATACAGTCAATTTTTCAATATAACGCAGCATGAGAGTAAACCTTCCTTTTTTTCCCAACAGAAAGAAAAGCCGTTTTACTTTTCTGAGCTTCAATTTCTTTTCAATAAAATGGGAATATGCTGTATTAATTATCATCATTTCATCACTCATTTTTCATCTCTTCACTTTCAGAGATGGAAAAAATTCAGCTATTATCTGGAAGCATGTCACACTATGAAGGAAATTCTACCTCAGATTCTGACCAACATTGAAACAAATCATTAGAGCAAAAATAAAATTACACAGCAGCTTATCTCCAAGAGCCAGCAGAACATGAAATCCAACAAAACACTCCTTCTCATGCAGATCTAATTCCCCAACTCTCCTTCTGCAGTAAGCTATCCAGATAGACACATCATTGTGCTTGGCACAAAAGTCAATAGACTCTAGTTATATCAGATTCTATTTCAGAGTGCAGGAATTACAGAAGCAGCACACTTAACTGCACCAGGCTTCAGAAAGCACAGTATTCATCCTTATATGCTTAAAGTTGCACATGGGAGAATAAAGGCTTCAAATCAGCTCATTACAGCCCATTATAGTAAGTTACAACCTCTGCAGGCAAACTGTGGAGAGTTCTTGCAGTTTCCTTCCAAAAATCGCAATCACATTTTCACTGGCGTCAGGTGGCTTCTCTGATTTGCAGACAAAGGTGCAGACATATTAAAGCTGTTCAGCTGCCCTCATTCTAAAGCACATTTTTCTTAATTCAACTACTTAACCTTAAAAAGTTGGCTTGGACCTAGAAGAAATACAGAGGTGTTTTCTGTTGTGCTAACTGCAAATGTTACTAACTCTCTCACAGCAGATTACAACCCAGGTGCCTCAGGAGGTCTGTACAATGATCATTCATTGAGACAAGCTCAAACAAGCCAGCTCAGATTCAGTAGCACAAACTCAGAAGCCCAGTCCTGCAGGATGCAACTACCCCAACGGGAAGCCCTTCAGGTACCTCCCAGCTCTGGTAAGGCTTTTAGCTTTTGAGCCACGCTGAGTGAACACAGCAAACCCAAGCGGACAGACCTTACCTATGCATGTGGCGTGATGCTCTCAAGCCCAAAAGTCATTCAGACCCTAGGGGAAACAATGCATAGATGTACTGGCTGCTTCCAGAATTGCAGATACGGTATTATTTGTAGTACCTGGGATCAAAAATGAACTGTGATGTAGCCTACTGAGGCAGCTGAAGTGTGAATGCCAGTGAAGGGAACTGGCGATCATTCCTCAACCTTTTCCACTTGCGGTCAGACGCACAAAAAGTTCAGTTACAGTCTGGTGCAAACAATGAAAAAACACAAGCAGACTATGAACCTTTAACCCTTTTGGTCCTGTGTGCCTCTCTTTTTTCACTATGGCATCTGTTTGGCAGCTTTCGTTTACATGCTTACTTCATTAAGATGCACTGCAGGCACATTTTTTCCATCTGTCAGGAATATTAGGCAACAAGCCAGCAGTTAATTAATGTTACGATAACTCCCATGTGAGACAAATACTTTTTCTTTTGGTTTCATCACAGCTGCATCTGTATTTAATAGATTTTAAAATTGCATCTCTAATTCATTTATCTCCCTTTCTCCCCTTCTTTCTGATGACTTATTCCACAGTTCTGACTACTCACTGAACACATTTCTCTATTCTTACTCTCACCATTTTTTATATGTAAAATATGGGTAGGACAAGGAAAAAGATCAATTAGGATATGATTCTAAGAGAGCCAACATAGCATTAACTCGAGATGGTAAAAATGTTATTCTTTCATGGTTAACTGAATATCCATTTGCGATTTCTGTGACCAGGAGAAAGGTAACAGCTTCGGAAAATAAAGCACATTTAACCTATGGATCTAGAGTTACCATTTTAAATTGTAAAAAGATGGTATGTACATTTGCACTCCTCTTGTACATACCTCTCTACACCCTAAACCAAGCCTTCCATCTATTTTGAGTACTTGTCAACAGTAAAGTTTGGATGGGCTTTTGCATATTACAGACAGCTTTCTAAATAAATTTAAAAAAAAAAAAAAAAGTCAAAAAAATTCTGAACTAATAATACCTGTATCCCTTTTTTCTTTGTGGTCCATCACACTATACCCACCAGTAAAAATACTCAATAAACACATTTCCAGAAAAAAATTTCCAAACAACTTTACAGCCCTGAAACCATACATAAGTCTGAAGCTTCAGAATTCTGTAATTCTCTTTTGAAAAAAGAGAACACAAGAAGGCCTTTTTTCCCCATTATTCTGTCTCTAATAACATTTTAGAAACCAGCAATAAAGTCAGAACTGCTTCAAGTCATTCACTGAGAATCTGAAAGAGGGCTAAGTGAATTGTGTTCTTAATGATCACGTTTTACCTAGATCAATAAAGTTGATCTAGTTTGAATTTCAAACAAGAGCTTCTCTGTAGTTCAGTTTCCTCTTTTTCACTGAAACTAAATGCACAGAAGATACTGCTCATATTTACTTGGCTGTGCACAGGGCTGTGTAAGACCTCAGGCAATGCCTGGTAGGATTAGACCAATAGATAATACAGAACCCATTTCTTCTGTCTTTAACAGCAGCAAAAGATGTCATTTAGGGAGCCAACACAAGCCTAGGCCACAATTTGTAGCTACTCCCCAGAAGAAACCCACTCCACTTCATGGAAATCCACTGCTCTTGTGCTAAAAAAATTATGTGCCCTCGTTCTTTAGGCTGCAAAGTTAATTTTACAGCAGTCTGGTTTTCTCACTGTGGCAAGTGAGGAAGCATCCCTCTCCATAGCATTACTGCCAGCGCATCTGACTGCATCCTGCACCTAACTCCGCATTTGCTTCTCTCTCACTCCCTCTGCATGAGCTGACAGATAATCTTCATCGTTACTTACCACCCCTCCAACTGCTGCGATCGCCTCAGAGCTGCAGAGATTTCTTCCTGAGCCACACAGGAGGAGCTTGGCAGAGAGCAGGAGGAACACAGGCACCAAGACCAGAGCTAGCCCGGAGGGTGCTGGGTCTCCATGCTCTGTGCATGGCACGTGGCGGCAGAAACTGCCCTGTGGACCAGAAAGAATCCACAGCTACTTCCCGCTCAGCTTCTTCTCACTCCCACCTGTTGTTAGGAGTTTGCCATCCCTCTCAGACTGGAACTTCACAAAGCTAGTCTTGCAAAAAATTAGCAGGAAAGGGAAGGCAAGAGCTATTAAAAGTTTTCACTATTTGCAAATTGCCTTAGTAGTAGACATTTCATCATTGCTAAGCAGAATTACAAAACTGGTGTTTTTAACAAACCTGTTTGATTTTAGCTTCAGATTTTCAAAGTGGTTGGGTGCATGAATGATTTAAACGCGTGCCTAAAAGGATTATCAGACATATCTATATAGTGTTTGAAATTATCAGGAAAGAAACTTTAGATGCTTTTTTGAAAGCCTATTCTCATCCTTTATCTCATAAATATCTTTTTGGTCAGTATTACAGATTTGTATTCTCATTTAAAGTCTCATTCACTCGGTGATCAGTAACTGTTTTTTCTCGCACTGAAATGAACAGCAAGTTTCTTCCTGTATTAAAAGCGCACACAAATAGGTGACACATTCCCATACCAACACAGCTACACACCTGTGACCAGGAATGCCAACAACTTTCCCTCATTAATTGGAGATGAGGGTATGTACACACACACTTCATGAAAAAAATCCTTTTTATTGAACCTTTCCTTGTATTTTCCCTTTGATTATATTTTCCTTTCAAAATCAGTATCACAACAAAGACCACAGTTCCTGTTTATATTATTCCTTGAGACTAGGGTGCGTGTATCAGGTGCCTGTGAGAATCCGTTTTTGAAAAACCAGAAGCAGTGTCAGAAATGCCACTTTTTTTAAGTAGCCACCAATTGACTGATGCTACTGGATTTTGAAAGCACTACACAGCGAACCACAGATATCTACAGCACTAACAACATGGGTGGAAGCACTTAGAAGATAAGAGGGAAGTACTTGTGATAGACTAGGGAGCATTAATGCTGTTTAAATGACATGACAATCCTGCAATACAACTTTTGACCCTGTATGCTTTCTGCAAACTGGACAGAAGCAGCACAGGTTAACATCAGCTCTTAAAAAATGCTGCCTGTAGAATTCTGACCGTATCACACACCTGAAGAAAAATCTTTAACAACAAATACCACTGGGCAATTTCAACTAGAAAATCAACTCATAGTGATGACTCAAACTCAACAGTTACTTTTCAGTTCACCTTCCTCTTTCCTGCTGGCAGCATCAGAACTAGCTTTGCTAGTATACAAAGAACTTCCTTTAAGAAGAAAAAAAAAAAATTAGAGACACACCTCTGTGTCCTCAGAACTAATAAATGTGAAGATGGGAAATATTACTGTGAAGAGCAAGACTTTTGTTCAGGAGGGAAACTATATGAAATGCGAAAACTTGGTAACAGTTGTGTCAGGAAATTCTTCCTGGCACACACGTAGAACAAAGGCAGCATTTTGTGACTGGATCAGCTAGTCCAGGATTGTCTGCAAGGAGAGACAAAGTCAGTGGTTGAAAATTTGGCTCCTCAGAGGGTTCATGCACTCTTTCATTGAGAAAAAAAAAATAATAAACTAAATGTGAAACTAAATGTTGGCAGGACTGGATTAAAAGAGAGGCTTATAGATGTCCGATACTGTCATCTGGCACTCCTCCCAACACAATATAAAGGTAAATATAAAACCACTTGGAGCCTGCATGAGTGCAAAATAGCGCAGTTCCATCTTGCACCTGTCCTGAAATGTTTCTGAGGCAGCAGTAGCAAAGCCCTGCACCTCTGCCAGAGGCTGTTACTGAAACAGATCTATTAGTACAACTATGTGTGCTGGGTCTGCGTCTGTCTGTGGTGGGGTTTTCGGTAGCAGGGGAGGGGGCTGCAACGGTGTCCCCTGGGAGAAGGTTCTCGAAGCTCCCCCGGCTCCGAGTCGGAGCCGCCTCTGGCCGAGGCCGAGCCCATTGGTGATGGCGGCTGCGCCGCTGTGATAACGTGTTTAAGAAGGGGGACCTGGGAGGAGTTGGAGCTGTGAGGAGGAGCTGCGAGGAGATCGTCTGTGCCAACACCGAGGCCAGTGGAAGGAGGAGGAAGGGGGGAGCTGTGCTGGAGCAGAGAGCCCCTGTACCCCGTGGTGAGAGGGCAGGGCCCCCCCTGCCCCCATGGGGGGCACCGGTGGGGCAGATGCCGCCCTGCAGCCCCTGGAGGAGCCCACAGCGGAGCAGGCGGCTGCGCCCGAAGGAGGCCGGGACTCTGAGGGGAGAAGCAGCCCCCGCTGTTGTAGTTCTGTGACGGAGAGCTGCAACATGGGGGGGGGACCCACGCCAGAGCAGCTCGGGGAGAGCTGCAGCCTGGGGGAAGGACTCCGCTCGGAGAAGGGTCATGGAGAACTGTCTGCTGAGAGAGGGGAACCACGCTGGAGCGGGGCAGAATGTGAGGAGTCCTCCCCCTCCCTGAGGAGGAAGAAGCAGCAGGACTGACCATAACCCCCATACCCTGCCCCTGCAGCACTGTGGGGAGGAGGAGGTAGAGAGATCAGGGCCAAGCTGAGCCTAGGAAGAAGGGAGGGGTGGGGGGAAGGTGTTTTTAAGATGTTGTAATGCTTCTCACTGCCCCACTCTGTCCATTAAGTGTTGTTGTTGTTGTTAGTGTTTGAATTAAACTGATGTTCTTTTTCTTTCCCTGGTGAGTCTGTCTTTTGCCCAAGACCATAATGGGTCAATCATCCCTCTCTGTCCTTATCTCAGTTCCCAAGTCTTTAGCTTTATTTTCTCCTTCCCATTCCTGTGGGAGAAGGAGTGAGTGGTGCTCAGTTGCTCTCTGGGCTCAAACCACAACACTATCTAAGTCTGAAAATGCAAGAAGACTTCAACCTCCTTCACCTTCACAGCCTACCTTACATCCAGTCATAATAATGGGTCTTAAAATCAGGAGATACTGCCACTAATGGGCAGGGATATTCCGTATTACGACATAGATCAGAACCATGCTCTTTTTGAAAGGGATGCACAAGGACACCAAAAGGGACACTTTTGACAGGGACAGTTTAAGTAATAGCCATGTCTGGTACAAATGTCAGGCATCACACAAATTAGTTAAAATTACTGTTAAATGTGAAAGTTTTACTTACTTTACAGGCAAATCTCTCAACACTGGAAGGTTTAAGAGCACAAGGCTTGCCTCAAATTATGAATATGATCCACTGTCTTCATAAAGTGGCTGCAAATAATTGATCATGTACAAGCAGACCACCTGTACATCACATAAAGAGCTGAGCTACTCAGAGCATGAGTCGGGGCCTTTTTCTGGGATTTCTGCACATCTGTCTTCTCAGAAACCCAAAAGCAGAAGGGATAGACAGCAATGTGCAAAGCAGCAGAATTACAGACTGCTGCTTTTTTATTCCACAGCAGAAATAGGTAGAACTATAAAGTCTATTTAGCATTTCTGGCATCATCAGTAAGAACAGCAAATGAATTAATGCTCCAAAAGAAGACTGCATGTAGCTGGGCCACAGCCACTGACTGCTGGTGTAGAAAGAATTGACCTCTAAATTTGTGAACATCTACAGCAGACCTTAAATTAACATAGCTAGCTTTTAAAGGAACTGGTTTATATTCATCAGTGTACACTTCCAACATGCTTACAAAAGACATTGTCCTTGTTCCCTAATGAAAGTACCGACAGTTTGACTCTCCATCATTTTACAGTCATAAACAGAAAACAACATTACATGCATGCCTACAGTTGGTACAGACATTTCCAAGGTATTTTTAAACTACCTAAATTTGGTACAGCTGGCAGAGAAGCGTTGACACAAGGAACAGCAGTTGAGCCCACTGCCCACTGCCCAAGTGTGTACAAATTCTTGGGTATGTTTTGTCTACCGTTGCAGGGAAAGGGTCAAGGCTGCTGCTGTTACCAGATTTATACTCAACTTAGCAAGCTGCAAAGATGTGAATAAAATTTGTGTAGACTGAAGTATAAACTTATCTTCACTGAACACTGGGTGCAAGGCAAGGACTGAATCCACTGCACATTAAAACATTAAAACTAGAGGTCTCGTATACAGAGTCTCACAAAGCTGGTTTTCATGCAACTCGCATGTCAGCAGATATTCGTTCTGGCAGAAAGATCATTGCAATGGTCTGCTGTTAACAGTCCATTACAAATCTCAAAAATCATCAAGACAGCCATCAATACAACCTGTAGAGACCCATTCTTTTTGCATGAGGACTGTTACAATTCTACTCCCGTAATGTAATCTTTCAGATGCAAATCTGTTTTTCCAGTGCTACAAGGTCATTTCCTCTGAAAATGGACTGATTGTGCTATATACAGAGTTTAGGAATCATAAACACTTATCAGGATTATGGAGATAGTATTTCCTAATCATTTGGGTGTAGTTTCCTTATAAAAAGAGTAATTGGCAATTATTCCAAACTGGTACTTTGGCTCTGTAGTGACTAATGATATTCTTTTTTTAAAAAATAATAGTCCAGTGTGTTGCAGGAGGTTTATTACAGAGAAAAACAAGACAAAAATTGCTCATTTTCAAATAAAATTCTCCCAGACTTTCATATGTTGATCTTTTTAAACCAGAAAAATATTTATCTGCTTTAAGTGTTAGCACACAAATAATTCTAGACCAATAGTTGTACTTCTCTCTGAAAAAGGAATTAAACGCCGAGTTGTGTTTTCCAAAAAATACACTGATTTTATTCCCAAAGCTAACTTGTGTCCTCATCAAAACAACTTTCATCACTGAAAACCATTTACATCATAGGGACAAATAGGAGCTCTTGGAAGCATGGACTTTTAAATATGAGTGTGTCTGAAGTTGTGTTCTTTTGAAACAGATCTGTTGCTGAAGCATAATGAATCATCATAGTCTTTGGGAGCCTCAAGACATCACAAGGTAACTGAAATAACTCACAGGGCAAATAAATAAATCTGGAAGTTTCCTTTTGCACTGTGGTAAAATGACACGTATTGTTATGTAGAATCAATAAGCGTAAAACCCCAAAATAAGAAGGCATCTTAAGATCCAGAACTGAACAGCTCAATCCTGCATAAATCTGACACCATGTGTCAGATATGTGGAAATAAAAAAGCTAACTCCAAATGAGAGGAAGGCTTACGACCTCAAACGCTACACCAGGCTAACACAAATTAGTATATTCATACAGCTCTGCTTGGTGCCATGTACACAGAGCAACTTGGCTGAGGCTCACTAAGAACAGCTGAAAACACTCCACTACAGAACTCAAACCCGATGAAAATTTGTCTTTACTAGTGAAGATCTCAATTAGCTAATGGGCATTTTCCAGTAAGCTAGTTGTGATTGTTTGTATTCTTCCATTTGCTCTTCTCTCAAATAAATACTGTGCTTGGCGAAAGCATACTGCTCCGTGGTCAGCTCTACCACTGCTCTTGAGGGAACACAGACCTGCAAGAGGTGAGGTAAGGTCGTATTTGCTCCAGTAATCACAGCAAACTGAAAAGGATCCAGAGCTTTATATCCCATCAGGAGGGACGAAAGAATGAGTCACTACTCCACAAATCACAGAATCATGGAAAGAGTTTTAGGTCACCTAAAGCATCTCCTTGCCCAAGAGCAGGGACAGTAACATGCATTCTCATACAAAACTTATTGAAACCCTTCTTAAAATCTTCTACACTTGCCATGACTGGAGGCCTGCAACTAGATGGCACCCTGGATGGTTTATCTTCAGAGATCTTAATTCCAAAAGAGTGACAAAACAAAAGATAATGAAAGAAAGCTTGCAGAAAAAAAAAAAAAAAAAATCACTGCAAAGGAATGAAGCCAGCACAATTTTAAGTTTCTTGGTTTTATTTTTTTAAATACTTCCTAGCTTTGATTTTTCTCTTATGTTTGTTCTTTGGAGGCCCTGAGCTGGGACAATACTAGTCAAACTACGGCAATCGTGCTGCAAAGAACTGAAAAGTATTCAGATGACCTATATTTAATGATTGATTGGGTGTTTTAGGAATCTTAAGTCTATAAAGTTAGCTCCTTGCTTAAATACTCCAAACCAAACTGTCTGTTTACACCAACTCTATGTGGAGCTCCACATTTTTTCAGTTGTTGTCTTACTTGTGGTGCAACATCTGTCTGCTTTTAATACTCAGACTCTCCATTTAAAACAGCGGCCATCCCTGAAAACCGAAATTTGTGTTCACCTTCCCTCATCCATTGCTGCCCCAAGATCATCCTCAATAGCGTGCCAGCATGGAATAGAATCAGTCTCTACTTTTAGTCCTATGTATGCCTGTCTTCAGCAGAACTGAAGGAGAAAGAAAACAAATGCCTACAGAGAAATGGATCGGTGTAGATGTAGGTGCTCTGTGCATATGAGTGTGAAGAATAAGGAAACTAGATTATTACATTTAGGACAAGGATGAGCTGTCCTTGTTTCAGGTGGACAAAGAACACTTATTTGAAAAGAAACTAAAGGGGATGGGGTGTGTGTGTCTGTCCGTGTGTGTAATCTCTCCACACAATTGCAATTGTCCTACTTGTGATATTCCCCCTCTCTGAGAATCACTGCCATAACAGTGACAAGTTTCTATGACTCAGTGCATGACTTACATTTATGCCCTCTCTGTAAAACAACATTCACTTATTTCCCAGCAAACACATTTAGGCTCCATAAAATGTGCATACATTTCTTCCTTTAGGGGGGAGAGATAAAATATCTAGACTGGTTTCTAAATCCATTGCTTTTTCTTCATCCCTCCTTTTCTCCCAGTGCAGGTAACAAAATAATCATTCTTTGCCGTGTCTCACCCAATAAAACGCTAAATAAAATCAAAAATCCAACCTGCTTATATCATGAAACAAAATATAATGCAGATCTAATGCACACAGCTAATCTTGCCTAAGTAATGTTGCTCAAGCGGATAACACCAGCCACACGAGAGAAACACATTTCCAAGATACTGCTGAAGCTATTTATCACTATCACTTCCTCAGGCATCTAGGTAAACAAGCACACATAGAACCACACCTTTAGAAGGATCAGAAATTAAACTGATGAAAAATCCTACTGACTCACTGGCTGCCTGTCCTACTGACAGTGAAACAAAGATTTCACGTCACAGCTTTACCCCCAGCAAAATATGAAATACGTTTATAAGGTTAGTTTGCTTTACTTAAATTTCTTTGGCAACTAGCAGTATGCCAGTACCATTATGCTCGCCCAGTGGAACCTACTAGTAGAAATAAAGACAAAAAAATCACCACCCAGACAGACTGCAATTAACATTGGAATTCCAGCATCTCTAGAACAAGGTCCTACACAATATATTTCTAGACCTTAAGTGGTGTAAATTCTAAACTTCAGCCTTTGAAAGAAAAAGAAGTGGATGTATGCCTATATTACGCATAAAATTACATCAAAATGTATCTCTTGAAAAGAAACGAACACTATTCTGAAAATACAAGTTTATCTAAGACATGTATGTTTATTTTATTAGCTGGAGGTCATCTCACAAATCAAATGTTTTGGGTAAGAGACCTTGCCAGTACTGGCAAAATTCTCATCAGTTCAAAAGGATCCAGGACTTGTATCTTTTTTTTCAGTCTGTTTTTCTCGTGCAATTGCTGCTAAATTTACTTTACAAGGCAGTCACTTGCAATCAACATTCACCCCCTAATCTGGAAAAATTCCCTTGGTCTTAGTAAATTCTTTTGGAGGTTCAGATTCCTGAACTAAGGAATCCCCAGAATTTCACCCAACATACCATGAATGAATTACCCAAATGCCGTTGAACCTTTTGCTGACTATTTGACAGGATTTCCTCACTTCAAAAAAAGAGGAAAAAAAAAAGCTTTAGTGCAGTTAAGGAGCAGACACCCTCCAAGAAGCTCATTCAGACAGAAGACATGGCAGACTACACCAGAGTATACCAGATCTCACTCCCAGCCCATGCACTCAGACTCTCTTCCTACAGAAACCAGGGTATGGAGGAAAGGGAGGAGAGATGCATACATGGAGCTCTTCTCCCAACATGCGAGCAGGTCAGCTTCTGTCATATGGGCAAGCAAAAAGCACTATTTGCTGTAGTATAAGAAGTCACAGTTTTCACTGGGACCAGAATTGCAAACTTCAGGTGCTCCCTTTGTTCCTGCCTGACACGTGTAATTTTCCCCCCGCCTTGTCCTAGAAGTGTGAACAATACAGACTCATTTATCAATCACATTAACCACTTAGTCGACTTCTCCTTTGTAGCCACTTCTTAAGAAAATGGCGACAGCTATATTAAGAAATATTGTACACAAGTTCAAAATACAGCATAAAGACTGTGAGCAAGAGTCTCAGCTGGCGTAACAGACTGCTCAACTGTCAGTGCACTGATCTACAGCATTTAAGACTCAAACCATAGCCACTGTCATCAAAATGGTAGTCATACTGCTTCCCAACATGCAAACCGACAATACAGCTGAGTCTTTACTTTTGTAAATAAACCAGTGAAATCCTTAGTACATCTTTCATTACTTCAGTCCATCTTATGCACATGCATAATTTTAAGGTGTTGATGACTATGAACAATTTCATACTTAATGCCACATGCAAGAATGTCAGCAGCACACACTCTTGAGAAAGAAAACATCCAAAAGGATATGATGAAACATGAGAATACTTCCTCATGCCAGTAATTTTTGTCGCATCTTTAAAAACAGGTTATTTGTGTGATGGAGCAATTACACTTACATAAAAATGGGTTTGATGTCTTCCCTTTAGCCCAAGGAACCAGTTTTTCTGTTATTTTATCTTTTTTCTGCATCTTGTCTTCTTCAAGAAAAGCTGACTCCTTTTTAATGCTGTGCCTGATCTCATTTTCTATTCCTCTGTTTATTTTTTAAGTCATTCGAACTTCATTTCCAGAAGCAAAAAGCCAGCTGAATGCTTATTACTGATGTTATGCTAAGACGCCAAAGCTAGTCTATAAAAACAAAGACTTAAACATAGCCCTGATGTTGAAAATATTTAAACCATAATAAGAGCTTTAAAAATGTGTAAAGCAAAAACGGAGCATCACACCGATAAATTAGCAAAAAGGACCCATTGAAGTTATAAAATTGCAAAACACAATTTGTTTAACACAAAATCAGTAAAACCAGCTGGAGATGTTATTTACAAGCTCCTTCGGTGTCCAACATCTTTCTTTCAAATCTAGTTTTGCTGAAACTAAACCTACATGAAAAAAAAAAAAAAAAAAGGTAAAACTAAGGGTAATAGTTATTTGTTATCTTTTTGTTCTGTCCTTGCCATTAATTGAATTTCCTCTGGGTAAGGAAAACAGGCTGGAAATATCAATTCAGTCACACTTAATTTTGTTGAGAACTGTGAAATGTAAATGCAAAACAAACATTAAAAAAAATGAAGCTACAAAGAAGGATTTGGGCATTTAAGGTCAGTTGGTGATAATATCCTCTCTCTTGCCTTTAACATTAATTTCCTCTCTGTTACAAGAATTTTATTTGTATTTGATCTTACTCTCTGACAGTTCTTTGCCTTCCCCTCCCTCCTTATATAAAATCTGAGATAATTAAAAGAGGTTAAAATGACAAAGAAATAATTTATTCAAAGTTTATTTTGTACCTGGTGGGACAACATTCAGAACCATGAATATTTTTCTCCCCTACATGTCTATTTCTGTACGTTGCTCACTCAGTCAATCTGATCCATCTCCTAGTCTTACAGAAACTCGTATCTGTTTTTAAACCTTGATTAACCCCCAAACAACTAACCCTGAAAGCACCTGTTAATTCAAGGTCAAAAATATTGGAACCATAAACCCATGGTATTCTGATCTCAAATGAAACTAGAAAAGGACAAGTGTGCAGATACATAACAACAAATCATTAGAGTCTCTTAAGTAATATATTTATAGTTTTATAGTAATGCTATGGAATATTTTACAATTAATTAAATTCACATAATTTACTGTGTCTTGTCACTGGGTACCACTGGAAAGAGCCTGGCTCTGTTCTCCTTGCACCCTTGCTTCAGGTATTCATGCATGTTCATGAGTCTCCCCCTGAGCCTTCTCATCTCCAGCCTAAGCAGTCCCAGCTTTCTCAGCCTTTCCTCACAGGAATGATGCTCCAGTCCCTTCATCATCATCATGGCCCTTTGTTGGACTCTGCAGCATGTCCACATCTCTCCTGTACTGAGGATATGTACACGCGCATCATTTTTAGCACCGGGGGAAGTCTCACATTATTTCAAGCTGACTTTAAGAACATAATTACCCCATCCCCTGTTATTTTGCACAAAGTGACTAATTTTTAAAACACCCATTTTTAGAAACACTTACAACGTATAAATGATTTATCAGATTTACTTCAGAACTCCTGAAAATAATTCAGTAGTCAAGGAAGAAAGGATTTGGATTAAATTATTCTTTATAACTCACACATAATATGAATAAATCTATAAAAAGTACAAAATTTAACAACTTTATTTACAGTGCTGCTTTCTCTGCATGTTCAGAGTGATTAAAGAAATTAACAACCGATGTCCATCCAGATGGTAAAATGCATCTCATGCTGACCGAGGTACATCTCGCTTTGTACGTAAAAGAGCATCCACACATGAGCTTCCTGGCACTGAGCTGTGAGAAAGAATCACCATCTACACCTAAACAGACTCTCAGGTTGGTCTTCCTTATTCTGACAGCCATGCTAAAGATGCAGACTTACTCAGATTTACAGATTTAAGCTGAATACAGCCTTAAATACTGCTGCTGATTGCATATTGCCTGAGCAAAACTCCATGACAGCATGGCAGTAAGCTACACTTAATGACTCTTTTCAGAAAGGTTTTGCAAATGAAGCTACTACACATCCCCTATTTCCTGTCTGCTGTACATCTGGGATTCTAGCTAAAAAGTCCAGTAAGCATCATATTCTTCTCATCACCCCAGAAGAGCAAGAACGTCGCTTCCTACCCTGAAGCTGTCTGCTCTTTCAGCATGCCATGGCAGAAACAATCTTCTGGTCTCAAGCCTACTCATGCCAGTTTCAGAAAGGAGGCTCCTGCCAATGGCTGAAGCAAGTGAATACCAGTGAACTGGTGTAACTGGACTAAGTTGTTGATATGACTAGGAAATCTGGCAGTTGTGTGGCTCAGTCAAGCATGCACTGAAGATACTCACATTTAGACCAGGAGTGTAATGAACATGGCTCAAAGCCAGCCTGCCATTCAGTTGTCTCTAACACAGGAAGATTCTCTCTTTTGTCCCGCAATGTAAATGTGTTTCTGGGATGCTTATTATCATTTGCAAACAACTGCAAGAAAAGTTGTAGACACAGCAGTGGTGTATAAATAGGTATCAAAATGAGAAGGAACTGTAAAGTCTAATTAAATTGTACAAAAGCCACTTCAAAATCCCAGTGTGGCACATGCAACATAAATTTAGAAGTTCCTTGTGATTATGGTGGCACATGCTCATGAGGCAACTTCCAAAACAGCTTACATGCCAGACTGTTTGCAAGAAGAGCAGCTGAAGAATTCAGGCTTCCATTCTTTCTTAGAAAAAGTAATGTCATTTTTCAAGTGAAATTGAGGAAGTGCCCATTTGCTACCATTTTATTATCAATTACGTTTCAGTGGACATGCAGTGGCACCCAGCTGTGAAAGCATATTTCTGAAGAGTATCATCAAGTTCAGAAGCTTTACTTGGGTCTACATTAAAGGAATTTGTACACATTTATCAGTATATTCATATTATAAAGACATTATTTGTAACAAAAACATCCACTTTATTTTCTAACATAGAAGCATGCTTTCTGAACACGTGAAGAAAAGAACAGCTGAAGTATACAACTACACTATTCCCATGGCTGCAGTCAGAGGCTTAGAGAAATTCTATCACTTTCATGCTTACACTGGCATGATTACAGATACATATTACATGTTTTATCATGTGTGTCTGGCTGGCTTAACCCACAGTGTCATCGTTCATTTTTTTCCTCCCATGGAATCAAGGTGAACTAGTTTACTACTTTTCATACTTTTGTCTAACTGAGAATAAAATGATCAAAGAACATTTTGGATGTGTGTGGGGAAACCACATGATGTACTACAGATGGTTGCTTTTTTGAACTGCCTAATTTCAGCAAAAAGATTATGACACTGGCAGACAATTTAACTCGTATAGATTTATACTGGAGATACACAGCTCTTCTGTATCTTCTAAAGGTACCAATTTATTTAATTATAAAGTGCCGGCTTATAAACCACAATCAAGAAGGTGTTTTCCGCACTGAACTTCAGTTTATATGTGGCATCCTGCCATTTATATATGGCAGTACGTAAAAGCACTTAATTTTGAGAGCATTTTTATTCTAGTACAGAATATTTATCAGAGACTTGATACAAAATTACAAAACATAAGACTTATAGTGCTTTACTTCCTGCTGATTATAAAAGATTATCATGTATTCAGGTCTTAGAGTAGTCAGGACAGGCTACCTAAATGAGAATGAAAACCAAAGTGATATTTGCCAAGTACCATATGACGTACATATATATATGTGTATATACATGAAAATTTAACAGAAAGATAAGTATCAGTGGGAAGGAAGAGCACAAACAAATTATTTAATTTAAACCCTTAAAGGGAACTTCTAGCTAACTGTCACTGATAAATCCTGCCCCACTAATCAGTAGATTTTTTTCTCACTGATTTCACTACAGTCAAGTTTTCACTTCTGAACTGAAATACTGTGAACTCCTTCTCATATTCTGTCTCTCTGACTTCCCCTCAAAAGAAAAAATCCCTACATATATGATACCTGCCAAAATGGCTGCAGATTAGATGTCCTGAGGAACACATGGAAATATCATTAAAAATTAAATCAGATTTAGGAATATGCTTTTTACAAAAAGTTCCAGTTACTTAAAAGACTAATCTTTCTATTTTACCATATATAAACTTATGAGACAGGCTTCTTTGGTTCCAAGGTTAATTGGATGTGCACAGAGGAACCTCCCAACACTCTCAGAAACAACAGAAAGAGAGTATCTTGCTTCTTTCAAACTGATCTGTATTCAGAAATAAAGAGGAGGAAACAATACACAGTAATTTATTTTTATGAATGTCAGAAATGACAGTGCACTTTAATTTTGTATCCAGCTCAAATTATATCTGAGCCAAATATTTCATTTTAACGGTCCTGTTAAATCTTTTCAAAGGCCTTGTTTTATGTGTTCATGAAATAACTCACTATTTTTTAGCTTTCAGGAATGGTAATTGCTGTAAATCTTGTAAATTAGCATGAGTAGTACCAGCAAGACACTCTGTTAAAATTCATCTACATTGTTGTTGGAATATTTATTAGGTACTAAAATATTTAAAGGAAACCTACAACTACTACAATTCAAATTACATTTCATCTAAGAAAGACTTTTCTATAGCACTTAGTATTATTGTTTTGTCACTGTATAAGAAAGCATCTAATCCAACTCCTAATCTTGAGCAGAAAAATTTCTTTTCATTAGATGGCTGAATGAAATCATTGTATTAACGGGATATTCCCTATTGTGTTTTATCAGTTTGCACAAGTAAATTGCACTGCTCATTGTAGTAATTGACATTTTCAACATTTGCACATACAATAGAAATGTTAGAACCATTTATAAACTAGTTAGCTCTTGATGGATTAGTGACCTTCAGAGGTCCTTTAGTATGGGTTTTTTTCTGGCTGTTGCTGTAGCAGCTGGAGAGATTACTTCCCCCATTTTCTCATTACAATCACCTACTTTCTAGTGTCCCTTTTGTGTCAGCATCTCTTAACTTGTTCCAGTTCAACTGAGTTAGCTGACACCTATTATTTAAATTTTTAACATTCACCTCACTCATTCCTCACCTCCCCCTTTGCCTCTCTTAAAACTCATTTGTATTCTCTGCTCTAGCAGATGGTCACAGGTGTCAAGGCTTTCTGCTTGTACTGCAGCATCAGCTCTGGCTCAGCACCATGGCAATGCAACAGCTTCTCAGGCTGAGTGAGCATCCGGAATACACAAAGCTCTATTTGCCATTCATTCGCACTTGGTATCTGTTATAAACTCCTCCTCTAAGTAATTCAGCCTAACACAAGGGATTCTGACAAGTTTCTTGTAGAAGAGACCATACACCAATTCCTTCCTATATTAGAAGACATTACTATATAAAGACCAACCTCACACTCTGGATTCTTCTTCCTCTTAAGACAAAGTGAGTTGAGAAAAGAGCTTCACATACAGAGCCCTCCTGTTTGTTTTTCAAACACATATATACCCTATGAAAGGGAAAAAACTAACAGAATTTGGCTAAATGCAAATAAAATCACTAACATAATACATATTAATCTGTGGGTTTTACCCTGTTCCTATTAGCAGCTGGTTTAGGCGCAAAACCCACAGATAACAGTGCTGACTAAAGATAACCCAAGTAACAACCATTAATTTTTAGTATGGGTAGCATTCCAAACTCATCTCCCCAGAGACAGATGAAATGAACTCCTCACATCTCTTCAGTGGTAAGATAAAAGCACTCTGCAGAGAGAAAACAATCACTGCATTGCCCATCTTATTGGGAGGAAGGAAAAAATACATACTTTTTTTTTAAAAGACAGCATATGCTCTCTATTTGTGGCTGATTATCCTAACTCCAAGTCAAATATTAAGATGAAAATGGGAATACTGGAAGGCTCTGAAAAATCCTTCTGAATTTCTCTTCCATTATTAAGTCATTGGTATGAGACCTTTCAAGTAAACATGCACTGCTTCTCACATTTATTAGTAATTTTTTTCTACCTACAGTGAGTGCAGGTCAGTTTTTTTGTATCTTCCTTTCTTGAATAAAACTGTCAAAGAAAAAAACAAGGCAAGAGACAAGCTTCCCATCTTACAAGATCTAGAACCTCTCTCTGAGTTTGCTATCAAGTATTCTGTGAATTTTCCCAATCAATGTACTGCACTGGTTTTCCTCCCATTTTGTATTGGGGTTCTATACTTCTATCTTTCTTCAAACAATTCTTTTATTGAATGGAGGTCTAGAGTAACTTTTTTTTTTTCCCCCTCAACTTTTAATGTACAATTCTAGATATTAGATTTCCTCCACTTTTATCTAACATCCACAGGAACAGGAGGAAGATTCACTGTCTTACTTTTAGGACTCTTCCTGCTACTAGGAAATCTCATTTCTCTGGAGAAGTAGACAATATTCTGTCCCTGTTTTTAAATGGAAAAAAATATGTATACAGTTTAGCCCCAAAACTGAAATTTTAGTTATTTATTTTTACCTTTCCAGGCTTACCTTCGAGTCTCTCACCTACTGTATAAAATGTTTCTCTTTAAACTATTGGCACCATTCTTAAAGTTTTGGTGTTTAAAATAAAATAAATAAAACAAACAAAAAACAAACAAACAAAAAAAACCCACAACCAAACAACCAACAAACAAACCCTAAGAGTCTTAATGTTGCAAGACAGGGAAGTACAGCTGTCAAAATATTCTGCCATAAGCTGCTACTCTCAGTGTACCTCTGAGGTTATAACCACAAGGATCTTTCTCCATGTATTTCTGTAAGCACTACTGATCCGGGTGGAAGGAAGTCTTTTATCTTCTGGCTGACATGGCTGTAAAGCACAGACATTTTTACAGACCTTAAAAATAAGTAATCTTGAATTAAAATGGAACTAAGCCAAACAAAATTGAGCTCCTGTCATGTAACATTCGTTCTTCGTTTCTTCCCTAGAAAGGTAAAGAGAGGGCACAAAGTCCTCATTTTGAAATTCTTTGCTATCTAGAATACTGATGCACAACTTCATTTCAAACCCCAAAAAAACCCACCTTACAAGTAGGAAAGTATTACTGAGATACTTCAAACATTTTCCCAGGAAATTTCTCTAGCTCCAGTTTCAGCAAAGGAACAGTCTCTAATAAAAAAGATTCTGGCAGGAAATATCCAAGTTGCTTTCCTGGCTGGTTATGTTTTTTATAGCCATAGCCAATCATATATTTATGTACACAGACACCATTTTACTTCATGTAATTTATAATTCATTCACACATACACATACTTCTTCTGTCTCCTCACACTGCCTGATCTACTTTTTGGATTTATCTGTAACATTCCGACATCCCTAACCATTCCAGACAGATGTGGACAACCACTCTACCAGCACAAAACTAAGGCTGAAGCCAAGTGAGATCAGCTCGACACCTGTAACAGGGAATCAGGAAACCAAACCATTTGTCTTGCTACAGCATAATAACGTACTCTGTGGAGGGGATGCAGATCACCAACCTATACAAAAATCCAAGAATTTGGAACAAACTCACAGAAAGAGCAGTAACAAAACTGCAATGACAGCCACACAGTCTACCAAGCAGTGACCACCTGGTAAAGCTTCCTCACATACTGTGAGTTTGGAAAAAAAGTTTACAGGTTACTCCTCGTATGGTCAGACTTACTCCAATACATTAGTCTGTGCAGTTCTGGGGCTAAAACAAAGTTGAATCTCAGAGATTGTCACCTAGCTACCAAGAAGAATCTATAGAGTCCTGGACTGACATATCAAGTTTCAGAACAATTCTGGTACTACTGAAATCAATGTAAAATTGTTATTTTGAAAGTTTGTGGTATTTTTAAATTTTAAGATTACTTCCATAATCTCTCTACTGCATTGCATAAAGACTCTACACTTCCCAGTGCAGAGTGTGATGTTCTTCATCACCTTTTACTGTAGCACAAAGTTCAGAAAAAAACCTCTAAAACCAAAATTGTGTTAAGAAAAAAAAAGCTATTTATTTGTTATGTATTGCTTCATCCATTTTGTGTGCCACTGTAGTGACAACCAAAGTCCTACACAGCAGAAATTGTAATAACTTGTTTTGCTGATTAGGGATACCAATTAAACTCAGACACCAGAGTGAAAAGAGTAGGAGTATTTTACTGGGGATAACTAAATAATATTACAGAATAATACAGAAAACATACAGTTAGAAAAGACAGAATAGTGCATTTAAACAAATAGGAAGATACAGGGTAATACATCAAATCGTTACTACCTGAGAGAGAGCGAACAGTGATTAAGAAAGATCCATCACCACTTGGGTATGTTACCACCACCCAGCCCCGCAGTGGCTGGGCAGCCCCGGTTACAGCGAGGGTTTGGAGAGCCTGTCCCGGCGAGTGGGAAATTCTACACGGTGTGTCCACCTCATAGGTGAGGCTGCCAAAGTTGCTGTGAGCGGGTCCAGCCTTATATCCCCAAAAATCATCAAGCCAGAAGAGCTGGCACCTTTGTCTTAAGCAGAAATACCTGGTTTCAATCTCACATTAGCTTCCCCCCCAGAGCCTGGCCAGGGCTCAAAGAAGAAGCCAAAGGAGTTTCTCTGCTTATCTGATGGGATTATGCACAAGGTCTCACATCAGGTCTTGGGGACAGACACCTGCCTGCCTCCAATGACTCTGTTGTTCTACACATACAAAGGAAGGGGAAGATACATTGCAGATAGCTACATCCTCCATGCATATTTCATTAAGGATTACATTCCGGTTTAACAGTTTCGGTTCAGGGCCTGTTGCTCAGGCTTCAACACTTCCACCTTTTACATCAGGATAGGTGGTTTATTAAAACTAAGTATAATACTTGTTAGCATAATGGTTATCAGTTATGAAATATACAGGATTCATCTATAGGTCAACTCTGGCTTGGGCCTGTTGTCCAAGCCTTAGCACTTCATAACTAGTCTCATGTCAACCACTGTCACACATGGCCTTCATCATAAAGCACCTGCACCTTTGGAAGTCCTGATGGTAAGGTGCATACATTACATAACCAGCACTGCTACCAGAGTACCATGATCATCAAAACCATGTTAAGAGCTCTTGCACCATACCAAACAGCATGTACAGGTTCTCTGTTTACAGGCACACACATAAAGGATTGACTTGTCCTGCTCCTCTAGAATGAGATCCAGTGACTATAAACAAGAACAATTCATTATCTTCTGATATACTATCATTTACGTCTCCTCAGTTAAATTAAGAAGGTTAAAAAATGTCTGTAGGCAAACAGAAACCTAGCCAGAAACCACAACATATTGCTTAGAAAAACTGTCATGGGATTTTTTTTTTTAATTTACAATTTATCTGAAAAAGAGAATCATTAGAATACGTTGCTGAGGGCAGTTTTTACTCAGGGGAAGGAATAATACATAGCAGAAATGACACAGAAAGGCACTAAACATCAGCAGAACACTATCTGTGCCTGTTTTCTGTAGCAGCCCTGTGGCCAAGCCCTGAATAATCTCTGCGCCACTCAGTCTGAGACTTACCAAGACTTACTCCAAAAATCATACAGCTACAGGCACAAGACTAAGAAAAACAATAGCTCATTTGTCTTGTTGATCAAAGAGTATAAATCTGTACAGACAGCAGCTGCTGCTGACCCCTTCAAATCTAAATTCCAGATTTAAATTCAGAACCAGACTTTGTCTTATGAACTCATCTTTCTTTGCTTGCCGTAAATTCAAGCATAAACTGAAAATTCCTCCATATTTGTGCTTTATGTGGAATGAAGATGTCCCATAAGGCTGAGGCTGCTATGGGACTCCTGAGCAAAGGTCTTAAAACTTCTTTTAAAGCACAGGGCTATGTAATCTTTGGTGATCAGCTGACTTGAACCCAGGCCTAGGCACAGTTGTATAATCTTGGCTCAAGCATCTGAAAAAAAATGCTAAAATGTCAGAAAATGCTATGAGAAAGTCCATAAACTAAAGCCATGAAAAATGAGGAAAGCAGAATTGCAGAGAACAGTAGCATTGTTAAGAACAGTTAGCAGACCAAGATTTCAAAAGAACAAAGACTTGCACAAAAATATTCTGTCAAAAAAAAACACCAAACCCTACAAACTATCATAAGTATACATTATCATTATCACATGTATCACCAACACAAGTATGCCTCCACACAACATCCAGGACATCAGCTTACTGTTTAAATGCTTTACTAAAAGGAGTGACAGATGTGAAAAAATATTTATGCTCTCAGTGAACATATTAGTCTCAGTAGGAAGCAAAAGCATAAACACCACATAAACCACAGTAAATAAAAACCGAAAGTGTTTATTATAGTCACTTCTAATTCCAGGAGATTTAATAGATATCTCCTTATAACACTGACATGCCCTTTAGAGACTGTGATGACAGAACGATTCGTTACTATCTTTCTTTTGTTTAGACACCAAATCAGATGCAGCAGGTGCAGACATGGGCTCACCTGTAAGGCCAACCCCAGTTTGGGAAGCACTCCAGCATTTATTTGAGTACCATGCAGTACCATGCATTTGTACACCAAAGAGCTTTGCTAGACCCAAACTTGAATGGTAGCACTGAATGCAGGCTGATGGTGATCATCTCATAGATACGCACCATCCAATCCCCTATAATTTCTTTCACAAGTCCCCTTCTCATCTATCTTATTCCAAATATCCTTCCTTGATATATTTGCCTCCAGCCCAAACCCACTGCTTCCTTCCTCCATTCTCCCCAAAACTCACTGTCCATAGATCAAGTACTCAAGAGAGGAAACCCAGTACTGCAGTTTTAGGCACCCCTGAAAAACACCAAAAGATGAAATGGCCCCTCTGCCAAAGAGGCTCTGGACTGGGGAAAAAGAATAAACACCAGAACATCTTTTCACTCTGCTCATATGACTTGCAAGTAGTTATCCCAGGAAAGAAACCCCAGAATCCCTAGCAAGAACTGGGATGAAATTGTGGCACACAGCCTCAGTTTCAAGAGACAAGAATTTCCCACATTCTTATTCTACCTGTGAAATTCTCACACTTTAGACATAATCTAGCAGAAAGTGGTATTGGTGATAAAAATGTTTTGTACGAGAAGCTGATGTATGACATTATGCACGTAAATAAAAAAAATAAGCTTCTAATAGAAACTTTGAATCTCTGCCCCATATTCCTATAAACTGACACATCTAGCCCTGAATTCTCACCCACAGAATTGCAGTTTCAAGCCCGTTTCTGCCCATGCATCATATTTATCTGAAAAGCTGAACTGCAGTATTCAAGCAAGACTCAGCAATAGCTACTCAGCCATGTGCTTGCCCTAGCAAAGCAAAAGTTAACAAAACATCCACTGCAAAAAATTCATGTCTTGGCTGCCTAGGCCCTGCTCCCCACTCTGAGGAACCTGAAGAGAACCTCTTTAGCTGGATTTAACTGTGCTATGTCCTACCAGCACATCAGGAAACATGTGAGTATAATGGACCATCAATCTGCTCAGCAATTTTAAGTAAGAATGAAACATTCAGAATCTTACATTCTGATCAAGACAGGCAATAAATAATCTTCGGTTCAACCTGCATACGTATAGGAAAATGAGGCTTTTCTGTTTCAGATTTCCAGTATTTCAGTCTGGTTATTTTCACAGAAAAAAACCACTTGCTCTACAGTAATGTGACACCCTTGAGCTGGATTAAATATGCTGTCTTCTTGCAAAGTTAGCCATTTTTACACTTCAATAGTCAAAGCAAAAATTGGCAGTATCATGCAACTCTAGTCAGGAGTCAAGTTTCCAACTGTGAAATGAAATTCCATGAAGCAATTGAGTATGTGCAGTAGAAAAAAAAAAAATCCACTGCTATCTCCATGTCTAGTTGGTAATGATTCCCTTATATAAAAGGTATTGAATTGCCATTTACAAAATGAACTATTTTAAAGGAGAGAGCTGGGCCCCAGTGACAAGCTGCTGAAGCTATCAAATTCTTCAGAGAAGCTTTATACACATCTTTTCAAAACACAGAATAAGACAAAGATGAGACATGGAAAAAAAAAAAAAAGATACCTTTTGAGCAATAGAAATTGTTCATGGTATTTGATAAATACATCAAGCATTTGATAAAGTTTGGAGCCACAGAGGATTAAAAATGACAGTAAAGTGCACTCAAGATGAGTTCCAGAGTGTATTTCTTCACACACTTAAGAGGATTTTTTTAATCTCAGGAACAAATATTAAGCTGATAAAAAAGATTTTAAAAAAATGTTTGAGTAAAGCTCTGAATAAGGATTTTGGAGTTTGAAGTTCTACACAGACTGGCACTGGATGCATCCTGAGTGCCATTAGTATTTCTACACAGTCATGAAAGCTCAGGTTTCAGTTTCTACTTGCACCCAAATTCATACTTTGCCTGTGTGCTGGTTCACAGACTTGACTGTGAGAACTAACTGGCTTCCAATTCAGGGAAGGTAAGGTGGAGAGAGACTTGCTGGCTAGAACCATTACCCTGCTCCTACCCTCAGCCAAGCCAGATTGATCAAAGGAAAGCAAAACACTTCATGTCCTCGTTGTCTTTTCCTGATGGACTTGCACCCTGTCTCATTGTGAAGCTGCTCCATCTTTCCCAGATTTAGCATTGTTACTTAAACCTACAGTCTCAGGTGTGCAGTAGTCTTTTCACTTCTGGGGAGCATTCCTGGACCCTCTGAAGATGACTTGAGAGGAGCCAAACAGAGTGCAGAGAGACAAATTCAAGTATTCCAAGGTAAAGAGGACAAATTTACATTTTCATAACACAAGGTAGCTATTTCAAGACTTTGTCCTGCAGCCCCCAACTACTGGAACCTTGCCATTTAAACCTAACACAGCATGCAGATCTCCTATTGTGCCTTAGAGTGAACAAAGCAAACAATATCTTCTAATAAAAAGACATCTTGTTTTAGGGGAAAGAGGAGAACATGTTCACATTTCAGAGCGGGAATCTGCAGTGTGACAAAATCTAGCTTACATTCCAGGAAAATGTTTGAATACATCACAGAAACAGATTCACTACCAAAACGTATGTCAAATGACTAGATTGAGAGTCCCACTAGGAAAAAAAATAATTTATTTAGCTCTTGGGCTGCATTTGCAGTTTGCAGCTTCACACAAACTCTGTTGTGGAGACTTAGGAACCTATGATAGACAATAGTTGGAAACATTTTGAAAACGCCATTCTAGTAGATAAATTGAGTGCAGTATCTTCTGCTGATCTCACTAAGTATATCACTGAAATAGTTCCTCCTACCCATCTTACTCATTTGACATCCAGACTTTCTAGCACAACCATCTTGTTAGTACTTGTAGTGAAGATGATGTCAACCATCATTGTCACTTCATTCTAAGTTCATATTTAATGTCAGTACTGCCTGAATTACATAGCAAATTCATAAGCAAGTCCAAGACTAAACTCATTGTCCCTCCAGCATGCATAGCCGCTGACCAAATACAGCCAGTTCTTAAAAAATAGTTGTGCTTTGGCAGATGTTACCTCTTTATTGACCTCATGAACAAAGGTGATAGTGTTGATGCACAATGAAAAAAAAAACTAGAGGCCACCATCATATTTCACATTCAACATTTTCAACAGTTAATTTCATGAAAATTATAATTGGTAGATGACACATTCAATTTAACCATCATATTTCAAAATCATTCTTGAAAAACTAAGTTTGAAGGAGAGACCAGTGAAGTGTCAGTGAAGGGACTGAAAGGCTCACTAGTAAATAAAATAGCTTGACTGAACTGGGATGTTATTAATGAATCAAAATATGATAAGAAATGTGCATAGTATTGTAAGGTGATATATTTACAGGAAGGAAAAATACTGCTCCTGGAAAAAAAAAAAAAAAAGATTAGATTCTTGGGACTTCCCTCATATTAAAGGCTGCAGTACAACTGCAAAGACTGCTTATTTTTAATCTACATATATATGTATAAAAATATGTATATTTTGCATATTGCTATATATGTAAGTATTTAAATATAAGGCCATTATCAAGTAACAGAGCCTTGTCCTCTTAAGGCCCCTCAGTACAGACGGTAACCATAAGCACGCAGCCCAACCAATATCAGTGACCACAGAATCAACGCATATTTCAGTAAGTTGTCAGAAGAGCTTCACTTGACCATAGGCAAAGCAGGCCAGTTCACTATTTCTCCTTGAGACTTCCAGTAGATTAACGAACCACCTTCCTCAAAGAAATGTTGCAGATCAAGAGAACATCTGTTAGTAGAAGTATGCTCTGATGGAAGCTCCAGCTCTGAGAACTAAGATATTAAATTATTTTTACATCCTCAGTGATGCCAAAAGTAAAATTACATCATTTCACCTCCTGTCAACACTGGCATGTCTGCTTAAGGTATCTCAGAATGGGTTTTAGAAATGCCAGCTACTGTTTTACCATCAAGGTAAGTCAGAAGTAATTCCACTGGCAGACATCCTTGTAAAAGATACAGTTAAAAACTGTTGTGCATGGACTGTCACAAGTGAATCTATAGTCTGACAACATATAAACAAGAAAAATGAGAGCATTACTTACTTAACAGCTGAACAACCTACTGCTATTAGAAAGTTAGCAATATTGCTATTGCTTATGACTAACTACAAGTTTCTGAAAATGTCAGTCCAGAAAGTGTACCGTGAAAGTACTTAAAACAATAGTAAATAGGGGTGTAATTGCATTGGTCCACTAAGTTACAGAGAAATATAATTTGACCTTTAATAGTTGGGGTTCTTTTAATAAAAAATACTAAAAAAAAAAAAAAAAAAAAAATCCTCCTTGTTCCACCTTGATCTCCCTTTGTTCTAACTGCTGTATTTCTTTAGAAATGCAGTCTTCTCACAGAAATATTGACTGATCAATAGCATGTGTCAATCCATCTGTGAACAACTGAGGTTTTCAGACTTCCCGTTCAAATTAATTGTGACTCTCTTTTCCCTTTTTCTCTGAAACATTAAGCAGTAATAGCCATCTAGATTTAGAGGTGAACTGAGGTTTAAGCAAATGGCACTTCAGTTGGCATGTCACTCCCCAGATATCACACCTCTCCGTTCCATCTACGGTGCAGGACCTGGATGACAACCAACAGCCTTAACACCTCCTCTCTATGCTATTATCTCATCTATACATTACAGCGCCACAGCTCTATCTGCCTCCCAGGACCCAGACATAGCATGGGCACTATTTCAAACACCACCGTCATGAAGATCCTGGTCAGTCAGACTCCTGCCTAGCAGCCTAAGTTTACTCTCCCAGGCGCTCATCTTCTTCCCTGTGTCATTTAGAACCAACATGGTGCACGACTGCCAAGTTCCTCCTCCATACCTAGCAACATAGACATCTCATTAAGTCTGTTACCTTTGTAGCAGCCAAGTTTTCAGGCAGTCCCAGTCCTCTCAGCTGCCTGCCTAACAGTTTCGAACCCTGACCACCTGCTTCCTCTACCCTTGAGCTGTCCTCATGCAGTACCACTCTCAGTGCATTGGCTGGAGGATGTGTAACATCGAAAGGATTATATCATCTCAGCAGGCCATGCTCTTTCCGTAAAGCTCACACTCTCCTCAGAGTGTAAGGGTTTACACAGTGGGGGTGGATACTACATCTTTTCCAAATTCACCCATGAGCTCCCCCATTTCTTCATGCTATTTTAAATACCATTACTTTCACATCATGTGAACATAAATATTCTGCTTTGGCAGGTGATTATTCACAGCACATACTGTGGAATAAACTCAGTGGCCAGCAAGGTTCTGGATAACAAGAAAACCACACACATTTTCAAGGCTTACAACAGTTTAGCTTCTCCTTTTTTGCTACTTTAACAGGCCAGCTAAAAACAGAAAAACAAAAAGCAAAGGAGCAGGGGGCGGGGGGGGGGGGGGGGGGGGGGGCGGCGACGACCAGGGGACTGGATGGGATATGACTCCCAAAACCGAACTAAAAAATCCAAATACCTTAGGACAAACAGTCGACACTAAGGTGATAGTCTTCCTATGTCTGTTGGCCCACACTCTCACTGCAAACAACTCCACCTACCTCAGCTTCTGCTTTTGTACTCCCTTGTGCCTCAGGCAAGATCCATCCCCCTTGTCAGGCTAATGTTCATTTGCCCAACTCCCCAGGTAATCACCTAGAGCACACGGCTACCGTGACTGAAAAAAACAACAACCACAACAAAAAACCCAAACAAAACCCAAACCACTTACCACACTAGACAGATGCTCCTGAATCTTTCTTTCCTATTCACGGTCACCTTTTTTCATGGAAATTATAGAAACTTAGTCCTTTGTAAATGTATTTGAAAGGGGCCAGAGGGTTCATTCATATCTTCTCATGTCTTTGCAAACACCCATAGAGAGCACAGCAACACTGGCCTCACTTAGGTTGCAAGCCAAGACAAAAAAAAACCCCTGTGTAATGTGAAAAACCCAAGAAGCTGAGTAAAGTCTTGCAGGTTAGCCTTAAGACCAGCTCCGTCCTGGTACTTCACCACCAAGTACTAAAGTAGCTACTTTTAAGTTAGGATCTCCAAATTTCTGGAGTTTAAACTATTTTTCTTTCTTACGTTTTACTCGGATTTGCCAATGGTTATCTTAGTCATAGCATCTAAACATGTATCACTATTTCGCTTAAAAGCCTGGAGTTTTTAAGTTAAAATACACATACTGGAGAAGCTGTAACCTGCACACAAGTATACAAGCAAGGAAGTGAAACACTGTTGACAAATTCAGTATGCTCTACAGGAATGCCTGCACTGATTTAAGGCACCTCCTTCTGTCAGTAATAGCTGGATTCATGCTGTGTATGTGATACCACTTCACCACAGATAAAGTAGGACAGCTTGTGTAATGCAAACAAGCCCTTTTCAAATCATTGTACAGCAACTGCTTGATTTGGTACTTTGAGTGTCATTTAGTCTTTTAGCTACCCATAGGAAAAAAAAAAAAAAAAAGATCCTAGATAGGTTAAATACCTCCTTCAAAACTCAATAGCATTTATGGGCTCTAACAGGATCTTCAGTTAGCCCAATATATCACAAATTATAGCCTACTGTAAAGAATAAATTTCTCTAGGAAATGTTCACAGTATCTATCATGGCTTTGGAAGCAACTAATTCCCTGTTGATAACACTGATACTAAAATGAGTTCTACCCCTCAGCATTTCTTTCTGAGATAAAGGGACAAACAAAAACTTGCACAATTTTTTGTTTTAACAAAGACACATGTGAGTCTTTTATTCAGTAGTTTCCTCAGTCAGGGTGACAGTTCAATGTGTATCGCTCTGAACTTACACAGCTAGAAACCATGTATCAACAGAAAATTTTACAAATATGAAAAAAAATTAAACAGTAAGAGTACTAACCTCCCATTTGCACAATACCTTTAAAGGAGTTCCTTCTACAACAGGAAAGCTGATCATAATGGCCCAATTTATCTAGACTAATTTAAAAATAACTATTTCAGAAATACAAATATATTAAAATGTGCATAACTAAATAATTGTAAAGAAGAAAACTGGCAGAAAATGATCTGACAAGTATGCAAATTGTATATCTCATAGGTATATTGGAACAAATGTATTTTAAGGAGTCTTTTTTGTCCTTTTGCATATTTTCAACCACATACTGTCCTGATGCTGGAGAAACTAAAAAGAAGGCTTCAAACCCCTCTGATAAAATAAACAAATAAATTTTTAAAAAGAAAAATCCTTTCATAAACTATATAAAAAATAAGCACAAATAGGGCAGAAAAAACAAGGACATTTTTGACTTTTACTACCTATGCAAATTGAGTATTGCACCTGCAAGTAAGTTTAAGGTAAATATGGTGATTTCAGGCCTCCTATGTACTCCTATACACAAAAAAGCTCCTTCAAACACAAGTTTTAGCAACCAAGCAATAACTCTTACAATGAGATAGTTCAAAATACAAGTAATTATACAGCTGCTCACTGTAATTATAAACTAAATGTGTCTTGGTGTGTATGATAATAAAGAGCTTTACATACTCCATTTTGGAGAAAGACATCAAGACAAAATAAATAATGCAAAGTAGCTCTTACTCTCTATGCAAGTGCTGTATTCTCATGAAACCTCTAAAACAGATTCCATATAATAAAACCTTCCACTACCTATTTTATATAGACTTTTGTGAGATTTAATTAATGTTGCAAAGTGATTTGAGATTAATGAAAAAAATTCTGTCAGGGTAAAATATTATTGTCAGACATTTGTTTCAGCTTGTGAAACATGCTTTTGTACATACAAATGAGACTTCACATCCTTAAGGAATCATTTATATGAAGGAGCAATTTTTGAAATATTCCACATAAGGTGAAAATAAAGTTATCTAGGTACATATCCAAAACTGTAATTTTGTCACTGCACATCCAGCTACAGCTATGCTCAACCTGCTTTCACAAGTAACATTCAACCTATAAATACATTCCCAACTTTTCATAAAACCTGTGTTTTTCACAGCAAATTGACCCTAAAGTACCTACAAGTGACTACTCTGTCTAACATGCAGGAAGTTCCTACAGCACTTTTATAATCATGATGATTTAAAAGTATGAATTAGGTACTGTGTTACTTCCCCCTACAATCCTAATCGTAAACTAAATGATACAACCGGAGATAACAGGCCAGATTTGGATGCACAGGCCCTCTTTCAGGTTTCAAACAGACACAGAAATCACAGTATTTCAATTCAGGTTGAGAATAGCAAGTCTATCTACATATGTTAACTATTAACATGTTAATATGTTAACATGTTAACTGTAAAATGTTAATAATGTTAACTACATAGTTTTAAAGAAAAGGCAAGTTGCATTTGTGGAGCAGTGTTTGACGCAAAGACAAAAAAGAAAGCTCTCAGTGGAGTCTCAGGAAGAACTTTAGACATAAAGATATTACAGTAAAAAAAGAATCCAACAATTTTATCCTCTAGTTTATAACGTATCATGATAAATTGAAATCTGCTTATAAAATTGCAGTACATTGTAACACCTAAACCAGGAACATCTTATCTTGAATACCATCAAGGATAATCCTGAGAACTAAAATTCATAAATGCACTAGACATTAGAAGTGATCTGGGCAAGAATTTGGTTTGTCTCACCTAGTAATTTTCTCAAGCCCTAATTCCAAATAACATATATGTGTTCAGAACTAAAGCTGCAATTGGACAAGCTCTTATTGCCAACATAAACTGATGTTGCTGCCAAGAAAAGCACTCATTCTATGCCTCCATTTCCACATTTACTTACAACTCCTCCACACCTTTCTGTGGGTCAGCAAAAGATTTTGTGCAAATACATAGTGAACTGGATCCGTGAACTGATCCTCTAAAAAAAACACCCAGAAGGAAAACAAAACAAAACAAAACAAAAGTGTCCTTGAAACTATGCCTTATAAAAATTATTTTCAGTCTGTATTTACCTTTGAAAGTAACTCCATCAATTTCACACCTTAAGGAAGGCTTGCACATTTGGAAGCGTGGCTGGTTTTAGCAACTACATTCATAATAGAACAATAAAAGATACTACTCCTCCTAATAACAATCTCCCAGAAGCATCCTTTTATTAATCCACGTCCACAACAGTGGTGTAACTAGTTCCACAAGACAATTCCTCTTATGATTGTTTTACTTCCCAGTGACTTTTGTGCACTCTTTGGAAGCAAAGAAAGTATCCTCAAAAAATTCTTTTACACTAATATTCTCTGTATTCTTTCATTTCAATGTTTCCAGCCTTTCATTGTGTTCAATACAGATGCTTCACATACTAGCACTTCTTTTTTTGGTTGACAATCCCCGTGTTATTTTTAATTCTGTTCGCTATTTTATATTTGTAACATATTTTTACATTTCAGAATACTCAGCTGAAAAAAACCAGACCTGTCATATATAACGTAAACTAAATTACTGTTATGATAGACATACTTCTACAACTGTGAAGTGAGAATAAGACATGGACAAATTATTATTAGAGATTCTTCTGTTAACACATAGTTTTGCTAAAAATACGTAACTAATATCCATTATATACTGCCTCTTACAACTTCTATTCAGTCTTCCCCCATCATTTACTTACATTAAACAACTACTTAATCTTGTGGTTAACACCTGACCTTACGACCGGAAGGAGGTTAACTCCAGATTTTAACTGCTCCACAAAATAATTTATTTTGCCAACAAATATATGGGATAATTTCTGCAGAAAAACAGTATTTTCATGTCATACATGACAGTTGTTTTGTCTCCCAAGACCTCCGTCTGTGACACTACTCAAAAATTGAGGGAATTTGTGATATTAAAATGTTTTCATGCAGTACATACATCTGAACTTAACCTCATCCAATTTCATTATTTAAAAACAGCTGTTTCCTTCAGTCATGAAACAGGATTGAAAAAGTCAGCATGACTTGTATCTTGGTTCTATCATATCTCAGTGATTTGCACCATCAGCTTGGAAACACACAGCCCTGTGCTGCCTTGTGTATTTTGCTAAAATGTCCACCAAGTTTTCTACATTTCTTTCTTTCATCAAGATGACAAAAGATTGATATTAAGCTTTACTTTCTTTAGTTACCTGGGGTTTTTCTTATTTATATTTTTGCCTTACAGTTCAAGAAGAGGAATGTTGTTTGTGGGGAGAAGTGAGTAGCAGTAAGAACGCAGCACCTGAAAGAATTAATCACCAAGTCATATCCACAAGCAGCAAAATGTAATACATTATTGAAGATAAAGAAAGTAACTTGGCAAATCTAAGCAATTATAGTAACAGATTTTTAAAGGAAGAAAGAACTGCAGATATGAAAAGCTGTATGTGAATTAAAAGCCTAGATTCAAAGATTCATAGATTTAAATGCAAAAAGGTACCATTCCAATCATCTGTTCTGACCCTCCACATAACACAGCCCCAAACTTCGTGTGTCAGTTAGACAATCTTTTTACAAAGGCACCCAGTGGAGCACTGACCACCTCCTATAATAATCTGCCCTGCTACCTGATTATCCTCATTATAATTACTGTACATCATATATTTAATAATTTCAAAGATACTTTCTTTCATTTTTTTGCTAAAATTCCAACCGATGGCATCTGAGCCTGCTTCTCTAAAGTCTTCCTGCATGTTTTTTCATTTCCTAGTTTATACTTTGAAGAATAGATATGAGTGTTCATACAAATTTCTTCACCAGCTGTAAAACAGGTAACTCCTCCTCCTGAAGATATACTACTCTCTACCATCATCTCTATATCTACCTACAGATCTCTGTCTACCTATCAAACATCTGCAGACCATCAGTTCAAGAAGTAAACTACTATTGTTAATGAAAGCCTGTAACTATATCGCTCTAGGATTATACGTAGGAAGATTTCTGGATTATCTGGAAGTCAAGATACCGTTATCTACTGCTTTTGTCCCTTTGAATATTAATCTCTGTGGAAATATGCAAGATAGCCCTAAAAGGAAACAATGACATAACAGCCTATCAGAAATTTACCAGAATTAAGTAAATCAGCAACACACTGTATTACCAGGATTCAGTATACATAGAAAAGACAGTGAGTAAATTCTGACACTGGTGGAGCAATATTCTCCACTACATGCTGCTTCCTATAACAGCCTTATGTAACACAAAATCTGTATGGGTGACAGGTCCAAGCCCAGGAGCAGCAATCTAGTACTGTGACACCACTCTCCCCACCTGGAGTGCGACACCAGCTGTGGTATGCTGAGAAAATTTACAATAGCATTAGGACAAGAACTGCAATTCCACTGAGTGACTAAAACTACCCCTGACAGTAAAAGTCACCATGTGATGTTAAGCAGAGAAGAAATTTTTAAACCATATCACCAATTGCTTTGTGAATCAGCTGGCTAGGACACCATAAGAAGAAAATGAACAGTTTACTTGGTCCTGAATAACATGAAAGATCTTAATCTCCTACAGAATTTCATCATTGAAGTGCCACTGTATAACATGAATCTTTATACCTATATTCAGCATCTCTTCAGCAGCACAAACATAATGAAAGCCACTACAGGAAGAGAAGAGCTACATCAAAGTGAGAACATTTGTTTAAAAGATTATAAAGCAGACAACCAGGAAGCAGAGCACTGTTGGGATTCAAAAGAACTTTCTGTGAGAGAATGGCCATGTGAGCAATCCTACGTGAGAACAAGACTAATAAGAGACTCAGCCGAGCAAGAATGCGATAAGGATGTGACCCTGAATGAGGGGGGAGAAACTCGACGAGGCAAACAACCCCCGGAAGGGGTTGGGATGGAAGAGGAAGTTCCACAAGGCAGGAAGCCTGGCAAGGCTGATGTGGCACTTTTTATCCAATCATAAGAAGGTTTAAAGCACGGGCCAAGTTAACTGTCCAGTCTTGAGGACTTGTACTGCATGTTACTCACGTGTGCGGGAGAACGTTATAAGAGGGCTTTCTTAGTTGTAATAAATGGGCATTGCTTGATCACATTGGTCGTGTGCGTGCTCAGCTCTCCCGCAGAGCACCACCGGACTATTAATTCCAATTAGGAAAGGCTTGAGAAAGGGGGAAAAAATAGAGGCCTGGCTACCTTTACAGCAAGGGTAGTTAACAGAAAGAGGAAAGTGTCCTCCATCTGAATTAAGAATTAGCAAATGAAGAAAGAATCGTAAACTCTGACACAAGAAATTAAAAATATAACTATAGACAGAGGAAAAAAAAATCTAAAGAACTAGCTAAAGGAATTGCAACTAAATCTACAAATGGGCAAACGGTATCCTAGAGTTCCATCTATCACCTATCAGGGAATAAAGAAGCACTCAGAAATGTCAGGACCATTTGCAGACATGCTTAAACAGATTCTCTGCACTGATATTCACTATGGAAGAAGCCTAGTTAGGTTGCATGTCAGTCTTTTTTTGTGAGGGGGACGGAACAGGACCTGTATGAACAGGCTATGGTGTATCTATGGACAAAATAAGCACTAAGAAATAACCAGAACCAAATGATGGTAAGATAAAACCTCTAAGAGAATTACTAATGATGAGGCTTATACTCCCACTTAAAATTTCCTTGCATGAGTTTCCAAAGAGAACTACAGGTCTCTGAAACTGTAACCTGTACAGGACATTTTAGCAGATTATAACAATGCTAGAACAAGCAGATATATGAATAAATATAACCCTGGGGTAGGGGGTGTTGATTTTGCTTCCATAATGAGAAGGGCAGCATTACAAACCTCTTGAAGTTCTGAAGAAGACATCAGTATACATGTGGATGATTATCTGACTCAAAATACCAATGGGCTTGAGCCTGTATCATCAACAAAACAGTACAGAAAAAGCATTTGGGTCAAAAAAAGTTGCTGAGAATTCCTGTTTTTATAAGGCATTCAACTAGAAATGGAGCTAAATTATACTCTGGATCTAGAACAAGAGTTAAATTATTCCATAAACTCAGAGAAATGTCCCAGAAATACGCATCCGAACTGATTCACATTGCCCTCCAAAGTATAAAAAGTTATTGCTGCATTTTCCTGGCAGTTTAATTTACTCACATTAAAACCCAGGTGCAGGAAAGCACTCCACCCAAATCTACTGGTTAGCCCCATAAATGGTTAAGTCTTTGTAAGTGCACCTAGTGCAAATTAATTTCTATTATATATATTGTCATTTATAAAACCAATTTTTCATGGAAATTAAATGAGTCTTTAACTTAATTCCATTTCACGTGAATACTTTCGTATGATACACCTTTAATATTAAAAAAGTTGTTTCATGTTGCAGTTGTCATCTACTGGCAGAGATTTTCTCTCTCAAAATCTGTAATAACAATTCCTTACTGTTTCTAATTACTCTGTTTGCCAAGAGATTTCTAAATAAAAACATAATTATATCTCACTGCTTAAATTCAGCCTGCCTTGATTAATGTAATGTTGGTGAGCATTAAAAAAAAAAAAAAAAATCCTCCCTTAGATACTATGTAAATATTAAGAAAGTCTACTTCAAAATTATTGCCCTACAACACAAGATGGCCACATCAGGCTCATCTTTTACTGAAGTACAGACCTTTTATAGAAAATACTGTAAGAAAACAGAAATACCATAATTGTGTGGTGTGGCTTTTTTCTCCATATTGTTTCTTTGAAGCATAACTTTGTAAGAAAACTATGCCAGAATATACTCATCAAACTTGGCAGTACCACTTAAGTTTTCACCATTTGTTTTAGCCATATTCACTAGACTTATAAAACTACGGCCATAAACTAAATCGACACCTATTAGCCCCTATTTATACAGCACTGTAGAGATTAAGCACGCATTTTGGCTCTCGCCTCCACCGCCTTGGCACCCTACAAAGCAGCGAGGGCCCCAGACCCCTGCAAGACGGCCAGGCCTATTCACAAGACTAGCCTGAGGTAGCACGGGGACGGTTATTTGCTTTTCGCTCCGACTGCCGCAATTGCTTTCGCTTCCTTCTCTGACACCTGAACTTTGCTACCGCCTCACACCGCCACTCCCCCTCCCACACCGCGGAGAAGCTCTCCGCCCCATCCCCGCCGCCCCGGGACGCCGACCCGCACACAAAATGGCGGACGGGGGCGGAGACGGGCGGGACTCTCCAGCCTCCGAGCGCGCCCAATCGCAGACCGCGGTGGGGGCCACGTGACCGCCCGGCGCAGCGCGGCACTAGGCCTCCCATCGTGCCCCGGGGCAGCCGCCGCTCCCCGTCCCGCCAGGCTCCCGCGGTGTGGGGGAAGGTCGTGCCGGGCGTCCCGTCTTTGCGCTGGGTGGCCGCGACCATGCTGGCTGTCGGTGTCCGCAGGTTTGCCACCTCCGCCCTGCGCAGGAGCCACTATGAGGAGGGCCCTGGGAAGGTAACGTGGGGAGGAGGCCCCGGCCCGCTGCGGCGCGGGCTGAAGGTCGCAGGAAGGGGACTGCGGCCGCGCTCGGGGCGGAGGTGGCGGTGGGAGCCCGCCTCGGAGTGGGGGGGAGAGAGGGTAACGGCGCTCTGGGGGAGAGCGAGAGGGGGAGAAGTGTGTCCTTAAAGGACGCTGCGCTGCCGGCGCTCGCCCGGGCCACGGGCAGCCTGCGGCGGGCCTAGCTCGGGGGCGGCCCCCCCCGCGGCTCCTGGATGAGGGGCCGGGGTCAAAGTGGGAGACTTCTGGAGAGAAGCCATGAGGTTGCCGGTGAAGGTACCCTGCGGGCCTGCCCCTGGCTCGCCGTAGGAGCCGGCGTTAGACGCAGGCCCGTCCTTCCTCGGGCGTGCTCAAGGTGAGCTCCGCACTCCGTGAGCATTCTAATGTGCAAGGGTTTTGCGCGTTACCGGACTCTGCCGCTGTGAGGAGCGGAGTAGTGACTGCCCTGTTTGTTGCTAAGTCCTCCAGCAGATGTTGGGTGGGCTGTAGGGTCCCGTGGTGCCGCTGCTAACGGCCGCAGCGAAGCGAATTGTGCGAACGATTTCCGCGTCTCTTCCTGTAACCTGCTTCAGTGGTACAGATGATGAGCATTTCAGTATGACGAGCAGAAATGATACTGTAAACGCTTTCTGATGTGCCTTGTGCTTAACATGTTCTTCTTAACTTCTGCATCTAAAAACTAATTTCACATAACCTAATGAACATGAGGAGAATCTTCACAGTGAAGGTAATTAAATACCAGAACAGGTTACCTAGAGAAGCTGTGGGGACTGTATCATCCACTAATACTTGAGTGGATGAGGCCTTCAGCAAACCGGACCTGCTTTGAATTGGGGGGGACAGGGGAGTCGTGGATAGAATTACCTCCAGAGGCCACATGTAAGCTATTAGTCTAATTACTGCGTTCCTTTCTTTGAGAGGAAGGGAAATTTTCAAGACTTAAATCTCTGTTAGTTTGACTCCACCTGTTAATTGCTCTGAGCTTCTCACAATTTGAGTTGATGAAGAAGTAATTGTTGATTGCAAAACAAATTTTCTTTTCCAGAACCTTCCATTTTCTGTGGAGAATAAATGGCGATTACTCGTCTTAATGTGTGGATTCTTTGGAAGTGGATTTGCGGCCCCTTTCCTGATAGTCAGACACCAGCTTCTTAAGAAATGAAGAGAGACTGCAATTGCTCTAACTGGGTAACTTTATTTTGTTAAGATTTCATAGCATAGTGAAATCTGTGGTCAAAACTGAGCTTTAAAGAGCTTATCCTCATGTAAAACTTACTACAATTTTCAGCCTTTCCCAGTCTAGGTGCTTAGAGTTGTGGTCTGTAATTTCTTGTAAACTCAAATTATAAATAGGTTTGTTTGCTTCACAGGGCTGCAGCATTCTCATTTGACTTATGTACTTCAACTCCCCGAAGGCCACACCTCTGCAGCTTTTGGATAGGCTACAGCTGGGCTAACTGACAGAAGAGTGCTACTGATTTGAATAATAACTATAACCAAAACCATGTCTGCTGCCTCCTTTGAGGAAAGATAAAGCTACGCTTGATGGAATCTGTAGGAATATGTCGTGGTTTGAGCACCACACAGCTGCTCACTCACCCCTTTTCCGACAGGAATGGGAAGGAGAAAATAAAAGGCTCAGGAATTGATACAAGGATGGAGAGGGATGACTGACTAATTATGGTCATGGGTAAAAGATAGAGTCACCAGGGGAAGAAAATGAATGTCAGTTTAATTCAAACACTAACAACAACAATGGCATTTAGCATATACAGAGTGGGACAGCAAGAAGCATTACCACATCTTAAAAATACCTGCCCCCATTCCTCTTTTTCAGTGGCTTAATTTTGTTCTGATCTTTCTACCTTCTCCTGCTGCAGGGGCAGGGTATGGGGGTTATGGTCAGTCCTGCTGCTTCTTCCTCTTCGAGGAGGGGGAGGACTCCTCACATTCTGCCCCGCTCCAGCGTGGTTCCCCTCTCCCAGCAGACAGTTCTCCATGACCCTTCTCCGAGCTGAGTCCTTCCCCCAGGCTGCAGCTCTCCCCGAGCTGCTCTGGCATGGGTCCCCCCCCCATGTTGCAGCTCTCCGTCACAGAACTACAACAGCGGGGGCTGCTTCTCCCCTCAGAGTCCCGGCCTCCTTCGGGCGCAGCCGCCTGCTCCGCTGTGGGCTCCTCCAGGGGCTGCAGGGCGGCATCTGCCCCACCGGTGCCCTCCATGGGGGCAGGGGGGGCCCTGCCCTCTCACCACGGGGTACAGGGGCTCTCTGCTCCAGCACAGCTTCCCCCTTCCTCCTCCTTCCACTGGCCTCGGTGTTGGCACAGACGATCTCCTCGCAGCTCCTCCTCACAGCTCCAACTCCTCCCAGGTCCCCCTTCTTAAACACGTTATCACAGCGGCGCAGCCGCCATCACCAATGGGCTCGGCCTTGGCCAGAGGCGGCTCCGACTCGGAGCCGGGGGAGCTTCGAGAACCTTCTCCCAGGGGACACCGCTGCAGCCCACTGCCCTCCTACCAAAAACCCCACTACACAAATCCAGTACAGAATAACTGGCATGTGTGATGTGAACAAAACAGTATGAGAAACTGTGATACTGTAAACGCTTTCTGATGTGCCAGTTAAAACTCTGGAAAACAAGATTTCTTCAGTTCAGCTATGTCAAAACAAGCACACCATCTGCATACAATGTTCCTAAGGATTTATAGAATAAAGTCCACTTAAAATAAGGTCATTAACACAAGAAACAATTTTAACTGATGCTTGCTGATTCAAACAGACAAGCAAGCCTCAGACATAGTTCAGACTGTGCAAACATGTACCTACCTGTCTTAGCCATTTTCACTAGACTTACAAAACTACAGCCTTCAGCTAAATTGACAGCCAGTCTACAGCAAGAAATGGCAAGCATGCCATTTCCATTCCACTTCAGTTTATCTTAGTCTGATTCCTCTTTGGAAATACCTGGTATTATAGATTCTGTAGTCTGAGAAAGAATAAGTCTTATTTAGGAGCTGGAGTGCCCCAGGTAGTTCCAGAAAGGAAAAAACACTACACACTGGAATCTCGTATTTGGAACAAATTGAAGTCACCTATGTAATTCCTTTACTAGTCTGCTGGTTTTGGCTCTAGACTGGGGGGTGGGGGTGGGGAGGGAAATCAGACTTTTATTGAATTTGAGTACTTAGAACTGTATGATTTCATGTAAGTTAAGGCCTCTTACAAAAGCACATGGTGGATAAAGCAAAGCCTATCAAATTTCTAGTTAAGCATACATTTACAGCTTTTCTAGATTCAGAGGTAACACAGAGTTCTTAGATGTATTATTTTTTATTTTCTTGCAGAATTGAAGGCTTCTGCACAGCATCTTCCAGTGGAAAAATGATAGCTGCAACTGTGTGCCATGCTGGATGCATCTAAATAAAATCTTAAGTCTGAAGGTCTTGGGCTGTCTATTTTGTGAAACTCCTGAAGTGCTTTTGACAACTGTTGTATACTGAGAACCCTTTTAAATTACGGTGTGTTGACATTAAATGAAACACTAATTGTCTATATAAAAATTAGAGGGTTGGAAAACTTGCATTTCAAAACTGAAGTTTCCCAACTTAACATTTTTAGCTGGGAAAATGTTTAAATAGCTTTACTGAGCTATGTGGTCTCAAACACTCTTCAGACTGCTCACAGAGTAATGACCTCGGACAGATTATAACCAGTGAGCATATGCTGTCACCATAATCCACGCTGCAGAATTTTATCTTTCATACTTTGGGTTGATCAGTTGAGAACATCTTACTTGGGTTTTCTTCCACACTTGGCTGTTCTAAAGATCTGCCATTGGGAGGTCTGCGTGGTGTGCTGCATTGCTGTTGCTCTGAGCAGGAACATACATATCACCCTGCAGATATCGGTTAGGCTTCAGGCTGAGATAGTGAGGTAGCCTGAAAAATGAGTACAGCAACAATAACTGCAACTTTGACCAGAAAAAGTATTGGTAGTAATCTACAGCTTATCATAACTCCAATGTTGCTGTAGATTTGTGGCTGTTTGGAAAGATAGCTTTCAGTTTGTAGCTGTAGTTTTAGCACAGGGGCCTAACACTGAGGCCTGTGTAATTAAAGGTAATCTAGGAGCTGTGATGGATGCTGTCAGGATGCTTCTACCAACTTGAATATGACATGTTTAGTTCAGTGCCCTGTTGACATCATGAGTAGAAAGTTATTTTCACATCCACTTCTACTGCAACCATCTTGTTGGCTAAAAACGATATGAAAAGCCCTGGCGTAACCCTCTAATGCTTACTTATCACTTGCAAATAATGCTGTTCAGTGGCAAGTATTGAGTTGCTTCCCTTCGGTGAGGTTTTCTGGTTTACTTTTTTCCCCTAAAACACCCTCCTGGGTAGCATGGTGCATTTAATGGGGCTTGCAACATCCCAATCCATGAACCGAATGGTTTCACAGAAGTTGAGGTTCTGTTAGTATAGTTCAAATCTAATTAAATAGTTTGTCCTCAGACACCACCAGCAGAAGTGGATACAAGAGCAACAAAATACTGCTTCTAACAATAGCTTTTGGGTAACATATTTCTGGTTTTTAGGGGCAGCTTTAAAATGCTGACTAGTGTTTGAAGACCCTGAGCTGGGAGCAAGACAGAGTAATACTGTCTGTTGCTGCAGCTTCTTCAGTAGACTTGAAAGGAAGCTTGAAGCATGGTGATTTTGATCAAAGGATCAGCAAAGGCTGCAGAAAAGTGATAATGAAGAAAGCAAGGTTGAGAGGAAAGACCCCAAATTGTAATGGATACAAGTAGTAAGGATGCTTTATGGCTGTGACTCAGGTATAATTATACATTATAGTTTGTTTCTTAATGTACATTCTGTCTGCAGAGTAATGTCTCAACAGAGATTTAGCGTTTCTCGTAGAATAGTGTGTGTGCGCTGTAGAGGATACAGGAACAACGTGCTGGGACAACTAGGGCATCCAGAAGAGGCAACAATTCCTTGGTCTAGGCATTGGGATTTCCTGGAAGAACTTGGGTACTATAAAAAAAATCCATCTTTTTCATGCAGATAGCAAAATGTGAGCTCTTAGGTGACAAAATCTCATTTGCCTCCTGTTGCAGATGAGCAATCAAATGTCTGTTGCATGAGGCAAATCAGGAAGCTTGTTACAGAACCACATTTCTCTTAGGGATCACAGTTGTAACTTCCACTGTATATTTATTTGTAGCTCGCTGTTTGCTCTTAAGTTAAATAACTTGGTTTGTTTGGTTGGTTTTTCCCTTACTCCCAAGTCCTTGATGTGTTTAAAAAGAGTAAGCATAATCTCTGAAGGTTTATCTTATGGGCTAGGCAAACCATTTCCTTTAGTCTGCTATAAATAAGGTCTCCTGAATATTGCCCCTTCTCTGTGCTTTTTCTATTTAAATATATTTTCGAGCATGGGTGGTTAAACTTAAAACAGTTATTTTTAAATTAAATGTTAGAGACTTTCTCCTCTCATGATGTATTCTAAAACTGTAATCATTGTTTTTCAGAATGTCATTACATTGATGGATCATAGTCATTTAGAAGCAGAGAGGTCCTGGGGGCTACTACTTATAAGAAGTTTTCAAACTGACCCCATTTCCAGCCCTGCCACCAAGTTATAAAAATTACTGATGTGAATCACAATACCCATAACCTTTCATCTCCTGCTGTTTTACTTATTTTGTATTACTGCAACTGTAAGGCCTACTCTGAGGGATGATCTGAACCTCCACTGTGCTGATGGTTGTCTTCTAGCTTTTACCTACTGTATGTTCCCACTCTTTGTGTGCTGGTAAGAGCCTTAGAAAAACTAAACCACATCAGCCCTGCTTTGAGTAAGTTCGCTGACTAAGCGTATCATGTTAGTCATAAACTCTCATTTGATAAACCCATGTTCATGGTGTCCCATTAGTAATCTTTCCTTTAAAAAGGAAGTTAAGTACAAATTTGTAGCCTTTTAACTCTAATCTGCTTAGTTAATTATTTCAGTATTTCATGGGTATAGGTTAAATACATTTGCTGGTTTTGATCGGTGCAGCTCTCCCATTTGTTAGCTTGTATTTTTAATACAACACCTGCACACATATGAGTAGCCATATTCTCCATTCATTGCAAATTCTGTGTTATTCTTACGTGCTGGCAAAGCTGTAATTAGTCCCTCTAGAGTTGGACTATTTCTCTACATGACTTGCTTGGGCAGTTTTCAGTAATTTTCAAGCCCCATCAATTATCAAGTCCATAAGTTCTCTGTCTGACTTAAGTAATTGGTTCCCTTAGGTTTTTAGAACTTTCACTTCTATAATAAAAACACATTAACAGATCTGGTTTGATCTATCTTTCTATTAACGCAAACTGGGACAGTGCATTCTACTCAAAGGCATTTTTTACTACTAGATTATCTTTAATCTCTTCACTGTTCAATAAAGAAAAGTCTAAAATACTTCATTTGGTTGCTTGGGTGGAAAATACTCGTTGTCATTGAGAGATACATGGCTCCTATCATTAATACCAGATGTTTGACAGTGTTTAATTTCACAGAGGCACAACTCCAGATTGTATTTGTTTCTCTGTTGTTATGAGAAGATCACTGCTTACAGCCAAGCTTGATTTTAGGACCACATGTCAGAGCCTGGAGCACCTTCCCTCTTCAACCTTATTTATTTATCTATTTATTTATTTTACTGTTACTCCCAAATTTATGATGGTCTTAATCTCCTGTTTTACCCATTGTATGGTTTCTTATTTAAGTCCTCCTACTTTTTTGTTTATTGACTGCTAAATAGGTAAACCAGAAAATCTTGGGTAGTTATTTGAAATACAAATATCACTGTTTCTGGTCTCTCTCACCTCTAACCTTCCGTGCCTAGCTCCAAAAGGTGAAAAAGTGTTCATAGCAGCAAAATGCTAGGGCAGACCAAATTACCTCTTATGGGAAACCCTATGCTGTTCTCAGGGAGCAATGGTGTGAATAAAGTAACTTCCAAAAAAATGTCCAAGTTAAAATATTCATGCATGACTTCAAGAGGTGTTGAGCCACTGCGTCTTCTATTTACTTCACATAAATGGGACTAGCCCAGCTCTACAGCCTGACAAGCCCTACTCTGTCATCCCACAGCACAATAACTAACCTGATGGGGATAGGTTAGCCGATTTTGTACCATATTAAATATCAAGTGTTTGTTGACCTCAGAAGAATCAGAATCTCATCCAGGGATGACTTCTCTAAACACAATCCCATCACAGATATCAACATGGAAATAACCCAGCTGTGAGTGATTCCAGAGATGGAGGTTTCACTGTACATATGTAAGAACAAACTGACATTTAATGGTAATAAGTGGGATCAGATCAGATTCACTAAAAACCAGGAGTTGTAGAATTAAGTTGTTCAAAACATAAGGAGTATGTTCCCTCACACTCAGCTATATAAAAGTCTGAGTACCCAATGAAATATTTATTTTTAAAATAGCCTTTTGGGTTTCCTATAGGGCACCTTGACTTGGTAGAAGATAAATCAATTTAAAAAACAAGAAGTAGAAAAATAAAACACTTACAGGCTTGATGTTATAGGCAAAAAGCAGTATGTAAGTGCTGCTTCTCTATCATTAAAATTCTATGAAGGAAACAAGACAGTGGTTAAAGGACATCTGGGAAATAACACGTCTGTGTGAATGATAGTAATTTTTGCTTGCTAGATGCCAACTTTAAGGAAAGTCTTTTTTGGTCCCTGACTTTTTTTCCAGTTTTCTTGTTATAATTTTCTCCTTCACAAATTCTGTTGGCTTAAAATCAAAATAGTTTGAATTTGTTTCCAGAGAGGTTCACGCTTCAGCATTTTAGTTGTTAGGTATCAGCAGTCTTTAAGCAGTTTCTCAATTAAATCTAAGCAGACGTGATTTAGATGTCCTTATAATATTTGGACTGTTTCCAGTTTGGGGATCTTTCTTTGTTACTCTGAAACATTCCTTTGTCTCATTTCATAAACACAGCTGAACATTCACAAAATCTTTACAAAGTGCTCTGAAGCTATCAGATGAAGTCTTTCAATGGAGAGGGGAAGAGGGAGCGTATCAGAGGTTAGAATTTTTTAGAAATAACAAATGGTGCATGTTTGACACAAATAGGATGGCAAAGCAACGCTTCATGTGTTTACATGTTTATATTATATATCTCAGAGATGCACAGAGGCAGCTAATTCTTAATCAACCTGATCAATAAAGCTCAGTGTTGACAACTGCAAGGTGATAGTGGAGCAATTTAAATTCTCGTGGAGGTGGTGTATCCTGAATGAACTGTGATCACTCAGGCAGAAGATGCCATTGCAGACTGCTGAAGGAAAAACATCTGCTCAGCGTACAGAGGCAATCAGAAAAGGAAGGCAGATGTTAACTTCTACAGAAAGGGATGGAAAGAGTAATTGCAGATATCACAGGGCTGTCAGGGTAGAGACGGACTCGACAACTTTTTTGTAGCAGAATGACCATCTTTACTGTTCCTCCATCTCTTATATACTTCATTCTTTTATCCATACATCATTCTTCTTGGTTACATGGCTGGTTGTCTACTACTTTATTGGCTACTTTTCTTAAAATCCCCCACTGTTTGGGTGTCTGACAAATACAGTATTTTTCTTCTTTCTTCTTATCTCCAGTTCCTTTCTCAGGCTGACACAGCACTCCTCCAGGACTTTTCAAGCTGCTCAGGGGTACACAACAAGCTGGTCAAGGTCAAACTGTTTTCTCTCTGTCAGGCATTCGGCAGGCCCGCTGCCTCCCCCCAAAATTCCCCCTTTTTATATTTGTGCTAAGAATATTGCATTGGCAGTCTTCTGCAGGGCCCTTTGCAGGAGACTGATGAGACATGGCAACATTAAAAGCACAGTTATTATGATCAGGAAAACTACCCCTACAGTTTCGACCAGAGATAGCAACCATCCAGATAGCCCCCAACCTTTAAACATCCTTGCCAGCCAATCTAAGCCATCATCTTCTGTTAAACGCTCAACACCATCTTTTAACTGTTGTATGCTCTTATGGATCAATTCAGAATGATCTGCAGTTGCTGGGGAACCCTGGTTGCAGTGAGGATTTAGAGTACCTTTCCTTATAAGCTGGAAATCCTACGTGATGCGTCCATCCATAGGTGAGGCGTCCAACGTCACTGCAAGCAGGTCCAGCCTCTAAATCAACAGGCCAAAATAACTGGCAGTTTTCTTTGCGCAGAAACATCTGATTTCATCCTCCTGTTGGGTTCCACCCTGAGCCTGGCCAGCACTCCAGGGGGAAAACCAAAGGAGTTTCTAATAAGGTTAAACACTTGAGTTCTTAATTCTTGATATCGCTAAACAAAGAAAGTTGAATGCACACATTCTTATAGCATTTCATCCTTATTAATAACTACCATTAAGGAGCTGCAATTACTGTTAGCATTTTCTCGTAAATGAGTTGGCAACCATAGTGTGATTAAGAACAGAGATAGTCTATTTTGTCCTATTGCAGTAGCAAGCGTTACCCATACATTCTGTTTAAATAATCAGTTAAAAAGACCGCAAACTGTCAGCACAGGGGCATCCGCAGCACCCACAGCCAGCTCCTGAGACTCCAACAAAAGCTGCCTCTTATGCCTCAGGTGTGGTCACACACACCCTGCCGGTAACCACTGGGGCCGTGACCTGTGGAGACACAAGCATAACCTCTTCCCCAGGTTAATAACTCACACGGTCCACTCCACTGGCCAGTAACTAAATCTTTAACATGTACTTTGATGCCCTTTTGCAAATTCTTTTTTGAAAAAAGAGAAGAAAAGTGTTGAAAAAGAGGTGGCAAAGAAGAATTATCCCCATAATGGAGAAAGTTAAGAACATAAACTGCTTTGTCTAAACATGTCAGTGGTGGTTCCCCAACCATTCCCCCTTTTTGTTTTTGAAGCTGCTGCTTCAACATACCACGTGCACGCTCAACAATCGCTAGTCCTGTTGGGGAATGAGGAATACCTGTAACATGAGTAATACCCCACAGATTAAAAAAATGTTTGAACTTTCTTTGAAACATATGCTGGGCCGTCGTCCGTTTTAATTTGGTGTGGTACCCCAAGCATAGGAAAAGCCTTCTGCAAATGTCAAATCACATCTTTTCTTGCTTTTCCATTATGTGCTGTTGTTACCAAAGCATGAGAATAAGTATCAATAGAAACATGAACATATTTCTGACAACCGAACTTATTCATATGAGTAACATCATCTTACCAAATCCATAAAGCCTGCATACCTCTGGGATTAGTACTAAAATACACTGGTGTGAGTTCCTTGATAATTAGGGCAAGCAGCTGCAATAGAGTGAGTTTCAGTATGGGACAAGCTAAACTGATGTCGTAAAGCTTGGAAACTTTGATGAAAAAATCGATGTGATAATACAGCTTGTTGCTTCATGTTAGGAACAGTACTCAGGGCCATAGCAAAAACAAGAGCATCTGCTCTGGCATTACCCTCTGCATAAAACCCTGGTAAGGTAGTATGACTACGAATGTGCGTGATAAAATAAGGTTCTGTTCGTAGCTGAATACTCTTCTAGAGTTCTAAAAACACATTGATTGTCTGACATAATTTGAAGTACTTTAGTCAAGCAACTAAGTTAGCTACAATATGCTGAGTCAGTTACAATATTTACAGGAGTAGAAAAAGTGGAAAAAACAACAGCCATTGCACGCAGCTCTACTACTTGTGGAGAACTTCCTTGATATACTACTTTGTTGTCCCAGTTGTTGTTTTCATACCATACTACTGCTGCTGTACCTGTTTTTCCTGTGTCTGTGGGGCCTGTCACAGGTTCTGGCTGGCTTAAATTTTTCCGACCAAATGATATTTCTTGAGCAAATTTCAGTAGCGGGTCCGATGGTAGATGATACGATATCTGTCCTGCAAAACCCGCCATGGCCGCTTGTAGCTCAAAATTATTTGCCAGACACCAGTCAAAATACCAGTTTTGAACAGGTAAAACAGTCGTAGCTGGATCACGCCCTGTTAGTTCTAAACATCGTTTTCTGGCTTTTATGATCACATCAGCAATAAGTTCAAACAACCCAGGAGCAGTTTTTCGTGGCTGGAATAATAAACTCTTCCGTTCTAAAATATGTAATGGGTCATCCCACTCAGGATTCCACTGCACCAAAGCACCATATGGCACAGTTTTGTCAATTAGTACAAAGAATTGTACTAACTGAGACAGATCTATTTGAGAAACAAACCATCAGTTTCTGTACATCATTGAGTGTTTTAACCTCAAGGTTGAGTTTCACAGGTTGGGGCACAACCTGCTTGCTTGTAACTGTCATTCCCAAATATTTCCAGGATTCTACCTTTTGTACCTTTTCAGGGGCAGTAACCAATCCGTATTGTTGTAATGAATCTCTGGCCAAATTCTCTATGTCGTTCAACTGCTCCTTGCTGCTTGATGTTAACAGAATGTCATCCATGTAATGGTAAAAATGACTAGTATGAATTTTTTCCCTTACAGGTGACAAAGCTTGTGCTACAAACCATTGACAAATTGTTGGCGAATTTTTCATGCCTTGTAGTAAAACCTTCCATTGATATGTGTTTGAAGGTTCCACATGATTTAAAGCAGACACAGAAAATGCAAAAAAAAAAAAAAAAAAAATTTTTTTTTTTATTACAAACACCGAGGTATTCCATGGGCTATGAGAAGGTTCAATATGTCCAGCAGCCAGCTGTTCTACCACCAATTCCTGCAGAGCCTTTAATTTTTCAGTTGGCAGGGGCCACTGATCCACCCACACAGGGTTATTTGTTAACTAGGTTAATGCAAGTGTGGGTTGTTTAACACCCTGCAACACAGTGACCCCGGTCAAAAAATCTATAGTAATTTTCACTCCTCACTGTAACAAGCAGTCCCTTTCCCACAGATTCGGGGGGGGGGGGCTGTTGTCATATGGGGTTTGACAGTCGCCTGTTGACCCTCAGGGTTAGTGATCAGAATTGGCGCAGCTGCTACTCCTGCTTGCGTCGACCCTCACAGTCCTACTAGTCCCATTCCCATATTTTCTGTTGGCCAGGTGGATGGCCAGGAATAATGAGCTATAATAGTTACATCAGCTCCCGTGTCCAGAACTCCAGTGAGTGTTACTATCGCTGGCGATTGTCCTCTCTTGGATAGTGTACAGGTCATCTGTGGTCTTGATGATGAAACAGTCTGTGACCAGAACACTTGAGAAGGTCCTGTGGAGCCGAATCCTCCATCACGTCGCAACTGTTGTTCTGCCTTAGGAACACAACTCAAAAAAGGTACAAGTTGAGCAATGCAAGCGTCTTTTGGAATGGTTACTGGTGGGTAAGGAGTAGAAATCATAGCACAAATTTTTCCAGTAAAATCAGCATCAGTAATCCTCACATGCACAATTAATCCATTCAAAGTGATGCTAGATCTCCTGATTAGCAGCGTGCTCAATCCTTGTCCTATAGGTCCTTTCGCATCAAGTGGGACCTTAACAATGTCTTTTTATTTATGCTTGTGCTCGGACGTCCCCTTATCTTCTTCCAGTGCTCTAAAATACAGCCTAGGCGACTCTTTTTGACTATTCTCCCACTCTGGCTGCTTCCTGTTTCATCTACTTTACCTTAAAATGCTACCCAAGTAAGCTGACAATGTCCCCCTCGGGTAGATGGTACAAAGGTGCACTCTCCCCACAGAGTACACACCTAAATTCAAGACAACAATTAATACAGAATTGCTGCCTCCTGCTAGAAGAGATATTTCACCTGTGCTACTTAAAACACTGAGCATGAATAAACAGGCAGAACTCGCGACCCAGCGGGCAGGCACTAGGGCTCTGCACTAAGGAATGTTCACTCGTCCTGCGCTAGCCCCGCACTGGTACAGAGTCTGCCCTGCGCTTCGTTCCTCCCTGGCCGCTTCCCTGGCGGGAGAAGGGAACCGCGGGTCAGAGAACTCCGCACTGCGCAGCTGCAGCTGGGCTGCGCCTGAGACATGCAAAACAATCACACAACCACACGCAGAGGCCTCTTACACTTGTTACTCACACAACATAAAATGACAAATGCTACAAACAGCGAAACACCGTTACGAATATATAAGGCCATTGCTTGTTGATGATGTGGTGTTGACAGACAAGGGATGGTGCATCCCAGTGTCACACCTGCTGTAAAAAACTTCTGCTCTTGGTGCTTGGTGGGTGGGCGGGTGTGGGCCAAGAGTGCGGGGCCAGAGGCCGCAGGTGGTTGCCCCACAGCGGGGGGGGCTCGGGGAGGCCCCGGGGCTGCCACCGCCGCGGAATCCGCGCTTGCAGGTGGGGGGCACGAATGCTGAGTACAGCCGTGAGTGATCGCCCCCAGTATAGCTGTGGTAAATTAGTTTTTTTAAGTCCATCCTCATTAATGCTTTTCTGTAGTTCTTTAATAACAGGAAAATGCCATCCTTATCAGCAGGTAGTGGATGTGTGGAAGGGGCTGGCGGCTTTTCTGTTGGTTTTTCAGCTACAACTGTAGGATCCATCCGAGAATCGGACCAGCTAGGTGAGCTGGCATCGGCTGCAGCTGCCTCAGCAGTCCCATCACTTTTTAACTGTTTCAGGGGTTCACGTAGCAGTTGCCATGCAGTTGAAGATGACACAGCAATGTCATTCTTCCTTACAGCCGCCTCGAATAAGGCGCTCCCTGCCTCTTTCCATGTTTTGAGATCAAAAGCAGACAGTGCATCGCAGAGACCCCATTCCTTTTGCACCAGATAAACAAAGTGCACAGGGCTTTTTCCTCATCGGAGGGAGCTGGCCGAACAGAGGGCTCCACGATGGGAGGTGGAGGGGGCACTGCCTGAGGGGCTTTCTGCTCATTCGGTCTTTGTGGAGGAAACAACTCATCTTGTGCTTCCTCATCAGAGTCCTCATACAATCCCCTTGCCCTCAACTGTGGTCTACGTTTAGGACGGGCTCCCCCCTCTCTTTTTGATGTGGGTTTATCAGAGAGGTGCAAAGTTTGCATAGCGGCACTTAATTCTCCTTCTTCATCACTCTCATTATCACACTCTCCTGCTCTGCACTGCCCTCCTCGGTCAGTTCTTCCCCCTCCTTGGGCAGTGCCAAAGGGGTCACCCGTTCTACTGCTTCACCCCCTGATGCCATATGCCAATCGCCACCCTGTAAATCTTTTGGAGGAGGAGGAGGAGGCTCAGGTGAGATCAGGGCCGCAATCTTATTTTTCCCATAAGGGGTTTTCTTCCTGCAACAGCCAACATTCTAGTGTTAGCACTGCTTATTCCTTCCCCGTTGTCTTTTACGTTTGCTATTTCTATTGTCTTTTTTCTCACACTCCACCTTCCATCCCTTTTGAGTCTCACTTAACAGTTGCCAAGTAGTAACCAGTTCTGCTGCTTCTTTTGACCCTTTAGAAATTGCAACCCACAGTTTATGTCCTAATACTTGCCAGGCAGTCACACTGAATGCAGTGGCTTCAAACCCTTGCATTTTGCTCCATATCAAAATCCTTTTTAACCTCTGTTCAGTGGTTTTAACACCTTTTTTCTTTAGCAGGGCTTTCTTTGTGGTCAATATCTTTTCTTCTTCTTTAGTTATTTGCTGCCCCATAATTACAGTCCCATTCGTGGTGGCTCACCTTATCAGGTGTCAAAATTCAGGTCCGGACCAGGCAGAATCCTCTGCTTTCAGCTACACCGGGCTCCGTCCCCGCTGCACCTCGACCTGCAGCTCCACAAAAGTTCTCTGATCCAGTCTTTGTTGCGATCACGTCGGCTCAATCGCGTCGGCTTGATCATGTTGGGGTCACCAGTTGTCGCGGTAGAGATGAACTTGACAACTTTTTTTCAGCAGAATGACCATCTTTACTGTTCCTCCATCTCTTATATACTTTATTCTTTTATCCATACATCATTCTTCTTGGTTACATGGCTGGTTGTCTACTACTTTATTGGCTACTTTTCTTAAAATCCCCCACTGTTTGGGTATCTGACAAACACAGTATTTTTCTTCTTTCTTCTGATCTCCAGTTCCTTTCTCAGGCTGACACAGCACTCCTCCAGGACTTTTCAAGCTGCTCAGGGGTACACAACAAGCTGGTCAAGGTCAAACCGTTTTCTCTCTGTCGGGCATTCGGCAGGCCCGCTGCCTCCCCCAACACAGTGCCATTGTATACGTACAAGTGGCATGCCATTTCTTGAACACCATGTGGAATTCTTATTCTACCCAGATGACTGAAGGACATGAAAAAAAAATGTAGTAGTTTCAGATATGGAGAGGTTTCAGCATGAAGAGGGACTAAACAGAAGTCTAGTTTTGAAACGAATGAGAAGAAAAAGCTATCTTAAAATCATTCACATACGAAAAATATTACTAGACCTAATGACAGGAATTCACTGTTCACGCCTCCAACCTGGGACTTCTGCAGCTGGTTAGGTGGCTGAAGAGGGTCGGTTTGTTTGCTTGTTTTTAAAGGGGGGAAAATCGAGCATCAACTTTGAATTGCTCCTTCACTAAGCAATATAGTACCCCATGGGAATGGAATCTGGTGTTGAATGGGAATGGGGAATGAAAGACTTGTGTTCAGTTACATTAAATGGCATAAATATTTTGATTTGATGAAAAATACATATTGATTTTCAAATCATATGTTTCTGGAATTTCTGTTCAGCAGTTTTACAATCTATCCTTTTCAGATCTAGTTTTGAGAGGGCAATAGATTTTTTTTCCTGAAGAGCAGAAATTCCAGATTTGTTCAGTTGTACCTTGAAGCATCTGGTATTAACCCATGTTGGAGATAGAATACTGGATTTGATGAACCACACTTCTGAACCATTGTGGGCAACCCTCACATAATAGATCTTAGTACAAGAGAAACCTGGACTAAGTTTTTTCTTGCTTTAAATTAAGTTACTGATGACCATTGGAAGTGATATGTTTCCCCCTATACAATAATTAGAGTATGATTTACTTATTAAAATTACATACAAATCTGTTTACTTGTAATTAAATAGTAGAGTAAAAATTCAAAATACTTTCTAATATAAGTTGTCTTCTACTCTTTTCCTTTTTGTGTTTTTGCTGCCCTGAGATTTTTTTTTTTGTTTGAGGTTAACATAGGAACATGAAACAATTTAGAGGTTTATAAACAAATTGGTCTTGAGGAAGAAAATATGAAAGTAGAGATGTGATTGTCAGGACAACGAAATTAGCAGCCATTCTTGTTGAACATGAGCAATGGATGGCAGCTTGGACAGTATTGCACAGGCTAAAACATTAACATTTTTGTTCTTTTAAGAAAAAGGTCATGTGTACATTGCATTTCACTACCTTGGCTGATTTCCAGAATCTCAGTGTAACAATATTGGTGTGTATTATTAAAAAAAATTAAATAGAGTTGTTAAGGGAAAAAAAACGAAGAGAGAAAGAGAGCGAGAAAGAGAGAGAGAAAGAAAGAGAGAGAGAGAAAGAGAGAAAGAGAAAGAAAGAAAGAAAGAAAGAAAGAAAGAAAGAAAGAAAGAAAGAAAGAAAGAAAGAAAGAAAGAAAGAAGGAAAGAAAACTATTTTTGCTGCCTCCATGTAAAAGAAATTGATTGTTCTGAATTTCATGAATAAGAAAATAAAGTTACAGAAACATCAAATGGTACACCCACTAAGTCAGAGAAGAGCTGGGGTACAATCCGGCTACCCAGTGCTATAAAACTATTCCTGCCTGTTCTCACCTCTAGTGGGGTACATCAAAAAGCCCTAAGAAGTATGTGTAGTCATTATTTTCATGTGTGAAAATGTGCAGAGCATGGCAAAATAGATTAGGTTTCTGGATTGTTTAACAGGAAGTTGGAAATACTGGAAACTCAGACTTTGGAATAGCATTGACTGGTTTATGACAGCTGCAGATGAAAAGACAGTGACTGTAAAACGGGAATGCATGCAATTAATCATTGTTCCAGTTAAATAAAACATAAAGGTAGAATTGCCCCTCTTCTGCCGTATCTGTAGGTTTTATCAGAGACAGCTATGCTAATGGCCTGGCCCTGAAAACTCTGAACACCAACCTCTGGCCAACTCCCTCACCAGCTTTTGTTTGCTCTGATTATAGCAAGAAGATAAATGTTAGTTGCTGTCTAGGATGATATGCTCAATAAGTTTGACTTGCATTTAAATGAGTTTAAAATAATGGTATTTGCTGGAATTAATGTGATCCACTGTTCCATTTTCTCTTTCACTATTCCATGAATAATATTAAGTTCTTTTCTGTGGTTGTGCCACCTTTTCCATTAGCTATGTAGAGCATGCAGCTCTTTGAAAAATGTCAGTGTATAAATAGTGTTGCTGAGAACCTAAGTAAGCCAGAGCCAGCAACAAAATGTGAAAGTGTACCTTGCTGGTGGAAAAGCAGTGCTGTAAAAATGCTGGAGAGAGATGAGGGGAAAGCGTGTGGCCTCAGGTTTTGTTTCTTTTTTCTAAAATTTTGATTGCACTATTCGAATTGCTTGGGGGTACTTTAGACTAAGTGTAGCAGAAAAAAAAAAAAAAAAGTGCTCCATAATTCCGGACTAAATGTAGTTTTGTAAGGAAGAAAGATCTCATCCTTGAGGAAGAGAAAACCTGGTAGCCACTAGTGTGCTGCATCAGTCAGCACGGATATTTGACTAAATGTGGCTTTGCAGTTAACCAAAACTACTACCTGTTGCCTGAAACTGTGGTAGGGTGGTCTGTTGGGTTAAAAAAAAAAAAAAAAAAAAAAAAAGTAAACATGTATACACGGGTGATTAATATGAATAAGCAATTCCTTTTGCATGCATTCATGAGCCATTCAAATAATTGAAAGTGAAAGCTGAGGAAGACTTGATTCTCTAAAGATCCGTCTCTTTAAGACCTTGTCTTACAGACTTTTTCTTCTGGCAGCCTGAAGTACTGCCAATTCAGATTTAGGGACAGCTAATTGGAAATTTTTCTGAAAACGTGCACGTCACTTTGCTCCAAAACCATGCAGGCTGTGCATCAGCTCCCCCCACCCTCACCCTAGCCCTGTCACTTTTTTTTCCTGTTTGTTTTTCCAGATGTGCTGCTGTCCTCTGAATCCCATATTGCGGAAAATTGTTTTCATCCAATCAACAGCAGTTAAGCTGTTAACTCATGTCCTGGTTCAGCTAGGATAGGGTTAAGTTTCCCCAGCAGAGAGGGGGAAGGGATCTCCAGCCGGGTTATTCATACCAAGCTGAGTCAGGTCCGGGCACGGGAACGTTTTCCTTTGTGGCTTTTGTTGCGGGGAGCACGGGGCTGTCTGTAACCATTGCAGTATTTCTCTGTATATATTTTGTCTTGTTCACTGTTATGGCTGTTTATTGTTGTTATCATTGCTACTGTTGTTGTTCAGATTGTTTATTACACTGTGGTATTAAACTTCTTATTTTAACCCGGGGTTTGTGCCCTACTTGTGTCTGAGGGTGGGGGAGGGACTACAGCAACATGGTCTCTGGTCCTGGCAGGGCTTAAAACTACCACAACTCACTACTATCTCAACCCACTGTTGGGGCCTATAAATGTCTCTTTATAGCCTAGTTGGGAGTATTTTAGTGCCAGCTTTGTGAAGCTGGGGGGGTGGGGGGTTGGCATTTTTTTGAAATGGGCAGGGGGAAGGCTGCCAACCCCTAAATCAGGTCTTCCTTTGAATCCTCTGAAGTTGCAGCACAAAGAGGGGAGGTATACTGCAAAAGGATTTAGACACCTCATCACAGAATCGTCTAGGTTGGAAAGGACCTTGAAGATCATCCAGTCCAACCATTAACCCAACACTGACAGTTCCCAACTCCACCAGATCCCTCAGTGCTGTGTCGACCTGACCCTTAAACCCCTCCAGGGGTGGGGACTCCACCACCTCCCTGGGCAGCCCATTCCAACGCCCAACAACCCCTTCTGCAAAGAAACGCTTCCTGATATCCAGTCTAAACCTTCCCTGGTGCAATTTGAGGCCATTCCCTCTTGTCCTATCACTTGTTACTTGGTTAAAGTGACTCATCCCCCCTCTCTGCACCCTCCTGTCAGGGAGCTGTAGAGGGCGATGAGGTCTCCCCTCAGCCTCCTCTTCTCCAGACTGAACCCCCCCAGTTCCCCCAGCTGCTCTCCATCAGACCTGTGCTCCAGACCCTGCACCAGCTCCGTTGCCCTTCTCTGGACACGCTCGAGTCATTCAATGGCCTTTTTGGGGTGAGGGGCCCAAAACTGAACCCAGGAATCGAGGTGTGGCCTCCCCAGTGCCGAGTACAGGGCTCAGATCCCTTCCCTGTCCCTGCTGGCCACGCCAGTGCTGACACAAGCCAGGATGCCATTGGCCTTCTTGGCCCCCTGGGCACACTGCTGGCTCCTGTCCAGCCGGCTGTCAATCACCCCCCAGGTCCCTCTCTGACTGGCAGCTCTCCAGCCACTCCTCCCCAGGCCTGTAGTGCTGCTGGGGGTTGTTGTGGCCCAAGGGCAGCCCCCGGCATTTGCCCTCAGTGAAACTCCCCCAGCTGGGCTCAGCCCATGGCTCCAGCCTGTCCAGGTCTCTCTGCAGAGCCTCCCTGCCCTCGAGCAGATCAACACTCCCACCCAGCTGGGTGTCATCTGCAAACTGACCGAGGGTGCACTCGATCCCCTCGTCTGGATCATCAATAAAGATGTTAAACAGGAGTGGCCCCAACACCCAGCCCTGGGGGACACCACTCGTGACCGGCCGCCAGCGGGATTTAACTCCCTTCACCACAACTCTCTGGGCCCGGACATCCAGACAGTTTTTACCCAGCGAGGCGTGTGCCCATCCAAGCCTCGAGCAGCCAGTTTCGCCAGGAGAGTGCTGTGGGAAACGGTGTCAAAGGCCTTACTGAAGTCAAGGTAAACAACATCCACAGCCTTTCCCTCATCCAAACAGCAGGTCACGCTGTGGTAGAAGGAGATCAGGTTTGTCAGGCAGGACCTGCCTTTCATAACCCCACGCTGACTGGGCCTGAGCATCTGGTTGTCCCTCATGTGTTGTGTGATGGTGTTTAGGATGAGCTGCTCCATCAGCTTCCCCGGGCACCGAAGTCAAGCTAATTTTATGTGACAGAAGACTTGACTTTCAGCATTTGCTCCAGTGAGTATTTAAAAACAGTGATATGCAATAAATATCTTATTTATTAGAACACAAACTTAGGTCTCTTCTCTCCTAGTAAAATGCCCCAGTCATCCTTCCTATGCAACAGATACTTAAATAATCCTTGAAAAGTAGAATAGCTCCATCAGGTCATACTGAGGGCACACCCTCATTAGTGTACCTGAAACTGGGTGGATTAAAGCACACTCTCGGGAGGCCATCAGAAATCACTTGAAACTGAACCTGGGTCTCTCATGCTTTGCATAAAAGCTCCCCTGGGTGGGAAGTGACCGCATGCTGCTTCTTTCTCCAGCTAAATTTAGATACCCCTCCAGCAGCCATGCGAACACCCACTAAATCAGGTCATGCAGGAGAGAAAATAACTGCAGGTTCTCATTTTGAAAACAGCATTACAGTCAGATACATACTCTAAACAGCTTTTGTGAAATTATGGGAGAGGAAAAGTAAATCATCAGGGACTGAAAACATTCATTTCTTAAGCCCCCCTAGCAATTTTCAGGTAAGATTACTAAATGAAACCTTTGGTCTCCCTTAGAAATCAATGAACTTTGAAAAATTAGTGTCCAAAGAGAAATAGAAGAGAATTCAAGGTAAGTCTATTGGCAAAAGGAAAAAAAAATCCTAGAGTTCAAACCATCTCACTAAAGATGAAATAGTGGAGGGCACTGCTGGATGAGAGATACTAAGTCAAGGTTAAAATGCCTCACACCTGCAACAAATCACATTTAAGAAGAACTGCCCACTGAAGGGTGCTTGTCCATCTTGCCAGGTGAAAAAAAAAAAAAAAAAAAAAGAGAAAAATTGGGACCTAAATTTTCCCAGGTATTTCTCCTCAGTACTTCAGTCTTCATGTGAATAACCGTCAGTGAGTTTGTACTGGTACAAGCAGCAGGTCCATGGGCAGTGTGGATGGATCTGGTTTTGGGGGGTGGTGGGAGTACCAAGTGGGACAGTGCAGGTGCAAACTACTACATCCTGTGACTGTCTCAGGGACAGAGAGCAGGCTCATGGCTTTAGCACCGAAACATGCATGAATGGGCTAATGGGTTTTGGTAGCTGCGTCCCAAAGAACAGAATATTTTTTATTTTCCTAAAGAAACAGAAATCAGGATTCCTATACAGTTTAACTAAGTCCTGATTTCAGCTGGGATAGGCTCGTTTTTCTTCCTAGTAGCTGGTACAGTGCTGTATTTTGGATTTACTGTGATAATAATGTTGATACACGCTGATGTTTTAGTGTGGCTAAATAGTACTTATCCTAAGCTAAGGATTTTTCAGTTTCCTATACTCCACCAGCGAGGAGGTGCAGAAGAAGCTGGGAGGGAGCATGGCCAGGACAGATGACCCAAACTAGGCAAAGGGATATTCCATACCATAGGATGCATCATGCCCAGTATAGAAACTGGGGGGAGTTGGTTGGGGGCAGATCGCTGCTCAGCAATTGATCATTGGTTGGTGAACAATTGCATTGTGTGTCACTTCTCTTGGGTTTTACTTCTCTTTCTTTTTGTTATATTCCTTTTCATTGCAATTGTTACTATTATTATTATTTATTTATTGTTATTACTATATAAAACGTTCTTATCTCAACCCACGAATTTTACTTTTTTCCCCAATTCTCTTCCCCATCCCACTGGGAGGGAGGAGGAATGAGCAGGCAGCTGCATGGTGCTTAGTTGCTGACTGGGGTTAAACCACCACAAACTGCTACATTAACTGTTACTGAATTAAGCCATCTGTAATTACAAGAGGACTTTAAAAATAAAACGGCAGTAATGGATCTCCTTATTCTGGTTCACATTTTTTACATTTGTGATCAATGTTACGCAGTTCTGAACACCCAATCTCAAGCAATTCAGGAAAAGCCAGTCAACTCACTTCATGCACACCAGATAAACACAGAGTTTGGGAATTCATACACCCCAAAATTAGAAGTCATTAAACTCAAACTAATTTAGAAAAATTTCAGCCTGTGTATTTAAAAAGCTATGTTGTTGCTTACCCTTAATCCCAAACATTTTCCTTCTCAAAAATTTGTGTCATCTCACTAGCCATTCTCGAAAACTACAGTTTCTCCATTTCTAGCAATAAGTATTCTATGAAGCTTCAACACACTTATCCCATTTCCTGCTGATGACTGGCTACCTATTTGACAATCCCATTCAACTGTTGATACTTTAAATTTCTCCACTCTTCTTGTAAAATGCAAAAATACTTTAGGAAGCAACAGATAATCTGACCTCACAATGTCTCTTGTTGCTCTTGCAGGATATCAAAATTTCACTGCTCCCTCCCTCTCCATCATAATCTTCTGCAGATCCTTCCATCACATTTAGCTTCTTTTTATCTTAAAAAAGGTAGTAAATTTAGAAAGCATTCAAAACGCTAAAAAGAGCCAAACATCTATGGTACTGTCATGCTGTAATACAAATGTGGTTTTAAGCCAGCAAGGATGACACTGCTAATATCACATAAAGCAGACATTTAAAACAAAAGTAGTTAAGTGACTTTGGGAAGTTCAGATTTTCCTTATGGAGTGTTTTCAGACCTTGGAGAAGACATTTCCATTTCTTGAAATACAGGTGTATTTAAAAAAAATAGAGAAGTCCTAGCAAAAAGTGCTGTAGGTTTTGTTTTGCCAAGGAAGCTATTAAATAGCAATTGGATATATTCAAAGTCTAGTTAATTAAGAAATTCCTTTGATTTTAAAATGGACTGTAAAACTTTTGTAGAGATGGTAAAAAACTAAAAATATGTGAAAAATCATGTCAACTTTTTATGCCACCATTTTATTTAGCTGTATTTGATGCATCTTTCCCTAGTCACTGATTTTCTTCCTTTTTTTATGTATGTCTATGGAATGGTGACGTAAAGGTAACAAGAATTTACAGATGTAACTGCATGCTTAGAGTTGCTGTCTGTTACACTGAAAAATACTATTTGTTAGTTGGGAATGAATATGCACAGAATTAAAAAATTAAAACCATTCATAAAACTTTCCTATTACATTTCCCCTACTTCTGTAGTGTTTAGCCATAGAAACTAACTTTCCTAAAACTTCATTCTTTGCACAGAATGATTACTAACATAGAATTGCAATATCCGAATAAATATTGTCTAATTCTTACTTCTTCTATTTCCTTGCTCATTTGAAGTGGTCTTATATAAAAGTCCGAATCATTCCGAATGCAATCATTCCCATGCCTTATTTTCTCAACATGCAGTGTTTTTACAGTGTTGTGTTGCTATAATAAATAAGTGGAAGAAAATTGAAATACATGCTCAAATGTTTTCTGAAAAATTAGATGTTCTGGACTACTGCCAAGGAAAAGGGAAAGAATTCCCAGTAAACCATCCAGCAGATACTACTCATCCATTCAAAGAGCATCCAAAAGAGCAGAATACTCCTTCATTTGGCGAGGCTCATAAAATTCAAGAGTACCTAAATTAGATGCATTTTCATGTAGGTTTGTGCTAATGCTTGATTTCTCTGTAGTGTCTGGAAATAATTTGTTAAATGTCTCAGGTTTCCCTGAGATACTGCTAGTGTTTAAAACATCATCTGTCAGAAAGAAATGACCTTTCCATGAAGAAAACGATTGTTGCTTATGTCTTTTTAAATGCTGATAAACTTAACGTGGGACCAAAAACAACAGCAGGATTTATTGTACAAAAGCCCCGAGTATATATGCACCATCAGGTAACTTCACATTCTCTGATGAATAAACAATTGAAGTCATAATTGTTTGTGCATTCCTGTAAATGTCAACAAAATCAAACATCTGTCATGCCAGATAAGGAGATGTGACTCATTTAATATACTTAGCACTCTACTCAGCCTTGAAAAGGTCACTCAAATTTTAACAAGCAGTGCGTAGTTTACTGGCTTCTAGGAAATGACCATGTAGTGACAATAAAGCTATGACCGTATTTGGTTACCCTTCAAACGGCATATTTGATTAAGATAACACATCATATTTAGCACAATCTGTTTAATGTTGCTGTTGGATATGTTCTAACCCTTTCAATTACAACTGACTTTAACATAAAATCGTTTTTGCCAAAGTAATGCTCATAACCCTTAGTCCCATCCCACCAAAATAAGCAGAACAAGCCAGAAATACCGCCTTGAAAGCCAGCAATTTAAGATAACATACAACATACAAAGGCAGCATTTACTCTTCTACCATCTTTAGTGGCAGTAAACAAAATCCATACACAGTTCAATTGTAGATTGAAGCCATCAAAGACATGCAGGTATTGCTCGTCTGCCAAGAGTACAAGGTCTAAATACCCTTTTGATTATATTTTGGCTTCCTGCATCAGGCATCTTGATCCAGTCCTGAATCCTGTCAGAAATGATTCATGGCAAGTGCTGCTTGTTATCCCCACTGACCTACACCAAAAGGCTGTTAGGACAGCCCGGGAATGTCTCATTTTGCAGAGCTATTTAGCTGAAAAACTGATCTTTTGAAACTGTTCTCAATATCCTTCATTATTCTCCTGTTGGCCTGTACCCAAAATAATTGCTAATTTCAATGAGAGAGAGACATTTAGGGGTGAATACAGACACAGTATGGAAGAGAGGTCATGCCTGCTTCACCAGATGGTGCTAACGCATGGGTACAACCCCTTGGTCATTCAGTCAGTTTTTCGCTTGATGGCTATTGTAACCTAACACAATAATGTAGTGCATTGGGTTTTATCTGGCCTGACAAAGTATTAATATTCTTGGTACTGATGAGTTGGTTCTGTTCCTCCTTAAAACAAGAAAACTAATCCTGAAAGATACTATTATATGGGACATCAAAATAATCAACATATTCCACAGTCTGGTTGGCAGGTTAGAGTTAGCACAGATGCACGAATGGGTTGATCACATCTCCTGACAGCTGGTGGAAGCTGGCCCAACTCTCTTTCCTTTGTTCTTCTCCCAAGTATTTGAGTCCTGAGCCAATTCTGTGAGCTGGCTCCAGAAATTAATTTATAATCTATAGGGGTGATTTGGGATGAGAAATCAATATTCTGAGAATCTGTGTGCTTTGTGTAAAGGTGAATTTGAGGTGCTTTAGAGGTCTGAATTATGGAAGACCTTTTACAAAGGAGGAGAAAGGATATGGGATGTTCTTCCTTTCCATTCATTTCTGGCACGAGAGAGCCACAAGGCCCTGTGAGGATTATACTACTTACAGAATTCTTTTTTCATCCCAAAAGGATTACAGAACACTTCATGAAGTGTCAGTTTGTTTCATACCTGCCAGTAAACGGGAAGTATGGATTACAGCCCTCTGTGCCAAGACTGATCACTGTTCCCCTGACAGAGAGCAAGAGGGTCTGTGTATCTAGTTCATTCCTGAAGGACTGCCTCGGGGAAAAGAGGTTGAATTGCATCGGATGCTCAGCTAATCAAACAGCCAGACTTTGCACTGGATTGTAACTAGGCTTTCTCATTGCCTATTCTACCTGTTTTAGAGTTTGAATTGGCTTGACCTTTTCTACTGCAAATACATGGTAGCTACGGACATGCAAGCAGAAGTCACTTCCAAGGCAGAACGTGGCATCACTGTGAGGTGGTGGCCCACAGTGCCTAGGCTCACCCGTTCACATGACTAGCTCATATACGTGCATTTGCTGTGTTTAATATCCTTCATACGAACCCATCCTACAGTATTTTGCACAACACAATTGCAGAGACAGATGGCAGCACAAGGGATCAAGGTATTCAATTACAGATCAGGAAAAAGTGATGTGTGCATATTACACCACTCTTTCCTGAAATCTGAATAATTGGCCAAATGGAATCTGAAATATTTTCAGTAGGAAATATAAAGAAAAATACCTTCAGAGTAAGGTCAGATTTAATCTGCACTCTTTCTTCAAAATCCATATAACTGCAATACAATTATGTTTGCATGGACCGTGGATGATTGTCCCCATGCATGGGGAAAAAATGTAGTTGATGGGGAAGGTTGAGAGCAAGTTGAGGTAGAACTGATGGCTTGAGTCAAGGCTAGTGGTTAAAGTACAGACAAGAAGTAGAAGAAAATGTGGAACTCAGTCAGTGTGAGATTCCAGTTGTCAGCAAGGCAAATAGGTTCTACAAGAAAAATAGAAAACTGGAAAAGCTATAAATGTCAGTTATAGGTCACACATGAGAGGAATGTAGGCAACAACTCTCATGGTAAGTATAGTCACTGAGGGGGAAGAAGTATTATTTGAAGGTGTGCTCATGGTCTTTTTGGTTCCCAGTTATGGTTTGGATGTCACAGTGCTGTAGGCCAGCAAGCTGTCCAGTGTTTATATGGTATGGCCTTCTGTCCCTCTCCAATGTTTGGATAACTTGGAAGTCTAAATCTGAATTCAATATCTAAGTGAAACACTCAGTTGCAGTACTGCCAGCAGCTGCCTGTTGAGCAGGAAGTAAATAACATTTCTTATTCCTCTAATGGTTTAAAAGTACCCTAAACAAACAAAAGGAAATAATTTTTTGCAAATTGCATAATTCCATTGTAGAACACACTGCTCCAAAGGAATAAATCGTGTTAGAGAAATTCAAAGAGGACAGGAATGGAATAAACTTGATGGCCCAAATACAATCTGAACTCCTGACCGTAAAACAGAAAGCTGTGGGGAGGTATTGTGGGAAAAAAATCTGTATGTAATTCTATATTTAGTACTTCTGTATAGTTCTATAATTTCCCATTTCTTACGTTCTTGTATGTCTGCTGCTGGCTGACCTCAGAGGACACTGCTTTAAGAGAAAGGACATTCCTATGCAAACAGGTTGGAAGAGTCTTCGACAACCAGTCCTTTAAGATGTACCTTTAAAAATTTAGTAGCCTTTTGGATCTGGCAAGTGCATGATTAATCTTGATCATGAAGATATATTTCTCTTTGGTTTATATTTTTAATCATAATTAAGGGTCTTTTTCTACTCTGGTCCATATTGCTTTTTCATTTACTTAAGCTGTGATGATTAAATCTAACTCAGTACTCTGTGAAATCTTAATCCTACTGAAGACTAATGGGTATAGTACACAGTTCAGTTAAGAAACAGATTCACCACATAACCTCCATTAAGTAATTCCATTTATTTCAATAAAACTAGCTGGCACGTGAAAGAAAGAACCTGTAGTGGTCTTTAGTCTCCAGAAAATCATAGAATTTTTAATACAAGCACTGAAGAGGTGTTTTGACCTCTTCCTAAACATATGATTTATCACAGCAAGGAGTCATGAAAAAAATTTCAAAACAAATCCAGCTCATAAAATCTGTACTCTAAAAAAAGCCACCTACATTTTGTGCTTGATCTTATTTCACAAGTGCAGTATTATCTTTTTCAAATATATAAAATGTCAGCTTGAGAATACATGGAAAAGGGCTTCCTTATCCACAGTGAACATGATTTCTCTAAAAAACAATGAAAGAAAAGCCTATTACTAATAAAATATTCTCACTTTAATCACGTTTCCTTCATTACTCCCATATTTTAGGTGATATAAAAGGAGGAACAATTATTGCCTTGTTCACTTTGATTTATTTGGCTCAGTACCTCCTTACCTAGGTAATGTAAAATAAACTGTGCTACATGGGTCATTTATGATGTGATTTAATAAGATACTTTTTATTTCTAGCCTGCAGGGAAACATATTAGTTTGCAAGCACCTGGCAAAAAAACATTCCTTTCGTTGATTTTCTCTTTTCATTCAGTAGACTTCAGCCTACAAGGTAATTTAAAGCTACGATGCGCAGGTTGTCATAGTGGCAATGTACTAAAACAGGGCTTCAAAACCCACATAAGGAAATGGTACCTCGTCATCAAAATAAGGAAGGTCATAACTACAGGCTTGACCAGTTCCTAATTTCCTACGGGTATTTCTGTGTAAATTAAGACTTGTTCCTTTTCATTGTCTGAAATAGGTTAATGTTTTTGCTTAAGAGCACGTGCTGCCTACAAACAAAATTATATATATGTAACAGGCACCTGGGACATACCTGGAGGTATGCTAGGAAATTGGTTTTCTACAGACACTCTGAATAACATGGGCAAGTTTGCCATTCTCAAACTTACAAAAACTTACAGGAATTTGTGTCCATTTCTATGACTTTTAGCTCTTTTGAGGATTCACTTGTACTCATTCCGTGGGAGTAATAATTAGCTCAAGTCCATGGATGGTAAAAAGTTAAAGGAGCTGGTATTTCAAAATCCTATGCAGGGGTATTCCATGTATCATCAGTGGAAGAGATGATGCTGACCACAAAGCACCACAGCTAAAATCTCACACCTGTTTCCATTACAATTCCCTGGTTTTTGTCACTCAAGGTTTTCAGACATTCTTATCTGAAACAACACTGTCCACATTTAGGCTTAGCTGGAAAGAGTTTTGTGAGTGAGAAGAGCAAAAAAACCACATTGCACATATTTTTTTCTGTTTCAAAAAAAAATAAGTAGGAGTTTACTGGACATCTCCACAGACAAAGAAATCTTCAGTTGTTTCCATTTTTTTTTGTCTGCTTCTTTGTCTCATCTGCCAATGTCTGAGACTGAATTGTTCATTAGGTTTATGCCCCCATGCATGCATATCTTATTTGCTAGTCTACAGTCTCCTTCACAGTTAAAAACACAAATATGAAATCTTTCACTGTGGCTTGAAAATATCCCAGCCAACAAAACAAAAAGCCCCACCAAGTGCCTCCCTCAAAATAAAGTCCTAAAATCAAGCCTATATAGTCAACTGAGTTTTAGAAATGTGGTAGCTCAACCATATGAAGGGGATGGGGAGCCTGAAGATGTGGTGAATGGGTTCTTGCGAGGCTTTTGGGAGGAATTTAAATAATGATGCAAACCTGTGAGAAGAGCACTGTTGCTTACTTGTCAGTCCCTCCATATAATTTAGATGACAAAGGCAGGAGTATGCATCATTTTAGCTGTAGTTTATGAGATGTCCTAATGTATAATGAAAAGAAGAGGTACAAAGTTAGAAACTACTGATGGCCTAAAATCCTCTCTACTCTCCCTGTAGGTGAGAATCTCTATAGCTATGTCTGTACAGCTGCACAGGCAGCAGAGATTTGGGATGTCATGATTTGTAAGGGCATGATAAATACAAGTGCCATCAATACTTCTTTAACATACAGGCTCCACTGTTGGTACATTGGTACAGCTGATGGAGCTACCATGCCTGGTACCACACCAATACACAGCCCCATCTCTCACACAACAAGCTGTGCTGCTCTGTCCCCTCACAGTCCTGATGAGGCACATTCCTCTCTCATTTCACACTGCCTCTTCTGACAATATGACAACAGAATTCCAAACCTGTCATCAAAAGCTTGGAGACCAAGAGCCGTCTCCTCCAGATTTATCACACTTTACCCACTGTTTTGCCAATTATTAGGCCTAGCATAAAGGACACAGCCAGCATGAAGATGAACCAATAACCAAATTGTATTTGACACAAAAGGGTCAGTCCATGGGTGAGCACTGGGGGCACAAACAAGTCAGTCAGATTAACGGAGTTAAATCCAGTTGGCAGCCGGTCACGAGTGGTGTCCCCCAGGGCTGGGTGTTGGGGCCACTCCTGTTTAACATCTTTATTGATGATCCAGACGAGGGGATCGAGTGCACCCTCGGTCAGTTTGCAGATGACACCCAGCTGGGTGGGAGTGTTGATCTGCTCGAGGGCAGGGAGGCTCTGCAGAGAGACCTGGACAGGCTGGAGCCATGGGCTGAGCCCAACTGGGGGAGTTTCACTGAGGGCAAATGCCAGGGGCTGCCCTTGGGCCACAACAACCCCCAGCAGGGCTACAGGCCTGGGGAGGAGTGGCTGGAGAGCTGCCAGTCAGGGAGGAACCTGGGGGTGTTGATTGACAGCCGGCTGGACAGGAGCCAGCAGTGTGCCCAGGGGGCCAAGAAGGCCAATGGCATCCTGGCTTGTGTCAGCACTAGTGTGGCCAGCAGGGACAGGGAAGGGATCTGACCCCTGTACTCGGCACTGGTGGGGCCACACCTCGATGACTGGGTTCAGTTTTGGGCCCCTCACTCCAAAAAGGCCATTGAATGACTCGAGCGTGTCCAGAGAAGGGCAACGGAGCTGGGGCAGGGTCTGGAGCACAGGTCTGATGGGGAGCGGCTGAGGGAACTGGGGGGTTTAGTCTGGAGAAGAGGAGGCTGAGGGGAGACCTCATCGCCCTCTACAGCTCCCTGAAAGGAGGGTGCAGAGAGGGGGGATGAGTCTCTTTAACCAAGTAACAAGCGATAGGACAAGAGGGAATGGCCTCAAGTTGCACCAGGGAAAGTTCAGACTAGATATTAGGAAGCATTTCTTTGCAGAAGGGGTTGTTGGGCGTTGGAATGGGCTGCCCAGGGAGGTGGTGGAGTCCCCATCCCTGAAGGTGTTCAAGAGTAGGGTCGATTTAGAGCTTAAGGATATGATGTAGGTGGTAACTGTGCTAGGAGAACGGTTGAACTAGATGATCTCCAGAGTCCTTTCCAACCTAGATGATTCTGTGATTATACATAATCGACATCAATCCCACTGACCCCAGCAACGACACCGCACGACCAACAATGGGTGGAATAAATGGTGACATGCAGTCTCCCATAGAAGGGACGGGAGACAACCGAGTCAACAAGCCAAACACATAAGACCAAGGAAGCCACATACTGAATCTCCACACAGCCCGTGTTTACAAAAGCCAGACCTGACTGGAGCCCAGTCCCAGGGAGGCGGGAGGTCCTTCCCTGCGGCGGGTGGAGGAAGCAAGCAGCCGATTCAATGTGAATGATAGAGCAAGCTTCAACTTTATTGAAAGAAATCACCCCTTATATAAGCACTCTACAATAATCATGCACACTACTCACAAATCTATTGGATACATGTAAAAAGCTACATTATAATGTCCCAGCCCCCTGTGGCATCTCAGACATGTCACAACATCTTCCCTCTTCTGGCCTGCCTCCTTTCCCAAGGTTGTTTTTACCATCAAGGCCATTGTGTACCTCAGTTTCTCTCTTTGTTAACATAACAGTCCTTTGTAAGCATAACTGTACCCTGGGTTTTTTCCTTTGTTTACCTCAGATGACTGCAATCAGCTTCTGCAGAGACCCATGGCCTTGCTCTCTGCAAGCCGTTCTCCAACACTTCCCCAACAGGGAACTCTGCACAGGGCACCCACCTCACACACAGACACTGCCCCTCCTGCAAGGGGTCCCAGCTTTATCCCTCAGTGGGACACCTGACCTTGGGTTACTCTGTGTTGGACCCCTGGGGCTCCTTTTCCTAAAGGCTCTGTCTGCCAGGCCCCACCCTGGGGGGAAGCCTAAAGGCAAACTCACCCCCCTTTGGGAAGGGCTGTGGGAATCACCCAGATGTCAACCTTAATTTGGGGCTTGGGGTTGAAACCCCAGCATTTCACCCATGCACATAGAACCAGGCTGTTTTGTTTGCAGACACAGTGCCAACAGGGCCAGGAAGGATTCTTCTATGACATTCAAGAAGAATTCTACTACTCTTCTGACTAGAAATTCAAATTCCAGGTTTACAATAGTGTTCTTAACTATTTTTTTTTTTAGGTCAAAAATATTCAAGTCTCAGAAGCACACCAACATGCTTTTTAGTACACAGGTAAAGGATTCACTAATTTCCAGTTAAGATTGTTTTCTCAGGAGACAAGGCTATTGAGGCAATTTTTTGTTTCTCCTACTGCAATGATAACATCTGATGCTATATTTTCTGTCAGTATTTATGCATGTGAAGTAAAGCACTTACCTAATGGGATATGTAGTTAGTACATCAATATAGTCACATAATCCATAAACATTTCTCTTTCATAAGCTCTTATCACATTATCACTGATTATTTAGAAAAAACATTAGTGTTATATGACATCTTTCCCTATATTATATTTAGCCTTAAGTGCAGTTAAAATACGCTGAGGAACAGGGCTATAAGGTGGGGAGCAATCCAAGGCATGACTGGAAATGGAATAATTGGAACCACTTCAAAGTTGCAACTCTATTTCACAAACTGCAGCCTGCATATATCTGGTCCAGGCTTGGGTGGGAAGGAACTGTTTCAGCGTGCCAAGAGCTGGGTTTGCCAATGCAACCAGTTTGCCATGCTGAATATTTAAAGCAGTGTGGTTCACTATTCAAAGAGCAGTGTGAATACGACAAAGCTAAAATAAAATAAATTTGCTAGGATGTTGGGTTTTTTAAACTGTGCAAGCAGATATGCTGAAGGTGCACATACAGCTTGAGAGATTCCATAAAGAAAATCTATTTATGGATTCAAGATGCTAAAAAATGTTCAGTAAAAACATCTCTTCATACAATTCACCAAGAATCACAGAATCCTCTGTAAGATCATGCTTCATTACTCACGGAAATTAGCAGAATGAATTCTCTTAACTCCAGAGGGGGAATCTATCAGGAACCAGTGAATGTGTTGATGCTGCTCTTACATAGGCAACAAAAGATTATGTTTTGCTATAGGAAACCTGACTGCAGTAGAAGACCTAAGACAAATGGTTATAAGAAATAATTTATGGCTAGATTTTGTCTCATCTGTCTTGAGCCTGCAACTGTAGTTTGGTTTACTTTAATAAAATAATAGGGAACAATCTTAGTATCTGGTTTAACGGTAAGTATTGTACTTTCAGAGGACCTAACCTTATCCTGGAGCCCCCGCTGAGCTGTATTAACTGATAAGATTTCTTTCTGCACCTTTTTAAAGACACTGTCATCCCATGTGTAGTTCACCGAACCACTGAGTTTCGCTCTTTGTCTTTTCTTGGTTTATATACATTTCATCAGCTTTGGGCTTCCATCCTACATAATGAAACGCCTTGTTCTTAGCAAGGAGCCTGCCTAAAGCTTATAGTGGCCTACATGGGAAGCACGCAACATAATGAAAGGGACGTGCTCTGCAGCACCCATGAGCGTTCACTGTTTTTCATGATAATGTTAGGCTAGAGAACAAGGAGATCTATGTAACGAACAACAGCAGTTAGTGGAGTGTGTCAGTACTAGGACAGCTATTAGCAAATGCACTTTGTAAAGTGAAGGGAGAAATGCTGGTAAAAGACTGAGCGTGAAGTATGTAATTTAGATGTCAGAATGTGTCAGAGTATCACTGTCAGACTTGATCTATTGCCATTGTGTATAAAAATTATCCACAGAATTTCTCCTCTAGGCAATTAGTAGCCTGCACTAAATGCTGGGAGCATGTCCAACCACCCTTCTGGAATGAGACAGTAAAATAGCCTGGATGTTTGCCTTTACAAAGCCAGGCACCTCTGGGGTTTTCACTGCTAAGCTAAATCTGTGCAAGTCTGTTCTTCTCTCAGTTTAGCAAAAGGAAAGGAAATATAATGCTGTCCCTGACTCTGATTAGACCACTGATCTTGCTGCTTCAATGAAAGCTGATAGAAATTAGGATCATCGTAACCCCTTATTTACAAAAACAAAGGTGATACAAAGTCAACTCACGTTCAACAAATAAAGTAGTTCAGTCTCTGCAAAGATTTCCCCAGATAACTTAACGTGAGGCTGAATGCAGCTAACATTTATTGGCCACCAGTCAGGAACTGGCAGACCTGCTGTCTTCATTGTTAGCAGCTGTGGAGCAAATTCTTACACCCTGCTTTAGCAGCAATGACTTCTGAAGGCCTCTTTCAATTCCCTTACCGATACTGTGACAATGGTTTAGCTTTGCAGTGTAAATATGGGTTCATTTCCTCATGAAGACGTAATATATTCACAATTTCAGTTATAAATCCCTGACCAAATTATTTCAGCTGCATATAACACAGGAGGTACTGTAGATATTGTTGACTGTCAGCTTACACTGTGGTTATACCAAATGAAACCTTCCTATCCTCATTTCTGAGCTCTCTCAGTGCTCAGAATGTCAGTTTATTGCTGCAGAAAGAGTTTAAAGCAGAAATAAACCAGAGACATTAGCACTCTAATACTAAAACTAAAGTTGCATTGTTACAAAGGGAAATCTCACAAGTGTTTTTCTGTTGTTTTCCCAATGTCCTTCATTCTGGCAGAACAAGGCAAATAAACTACATGAAAGGTTTCATCCTAGAGGATGAAGTTGCAAAGCAGCCATTCCTCTAAGGGATCAATGGAAAAATTATTTTTTGTATGTGCACAGATTTATTTATCACTCTTATGCGTTCAGGTTCTTTTATTCCACTACTTAAAAATCAGCTGGCTTACTGTTGTATCATTTCCATATTTATACCATTGTTAGTGTCAAAATGATCTTATAAGTATCTGATGAAAAGGTTCTTAAATGCAGACATGTTTGACTCTAACAAGTCACTACATCAAAAGTTTTTATTGCTTTTTGCAACACTGAAAAAACAAACCCTTTCCTCATCAGAGCGAAAACACCTTATTTCCCTTATAAGAATCAACACATTTCCCAGGCAATTTGACTTTTTTTTTTTTTTTTAATGCCACTAAAATCACCAGAAATCTTCATATGAAGAGAAGCATATAGCACTTTGTTATCTTCATATAACACAAATTGAGGAAGAAATTGGTGAATATGTGTAGCTGATCTCTATGTTTGATGGAGTAGGGATGAACAAGAAGTAGTAAATTTTTGTGAGACATGGGAACTTATATTGTGCTGTAGTAACACATCAGTACGATTTTGAGCTGACTTCTTTTCCTCAGCTGCTGTATTACTCCTGTTAACAAAATACAACAAATTATATGACTTACATAGCTGGCACTGCACTGCTTGAAGAAATGAGTCCTCCATCTCCAGCACAATCAGAGGACCCACCAGATGTGTGTGGTTAATCTGATCACTGCCAGCAACTGAAGCATGGTCTCCTCTGAGGCCAGGACATCTTACTGCATGTTTGGTTTTGACTGCTTCACAGGGCTTGCACCAAGCATGGAAATACTATGTTGTGGAGTTTCTATCTTGAGACTGGCCCAACTTTCAGCTTTTCCTGATGAATATAATGGAAACAACCCCACACAGATGGTCTGCTTCAGTCTTCAGGCTAAGACCACATCTAATTCTCAGAGTTTATTAGCAACAGTTAAAGATCTGACCGATTCAACCTGATTTGGAGATAAAAGTTCCTTTCAAACTAACTTTCATAAAAATGATCTAATTATGTTTCCCTATTTTTAATTCAATCAAGTAATAACCTACCAAAAGGCTGCTGGAAGTGGTTCCTGCTGACAAAATGGGGTAGTTTGCAGTGCCATTGCACAGCTGCAGGGCTGGAAGGGAATCTCAGCCCTGTGCAAGTGCAGGGGTGCTGAACTGCTAAAGGTCTCGCACTTGTTGCTGTCACATTTGTGGAAGAAAGAGGAGAAGCTTTATTTTAAACTCGCTACAGACCAGTGAGAATTTAGCATAAGTATATAGCAAGCAGAAGTGATTTGTCCTTTCTTTGGTACACTAAGTGTTCTGCAAGTCTCATAAATAATTTTTAAAGCTACCCACTCTGATAAAATATGCAGCCAGGCTCTGACTAAAATGATGTGATGTACTGATATTGAGAGTTCCACGTCTTACCACACATTTTCATTCTTTTACCTGAAATCTTTCCACCTCCCTTCTAATTCCCATGAAAATTTTGAATGTGTTTATTGTGTAACATCCACCAGGGAGGGTACAATATGTAGATTATTACCATCAGGATGGCTGCATTTAAATTAACATACAAAATACCTCGTGTACAGACAGAGAGTGATATGCTCATCTTCTCTGAGAACATTAAAACAGTGAACCTGACCATCTTATCTTGTTCAGTCATTTTATTAGTGCCAGTTTTTTTGTGGAAAGCTGCAGTATAATATTAGTCTCTGTGAGATTATATCTTGACTTTCCTTCATTTTCCAGCAATTTATTGCAAACCAGAATAAATTCAAAGTATAAAAACTGCCTGTCTCAGACATAACATTGTGTCAGATAATATCATCTTAGTAAATATTGTTTTTTTCCTGAAAAAATAATAATGGAGTATACATTATCCTGAGAAAACTCAGAGTGCAGACATTCCCAGATCTATGAAGTTGGGGTAAAAAAAAAGGCCTGAATTGAATCCATACTTCATACCTGATTAAAATGAGTAAGAAAATAGATGGATCAAAGCACCCTATGTGTTTTTATAAGCACTGTTCACTCCCCAACCCCAATCGTGTGCCTATTTTAATTTTCTTAGTAAATAGTGCCCTCTGCAGTATGCTTCCAATTTCTGCAAGGTTCTAAATACAATGCACTCTTTGACTGACCCTTAATGCATCACAGGCGAGGGACATTGTGCCAAAAATCATTCCAGAAAACCCGCATAGCTCTCCTGTGGCTTTGCAGTGTATGCTGGAGGTCTAAATGTTTACCAGGCTGCAATCAGCACCGGCAGAAATATTTCTGGATTTGTGAGAGAGACAACATCTGTAAGGAAGGCAAACACTAGACACATGTAAAGAAAAAAGGCTAATCTTTAAGGCAATTATAGCAATATAATTTGGAAAACTGCTATATATTATTCTTTCTAGTAGTAATAGCATACATTTATATGGTATCTTTCAGCCAAGGGTTTCATTTAATGGGCATTAACTATTTATTCCTGTGAGCTTTGTGTAGGACATGATACACATTAACACCATTTAGAGTATAATTGATTTTAAAAAAAAAAAAAAAAGTTTAGACCAATGTATGGTCTAATGTTTATCTATTAAATTCTAAATTAATTTTAAAGAAGACCTTTTATACACGACAGCAGTTTCTAGGTCAGATATTTTCCCTTCTGAAGTTCTCCCTTGTCTGATGTACATAATTTGTCTTACAATGTACAGTCTTTTATTCAAAGAGAACTTTTAATCTTTTATGGAGACTTGATAGTGCCTGATTCATAATAGAATAAGTTCAGCCAGAGAATAAAGACATGCTGGGATGAGAAAAATAAGAGCTAGACAAACATCTGTCAGGAATGGTTTACTTATAACTGGGGCCAGAACACTGACTAGGTGACCTCTTGAGGTCATCTTTGTTTCCCATTTTTTCTTATTCCATGAAGAACTTTGCTTGGTAAGACCTCTTTTCTGTTGTGTCATTCTGCTACAGCAAAGATCAACATGGGTGTCCGTACTGAAGACCTGTCATTATACATGTGTAAAAAGGAATTACAAGTCCATCGCTGCACAGACCTAGGATATGGACATCATCTAAAAAAAACCAAAATAATTTGAATGGCAATGAACTGCACACTGCAAGATCTTGACTGCTTCTCATAACTGGTTAAAATCTGACTTAGGCATCTCTACATTTAAGCACCACCTGTAGTTCAGACATTACATCTACAGGTTGACCTTCAGCTCTAGGTGTCCCCTGCTGCAATATCAGATTTGGAAGTGCATGGAGGTCATCTTCCCCCAGAATTCTTCTGTATATGTTAGAGGAAGGGGAGCTCAGTGTTTAACCTCTTTTTGTATTCTGGGGTCATTTCATCCAGCTCCTAGCTGCAGATTCCTCACAGCACTTTGGTACGTCCATGTTTGTTTCATGCACAGATAAGAAGCCTGTGGGGTCTCTGACCATATTGGGAGAATGTAGACAAGGGCAGGTGATGGATCTGCACTGGAATGAATCCCCACCCGGATACAGTCCTCCAGAAGAGAAAAGCACATAAGATTTTCCTTTTCTGACTCAGCAGAGGGAGGGAACAGAGCTTGCTTCAGACCATGGAAAGGTCCTCTGTGCAGGGTGTCTGCAGGAGTATAGCCCAAGGCTGGAGCTGGAGGGCAGATCTGGGCCAGCTGCAAGGCTGCACTGAGAGCAGAGGCAGGAGATAAACTGCTGAGAAGGAGAAGCTGGGGCCAGTCATGCTCAGCACAGTGAGCTCATCTATATAGCAGCACGTGCAAAATTTGAGAAGAGCAGAAACAGACCGAGCCCTGCAACCATAAACCAACACAGAACATTGTTAAGGATAAAGCACTGGGCATAAAACCTAAAGAATAGTTGGTCCAGAGTTTTGTAGCAAGCTCACGGTAGCTCTGCACAGAAGATGCACCAGACATAGCACTAGTACCTGAAATGACTCTGTAAAAGTATTTTCAGACATGCCTGCAAGTGTTTCAGGCACATGCCACAGCTGTGGTGTGCTTGCAGTGCTGGATAGACCAGCGTCTTTTTAGGGTCATTTACAAGAGAGGAGCTCGGAGAAGAACAGGCAGATAAAGGGTGAATCTGCCTTGAATATAGGTAAGATCCAGAGAAGTATTGTTCATCCTGTAAGAAGACAATTCTTTTCATCAGTGAAGTGGAAATGATAAGGGCTGAGGAGAAATGTGGGGAAAGAGAGTTATCAACTGTCCATCAAAACTTGACATAGGTGGCAATCGCAAAGTGGAAAATGGAGCCCTTCACCCAGGTACGCCCCAGACTGAGAGTGTCAGGAAAGCCCCTGGCTACCTCAGCTGGCCACTGGGTCCTCTTTTTGTTTTGAGTCACTGGGCTGGTCCTGTTATGCCTCCTAGGGCCCCATCAGGAGCAGCAGTATCTCACCTTGAAATGAAGCTACAGACTGTAAATATTTGTAACTTTTCCCTTTTCTGTCAGATCCAGTAAGATAATACGTGCATGGTTCATTGGTAGGTGCTCCAGGAGACCTGGTGTATCACCACCAAGAACTGCTATATAGCTATGGGATTTCTGTTAGGGATGAGGTTTACCATCTCTAAAAGACTGACAAACAGTATTACCATGTGTTTTGCAACCACAGCTCAGTTACTAGCATTTCTTCTCATTGCAGCATAAGAAGGTATTATCAAATTTTAAAGCAATGTAACCTTGTTCATATCCTTACAAGACATGGCTGCAGATACTGTTTGGCTGTTATGGAAGGGTCTGATTTCAGTGAGGTAGGTAACTGCTAAAATAAGGGGCAGTAACAGAACTGTAAATATGACCTCCTTCACAGCTCAGGCCCGATATAATATACCAAATATAATGTACTAGTTCAGTATTCAGTCTTGAGGAACTGGAGATGGAATCTTTCTCCTGTCTCTCTCTCTGAATATTTGAAGTCTAAGTCACTATAAACTGCTATAGCTACACAAGTCCTTCCTTTCCTCTTCCTGTTCAGCAAAGCTGCAACTATTTTAACTTGCAGGATTGAACCAAATTTTTGTTTCGCTTGATAATTTATTCACTTGCAAATATTTCACTAAGTGAGAGACAAACATTGTAACATGAAGAAATGACCATGATTTATTCACCCACCTCTAGATGACCAGAAGTATCTATCAGCAGTTGACACTGGGAAAAAATTACTGTAGTAAAATATTCCAAAGACATTGACATTTCAGGGTGTTTAGTCCTGTAATTCAAGACAAGATATTTTGACCTTGAATTTTCAACCATGAATATACATTTGTGGAGAAAGAATGCCACTTCCTCCGTCGTGTCCTGAAAATTGAATTAGCATAAGTGATGTGGTATCTACGCTGTAGCATGTAATTCCAGGTAAAGAGTATGACAAAGGAGGGCAAGATGAGCACTGAATGAATCATTGTTATTCAGGCTGTTCTTTCTTTATCCTTCTCTTCCCCAGATTAATCTGGGGCCTATAAGTAGATAAAGGAATCATAATGAAGCCAGTAAATACTTTCTCATACATACATATTTTAAAAAATACTTGTCTTTCTGATAATTTTTAATGGATAAAGTATATTTGTTTTCTCTGAGATTTTTTTAGGAACATCTTTATTCAGATAACCAAATTGTATTTTTCCCAGCACAACCCTGATGCCACACTCATTTTTGTATTCTTGTCCTTTCAGTTCAGTCTGAATGCACTGAAAAATAAATAAAATTAAAAAAAGCATGTTTTTACTGCACATAAAAAACATATAATAATGGTGTCCCCCAGTAAGATGTGCTACATTCAGGCCTTATCTATATATCATACGCTGTGCTTATTTTATCAAAGGTGGATTCATAGAAGAAAACATCTGCCCTTGACATATTTGTTGGAGAGTGAGTGCGGTACAGTTCCCATCTGTTGACCATAAATCATATTTGCAGGAGAAGCCCTGGGCTGGCTTCCTCCAAGGAAGACAGCATGGAGGCCAGCTGGGAAGGGATAAAGACATATAACTGAAGCTGTCTAGAGCATCACAGCTGTAGCCTCAAGAAGGTGGATTTCAACAATAGCACACTCTTGCCTGGAATGTAAGATTCTGGTTGTAAGACATCAGCGATGCAGGTCCACAGACACCCAGTCAAGCTGATCAAAAAAGAAAGGTGAAATAAAAGGCTGGCAGCAGACACCAAACTGGATACCAAGGGCAAAACAGCCGAGACTGAAATCAGTACAGTTGTCACAAACTCACAGGCCAGAAAAAACAGGCACGAGGCAATGGGAGTAAGGCAATGGTGTAGCAGGGAGACACGATGGACGGAAAGAGAAGGAAGTTCTAACAGTTAGAGAGGAGAAAAACGCCATTTGGTTTCTCATTCTACGACCAGTGCCAATCAGGACTTTTCACTCATAAGGATTTCTCCATCCCTCTTACTCTCCTTCTGCAGTAGCAAGGCGAAGCTGCACAGTTTATCTGTCTGGGCATGAAGGATTCTCCTTGAGGCCGAGTGCTCCGGGAGGAAGATGCTACCACCAAGACCTACACGTAAGTCTGTAGTGATTAGGACAGCAGACACAGATCAAGCATGGTGCAGGTCATGCACCATGGTGGTTTGAAGCTCAGGGACTGTAGTGCTTCTTCACCAAAGGCGTTGCAGATGGGCTGCTGGGATCTCCAGTAGTTACACGAGGCTCTTTTTTCGAAACTCTTTGGACAAGTATATGAAGATAGGCAAAAGCTAAGAACTCACAGGGTGCAAAGTCACCATAAATCCAATTTATCCATGATATTTGCTTTTGATGTATTTTTGGTATTGTTTTGATGAGACATAGGAGAAAATTTATGCTTAAACTTTAGTTTTAATCAATCTAAAATGTTCTTAAGAGAAGGAGCAAGAAGGAAAAAATAATAAAAGAAATGTTAAGCTTGTAGCATATTTGACATCAGAGGTTTTTTTTCTTTTTTTTTTTTTTTTTCCTGAGGGATAAATATATTTTGTGCAGTTAATGCCTGAGAAGTAGCAGAGTCACTGAACCTTCTCAGTTCATACAAAACTAATTGCTGGAAATACCTTGCAAGCCTGAATTACCATCACTCCCAGATGAGTTCCTTGCTGCCTGTAATTAATGGCAGCTAATAAAAATAAACTAAGAAAGCTGATTGATTTCATACATATTTTTCCCAATTAGCCCAAGGAACTCTTTAAGGCTTCTGACCTTTAGAGGAATTGTGTTATCCTGCTGTACTCCCAAGAATGCTCAGGTGGAGCATTTGGCTTTTTATGTCAACGAGGCCAAGACCTTTTAGACAAGTATGTTACTTGTATGCCTGTTCAGTCTTGTTTAGAGCTATTGAAGGCAATTTAAAAAAATTCATATCGTACTGGGTCCAAGTTACTGGGAAATGTTAGGGGCGTGCCCACACAGACATCACATTACTGGAAAGTTTACCTCACTGTAACAGCACGGAGTTTGTGTTCATCAAAGGAGGGACAACGAGCACCAAGAAGACTGGTCTCAGCAGGAAGGTCCAAGCTTGGGCTCTCAGCTGCAGAGGACACTTCTATTCCCAAACAAGCCCAGAGTAGCAGAAGGAGATGCGTGGAGTTAGTGATGGCAGAACAGGGCTTCCTAGGTGGAAATTCACCTGCAACACTGACAGTCCGTCATCTCTGCCATCTGTGTTGCCTTACCTTCTCCATCTCTTCTGAAAAGGGGACTAAACTGTGGTGAACCAGTAACTGTATCTCATATCACATTGCACTTTGAGCGGTGAATGGATCAAGGTTAAAGATGGGACAGGGTAAAGAGCAAAATTGATACTGTGCAGGACATTTTCGGAACATACAGAATTGAACTGAGGAGGATAAAAGGCAAGCTAAAATGCAAAGATTTGTGTCACATGCTTTCTATTGGGTCAAGGCAATCCCAAGCAAAAATCCAGGCTGGGCAATGAGTGGATTGAGCAGCTCTGCAGAGAAGAACTTGGGAGTATTACAGAATCATAGAATCATTTAGGCTGGAAAAGATCTTGAAGATCATCCAGTCCAACAGTTAACCTCAGACCATTCTCAACTCCGTCAGATCCCTCAGTGCTGTGTCAACCTGACTCTTAAACCCCTCCAGGGATGGGGACTCCACCACCTCCCTGGGCAGCCCATTCCAACGCCCAACAACCCCTTCTGCAAAGAAACGCTTCCTGATATCCAGTCTAACTGGATGGAAAAGTGACTGAGCCAGCAATGTGCACTCACAGCCCAGAAAGCCACCCGTGTGCTGGGGCTGCACCCAGAGCAGGGTGGGCAGCAGGGAGAGGGGGGGATTCTCCCCTCTGCTCCCTCTCATGAGACCCCCCTGCAGGGCTGGGTCCAGTTCGGGGGCACCAACAGCAGAAGGACACGGACCTGCTGGAGCGGGGCCAGAGGAGGCCACGGAGATGCTGGGGGGGCTGGAGCCCCCCTGTGAGGACAGGCTGGGAGAGTTGGGGGGGTTCAGCTGGAGGAGAGAAGGCTCCGGGGAGACCTTAGAGCGGCCCCCCAGGGCTGAAAGGGGCTGCGGGAACGGGGGGAGGGACTCGTCATCAGGGGGTGTGGGGATAGGATGAGGGGTGATGGTTTTAAACTGAAAGAGGGGACATTCAGATTAGGTATAAGGAAGAAATTCTTTATTGCGAAGTTTCCCAGAGAAGCTGTGGCTGCCCCCTCCCTGGAAGGGTTCAAGGCCAGGTTGGACGGGGCTTTGGGCAACCTGGGCTGGTGGAAGGTGGCCCTGCCCGGGGCAGGGGCAGTTGGAACTAGGTGGTGTTTAAGGTTCCCTCTAGTCCAAACCATTCTATAATTCTATTGACTAAAAATGTGTTTCAATGGCATCATTTGATTACAACCCTTTCTCCCACCGTAACTCCTGTGTTAGCAAGTTTGCCCATCTGTCTGGATACAGAACAATACAGAATACAAATTCTGGACTTCTATCAGTTTATTGTAATAATATAACCATTGTATTAATACCTTTAATAACTTCTTACTTAGGTGATCTTCACAAATGCTTCATATTTGAAGATTTAATAAAAATGTTCCATTTAATGGTTCACCTTATTCAAGCAGGATTTTATGGAGATAGTGTATGGTTTCATCTATCAATCTCTTCCTGTGGACACATGGGTAATAAAAGTATATGTATTAGAATTTGTCTTTAATAAGAGACATATATTTAACCAAGGCAAGACTCTAAGAGCAGACAAGTTCATTTACAGATTTCAAAGAGACCTATAAAAAAACCTATTCATCTGCCTTAATTATGTCAGTGCTGAGATTTGAATTTACTCCCTCTTCGTAAATACTATTTAAAATTTAATTTCAGGTGTTCTGCATGGAGCACACTTAAAAATTAAGCTTCACAGAACTTACAGCTTCAAATCAATCCAGTCTTCCAATGACCTGCATTAAAAACTTTGGAATCCTGATGAAGAGATTGAGAGATACTTTTTATTTTTAAAGTATCATGAGAACAATAATGAGTAAGTGAGTGTGAAGAGCTCTAAGTCTTTTGCAGAGTCCTGTAGATATGTCTGTAACACCGATGATAATTCTGGCAGCAGATAGGTGTTGTAAGCTCTGCTAAGCTTTATACCAAACCTTTTTTTTTTTTTTTTTCCTTCTGTTTAATTTTAAAGCTGGCTTAGATATTGAACTTATTTAATAACTAGCAAAAAAAATATCCAGGGAGTTGGAAAAAGAGACGTGATGGAATAGTTACCAGGAGTTAAGATGGACTCTGCCACTTGAGCAGGTTTAACACACGTGTAGACTAGAAATACCTTTTTATGGGGTCACATCAAGATGTCTGACACATCAGGGTGGGAGGAATCTGGAGGAGGGTGAAATGAAATTTCTCTGAAAATAGTTGAGTCCTGCCTTCATCCACATAAAGGCAGCATACATATAGTATGCTGTTTTCAATCAAGCTATCTATTAGACTTCAGTCAAAACTAATTGAGTATCCTGATCTACGGTTTGTCCTGGTCCTCCATGGAAGAGTCTGTCATGCTGACTTATTGCAGAAAAAAAGCTGTCTCAAGCAAACCCAGCATCTCAACAAAAGCCCAGGCATTTGCCATCTATCCTGAGAGCTTCGTTCCTGCCTATGAATGAGACATTTTTCTTCTGGGACTCATGAAGCAGGTGAACTGTATGGGAGTGCAATCTTCTGGCCTGCTCCATTGCGTATTTGCTCCTGTCGTCTTGGCTCATGCAGACCAACGATAAGACTTTAAGGTGTTCCAGAGAGGAAAGATAAGAGAGGGAGAGGATGCAGGTCCTTTCCATGTTCAGGTCTCTCCCTAGGTCCAAACACAGAAGTCCCGTTAGTTTGCAGTGGGGTATCATGACCTCCACACAGAAAGCTTTTAAGACTAAAGACTTTGCACTGGCAGTGACAACACACAGGTCTACAGGTCTTCCCAGCACATATGCCACAGGCTGGACCCCAGCGCTGCTCTTCCACTGGCACAAGACTCCTTACTTTCTCTTTACAGTATAACGGGTACGGAAGGAGGACCACTTAGTCCTCCCAAGCTATACAGGTATGGACACAACTACAACCAGTGCAGAGAACACTTGCTGGAAAAACACTTTTCACCCACCTGTTTTAAGCCCTATATTGCCTCAGTGGCTGAGCAACCACTTCTGCTCCCAACTTACAGACTCAGAAATAGTATCTCTGCCTGTGCTCTTCCAGTTAGACAAGTGGCTTTTTATCACACAATGGCAGAGTACCACATGTATGCCTAGAACTTTCCATATTAATGAATGACTTTCTTCCTATTGCTTTTGTGTGTTTACAGACAAGGTTTTATCTTCTGTTCCTAAAAGACATCAATTTACTCATTCAGCACTTGCCATTTAAATTGATTAAGCTGGATAGAAACTGCAGTTCTTATGTTGATAATAAATAAAAAATAAAATACCTTCCTAGGAGGAAATAAGAGCAGGCAGACTATCATTTAATAATGGTCATTTTTAAGGTTTGGGAGGTTTGTTTTTGGTAAATATACATGTTTATTCAGAAAGCTAATTTTGCTTATAAGACTTTTCTCAGATTAGAAATCACTGACCGAATTTATCAACACCAAAATTCAGCTCCCTTCCTTTAGAATATACAAAAAATGATGCAGAATAAAGTTTTAGATATTAAGAAAGTAGCAATGGGAAACTCCTTGTAGCATTTGTATATTGAAAAGTACTGTGCTTAATCAGATGAAAACATATTTCAATAATTGTCTCGTTGTGGTAGGACACTAAACCTGCTTTAAAATGCATCATCACGGTGAGAACGTATCACACAAGAAGCTTTTCACTGACAATAAGTTCATGTTTTATGAAGCTAGTTGTCAAGATTTAAAGAAGCTAGATTTCATTTAGACAGTTCCTCAAATTAACTCACTTCTCCCAATTTAGAATATAGGTAAAAAACATATTTAAAAAAGAAAAACTGTTGGTTATGAAGGTACGGAACTGATATTTTGTAAAAGAGACCGACAAAGGAAAGAGAAAGCACACACAGAGAACTGGGGTCCCCAGAAGATGGAAAAAAGACATTTCCAAAGATTTTATTTCTGCCTCCACATCACTTAGTTTTTTTAAAGTCTACCCGCAGACTGTCTAGCAACTGTAGAATGAATAAAACAGAGATGTATTCCCACAGAGACAGCTGAAAATATAAGAGAAATCTTTACAATACTTAAAACTGTCTGTTTAGGTGTAACCACAGCTAATGTCGTTAGTACCTTTTGGCACAGATTACATTCCCCTCGGTCAATATATCAAAATACAATAAGCATCACTTGGACTCCTGGAGGCAGCCAGACATCTGTCCTGTCCCCACGGAGCAAAGCAGATTTCTAATCCCTTTATTGATCCCCATGAACGAGTGCATTAATTGGCCCAACATGCAGAAATCAGGTGAACTCGGTTTATGTGCTGAGATGTTGGGCCTGATGGTTACTTTGATGGTGCAATACTGAGTTGAGAAACGAGTGGATCCAGTATATTGCAAATGATGCCTCCAACAGAGGTTTAGCTGGCATAGCTTTCTGAGAAAGTCTCGTGTATAAAAATGCAACCCAGAGTTGTTTGAACACTTTCAGGGATGCTGCCTAAAGTTTTTGCGTTGTCTGAAAGTGTTATTAGGGCTACCTTAAAAGTGTTCATAATAGACAAAGCACTCATGCAGGGAGAGGTAAAGTCTACATTTTCAGCAGTGTAACCTTCTTCCAGTGGCCTGAAAATTTCAGAAAAATCTCTCTGAGATGTAGGACTGCTGAGTTTATTCTGGGTAATATTCATCTGAGCTGAGTCACACCCAACCATTTCCACCATACCTCAGTATGCAACTGCAGCTGCTGCAGATCAGACAGCAAATAGAGTTCAATGCTCATTTTACCACTTGCCCTAAAAAAAAAAAATAAAAATAAATAAATACTGTAAAGTGTTTTGTTATCTTGACATATCTGAAGAAATGTTGTGGCTTATGTTCTTGAACAGTTTGATTTCTTACATCAGCTGTGAACTGCAACACAGCAGGAGTTAAGATCTGACTACTGAACATAATTTCTATAGATTATGGAAATCTCATCAAAAATCAGAAGCTATGAAAGTTGCAATGAATGTTCAGACTTGAATAAGTTTTGTTGAAGAGTTCATCCCTTTCAGGAGTTTTAAATCATCCAACTGCAGCAGTTGCTAAGGTAATATAAATATATATATAAACGTATCTATAAATATATATATCTCCTGTTTAAAGTTATCATTAGCTTCTCTTTTAACTACAACGTTTAGCTTGCTCATTACACATTATTAACCATACTTCACTGTCCTTTATAAACCTAATACAATAGTTGCACTTTTTTTTTGGAGAGCTCTATAGAGGTGTAGATCTCAGCTGTGGTAGAACAACACTTGAGTGCAGGCCATTTTACCACATTTGTAGTTCCCATCTGGAATGTGATGCAAAAGTGATTGCAATAAGGTGCATCCTGTTTGAATAATTGGTGGACAGGTGGCAATTATCCTAAAACAAAGCTGTGATGTGCGTGCTGCCGTGTCACAGTGGTATTTATCAGAGTATTAGTACAGTTCTTGTTGGAAACTACTGGCCATCAAAGATAAAATTAATGAAGTCAAAAGATCTAACTCAGGAAAAAAAAAAAAAGAAAAAAAGAAATGAGCAAAATGAGCATTCTGTGTTTAATGAAAGTAATACACAACAGCACAACTCTACCCAAAATAGCTGTTCAGACTGTGAAATGCATTTGCCTAACAAATGAGTGCTACTTACCTCTCAAGATTAACCTACATTTTACGTTAAAACTCATTAGTTTAAGAAACAGATTGTACCACTAGGCAGCAAATTAGACATAAAAACAGTAAGACAATTAAACTGCAGTAGATTTCACTCTAGATTGTACTTTTAAACATACACTAATGGACTCACTCCCTCTAATGTCTTTAATGCTTGGTTGAGAAATCACTCACAGACCAGTTGTACTTGGAAATCATGGGATGCTCATGACAAGAGTAAAGACACGGTCCTGTGGGGCTGAGTAATAAAAAATGTTTTCCTCACACTTGAGGTTAAACATGCTTCTGATGAAATCATATAGTATATTAGAATATGTGTGAGCACATCTACACTGGATGTACTATTTAATTTGATATTAAGGATCTGTGTTATGCTGCAGGTTCCTGAGTCTGCTCTAATAACAATTTCTGTTGCAACACATTACAAACACGTCCTTGTGTGCTCTGTTCAATTGTAGCCACATTTGAAATAAAGACAATGGAACATATGGTCCCTTTTAAAGCAACAATAGAAATACCAGGAGCAGCAGATACCAACATCAGGGTAGGGACCCCTTTTTCATTATCCTGTTTCAGATAACAACAGCTCCCATATCACATGGGTCCTTAATGGATGGCTAGGGGATATTTGCAGGTGGAGGGTGACAAAGAGCATGTGTCATGGAATTGCATCATCTAGCAGCTTCTAGCTCAAACACCTCCATCCTTCTGTGCTAATTGACTACCTCTGTTTCTGGTAATTGCTTTCATATTCAGCCACTGATTTTCAAAAAGAAAGGCTTTGCAGCAGTCATTACAATCAGTGAGGACTGTCACACAGCATAAACAAGGTGAGGATAAGAGAGTTTTTATAACTGGCTGATACTCTGACCCATTACCAGCACCTTTGTGTCAGACTGCCAAAGACAGCGAGTCTTTATTTAAGCCTCTAAATAAAGTAGTCTGATTTTCAGAGCATTTGAACTTCTCCAGATTTTTGAAAACCAGGCTTCACATAAAATATCAAATCACTGTCTGGTCATTTATTATGATAAAGCACATCAAAATCTGTGACACCACTTTATTTCTTCTCTCATCCTCCCCCCTTCTGTAAGTAAAGCCACAGCCTTCTATTTCCTGGAAGGCAGCATTTCATTTGCTAAAGATATAACATTAAAACAAATAAAGATGTTAGTACTGGGGTGGAGCCGGGGGAAGGTCATATTTGAATAGTCTTTAATACGAAAAATAAAAATTGTCTCTCAGTCATGACTTCGCTGACTTCAGGAAAAAACTGATAATTTTATGACCGAAGTGTTCCAATTCTAATGAACTTCTGTTATTACATTGCATCACACTAGCTACCAATCTGACGTTTTAAAATTTGTCAGATTTCCACTAATGGTTTCACTCACTAAAGTAATAGAAAGTCTAGAACATTATTAGTGGCAAATTTGCACTTTTCTCCACCACTTCTGTCCATCTGAACCCTTTCAGGGAATAAAAATTTACCTCTAAGATTTAAATGGGTCTCAGTGAGAAGATACGTATTTTAGTTAAAGGACCATAAACTAGTGCCCATAATTCTGCTGCTTCTCTTTGTCACTTGCAATAGGAAAATCCTATTCACTGATATGGAATGTTTCAAAATTAGACTACTGAGGTTCCCTGTCTGGGGATGTCTGGAGCCCCTTACACGGGCGCTTAAAATTAAGTGTGTTCAGATAGTTGCTAAGAAATGGACACATTACACACTAGGGAGCAGAACAATGTCAGAATCCCAAGGATAAGATATGCTGGAAGTATAGCCAGAAGGAAGATGTTAATAGGCAGACTGTTGATTTATGCCAAAAATAACTCTGAGTTTACAGAAACCAGTTACAGGCCAGTTAAGATGAACACCGCAAGAATATTAGCACAGACAAAGCAAGAAAAAAAAAAAAATGTTCAGGCACAACACAGCTAGGTCTAAGTTAGACTTTTTTCTTTGTAGGGCTATGCATTAAACAGCACATGCAAGACTGGAGTCTTCAAAAATAGCTAGGGCATATTTTAGGGATATTTTTAGCTATGTGTACAAAAAAAGTTGTTGCCTTAGGCTGAAAAATGTCTTTACACTGTTGAAAAGTCTAAGTTCATCTGAAATTTGCAGTGATTTCCAAATATGATGTGCACATTGTCTTGAAAACATGTTCAGGAGCACATGGATTTGTGACTCAGTAGGAAGCATCATTCCTACAAAGTATTTTCTTAATAAAATCTTTGTTCCAGATGGGGAAGATCATAATCCAGATGTTCCCTCACTGTGCATATGGATTGTTCTTAGACACAGACATTCTTTGACATTGTACTGAAAATAAAGATCAAGGTACCTTGAAAATACTGAAGAGGTAGGAGGTAGAAGAAGGAAGCAGAGGTAACACAGGCACCATGTTTCTCATTTATCTCTAATGAAACAAGGCTTCCAAGGGACTCAAGAAAAAAAAAAACACAAACCAAACAAACAAAAGGAGCTACATGGTGCTGTCAGCTTTGGCATATATTCATTGCTCTTAAATTTATTTCATTATCACACTTTGGCACACCTCTTGGTGATAAGAACTGGGAAACTACCTTCTGTTGAAACTCTTGTTTAGCTGGAAAGACTTCAAGGGCTACTATTTCATATCCAACTATTTTAGCTTGAGGATATATGTCTCAACTTCTCTGAGTCCACTACACATTTAAAAGTAAATTCATACCAAACAGTCCCTAAAATAATCAAAATGGAAAAATTTCAGCATGATAATACATAAGAAAATTCCTTGAAAAACGTTTTAAAGTCAAGCTAAATACCTGGCCAGAAAAGCTAACCCAGACTTCATCAGTTTCTTTTTATCAACTGCAAAGAACTCTCTGATCATGAATTGAAGACTTAGATAGCTCATTTTCAGATTAAAGTTGTTGTTATCTGCCTCCTTACCTAAAAGAAAATAATTATCAAGAAAATTTATTTAGGCAGTCTAATCACGCACCGAAACTGACAGTACAACACCTGGCTATAGGTGTTATGCTTTCCACATGTAGGAAAATGTATTTTATTTTGTGTGTGCCTCTGTTTAAAATCTGGAGTTTTCTGAAGAGCCAGAAAACAGAAAAATCATCAGGAAACACACAACTTCCACTTTTCATAAAACTGCAGGGAAAAGGTAGATAATATCAAAATGAATTTCACCATACATTAGCTCTTAAACTAACTGAAGCATCTTCAAATTATATAGGATCAGTACTAACCGGTCAGATGATTAGACTGGATAAGAAGTTTTGAATCTTTCTGTTCCAGAGGCTCCAAAAGAAAGGATTCACGAGCTCCTACCTGAACACTTCAACAGTCTGTGTTTATGTTTAACTAAACTGTGTAGTAACATTAAGACAGATATGTTTTCTATCTCCTAAACGTTTATTATATTTTTTAAAAAATAATTATGTGATAAAGTTGATTTTGTCTCCAACAATGAGCAAACATGAAAAAAAACTTATTTGTGGGCTAACTCTTCAATTACTTGTCTCTAACTAGTTGACCACCCAGCCGCCAGTGATTGGGTTACTACAGCCCAGCAAGTCACCTCAAGGTCACAGGTCCCCAGTCAGTTTTAGAATTTAAATAAACTATGAAAGAAGACTTTGGCTACACAAGCCAAACACAGGATCTGGTGAAGTCCACAGCGAAAGTTGTACTGCCTTTAAGAGTATCTATCTAGACTGGACACTGAAATGTCATCTAACTGAAAAATTTTTTAGAGCAACCCTCTCAAATTAAACTACATACTTAAAAATATATGAATTTGCAGGCTGTTATAGATCCGAATTAGTAGAAGAAGTAACTGGAGTAAAAGTGTGCTAAGAACAAGATTTTTGGATGTTTAAGTACATCAAATCCTTCTAACAATAAAATATGTTTGTTTCAATATTCCTAGACATCAGCTTGTAATAGATGTTAGGAGATGCTATTGAACAGGTGAGAAAACACACAAGTCACACCCTTGTAAGTTGCTTCAGTGACAATGTTCTGAATGAGTAATTAGTAGTTTCAATATGCATGTGATGGTTACAGTCTCATTTTAATCACCAGTCCGAAGAGGGAGATATAATCTGTTTCCATATATCTCAAAGACTTTGAATGCTGTCCATCTGCCTATAAAATATTAGCACTGATCACAGAAAAAAATCCTGTTAAGCCATTTATGCTTTGCATTACTGCATATCATGATGTGAATCATTAAAAATGATCATTCATGTGAATGATTTAAATTTTTTCTTGTGATGTCATCAAGATCCATTAAGTCAATCCGGCATATTTTGATGTCCACAGACTGAGGATCAATGACCTTTGAATTAAGTCTTGTAGTAACTCATCAGACAAAGGCTGGGAGAGGTTCTCTGAAACTTTATGCATCTCTATATAAAAGCAAGTTTTCAGACTGCTGTGAATTTCTTCCAAAGAAGAAATATCTTTAAATATAGTTGAATGTAAACTATGCAGATGAGTTTCTCACTCCAGTGGCCTCATCAGAAAGATGAGATTTGCTGGAGGATTCTTCTCCATTTGCTGGAGAACAATAAAGGAATATGTAGATCCAAGTCAGAAACTTTCATTTTATTTATGTGAGATGGTACTCTTGCACCTGATGTCATATATTTCAGTATATGTCATTTATATCCGTGAAACATTTAGAGACAAAGAAACCATCACACCTGATATACCTTTCTTAAATTTTCACGTAGAGGTTTTCTTCTGAATTCATCTCAGGCCTATGTAGGTTATCTGAAATATTAAGACAGGAGAGATAACCTAGCAAACAAAATACTTGCATAGTCAAACATCAGCTGTCCATCTGAAAGCCTCTGTCTCTCTTAATATAGAGGGTACTTCTTTAGTGTGTATGTCTACACTACACAGGTGATATACATAACCCATGAGCACCAGACCATTAGCTCCTGTACTTCTGGTGAACAGATGGATCATTGCAACAACATTACACGGTGAGAAAGGAAAATTAGGTCATTTCTATAGAATGGATTGGGGGAAAGTTAGGGAAAATCCAACAAAGACACAAGAGAGATTGCACTATACAGATCTAACACCACATGCATCTCTCTTGAAGCCATTCATAGGGATTTTGTCAGTTTTTATTTAACACACGGGCTGTATGTGGTGTGCAGAGCCCATAGAGACACTTAAATCTCTCCTTTTTAAATTCTTTTGAAGTAACATGAAGTCCATAGAGTAAGACAGAACAATTTTTTTCTTTTTCTGTGTGTTAAAAAGCCTGAAATATTCAGCCATAAAAAGCAGATAGGTATTTTAAGAAAGAAAAGGTGTAGAGGACTGTTACCTGCATTTTGAACCTCTGTGGCTTGAACTGCGTTCATAGGGCTTTCCAAATAATTATCTTACCGGCCTTCTAACTCAGAAAGCAACTTTTAAATGAAATTCTTTTGAAAAGAAATAGCCCTGACAATGATACATATTCATCACAAGACTTCTGTCTTCCCTACTATCTGCAAATGTGTCCAATTATTTCACTTAAGTGATGCAGCATAACAACTCCAATCCTTATGAGCAGTGTGTTTCTCCTCTTGCAAAGGTCAAGATTAAGTGAGACAGATGTTTGAAAAATGGTCTTCTGAAAAAATTTTTTGCCCATCTGGCAGCTGTTTACCCAAAACAATTTAATCTTTTAATTATTCCATTCTTAATTATGAAAACTAAAATAAATTTTATAACTGAAAGTTGCATAAAAAAAAAAAAAAAAAGAGCTACATAAATAAGTAAAAACTAACCCTTAAAAACTTCCCTTTAAACAAGAACCAACAGTTGTCTGGAACAACCATACTTCAAAACAATTGTAATTGCTTTCTTTTCACACTATATTTCAGAGAAAACGGCACATTGGAGACCTGTCCCATGAAGACTGACATGTGCAATAGTAGTGATGAAGTACTACGTATAAGCATCAAATCCTAAAATCTTAAGATGCTCATCTGAGTAATATGTAAGAAAAATAAGAACTGGACCCTACAGAGCCCTTTCCTCTACAAAATGCGTAACATATTCTTCAAAACAAGAAGGTAACTGAATAGGTTCAAATATGGTCTCAGAATAATTTTTAATCTCTGTTGTGATTTAATGCCGCTGTTTTTGATGCAGTGTGAGTGCAGGAAAATAACTTTTCTCTTGCCGGACCTGTCTCTGTCAAAACAGCAATCAGGACAGGAGCAGCATCCTGGAAACAGGGTTGGTGCAGCTCTTATCACATCAGGGTGATAGTTTCCATGAGACTCATGTGAAGTGTGGTTATCTTTCTGCGTTTTTTTGCTTAACTTTCAACTTTTTCCCATACTGATTTGAAAAGGCTTCTGGCGATAGAACAGGTCCATAGCAGACTTCAAAGGTTTCTTCTGGGATAGTCGACAACATCTGCAGATATCCCCTTGGAAGTAAGTGAAACTCTGACTAAAGAGGCCCATTAATTTAGAGAGAGGCAGATAAAGAGAGGTGATTTCTTTTCAAGTTCCTAAATTATTATGGAGGTATGGTGCTTTTCACGAGTTCTCCTTTTAAGATGCTCCACAAAAATGTCTTGGAATAATTTAACTCCCATGATGGTTGCCTGTTCCCAATTAATACATTTGTTTTTGTTAGAGGATCCCAGCTACTGATGTTTTTTCATGCTTCAGAAACTGTGATGAAAAGGGACGAGGAATTTCACAGCTTCAGGGATGGATTTGTTGAATACAGTTTGTGCATTGCTTCACTTTCTGTATTCACAATCAAAATCCAAGAAAGGTCTCTGTGTTGAACTCGTATTTGGATGCAATAAGAATCTGCAAGTTCAGTAAAGAGTGTGAAGAACATGCATGGCTCGGGGCCATGTCATTTCATGTTTGTGAATTTTACTTGCTTGTCAACTTTGTTTAAAAGACCACTGTGTTTACTGGCTTCTTAAATGGCTATCTTATCACAGGTAAAAAGATTACACTGAATAGGTTCAAGATGCAATCAAAAGAAGGAATAAAACATACTCCTTAAGAGGAAAGCAACATCTGATGATATATGGCTGCACTAACATAAGAACCTTAAACTTGGTCTCTTGAATTTCAGGACTTGGGTTTGAACAGAACCTGTTCCTAAAATTATGACTGTTCTTTGAACAGCTTGTGCTGAAATCTTTCAAATTGCCTCTAAAAGAAGGAAGGTGATTTATGATATAATGCTTTGTTTGGTGATAAGGAGTCTGCAGAAACATTAACCATTTGCAATGGAGACACTTGAAAAATCAGCTACATCAGAACAATTTGCTTTGCTGTTTTATTTGTGAACCCAGACCAAATTTCTAACACATCTTGACATGGGACCAGAAACCTGCACTACCTCCTTGGTCATTCTAGGATCCTTTCCACCCTAGGCCATGCCAGTAAAAACATACAATGCTATGACAGAGAGTAGGAATAGTGCCTTTAATGTAGATGTGGATCCTGCATTGCCTGTACTTGTTGATTTGAAGAACATAGCAGGGGAAAAAAAAACAAACAAGCTATGCAAGCAATTTTTTTCAGACTTGGCAGTCAACTATAACACTGAATTAGCAGGACTACCACAGATTAAATTCTAATGAAACTGACGTAGGCAGAATCATTTGATAAGTCACCCTTTCAGAAAAGCCAGTATATGTAGTGTAAGGAATAGAAGTGATCTGACTGGTTGAATATCATGCAGAAGTGTAATTCAAATATAAATAATATATAGGCTTTTACTATGATTTTTTCTTTAACTATGATTTTTTTATAGAGTGTGGCAGTACATCACCTAGATAGAGCCTACATGAACTTAGGAGTTATTATCAGTAACGAAATTTATTGATAACTAATAGAAATATTCCAGTCTACGGTGCTTGACCTCTTTCCCAGCTCACTGCATAGGTTTCTCCTCAAAAAAGCCAAACATGGGACAAACCATTGTGTACTGATTTCTCTACCAGTGCACATCAATTTATTAACAACAGAACATAATTAAGAATTTTAAGAAATTAGATCATATCAATGTGAGTGACTTGGATGATGTGGGAAACTGATGATGCCAGAGATAGAAGCAACAGAATGGCATTTAAATTAATTAAACCACAGCAATATATGTTATGTTTTGAGCAATCTTAGTGAGTCTAAAAGAAACTTCAGTGAAAGAATAAAAAATATATTCAGTTCTCAGTTGGATTCTGAGTCCCACGTGAGTTTCTGATGCTGTTCACTTCAGCACCAACTACAGTGAAAGTCACATTGTGATGTCATTGTAATCAGGTTGTAAGTTGTTATGGATATTGATGTCCAGTGAGTGACTGAGGGCTCTTAACTTAGTTTTTGCCTCATTAGTCACCCCAGAATCACCGTTCCTAGCAGAAACATGGGCACACTACTCTTTTCTCTCATTCCAAGAACACCTGTGAAAGGGAAAGTAATAAAAACCCTTGAAGACAATAGCATATCTAATACTCATGCTTCACAGGAAAAAGAAAAAGAAAAAGAAAAGAATCAATGGTGTTTATTCGGTCCCTGTAACACACTACAGTGTAATAGATTGTGTGCTCTGTATTTCACAAAGCATCTTCAGTGAATGAAAACTAGCCCCCTTCATACAGCCAAACATGTGCAAATAAGCACAGGATAACAAAGAAGGCTCTCAGGGTCCTGAATGATGACTTTGATGTGTTTTGAATTTTGAAAGAAGTGTTTGTCCAGAGAAAGATGAAGGCTGGACAGACGTAACGCAGCTGTGAATTTCAAGGAAGGCTTGATGCATTGCAGTTGTAGGCTGGAGAGGAGAACAAGGTGGTGCCACAGAAATCAAGATTAAAGGTCTTAGATCTGTTTAGTTTGGCTGGGATTCATTGCCAACATGAATGAATACTGCTATTTATTTTAACAGTTCTAGCTATGCTCTGTTTATGGCTGTAACACTTCACTGACATTATTTCCTCCCTTCCCTTCAACTCTCCTTCCCATCCTCTTCTTTTATCTACTTCGGTTCTCTTTAACATCTCACAGACTGTTTTCTCAATTTATCCTCATTTCCCGTTACCTTTGCCATTTTCTGTCATAGCAGAATCTCTTAAGTCAGTAAAGTGGTCTCACGTAAGAGGTCAAATTATAGCAGTCAGTATAAAAATTGTTCAAGTCAGGGGTTAGTGAATGAAACTCTTTCTCGGATCATAAATAAAATATTATGATAGGTTTTTTCATAGTTTAGTGTGACACACTTTAGAAGTCACTTGGGAAAGAAATTCCGAACTGGTAGCAATATCCTCCTGGTGCCTCCTCACTCTGGAGTAGAAAGTTCAGCACTGGAGTCAATTTCCACACTATTATGTGTTGGCAACATCATGAAAATCAATGCAATTCCATCCACAATTGTAAAAAGTCGATTGAGTTACCAAGAAGCCAACCCCTTTTAAAGTATGGATTAATGCTCACATTTTCAAGTTTTATACCTGAAAGATTAAAGATTAAAGATTAACAGTAGCTATGGTGACAACTAATTTTGGTGACCAGTCACACAAACCAAACAACAAACGAACGGAAAATCATCAAAGATGCAGTGAAGGGAAATCATTAACAAAATTCACCGATAGGAATATATTTACAGAAACTTTTCATTGTATACCTGCATACATTATTTTAAAGACATTTTAACCATAGAAAGTTTAGTAAGAAAACAAAAGTATAGATTTTCATATCAAATATTACTTTTTTCTGTGAAAATGAATTTTGGAGAACAATTGTGGGTTTGTCCTAAGATGTTCCAATAACAGGGACTTACTTTATCCAGGTCTAAACAGATTCTTGCACAAGGTTATAAAATGTGCATAGGTGATGTTTTTAATAACAGTGTATAGTAGGTTTGTTATGTAGAAACAGAACAATGTAAATAAATTATAGTTAGCTCAATTTGTGTGGTTGTTTATGTGTGCAGAAAAATTTTAAAATACTTGAAAAGCAAGAAATTTATTTAGTTTTAAAATAATTATTTTTGGTTTTCCCCTGCCTGTAATGACATAGTTCCCTATGTAAATAATTGGAAAATTATTCTTCATTTCCACATGATATTCCTAATGGTGGTACAACTATAACGGTGCTAACAACGTAATACATTGTTGGCATTAATTTTATGTCCATAATACTAACTATATAATGCCAAAGTACTGATAGACATATGGATTAAACGTTTTGATCACCATAGTCATTAAATGGTGGCAATGACCGACAAGACCTGTCTGTTTCCTTGCTGGCACTACGCTGCTGCTCTCCATGAACATGGTACAACACTTCAACATTTCAGTCTTCACAGTCCCATCCTGGAATTTTTCAGTTTTGGGGCATACCAACCTATAAAAGCCTATGTGTCCCTACAATAGAGTCGATTGCAAAAGGGAATTGTCACTAATACTAGCAGAATCCGTTTGTAAATAAGCTGGTAGCATTAAATAAGTCTATTCTGTAGGGTACAGCTTTGCATGGTGTGCTTCAACATCACTTTGATCACAGCTTCCATCTGTTAGTGCTCACTAAACACCAGGGATTTATGATTACAGAGTTTTAAGTTACTGTTACGGATTTTACTCATATCAAGTTACTTATGATAATTACATTTTTTTCCCTGAATTCATCAGTGTGTGTTTCCTTGTCCCACTTGATTGAGAAGGCCAAGTTCTCTCATGGTTTAACTGTTTGAGTGGAATGGAGGAAGCCTAATCTTACTCTTAATTCTCATCTAAAATTTACCAGGTATGTGTTTCATCCTTAGGACAGAAGTCAGATCAGAGAAGGGTCAGAGTTTGCTTAGAGAGATGTATACCACCCGCCCTTGTTGGTCCGTTCAGAATTGTTCTTTTCTAGTGAAATTAGAGACGTTTACCTCTAATATGCATCACAGCCAAATTTTCTAGAACAGCAGTTCCTGCCTCGGAGCGCTCATCTGAGTGCTTCATTAACCCAGTTTCTACAGGTCTGTGACTGACTCAGAGACTTCAGAGAGCCTCCTCTCCTCCTTGTGTACAGCTCTGGCAGGGAATCAAATTTCCCTAATCTGCTTCTGCTTATTATTATGAACTTTTACACTTAGTGAATACAGTCGTTGCAATACAGGGTCATCATCTGCCGCAGTTAATTATTCAAACCGAATTTGCACATCTGTACTGAGTTATATAGCTTGGCTTTAGGCAGGTTGGTAGAGAACCACTGTAGATGAGAAATATATTTGCTCTAAAGAGGTTCTCTTGAACTGGAATTGAAGAGTGTCTTGCCCCATGATAGAATAAGCCTCTTTCAGTTAAGGAAAGGTTTCAGAATTTAATGCTATTTTTCTCCATGTATAATGCATGACCTGTCAGCATATACTGTGTAGTTTTTACTGTAGTTTTCTTCTGCAGGATTGTCACCCATAAGATTCAGAATGCAGCCTAGGAGAGATGAAGACAAAGTTTTTTGAGCTAAAGTATCTGGTTAGAAAATTAATTTCCCAAATGTGATCATTAAATTAACTCAGCCCAGATGATCTTTGGACAACGCTGGAAAACTTTTTTTCTTAATAAACTTGTGCACCATAAACAGAACAGTGTTCATAGTATGAAGGAATTCCTACTGGTGCAACTTTCTTTAATTCGAGAGAAAGATAAGGTAATATTTTCCATCGGGTCCTCTAAGGAATTCCCCACTGTTAACATGATTTACATGAATTGTACTTGAACACAGTGGTGAGAAACCTTTAATAAAAAGGTAGAGGAGAAAGAAATAGGGAGGAGGAGGATGGATGAGAGATTGCCAACTGGACCAGAGTGCAGACAATCCAAAAAAGAAAGATGAGAACACCTAAGAAGTCATGATTTGAGTTAAATTTTAGGCCTCCATGAAGTTAAAAGCTCTTACAATTTACAAATAGTTGCAGGAATCACCTTTAAAACATAATCCTGAGATCAAATCTATTCTGAGTAGCAAAGACATACGATTGAGTGGGTTTCAGAAAGGCCCAATACATGCATGTAGTTCATATTAATTGAAAGATGTCTAATATAGAATTACTTTCTTATCTCAATTTAAGTAGATTTTTATTCTTTATTATAAATTTGGTTTGATTCATTATAATATTTTTTTTTTTAATATGGGAAAGTTTGTTTTCCCATTTTATAAATTTTAAACAGGTGACATTCTGCTGATTGAGAGGCCTTTATACGATTAATTGTTCCCACCGAATAAAGCAAAATAGTTGTAAATATATATTTTCATTTCACTGTCTAACCTCAGGCTAGAAATTAATGACTGGCTGTTGTAACACGTGGCTGGTGCCCTTTGCTGATGAACAGCTGATTGTTGGGGACATTACATTGTTGTAAATAGTTTCCAGCTGCCTGTCCCATAAACCAACTGCTTTACCCAGTCTATTAATTGAGCCATTACTCCTGCCAAGTTCTGCTGATATTTTATCATTTCTGAATGAGACATGTTCTTTGTTCTCATGTTTGCAGTGTTTTTCCTGTGTGCTAACTTTTTGAAGAGGATTTGATCTGTGATTTGAAATACTTGACTTTTCCTAAGTAATTGGATGATTTTTGAGACTCAAGCTGTGCCAAGCTTACAGTTTTCACAAAACCCGATGTTTTCCAGGGATTACACTACAGGCTAAAGTGTTGACATGTTTTCAGGAGCAAGCAAGGCAAGTGAAGTTGGTAAGAAAATATGCTTGTGGGAAAGTGGATAAGGAGGAAGAAAAAGCAGTTAGAACTGCGCTCTTGTAGCGTTGCTCTTAGTTTGTTTGAGATTGTTGACAGGTCTAAAGTGCAATCGCTTCTTAACTTCTGTTAAATACAGTCTTTCTCAACACTTAAAATTTTGTAAAGGGAAAACATAAGGGACATGTACTTCATGTCACCCTTCACTCTGGTTTCACTACAACAAAACAGGGGAAGGGAAGTTTTTGTGAGGGCTGTTTTGTTTTCGTCTACAAGTCTTTACGGCAAATTTTATTTCAAAACTGTTAGTGGTGTTTGATGCTTTTTGCAGCTGAACAAGTCGAAATAATTTTTCCCTCTCCACTGAGCTGTAGTAATTTCTTCTAGGTCAGAATAGGTCCTTGAAGAGCTTTTTTCTCTTTGCCAAGGACAACTGGAAATCAACACAATCATGTCGTGTGTAACGCGCAGACAGGAACAAACTCAGACTACCCTCATCTTCAAGTTTAAAGGGAAGTAAGGTCTTGTTTGCTGACAGGAGTGGTTGGCAGGGTAGAGTTAGTGAATTATCGCTTCTTTCAGGCCTTATCTTTCCCCCTGCACTCTGTCAAACTTCTGCTGAACTGAACAAAAGTCATTCCACTCTATTACCCCTTTTAAGTCTGCAAACTTGATGCCAAATAGCCACTGCACAGGCTTTGGTATGAACTGGCTTCCCCCAAATATGAGCTCAGTCTGTAACTGGGCTTACGCTTCGAAGCAGTTATGATCTTACACTTCCAAGCACTTGCAAAAATGTCTAATGTAATCTTTTTTGCGTTATTTAGCCTCAGTGAAATTAAATTCTAAAACTTTTATGCTAAGGTAAAACGTTCAGGTTTTCCAGTGGAGTATTCGTTTTCTCTTGTTATGCTATTCATCTTCCCCAATGGTTATGTTGAGACTGGGGACCAATCTTCATAGGGGTTATCTTGCAGGAAAGCTGGAGGTTACAAAATCAAGGAAAACTTTCAGTCACCCATTCAACAATTAAGTATCAATGTCAAATACGTCAACATAGACGAATGGAGAGGAGAATTCAGTCACATACGACATCTCTTCTACATTTGTATCAAGGCATATAGCAATCTTCTCTTAACCCACATGGTCAAATTTTCTGTGGAAATCAGTGTCAAAATTTAACATCCATACACACTTTCAATACACAGAAGTCAGTTTATGCAAGGTAATCAGGAATTCAACATTTTGACAGAATTACTGTAATTCTTGTGAATGTTATTATAAGTGTATAGACACACATCCTGAGCAGACTACCGGAGGAGTATTTCACAAGGTCGAAAAGTGACATAAAATAAACATGGAAAAGTCTTCTCATGTCATCTCGGGAGCCAGTTAATGTACTTTTATTAACAACACTGCAAAAAATTAAACTTCTTAAAACCTTAAGACCTCACTTTAATTAGCTAAATGATGGGGTTATACAATTTTAAATTTGTTCAGGTGCCGTTTACATAGGAGGGGAAAAAAAAAGCTTTTTTTTTTAATTAGAAATTAATGATTATAAACACAACACTTAAAGTAAGCATTTACGGAAATGCTTTTCCAGTGGAGTTTGATCCAAAACCAATCAGAATTGATGGGCATCTCGCTAACACCTTGGAGAGGAAGAGAGTTCTCTGTCTATGCCTTAAAAAAAAGAAAGCACTGGGACAGTCTGAGAGATGGAAGACCTTCATACTGTTTATCAGGCACACCAAAAAGTGGGAGTAGTGCAGTATTTAGGAAGTAGTGCCCATCTCTGCTCCTCACAGACCACCAGCTCATCACAGCAGTGTGCTTGGGTCCTACCTCGTAAAGCAATAAGCGTAATGAAGACTGGCAGTAAGATACAGTGGAAGTGATGTTGAAACAGAAAAGCACATTATAAGAGAAAAGATAATTGAAATGAGCAGTAGGCATGACATGAAATCCTGACACGTCTAGGTGTCTGCTTGAGGAAAGGAAAAATATTGTAAGGTTATTCTCTGAGAGCAGGGGCAATGAAAAGGCTATTGTCAATCAGTTCACTTAAATGGTTTCCTTCTAGCAAGCAGCTAAATTATAAATATTCCTGGGGTTATAAGCTGTTGAAAGAAACAAAATCAAAATGATGCAGTTATGTGCTCTTCACAATGAGTACCCAAATTATTCAGAACAAGGAAAACAAAAACAGAGTATGACCATGTGAGATGCATGAACACAGGCTAGAAATACTTTCAAGTCAATAACAAAAAAGGGAATTATTTACCATCTCTGTTAACAGACAAGCCCTGAAGCTTACAATGAGGAAAAGCCTAATGTTAAAGATTTATTATTAGCTTGGGAATCATGTTTCTGTCTGAAAACTTAGCCATTGCTATTGACAGCGCTCTCCCCTTCTGAAATTATATTTATTGCAGCCCCATAGCCCAGGAAATATAGTGTTGCTATCAGTAGTAACAGTCCACAGGCTTTGTACTGCACTTGCAAGGCCGCAGGAGTGGGGCATGCCAGGTTTGGTTTGCTTCATTTTGTCTTGACCTGCCTAAAGCTTTGTTTTAACTTGGTTTAGCCCTAACAGCGATTTTTCTAATGGTTGGCTATGGTCAATTTGATTTACTTTTGCATATCTTTGTATAATGTAACCACAGTTTCTGTGTAGGGTGGTAGTAAGAGGTAGTTATTTTGTGAGGAATTATATATTTATTACTCTAATGCAGAGTAGAAATTTATGACTGTATGGTGTGGTGCCGAGGAGGGCAGACACAGTAGGAGAGCAGCAGAGTCAGAGGATGCAGCGTAGAGAAGTTGTGGGGTGGTATGAGGCAAGGCAGAGGCTGGCATTGGAGACCCCACAGCTAAGAACAACCCATCCACGGCCAGTTAAAGAAATGCAGCCCAGGAGCTGGACAACTGCTTCTGGGGTAACAAAGAGAACAAGCAACAGTATTTAAAATCTGTAAAACTCATCATAAGCAATGAATTTGGGTGTAACATGGGATAACAGAGCAACAAAGAAAAAAAGCAGGGTGTAAAAACACATTAGAAAACCCCAAGGTGAATCAAAAAATCAGAAAGGCAGAAAGGAAAAATAAAGCTCATCATATTGAAACTGTATTACTATTTTTTGTAACTGAGATTTTTATGTAATAGTATTCTTTATTTTATTTTCCTTTATTTTTCTGCAATAATATAATCTAGGCTAATCATAACCTTTCAGATTCACTATTAAGACAGTGAAGATTCCAATTATAACGATAAATTCCTGGCTTTATGTCTGTGGGGTGTTCCCTTTTTGCCCATAACAAGCTCTATGAGCACTGATAGGAGGGTAAAAAAGACATTTACTCATTTTAATTCTTTTAATATCAGGAGATGCAATATAATAATTATCGTCTGAGAAAGGGAGAGTTCTCAAATTGCTCCTAAATAATAAGTTACATCATTTCAACTGAATATCAGCGATTAAGGGAAAAGAGAAGTGACTGAGCCAAGGATGTATTCAACATCTCTTCTGGACCTTATAGTTAGAAATTAGTTAAAAAAGACACTAGAGGCAATGTTGTTGGGAATCAGACTGAGCAGTGTTATAAAATGCACAGGGAAACTTATTCAGGAAAAGAGACTCTCAGCTGGGATACATCAGTTTTCACTGGAGCTGTGCCAGGATACACCAGCTGGAGCTTGCTCTCGTAAGATGAACGTGAGACGGGCCTCCACTGCTGCCAGATCCTGTGTTAAATCTCTGAGCCCTGGAATTTGCCGAGAGTTTCAATATGTTTCTGTTTCCACGTTTCCGTATAAAACCCACACTTGTTTACAAATCCTGCAAATCCTAGGAGATGGCGGGAAGTTTGGGCAGTCAAGCAGTGGGTAGTCTGGGTGTAATCGCGAGCTGGTTGTAGATTTGCTGATTCGATCAATGCACTCTTTCTGCTCTGCTACCTGCTTTTCTAATTCAATTTCCTCACCCCTAAACTTCACGTTCCCAACACAGGGAACACATTTGTTTTAGTGTGAGAAAGCAGGCATTTTTAAATCTGGAGCTGATCGTATTGAAGCAGATTCTGCAGTGTATTTTGGGCAGTACACATACACAAAACAATCCACTGCTTCGGGTCCTTGCAGATGAGGATGCTTGCTCCCTCTTCATGCAAAACCAGACATGCAGTGCTGGAAGGAGAGGTGTAAGCACCAATTCCAGATACTAGGGTCATCTGCAGCTGAGAGATCAGAACCTGAACAGGATTTATACCCTGTCAAACACTTGCTTTTAACACCAGTTTTCCACTGTCTGCCTATCAACGGATACTGCTGCACTATTTTGGTGGGGTGTGCGTGTCTAGCCTCCAAAAGCCCTGCCAGGTGAAATGCATATGAGCATCCTCCTTTTGCCTCATGGAGAGAAGAAAATCAGTGTGATCGGGATGGGTTAGATAGACATGCTGAGCAATCAATCTGAGACAGAGTAGCCACTTTTTTTCATCACGGATAAGAGCTGACAGGGCTGTTGTGCAGACACCAGCCTCAGAACTACAAACCACCTTCCACATCCAGCCCCTTAGGTGGAGCAATGCCTAATGTGTTGTTCCTGGCAGCATTTAAGAAGGTAATTGCTCAGTGCTGTCATGAAAGTAATGCTGCAAGGTACATCTAGAAATAAAGCATTATCTGTCTAAAGATATGTCAGAATAAGGCAGACCGAGATCTTTGCTGGTTTTACATCTGTTTATAAAATAACCAGGAGTTTCGAGGATCTCAATTATATACTCTAGCACAAAAATCCCACCTACACCTCACATTAAGTATTTAAACTCTTGTGGATGCTGTTGGACATTGTATTACTAATTTGATCTAACTTGTCAGACAAGACTGCAAAAAACTTCAGTAAAATGGTCAGTTCTAGGGACTGGGTGTACACTGTTTCCCCAAATCAGACTACAGATCTGTTCTGGTGTTGTAGCTGACAACATCCATTACTGTCTTAGCACCAAATTATGCTGCTCACAAAAAGCCTCCTAGCTCTCAAACTGTCTATTCCAGAACTGTTCATAGTATTTATAATTCATTTTCACCAGCTGTTTTTATCTGAAAACCAGTAACAAAGATGCAGTGCCAAACATCTAGTACCCGGTCAGTAATGTGCTACCTTCTACATTACTGTGAAAAACAGAGTAGGGGAGGCTGGGCTGTTTACTTTAGATTTAATTTCATTTCAATACTTCCCAGTGAGTAGCCAAAGCCTCTCAAAAAAATTCCAATCCCGAAACAGCCAGGTGGGCCACTGTGTGTTATCGCATCACTTCTGCTTCACACTCCTGCTACTTCATTTGGTGTCACTTGTGTGGTCCTTCTCATTACGTCAGTGGTTCCAGTGAGGTGCTATCAGTGCAAGATAAGCATATGACAAAAGTTGCTGTGAGTCTGGAAGCAGATACCCAGAAAAGGGATGCTCACACCTTCCCCTTTATTTGGACCAAAATCAGTTGTCTGTTGGTCCTCTGCAGCTTTTCTGGTCTCACAGTGACTAACGTCCACCGTCCTGTCGTGTGATGCTTGTGGTCACACACAGTCAGCTTCATCCCTGACTGTCTGAGTCTCTTCTGATACCTCTGCTCTGCCTCAGCTCCTTCTGACAAGCAGTTCACACAGTGGGAAATGAGTGGGTAGAAAAAAGCACTCGAATGAAAGTTAGACCTGAGAGAGGTTCTCTGGTGAATTGAGAAGGACTCCGCTTCACACGGCACTGCGTGAGTTTCAGTCTTGTGGAGAAAAGTGATTCATCTTGAACAAATGATTGTTACATTCCTATTAGATTTGAGAACCAAGGGAGAAACTAGATGCTGTGTTTCCAGATACTTTCATCTACATATGAGGTTAATTTTCCTATCCCAGTGAAAAGTCGAAGCTGCCGGAGGAAAGAAAAAAGATACAGAAGAATTAATTTCCTAAATTAAATGTATTTAGGAAATACACATTGAATGAGATCCAGAGCTAAAAGGAGAACTTGCAATGGATATCGGCATCCAAGTTCAAACGCAAACCAGAGGTTCCTTTTGTCAGTAACTACAAAGCCTGCTAGCTGCCTGCAAGAATGCAGTGCTTTCATTTTCAACAGCAATATTTCCTACAGCCCAATTTAGGCTTCCACATGTACTCTGACACCTTCTCATCTGAGGACATAAGTACCTAGTATCCAAGGTTATCTACATGTGAGTTGGAAGGCCACCCAAACCTAGCCAAGTCCGCTAAAGTCCCAGCCTGGTAGAGATGCTGACGTCATGGCTAACTCACGGTGTCTTGCTTGCTCTCTTCCTAGCCTTCATGGCTCTTGCACTCCTGAATTGGCAGTGGCCAAACTTCAAAAGAAAGGTAAGCCATGCACAAGCCAACTTGTAGCTTGGTGGTTAAGGCTATCTCTGGTGAAAAAGGCTTTTACTGCCTATGGAAAAGAAAGCCTCTAGTCAACATCTCCCAGTTCAAATGTTCTAAACAGTAACAGTTGTATGAGGACACTTCAGCATGACTACGCTCATGTCCTGTAGATATGCTATAAAGATAGGTACCCGTGTGTATTTAGGCACCTGTTGCCAAAACTGGTGATCTATTCTGGGCAGACAATGACCATGAAGTCAGAGGTTTTCAGATACATTCCTACACCTGGTACTTTCTACTGGCTGCCCCTAGGCAGTTCCCATCTAAATACATTGTCATGGACCTACCATGGCCTATTCAGTCATTAGAAACATTCACTATGAATGACTCTTCCGACTGCCTAGAGGTTCCCCATTCAGTCCATTTTTATGCCCAACTCCGTCATGGAATTGTCCTGCTGGACTATGTGCTAGATTTTTTTTAGACACTGTGAAACCTATGTGATGGTGTCCTGTGCGCTCACTTCACTTTATTCCTAGGTTCCTCTAAAAGTCTGGTCCTTAGGACTTCCAGTGTTCAGATTAAAATCAGATGAGGAATCTTAGCCCTTTTGTAAGCATCATCCTCTCTAACTAAACATTAATATTTTCTGTATCTGCTCTCTTTTATTTCAGCAAGCTCTTTCTCCCTCTTCTAAACAGTCTTGTATTTTTGGCCTTATCTTTGGCTAGAGGTTAAGAAAATTCTTCTGTCTGATGTTGATCAGCCAGCAGGGAATTCTTATGGCATCAGCTAGACAGCCTCTACTTTACCTCCCAAGAAACAAAACAAGAAATTCTCCAAGACAGCTTCCCACAGCCTGGAGGGCCTGGGATTTACAGCTTGTTTGAACTCTCCCAGATGGTAACGCACCAGGCTGCTGCAACACCACACTTGGTGGCTAGTCCAGAGACACTTCCTCATACTGGTTTATTTGTTCTCTCAACTTCAACAAGATTTTGTGTCTGTGTCTCTCTCTGCTCTCTGGAATTTTTCAGCCAGTTCCAAAGACTGGACAATTTATGCCATATACCATTCTTGTCCACCTAGCAAAACACATAAAATCTGAAAGACAAAAAACATATGATAAGATGGATCAGATCTATTTGGTGTTTCATGCTGACTAATAATTAATGACTTTGCAAAATGTAACCAGATCCAGTGGACGCCTTCTCAAAGCTCTCTGTGTGATTTTTTTCCCATGTACTCTACTTTGGGATGAAGGAGGAGCAGGAAAGCATGTGCAGAAAGCTTGCTCAAGCGTGGCAGAGTACCAGCTATGCTCTGTGGACTGCCTACTAGCTCTGTGAATAGTAAATTGACTGTCTACTGTTAAAGAAATATGTCTATGCCTGGGAATGTGACTTCGCAGTTCTTGCTTTTGTGGGTTTTATTTAGTTGTGCAGCAGTCATAATACCTTTGGCACAAAATCATTTGTGTCTTAATTATGTGAAGCATGCAGTCCAGCAATAATGCAGCTTATAGAGTTTGGAAAGTACTTCAGATATGCTTTTTGCTCATAGGATCAGTCTGGCACTAGAAACAAAGAAGACAGTGTGTGAATGTTTGTGTGTGTGTATTTGTACAAAAATAAATTATCATACAGCCCTTCCCTGCAGTTTCTGATAATTCCTTCAGTTTTAATACATTAGCAAAGCAAATGAGGAAGTGACTGTCAAAGGGTGAAAGGATAAATGGCAATCCTTTCAACTCAATGAGGCGTCAGGAAGCCCCATCATCTGCAGTTTAGTTTTGCTTTGGCGTCTCCTGGGAGTCTCTTGAAGACACTGTTGGGTTGATACCAGCCTTATCACAAGGAACCAGGACAGTAGCTTGGAAGAACAGAAGCGAAGACAGGACAAATTTATGAAGGAAGAAAATTAAGTGAAAGGAAACAAATACCTAAAAAGAAAGCTTTCAAAAGAAGGCTTTTCAATAAAAAAAGACAAAAACCCCTGCATTACTTCATTGTAGTATACAATTTGACTCAGAATGTAGAATTCCATGTATTATCTGTTGTTGAATTCAAATACATTCCCTTATCTTATAATGGAATCATATGAACAATGACATAAAGGGAGACAGAGATATTGAACAGAAATTTCCCAGATATAACATGCAAGATTTACAGTTATTAAAGTTTGTTAAGAATGTTTCTAGAGTTACTTCTCCATTTCATGTCTTTGTTAGAAATCGGGGTGGGAGGTGTTGCAAAGTAAGAGCTAGCTAACTTACCTATTTCCTACACTAATCTACAAGAACTCTTCTCCTTTTTTCTCTTTCTTTCCATTTGGTACTGTGTGACTAATTTAGATGCCTCAGTCTCGGGAACTCCATGTGTAAGTACCAAAAGTCATGAAATATAATGACTCTTTCAAATCTAATTGTGCCTTCTAAACACCTCAAAACATTTGTTAATCCACCTGAGGATAAAACCTCCCTCATTACGTTGTAAAACAGCTAAAAAATTATAATTTTTTTTCCGGGCATGGATTCGGGGAGACATAAAGTTGGTTTCTTTCATCAAGTATGAAACTGAACTGGTAACAAAATCCAAAGCTTCTAATGACCTTTAACGGCAAGATCTCTCTCCACCATATTTCCCTGGATTCTCAAGGCCTCTCAAAAAAGTCTCCCGCTGGCTTTTACTCAAAATGAAGAACTCTGTAGAGTTTGTGATGAGTAGTACAGAGGAAGCAGTGGTTGTCGCCGGATCACCATCTCATTTACCATGTGGAGTATCACCAGCCAGTCACATGTTGAAGAATCAGCTATACACACAATACCTGAAATATACTTCTTCCCCTGAGATTCCTACCATTGCTTTCTTTCATGTAGTTTTCTGATTAAGTTCTCATATAAATTCTGGATATTATTTGAAGCATTGTATCTCATCTCTCACGTATTTTTAAAACAATTTTTTTAGTATTGTAATATATTTTGTTTGTTTGTTCTTGCCATACAATCTGCCTAAAGCTATTTCTTCTTTATTGCTAAACATAAAATCTGAACAAAAGTTATTTTCTCTGCCAAAACACCCATTTCAAGTCAATTGCACTTTTGCATGAGAAATAAACCTGTAGGGGATTGTCCCCATGAACTTTTGAGTGGCTTTCAAATCTTAAGACTGAGAACAGTGCACACCACCTATAAATCTAGCTGCTATCCTGTTTGATCAAAACCTGTATTTTTAAAATTAAACTGCTGCAATAGGCAAGGTGTAGGGGATTTCATTTTCGATATATCTGTGCATAGTCTCCACCTGGTAAATCTCACCGCACTTTTCCCTTCTTCAGTAATGTGGCAAGAAACTTATTCAGTATTTAAACTGCATGTTTGATGGGAAATTTTGGGGTTTCACAGCTGGACCAAACCCAAGACAATCTAGTCTGGTATTCTGTCTCCAAAAGTGCAGATAGGATCTATCTGCTAACCATACCAGAATTCCTCCTGCCTTGTCAGAGACACTGGCTTAAACACTGACAAAATACATAATATGCCATCTACTAAATACGTGTTAGCAGAATGAAAGCTCTGGTAAATACTCTGCCCTCTATGAAGTAATTTTGTGGACCTGTGATGTTTTGTCACAGCATCCTATGTGAAAAATTGTCGATTTCCTCCTCATCACATTTAATGACGCCATTGTTCTTGTGTTTTAGGACAGCAGATGTTCCTGATCTACCATCTTTAATCCATGCGTTCTCCTACCTACATCTATTATCTGTATCTACACCTACATCCATAACTGTATCAATAAACCTACTTATGCCACTAACTCATTTTGTAACTTTCCAAGGTAAGTTATTGCACTGCATTACCCAAAGTAAATAAATGCACACCGAAGTGGCTAAACATAATAATTTCAATCCTATGTAATCAGTGACTACTTACAAAAAAAATTCTAAGGTAAACTTAATTTCTTTCCAAGAACTAAATTATCATACCTTAAATAAATGTTTTTCAAATAGTACACCTGGAATCAGTGAAAGTATTTCAGGAGTTTGATAGGTGTGTTTAAATCAGGGGCCTCAAAAGCATGTCCTCGTTCCCTTGTACAGGTGAATACCCTGGCAAACACATCTCTGTGCTAGAAGGAAAACTCTCCACAAGGGCAGAGAACTCCAGTTCATCCATGGTTTGGAAGGTAAAAGTCTCCTTGCCCAGAATGATGCAAGTGAGACAACACAGCCTTTAAAGAAAAAATGTGAATTAAAGATGGAATAATAACTTCAAACTCTTATTCTGCCCCAAGATCTTTCACTACAGTTTTCAGTGTTTGGATTAAAAATACTAATTAATTGGTCAATATATTAGGTTAATAGCTTAACTGGATCTGCAGCAAAACTTTATCAGCAAGTGGCTGAAATACAGGCACAAAAAAAATCCCTTGACATGTGAAGCCAATTTAACTGTCTCCAAAATTCTTTAAGATTAATTTAACACATATTGGTGGATTTTATCTTTTTTTTTTTTTTTTTTTTTTTTTGACCAGTGTTTAGAATTGAATTACTTCAGTAAATGCTTCTGTTTCTTTAGTTGGCTGCTTTACCAAGTGCCTGGGGAATGGTCCTTATAAACAAAATCATGCTTTGTGTAGATTTTTTCTTAGTATATATGGAGGTTGAGACTTTGGAGTAATTGGATTTCCTAGTTACAACTAAGTTAAACTCTAAAATGTTACACAGCAACTCTTTCTATTTTCTGTTCAGTGAGCAGAGGTTCTTTCCAAGGACTATTTAAAATATTCTACAGTATTCCCAGAAACTCAACAGACTTTACAATTTTGATAGATATGAATGACAAGGGCAGAGAAGTAGAACACCTCTGTGCATATTACATTTATTTAATACTTTATGTGCCTGTAATAAACTGGGCATACAAAATTTGGGAGAGGTTTGTTGTTGTGGGGTTTTTTTGGTTTTTTTTTTGGTTTGGGTTTTTTTTTTTTTTTTTGTCATAATGTATCAACAGCAGGGATGTGACTTGCATCTTTAACTTAATGAAAAGGAAAAAAGCCCAAATAAGGTTTTTTGGCTTGACATTTCTGTAGTGTCTAGGAACATGGTGAGTAGTCTGTGACTGTGCTATAGGGTTCACTTTCATTACAATGTCTTGACAGCTGAACCACTTAACTACAAATTGATTGAGAAACAAGAAAAGGAGAGAAGAAAAGTGCGTGCCTGAGTGTTCAAGCACCTAGGTACAGATTCCATCTTACTGCAGGAAATTCCCATTTTAAGCAGGTTTCTTCCTATGGAATCGCAGCACATAACAAGCTTTTGATACTTCTAGAGCATTCACATTTTAAAATTTTACTTTATGTGTGTTTGTATGTTCCCTAATGATATCCATGAAGACTCCCTCCTAAACAACCCCGTAAGAGTTTTGATAAGATAGCCTGACATTGAAAAAATATCAGCAAGGTGAATGGAGGCAGAGCCCTACTAAGTCAGAACAACATATAAAGACACAGAGTAAGACACTTTCAATCGATTAACAAATTCATCACAGAAGACGTAAGACATGGAGAATGCTTATAGCTTGGTATCGATAGGGATGTACAAAAGTAGGTATTTACCAGTGATGGAGAAATGTATTAAGACCTCCATGAAGAATTATGCTTTTCTAGGATGTTTTCCCTCCTTCTAATATCTTCCTTCCTTCCTTCCTTCCTTCCTTCCTTCCTTCCTTCCTTCCTTCCTTCCTTCCTTCCTTCCTTCCTTCCTTCCTTCCTTCCTTCCTCCTTTCCTCCCTTCCTTCCTTCCTTCCTTCCTCCCTTCCTCCTTTCCTTCCTTCCTTCCTTCCTTCCTTCCTTCCTTCCTTCCTTCCTTCCTTCCTTCCTTCCTTCCTTCCTTCCTTCCTTCCCTCCCTGCCTCCCTGCCTCCCTTCTTCCCTTTCAATTTCTTAACATTTTTTATCAACTTTGATGGTGGGGGAGGACAGCCAGCATAACAATTTCATACCAACATTGGTGAAATTCAGACCTAACCTACCTCTGGCTTATGACAGAGGAGTCTCAATATTTCAGGGCTTTACTGAATTCCTTGTCATACAGATTGCTCTGAGACTCAGAAAACTCGGAGGAAAAAAACAAAAAAACCCCAAACAAACAACAAAAAAGCCCCAAAAAATCCCCAACAAAAACCAAGCCGTGTTATGAATCATTTAAATTCAGTTCAGCGTGAACCTGATGTGATAAACAGATCACAGAAACCTGCATCAAAATGTTCCAGCAGCCAGACAGAGGAGAAATACACCCACTTTTGAGGCAATTTCTCTGAAATGAAATGATGTTTTAATAACACTCATTTCTTTTCTGGCATTCTGCAGTGTGTAAAATAAGTGTAATTTTGAAATGTATTACATATTCATAGAGATGTATCGAGGTGTCCTGGCCAAAAAAAAAAGAAAAGACACAGACAAGCTCAAGGACAGCTGTAGCACTGATACAAACCTAAGCAGAAAAGTGGGGATTTGGAGTCATGTACTCACAAACAGGTAGTAAAAACAAACAGCAGTATAGTCCTCCTCAGCCTGCATCTCTACAGGGTACACTTAGTACTGCGTGTCATTCACCCATGCATCCAAAAGTAAGAAAAGAATAATTATGTTTTTAAATCTGGCACTCTATATTGCAGACCAGAATGATGCTGTGTGTGTACCTCTGCTTTGGGTTATCACTCTAGCTAAATTTCATTCCATCAGCACTTAGTATTGAAAACAGAAAGAAGATATTCACTCACTGCCACGCTAATATAAAAGTATATTTGAGAAAACTTACCTGTGATTTGCATTTAATGGATCGGAGTGCAGCCACATTTACTTTTCACATGAAGGTTAAGTACTACATATTCCATAAACTAGACTAAAGTTACAAATCCTCTGAGCTTACTCTCCCTTCTTTTAAACTAGCAAGTATTTCTCCTTGTTCATATTGATAGAATCACAGATTAAATATCACTGTAGAGGCAGCAAGGGGTCATGTAACCCACCTCCCTTTCTGAATTCTTCTGCCATCATTTCAGCCAGAGCTGTGTCTCACCTGGTCAGAAAAATTCAGAAAACGGAAAAACAGGGATGACCGTTTAGCAATGCAACCCATCCCAGAGCCCCAAGGTGTTTACCCCCAGGATTTCTCTCATCTGCCACAGTTGCACTATCACTCCTGTCCCATCCATCACAAATAAAGAACAATATTCCTTACAATAATACAATATTTGGTACAATATTTCTCTTTCCTTATTTCAATGTTTATTTCAGGGCTCCGTCATGCCCAGCCTGTGCTGTTCAGATGTATATTCCCAGTTTCCTGATTTTAGCACGCAACTGCAATCAGAATCTGTTCTGATACCCTGCTACCCCGAGTTTTTCTGGAATGCCTCACTCCTGGATCTCTGATATTCACCTGGACAGTGTTGCTGAGATCTCTGTCTCGTACACCACTTCCAAGAGACCCTGGTTTTGTACCCTCCCACTATGCAGAGGTTGCTGCAGTCTTGCAGTTCCCACTCTTTTGCTTTTCTTTTGAAAACTTCTGCACAGCAGCAATAAATCAGTCATTTATTATTAATGTTCTTTTGGGCATTTTGGCAGAAATAATTATATAGTGTATGTGGTTGAAAGAAGAAAATCTTTACTGTAAACACAATGTTCAGCATGGGAATAGAAGAGTTTACCACACTGTAGGGAGTATTTTGCTCCTCATGTAGACATCCCTGATCAGATACCTAAACTTCTATTTTTACTTTCAGAAAAGTGCAGCTATTCAAATTATGGGAGCAGCTGGATTTTTGTAATAGGGATTTTTTTTAAGAATAGAACATGGCATATGGTTTGGTGATACAGGTGTTGGTAGGAAGGCAATACTGTGTCTATGGTCCTCATTAAAATGCCAGTGAGTTTGAGAGACATCTTCTCTTTGTCAGGGTAAATCATCAGAAGTCTTCTGAGAAAAAATTCTGGCAGTTCTGTGCTGATGGACAGAGTATTTTCTCCTATAGGTCCAGGGCACCAAGAAAATGCAAACCCAAGGTATTTTAAGAACAACAACAAAAAAAAAAAAAAAAAAAAAAAGACAATGTTTTGCTGTTATTGACTGTCATTTTATGATCATGAAATCAGGTTCAATATTCTGGACAATTTTATAAGTTTTGTTATTCTTTTCCAAATACAACTGGCTAGAGCCACAAAAGCATGGTTAGATTATCCAGCTCCTCCTCCCCTTCCGAGTATTCAGTTCCCATCATTATAGATGGTTCTAGGAAATCAGAATTTCAGCACTTAAACCAGTTCATTGCTGAAAGACAGTTTTTACTCTTCATCATTGGTTATAAGAATTATATTATTTTCCTGATATTTTCACTCGGATCATAACTCCTCCAGAAAATCAGACATTTCCAAGACTCTCAGCTCTGCAAGAGCCTTACACTGCAAGCTGCAAGGGGGCATAATAACTTCATGGTGTCTAAGTCCCTGCCCCATCATTTACATGGTAAAATAACAAAATGTCTTAATCAACCATGTTGTCAAGTTAAGAAACTGGTAACAACATTGCAACGAACGCATTACCCACTTTTTTTTTTTTTTTTTGTAAGGAAGAAAGAGTGAGAAAGCAGCAACTGCCATCTTACATGGAGCAGGGATGCTGTCAGGGGATTTTCCTGCTGTGCAGGGAAGATTCTCCCTGGCTGAAAACTCAATCAGCTTTTAGCACCGTTTCTGCAAACAGCTGTGACACCTCAAAGTGTTTTAACCCTCTTGAGCTAAACTCCATGCTTCAGGGAATCGTTTGTATCAACAGACTAGCTGTGTCTGGTCACAAAAACACTTAAAGAAATTGCAGTATTTGAGTCAACACAGGCTTTCTAAAATTGTTTATGCTCTGGATTTAAAGCAGACTGTGAAGCTGTGGTTCATTTTCTTCCTTAGGGCACAGTGGCACCTAGTGGTCCTACACTGAGTGGCCGGGGAAGATAAAATATATAAAAAAATAGACTTTGTCTGACCATAACTTCATACAAAACAATTTTTACATAGCTATGCATACATTAAGGTAAAATTTTCAGAATCACTTAAGGCTTGTTATCAATGAAAAATTTTCAGTGACAATTAGATACCTGGATACCTTTCTGAATCTGCCCTGAGGGACTTGAAGTATACACGTAAGTTAAAATAGACCCTGAGATGATACTGTGCGCTATATTTCTTGATATGTGTAGACTTTTTTTTTTTCAAACGCAATTCTTGCAATTGCATGGTTTTGTGAATACGTTTGTAGTGTGTTTAAATGTTTTCTTCATTAGAGATCTGGGTAAGGGCTGCAGGAAAGGAGAGGAATTTGAGCACTTACACTGTTCAGTGACTTAATTTCAGCTCCATTAAAATCATGTCTTTTTAAGTGGACTAGGCTGGGACTATTATAGCTACACAGATAACTGAGTTTTGGTTTTGGCTAATGGTGAGCGACTGGAAGTTTTAAGTAGTCACATATTTGAGAAATTTGGCATTTAAACTGTATATATCCATTATTATATCTTCAACTTGTTAAAATTTCACACATCAAAAACCTTCCCATTCTCTTTCCAGTGACTTTTGCCAGCGTTTGTTATGATGGTGAGTGCTAAAGAGCATTTCTGCTATTGGAGCTAAGAAAGAGAATAGACCAAGGAAGTATTTTGAGATTATTACTGCACAGACATTCAGCCAGAGAAATGGTCTGTGACTAAATGTGTCTAACCCTCTAAGAAGGAATTATACTCCAAAGTTATCCATTTTGTCTTAACAACATGATGCAATACATCTTTACACAGCTGTTTTTATGCAGCTCACAATAGAGTCTGATCCAGCTGAAAAGCAAAATACTTCAGTTTGATTTTCAAGTCAGCGGTTGGTCTGTTCACTAATTAACATCCTGATTCTTTTCATTATTACAGCTAAGATCTAAGTAATGTCCATGAGCATTTTTCTGGTTTAGAGTTTGCTTGCTAGTGCATGGGAGAAAAATGAAAACAACTGAGATAATGAGATTCACACTGCACACCTGGTAGCTTTAAAAAGAATGTTATTTTGAACCATTAATGGATCTAGTTTCTTCCTGAAATGTGAATGCAATTGCCATTAGCATTAATGGGAGTTAAGTGAGCACAACCATGGGAAAAAAAAAAAACAACAAACCAATACCTCTCTGTGTAAAGGAAGTGAGGTTGTACTGTTTATACCACTTGGGAAAAAAAAAAAAAAAAAAAAAAAAAAGATCAGATAGGAAATCACAGGAAAGCAATAACTTTTTTTATGGCTGATGGAAAGAATAGCATGGGTCTCATCAGTTTCAGTCTCTTTTTCACTTGGTATATTTATGTTTGTATATGTTAGACTACTAGTGGAGGAGGAAAGAAAAAAAAACCCACCTCACTGCTGTGGGAAATACAGTAAATATAATATAACACATCGTTGATTTGGAGCTAGCCTTGTGGAACTCTGTGATGGCTTTAGCCGTCATATAAAGGCATTTTTAAAAATTCCACTGAATAAAGCTAGCAGATTTAGAATAAGGACATGACAATGAGCTGTAGATACTGGAGAAGAGTGTATTCTTGTAGTAGTGAGGAAAACATTAATGTACTTTAATCCTTCTTTTTTTCTCAAAATAACACAGAAGCAAGTTGTCTGATAGTAAACACCTAAGTTCCTAACAAATATTTCTGAAACTGTGCATTTTCCATGAGTTAAAGATCGTAAAAGTCTTTACTGTCTTGACCATGATTTCTTATCAGAAGCACAAGTTGTCCATCTGTGGTATGAGCAGGTTCATGGTTTGTTGGGTGAAGAACTGGCTGAAGAGCAGAGCTCAAAGGGTTGTAGTGAGTGGGGTTACTCTGGCTGGTGACTGGTCACCAGTGGTGTGCCTCAGGCTTCAATTCCAGGGGCGGTTCTGTTCAATAATCTGTCAGTTATCTGGATGCAGGGGCTGAAGCTTGCTGAAGACACCAAACTGGATACCAGACCGACCGCCTTGAGGGACAAGATGCTTTCCAGGGGGATCTGATAGATTGGAGCACTGGGCACGGATTAATGGGATGAAGTTTAACAAGCCCAAGTGACGGATTCCGCACCTGGGATTGAGTAAAGCTGGGCACAAGTATCAGCTGGGAGAGCAGTGGCTGGAGAACAGAGCAGCAGAAATGGATCTGGGGGCTGGTTCAGGGCAGGCTCAACGTGAGCCCTCAGTGTGCCCCGGCAGCCAAGAGACCAAACCCCACCCTCGGGTGCATCAAACACAGAACAACCGGCTGGTCAGAAGAGGAGATTATCCCGATGTGTTCAGTGTTGGTGCATCCCCACCTCCGATACTGTCTGCAGCTCTGGGCCATCTGACAAAGGTTGCCTTACCCAGCACACAGCTTTAGTGCTGCTGTAGGTTTTTGCTAAATTAAACCGTCCTCACGTTCAACTAAATTTTTCCCTTTTTAAGGTTCCCTGGAAGAAAATGCAAGTGAAAGGAGGGTACATAGATTTGAACACTTTTAGTTAAAACAAGACTAGTTTTAAAATAAATTAGATATAAAGTAAATTAAATCAATAAAATCCACTTCAGCAGAGATTTTTGGGAACAGAAAGATACTAACCAAGATTATTATAGGTTACACATAGCATTTTATTCTGACAGCCTATATTTGAACAAGAAAGTAGAATTCTTCTGAAAATAAAATAGATATTATTATACACTATTCCTATCACGGTATGCACATGAGTGAAAGACTCAAATCAACCTGTAAACCCACTGACAGAACTTCCATGAAAATGGTTATTCAGCTCTAAGCAAGACAGCTGAGTGGCAGTCTTAGAACTTCGTTTTTGAGAGAGCTGCCCAGGCTTGCAAAGCCGTGTCCAGTCCCACGTAGAGAGACAGACAACAGTGTGTCACCACTTAGCAGTTTTCATGAATACCTAAAAATGCAGCACACAGCTGAGAAATTATATTTGGTAGCATATTTTGATAAAGAATTACATGGTAAATAAAACAAAAGAAACAAACTATTTTCATTTTGTCCTATGGCTGTATTTTACAGTTTTTCAAGCTTTGATTATGTTGCTCTAAGCTCGCAGGAAAATAAATTTCTCATTTTGCAGCCTACTGATGTGGAGGATCAATGCGAAGACCTAATTAAAATAAACTATGATCTCCAAGCTCATCATCATGCTTAACTGAAATGAATAAAAATGGTGTATAACCCTGAGAAACATGATGAAACTAGAGCCAGGGTAAAGAGATTTTTGGATCTCTATGGGGCCATAGGCTAGAAAACCCATCTCCCACTCTTGAACGAAAACTCTCTGTGTTCACATAAAGCTCCAGCTGAGTTCCAGCTCAGGAAGAGCATTCCTCTTTAACCTTTCTGCTCTCCTGGTGTCTGTGCTACCTGATGGCGCACTCAATAGCTGCAGTCATCAAATCAATCTTCATGATCTGTTGGGTTTCAGGTCACTGCCACTGTACTTTATTTGATAAGACCAAGCAGTCTGTGTCATAGCTGAAGAGAAGACATTTAATTCTAATGTCTAATAGGGTGCTTTGTAACCAAGCTTCCTCAATCCCTTCATCTGTCTTGCATATACATGCATACATATACAGGTATAAAAATATATATGAACCCTTAGGCTGTAGTATACGATCCTTCATACATATTTATCTTTGCTGGGCTCATATGCTGAGCTGACAATCAGTAAGACTATAAACTGTGATCAGAAAGGCTATATCTTCACTTATAAACTGGACTGTATTGCTACTCCCTTTCTCCTAGTCATCTAGTGAAGTCAAACATTTGAAGAGTTTTATGCCTTCTGCTTGGCTTTTCTTCCCATGCAGACGGTGCCTATTGCATATCTGGATATTCTCCCAAGGATGGGCTGAACAAGAATCAGGATGGCTTGAGTGGTGGTTCTCTCTTTCCTCCATGGTAATAAATCTGGATCTGGTTACCTGTAAGGTAGTCTCAAATCTATGGGAATAAAGATAATCCACAGACACTGGAGAATATGCTTCAGTAAGATTTCTCTTTTTCCTGTTAAGATTTTTTTCAGAACTCCTGCCTGTCAATAGGCTGACATATGTATTCTGAGCAAACTCAGATTAGTTTCAGTTCTAAACCTATTTCTAGACATAATTAACAGAAAAACTAGAGACAAAAAAATAAAACCCATACCCTAATATTCAGATTACATCACAGGTTTTGCTATCTTCCAATAACCTGCAAAATCTTGAGGTTTTCTAGACTTCTTTCGTATCTTTAAGCTTCACATAGAACTGGGGACCAAAAATATCCAGTTGATGAGTTAAAATTACACAAACATGTGGCTGAACCATTTTCACTGAAGATTTTTTTTTTTTTTCCCCAAGAGCAGCAGGGAATCTCTGCCTTCCCAAACCTGAACTCTTCCACTTTTAAGAAGAGGGAAGGAAGCAAGCAGAAAACATAAATGGATTATGTGCTCATGAGGTCTCCAAACTGGTGGGAAAAAACGCTCATGTGTGAAAATAGCGTAGAGTCCACCGTGCCCCCTGTCACCAGTACCCATGCTCCTGATCCCAGTGATGTGGTCAGCATAACTAAAACAATTTTATGAGGCAAGCAGCCTCATGGTTTACATATGCATTCCCTTCCCTTCATTAGCTGTCCCTGAAGCTCCTGTGCAGCAAGTAGACAAACCAAACAGATTTCTTCTTCCCCTCCCTCAGGGTTCCTGGGCACCAGTTACTCCCTTCCTTACTGGTCCTGAAGGTCCCAGGCATCCAGCCAGCCCTCAGTGGTGATGACGGCCCTGGCACAGGGAGAGGAGTGTGACAGCACAGGGCACCATCCATAAAATCTACCTGTTAGAAACCCAAACCACTGCTGGAGAGTGAGACCTGGGACCCCCATGGCCAGGGATGCCCCAATGTGAGGCTCAGCTCAGTTGTAAACAATCTAGTGAAGAAGGGGATGCAACCACTGTGCATCAATGGAGAGCAGGACTAGGTGGAGGCCAGGCAGACACCCACTATCTGTGGACAGCTGCCCTGGGTATGCAGAAAATGCCTCTGTTATTCCCTCCACTGCTTATCTGTCACCAGCAGCTGCAGCCTAGACTCATGTCAAGAGCCTGAGCTCATGTCAAGAGCCTGAGCAACTCTAGAACTAGCCTTGTACTATTAACAAGTTGGAAACTATCATCTGTATTAAGCTGTACAAGAACAATTTGTGATCAAAAGCTAGACTCTATAGTTCCCTAAAAACTGCGGTCCTGAAAGCGTTTGTTGAACCACAGTTTTCCTTTCCCGTGTTGTTACGACATGTCGAGTCCCCCCTACCTATTGTTTACACACCTTATGACACTGCGAGTAGATGAGCTGAAGAAACTTATCATAAGGCTACATGTGCTGTGACTAAGCATTAATGTAGGATATAAGGCAGAGGGGCAAAAATCATTCTTTGGAATTCCCCTCAGCTGGTCTGAGACCCCATGGTGCTTACTGCCCTGACCACTGGACAGGTCATGAGATCTTTCTTTAACCTCTGCTCTCTCTCCATCTCTCTCTCTTTTTTCTCTTCTTCTTCACCTTCTTAATTTCTGTATCATTATGTATGATTGTTATGCATAGAGTGTTATTAAGTTGTTAAAAGACATTGGATAAAGAAAGGGATTATTAAAATTTGGCTTTAATTTTCTTCCATCTGACTCGCCTGAGTATTATTGGTCAGTGAAGTGTGCTGCTCTAAGGAAGGAGGGAATTACTGTCTCCCTGCTTGCACGTGCTCATGAACCAAGCATGACACCCGCCCACCCTCTGCTGCCTCTGGGGACTGAGGGAACAACTATTCTGCTGTTATCTGATTTTCAAGTCTAGATTGTGATTGCTATAATGATACAGCAAACCATGTATTAAGATCTCACCCAATCTGCAGAGGGTCCAGGTAATCAGAAAGGATAAATTGTATTATAAATTCTGTATTACACTACTTATAAATTATACTACATTGATCCTGCTTGTAGAAGTCCTGCGCCATCATAATAATAAATACTGTGCAATACTAATCATAATATTCTGTTAAGAAAAATAAAGCTTTAATTGTAACCATGATTTTGTTCCATCATCATTTTGCCGAGGATCCCTAAAAGAACTTGTTTGTGTTCTCATTGTTGGGTGACATACATATGGTATAACATTTAGCAGAATGTTTTAAATCACAATGTGTGGATAATTTGGAATCCCTCACTGAAGTATTTGAATAATTTCAGCTGAAATTTAAGCTCCTATGTAAATTATCGCTTTCAATGTCTTTCAAGAACAGGTCTCAGCTGTCCTTCTGGACCATGAGTTCCTCCTCACTCCACAATTACCAGTCACAACAGGCTCTTCCATCAAAGAAACTGGATTAGAACATACCTGAGATGAGGTTTTCTCACAGCAACAAGTGCGTTTCTCCAGCAGCTGGCAAGCACCACAATGAAATCTGAAGAATTTATCATTCTTTTTAATCTACTGTCTTCCCCTTCTTCTCAAAGTCTGCATCCTGCCAAAGTATGTTATAGTTTCCTTTGGATAGGAACTATCAGAGTAGATCTTTTGCCCAATTAAAGTTTATTCCATGATAGGATACAAAATCCAGAAATTAGTATTTTCCAATGATAAGTATAAAAAAAAAAAAAAAAAAAAAAAAAAAAAAAAACAAAACCAAAAAAACTGGAGAAGAAAAAACCTGTTATGTGACCATCAACACTCGATACAACAGTAACATATTGAGAATTTATGAAGACGGAAGTGTTAAGTACTTATGAGCAGAAAACAAATACTTCCGTGGCTGATAATCTATATACTAGATTATAGCCAAGTTCTTAATTGAATTATAGCATATTATCTTTTTCCTCACCAGTAAGCACCCATATTTTCAAAAATTGTCAGTATTACTGAATATAATCAAAAAACAAAACAGGAAACAAATTAGAAATTATCATTTTCTTGATAAGAGATCTGAAGATATGCTCCATAAACTCCATTATCTTCCAGGATACTTTATTAATGAGTTTATTTATTAGTCTCTGGGTATCACATTAAAATAATATAGCTCATTAATCTGCAGACAACACTGACTATGTGTGCAGTCATCTCCACACTGCCATGACATGTTAAATCTCTGATTGTCAGCACTTGAGGAGGAGCCCTGTTTAATGTGATTGATAAAAGCTGAAACAGAAGCATCATCTTACTGTATTGTCCACTGACTTTTAGAGTAAAGAGGGAGTCCAACAGCCATTCACCCCTTTCCATAGGAAACCCTATCTGCACACTAGATAAAGCTGACAATTTTTGAAGTCCTTGGCTTCAAAAATAAATCTCACGGATTAAAAATGAAACATTCAGTATAAATGTGTGAAAGTCGTTGAGTAGACTGGAACTTGCTTGGGTAAGGTATCTTCTGGTAACACCTTCCCAACTGGTTTCCAACCCAGAAGCACTGACTGGAACACAAGGACAGTTGTGCTACAAGTTGGACTGGAAATTTGGGCCAAACATCCTGAAAGCACTCTTTAAACAGAAACATCCTTTGCATTTTCTGCCCATGCCCATCCAGTGGCTCTGCCTATGCTCTACATGTCTTTTCTAAAGACCTCAGCCATACTTTTACTGTTGGACAGGTATGGGTGCTACGTGAAGTCATCTCAATCCTTATGGAGACAAGGAACTGCGGTTTGATTTTTAAGAGGCCAGTCAGTGTTGAACTAAATTATTTCAGTTACGTGGAAATAAAATCTGCTGTGCACCCTGAGGTTTACACTGAGATAGCCAGTTCCACACAAAACCTACCTTTCACCTCAGGCTTTAGCACTGCTGTCACCACTTCCTTGTTGAAACACAAAAAATAGATGTGCCCATTCATCTGCCCGAGTCAATGCTGACAAATGGTTAAACTCTTGAAAACCTCGAGATTCCTAAGTTATATGCCCTGAAATATAATATATTTCTCTGCTAAACCATCATTACATTAAGTAATCTATGATTTTTCTTTTTCCTACACATAGCTTATGTTTCCCTTGAACTTAAGCCTTCTAGTCCTTTTCACAAGAGAAACTGGCAAAAAAATTTACCCTCCTTTCTCCTGATGTCTTACATCTAGTCAACCCTGTTAAATGCTACTTGCAGACTCTTTCCTAGGTGACTAATCCATTTTTTTCCCAGTAGTTTCATGGAAAAAAAAGGAAGTTAACCAGTTAAACTGACTGAATAATTAGATTTTGTTTCTTTATACAATGTTTTGCATTTTTAAAGGTGCAAAGCTGATTAAAAAATTAATGTGTGTGAATTAGAAATAGGGTATGACTTTCCTTTGAAATTGAGAATTACATTTGCTTCTCTTCAGAGTTTCAGTTTTAGAGTTTCAGTTAAGGTTATATAGGCCAGGAATATTCTACACAGTGGTATTCAAAAATGCTTTAACTATTAGTTGCATGTCCTGGCTATGAAGACAAAACACGGAAGTTATAATTATACAAGCTTATTTTAAGACTACTAAAAATTACACTTACGTGGTTGGTGGTCCATAACACTGACCTAACAGGCAATTGATCAATATTACTGTTCTTATCTGGGATCCATTTTTTCAATCTGGCATAGATACAGAATGGGTTTTTTCACAAATTTGATAGGATAGGATTTGGTTCAGGTCAGCTGGTCCTGTTTCCTCCATCAATTCTTAGCTTTGTTTCTTCAGAATTGGAAAAGGGCCTATCCTATTGTGGGCCTCATTGAAAAATAATCATAAATCCATCAACTCTATATAGCTTGAACTAAAAGGAATGCTAGAATGGGATCAGAGGTCATCTAGGAAGGTTTTGTCCACTTCTGATTTAGCATCTCCTTTGCACTAAACTACACTAGGTTAGCCCAACATAAATAGATAATTTTTGCATGGGCCAAAAGCCAAAGAAGATCAATCTTTTAGGTCTGAGAACCCATCTGAGTGCTGATTTTGTTACCTCTATTGCTGTCATTCCTTTACTGACTCAGAGCATCCAGAATTCAATTGCCTTTGGGTTGAGCAAAAATAGAATAATAATTTATAAGGTTATATGCAGAGAAGGTGACATAAATAGCTCACAATTAGAGTGGATCAAAACCTACTCTTTTTATCAACATTGCAATTTCAGTTTCTGCTGAATCATGGAGTAATACAGGCAAAATATGTTTATAACCATACGGCATTTGAAAGATGGCTATATTTTCAATCAGTAACCAGAATACAAATTCTGATAAGCAGATAGAACTTCCTTGAAGGCAACAAACATTTTTCATCTGTGGAATTATTAAATAATGCAGCGTGCCCGTAAAAACATCTCTGCTCAAGAAGGCCCATGGTATGAGCTAGCATTGGTATTTAGAATAATAAGCTGCTGCTGCCATCTTGGGAAATGTAAAACATTAAAAAAAATGAAGATTTCATTTCTTATGCAACAGGGAGAATCTGAATGAACAGACAGTAAAAAGGATAATCTAATTCTGAATGCTGTAAAAGGTAAGAAGTACTCAGCATGGTATTTAGCTGTCCTCTAATAAAAGTACAGCCTCCCTTCTAGTAGAGGAAATGAAAGCCTCATATATTAGAAAACATAAGAAATAAACCTGTTCCTTTGAGCTGGAAAGCAGAGAAGTGAAGAAGATAGGTGGCTGCTATTGATGGTAAAATAGGAGGCAGTGTAAAAAAGAAACAGAAAAAGGACAGGAAGAACCACTGAAATCTCACGTTCCTCCCTTGGGTCATTCTCTGTATCAGAATTGTGACACTTTACTGTGACAGAGGTGCCCGTTATGGTGGAAACGGGTGTTTTTAGGGTTGGAGGTATTTCTGGACAGGTAATCACACCTGCTTAAATATGTATTATTTCTGTATAAATATAGAGCTACATGTATGTGTATATACATACGTATAAACATACACATACAAAATATAGAAATTTAATATGCTAGAGAAGAATTTAGGAGTATGCCGTTTTTATTTGCATGTCTCCATTGTTGTTCCCTTTGTTGCTTTAAACTATCCAAGGAACCATTAAAGGAATAAAGCAGTTGTTTATTTTTGAAGATGAACAGAATGTTTCAAGGATTACTCATGCATGCCGATGACTCTCACTGTCATCAGAACAGAGGGTACTGCAGCCAGCCTGCAAGACTGGGCACATTCCAACCTGATATATCCTAAACATAATCATTCAGCTTTACTTTTATTCCTTCTGCAGCACCTTCATTATATCCTGTTTTCAAAGGCGTGCATTATATTTCCTGCTGAGTGTATATGCTTCTGTCCTGTGGCATACTTAATTGGTTTATATTCTGGTATACTTGACTCTGTGTGTGTGCACGTGTGTATAAATGCATTAAAAGTCATCTTTTGATGAGCTCTTTATTGTTTTCCACTTTTATTTCAAATTGCTTTAAGGGATGAAAAGTGCTTTATACTGTGCTTGAGGACTTTACAGTGATGATATTGGTAATGGATATGGCTCACCAGATCATACACAACAAATACTGGATTTTCTATTGGTAGTACACAACAAAAGTATATTGAAACCACGATACACAGTGACAAAGCTCATGCTGTGAATAGTGTAACCATTCATTGTTGTCTAAGAATCCTTATGTCACAGAAATACATGGCTCTAGAATATGGCAAAATCCATCTAAAAATGAGAAATAACCAATAGGTTATTGGCAGTGCTTACAATTTAAGTTCAATAGTGCTGTATAAGCACTGAAACTATAACAATGTCCATGCTGTTATAGATATAGTCTCATACTGCATATTTCTAAGTAAATTTTAAAAAGACAAACACTCTCAGGCAGGAGGCAACAAGTTTTATTCGCATGTGTCTTTTGCTTAGATGTATGACAATCATGTTATCAACCCAGGGCAGACTACGTTTAGATATGGCCTTAGTGAATAGGCTAAACAGTTCAATAAGGTTGGACAATCATTACCAAAGAGAATAAATTAATTAAACAAATTACACAACCCACAGTGGTGTATGCAGTTAAACCACTGTAGTTTAAATCCCAGTGTAAAACATCATCTGGAAAACCAATTACATTCTAATTTCTTGGACTATTTAATTCTGTATCAGAGTATTTTTTCAAAACATATTCAGGAAATCATTATTTTGAGACCAACTTTAGGTTTTAAATTTACTTCTAGCTTTGTTCAGAAATAGATATTAAAATTTTTACTTCCACAACGCAATAATTTCAACTGGAAAAAAAGCTACGCATCAGTCAAAAAAGATACCTTTCAGAACAGTGACCTTATTTATTTAAAAAATTTTGAAGGGGAAAGCAATCAGTAATCATTAAGAGAATGCTGGTTTTGCTCTCATGGCAGTGTTGCATAGATGAGGTGTTTTTATTCAGCAGCAGAGTAGTGTATTTACGCTATTTTTGAGCATTAAAACCACATGACTAATTAGCTGGCATCAAGCATCAGTAGATGGCGCTCAAGAACATGTAACAATGCAGGTGTATTTTGGAGCCCCAGTAAAATTTCCCACTGCGTGACCCAAGACCCGCGTAGCACAATGGTTTTTTGGCCAGTCTTCACGTCCAGCCTCTGCGACAAGTCGTCCCCCCGTAGCCAGACCCACCCGTCCCTGCATACTGGTTGGGCTACATTTAAACCTGATGCGAGCACACGGTGACATTGTTGATCTTCATGGATTTACCTCCAGCATCTCCAGGGTTGACCGAGCCAAAGGTCTCAACCAATTTTGGTGGGATGCATTCTTAAAAATGACACAGCCTTCTTTTTTTTTTTTTATTTTTTCTAGTATAACTGTGGTGGGCTCACCTTGGCTGGCTGCCAGGTGCCCACCCAGCTCCTTTCACTCCCCCTCCTCAACAGGACAGGTGAAAACTCGTGTTTTCAGATAAAGACAAGGAGATCACTTACCAGTCACCATCAACAGGCAAAATAGCATTGACTTGGTGAAAATTAGTTTAATTTATTGCCAATGAATGTAGGTTTGGATAGTGAGAAGCAAAGACAAAATCTAAAATACTTTCCCCCACACCTCTCTTTTTCTCAGACTCCATACCTTCATTCCCAAGTCCTCTAACCTCTCCAGATCCAAGTGGTGGTCTGGGGACAGGGCTTGTGGTCAGTTCATAACAGTTTGTACCTGCTGCTCCTTCCTGCTCCACACTTTTCCTTTGCTCCGGTATGGGCCCTCTCCACGGGCTGCAGTCCTCCACCATCAGTCCTCTATGGGACGCCGTCCTTTAGAATAAACCTACTTCACCGTGGATCTCCGTGGACTGCAGATTCCTTCAGGGCATCTCCACCTGCTCCAGTGTAGTCCTCCATGGGCTGCGGGTGGGTGTCTGTTCTGGTGTGGTCCAACACAGGCTGCAGGGAGACAATCTGCTTCACCCTGGTCTTCTCCACACGCTGCAGGGAAATCTCTGCTCCAGCCCCTGGAGCACCTCACCCCTCTCCTCCTTCTTAGGCTTTGATGTCTGCAGGGATGTTTCTCACAGTTTTTTCCTCACTCCTTACCACAGTGAAGCAATTTTTTTTACCATTTCTTAAATGTGTTTCCAGGGAGGTACCATCAGCCTGGCTGATGGGCTCAGCTGTGTCCTGTGGTGGGTCCGTTATCGAGCTGGCCGGGTCTGGCTCTGTCCAACAAGAGGGCAGCCCCTGGCCTCTTCTCACAGGGGTCACTCCTGCAGCCCACCACTACCAACATCTGGACAGAGACACTCAATACTCAGAAGATCTACAGATGGGCAGTAACTTGATGCCTCTGCCACATGCAGCTTTTCCAGAGGAAGTTTGCAGAATATTTTATCTTGGTGTCTCTGTCCTTTCCCAGGAAAGACTTAAAAGCATAAGAAAGAAAAAGTCATGCAGAAATAGAGGTTCGGTTCCTACCTAGAACTCTGAAGACCAAATATTTCATAATTAAAGATAAACAGTTTAATTCACTTTTATGCAGGTCTGTGTTTCCTTAGTGCCTAAGAGTCCATTTCAAAGGTGACAATTTATATATAGGATTTTCTGGTACATATGTTGATCACTACAGTTTAAAAGCACCATCTCAGTAATAAAAATTTTTTAAGTGGAAGGGAAATAATAATACATTTCCGTGTGTTTTAAACTGACTAGCTATAAACAGTACTACAGACAGTATTTGAGCATCCTTGCAGATCTGAAACCCGGTTTGTTAGCTTCGTTTTCCACAACAATCACTGGTGTTACTCATCAGCTGTTTCAACCAAATATATGAAAAGATTCTCACCTCATAAAGTAATCTGAACAGCTTTGTTGCTTTCTCTCTTTTTCTTTTTCCCCAGCCTGTTTGCAGCCTTTGATACAACAAGGATATCAGTCTAGTTTAGTTTGTTCACACCACCGTAAAACTGAAAAGACTTTTCTTCTGTTCTGTCTGAAGAAAAATAAGTTGTATTATTTAGCTTTATCACAAAAAAAAAAAAAAAAAAAAAAAAAATTGCTCATGACAGTATCTTTCCTTCTAGAGCTTGTTAAGGATTTTTTTTTTGCATGGTTACATGAGTAAATGTATCACAGTGCTTGAACATAAATCCATGAGTACTATGATAGCATATGGCAATGATGCTGAAGTCACCAACTAGAAAAATGAACTCCCAGTTGCAAGATGATATTTTTGCACTTTCTATTTAACCACAGAGAAGCTAAGGGCTTCTGACTAGAAAATAATCCACTCAGAAGCAATTAAGAACTTTAACAAGGCTCTTCAGTTGGTTCAAAAGTGTTTTCTGCCTGAATCTTTACCTTAGATTCCTTCTACCCTTTTCATGTAAAAAACAATGCATTTAGGGAAATTATGGCAGTGGTGAGCAGAGAAGTCTGCAGTAAATTCTTTACTAACATGAAGGGGACAGTCAGCACATGTCTATATCATCTTAAATATGCACCGTCCGAAGGCCAAAGCCAAACCATTGTGAGCAGATATTTTTTCCTATGTGGTGACTTGTGCATTAATAAGAGCAAAAAGATGCATGTGAAAGCTGTGAAATCAACGTTTTCTAGTAAGGCAGGCAACAAGATCTCCTTTGGTCAGTTATTAGAACTTGTGTATAAAATAGCAACTTCTTGGAGGAAGAAAAATTTCTTCTGTTTTTTAAGTGATATTATGAAGAAACTGAAGAGAAAACACTAAAACAGATGCTCTTTGCCATGAATTTCTGTTGCAGTATCACCTGAGGTCAAATTCATATCAGAAATGAATGCTGAGTTTGGCATAGTCCTGTTTAGGACTATAAACAGCTGAACACCTAAAGAGAAATTCCTACCACCATCAGTTTGTGGTTAAAGCAAGAATCAGGGAACAAGAAAATGAAGTCTTCTATTTGTAGGAAAATTTTTAGGAAACCAAACCACAAATATAGTATTGAATATAGACAGAAAATCCAGTCTCCCAGTAATATCACATGTCATCGGTAAAATCATCGTTATTATCCTGTGCCCCATGCCAAATTTTGCCTTTTGCCGTGTTAAAGCTCCAGATCACAGTAAGAATGAATATGCGTAATGCATAAATGTTGTGACCATGCAGAAGCTGGTAGAAGCTGCTGTGATACATATTCTAACACTGATGCTGTTGTTCAAAATGCTGCCCCCATTTTCCTTCAAAAAATAAGCTTTCTTTCAGCAGTTTGTACAAATACTCTTCAAATTGTGTGCAGAAAGAAATCAGTACCAGGGAACAAAGATCTCCTGAATAGCAAAATGGAAAGCGGGGCTTAGGCTGTCTTAGCCAAACTTCCTTCTATTTCCATGGAAATCAGTAATGATAAAAAAACCATTGTTTTGCACTGTTCGAAAATATGTGTGTAACATAATGTGAAGGGAAGGAGTGGGAGAGAGATAGTCTGCACTGTCTGAAGAGATGATAAAATGATGTAATCATTGCCTGCCCATGTTGGTCTGCCCAAACTAGAATTTGGCTCAGAAAATGCTGAGACAAAATAGTATTGTTCAATAGTTGCTATTCTCTGTTGCAGAATAAGTGCCTTACATATGTGATATTTGCTCCACTCTGTGTTAAATGTCTTGTAACACTCTAAGATGCATCTTAGTCATTAAGGCTAAGCTTCAATAACCCTAGGAGCCAGAATAAAATATGTAGGATAGCAAGAAAAACAATTAGAAGCAAGGAGACGAAAGGGGTTTGAAAACTACCAGCCACTTGTAGTTCATAATGAGATGGTGGTAATGGGGTATTTAGCTCAATCCTAAAAGTATACTATGCTTCTAAAATTTTCAGGTAAAAGATTGACAAGTCTGCAAGGATCTTCACATTTCTTTGTGTGTGTGCACGGTTTAGTGAGATCCCCAATTTAAAGTTTTTCTGTGTCCCATTAAAAAGTAGTAGTTATGGTAGTAGACAGATATGAAAGACGAAAAATAAAGGATAATCATCTCATGAAGCTGGAACCAAGACCTGTAATCTCTCTGGAGGAAAAAAGAAGAGTGAAGTCTATATAAATTTCTTGCATTTTGCCTGAAGGAGGGATGCAAAGTCAGAATGATTTCCTGCTTTGCAAACTGGAGATAGCAAAGTCTTGCCAACGCAGCAACTCTTACAAAAGTTGTACCCTAAGAGGCTTTCTGGAGAAACTTCCTAGGGAGATCACAGTCTTATTTAGGATGGCAGAAATCCTAGGATGACACATTGTCACTTTCTATTACAGCACTCTGCAATCATACTAAAAGCCTCTACCTGGTTTAATATGAGTTCCTAAGCCCTGGATTTACACTAAGAATTAAACTTGCTCTTCTCAGTCAAAGTGTGGGTTGATCATGCACTGACAGCAAGGAGAAAATGTTCTGGGAGAGGTACAATCTGACATGAGATAAAAGAAAAAAACCCAGTTTGTTGAAATTCCCTCTAAACTCTTTCATTGCAAATGAATACACAAATAATATCAGATTGTACCAAGCACAGCGATTCATTCTGCAAAGACCAATTTTATGTTCTTTCACATAAATCTAACAGGTAAATGAAGGTTACGTGTTCTAGACTGCCGAAAGAAAAAACAAAATGTCAAGATTTCTGAAAAGATGAAGCTTGAAGTCAGCAAGTCCCATAGATAAAGTCTCTTGCTAAATGAACCAAAGTCTGCAGTGTCATCTTTTCTCCATCTTAGACAGTAAATAACACAGAATCAAAACCCAAAATGTTGTGTTAGGTATGGCTGTTTTACCCAAATTTTAAATTAGTATGACAGCACTGATTCCTTACAGCCTACTAAAGCACTAAAATTTTTCCTATGTATTTTATTTATACTTTGTATTTATGCTCAGCAAAACTCTGCTGGTCACTGAAACAGCATCAAGTGCAAAACCAGACTAGCACAGTAAATCAAGACCATATTATTTGTATTGTCCTCTTAATACAGAAAGTCTGACTGGAAGGTGGATTGGACTGAATCCAATATGACATCTCATGACTGAAATAATCAGTACCAAAAAAGATTTAATTTTTTTTTATGCTTATATGTCAATGGAAACAAGATGATATGCTATGGAGCCATTCTTCCGCTGATACTTTAGAAACTATAAAAAAAATTATTTTAAACAATTGTTAAAATATAATTCAAATAAGGAGTGAGCCAGTTAATAACTTATTCTTCACAGGTTTCCCACGAGTGAAATGACCAGTTGGCTAAATTTAAAAGTAAGTGAACAAAATGAATTGCCATTATATTAGCAATTAAGAATGTGATCATGTTCTCATCATATCTACTACTGTGACATCTAAAAACTGTAACCTAATTCTCCATTCCTATTTGACCCTCGAAATATCATAATGTACATTTCTGACATTTTAAACTACTTCTGTTGCTGAGAGTTCAAGCTTTGTAATATTCTAGGTAAAGCCTAGTGCAAAGAAATGCAGAATAGATCATTCTGAATGCAAAGCTTTAACTACACCAAGCCTTGGCAGCACAAATAGACATAATAAAAGATAACTTTTTATCCAAGATGTTTAGATAAGCAAGAAAGTGAAAGTGTATAAACTACTTCTCCCTGGATTGAGTGTTACCTAGGTAAAAGGTGGTACATTTCAAAGAGTGCTGTCTGTATGCATACACAAAATCTACAATATTTTTTTTAAAAAAGGTTAATTTTGCATGAGCATTTTTATGTGATTCTTTTTCCCCTGAGAGTGTCGTGCAAAAATCTGATTCAGATGAGCTGCTATCTGCTGAAAACCACTGGAGAAGAATTCTGCCATCTCTTTCATGGAAAGGACAGACCTAATTCTAAATTTTCAAATTTATGAAGGCAAATCTGCTCTTTACAAACAGATACGAAGTACAAGTTGTTATATATGCAGAGCCTGATCTGTCTCTCCAGGGTCTGGATAGCTGGTAAGATTTCCCAGCAGGTTCCCTGTCCCCTTTCTGACTCGCAAAGTAGTAACCTCTAGCAGGAGGGGTTCCCTCCAGAGCTAACTGCTGCTCCAGCTCCGTGGGTTAGACAACCCCAGAGCCACGGTCTGTCAGCTGTAGCCCCAGGTGACAAGACCACTGTGCATCTCAGTACGCTTTGATTCTCTTTTCTTGCATCCTCTCCCTTGTAACTGGAATAGTTCCTCACTCCTGTCGTGTCAGGACAATTTAACAAAGCATATTTCATTAAAAACAAAATCACAACAGCATGGCTGTGTTTGATCATAGAGTATTTTGATAGCTGGCAGAGTGCTGTTTATGGGAGGCTGGAGTTTTCAGCTTTGGGGGAGTCGTTTCCACTCAAATGAAAGTACATTTAAATAACAGTTTGGGCAAAAGACCAGTGCTGTGATGAGCCGGAGAGACTAAGTTTCTCATGGAGTGATCTCTTCCTCCCTGCTGAAATCAAGAAAACCATCTTGATAGCCAAGGACAGCCTTTTCAAAATACTCTGCTCCTCCACACAATGACTAGCCAAAGTATTACCTTACAAAATTAGTGTTTCTAAATCTAGTTTATTCTCAAATGTCTTCCAAAGCCTCCGGTATTTTCCTAAAGCCTGGTGTCTGAAAGGTCAGACTTAGAGAACAACTAAGCAGTGACAAAAAAGGTAAAAATTCCTCTTAAGATTTGATTTCAGTGTTTTCTTGATTCCAACATACTATAAGATACTGTTAATTCAAGACAAATGGAATCTTTATGAGCCAGTCTTTCTGAGTAATAGAACATTTATGCATTCTTATAGTTACTTTATTTCATGAGTTACCCTATTGTCTTCAATGAAACTGCAAAAATATGATCTGCATATTAATTCTGGGGAAAAACAAAATACATTGTCATTAAAAGGGTAATTTGAAGACAAATAGGCATTGGCCGTGCAGAAAAAGCAGAATTTTCATGATAATTTTAGTATGGTATCAGGAAATTTAAAACAGTCTTTAATCTAACTCCTTAAACACACTATTTGAATTTCTGGTAGAGGAATATAACTGGCTGGAGGCTCTGTATCAAGAAATATTTTTTAAGGTTTTACATTCTGATTTATATCACTAGCACTAGTGGTTGCAGATGGAATCAATCTTCCATCACTTATGTTTCTGAGATAGAAATTTATTTATGACCTCACTTACCTGTAAAATATAACAAGAAAAATCTCACATGTTAAAAATTACATTATAAAAACTCCAATGGGCTTGGAGAAAAGGATGTATTACAAAATTAACTGCATTTGAGTAGTAATTTGAATCTGTAATTAGTACCATGTTTTGCACTAAAATAGATACCGAGCCAGGCAAAGGCCAGCAAATCCGTGAAGCTGTATTAATTATTGTTCAGACAGTCACCACCGTTGTAAAAATTTCTCAAAGACTGAAATTTTAGTGAGTTTTCAAATAACTGACATTTTTACTATGTTTTTCTGGGGAATAGTAACGTTCTTTTCTCCTCACTAAATTAATTCAATAAGCCTATCAGGGAACAACCATGTTCCCAGTCACCAAGTACAAAAATTAATTAAGCTGTAGCAAGAAATAATTAATTGAAAATTAACCTTTCAAATAATTTTGCAGATGCTTGCAAATATCAAATTCATTCTGGAAAAACAAGATTTATTTGCAAGTAAATGTGAAATGTGATTCTTGTTTTGCAAACAAGTGTTCTTGGACCTCAGTCAAAATGGACCATGTTCATCTAAAAATTTTTGCAAGTTCAGTTCCTGTGTTTATTTCAGAAAGCACAGGTTGGACTACAAGAGATATTCTGTTGTAGCACTTGGCTTGAAAACCCTCTTTCTACCCACACAACAGCTGAGAACCATTCACACCATGCTAATGACTGAGCTTGTAAGGATTCCCCTACATCCACAGCAAGTGAATGCATTAATCGCTTCTCCTGAAACTGACCTAAGACTTTTCTCAACCAACATCCCTCAATCACCATCAAAAAATGTAAATTCCACACAACCTTGCAAGCTCTCACCCAACTCAAATACGAAAAATGGTTCAGAAGGTGACACTAATCAAATTTACTCACTTTTATCCCTATTGGACAGGCTGTACAGTTTCATCAATAAGTATTTTGACAACGAATCCCTCCCCGGTGTGCAGGGAAGGATCCCGTAGACATGGCACACATCTGAAGACTTCAAAACTGTGATGTGATGTGATGTGATGTGATGTGATGTTCTGTTCTGCTCCTCTTTGTTGCCAGTCCAGGGACTTAGCCAACGCTCATACCTGTGCTCCGCAAATCAAATGGAACAATGTTTGGTATCTTTTTGGACCACGGCAACAGTCTTATGAGAGTAGAGTGCATGAATTTGCTAAACAAGGTATGCTGGTATGTTTGTTTTTCCTATTTCAGTGTCTAACATGGGAGAAATATACTGAAGCAACTGTAGAGTCTCTCAAAGCAAGTTAATCCAGGCAAAGATCCCATAACCCAAGAAGAATTGGATTTACATGCTAATTAAAAAAAAAAAAAAAAAAAAAAAGTAAATTCTTAAATACTTGTCTGTCTATTGTATTTTGATTACAACTATGAGTTTTCACATGCAGCACAATTATTCTCTAATTGCTAGCTATTACAATACTATAGGCTGAAGAGAGAATTAAAGCCTTCAAATTTCATTTGAGCTGTGCTGGCACTACGGTGAGAGAATCCTGAATAGCAAATGCACTGCAGCTGGGCCAGTATTTCTCCAGAATAGCAGGATAGATTTCACAGACTATAAAGTAAACATCTGCTATTCCAGCTACAGCTGCACACCAAAGCCTTTTACAGAGATGTTTGTCTGAGGCAGATGCAGCCTTTGTCATTAAAGGCATGTGCTTTAACTTTTTTTTAAGCTGTAATTTTTTGATAGAACCCTAGCGATAGCTCCCAGGACAGCGAGACACCCACTCTGTCAGAAAAAGGCTGTTACAATACTTGTCAAAGTATCTGTGTTTCATTCGCAGAAAAGAAGCAGGTACAAGTGACACAACAAAACTGGCAGCTGTTGTAAATTTGAATGTTTGCATGCAAACCCCAATCCAGCAAATCACTGCTTCTTCTACATACAACTTTAGCATATGCTTAAGTATGCTGTTGGCTTTGGCATTTAGATTAAATTGGTTAGTTTAAAAGCAAGATTCAGTACGTAAGAACTTTTCTGTAAGGTTAGGAAGAATGTACACTAAGAGATCTCTTCCCTTTTGAGAGGTTGTAAGTTAAATGACATTCATAATTTTAAAAAAAGGTAGGTTGTTGTCTTTGCTAAAATTTGACCTTTTCAGTGCAAAGTTGAGAATCTGGAGAATTTTTCACCTCATCTACACCATTTCATCATGTTCAGGCATCCATCAGGGATGCACTCATCCATTGTTCCTACAAATCCTTTGCACTGAATTAAAATAATTTATTTAAAAAAAAAAAAAAAAAAAGTTGTACAATTGTGTCACTCAAACAAGAATAATATCACTTAAAATAGGAGTTCAATGAGAAAAAAAAGCATATTTTGGACATCCTGAGTATTAATATTCTTTCTCAGCTTGCTAAATGGATTGGAACTGGAAGTTTTCCAATACATCTGAAAAAAAAAAAAAAAAATTTACTTTGAAGAGTTTTTCAGTAGATACAAAAGTCACCATTCACAAAACCAGCAGTGGAGACCCACCTGAGCCAATAACCTTAACTTCAGCTCATCTGAAAGATGTTCTTGTTTTGTCTCAGAGCAAAGTTTTGGAGCAAGACAACCCATATCCCAGCAACATTCAGACCGGGCTGTGGCACATCCTTTTCTGTTGGAACAGCTTTGTGTTGTACAACATATTATTTAATCAGAGAAAGGGGTGAGGATGACTCTGTAACCCCACGTTACAGGCCTTCTCCTCAAAGACATTTTTAATCTTCCACGGGAAAATGTGATAGAAAGTCATCCCAGAATACTCTGTGCCCTGTTAGCTGTATCACTATGAAGGGAAATCAACACTTTCAGATTCAATTCTCATTGTATTTTTGAACAGAAATGACTACCTAGCAAGACGCTACTTCAAGATCACTCACTCTCTTCTTGAATTAGTTTTGGGAAGGATGTCAGCAATGTCCAGCTGTGCAGATTAAACATCTCAGGTTTGTGTATAACTGTGGATGTAGTGAAACTACATTTTTTCCAGTCAATAAACAACCACCCAGTGCAAGATTACTCATCTCCAGCCTCCACAACTCACCTCACTGAACTGTGGTGCATACAGCTTCTGATATAGCTGAAAAATTGGCAGAGAAAATATTCCTGGTAGCTAGCTTTCCATCCTTACAAGTTATCCTGTCATCTTGCGTTGCTTACCTTATTACAAAAGAGAAATCTAAACAATAATAGAGGTATATGTGTTTTCAAGAAGGAAAGGTGTTTTGAAGCTAGAGCTACTTCCCAGCAGGTAGTAGCAAATCTGGTTGGGGGGTGTGTGGGGTGTGTTACCCCCCAGTCCCTTTTGAGCCATTCGGAATGGCAGAGTGAGTTGGAATTCATGCTACTGACACTCAGGCAAAACACACAAAACACACAGAGGAGGCACAGTGTTCTGCCAATGTGTTTTCATATAAAGGGCATGAAATTTTAAAGTGCTTAAACAAAAAAAAAAAAAAGGTTCTTCACAATCTGGGTGAAAAGAACTCATAAGAAAAAACAGAACATAAACCAGAATGAGCAAATGAGCAATAGCACCAGAAAAAGAAACGAAAAACTTTATTTATTACCTGGGAAGCAATATCTACAATTCTTACATTTTCATCTGGCTGTAGTGTACATATCCTAGATCTGTCACGCCGTCTCAGCAGTACTTTCAAACAGAGCAAAGATGTAGGCAGATTTGTATGGTTAAATGGAGAAAGCTGTCCAGCAAAAGTTGATCCAGACCTGCCCCATGTCCTTTCCCAAGCACATATCCCTCAGTCAGTGGTGGCTGTCCTAAAGGCTCCACTAAATAGGGAGTATTGCCCAAGAAGTGAAGGTCTGTGGTCTAAACACAGAATATTTAAGCTCATTCCTCACACCCTTACTATTTTTCCCTGCATTCACTTTTCTTATTCTTTCCTCCATTTATTTCAGAGTATATAAATGACTTTAGTCAGCAAGGCGGCTGAGAAGTGGAATCACTGAGAGACAGGAAACATCAGGGGGATAATTATCAAATGAACAGCAGGAACATTTTGGTGATTTTTTTTTTTTTAATAAATGAAGATTTTCATCAAGAATTCCTTATAACACTGGTTTTAAGAGATATTCAATATTTGCATGAGAAGTAGGGGAGAAAATTTCATCTGAGCTGCCTCTTGCAAGGTAAATAAAAACCCCACATTTCATGTCAGACTGGTACCATTTCCTCATTCTGGAAATATTAGTGTTTCTTTTAAAGAAAAGGAATTTGATGATACTGATCCAAGGCATACTAAAACCATGGTGAGACACTTCTTTCACTGGAATGTGCACTGAGTCAGATCTCCAATGTATGTTTTATCCCTAATTACTGTCATCCTGTTAAAGGATGAAATAGGTAAAAATCTTCAGGAAAAATATGCATAAGATCTACAATTATCTAATGCATTCAGCTTGTTTGTAAGCCTGCATTTTAATGTCTGAAACCATTTTTTAATAAGTAAAAAGCATCCATAGTATGCAAAAGCTGTTCCAAAATGTCTGCAAGGCACAAAGTAAGTCTTTGTGGGGATGGTTTATCACAGGGAGGAGAGCCAGGTGTGGAGAGGTTTACAAGAGAGAAACTTTGTTAGAGGTCACGGTTACATACTGTAGTTAAAACAGACAAATTTTGTGTGGTCCAAAACCTCAGAGGTAGCAGGATGCTAGCTTATTTGGCTATGCTGGGAAAGTCACTTAGGTCCTCCACTTCCCATACTCACATCAACCCCTATGTCTTAATTAACTCAGGGAGAAATCTGGAGGAAAAGCAGAACATGACTGAAAAACAGATGCTGTCCAGCCTCACTGGGTAAACAGCATTGCAAACTAATAATATGTAATTTATAAGCCAGGTGGTTAGTATAATCATCCCTAAATACCTAAGTACCCTTAGCAATATAGCCAGAGATAACTCTTGAATACTGTTTAGGCTTAATGTCTGCTTTAAACTATTATGCTTTGTTCAGTGTCACAGTGAGGTCGTTTATGAATGTACACACCAGTACCCGTGATTAGAATTGCATCTACATTAACAAAAATATCCTGTTCTCAAAGCACCAGATGTTGCTTTCTGAAGAGGTTTATTTATTACTGATCTATTTAGGTTACCCCTTGAAATGGTTTATTTGTTTATTAAAATGTATTGAGACAGGAAATATTTTAAGCAAAGTCATATGCCTTGTCTCAGAGCAGAACATCTCAGACAGCCATAACAATAAATGTTGCTTTTTAACTCAGCAATATAAGTCATGATATACTTGAGCATCGTAAAATAAATCAGTATGTAAAGTTTTAAAATATGTTATAAAATCTTAACAGTTTGCTGACATGATTATTTCCACATTTGTGCTGTAGTTAATTTCTAGAGAAAGCAAACACATATGGAAAGGATATCATTAAGCACTGACAAGATTTTGAAGCTGTTATAAAATATTGGTTGTGCCTCTGCACTTGCACTGGGGTGAGTAATTCGATGGAAACCGGTCAAAGTATGTCAGTGTAATTCCATTACAAATGAGAGCAGAATGATGCTCCGAACAGCTCTAGCTTAACTTCTTCAAGGATAGGATGTAAGAATATGTGATATGAGCAACTGCCCCCTAAAACACAAACTGCATGCCACTGAAGGGCACGGCATATTGGGGGTTTCTACAGCAAACCACATCAACTTAGATCAAGGGCTTCCAGCCTCGTGTCATCAGGCTATAAACGAAGGGAAACCCAGACAGGGTTGGGTGCTGAGAAGTCATGGGCTCTGCAGTCTACTGCTCTCGGGCAGCTGCTCTGGTCTGACACTTAGAGGAGACCCTGGGTTTCTGCCCTCCTGGAGCTACTCTGAATACAGAAATACTGCAGAGGTTCCCTGAGGATAGCACTAAAAAATGTCTAGCATAATTTGCTGGATTTGAGAAGCACAGAAACATGCTTCTGGGTGCACATGACAACTTCCTCAGGCGGCTGTTCTCTCTAATCTAGAGAGATTAGCTGACCCTAATAAAGATCATGCACTACATTGCGTTCTTTCATACACACAGCCTGTTGTAGAGTTTTTGATAATAAGCTATTAAATTTGGAAGATTGACATCAACTGCAGTGAAAATGCTAACACTTAATTTAAAATATCCCTGTTGCTAATTTAAATACATTTTTTTTTAAAAGTAACAGGGTCTCAAGGCTAGGTGTGTCTCTCAGGATAATCAGTAGACGGGCACCCAGCGACTTGCCTTACACAGTATTATAAGTCTTCCATCCCTTTTTAGCTGTAACTAAGCATGACAAAAGGAGAAGGGAAACATACAAGAAAAACACATTGATACTAAATTTGTTAACAGCTGTACATTGACATTTAAAAGAGAACTTTTGTTTAAAAACCCTATTCTTGGAGGAAACGGAGAAGATGAAATCACTTCAGGAAAATTAATAAGGATCTTTCTTCAACTGCTCAAGGCCACAGTTTACTGGCATATTGTTCTGGTTTGCAGCAGGGATGCTGCAGTCACTGATTCCTGACCTTGAGAAAAGAAGTTGGAGAGACAAAAGAAGCCAGAAATCTCCACCTTGCTATTTACCTTTCTATAGCTCCATGAGTCTGAGACCTAAGCAGTAAAATGCCCAGGGAAAAAAGCTTGCCTTGTTATAAAGACAGACAACCTGGAAACTACAGTTCTCATCAATCCCATTCTCTTGCAAGCTGCTTGCAAAGAGCAATCTGAATGTGTTTAAGCTTTTAAATAACATTTTTTGGTGAGCCATAGATAATCTAAAAATTAGCTACAGATTATCTGTAGATAACACATATTTTCCACGAGGTGGGGAAATGGAGACAGAGATCAGATCAAGAAGCAAAGAAATTAATGGCATTTTTCAATGCTTGTTCACTTTTTTTTTTTTTTCTTTCTTTCTGTTTAAACAGGTAGCACTTCAGCAAAACCATTAATAAATATTTCCTCTGCCCAAATATTTCATTCCTACCTACCCATCCCCAGCAAGAGGTCATGGCAATGAAGTTCTCTTGCAGCTCTTCTGACAGTGCACGGAGGACATAACAATAAACCAGAGTTTGTAAAGAGCTTGTGCTCTGCTCTTATGTGTAAGAGAAATAAATGAGCTCATTTACTGTACTCCAAAGCAGTTTCATCACAGAAGTTTGGAGTGCTACCCAGACTAATTAGAAGAGCTAAAGCTGTGGCTTGGTTATGGCTTAGTTTTGATCTAGTGCTAAAAATGAGCAACTACCAAATGGAAATCCTAATGCCACTAAGTGCAATGAATAAATATCACTGACTTCAGCAGGTTTAGGACTGCCCTTTTGTCCTGGGTGATGTGTTGGGTATTTTGGGAATTAGATGCTCCCATACAGTTATAATACTGAGTGCAATTTATAATAGAAAGGAATCAAGCTTTCCAAATTTTCCTGTCTGGAGGAAAAAACCCTCGATTTCTAGCCAAATCAGTAATCTGACTTAATCCGAAACACTCAGCATTTGCAAAATTAATGTAAACAGTCGACCAGTAGAAGCTTTGCATTCTCAGCACTGTTTTTTACATCCTTTCACTTAGATTTCAATAAGTATCCTGGTAATATATATTTGAAATGGTATATAGACAAATATTTACATTTATTATTTACAGTGGGAAAAAAGTAGAGTTTAGAAAACTTACATGAAAGCTACATGTAAATACAACTCATTTACATAGCTGCATGTGGCTGGCAGCAAGACTCAACTTTGCCCCTGTTTCCAGAGCGTATTACTTTTAACCTTCTAATTTTAAAAAAGTACATATTAACTTTTGAAAACATTTTTTTTCAAGCTGTTGTGATTACACGAGTTTTTCACACTACAGCTACTCCCCCTTATGCTTTTTATTTTAACTTCCTGCTGAGCTACACGGTAACAGCGATGAGTGACATGGGGGAGAATCTAAATAAGCTTGATAGATACATCTCATTAAAGAGAAGCATTCTGTACTATGCATGTGGGATTGCTTAATAATTGCACAGTGTGTGCTGTCCTTTCTTCTTTTATTATAGTCTTCGGGTTTACATGTACTGACCTACTGACTGGAAGAATGAGGGTAAACAGACAAAGAGAGAAGAGAGAAAGCAAAAGCTTTTATTACATTGACACTGAGAAAACCCCCGCAAACAGAAGAGGGTTTAAAGGCAGATTTCTATCTTGCTTTCACAAAGATGCACATGGAAAGGGGTGCAAGGTAGCTTGTGCATAAATTGGAATAGTTCTTTCTAAGTTTCGGCAAAAATAGTGACAATAACTTGGTGGATCAGTGGTTCTGACCTACAAAGCCACAGAGCAGAGTGCGAAAGCCATGCAGCTATCCGGCACATCTCAACAAAAACCTTGGATGGCATTCTGTGTCCCACTCTCCATGGATCTCTGGCAGTATTACTCCAGCAATGCTTTATGGAGTCTGTCCTGATGGAGCAGATTCCGGGAACGATGCCTTAAAAAACGCAGCCTGAGTTCTGTTCACTTTCTTAAATAAATTCTCCTAAGCTAAAGGGAGAACTTCACGCCATCCTTCCTAGCCTTCTCTTTCTTCTCACTTCATCTTTTCTTATGCATGATGAGATTATGCGTATATTTTCACCTCTTGGTCCCTTTTCATAAAGACATTATTAGAGTTGGATACGGGGTACTCTAGCACCACATTTCTTGTGTGATAAGAAGCATAGGTTTTAAGGACTATCGTAAGCAAAAAGCAAAAATTATGTCTTGACTAGTATTAATAATCGCATTCAAATATATACTTGGTGTGTACCATTGCTGATGAAAACACCAAGCCCTAGAGCGTGCAGATGGTTTCAGATGTGTCAAACTGCTTCTGTTGAGACATAAGGGAGCATGAGAGGCCGTATGGCAACACAGGGTCTGAAAAAATAAATTACACTTTAATTAAGACTTTTATATAACCTCAAAAAAATTGTGATAAGGTATGAGCAGCCAACCTCAGCATGAGCACTTCAGTGTTCCAACAAATGCCCCAAGTACCATTTGCTGATATTGCCACACTGAGAGGTTAACACATTTGTACATGATCTGTGTACAAATGTGGAGATAAAACGTATACGCACCTTCAAAAGAAAAAGAAACGCTACAGAAATAGCACAGATGCACACACAGAGAGACAAAAGCAAAGCTGGATTACACCAGGAAAGACAGAAGTCTGTCAGCCTGGAGACAGAGATTTTTAGCTAACTATCGGACAAGAACAGCTTGCGACTGTGAGCAAGGGGATTAGCTGCTGTCTTTCAATTTTTTTTCCTTCAGACAAAGGAGACTCAGTACATTCTTTGTCATCACAGATGCCTCACTCCACCACCAATTTATAATACAAGGAGCCTTCAAGATCTGAATTTTGAATCAAAGGGACAGTAAAACTGATCAATTCGATATTTGGACACAGCGTCTCTGTTTTTTTGTGATTAATTCTACATTTTTTCAGTTGTTTGCCTGGGTACTCCTTTCCCTCTTGCAGCCCATTGGGCTCAGAGGAGTAGGAAGTTGAGGTCGACAGACAGCTTGCTCAGACACCTTCCCAGGGCCGAGAGGCAACACAGCATCTCTTTGTGCTTTCTTAGGCTGTGGTAGAGCATAAAACAAGGGAGGCTAACGGGGTTCTAGCAACGGTTAGAGAAAAGTTGATAAAAGGTTCTTTAAACCTTGTTGGTTTCAACCTGTCAAAAGAAAAGCAGATTTTCAGATGGGCTTGGGTCTCATCAAGACACCAAAATACAGCTGTTTTCAGAAACCGTAAGAGGTCTGTGTGCTCAGTGGATCTCTGCAATTCACAGAACTGCCACGGTGACCTCCTGTGAAAAATGTCTCAAAATATGTGCTCTTGCTCTCAGATTTTCTAAAGGTGACCCAAGGTAGGTGAAAAACACACTGAAAAATTAAGGTTGATTAGAAGCCTACAGCAAATAGGCGTGATGACTGAATTCTGGAACAGAAAAGAGTGGTATTTCTAAGCCTTTTTATTGCTTTGAAGAAGGAAATTCATCAGCCTTCCTGCAACCTCAAGCAGTGATTTTCAACAGCCTTTCATCTCCATCCTCCAGTGATGGACATGAGGTCTAATGGTTTTAGTTTGACTAGGTCAGGCAGTTCACAGAACTGTAATTTGACTGAGGCTTTACTGTGAATGAATGTTTCTTTTAAGGTTATGGACATTATCAGTCTGAGTTGAACCTGGGTGGTAAGCAGTAACAGAGGCTACGAACGGCATTCATTGCCATAAAGATATTGAGACCCATTCAAATGGGCAAAAGGCTGTAATAAAATTACCAGGAAATAATGTGGATATTGCGGATAGCTGAATGTAAAGGTAGATGGAGTATAATACAGAAAAATATATAAAGGCAGTTTAAAGGAAAAAAGTGCACAGTTAAGTCTTGTTAATGAAAAACATTTTGATTTCTAAAATAAAATATGTTTCAGACAATGATGAAATCAGAAAACGTTAAGAGGGTGATGAGTGAGCAATTTCATCACGTTACCTTCTGTGCCGTGGTTAAAGGGGTTTTACACAGAGGGGAAACCTGATCATATGCACAGTGATGGCTAAGAGTGATTTTTGGTTCCAAGTCTTTCAAATCTTGACTCATTTGGCTATCTCAACCTCTTTCAAGCATGGAAGGGCACATTCTGTGTGTACTGGTGCAGATTTTCTGAACTGGGATAGCTGGGTGAATGATTACTAAAGCGGTGATAGTTTCCTTTGTCCTTTCAGACTGGTTAGTGTTTGGTGCTTTAGAGAATCTATGGACCTGGTTCTCAGTGGACTAAAAATCAAACAATTTACTAGCAAATACTTTCTTCCGTAATGTTCCTATTCTTACAGAGCTCTCTACATAAAAACTGGTTTTGACTGAAAGGTGCAGATTCCACCCCTGTCCAGATCAATCAGTGTGTGCTACGGACACACAACAAACTACTTTTTTTTGGAATCAAGAATAAGATGCGGACATAGCCTGTTTCTGTTTAATATCTTATCCAATTTCCTAGCATAGCAGATACTGTCTCTATTTCTAATATACTACTGTTATCTCTTCGCAGATTTGTATCACTAAATGTTTGAATAAATGAGCCATTTTGCATTGTAATTTTGCCTTATAGTAGAAGAACCAGAGGTTTTCATTAATCTTTATTAAAATAATTTTAAAGATAAAAGATAAGAGAACAAAATACTCTGGAGTAGAATTTTCACTGTTACAAATGAATTATAATATATAAAATTCTACAAGGAAACCTCTAATACATAATTCTACAAGGAAACCTCTGAAAACTGAACCATGTACAGAAGAACATTTGAAACTTTGAAACAAATAAAGAAAAACATTAAAATAATGAACTGCGCAGATCACAAAGAAATAGAATTATGCAAACCTACATTTTTCTCTGTTTCTATTTCCACAATATAACAAATTTTAATTTTCCCTCTCCTCACTTATAAAGGTGGACAAGATATTTAAGGATAATTTCTCTTGTTCTGTATGCTTTCTCTTGTTTTACACTTTCTCATTTGACAGAAATGCACTGAAAGCACTAATTAGTTCCATTTGGATGTTTTGTTTTGTTTTGTTTTGTTTTGTTTTGTTTTGTTTTGTTTTGTTTTACAATAGGTTCTGTTTTTACAGTTGTCTATCTGCTTTTGCAACTAAAAGAAGACATCTGGGTTTCAGTCATAAGCACCCAGTCTTGCACCACAAACTGAAGAGAGGCATCAAATTAATTTTTAGGAATACAGAAACAATACCTTCACCTTCGAAAGATGCGCTCTCTTTGAATGAGAGTGGAGATGTGGATGAGTGTTGGCTTGGGGAAGCTGGGTGAGCTGGCAGAGGGGAGAGGGACAGACATCTCCAGTGAACTGCCAAAGCATCACCTAATTTACCAAAACTGTTCACTGGACCACTTCTAGCAGTTCCAAAGCTCTGCAAAGCACCACATGCTGGGTTTAGCTGGGATACAGCTAATTTTCTTCATAGTGTCTTGCACTTGTGCTGAAAACAGTGTTGATAACACAGGGATGTTTTAGCTATTACTGAGCAGTGCTTGCACAGCATAGAGTCCTTTTCTGCTTCTCATGGTGCCCTGGCAGCAAGTAGGTTATGGGTGCACAAGATGGGAGGTGGCACAGCTGGGACATCTTTCCCCAACTGACTAAAGAGATGTTCCATACCTTATGATGTCACACTCAGCAATAAAACGAGGAGATGGATGTTGTCGGGGGCTGCCATTGCTCAGGGACTTGCTGGACATCAGTCGTTTGGTGGTGAGCAATTGTTTTCATTTCCATCACTTGTTTTTCTAGGTTTTGGGTTTGCTGCTTTCTCTTGTTTATGGTGTTTTTTCCCTCCTTTTTAAAAATTATTAATTATCTCAACTCGCAAATTTTTGCACTTTTACCCTTCTGATTCTCCCCACTTTTCCTCTGGGTCAGAGTGAGAGAGTGGCTGTGGAGCCTAGCTGACTATCAGGGTCAAACCATGACACCCCACTACCCTACAGGTATCCTCATTCACCCTACAGCCCCTAGTCTCTTCACCCAGTCCTTCTCTCCCCATAACACCTACTCAACTCTCCTGGCATCTGCTCACGGAGCCTTCTTCACATCTTCTGCAAACACATTCTTTAGCTTTTCCTGCACTCCTTCACTCAGCTTCTACAAACTGCTTTATCTGTGGGACCTGTGACTGTCAATCAACACCACATTCAGAAGGTCTTTCAAAATCAGAAAACATTTAATTTTTTGTTAAGTCAGGGCATAGACAATAGGCATCTTAGGTTGACTATTGCTATGATTGAAGTTAACAAATATTTGTAGATTGTTTTTTCACATGCACAGTGTAGAAATCACTACTGTTTGGGACACATTGACTGATACTAGAAAAAATTGAAATATCAAAAGGGATAGCTTTTACAAAATACGAAGGGCTTGGCTCAAAGATGTCAGTGGGATCAAGACATCTGTTTCATGTGGCTGTTCAGGCAATGAGAAAGTTCATTTGGATGTACAAAACTGACATAAAAAGGAGTTTTGTTAAACTGTCTTGTTACAAGCTTCATATCACAAAAGTTTGCATGCTTAATAGAATTTAACAGTTTTGATATCATTTTCTATTTCGATATATCATTGCATATATAGGTTTAATGCAATATCTTCTTCATATATTGGACACTTCTATTTTCCATTCAACCATGTAACTCAACTTCTACCAAAAATACAGCAAAGGTGACAAATTTAAGGTTTACATTTATAAACGGGTCTTATTCTGAAAACAAATTTTAACTCTAAAAAATACAGCTTTGTGCCCAGGGGAAAAAGAAAAAAAATCATGTTTCATTTAATTTGACCCTATACAAATTAAGACACAACTGATATCCTTATATGAAACCTATTTACTAGTAAAATTATTTTCCTGTTAAAAGATAAAAGAATGGTCAAAAGAAGACTAATAAGCTAATTAAAATGGGGTTTTTTTTGTTAGTCTAGAAACAGAATCAAAGGAAGCGCAACTGAAGAGAGGAGTTCCAATTACTCTACTACACATTTTAATTTTTAAAACAGAATTTGCAATATCTCAGCCTGTCCCTCTGTCAATCTGCAGACTTCCTGAGGTAGCAGAATGGGTAGGAAAGCTGAAAGTTGGGAATCATCATCAGACTTTCAACCACAGTGACTGAGAGACAATCACAGCAAGACTAGGCATGACACGGAGGCTTCACCCTCAGGAATACACAAAACTGAACAGAACAAAGCCCAGAGCAACCTCATCTGCCTCTGAGGTCAGTGGTGGTATTAGCGAGGTTCAGACAGGTCAGCTCTGGAGATCCCCTCCTGCCTCTTCTTGACTCTATAACCACAGCTGCCTGCAAGAGCAGTGAGCACAGCAGGACAACGTGTGACAAGTTTGTTAGTAAAAATACAGATGCTGAGAAGAACTAAAATGAGTTTTAAAACCAAGATCAAAAGATTGCTTAGAAACTAAAGTAGTCATGAAAGTTTGGGTTTTCTTCTTGCCCCAGAAAGGCTAGAAGTCCAAGTGCTTTCTTCTGTCAACTGTCAATTGTTTAGAGAAAAATGTTAGTTCAGCTCTGATATATGAGAGACAATCACTTGCCTTCCCTTTAGTGAATCTGATACATAAGGCAAATTACCATTATAGGTGAAAAACATATACTTTCTGTTGATGATCTTACTATGCAAGGTATCCAGTCAGTCGCAGATGGATGCTTTTGGCTGGCAGGTCTGATAACAAATGTTATGCTAGACACCGGCCATGTCTCATTGTCTATAAAATTGTCTCATCTTTCCTTCTCTGTTGTTGTCAGGCTGGACAGATCTGGGTAGATCTCTTACTAACAGACAGCTTTAGTGCCAAGAGAGAAAAACATCTGCAAGGCAGCACATTTGGGAAAGGAGTTAGATGGTGAGAGCCAGGAAGAAACACACATAGGAGAGGAGGGCAGATTCAGCGCACATTTCTTTCACTTCAGAGTGATGTCTCCAAACATGCTTGTCACAATGAAGGAAATGACAAGAGATTTATGGGGAAAAATGTTCCAGAGATGAAGCCTGGACTGGCAAATTTTCACTTCCTCCCCTACCACTCTTAACTACACATCTCCCACACTTCTATCTCAAAAGAACTATTCGATTAAATTGAGTTTATAGCATGTTATTTCTGATCCCATGGCTTTACAGTTTGTAGGATATATCTGGTTGTTTTGCTTAATCTAATCTAATCTAATCTAATCTAATCTAATCTAATCTCCTTCTTTTCCTTTATCTCCCCACAGAGCAACATTTTTCATTGCCAAAAGTTGGAAGATTACACCACCTTCACCAAACTGACAAATGATGGAGGCCTCTGAGACCTTCAGGCAGACGTGACCTTAAATGAAAAACCACCTTAGTCCAGTGAGTTAAGGGCGTTTATAAACCAGCTGGTGCTGAGTTTACCAGTGAATGCTACCAATCTTCTTCAGAGGGATTTCTGTCCTGCATCTCTCAAGAAAATGTTCAACTGCCTCTCTGATTTTGATCCTCTTAAATCTGGATTTATTTAAACAAATTATCTAGACCAAAGAAAGACAACTTGTGTGCTGAGTAAGAAAATGTACATTATCCAATATTCTTCTATTTGGTATGCAAGAAGAAAAGGAGGTTTGGTGGGGTTTTTTTTGGTAGCTATTTTCTTGAGTGAAACATCTACTCATCTGGAGCTGAAAAAAAATTAAATAGTGACATCTGATTTAAAATACAGCAGAAAAAACAAGCAGTTTTCCTTAATGCAGCATATTTGAAAGGAAGAAAATATACTGCCATTATAATCAAAGAGCAGAAGAAACATATGGGATGCCTGCAAAAATGAAAGTAAAAAATTTTGGTTAGCTTTAAACTGGTTTAAGTATTTCATGCAGCAAAACCCACATCCTGTCTATCAGGAAAAACAGGCAAATAACAGATTTCACTGTCTTTATTACTATAGGCAATCAAGCAACACCAGCAATAAGATTTGACCTATATATGAAAGAAGCAGCACTGCATGAGATGCCAAGAGAATTACCGAAGAGCTTTCAAGAAGCTGGTTCTCTGCTGTGCAATTATGCAGCCAATAGGACCCTCAGGAATGTCCTAAAGGTCAACTAATAAATTTCATAGTTAATGTTATAGAAACACAAATGAACATTAAAAAATATAGATACAAACCAAGCATGACTATATGACCATTGAAAAAAAAACTAATTTTAGTTCCCTGCAGTATTATGGAATTAAAGAAGGAAGAACATGACAAAAAAAAAGATCATGCTCAGGGTACTGTAGTACCTCATAATATATATTGTCAGAAAATGTCCTGCTAACAAGAATTTGGGCAAGTTATCCCACAGGAGTGGGCCAGAATGTCCCTCCCAACTAATGACTAGGAACTTCTTGTTAATTTCCAATTTTATGGTATTTACGCTTAGTTATACCCACATGTTCTGTCAACCCAATGTTGTATCAACATTGTCATGTGGTTTTAAATAGCTTTGTTGTCTTCTGTGGTGTTTATCATCCCAAAATATTTACAGAGAGCGATACATATCCTGTCAGCCTTCCTTATGCTAAGCAAAATAACCAAAGCTGGTTTTGTCCTCTTTGGCATGCTGGGTACAGCCAAGGCATCGGTGACTTCTTGTCAGCTCGTTAGAAAGACAAGGTCCTTTTTCCAAAACCCCCAAAATACACAGTTATCTGTTTTTTGAGGTTTTTCCCTTGATATAAATATGCATAAGGAAATATGTAGTCCCCTCCTCAATGATTACCAGGATTCCTTTTGCCTTTTCCTCCAAACAATTAAGATTTTTTTTTGAACAGTTATAACACTAACTTTACTGCTATTACCAATATAGCTAATAGTGCTTCAGTGCTGGGTAAAGACAAAATAAAACAGTCGCAGAAAGCCTAGACAGCATAGTCCAAAATCTAGTGCATATTTTTCCTTTGCTGTGTCTGTAATTTAAGAGTGGCCTTTGGTCCTCACACGTCTAATAGCCATATATTCAAAGCACTGATGAAGACATATGTCAAATTCAAACTTGTGTTGAACTGGAACATTCTTCCTGTGCTGTGTACTCTGCACGCCAGCTCTGAATTTTGCTTGTTTAACCAGCAAGTGTCAGCTGGAAGATTATGAGACAAACTTGGATGTCAGACCAAACCCAAAGTCTCACAGTCTTTCAGCTCATTGTCTTTTCTTGTCTTTTTCTTCAAGTTGTATGTTGACAGGATAAACTACCTTTTTCCACATTATAGAATCATCTGGGTCAGAAAAGACCTTTAAGATCATCAAGTCCAACTGTAAACCTAACGCTACCAAGCTCACCACTAAACCATGTCCCTAAGCACCGTATCTACATGTCTTTTAAACACCTCTAGCGATGGTGACTCCACCACTTCCCTGAGCAGTCTGTTCCAATTCTTAATAACCCTTTTGGTGAATAAATTTTTCTTAATATCCAATCTAAACCTCCTCCCATGTAACTTGAGGCCATTCCCTCTTGTCCAATCGCTTATTACTTGGTTCAAGAGACTCATCCCCCCTCTCTGCACCCTCCTGTCAGGGAGCTGTAGAGGGCGATGAGGTCTCCCCTCAGCCTCCTCTTCTCCAGACTAAACCCCCCAGTTCCCCCAGCCACTCCCCATCAGACCTGTGCTCCAGACCCTGCACCAGCTCCGTTGCCCTTCTCTGGACACGCTCGAGTCATTCAATGGCCTTTTTGTAGTGAGGGGCCCAAAACTGAACCCAGGAATCGAGGTGCGGCCTCACCAGTGCTGAGTACAGGGGTGAGATCCCTTCCCTGTCCCTGCTGGCCACGCCAGTGCTGACGCAAGCCAGGATGCCATTGGCCTTCTTGGCCACCTGGGCACACTGCTGGCTCCTGTTCAGCCGGCTGTCACTCACCCCCCCAGGTCCTTTTCCACCAGGTAGATTTCCTGCCAGTCCAAGCAATCAAAGTCAAAACCTGTATTCTGAGACAACAGAGACCATAGAAGGGAATGAAAACTCTTCGTACTGTCAAATTAATCAAGAAAGAAATAGCATGTTTCATTTAAATGTTCCCACCTGTTCTCGTTCTCAAACATTCCCTTCTCACCTGTTAGAGGGAAATACAGTTCTTGCAATACATCAAAGACTTTTGTGGGTTTTGCATCTGCTTAGCTGAATAAACTCCTGAAGAATCATTTTTTATATACCCTTTTATATAGTCATAAGATGTACAGCAAAGTGCAAGGTGTTATAAAAAACATGCACATTTTTACCAGGCTCCTTAATTTTTCTCCCATGTGGAAAAAGAAGATTGTCAGAGATGAGAAAGCCATAAATAAAGCTTAGTTTTCTGTGGTGTGAAATGTTTATGCCATACGGGACAAAAAGTATGTTACCATACTGACTTCAGAGTATCCTCTTTGTAGACATGAGGCCTTCTAGTAACTAAAAGTGTGGTAAAATAGGCATTATTAAATACTGATATGAAAACATATTCTTATGCAACTTCGAAACTACAGATTTTAGAACATAAATATGTTTTATAATGTTCTTAAATGAAACCACACAACAGAGTCAAAGGCTCACTGGAAATGGTTACACAATATTTTGAAAAAAGCAGGGGTAAGAAATATGCTGAGAAGGTCACAAAGTTGTCAGAAGCAATCAAATTACTTTAAGATTCAGGAAAAAAAAAAATCTGTTCAATATTGAGCATTTGCTTTAATGGTACCTGGTGTATTTTTTATCATCTTTGATCATCATTTTTGTCCATCTTTGAATATTGTTAGTTTAGTCCTTAAGCAAAGAACTTAATGCACTCAAACAGACTAATGTCTTGTTTAGAATTTAGCCGGACCAGGACTTCAGTTATTCTATAGAAACATACATCTATAATTTTATAATTTAAGCTCTGTTTTGACACAAGGCACTTATTTTCCCCTTTTCATAAATTTCCAGGGAATTAATTTCACAGATTGGCTTGTTTGCATATCACAATATATATAACTGTGTAATCATTTTATTACTTATTTGGCATTTATAAATTACTTTGTTTAGTAATCTGAGGAAGTAATATTTTAAATCATGGAATTCCCTTTGCTAGTAGCTGGTGATTTTCAAGTTATTTTCATAGGCAAAAACTCATAATGTTGCCCAAATGCTCTGCAGATAAGATACAAAAGTTTATGTATCTGGATTAAACAAGACTATATAGCCATAAAGTTGTGTTTTGATTCATGCCAAGAAATGTTCTAAAATTACTTCACTGGACTCTACATAAATTTCAAAGCAGAACTAGTAAATCTGAGGTAGTTTATTACCTAGTTAGAGAACACATAATTTTTAAAGCTGTAAACAAAGACTCAGAGATAATCATTCAGGATCTTTTATTGTCATAGTTCTTAATATCTTAGATTTTTTATACTATTTAAAAACTAACATGAACTAAATCAAGTGATTAGCATGTAGCTAAGTAGAAGAAGTATTCTGCTATGAGTTGTCTGTTATTTTAAACAGTTACTGTTAATAAAAACCAAAACTTTACCATGTATGTCTCGCTATTAACTACGTAGTGAACCTACTGAAAGAACTAATACTTAAACAGTATTCGGTCCATTTCTTAGGCCAAGCACCCAGTGATGATTAGTGTCCTGTCATTTTTCATGGCACGCTAAAATATTCTTGTTAGAACTGCTGAACAAATGAAAGTTGGGATAATTTTCACGACATAAGTAAAATTGAACTAAAAACCCTGGAACGACAATTAACTTGCAGCTTTATTAGTCTAATGGTGGAATCAAAAATGAGAATAATTTGCCTTTGATACAGAAGTCCTTTGGCTTTTTCTTTCTTTTTAAGTTGTATAATATGGCAAGGAAGGCTCCACATTTATTATTGTTTTGGATTTGAATATGTGAAGAGGGTGCTTTGCTGTCAGGTAATACATATATTTTGCTAATAAAAGTGTAAAGTGAAGTCGTTTTGAAACCCGGAATGTCAATAAGAGCTCTCCTAAGATCACAGTGAACATAACGGTGTGTACTAGTGGAATTAGGGATCTTGAATATATCGTGTCTAATAGATTGTTGCAGCCTGATGCTAATATATAAATTAGATAGTTAGCATTGTAAAGCTGTGTGCTTGTAAAATTATTATTCGAGATTTTTCCATAATATTTCTCATCTTAATCTGCTGAGTCAAAAAGACTGGAAGCATGAAAGGAGTAGCAAGTGTCTAGCAAAGGACTCATCATCCTATGATTAATTTTATAATCTGTACAGTGTGACTAGACAGAAGGTACCATCTAAAACATAATACTGAGCTCTGTCTAACCCAGCAGACAACTGCCTAGTTGTTCAGGACCTTTGGACAAGCTTTTTAAGGTCTGAGCTTCATGGGATTTGACTCCAGAAATGAGGAAAAAGTCCTAACCACTACATTCTAACATGTGTTTGTGTTTTCGGGGGGAATGGGTATTGTGCAGCTTCATCAACCAATCTTCTTGAAATTGTATAGTTGAGAATGCAAGAATCGTTAGGCAGAGAAGTGAAAGGGCTTACTTCTACCTGCCCAGCACACCTCTACAAGCAGTCCCCTGCTCTCACCCATAAGGGTCTGACAGTGAGGTGATTATGAAACATGTAGATTTGTTCAACAGCCGGTGCCTGACTATTTACAAGAGGCTGCATCCAAAAAGTCATGTTTATTTTCTTTGTTAAGTGTGGTGACACGCCTCTGACCACAGGTATGGTATGAGACAATGGAAAGCACTTACATAACGTGCTTGCACTGCTTGCACAACTGCATGGAACAGCTCACACAAAAAAGTAACCTGTGATCAATCACGTGCAACTGTTTGCGGATCATCAACCTTTTTGAGAAACATCCAGCTTTGTAAGTAAATTTAAGAACCTGCTGATGATGATTGAACAGAGAAGGCACAATGCCACAAGTAAGATGCCCCCCGTGCCAACTCGGTATAGCTCTCATTGGCTCCTCCAGGGGTGCTGCCTGGCAAAGGAGACATTCTTTTGCCATGATGGAGAACATGAGGGGTCAACAACTTTTCCAATTGTTGCTCACCAGTCCATAAAATTCATCATTAATGGTGTTGTTCCTTGTCTACATGGCAGGTGAGCTTTTCCCTTTTGCCTTTCACTCATGCTTAGATTGCTTTCATTCCTCTCAGGCTTAATTATATTGTCAATGTATATTATTATAATAAAATTGATCAGACTTGGTCCTTAGACTGTTGCAGCTCTATCATCCATCATCCAAAGAACCCTTATCATGTGACATTAAGACATTTTACCTAGATGTGATGTTTCTCAGTGAGATATAATTATTTATATGCATACACACACATACACACTGACACAGATAGTAGAAAGTGAGTTCAGCTGAGTGTGTGCTTTTGTGTGGAATGAAAGGAGTGCAAAGACACCTGTAGCAATTTGAGAAGTTCCTCTACTTTAGTCCTTAAGTCCTGCAGCTCAGTGTAAGCTGGTAGGCAAAGAAAATTCCAATACAGCTAGAGAACAAACACATAAAGCACATCTTATAATACATAAAATGCAAAAGTTCTGTTAAAAAAAAAATATATATATAGCAGAAGTAATCACAGGTGAATTCAATACATCAAGTTCCTACTGCATCTTATCTTGAAATACATAAAGCTAAGCAACATTAGAGGTTCTAACAGATAAAATTGTGGTAAACAGTCCATCAAAAGGAGAGAGCAGCTGAGCTTTCATCCCAGTGTCATGGAGCTATATGGGTATGAATAGATCAGAAGCAATGAGAAAACACGAAACCATATCACCTAAATGAAAAAAAAAAAAAAAAAAGTAAGAGAAAAGAAGGTGGAACAGTATTCAGGGCTATATATTATCTTTTAAATATCATCTGTAACCTTGTTAATGCAATAGCTGTGACCACAGGTGCTGAGTCCATTTAACTGTTTCAAACAGCATGCAGCCAAATATACTTGCTTTTCTTGTCAAGTACTCAGTGATTTTAAGCCTGATGTTCATTAAAAAATAAAACCTTTTTTGATTGTTTATAAAACAATATATATATACATATGTGTGTGTTGGTAAACCTTGGCTGGCTGCTAGACACCCACCAAGCCGTTCTTTCACTCTCCCTCCTCTACATAATGGGGGAGAAAATAGGTTGAAAAATCTCCTGGGCTGAGATAAGGATAGGGAGATTGTTCAGCAGTTACCACAACAGGCAAAACAGACGCTACTTAGGGAAGGTTAATTTAATTTCTTGTCAATTACAGTGTAGGATGGTGAGAAAACAAGACCAAACTACAAACATCTTCTCCCACCCTCCCCTTCTTTCTTGGCTCAGCTTCACACACATTTTATCTATCTCCTTCCCCTGAGGAGGGGATGGGGAATGGGGGTTGCAGTCAGTTCATAACACTTCACCTTTGCTGCTCCTTCCTCCTCACGCTCTTCCCCGCTCCAGCATGGGCCCCCTCCCCCAGGAGACAGTCCCGCATGAACGTCCCCAGGGCGGCTCCTTCTCACAGGCTGCACATCTTCACGAGCGTCTCCTGCGGGGGTCCCTTCAACGGGGTCACGGATCCTGCTGGGAGCCTGCCGGGCTGCTTCTCCCACATTTTTCTCACTCCTCTCTCTCTCACAGCTGCTGAGGAGGGTTTTTTCACACTGGGAGCAGCCCTTGGTCTCTTCTCACAGAGGCACCCCTGCAGCTTTCTCCCACTACCAGAACCATGTCACGTAAACACAAAGCACACGTACCTGTTGCCAGGCATTCCAGTAAAAGGTTCAGACACTTAGTGTTGAATCTAATGCTGACGTTCAAGTATCAAAAATAACTGAGTATGAAATCAGTATAGTTTCAATTCAAACATAGGCAAGAACAGCTTTTAACACCCTCCTAAGACCCAAAGTGGTAAATCAGCCGGAATGCATCCCAACCTTTGATGAGAGTGTCAGTCTTTGAATCAACATCCTTTTGCCTGTGCATGTTCATAAGTCCATTATTTTATTCATAATTTGGAGCAGTTGCTTAAATTTCAGTCTGCCTGAACCCTCTGTGCAAGTAACTTGAGCGTTTGTGGAAAGGAAAGGCATTTATCTGCAGACCTGGAGAGTGTTCTGACACTGAGTCTCATCAGAAAATTACAATTTCTGTCAGAATGCAGCACTGTTACATCTTAGTGGTTTCCTGCTACCTCATCTAGAAGGCTATTATTGACTTGTCTTTCCTGGATTCAGGTCCCAACATCTGCATTGCTTCAGGTCAAAAATCCTGTACCTCCCACACACCTTTTTACAGCTCCATGATGGAGGCCTTGGGAGCCCCAGTTCCTGATCTCATCTCTCTGCTCTTCAGCAGAGCTCTGGGGGACATTCTTCCTGAGTCCAAAGTGCTCTCCAGAATGCTTCTGCCAAGTTAAGGACATGTCAAGGTCATTCCCAAGCATCAAGATAGTAAGAGAAGTTCTTGGGGACTTGGGACAGAAAACCAAACAATATCTGACCCTGTTTCTTCATTAAATTACCTTTAAAATTTCTTCTGAAGCTCTGAAGTAAAGGCTTTAAGCTAGAAACAAAACCATGTTTTGACAAACTCCTCTTAGATCGTGTCCATTAAGGAGACCACTCCATGAGTGCCTTCCCCATCTTGTCCGCAGCTTTTAATTTTATCTTTTTTTTTTTTTTAATGTGTTTAGTATTGTAACATCTCTGTGAGGCAAGGCACAGTTAGCATATCAGGTTTGCACACAGGAATATCTTTAAAATTCAGTGGAGAGCAGTGCAGTGATCCTCAGGTAGGCCTGGTATGGCTGCATGGACGGTGCCAACCGTGCAAAGCTACTAGGTGATGTTTCTGACAGATGCATAACCACCCAATTCCAAAGTTAACACAGGTGCCCTGACTCAGATGAATCTTCTTTTTCCTCAGTGGTGTGGTATGCCATCAGGAAATTACATTCCCAAGGAAGACCTAGCTCTAATTGAGCCAACTCAGGTATCTCTACCATAAAAGTTTCACAATCATCTTGGGACTTCATATTCTTCCTTGAGTATCTGTAGACCACAGAATTTTATATCTGCTGCTATGATTACCTAAACCAGCTGGAATAATGTTGGATCAGCCATAATAAGTCTCAAATTTATGCAAGAATGACGTAGTAAAACAGGGAAAGCTAGTCTTTCGAATGAGCAAGTCAAAATAGCACTATCCTTCCTACCAGTTCATTTGAACACTTGAATTATGGTAATGGAAATATTTTATGTCATTTTTATTCAGCCATATAAGTTTACAATTGCTATGTCTGTGTGTTTGCATGTAATAACCGATGTTTCCAGAATCCTTTAACACAAGTAAATCTCTACTGACTTCTGGAGGAGTCTGGGATGCAAAAGGAATAGGCAACACAAGTAATATTTTCACAGGTAAATTTCTTGAAGCCTTTTTATGATTTTCTTCTGTCATTTATGCTTTATGTTGGGTGCTAACATATTTGGAAGTATTAGGAATTAATTGCACTTCAAATTATGAAGTCTCATATCTGAAAAGTGTAGTTGTGTATCCATTTTTTATAATTTGTGGTTGTTTATGTTTTCAACACAAAACGGCAAACATCTGCTGAAGAAAGCAGCGTAGTCGTGTTCCCACACCCAGGAGGGGCAGGCCTACCTCTGCATATCACAAGGCAATTTTCTGCATGGGAAGTCATTGCCTCACTGCAATAGAAACAGCCTTTGTTTACTCAGCTCAGTAATTCTCATTAAATGTGCTGAATCACTCTTTCCCTCATAAACCTCCAAAATTCAGTGTACCATAAAAGACTCAATCTTTCAGTTAAACATTGTCTTTTAAATTCATTTTGATTGCAGGGGTTGAAAGAGTTCTCTCAAATGTAAGGGATCAAGGTGTCCCAGTGCTGAGGAAAAGCCTTATTCTTTCCCTTTTGGAAATAAAATTTCTTGGTGACAAATGGGATGAAGTGAAGCAATACTGGCCACAGCACAACACTCATTTGGAAAAAATGAGCATGTTAGAAGGAAGCTGTGTTCTGTGCCAGGTAATTTATCTCACCCCTTCCCCTCAGCTAGGGTTTTATGATGCTGAGTGCTAGAGAAAAAAGTGCTGAATATTAAGAAATAAAGTTTGGAGTATATTCTTATGCCCTGTTGTGTGTCACATATATTATTTTCTCCCCAAATCATATTTAGAAATTCATAACCATGTATATTACAGTTAACCCTTTTTTATTTGCAAAAGGAATTAAATCATTTGGATTCCTGCTTATTTTTAGTCATAAGCTACCCAGAAAAATTGTTTTAGAAGTCAGTAAAATGGAGATAAGTCATTCTTTGAAAAGTACAATAAAATAACGCTGAGAAAGATTTCCTTTGCCTAAAAGAGAGTCCTGTCAAGAAGATGCTGGGTGCACCACTGTGTCGTGGTCCATGGACACCTAATTGCCTAGTTAGAAACTCTGTCCTCTCTTACCTTCCTCCCTGGACACCCCTCCAGTGAGACACTGGGACTAGGCTACAACCCAGGGACTCCCCTGGGATGCACGTAACATGTTGGATCATCTCACCCTCCCCTCAAGAGTCATGGGTAAATGCTTGTGTGTGAGCTCAAGACCTAGGATTGAGCACTACAAATTTCAATCCAAGCCTTTCATCCTGACATGGAGAAAGCCCAACCAGGCAGTGCACAATATCTGAAAATTAGACTTCCCACTTTTATCCTCATAGCTAATTCCTGGCAAGTTTAAAAACAGAAGAGTTCAAGCGCATGCAAAGCCCTTGAAGGTGTGCTACAAACTCGTTTTATTTACAGGCACTTCTAGCCCTTTTCTCTGAGAAACAGTAGGGCAGACTGCTTTTGAGTTCTTTCACAGGAAGACAGCTCATGCCTGGGACTCGAAGTCCTGGCTTTCTTCTCCTCCATATGTAGACGCTCATCTGCCAGCACTCGGGGTCCTTTGTGTGCTGACTCACCACTTCTTGAGCTCAAGCACTGGCACAAGTTTTAACAAAATCATGTGTAGACATAAAATTCTCTAAGGCACTCCAGAGACTTGGAGAGCATGTGAAATTATCCTTTAGGCGTAGCAGCCCTAGGACTATGAGGCTGGCATAGAGCTTAGAAACAGAAGAAACTGCGAGTCTTAAGAGGGAAATACAAAACTGTTTCTTCTGCAGTGATTTACTAGACTAAACACTGAAAAGAGCATGAGAGCACAGACAGAGGGCTCATGGTAAGGAAAAAGGCCTTGAATTGCTACCAGTGAATTCCAGAACAGAAAGTGTATTTCGAAAACACAACGGTCCACATCAGAGGACCATAGTAAAATGATGCCAGTATTTGCATCGATATTCGCCTTTCATCTCTGTTTGTTAAATGGATAACAGAAGTAGCACCAACAGATAAATAATGGGAGGGTGCAAGAAAACCCCTGAAAATCCAGTCTCTGCAGAAAAGAGGTGAAAGCACTCATGAACAGTTTATTCCTTGCAGTGTTAGGGCTTCTCAAAAGACCAAAAGAATATAAATGAAATTAAAGGTTCATTAACACGACTAATTAATTTTGCCTCTTATTCTTCATTTCACAATTGTAACCCATCAATATTCATAATTAGGTTGAGGGTGCTTCACTTTTTAATGGGATGGGAAAATAAGAGGAAGAACTCATTCTGATTAAACTATTATTTCTAATACGCAATAGATCAACTTCCCAGCTAATTATACTATGGAATTATCATGCTTCTTACTATTGAAATTAAGAAATCATTTGATAACTCCTCTTTTCGTAGGTTATTGAGGCTTCAGGACATTTGTTTCCCTTAAATAGGGTATTTAAGTACCGAGTAAAATTTGCTAGCTGAATAAAAAAAAAATACTTTTGGCTCTAAAAGAATTAATTGTACTCTAATCAATATTTTAACTTTTCAACCATTTTAGGGTCCAAAGACACATAGAACAATTATATGCTAATTATTCCCTTCAACTGAGTTGCCTTCAATATTGCCTTAAGGAGATTTTATTCCAACAATTATCTCTTCTCTAATCTTATTAGTGTGGCTAAAATTCTGTTGTAGTTAACACCGATGTTTAAGTAGATTGGCTTTCACACATGAAGTCTGTCTGGGGGTTAGGTTGCCCATTTCTGGGTTACTCTGTAAATAAAACCAAAGGACTATGACATTAGAACAAGACTGTGAGGTCAGAACAAAGCCATTCCAGCAGAAAGCATGAACAGAAATTTCTAATCTGACCTCACCTTAATCTGAGGAGTTTTCTAAATCCTGCTTTTTTCTAAAAAAAAAAAAAAAAAGGATTTCTAAATCCTGGGATTTGGCCACTTTTGAGAGCAAGTGCACTGATAGGAGGTGCTGGACTCTTCCACAGCAAAATGCAAGCTGTCACTATCACTAATCAACAGCAATTGTAAATGCAAATTGTCTGGGAGTTGTGAAAGGGATGTAAGCTAAATTAGATGCTCTTGCCACTTCTGACCGAGGCTTGCATAGGTAGAGCATAGCTATATTAGTAAATATTTCATGCATTAAATGAAAAAAAACGTTCTTTAAGGACTAATGTTTCTTATAACCAGTCTCAGAGTATCATACATTGTCAAACTGGCAACATTTTAAAAAATAAGAACATGAGCATCAAACAAACCCCTGTTTTCAGCTCCATTTGTGATTAAGGTCTTGCTCAAAATGTAAAGTAAAATATTGGTGCCTAGCAGTAAAATTTTCAGATGCTTTTTTGATCCAGTACATTACTTAGATACTCATCAGCTGGCCTTACAGTGACTTGCTTTGCATTGGTTATCTACCTCTTACTAGTCTTTCTACTGAAGAGTGACTGACTCTCTGGGTCTGTCCCCAGAAAGATGTTTTTTGCAGGGTCTCCTTTGAATAAATACCTCTAAAAAGGTAAATTTGTGAGGTTGGGATGGGCAGATATACATATAATAAACTTCGGTTGCCACAAGGTTTGCTTTGACTACTGATAAATACAGCACGACCAGGCTATGTTCCTACCCAGAAATTGGGTGCTACTTTTCACATCAATGAAATACAAAGTAGGGCACTGGTACTGAATATTGGCCTGATATTCCCATCAGTCCAAAGTCTCTAAGAAAACTCATGTTTTGGGTGACTAGGGACTTTTAAATAGTGAAGCAAACTATATCAAATGTTGATGTGGTGTGAATTTGGGACACATATTAAGCACAAAGCAAAAAATGGCTGTGAAAAAAATCTGACTGGAAATTAGAGACTTTAATCACCAGAAAAGTGAGATGCTGGAAAACTTTCTGAGGTTAGCATGAAATATATAGAGTAATAAGGCAGAGCAGGAGCAGCTCTCATCAGTTCATATGAGCTATTGCCTGATGGAGCGGACAGGTAGACTCCTCGTTCAAGAAACTCCCTCCCAGTCTTAACACCAATGGTTGCAGGTGCCCAATCTGAAACATTTTTGAATTTGCCACATCTGCAGAATTCCTGTTTGTAAGGGACTATGTCAGACTGTATGTCTCAACATTGCTGTCACACCCCCACCATTTCCTGGCCATCGAGTCCCATGGACAGGGAGAAGTACGCTCAGAAACTGTCCCAGACAAAACCACGACATCTGCCCGAAGTTAAATTGGGACGAAGAAGACGTGGTGGACAAAGAAGACGTGCAGGCTGGCACAACCATCATGAACGCTGGGGCGTGCGCACTTGGAGGATGATGAGATAGTGGGTCCCGTGGAAATGGGAGGACTGTTTGGAGGAATCTGGGACAATAAAAGGACTGCGTACTCCTCTCTTGGAATTCTGCTTTACTTCTCTCTCTCCCTCTCAGCCTTGTCATCACTTCTGAAGCACCATCGTCGTCTTGGAGCACCATCATCTGCACCGGGATCAAGCCAACGGTACATCACTGGATTCGTGGTGGTGGTAACTAGCCTTGCTGCATCTCTGCCGGTTTTTCTTGCTTAGGGATTCTGGCTTTTCCTTCCTTTTCCTCTCTGTCCTATTGCTATTACCGATTGTATGCTAAATAAAGTTCACAAGGTTGTACAGCATCTGACCTCGTTTGTGTCTTAATCACGCTCTTGGGATCGTTTAAGAACCCTCCCCGATATCGGATCGGGACACTGTTCAGTAGAAATTAATAAGATGTAAGGCAACAATGGCTCTGCATCTCCTAAAACTCGATTCTTAGTACAAGGGAAACACACCTTGGAACACCTTGGAAGCCTTCCCTTCATTCGCCAGCTCTATAATGATGACAGTCACAAGAGATGACTTTCATCAGTTGTCCTCCAAATCTTTTACCATTAATTCAAAAGGTGAGACATGGTGGCCATTTAAGAGTGTCAGCTTAGAATCAGTGTTTTGGTTACAAATATCACAGAAATTAATCCTACTTTTAAAAATCTCATCAGGGTTCTAGGTGAATTATTTTCAGCCTGAGATGTTCTTTAGTGGACTCTGTTGTCCTTCTAGTATAAGCCTGTAGCTATAACGAGGTGGGGATAAGACAATTAAATCAGGCTTTACGGAATGGTTAAAATTCAGCCATTGATCCTTTTCTTGAAACTGAAACGTCATGAATCATCAAACCAAATTAAATCAGCCATTTTAATTAACCAAAAAAATCCAAACATCCCATTGCCTTCTTGGTGTACATCAGCCTATGCTGAGGTCTCCACACCACAGCTAAACTGCCTTTACCATTTAAAGTTTGCTTTTGTATTACCAAATGACATTGCATTCTTACCGGTCTTGCTGTTGTTTTAAGATCTGCCTGCGCTGAGGAGCTGTAGCACAGGGGCATAAATTTTCAGACTGAGACAGCAGATAAAATTAGTTGAGTAGGGCCCTCAAATAGTGAACACATCTTCTCCTACATAACTCAGCTTGTTACATAGATGGTTGTGAGTCCTCCAGTTATTTTGGTGCCCAGGAAATCTACGTGTATAGACCTTGCTGTGTTGTACCTGCTACCACAGGATTAAGGATAACAAAACCTGCTCAAGTTTAGGGGAACACCTCTGCACCTCTCCTCAGCACCACTTATGATACAGCCTTCATCTCTCTCAATTCACTCTCTCATGTGTCACTCCATTACTTAGAACATAGGTCTAACATAGCTGTAGGTAATCAGATGAGTGGGGGTTTTTTATTATTTTTTTTATTTATTTTTTGCAAAGGGAAACCGGTATGAAATTGATGGAACCAAACTGTTTTGAAAGCCATTCCCAGCACTAGTGTAGGTGTGCTGGAGTGCTCTATAGAAGAAATTAAATTACCTGATAGCCTTCCAGGCTCTATCCAAACTTTCCCAGCAAACCACCATAAAAGTGAAAGTATCCTAACTTATTTTAGTTTTAACAGCTTAAGATTTGGCTTCCATATCCCTTACAACTATATCCTGGAGCAAGAAGGAACTTGGGTCAAGTCAGTTTTCTTAAAACACCATTGAGTAACAGTTGGGTTAGCCAGTCTGTTATAAAGTTGTCAACTTCCATGGCTATTAAAAGCCTAAATTATCAATAATTTTGCCCATCTTAACTATTAAAATACATGGAATACCACAAATACAATTGAATTTTTATTTACCAGAATAAAATTATAACACTAGACTCTCTTGAGACATGCACATAAGTCAGAATCCACTACTCAAAGTCATCTACTTGAGACTTTCAGTTAATTATTCAGCAAAGGATTTGAAATCATTCTTCCTGTCATGATTCCAAATTATTGTAAAGGAATTTTAGTTTTTAGTTTCTCACCTCACATGTGATATGTGCGCACCTTATTATCCCACAGAAGGAAGACCATTAGAATGCAGAAGACAAACCTTGGATTCATACTAAAATTTAGGTGAGGTTTCCAATACTATATGGCATAAATACCTTCCTGAAGAAAGATACCTGCTCAGTTGCACAGATGTCGTTTTGTTTAAAAATCAGAGAAGGTCGGTAAGCGCAAAGAAGAAAACATATTTGGCAGGCATATGTACCTAATACCTTTGCTCCTCTAAAATATTTTTATTGCCATTTAAATTTTCATTTATTAACTGCAGAAATAACAATAAGCCTTCATACTGAAACTGCCTGTTAGTCAGTCAGTCACTGGACACTTCATGTTCTTTTGAAGTACAAAACATGTACATGTAACAGTGAGTTACATGTAGTTAAATCAGGGCTATATTTAGGGGTTTTTTAAAACTACAGTGTCATGTACTAGAGACATTCACGTACCGCAAACAATTTAATATATCAAAATAAAAATATGTGTTACAAGTACACATGTACCATAAGAGGTTCCTGTTTATGCCGATGTCTATTAATATTTCTATATTTTTTGTACATTTTTAAGAAGCTTGATCCTTTTGTGACACAAGTAGATAAAGTTTCACTGGTTTCAGTGAAGCCACACTGAGTTGTACCAGAAGAGTTAAAAATTAGTCAGACTAAATATACCAAGAATTATTAAATACTTAGATACCTTCTGCATCATAAAATCTCCCATGTCACTCAGGGGTTAAACAGGTTGAAAAACTCTGACACTTCAGCGTCAAAGAACCCCAGTCTCATTTCTTGTAAAAAAATGGTAATCTATGAATAAACAAAGTCAAAAGTGAAGAGGAAATCTCCCCACAAGCTTCAACACTTGGGAAGTTTTGCCTTCATATATATTTTGTATGGACACAGTGCCTTCTAAAATAAAAAGGAAAAAATTGAAAGCATTCAGCTAAATCCTTACCAAATCACTAGGAAGAGGAAAGGCAAAAAGGATTAGGAAATATAAAAGATGCTGTACGAGTGAAAATAGAGCAGAGAAATAAGTTGGTTTTCCATCAGAAAACAATTAAATCCCAAAGCAAACGTAAAAGCTACGGATGTTACAGGCATGCATGTCACCATTTTTTCCTCATTAAAGCTGACAAACTGTTTTCGGTTGCTCATAACACAACAGTCCTCTACATGAATGGTCGCCGCCTCCAGCTCAGGTTTTTGAAAACAAGAGTCAAAACAGGACTGCCATGAATAAGAAAGCACAATAATAATACATTTTTAAGCCCATGTGGAAAACTTGTGGCAACCATTTTTCTGAAGGACTAGAACGCTTTGAATGCGCTAGCGCAGGAGAAAGAGGAAGGAGAGCATGGCGTGCCACGCAGAAGCCGAAGACCATGAATGGTCTGGTTGAAAACCAGCAGCGAGCAGAACGGCAGCAGCACCATGCTGATTGACCAGGGATGAAGCATGGTGAGCAGACAATCCAAGGCCTGGCCGCACCCTGTGCTCCCTCAGTACATTGCGAGACGCCAGTGCCCTCTTTTTGAACGCTAAACCAACCCTCCAGAGGGCTCACGTTTCAAGACACACTGATTTTTTTCATGCAGACACACAACAGTTGAACATAATCCTTGGTGTTCGGGGGTTGATGGACCTATCCTTCTTGGATTGCTCCAAGCGTGTGGAAAGTTGATGGAAATTGTGGGAAATTGAAATGCTCAGTGGCACCCAGCAACCTCTGGGACCTTTAAGAGGAGCTGTTTGATCTGAACACTGACAAAGGCAGGCAGGGGGAATCCAAGGATGAATGTGAGAAGAAGTATTTACTCTGGTGCAGAGAGAGCAATAGAAGCATGGGTTGGGAAACTGAGACACCGAGCTTAGCACTGCAGGATGAAAGTGGGAAACATAACCAGGGATTTCAGAAAGACAGATCTTGCTCAGCCTGCTTGGGAGTGAACCAGGCAGATTCCTTCTCTCTTTTTTCCACAGCACAGACAGTTTTATTGACTTTTGTGCAAACAGAAATGCTGGAAACCTTGACTCAGAAGACAGGAGTATGCAACCCCCCTGGTGCTCCAAGCAATCTCTGTGCTTCCCCACTATGGGGCCACAAGCTAAAACTGTAGCACAAGAAGATTTCTTGTAACTTCAGCTTCACCAGAAATAAAAATCCTGCTAGATGATTTACAGAGGGAAAAGGGGGAACAGGAAAGCACAAAAATGCACCAAGTCCCTGAAGCAGCAAAGCAGCATCATGATGGAGAAAGCACAGAAGGTGAGAGGGACTCTCAACAGAAAGATTTGTCAGAAAGGGCAAAGCTGAAAGTTACCGTAAATGAAGAAGAAGAACAGCAAAATTATTTCCTTCCTTTCCCGCATTTTTCTGGGATAATCTACAGGCAGTAACAAGACCATGTTTTATCTCTTTTGGGTCTTTTGCTATCATGCATTTTATTTTAAAGTTAGATTATGCTTTCTTTACTATACATGTGCAGTTTTCAGCATATCTGTAGACCTCAGTAGCCTTCACCTACATCTGCACCACATAAAATGATGGGCTGTTTTCCCTACTCCAGCCAACACTAAAATCTGGCCTAGTAGCAGTCAAGAAAAATGCACACTTGAATAAATAAATTCACATATAAAAACCACGTGTATTTGTGGGTGTAACTGGATTAACAGTTCAGAGCTGCACCTGATATATCACTGTGAGCACGTGCTTGTCAGGAAAAGCTCGTAATCCTTGGGCGTTAAATAAATCTGCCAGTGCTGGGAGACTGAGCTGAAACTCCCAAGAGATTTTAGGGGGTGATTATTTAAAATATTTGTTTGGCCTTCACGGTTCTATATGTATCCTGTGTTGGCTTGCATCCGAAACCAACCTGAAATAATTTCACATACTACAAATTACAGAAAAGGCCCAGTGTGATCTTTCTTTATGGACTTGTGCTTGGTGTGCTCTTCCCTCACCCACGTTCTGCATCACTTGCACGGGCATCAACCCAACCTGCTGCTGAACGGGCCAGACCCTGTATCACCTCCCCGGGCCAGGCACAGCCGGGATATTCTAAGCACTAAGGTTTCCACTTTTCTGTTGCCTCACAATGATTCCTTCTGAAAATTGCTCTGTGCCGTGAGAAAACCCTTCCCATGGGACAGGCCGACGTTTGGAAATACATTATTTGCTGTGTTGATGGAAAAATGGATCTCCGCCTTAAGTGACTGAGGAGGAGAAAAGGTTGTACATCCAAACTTTTGTTCTTTTCCCTTTTTTTAATGAACAGTTAAATAACTATCTCTGCCTAAAACACTTCATTCTCTTAAGCATCCAAACTGATATTCAGCTCTTAAAACAGCGGGGGGGTGGGGGGGGGGGGGGGGAGTAGAAAAGAAAATTTACCCGAGGGAAAATTCCATCATTTCATCTTTAAAATTCTGTCCATTTTCTCACACCGGGTGGACACAGCCGGTGGGCGCTGGCGAGCCCGGGAGGGGGCTGAGCGGGGCCGGGGCCGCCCATTCCTTGTCGCACAGCGGCACCGGGCGGCTGCGCGGCCGCAGCGCGCCCGCGGGCACCGGGGTCCGCGCAGAGTTCGTCCCTCCATCGCACCTCGGCCGGGAAGATAGAGGGTGTGATCGCCCTTCAGTTTATACTGAGAAGAACCTCTCCACTCGGTGCCCAGCTTCAGCTATTTACTAATAAATTAATGAAGTACTGGAAAAATAAAAATAAATCAATAAATAAATGCTATTTTTACAATTGTTATTTTGATGGTGTGGATGATGAGGATGATGCTGGATTTGCTCCGGCTACTTTTAATTAACTCTTACTGCACATAATCACGACAGCTAAGTTTACAAACAGACTCAAAACAGTTATGCATCCGCACCCATTTCAGGTTAATTAACCAGTTACTGTGACAGATCACAACCCTGCCCTGCACAGTAGCCCCTCTTTGACGAAGAATTATTAAAAAATGCCTCAGAGTATGAAACAATGGGAGCCTAAATTAAACTTTTCTACCACATACTCTCCCAGTAATTAGCGACTCATGAACTCCATGGGCTCCTTGTTCAGTGGAGCAAGGGAGATTTATGTACCGTGCCCTTTCCAACCTCTTTTTGAACCAAAGCAGAATTTAAACATCCACAATGTATTGCAGCATATTATATGCAGCATCCATAACATACTGCAACATATTACAGCTTATGTTCACTATGTGAAGTAGCATCCTTCTCTCGGTTTCTCTCTATCCACGCATATAAATATACATATAAAAACATATATGTATGTGCGTGTATGTACGCATGCATAATCAAATTACCAACTTCATGCTGAACGTAAGGCTTGCGTGCTTACTCTGTTATCTTTTTGGAACTTGCCACCTTAATTGTCACTTTACAGCTTCTGACTTGTGAGAAATACTAAATAATGTCTATCTGCCATCTCTTTGCCACTCATGATAGCATGGATTTCTCCTCCTTTTTTTTTTTTTTTTTTTCTTCTTTCATATCTGTAATTTCTCTTCCAGACAGCAAACTCTGGCTTTTACACAGTTCCTGCTATGGGAACTACACCTCACTTTCAGTGAGGGACAATGTTCTTCTGCATGTCTTTAATTCTGTTGCATCATTTAAAATTTAATACAAGTGTATGAATTGCACGCTGCAGCATTTAAACGCACCCATTTGCTTCCCTTTTGTCTCTACTACCTTTAATGATTTTTAAGTGTCTTTCTAAAAGTCAGCTATGTGATGGTTCATTTATTTACTTTACATGCAATTTACAGACCTAGTTGTCTTTAAGACGAGCAATTTATATTTTTCTCTGTCAGGAAAATGATTTCTGTTCTTATCTTCTTGAAATCCCAGGCAATATTCCTATGGTGGCTATAATTTCTCTACAGTCCTTTCTCTGCTTTGTTCAGTGGCTGCACTTCCAAGTTACCTGCAACAAACATTTCTTGATTTAACTTTATGAAAGGTGTCAGAGTATCAAAAATGTTATGATCATCTAAATTTGGAAATAAATAGGAAAATTATGAAGCATGAAACTGTACTATCATAGCTGCAAACAGCTAGTACTCCTAAAACAAACAGGGCTGAAACCTAAATGGTGAACAGAAGGTCTCTCATAAAATAGCAATATTTATTCTCGTCCATCACATTAGCTCTTAAATAAATGCAAAATAATTTATTCTGAGATACAGGGAAGCAATACCACATAAAACATACAATAAAAGACCTTGTCTTTCAAACTACCAAGTTCCTACTATTTCTAAGTAGGTATTTTTAGCCATGATCTTTATTTCTCTTTAATTTCAAATCTGAAAACAGATCAATGTATCAGGGGTAAATTCCTGATCCAATAGAGACCAATGTGACTTTAGACTTCTTTTTTCTCAAAGTAAATTATTAATTCTTTCCTTTAGTCAGAAACTGATTCTTCTCTCAGGCAATAATCACCCTTTTATGTAAACTCTGCCTGTGATAGCCTTGGTGTAAGAGTTACAAACAAATTTTAATTTCTATCCTCAGTCCTTTTGTGATTCTAGAAAATAATCTCCACCAGAAGTCTCTTTAAGGAAAGACTTTGGTTCATACAGACTTAGGTGCCAAAGAGCTGGTGGCAGTTGTTCTTCAGATGCAAACTTGTTTGTAAAAATAAAGGGAAAATGTGAAGGGTAGGCCCTCTGTTCTCCAGCTGAAGTCAGATTCATTTTCAGAAAAAAATAATTTATTCCCATCCACAGCTAACCTTACCATCAAATTTGCATTTTTCCAGGTCCATAGATGATGATGGGATGATCTGAAGGAAAAACACTCTCGGATTGAGAGTAAGTCCATTATTTTTTAATGGTTTTGCTTCAATTTTTATCCACTGAACATCTACACTTTGGGGGGATTTGGCTAGTGTGAACAGCAATCTTTGCAGAAATATAACACCATAGGAGCATAAACAATCAGAACTGTTGAGAGATAAAATTATGATGTAGAAAACACAAAAGATTGTGTGCATAAGAGCTGTCAGCAAATGTTTGGGCGTCTCTGAAGTGTGAAAACATTTTAAAACTATGTTGCTGAAAATATCATAAAAGTCAAGCTCAGAATACACCCAGTTTTGTTTTAAAGTAAAAAACCTACACTTATTCCCTGCTTCTTTATTATTATTATTCAAAGCCAACTTGTGTATATCTTCTTTCTGTTTCATAATTAGGCTGGATAGATTTGGACCATTTACATACTTCTAATGAGTCTTGGTCAGTTTGGGGAATTCTTTTTCCCTCTTCTTATGCATGTAAATATATGCATATATATGTAATCAAATTATCAGCTCTGTGTTGAACATTTGTCTGCTTTCTCTCTTATTTTCTTACTCTATTTTGGACATGAACACATGTCCATGATCATAGCATAAACCATATTCTGGCATCTTCTGCTCACACAATACCTGATTTTACACACTATAGATAAAAAAAATGACTGCTCAGAAGAACCAGTGTAACTCTGTGACAATTCTAGAGGTGTAGATCATCCAAGAATTGATCAGATAAGCAATCTGAATGCTTTAATATAAAAGAATTCTTACCTGGTTTTGAAAATGAAAGAACTACTGGATACTCTTTGAAGGAGAAAAAAAAAAAAAAAAAAAGGGGGGAAAAAAAAGACATTGTTAGAGATTTGTGTTCAAAAGGAAAAGTCAGTGGAAGGAGCAAAAGGGAAGGCAAAGGATACCACAGGATCCCACATCCCTTACAAGATTTTAAAAATTCTAAATCACTGATTAAAAAACCAAGCCAAAACAAAAAAACACAATAAATACTCCCACCCCCCCCACCCCCCCCAAAAAATAAAACAAACCCCAAAAAGCAACAATAACAACAACAAAAGCCAAGGCAGAGAAATAATTATATGTGTTTTATTTAGGCCTGTGTATTCCTGCCCTGTCTCGACTGTTTGCTCGCCCTTGCACTCCTCACTCCTCAGGTGTCACCACCTCTCCTGCTCCTTCTCAGCAGATACTGATCTTCACTCCCTCCAGAGTGGAGAAGTCAGAGACAGCAGCAATTTGTGGCAAATCCTTGCAACCCTCCCACCCCTGTGTCTTGACCATCCTTTGAGAAACACTGGTCTAAACCATTTTGCCTGGTCAACTAGACTGTTTCCGAGGATGCTGGGATGTTTGCGGGGGACTGGGGTTTGACCTGCAGAGTCTCCTTCAGCCCAGCCATGAAATTCCCTTTCTCTGTAAACATCACTCTGTCCTCACAAAGCAGCTGGAATTGAAGTTCAGGAGTCCATGAGTCCATAGTGTGCCCAAGTGACTACGCAGCAGCAGGAGATTTTGGGAGCTGAGGCACCAGCAGTGATCGGGGCAGCATGTCCGGATTTGGCACTAAATCAAAAAAATCTTTCTCCCTCTGCTGTTTGAAAGGTAGAAATAAGAGCTTCAGCAGATAAAACTCTGTGTGTTTGCACTTAAGGGAAGTAATCTACTGTGGGAAGGCTGAATTGGAGAAATGATCTTAGCAGATCATTTTGGTTGCAGTGAGGTAAGTCGTTAGTTTATCTGCCCCTGCTTTAGCACACTGCACATCCGCGCACGTCGTTTTCTGTCCCCCACCACAACCTGGTGTCTTTTCTCCAACAGGCTGCCTCTGACACAGGACAGCAGGAACAAGGTTGTGAAAACTTAGGCGTGAAGACAAGCTCGAGAGACTTCTGACACACGATACTTGCTTCTCTTTTCATGAAAAAAGACCCAGCCACACACTAACACGGCCTTATTTTCCATTCTGCCACAGGACCTATGTTTTTATATCATCTGGTTAATAAAATAAGTAGAGCCTTCATTCTACAAAATTAAACAGTTGGGATAATTTTCATATAAACCTCAATAACCAAGTGTCAATCTGTGACAAAGCCTTTAGATATTTTCACAGTTAAGTCCTACTTGTCATTGCTGGCCTTTGCTGAATTTAACATAAATTGATGATTCAGACACAAGCTGAATTTCTTGTAGTTCACTGTTTTATCTGTAAATAGCATACGTAATCTATACTTCACCAATATCTTTATTCTAGTCATTGAATAAGCATTTTGTATGTGCTTTTTTAAGCCTTTTGCCCACTGAAGATGAGAATTTCTGTGATGTAAAATGTCATTTAGTGGATCCATGGCAGTGAGTTATTTATATAAGAAAAAAAAAAAAAAAAGATATTTCTTTATGGATATGTTTTATTTAAATAAATAAAAAAAAACCCTTCCAATTTATTTTGTTCAAATTCACTCTTATTTTGGACATCTACTGTTGTAAAATAAAAATAAAAACAATGGGTAGAGAAGGGTTATTTTCTAACTTCCACAGTGACTTCAACTCTTGAGACTATGACATACATTTCAGGACAATGACGAACAGATGACACTTGGCTTCTGAAGCCCGGCCAGCAGAAGAAAGAATTTATTGTCTAAGGGATTACATGCAAACAATGAGGTTCATTTTTTGCTCTACAGATATAAAACAGTCCCACTTGCAAACATATGAAGACATCTCTATATGAAAGCTTGTTGAAGCCTTTCATTCTTGAAAACATGTTTTCTCTTCACAATGGAATATTTTAATCCCCCTGTTTAAATTTTGGTCTTCTTTTTTCCTTCTCACTTTTCCATTATCTAGAAAAAATCCTAAGAAAAAGATAAAACATGGGGAAAGTCTAATAATTTCAGTAGTCTATTTTCTGACAATGCTTAATTGTGAGTGGGATATAAGTAGGTGTTAAATTTCATTTCTTTCAAGTGTCCAAGTCCAAGAAAGTGCCTAATAAAAAGCTCCTAGATAGTTGTATCTCCTTGTGGCTTTATTTTTTTTAGTCTTTATAAACAGATTCCATTTATGCTCTCCTCTTCTGCCGCGATTGAGAGACGAGACACAGCTTGATGCAAGCAGAGTCAGAGAGATTTATTGCAGAAATCATTCATTTATATAGAAAATTAGAAGAAATCAAAAGACACGCGTCTTACATTGATTGGTTGCTATACTTCAACATTCTTTATCAATGCTCGTTGATTGGTAGTTAATTAAAACTTTAACAACAGGACTGCTTATGACTAAGTTGTTTTTGCAGACACTAAGTTGATTTTCAGAGACTTCATATTTTCTTCTTCTCTGGCGCCACATGACTCATAGGGGCAGTAACTCTATATCAGCACTTCTTTACTCTCCTTATCAGGCTGCCCAAGGCTTATGGCCTACAGGCTCTAGTACATCCTTTTCTAACAACAACAGTGAAGCAGGGCGCGCCGTCCTGTCTGCTTCTTTCAAGTCCTGTCCCACATCTCCCCCTTCCTGTTGCACAGAAAGAATCTTTTTCATAGAGCATTCCATTAATTGTTGCAAACATTGTAACAAGCAAGGCAGAAAAAGCAATAAGAGAATAAAGACAGCTAAAGCATAAACAATAGTCTTTACTAAGCTTCTAAGCCATCCTGATAACCCCCATTCTCCAAAAAGCTTGTCTAACCAATCCCAACTATCATTTTGTTGGAGTTTAGAGACTCCTTTTTTAAGCTGTTGGATACTGGCATGAATCGATTCCGAGTGGTCAGAGAGATTCATGCAACACATGCCTTCAAAATCTTCACAACCATGGCCTTGTGCTAAAAGCAAAAAATCTATAGCAGCTCTATTTTGTAATGTAGCATGGCGGATACTATTTACATCTAACAAAAGACCAGACAAAGCTTTGCTAGTGGCATTTGTTTACTTAGCAAACCAGTAGCTAAGCTTATCTAATGTTGCTAATGCTTTTCCAGCAGCGGCTCTTGGTAGTAGAAAAGAAGCAGTAAAACGTTTACCAAAGGACCAAAATTCTGCATTGTCATCACAATTAGGAGTATATGCATGAATGCCACGCTTTGCTCTGTGGGATAAACGATACCGCAAAATCATAGATGTATTAGGAGTTAAAACAGAGAGACGACCAAGACTACATGGGCCTCCCTTTATATGAGAAGGGATAATGGGCCATGCTCTGTCTCCACAAATAAAGAATATTCCGGATGGTAACAGAAGTGGAGTATTGCTAGACTTACAGAGGTTTGTCGTTGTATAATTGCACCAAGCGCTGGCATTTTTAAAGATGGGATGGGTAGGAGAAACATCCCATACCTTAGATTGATCTTTTCTTGTATAGTTAAACTTAACACAAAAATCCGTTTTTATCGATCCAAGAAGTTCAATCTCTTGTGATTCCAGAGTAGCTCGTGGGAGAAAAGAGACCCATACATCCCACTTACTTGTCAAATTTTGCAACAGCGCTGGAAAGACATGTTTTATACTTACAGGTATTGGCCACTTATCTAATGGCAGGCCTACGAGACATGTAGAAAAGGGGTTATTAGGTGAAGCGGTAGCAAGGCATGAAGTGTCTTGCCCAGTTACATTTGCTAGCGTGACCCAAACGTTGACCTTAGGAAGTGCGGGGGGAAATGAATAGCCTTGCACTATTGTCATTAATGTTAAAAAAGCAGAAATTACTTTGAAGATTTCTTTTTGCCCCCTTTTTTCTTCCATGCCAATCACTTCTTGTATTTTTCTTTGATCTCTTCTTAGGGCAACCACAACATATACATAAAACCTAAGGTTTGCAATACCTACATCGAGTACAGACAATATCTATTACAGGTACTCCTTTGTCTTAACTCATGTAACAATCTTCAGTTTATGAAGTTTGGTGAATATCCTCTGCAGCCTCAGAAGGATCAGGGAGTTGTTCAGGAGGATGATTTGCAGATTGAGCAGAGTCCTCGCTGGGCTCGTCAAGTGCTCGAGGTAAGGATTCACGGAAAGGACGCACGTTCTTTGCTGGAATCCACCTGGGGCCTTTTTCTGTGGAAACACAAGCATAATCTCTTCCCCACGTGACAAGGGGATATGGTCCCATTATTTTACCTGTTTCTGGGTCACAAACCAACACTGGAGCTTTGACTCGTGTCTCGAACGAGGCATTCGCGTTGAAATGTCGGACTATCGGAGGATTATTATCTAACAAAGAACAATTCAAAAAGTTAAAAACATACAAACCTTTCTGTAGTCGTTTCTCAGGGGTGGAAATCCCTGCTCCCCCCTTTTGTTGTTGTAATAGACGCTTTAAAGACTGATGAGAACGTTCAATCAGAGATTGACCTGTAGGGGAATGAGGGATGCCAGTAATGTGAGTTACACCCCAGGAGTCGAGAAAGGCTTTTGTTGTAGTTGAAACATATGCAGGACCATTGTCTGTTTTTATCTGAGAAGGTATGCCCAAAGTGGCAAAGGCACGCGTCAAATGTTTACGAACATCACGCGCTTTTTCTCCTGTATGATGAGAAGAAAACAAAGCACCTGAAAAGGTATCAATAGAAGAATGAATATATTTTAGATTACCAAATTCTGGATAATGCGTAACATCTGTTTGCCATAATTGTAAGCTCTGTAGACCTCTAGGATTAACTCCTCCTGCTATTGATGGAAAAGAATGCCTTTGGCAGTCAGGACACACAGCGATGCTGGTTGAGAAGTAAGGCCAAACTGTCCTTTGAGTCCTCCAGCATTCTGGTGAAAAAAGGAATGGCTGAGTTTAGCTTGTGCTATGCGGTCTGGTAATACTTGTACTGGGAGCGTTAGCATATCTGCTCGTCGATTTCCTTCTGCAATAAAACCAGGTAAAGAAGTATGTGATCTGACATGCATAACAAAATAAGGATGAGGACGAGAATCTAAAAGAAAAATAAGCTCTTGCAATAAAACAAATAAATCAGAATGTGAGATATTACGTAATACAGATGCTTCAGCTCGCTCAACAATTCCTGCAACATAAGCTGAGTCAGTAATAAGGTTAAGTGGTGTGGACTACCTTCGAAAAACTCGAACAACTGCATTCAGTTCCACTATTTGGGGAGAACCCGGAACAGTCTCTATATCTGAGTCCCATCGTTCATGCTGGTTGTCCCACCACAAGATGACTGATTTGTGTGATTTTCCAGACCCGTCTGTAAATACAGTAAGCGCTTGTAGCGGTCGATCACTCTTTTTTGGCCCGGATATCAAGTGAATGTTGGCATTGAGCAGCTTGTGTGGAGCTGGATGGGATGTAAGTTGACCCATATAGTCTGCTAGTGCCATACTAAAAGTGTCTGATTGCTGATAAACAATATGTTTGTTACAGGTAAGCAGATATAAACAAAGTCTCTCCCTGATAATGTTAGTAAGCGTTGTCTGGCTTTAATTATCAAAGAAGCAAACATTTCATGCTGTGTCAAAATTGTTTTTGTAGGCTGATTTGGCAAGAAAATCCATTCAATAATTAATAGTGGGTCTGGTTTCTGAAAATCCCATTGAAAAATCAGCGCATGAGGTTGTCGAACAGGGTTTAAAATAATTAGATTAAATGGTAATTCAGGGGCGCATCGATGAGCTTGCCTGTTCGTGATCGCTGTGGCAACTTTTTGCAAAGAACTGACAGCCTCAGAGTCAAGACTGCGAGGAGAAAGTAAGTCAGTATCTCCTTTGAGCAGTTAAAATAAAGGATTTAAGTCTGCATTAGAAATTCCCAGCAGTGGTAGAACCCAATTAATTGTTCCCAACAGTTTTTGTACATCATGCAGATTTCTAATGTTTGTTTGTATCTGTAAAGGTTGAGGAATTATAGTTTGAATCCTGATGCGCCAACCTAAATACTTAAATGGTGGTATTTTCTGAATTTTTTCTGGCGCAATACAGAGACCTGCTGAATTAACAGCAGTCACGACAAGGGCTACAGCTTCCTCCATGACCTCGTGATGTTGTGCAGCCACTAAGATGTCATCCATATAGTGATATAGCAAGACACTAGGTATTGCAGTCCTGACAGGACTAAGTACCGTAGCTACATACCACTGACAGATCGTAGGACTATTCTTCATTCCTTGTGGCAGCACAACCCACTGGTATCTTTGCAATGGAGCTTGCATGTTGGCGCTTGGAACTGAAAAAGCAAATTTAGGAGCATCATCAGAATGTAGTGGGATATTAAAAAAGCGATCTTTAAGATCAATGACAGCCAAATACCAATTCTGAGGAATCATAGTGGGGGATGGGAGTCCTGGTTGGAGGGCTCCCATGTCTTCCATAGCGTCATTAATTTTTCTGAGGTCGTGGAGCAAGCGCCACTTGCCGGTTTGTTTTTTAATCACAAAAATAGGTGAGTTCCAAGGACTAGTAGAAGGCACAATATGCCCTTTGGTTAACTGCTCCATAATTAATTCTTGGAGGGTGCGAAGCTTTTCCAGTGGTAGGGGCCATTGATCTACCCAGATAGGAGTATTGGTTTTCCATGTTAATTTAAGGGTGTCGCGCGCTTCAATGGCCCCTTCTAAAAATGAGTTTGAATGGACATTCCCCACTGAGACAACACATCACGTCCCCACAAAATCAAAGGAACAGGTAACACAAAAGGTTTAACAGAGGCTACATGCCCCTCTGGACCTTGGATTTGGATCAATTCTGCACTTTGGCGGCTGTTACTAGTTCCTCCGATCCCAGCCAATGCATGGGACACATTAGTCAGAGGCCATTGTGGAGGCCACTTAGCCTGAGATATTATTGTGCCATCCGCTCCAGTATCAATAATTCCACTTAGTACTACTTGCTGTCCCCCACAGATAAGAGTACATTGGCATATGAGTCGTTTCTGAGAAATAGATTGCACCCGTAGGATTTGTGGGTTTCCTGTAGACCCAAATCCTCCTTGCCTTTTAGGAGAGGGCTTAGGAATGAGGGAGTCCGTCCCTGCTGGAATCAATATTAATTGCGCTATACGACTACCTTTAGGTACTGTGCAGGGAGGAAACGGAGTCCATGCCATAATTTTAATCTCATCAGTACTATCAGAGTCAACGACACCTGGTAGTACAAAAAGCCCTGATAATGTGGTAGATGATCTTCCTAATAACAGCGCCTGTGTATTAGAGGGTAAGGGTCCTGAAACATTTGTTGACAGCAAGTGAACTGAGCAATCAAGTAACGTTACTGTGTGAGCGGTTGCCAGGTCCAATCCGGCACTTCCGGCTGTTGCTGGACGCAGACTTGTGACGTTGCTGCGTCTCTCCGGGGGGGTTGGAATGTTGGCTGCGGAACTTGTATCTGCACGCGTCGCCGCCCCGCGCTCCGCGACCAGTTTCCCTGTATCAGCTTGCCCTGGAAATCATACTTAGACCGACACTGATTAGCATAATGACGCCCTTTTCGGCATCTAGGGCAAATTCCAGGGGTTTGATGCTTAGCCCCCGCATTCATAGCCAGGCAGTTCTTTTTCAAATGCCCCGGTTTACCACAGGCGTAACAATTCCCCATGCCTGACGGACCACGCATGGCTGCAAAGGCAGCAGCCATGGCCTCATATTTATGATCTATAGTGACAATTTTGTTACAAGCTTCCACCATTTCAACCAATGTAGGATTCTGATTAGGGAGGGATTTCAAGAGCTTCTTGCAATCCGCATTAGCATTTTCTACAGCCAATTTTAACAATAAAATCTCCCGTGCTTCCACATTATCTATCTGATGCTCCAGAGCCTGTTTTAATCTATCAATAAATTGCATATAAGGCTCTCGAGGTTCTTGAGTAATATTTGTAAAAGCTTTCTGCAGCTTTTGTGTGTCAGGGACTTTGAAAAAAGCCTTTTTCGCTTCCTCCCGGACCGCTTCCAAGACCTCTCGAGGGATATCCCGTGCCTGAGCTACCGGATCAGTGTGCTGACCCGTGCCTGTAAGAAGTTCTATAGTTAAAGCAGCCACAGCCTGATTTTCATGACCCGCGTATGTGAGAAGAAGTGCCTGGAGCCCTCTTCTCCAGTGCGACTCCCACAGTGAAAACTGAGTCGGGGTTAACAGTAAGTGCGCTAGAGACTTTAAATCATGAGGAGTCATAACATAAGTGTCAAAAATAGAGGATAACAGGCTCGCGAAATAAGGAGAGAAAAGCCCATGCTCAGTAACGGTACGGCGCAGCTCCTTAATTACAGAACAAGACAAAGCCTCCCATTGTACCCCTCGGCCCTGATACATTACAGGAGCAACTATCATTTTAGCAGTTTCGAGATTCCCCTCCTTTAAGGCTTGACGTTTTATCTTAGCCCACACGTCGCGTGAGTTAGGGGGATATAAATCTGGCTCCTTCTCGAGATCTACTAGCTCCGGATCAAAGGGGTCATCCTCGGGAGGATAATTTACGGCACTGACCTCTGGAGGTCCTTGGCAGCTTTGAGTTTCAGAAGGCAGAGAAGGGACCGTGGGGGAATTCTCTTTTGCTTTTACATCGCCATCACCACTCTTTTCTTGAGTTTTTATGATTTCAAAAATCATCCTCCACCACAGAAGCATACGCTGTGCTTCTGCGTTCCCTGATGTGGCAGAGTCCCACAACTTCACCCCCACATCATCCCAAAGTTCCCGCGTAAAGATACTAGAAGCGGTTACATCGGGCATCTTCGTCTGCACCCATTTAAGCACAGTTTTAAGATCATGCCCAGAAATAACTTTCCCGTGCTTTTTAAGAAGAGCTTTCATAAGCTCGTATACGTCTCTTTCTGGGGAAGACGCTTGATTCTCCATGTTTCGTTTCCCACAGCTCACCTCTCTACCCGGAGGGATTTATTGATGGCCAGCTCCTGCTTCCTTTCAGCAGCTCATTTGACGTTCTGTGGGACTCGCAGCAAGCTGCGCAGGCAGGCGGTTTCTCGGTCCAGTGATCTCGGCGATCGGTCGGGTCGCGTCGTTCGACGCGCGTCGCTCGGAGCGCATCGGTTGGTTGGATCACGTCGCTCGGTCGGATCACGTCAGGGTCACCAATTTGCCGCGATTGAGAGACGAGACACAGCTTGATGCAAGCAGAGTCAGAGAGATTTATTGCAGAAATCATTCATTTATATAGAAAATTAGAAGAAATCAAAAGACACGCGTCTTACATTGATTGGTTGCTATACTTCAACATTCTTTATCAATGCTCGTTGATTGGTAGTTAATTAAAACTCTAACAACAGGACTGTTTATGACTAAGTTGTTTTTGCAGACACTAAGTTGTTTTTCAGAGACTTCATATTTTCTTATTCTCTGGCGCCACATGACTCATAGGGGCAGTAACTCTCCCCCATATCAGCACTTCTTTACTCTCCTTATCAGGCTGCCCAAGGCTTATGGACTACAAGCTCTAGTACATCCCTTTCTAACAACAACAGTGAAGCAGGGCGCGCCGTCCTGTCTGCTTCTTTCAAGTCCTGTCCCACACTCTTCTTTCCTTTTAATTGTCTTATATTAGTGAAGACTAGACATTTTTTCTTGTACCAGAGGGTAAAAGAAACAAGTTATTTAAGTACACCAGATTTAAAAATATTTCATTGTTTCACTGACTTATTAAGTCATAAGTATAGTTTCAGGTCTGATCCTGTTTGCATGGAAATCTGATATGAAACCTTCTTGTTTCCAATGAAAGAGAGTATAGAGCTGTACCCCTTCAAGTTCATAAGGTCTCTAACCGAATTAATTATTTCAGTTTCTGCTTTTAAGTCAAGTTTACTGCTGTTTAGAAAGCAACATTAGACTTTAATTCTTTCACAACTGTATCTTTTTGACAATGTCAAAAAATATTTTTCAGTTCTTACCCTGTACTGAACCACCATCCGTCCAACTAACCAATATTCTGGCAGACCTGGAGGATATTTATCAACATTCTCCCAAAAATGTGTTCTCTGTGGCTCTAAATATGTTAGGGAATTTACCTATTTTTATTAAATAAACGGGGAAGTTTTATGATGACATACAAGCTGTAGGACCATCAGTTTCTGTCTAGCCCAAGACCATGATTTCAAAAAACTGAACCTTGTGTTGCAGTCTTCTGTTGCTTCTCACTTTGGTGGGATTAACTCTCATTTTTTTCTGCAAGTGTAAACTTCGGAGAAATGGGTGAAACCCTTACCTCATTCTTAATTAAATATCCTGAAGTCAGTAGGTGTATCCTTAGAATTATTCTGAGTGATTTGCTAACTATGAGTGAACAAAATGCTGTTAAAGTCAAGTCATTATATTGGAGCTGAACCAAAGAAATTACAGTGCAATGACCCATAATGCTCTCCAACATAATACAAATTGCAAATTAGAGACAAAAAATTCCTTTCATATTTTATTTTTAAAAGTATGGCCTCTTGTGTATGCGCCTATTTTTGAGGCTCAGTGTAAAAAAGGTAGAAGTACTTATTTTCTTCTGAAATTACAATTAGATCTTAGGCTTGCCAACCAACATTGCTTTTATTGCTTTTGTTTCAGAAGTTCCTAGAAGACATTTCAAACAGAAAAGAGAAGGCAGCATTAAATACTTGGTGCTTAAATTTTAAACAACTCAAAGCCATTTGCATTTTGGAAACTGTGAAAGAAAGATGATAGACTATTCTAGAGGCCTTGTTTCTTCAGCTTCTCATCTTTGCCAGCTGAGATTTTCCTGCTTTGGCTCTATTTCTCTGGAGTTATGGTTTTGTTCCTCTTTTTTTTTTTTTTTTTTTTTAGCATTCTTCTCTCAAAAATATTTATGTAATATCTTAAAGATATGCTTGTAGCTGAGTCTATAAGACATATTTCTGAAAATCCTATTTTTTTTGCACAGAAGTAAAATGGCTGACTGCTGGGATTTAACCTATTTCTGCATATAACTGATCCCGTACTAGCAGGCTTTAAAGACTGATCAAACAGAGATAAATTAAGAACCAGTGTTCCTTATTACCGAATACAAAAGTTACCTGAACAGTTACCTGAGCAGCGGGCATAGGATCAGTGTTTATTTATGAGATGCTTAAATGCTGCTTACGAGACGTTGTGCTATTAGGGGAAATTACAGGGATTAAGCAGTGTGAGAGAAATACTTGTAGGGGGTTTGTTCTTTCTGCTGCTGCAGCTGCTGGCGCTGGCACTCAGTCTTTGCCGGTTCAGCTGTTTTCTAGCTACCACCAATATAGTTAACAACAAAGAAATATTTCAAAGGGTTGCAATGCAGTCAAGGATTGAGGATTAGTCACCCCAGCTAAAGAAGGGGAATCTAGTGGTATACTGCAGCATTTCAGTCTCAGAAAGAAATGGGTTGTAGAACTAAAATGAAACTGAAAAAGAATTTTGAGCTTGAGAGAGTTTTGAAAACAACTGAACCAGACCCAGCCTGGTATCAGGCCACAGGGGAATGCTGTTCCTCGATACTGCATCTGATACTGCCCTAACACTGAGGTAAATTTGATAATCCTAAAGCCTCTTTTCTTCATAACATTTGGCCCTGTTTCTCTTCTTCCTCAACAGACTTCTTTCACTCAGACACATCAATCAGTTTTTAATATCCTTTCTGGCATGAAATTCTGTAAGAATGATAAATCTACATTTCTGAATAGAAGAATAAGGTATTTGTAGGGCTGATTAACCATTACAGCATAGCCTACATCAGAAACATTAGAAACAATTAAAAATGAAAAGTAGCTGGAAAGTCAGCCACAGCCAGCACAGGAACTGACATCCAGACAGATGAGATTTGGTAAACCTCAGCTTGCTCCTGTTGCTCTGCTCTTAGAAAATAATGGAAAACTACAAACAGAGAAAAATTTCCCAGAATCTCCTGCTCTTATTGGGTAATTTCACAGTAACTATAAAGGCAGCATCTGCCACAGTTATTCAGAGTTGATGTCAGATGGTGGAATAAAGGGATTTGTTTAAAATTATTTCTAAGTAAAAGTCTGTTGAAACTGTCAGCTGTTCATCTCCGTTTTCTTCCTATGTGACAAGTTCCTCTCGAGGGACACCAGCTCCAACCTGGGTTGGAAAGGACAACTTGCTTTGTTTTTTTGCACAAGCACTTGTACAGGCAAAGGCATTTCCTGGCCATGGACACGTGTAGCATCACACAGTTCATCTCCTTACAGCTGAGATGTTTTTTCCCCTCAAAAGGGGGCCACATCTGTACCGGGGACAGTCCCAGGTCCATCCTGGTCCCAGAGCAGATCCAGGCATAGCTCCTGGGTCAGGACACGGATCAGTGGGGTCCACGGCCGGGCAGAGCCACGGCTGTGTCACAGCACCAGAGAAGCACCACCGTGGCATAAGACATAGGCTCAGGACAAGGACTGAGGGCTCTGTTTATGAATGGCCACCTATAGCTAATTCTCTGCATTCTCAAACCAGGGCCAGGATCTGGTGATGAACACTGCTTGTACCTGAGGAGTAAAAAAACACAGATACAACATAAAGGGGGCAAGTCCAGTATTCTTCAGATTGATGTTATAGTCATCTTTTCATGATCCCCCTTTTGTAGGAACTGCTACAGGAGGTACCATTTACTGCCATGTGCTTCTAGGTGGCAGGCATTACTGTAAAACCGGAATTATTTATGCCTTTTCTAACTGTAAGTCGCTACTAGAAGGCAGACATAAAGAAGCCCCCTACCTATCCCTAGTTCAGGTATTTTATTAGGGTGGTGAGTGAATTAATGCTTTCTGTGGTAACCTATGAAATCCTATCTCTCTTTTGCATGTATGACCATTCCTTACACTTTCAAGCTGCATAGACGTCTTGCTTGCAAAGTCTTCATGAACACAGCTAAAGCTATTTGAGAAAAGTGTCCCAGAAAGGAAAGGTTAAACATACTCTTAGATTTTTGACTGTGAACAAAAAGCAGAAGTCATCGGAACAAACAGACTCAAATCTTTAAGGCTGAAGGAATGATGTTTCAAATGAGCTGAAGAGAGTCACACAAGATGAAACCACAGATGTGGATAATGGATAATATATGTTGGATGCTTATCACAGAGTTTGTCAGGACCTGTAAGACCAGAACTAGTAAGTCTACAAATAGTAAACCAACCATCTCTCAGGAGAGATCTGTTCACTGGAGAATCTGACTAGTGTTCTGATTTGCATCACTTTCCTTTTCAACAGCTAAAAGAGATATCACCAGTCAGGCTTGCTTTCTATATTTCATCCATTAACCTTAGACATAAATCTACACAAAAGACTAAGTCCTCCATTTCAACTGATTCCATCCCTACTTTTTCCATACTATATATCAGCTGTTAGCTATTTCTAATTTCATATTTTTGGTAACTCCCATTGTGTTTCTCAGCAGTTTCCCAAATATGCTCATACCTCGTAAATCTTTCTTTATAATGTCCTGATCCCCTTGGATTTTATCTGGAAGTCCCCCCTTTTTACTGCTTATTTCTAATACCCTAGTAATCAACACTGAGCAGAAGGTTCCAGACATTATCAAGAAGATGGCTCAGAAAAAAAATGAGTGGGGAAAATATTTTTTCCAAAAATACATCTTTTAACTATAGACCTCTTTAGCACTAGATGTTCTGAATACCAACGGTCCAAAATGGTTCAGCAATTAGGCAAATTCACACACACACACACAAAAGAAAAAGGATCAGGAAAACTTTTGAATCAGATGATGTGCATATAATCCCACCAGCCCTAGTGTCCATCTTCAGAAACCTGTAAATCGCAAACTGACAGATGCTGGAAGCCCATACAATAGAAGGGACAAAACACATCTGTCTGTGTTTTGTTTTGCACTTACAGTCTTTCCTAAGTACTCGGTAGGAGAGACGAACTCTTGGTCTGACTTTGTACAGCCACCCGTATGGTCTTGCACAGCAAGTTATCTATTTGTTCTATTTTGTGGGTACAGTGACCACAAAATTGTATTGAATGTTCTTACTGACACAACTGCTTTGCCAAGCCTTAAGGCAAGCCTGTAGCTTGCATCTGGGTCACCTCGTTAAAAATTAATTGGGCCTCTTCCTTCGGCAGTAAATTCTGCCTGTATTACAGCAATTCTGAACCACATAGTTCAAAGCCTTCTCTTCAATGGCTATGAGATGCCAAGGGATTTTCGTTATAAGTATTAGAAAATATGACTGGAAATAAATAATTATGTCTCTGAAAACTCACGTCTCATTTGATCCCTATTAGTTGAAGTCATGTTTTGCAGCTTCACTTTCTCCTAGGTTCCTCATTGTCTCAAGTTTCAGACCCTTCTTAAAATGCAGTATTTTTAAATTTTTATTAGTTGAAACCACAAGCATTTCTTTTGAGGTTTGTACTCCTTCTAGGTCCCTTTGTAGTATTCCTCTTTTTAAAAAGCTCACAACCTCTCCTGGTTTAGAAAAATCTATACATTTCCTCAATGTGGTGCATGTTCCTCTTTCTGGAAAACTAATGAAGTCACTGAATAAGATCATACCTTTTGCCACAGCTTGCCTATCTGCAGAAGTTAGTGTGCTGTAAACATAGATGTGAATTAACCTCACGATAATTGTACGTTATGCACAATAAGGATGTATTATGCTGATTTCTTAGTCAGGGCTTAGGTGTTACTCTGTATAGCTATCCTACCCTAGCTACACCATAGCCTGTAGCTAATCACAATGCCTGGGGATTGTTTTATACAAGACATTTTCAGAAGAAACGATAGAGAATGGTACAACTGCTTCAGCATCTTAGGTTCGATGCTTACAGCTTCTAGCATGCATAAGGTGTAATGGAAAGAAGATGCAGTGAGTATTTCAGAAGTGGAGTTACCTTCCTGCCTGATGTCCTCTGGTGTTTAGACATCAGATTGAACTGCTGGAGGGAGCCAACATTAAAGGTAGGATATTACTGGTATGTTTCAAGCCTTATTTTTCAGGAAAAAAAAAAAAAATCTAAATATGAGACAGTTCATTCTACTTTCAAATGCATATAGGTCTGCAAAAGTAACAAAACCAACTAGTGAAGTGAGTAAGCAAAGCTAAGATGGCTAGAGATGAGACAAAAAATTAGAGAAAATGGACCACCCCCCCCAACCAATATGGAACACTGTGATTTGGGGGATTTGTAAGACTTGCAGGATTTGTAGGATTTGAGAGACTGATCATATTTCCTCCCCACCAGCCAATGTAAGGTTTCAGCTTGTGTTGGTTATTTGGACCCTACCAGCTAATTCAGAAAATAGCATGAGAAGACACAAAGACACAGGAGGGGGAATATGAGAAAAAAAAGGAAAAATCAGTCCCAAGGCAAGGGATGAAGGACAGCATCTAGGACTGAATTATGCAAAACCGTTCTCCTACTGCAAAGGGAAGCTTCACTGAGCAGATTCACTGTTTTCTGTTCAAATTAAACCAAATGATCAAGACAGAACTCATACACGGAAAGAGAACAGACAAGACAGTTGCTAAACATATGCAACAATTGCTGCTGTTGAGTAATCATGGGAAGCAGAGGAATATTCACCCTATTTTTATGGGTAACTGAACCAGATAATTAGTTGAAAAAAATCAAGATCCATTGATTGTCATCTGTATTGAGAGCAGATCGTACATTTGAAATTGTGTGGTTTTCTTTTCCACTCTCCACCACATTTATTCATAGTGAGTCACACAGTGTCTTCTTTCCATGCTAATGCCAAGACATGCTGCAGCAAATCAGATGTAATATGACAAATACAATGAATAAAAATGGTGCTCACCACTTTTTTAACTATCAAACCCCTAACAAAGTTTTTAAGCCATGGAATAGCCTGCTGTGTTGGAGGAATTCAGCACTGAGTAAAACATGGCCCTGGATTTTATATGTCTTTAACTAACATCTCTTGAGGGTCAGTTCTTTCAGCCCCTGAAGTTTTTACAATTGCTGGTAGCATGCCCCCCAAAAGGTAGTCACATTTAATGAATAGAGCTAGACAACGCTGAAACCTGAGCTCTGTACCATGGAAACCCTGTGAAATTAAAGCAGGAGGCTGCTCAGGTGAGGCAGCGGAGGTCACCCGTTCAGGAATCTCCGGATGGTTGGTTCTATCAGATGACTCCAGAAGAACAAGACACTGAACTTCTGTTATGCTCTGCCTGATGCACTGACCCACCTGAAAGTCCTACCAAGAGACCTCCCTGGCTGTCCTCAGCCTACCAAAGATGTTTCTGAAGACTCTGTCCTCTGTTCCAGGTCTACAGCAACCTATGGAAAGGATTATCAAGAAGTTAAGCAAGCATGAGTCTAAGTGAGTCACAGTTGGAGCTTTATTGACATTGACTCATTTTGATGCAGTAATTATTATTTTCTCTTGAAAAATGTATCCTGCTGGGAAATTTCTAATCAGCTCTCCAATCACCAGCAACCTCTTCAGTGTCAGCAGCCCCCCAAGTAAATCTACATGTGCAAATGTGAACTTTTGTCTAGTGCATGTTTTTGTCATGGTGGTTTCATGCAGAATCAAGTTGGGCTAAGAGCAGGATCTGCTGATCTGTGAGGACAGGTTGATCTGACCTGTGGGATCAACAGAGCCTCTAAATTCATAGTTTAGAAGTAGGCTTCTCACTCTCCTTCAGCTTCTTCAGTCTGTCCTGTTAGACAGACATCAGTAAGCAGCACCCAGGTGGTCAACACATCATCATGTGCTCAGGTTGGTGGAGGGGATCACAGACAGGTGCTCTAAAGGAATTGCAGACTCTAAATAAAACAAGAGTAGACCAGAACAGAGCCCTCATCTACTTCAGTGAAAAAAAAAAAAAGAAAAAAAAAAAGTGTTATCTCTGGGAGAAGAACTATTTTTTGGAGTCAAAGAAATATGATTCCAGAGCCAACATGTTTCTCATGGATAGTCCCACTCACCATGCAGAGCTTTACTTAAAAGCTCTCTGGAGTGAAATGAGGAGGTAAGAAAAGCTGTGGACACACCCTTCATCTGAACAAACAAACAAAAATAATCACTGCATCACTGCACAAAATAGTGACAAAATCCCAGCAGATATTTCTTGTACAAGATTCATTCCTTCACATATGGGCAGTACAGAGAAATCCACACGGCACAAGAGCTGAAAAAGTATTCCAGCCAAGGCTGGACCAAGTCTAAAATCGAGCGGGTTCAGGGAATACTGTTGGTGCCTAACAGAAGAGAGAAATGAGAGATCACATTTTGGAACAGCAGGGAAAACTATAAACTTTTAAAAACACGTTTTCAGTCCCATCTATCTTCCGACAGTAAATTTTGGCAGTCTTAAATGTGTTAGTTTGCATGCTTCTTTTTGTTCATTTGCATATCTCTCATGAGAAATTATATATATATATATATATATATGTATATATATAAAAGCAGGCTTTATTTCATAATTTAATGAATGGACAGAGATACTTTCAAGTGATGTTACTCTGCATTCATTTTACATTAAAATATTTTAACATACAATACAACAGAGCTTACTTCCATTTTCTCTCTGAAATCCCAGAACAATCAATATACAAAATGCCTCTTATCAAAACACTTTTGGCACTAATGGATTTAAAAGCTTTACCTATCCTTTGACTCTCAAACCACAAGATTTCTCAAAGTAAAAACTGTTTGAAAAAAACAGTGGAAGGCACATCTGTTATTTATTTTCTTAAGAGTAAGCAGTCCTCAGTAAGAGGAAATATGTTTTTCTGAACAGCTGTTGAAATGTTAAGGCAGTTCCAGCTTCTCTGTAAGAGCCGACTGGAACTTTAGATACACTGAAAACATGTTATAAAACTACTTCTTTTGTAATTATATAGCAAACCGGGAAATCTTAAAATATACGTAATGGCATGTAGCCAACTCCAGATTGACTAAATATTCACTCCTTCTGACCTAGAACAAGTTCATTTCTGTAAAAGGCTACTTTATCGTAAATTAATTGAACTTTGAGTCTAAAGGTAAAAGAACTATTTTTGTGTAAAGGATTTTCATTTTAGGACAGGAAGTAAGTTTTCTGGTAAACTAACACTGGCTTACTTCTACATTAGAGTGGAGCCGATTATGGAGGAACAGATGTAGAATGGAGGAGCTTAAGGTCACTTTGTACAGAGTTGTTGGGGAGAGGGACTTGAATATAACATCTATTATAAAATCATAGACTGGTTTGGGTTGGAAGGGACTTTTAAATATCATCTAGTCCAACCCCCCTGCAATGAGCAGGGACACATTCCACTAGATGAGGTTGCTCAGAGCCCCACTCAACTTGACCTTGAGTATTTCCAAGAATAAGGCATCTACCACCTCTCTGGGCAACCTGTGCCGGTGCTTCACCACCCTCATCATAAAAAACGTCTTCCTTATATCTAGTCTGAATCTACCCTCTTTTGGTTTAAAAACATTATTAGTACCAGCACTGCAAAGATCTCCAGTAGTATATTTTGTTTAGCTTAAACTGAAAGAAATCTACTTTGTACACTCCAAGACTGCTTTGTAAAATGAGCTGAAGTGCAACAAATGGGGATGATTGATTCAAATGGGGAAACTGATTGATTCAAATCAGAGAACCATTGTGTCTTATATCTTGCCTGATAAGCTCAGACCAAGTTAGTACCAGATGTATATAGACCAGTAAGCCCAGGAGTATTACACTGCAATAGAATTTATTAATTCACATTTTAAGAATTGGTTCTTTGACCTCGTTCAGGTTACCTATCAAACTACTAAGCAGAAAACTCCATTTTCTCCATCTTCCCCATCCCAAAGAGCACCTGCCATGACCACACCTTATCTAGGTCTGATAGAGGATAGCCCAGCAGTTACATTCCTCACTCTTGGCATTCAGTTCACAAACTTGCTTCTCTACTCCATTTTTACTGTGTCTTTTATGGCCTTCTGTATTTCCTGGAAGACAGTTGAAATCTTAACAGAACTGTCCCAATAACTTTTCTTTTTGTTTTTTTCCAGTTATATAGATTCCGAAAGTTGTATTCTGTTGTCTCCAAAAAGGTCTATTGAACAAGAGTAGATTTGTATAGCATGCCTTGTAATTCACAATATTGTCCTCATGAGTTTTGCTGTAAATTACTCTGGATAAATTTCACTCAGATTTTTCCAGTGTCAGTTTTGACATCCATCCATCCATCCATCCATCCATCCATCCATCCATCCATCCATCCATCCAAATTTCTCCTTCTGCACAAATCCACAAAGCTAACAAATAGACCTTGCAAACCCCAGTCCTAATCCTAACCTTAGTGCTGCCAACCCATTTCTTCGAGTCTGACAAACTGGATCCGTTGGGAAAAGTCACTTGGGTGACTGTGCCAATCACTCACTGGATTTTACTGCTCCCACAACAGCAACAGTGGAGCAAAAAGCATTTCTGAGCTACAGCTATCGTACTTTACAGCCTCATTTATTTATTTAAAATACAAAATAGTGTTAATAGATTGGGCTAAACAGAAGTGAGGACACACCTCATTTTCTCTCTTCAGTTATGAAAGTGACATACAGCAGAGGAGTGGAGAGACAGGTGTCATAACATCCAAAACTGCATCTGCTAAATCAGACAGCCCTTGAGCAAAGGCTGAGGTTAGGTCTAGATCTGGAATTTAACACTAATCATAGCCATAAATAAAATAAAAAAAAACAAAACAAACAAAAAAAAACCACCACCACCAAACTAAAATAATTATACTTATTGGAGACAGAGGTAGGTCAATCTACTATATGGGCCTGCATTCAAACTGGAAAAACTACATTAATGTTTAACAATGAGAATTAAAGTTGAGTTTCCAAAGGCTGAGTTGACTTCCCAACTGAATGGGGTTAATGTTGTGTCTAGACAGGGTGGATAGGCTAAGACTAGGACAGGCAGTGTCCCTGTGGAACTGGCAAAACTGACAGGTGTCACTAGCTTAAAGGTGACAGTTAAGCTTGAGGTGGAGGATCAGACTATGTGGTGCCTTGGGGCCAGATCCATCTATGGTCACTGTTCACACCAGTGGAGACTGTCTCACAGCAGAACTCACCATAACCTAACACTGGTCTCAGCACTTGGTCTTTGTACAATTTGTCTGTTTCCAGGATGGGATCTTCCAGAAAGTTGGAACTGTCAGAATCAGACTATTGGAATAAGCCTCAGCCTGTGGGAGAAGGATGCTGTAAGACTCTTCCTAACTGTCTCTTGCCTCTTCTGTTGTTGTTAGTTGCTATACTCTTAAAGTATTTATTGTATTTTCCTGCTATTAAAAGTATCTTTAAATAATTGGGTTGTTAATTTATTAGCTATTAAAAAGCATACGTCTCTTTTGGGGCACCCTCATCTCAGACACATTGTGGGATTGTGAGTGGGGTTTCAAAGAAAGAACCACCTCATCGTACAGGAAAACAGTTCTTCTAACCTACTCAAGTGAGACATTGATTTCAATATTTTTTAGTCTCAGAGTTGCTCATTCGACTTGTGACTAGTATTGAATCATTCTGTGGTTTGAGGTTTGGGGGATTTTTGAACAAAGGAAATGTGCACTGTGACCAAAGTTATTCAGCAAATTTGATCCAAATTTATGAATATTTTCCATCAACCTGAACAAGCAAACTGTACTGAGCACTGAAAGAGCAGTAGTAAGAAATAAAAAATTACTAACACAGACCTTTTATCAAGCAACAGTTCTGAACTAAGACAACAAGCATCCCATGTTGGTACGTGACAGTATTGTTTTTCCAACACATTAGGCTGAAAGTAACCAGGGTCTAAGAATAGGCTGCTCTCTCGAGTTAACTGAAAAGTTCAGTAATGAAAGCCCTTGGAGATTATACACCAGGAAAGGTCATGACACAATACAATGCACGCTTCCACAGTGCAGTAACATAGAACCTTTCACCTGGAAATAAACTTCAACAGGAAACATAGAGGATATTTTACTGGGTTTTGTACAGCAACATCATATCAGTAACTTGTAGCATATCAAATAATTGCCTATATTACTTCCTTTTTAATGGAAATTCTATAAAACCCAATGCATAATTTGGGTACTTGCAAGACTGTTAATCTTTTGTCCCTTTGAAGATTTTTATTTTTTTTCCACTTGAAAAAGAGTTAAATATTAGCAGTAGCTGCTGAAGCAACTATGGCACGCTTGTATAAAAGTATTCTTAAAACCAAATATAAAGTCTTCCGTGGGGGTGGCTCACCACTTCCTTTGGCTGCCATGCAGGAACTCATTTAGCAGAGAAGATAAAAACAAGAGCTGAGCGCAGAATAATTAGACACTAGAGATGACTCTGGAACGGGATTTCTTGACACTGTGTACTGGAGGATGACACTGTCAGTTGTTTGTGATGCAGATGTAACAAGCCCCACATTTGTTATTGTTAATTGTAGATTATTTATTTCTCTGCAGTATAATTTCGATTTTATGATGTGCAATGACAATTTAGTTTCCACTTAAGACTTGCACAAATTTCATCAGAAAGTTAATATTTTAATAGACAATCCCACGAATAGGAGTAAATCCCATAAATCTCTGTCTTATCTGCAAGAGACACATTTACAATTATTATTTCTCCAAAAAGCCCTTTGTGTTTGCATCACACCCAAAAGAAACATCAGAACTTAGAATATTCAGCACCGATGTCTTCAATGTCTTTTCTGTTCTTTTCATATTACTGAGTTTCCATTTCATGCTAGAAGTATAACTGCAGGCCACAGATGAAGAGCCATTCATTCCTTTTCAGGCAAAACCCAAAACATAATGTTTATCTGTTGCCTATGGTGGTTGTAGAATTTTCAGTCCAGACATTCAACCACAGTGAAAATCATCTGGTTCTCCTAAAAAGAAGATATTCAAATCCTACCAAAGGCCATTTAAAAGGATAGAATAAATACTCTTTGGAGAACTAAAATTAATCCTGGCCCTTGAGATACAGAAGACAGAAGAAATCAATGTGTTATAATGCAAGAGTCTGAATCCCTTTGAAACAACAAATCAAAACCTCCAGCTCAACAAACATCTTGTGCTCTACAGTTTCTCTGACTCCACTGGAGATAAGGTGGAGCTAAGACGAGATAAAACTGACATGGAAAAAATGTTGCCTGCAGCTGGAGGAAGTGAGTTACCAGCTGCTTCCTTCGGGTCACAGTTCTGCTGTCAAGTTAGAGGATGATAGAGGTTGAACTAATCATTTACTTGCTCCAATTCAGAGTGATCCGCATGATCCACAAGGACGTATGACAGTAGTAGGCACTGTCCATGCTAAATGTGAGTGGCTGGGAATGGAGTCAGGGTGAATCAATGGCTGTCCTTGACTTGACTTGACTTTGTCAAGCAGCAGCTCAAACACAGAAAAAGATCTGTCGTTGCCCCATTATACTATACCAACAGCCCAGGCTACTGCATTAAATGCAGTGATAATCCCACAGGGAAGCCATGGGGAAGAAATGGGAAGTTCTTTTCAAGCCACTTTATCCTGAAGATGTAGTGAAAGGTAACTCATAACGGTAGGAGCCTTGGAGCAAAAGCCCAGGGAAAGAAAGGGCAGCCTGTTGCCATGACATCTACAGAGAATATTTAAAGTAAAGAGAATTTGGATACCAGTAGGTGTGAAGCTGAGAGAACTTCTGCTTCTGGGATGTTTAGGGAAGAACTTAAGTGAGAACATTACTTAGTGTTATTCTCAGCGTACGCTTTTGAGAGACAGGAATTTTAAGAGAGATTTTTTTTTTTTCTGAAATGAGTTGTATAACCTGAGGATGGATATAAAGCTTTTGTTGTAATTGAATGTAACCCTTCAACCCCATGCAGCATTGATGTAAAATTGTTGCCCATTCAAGCTTACAAACTATTTTTAGTTTAAATATCATTATCTATCATTCTGTGACCTTCTGCTGCCTCCATGTATGCCCAATCCAGTTTAGATACACATTCTTTTGGAAAAAACAAACAAACAAACAAACAAACAAAAACAACAACAACAACAACAAAAAAAGGAAGTTATTATTTCAGGAACATTTCCAATGACCACAGTCTGCAGATAAACATTTAATGGCACCCCAAGCCTCCACCACAATGATCCTAACAAATGATATGACCACATCCAAATGGCTAGCTATGAATCAAAACCACACTAAGTTAACAGTTTATGAATCCTAATGCAAGGGTGCTTGTGCTCCTTACATAAGTCCAAGACCATCTGCCTCCTCAAGTGAAAGTCTGTGAATTGTTATTGCCATCAGATATCTGTATAATGGATGTCCTTCTCCTCAAATATCGGGCGTACAGCAGGTGCATTACAGTCAGTGGTGGAATGCACTGTGCCAGGCACATCAGGTTTATATTCTTCTAAATCTGAACACTGTGAACACAGAAATTCCCAAAGCAACCTCCAATAATCTGTTCTGAAACATAAGAAACTGAGCCATAAATATTGCAATATCTCACTAGAGATTATGTGATATTTAATAGAATTATACAGAGAACAATGACTTTTACCATCAAGGCCCCATAAGAGGACGCTCTGTAATCACTTCCACCTTTCAACATGGGGAAGAAGGAAGGTGGCTACAGTCTACCCTTAACACTGCTCCACTCTACATGTCATGAAGGATCATAGAATCCCCCAGCAGCCCGGGTTGCAGGGGACCTCAAAGGATCACCTGTCCAACCTTCCATGGGAAAGGCAGCCTAGATGAGATTATCTATCATGCTGTCCAATCATGCCTTGAGAGCCTCCAGCAAAGGCGACTCTCCAGTCTTTCCTCACAGGACAGCTTCTTCAGCCCTTTGATACACCAGAGCTTAGCTTGTATTCACCAAGGAACACAGTAAAGGTAAGCTTAGCGCATGTGATCAGCACGGGTGAAAGAAGGACAGTTCTGCCAGCAACATAGATGTCATCACTGGATGCAAACCTTGGCGTTAGGATGGCTGTCATCATAGATCTTTCATCAACTGAGATATAAACCGTTGAAAAATAAATATAAGTAAACTGCCACCTTTCGTTGCCTGTAAAATTACTGACACAACCTGTATGGACAATTCTGAAGTCTTTGCTTTTCTCCTCAAAATACATTTCTAGAGTTGTTACCGCATGGCTGTAGGGATTCTGTTCAGTGTATGGATGTTCACAGGCTGCAAATCTTCAGTGCAAATTTGTGGAGCGGTAACTTTTAACAATGTAGGCACATTCTACCTACCAACTGGTAGAGGTTTCAGAACAGCGCAAGGGAAAACGAAGGAATGCGTTTCAAAGCAGTGTGCAGATGATAAAACATTCACATCCCATTTTTTAAAAAAACTAAGCAGATATTTATGCATTCCTTGCAGATTACTTTGCTAATCCAGCTCTCATCACATGGATGGATTCAATACTTACATTAGCATTGCTGTGTTCACGTAACTGTGAGAGTAAATCCTACTGCACAGTTGAATTGTAACACTCAGTCTAGCATCAGAAACCTCTTACGTAAAGACCTGAGCAGAATGAACTCTTTTTTTTTTTTTTTTTTCATCCTGTAAGAGAATTTCAATTCAAATGTTTCCAGACAGACTCAGAGTTCTCTATACTGCATTCAGATTTCAGTTCTTCACCCCTGTTAGACATCTTTGTAAATTGGGAAAAGATAGACTTTTTATGCCCACATATTTAAAAAAAAAAAAAATTTCTCAATTATTGCAATTTGTGTAACAGCAAGAACTAAGGATATGAATACTTACATATATATGTGAATGTATATAACTTGAAAATTCCATTTTACTTGCAATTTACTAGCAGTGCAAACAGCCATGCTCTTATTTGTATTACAAACAGGGATATATAATGCTATAATAATCTTTCATAGATGATAGCTTTGTCAGTTCTTAGAGTAAATAAAAAGCCCTTATAATTTCCCATATTTTAAAGGCCATATTGACTTCGTCCTCAGTATCAGCAGGAAGTAGGACAACAGAAACAGCAGAAAAATCTCTCAAGTTTTTCCTGAGGTTTTCACAGGGCTCCAGACAGAAAAAAAAAGTATGAGAAATACTATGGATTTAGAATATCCAACTGTTTCAAGCAAGGGAAGCTCTAGGTTCAGATTTGAAAATCTACAGATTGAATTAATAGTAATTAAGAGTATATGGTGTTTGAGCAGCACTGTTCTGTGGTAATTTGTTCAGATTATTCCACATTAGCATTTCCTTTTCCTGACTTGAAAATATGTTCTACGCCAACTCTTCTGTTGACATAGATTTTTCCCATTAGTATCCTATAGGCTTATTTTTCCTCCAACATTTGTGCCAATGGAAAAAGAAAACCCATTTTAGAAAACAGTTATTTTCAGAATTTTCTTATGAGCTCCATTTATATTGAACTAATGCTGTACATGAAATACCACATTGTACATAGGGCATCTGAAGTGGCTTTCAGCAATTAGACTTACATTTTTCTGTATTTTCTATCCCCTTGAACCCAATTCTTCAAATTTCTTATGTTCAGCACTCAAACATGCTTACCTTCCACTGAATAGCCATAATACCACTAGCTGGAATAAACTTAAGTAAATATAACATTAGAAAGGCAAAACAGACAGGTTTTAACAAAAGCTTAAGATTTTAGGTTATAAATTGTTCCTAGGTCAGTATGTTGTTCTAATGTCCTCCAACTCTGACTTCAGCCACATGCTGAACTTGCACAAAATTTAAATTTGGTTACATCATAAAGCTATGATTTAATGTTACTCTGAATAAATTGACCTCAACCTAAACTCTTCCCTTCTATCTATTTGTATGGTGCTTGAGACGCATTTTTCTTAGAGCTGTTCTCTTTAAAAGAATGCATTGCTTCTAGCTCACCTTGAATCTAAGACAAATAATTTTGCAAGTATACTCTTGTAAAATTAATGAACTTCCTTTGCAATTTATTTCCACTCAAACAATGCTAAGAAAATTAATTCATATTTGCAGAAATTTAGATTTGCTGAGAACATCTTCCACAAAGAAACACTGCTGGCAGTTGCTCAACACAGACTTGATTGAAGTGTTTTGGTTATTTAAAAAAAAAAAAAAAAAGAAAAAGAAAGAAAAATTAAATTTTAAAATTGCACATTGCTAAAAATGGCATTTTATGGCTCTGCATATGCCTTCCTCTTCTCTCACTGTAAGTGATTTTTCAGTTGTTACTGACTGGACTGGGTCTGGCTGGGCTGGAGATCATTCTCCCCGCAGCAGCCCGCAATGTGCTGTGCTTTGGATTTGGGGCTAAAGCAGCGTTGGTAGCAGGCCAGCCTTCTGAGCCGTGATTGCCCAGCAGCCAGGCTTTCTCTGTTTCCCACTCTGCCCCTGCAGCAAGCAAACTGGGAGGGGATACATCCAGGACGGCTGACCCAAACGGACCAAAGGGACATAGGACATCACCACGGCATTAAAAACTGAGCGAAGGGGGACGTTGGGGAGGTAGCCATTGCTTGGACACTGGGCATCAGTCTGCTCATGGGAGGTGCTGAGTGACTGCATTTGCATCATCTGTATTGTCAGGCCTTTTGCATCTTCTTTCCTTCACTAATTAAACTATTTGAATTAATGAGTTTTCTTGCTTTTGTTCTTCCTATTCTCTCCCCCATCCCCCGTGGGGTGCAGTGAGCAAGCAGCTGCGTGGTGCTTAGCTGCTGGCCCACTGCACTGATTTAACACACTAGTGGTTTTAGCACTTGATGTGAACTATTTTCTTTAGAAACCTGATTTCTGATACCATAAGAACAGGCAGCAGGCCCTGCATACTGCAACAGATACTTGCTTTTTTAGTTCAATTCTGAGCAGCAGAAAAAGTGTGGGTGGGATGGGCTATTCCAACTGAGTCTCAAATCACTATAATAGCAGATTCCTCTAATGGGTGCCGCTGGGTACTTTCCAGCTAAGCAGCAGCAATGTAATGGCTACAGTGCAACAAATGACACTGACATTTTGCTTAGATAAAGGTTTGTGCCGGTTTTGATAGCTCACTTCTTTTTCACCTTCACAACCAAATTCTATCTGTGGTTGCTAGAAAAGCTTCTGTAAAACAAAGATCAATAGATTTTACTTGGGAAAGAAAGAATACTTTGTAAGATGGCTGCATCTCTGGAAAGACTAATGACCAATTGCAGTGACCAGTTAGTCCTACTGAACCCCTTCAAGCAAACATTTTGTAGAAGAGAAGACAGAGGGTTAACAAACACTTGGGTTTATCAAGTAATTATTTCACCGATTTGTTTTTCTTAATATTCTCATGACTAGGCTACACAGAAGAAATATAAAAGGAAAGAAGCTAAAGAAAGACAGAGCTGTTACACTGGAAACTGTTAAGATGCGGGCGATAACGTCCATTGGTCAGCATTGTGGGTCTCCTATTAAGAAGAATAACACTACGTTAGCTGCAAGAATTCAATTTTACCTGGTGGCTGTTTGACATCCTCAGGAATGTTTTCAGTGCCATCCCTAGAGGACAAGTGTCATGTCAGAGAAACCACTACCAGAGCCAGGTATTACCTGAGGTTAATAAATTAAAAATTGAAGCCAAAGCCTGAGAGAAAATGATAGCTGAAATAACAAGGAAAGCAAAGAGTGGCTAAAGAAGAAACACTTCATCTCAATAGCTGCTAAATAACACTTAACAGTGAAGAAAATGCCCAAAAGGTCAGCCACCATCTGAAGAGCTTGAGAATTTTTTTTTCCTGGCTGATTACAGTAGATAATTCCAGAGGCATTTGTCTTTGAAAGCAAAAAATAAATAACTGTGACTTGTTTTGGCATAGCTGCACTCAGGCAGGGAATTTAAATGCCAAGAAGTTACTTGATGCCAGTTGTTGAAAACCTATTGTATTGTAAATCAACATCGGGGTCTTGCCTCTACTCTCCATCTCTTCTTCTTATTGCTTCACTGAACAAGGTGGAAAAATGAAGACTTGCTGCACAGCTGACAGGAACTAAAGAATATACAGCCATGTGAACATCCATTACTTTCCAACTTAAGCCTTTATATATTGTTTCAAAGACAGAACCCAAACAGCAGAAATGTGAGGAGCAACCAGAGCTGTGACTTGCTGCTAACTCCAGAAGCACTGCTAATAAGCAACAGCTGATCAACTGCCACGAAAACAAAGGTCAGGATCTAAACCAGCTACCCCACAGTTCTAATCCAGATAAATCTCTTACAAATCTCAGAGTGTGGTTGACAAGTAGGTGGTAAATGATTGGTAAACCAATTTTACAAGCACAGCATAATAGAGGAGAAAGAAGTTGGTTTTTTGGTTTGGTTTTTTTGGGTTTTTGGGGTTTTTTTTGTTAGCATTCTTCTAACAGAGCTAGTCTAGAAAATATTCCTGATACTTCTACAGAAAAACAAACAAACAAACAAACAAACAAAAAACACCAAACCACAAGGTTTACAGGACTAGCAGATAATCGTGAATCAGAAGAGTTACAAATAACACAGGTATTAGGCCAGTATCTGGTTCACCCAAGCTGAAGAAACAAAGGGGTAAACAAGTTGAAGGCAATGTGTATATATGTTACAAATGTGCAAGGAAACAAAGCCAGACTTCCAGTAACTACAGAATAAAAAATAATTAAAAGGAGCAGATCACAATTCTACATTGTAGAAGACACTGAATATAACAGATGGAAACTAAAAGGTACCTAAGGCTGCATGTCATTCCTGGAGCAAACAAAAGCACTTCAGTTTTAGAAGATAAAACAAATATGAAGAAAATGGCCTGCATTTCTATCGGGATGTTAACTTCTGCTTCTTGGCTTCAGTTCTCTTTAAGATATAAGTATTTCTGCTATCTTTACAAAACAAATGGGGGAGGGATGACCTGCTTTACATTTACTACTGGTTTCTTTTCTAAATTCAAAGAGCTGACCGTACTGTACCCAGACAGCTCCTCAGTGACTAACACAGACACATGAGTTGATCCACCCTCACCCACAGGAATATTTTCTCTTTCGCTGGAATATGACATTATAATGTTCAAGCAAGCTCACAATCCCCAAAACATAGTCTCAAAGACAAATGATCTTTTGAAGCCACAGAGAGTACTAGTACTTGACACTGATGGATTAATCTATCTAGGTGGTAAACTGACTCGTGCTAAATCTGAAGGCAAAGCCCAAAGCCTACTGAAGTCAATGAACAGCTCTTAAGTCATTTCAACGACATCTGCATTAGGTTCTGGAAGGTTACAGTTGATGTGTGGAGATGACCTATACTGCTTTGGTAAACATTATTTACAAGTCATGTCAAAACCAGATTTAAATTCAGCGATTCAGCTTTGATTGCTGCACAAAACATGCACCTTGAAACACCATCTGCAACACAGAACCTTTGTGGAAAGATGAAAGTAATACTGATGCTACTTTCTGTGCAGACTAACCACTTTGTTGGCCAAGTTTCACTTACACTTGTATTGCTTAGTGCTCTGCATTTTGCTGCAGCTATAAAAACCCACCTCGACTTTGTTGAAAAAAAAAAAAAAACAAAAAACAGTTGCTTTCTTTCTTTTCCTATCATCAAAGCATCATGCCAACAGGCAGCTCAATCCCTCTGGAAGAAAAGAAATAACATTCATATTAGATCAAACAACAGATTTTATTTTTAACATCACTTCCATGTAGTCTTCACGGAATGAGATAAAACACATTTGTCACTACATTGGTGAAAGGGCAATTCAGCTGAAAATCTGATTTCTGCCAGCATGATGAGTCTGAATGTGTGAAAAATAATTATTAACTCTCTTATGAGATTTTGTAAAACTGGTGCAAATAACACATCAATGATAATGTCTCTCTATTAGGTGAAGGCCCAAAACATTATCATTAGAATGTATCACAATCTCAGGAAAAAATAGGTATTTTTTTAAGTTACTAAGAGTTAGCTGGCACCTCTTAACTAAAAGCCTATACTGCATCACTCAGCTGAAACCCACTCAAGTTTTAGATGCATTTCTTTCTCTATTTAACTGGATTTTGTGCCTTTAGCCATCTCCTCTGATAACACCCAGGAGGGGGACTCAAGTGTGGCAATCACTGTGGCCATACCCAGGTGTCAGGCAACTTCTTCTTCCTCCCAGTACAGAAACAGTCCACCCCAACCCTCATGTGAATGTGGGCAAACACCCAGGCATGTTTCCCCAGACTTCAGCAAAAGCCAAACTCATCTTCCTGTATTCGCCACAGAGTGCTGGGTTGTTACCACACGTCTGTGTGGGTGGGAAATAATGCTACCAGCTGCCACCCTTCTGACCTGGCAGCCAGATTTTGCTGCTGTCGGCAGTGTTGCTGGGAGCTGCCAACCCCAGCCTTCGGCAGCCAGAATTGCTGGATGCAACAGATAAATAATCCAGAGAGGAATTTCCAGGATGTTGGTGCAAAATGAAAAATGTGCTGTGATTGCTGGGTGTTTAAAGAAGAAAATATAAACTAGGAAGATTGTGGCAGCACTGTATTTGGTGGTGGTGGCACTGGTACAGTGTATGGTATGAAAAAAGCAAGAAATCTCCAAGAGAAGTCAGACGGCTAATAACAGGGCTACAATCCACTTAATTTATCCAAGTGAGATTTTCACCATAATCTGCTGATCTGAAATGCAATTTGGTAGGAGAGAGCTCTCCCACATAGCACACAGTGGTATAACATAGCCCCATGAGTGGAAATTGAAGGCAGAGCCACAGGAAAAAAGCATATTTTTTTTAACAGTGAGGACAGCCTAGCTGGAACTGGGGGGGGGGGGGGGGGGGGGGGGGGGAACAGTAGATGAGAATTGAGAATCACTTCACCTTGTTTTAGCTGGCCAGAAGTTGAATGTTTACTTTATATCAGGGTGGGTGCCCTGTACTGACAACAGATAACCTCCCAAGTGTGGTTCACTCCCGCTTTAACATCTGTCTCATGACACACTGAGGTCCCTATGTCCCTTCATTGATTATAAAAAGTTCACCCAGCTGCAGTGGACAGGATACCTGTGATAAACAGCTACCGCTAAATAAGGTGAATACTAATCTGTGTGTGTGTGTATGTACATTACATACACACAGATAATATATATGTATGTATACACACGTGTACATGTCTGTATAGCCTGTATACATAGCATATGTACATACATCATGACATATCATTGAGCCCAACCATACCTAACAGACCTTAAAGGGAAATCCTTTTGTCCGAATCTAGGAATCTATTTGAGCAGCTTTCAGCGGTGCAGTTCTTCCCATGACAGGTACATGCAAACTCCATGCTGCTGTCCCATTCAGCTCCTGACTCCCCATACGCCAGCTGGTTCAGACAGTCCTAACGGAAGGATGGTCTCTGTCCTCACCTGCCCTCACAGGCATTACTGGGAGACCAGATTTGCTGACAGACTCCTTAGATTCGTGCCATTTTCAGCAGAAAGACTGCATTAATTTATTTTTATGTCTTTTTCCTATTTATTATGGCATTAGCGCTCACAGAGATTTTCTGTGAATAGCAGCAACCAGTTATAAGCATGATCATGTATTCATCTGAAATGGGCTTGTTATGATCCACCTATCTATGGCTGATAAATTAAGAAGAAGAATTTCTGACTAAATCGTGTGGTATTATATCAGTGCAAGAAAATATAACCAAATTCTTTTGGGAAGAAAATATCTGAAGACTGAAGAAATATGTGCATGATGTCACTTTCCTTTATTATAAGAATGAGGTAACTATTCTAGGCTATTCATGATTTCTTCTTTTCCAAACTGGGATCATCCTCTTCTAGTTACCAACTGAATCAACTTTAGTGGAAAGGTGTCACGTGCAGCAGTGCTATGTGACTTTTACTTTTAAGCCATTATTTAATTCATGACTGTTATTACTCTTGTCTACTTGCATTTGTTCAAAGCAATCGATTTTATTAATAATAGAAAAATCTGTGTCCTTAGTACACTTCATTTTTATGCAGCAAAGTTCTCATGGTTGATGTTGCTCTGATGTCCTTTATGCAGCTGTTTCTATTTACATATTTTGAGTCACTGAAGCCCAAATTACAGCATGAGACTACAGATACTAATGTAATTGGATGAGAGATAAGAAAAGACTTACAAAGTAGAAAAGAATCGATGACAATAAAGAGAGTTTGACTGTGGTTGCCATACGTGTGCCAAAGAGTGAAGGATGCTTGCATAGCAAACAGTTCTCCACAAGGATGAATTACCTGCAGATGACAGAGAAGATGGGATGATTCTAACCTCACACTGTGACAGAAGCAAGGTCGATCTGCATTGTGTGAGGCACTGCACAAGGACAGCAAGAGGGGTGGCCCCATACATAAGAAATTCCGTTCAGATAATGAAGAGATGGAAGGAGAATCAGAAGAACTTTGAAGAGTTCAAAGAGTCCCAGCAGATGAAGTGACGGAATGAGGGCCATAAAGCAGATAAGCAAGAATACACTGAGGTCTCCTTCCCATTTACAGAGCTAATGCCTTTTTGTTGAGCGCATGACTTCAGCTGACTGCAAATAACAGTGCTGTATTGTACACCTTTTACATTGATTTCTACATAAAACGCAGCAAGAGGGGAAGGAAGACATTGGAGAAGTACACCTTTAGGTACAATTCATTGCAGATGCTGCAAGAGCTGTGAAAAGGCAAGAAAACAAAATAAATACAGGGCAGCAGCTCTGATGTTCCAGGGGAAAAAAAAAAAAATCTTCTTGGTCCTGTTGTTAGTGGAATCTTTTCACATAAAAGAGTATCTTTAAGCACAGGACTGTCCCAGTCTTTATCCTCTTCCAGACAATATTCTTAGTTACAAACATCCATTTCTCTCAGATCTAAATGGATCCTTACACAGCAATTAAACACTGGGTATCATTGACCCATTTATCTACTGGTCTGTGATAGGGTTAATTTATTACCTTGATTCTTAGGCTTAGATAAGAAAGCACATGGGTTTTTCTAATGGATCACTCCTTTTTTTTTTTTTTTTTTTTTTTCCTGCACTCATTCTTAGTAGCTTTTTGAAGACCTAAAAATGAAAAGGACAAGTAATACCAATAAGAACTAGGCTCTATGTCCTCAGTGCATTTTTAAATAATAACCTCCACCAGCCTTTTAAAGTCTATCAGCCTTTCTAGAGCACTGCTATGTGTGAATACACTACTGATGCAAAATACTATGTCTGTAAAAAGAAAAATAGTAAAAAAACCTATTATTATACTTTTTTTCATGTTGCCTGTGGACATAACCTAATTGCCTTACTGTTTTCAACTATGGATTCAAAACACATGAACTATTGCCCAGCAGATGCTAACGGTTACTGATGTCGTGCATTATAAAAGCTTGAAGGTTTGAGTTAGTAAAATACTTTTGTTCCATATGTCATATCAAAACTGAAGCTCCAAATGAGCTGTGAATAGTTGGTAAAGATCTGAAGGTATCTGATGGAATCTCAGGTGGCTGCCCAGCTCACTAGGATTTGAATAAAAACAGCAAAACTTCCTTTCATCTGGGACAAGAAGAGAGATACCATCACTGAAGTATATGAGAAAAAAGGGGGTGGGTGTGTGGGTGCCATGTTAAGATATGTGATGCTACATACAACCCTGGAATAACTAAATACCAAATAGAACAGAATTTCTAGATTATTTAATACAAAGGAAAAGGGAAAACAGTTAACTTCATTTCAGCACAAGGGGCAGGAATAACTTTACTTTCTTTGTTCTTCCTTTATCTTTTCTTTTCTCAGTTTCAGAAATACTAATTAAACTGAGACACAGCTTTGAATTCTAATGCATTAGTTGTAAGAAAAAAATCTCAGATCAATGGATAATTTTTTCAAAAATTATATACAGCCAGGTGCATGTTACTGTTATAAATCTTGACCTGACAGTGGCAAGAAGGGGAACAATTAAAAAAACTTAAAGAAAAAGGTCTACACAGTAATTATTTTTCGTTTATGGGGTATATTTGGTCCCATTAATAAAGTAGCTTTATAGCAAAGGCTAAATATGGATGCCTTAATTTATATTGATATAAAATATTAGACTTCACATTGCACTAATCACTAATTTTCTATTTACTAAAATTTAAAAATAATGCTCCTTTGGATTAAAAAAAAAATAAAATAAAAAGTACCCTATTAATTTCAGAGAGTTACTGCAGAGATTAATTTTACCCAATATAATTAAATTCTATGCAAGTAATTTTTTTTCTTCTCTTTGAGTGTAGAGATTCAAATGCGCTTTCACTGTGCAGCAGCTGTATCTGTTCTTTGTCTGTGCTTTCATGGCTCCTTTTGGTCTGCTGTTTCTACATTTGAGGCTTGTAATTAAAAGCAGTAATGAAGAAGTAAGCAGAGTCCAATGTTCGTAAATGAGTCTCACTCACAAAGTAAGGAGCCGCTCTCTTCAACACTTCTGCATTGTTCCTGGTGTCTGTTTTGGGAGACATACACCTCTGAAAATTGCTTCCACAGCTTTTCAGCAGAGGGACTATGTCATTGTTAAGTGGTGATCCCTTCAGTAATCCAAACTGTCTTCAGCAGTGAGATTAACAGTGACATGAGCAGCATACTTAAAAAACAACCAACATACTTAAAAAAAAAAAAAACAAACCCAAACAAACAACCAAAACCCAAACAAACAAAACCAAAAAATCAGCTACTAGGAAATATCCAGTCCTTCCCTTTCACAATTCTGCAGGTTTTGAAGCACATAAAACACACAAAATCTAAACTTAACTCCTTGTGTTAAGGGATACAGTATTATCTGTGGAGAAAGTGAGATGAGAAGCAGGGAATGCACCTTCATTTACTGATGAGGCTTTCCCCTGAATGGAGCTCTAATACCTTGTTTGCTTCACAATGAAATTCTAATTTTGCTGTTTAATGCGGAGTAGCACTGTGGCTGTTGCCACTGGGGCTCTTTTAAAAGACAGATACTTCAGAAACTGAACACTGCCTCCACTTCCTTTCTTCCTCCTTTCAATTCAGTTATCAAGAAACTGCATGGTCAGGTAGGATATTGATCTGTGTATGGCAGAAAAATCTTTTTTATATTTAAAACAAAAGTTACAAAATTAAATTACACCTACTCCTAAGTAAGAGCTATGGCCTTGAAAACCCCAGAAATCTGGAAAATTATTTTCACATCTAAAAAACTGTGTCAGTCCACCTTCCACATCCCGACTCAAGTTTCTAGGTTTATCTGCAGAACACCTGTCCCAAATCTGTAAGCTGAGTGCATACTCATGGCATATGTACCTCAGCTGACAGGTGAGTCTCTACTCATACTTCTTATACCTGTAGGCCACAATATTTAAAATAATACCATAGTTACCTGACTTTTTATGCTTTCAAAAATCTCTTGTAATGTCATCTTGCACAGAGACTATGTCAATATAATTATATTTACATTAATTCTGAAATAACAAAGGGAAAAAAATCAACTTTACACCTCTTGACTGGAAGATGGAGAAATGTTTAAGTAAAATACGAGATAAGGATCAGGTGTTAAGCAGTTGAGGTAGGTAAGAAAGCATGAAACACTTCCTAGAAGAGGAAACTATATATCTAAATGGAAGGTTGGGTGAGAAGTTACACAGAGAGAGGACTCAAAGACTGCACTACTCGTTTGTTGAATTGTATTGGGCCTTTGATATAAAAAGACAGCTAAGACATTGAAAACACTACAAGAGAAGGGAGAGAAGGGACACTGGAGGAAATGAAAAGTCCAGTACTACTCTCACTCCTGTCATTTTCATTTTCTTTTACTAGTATTAACAGTGGCAGTATTCGTAGTGAAGTTTAACTAGTAGTGCTAGTTAAATCTACTTAACCTGAAAATACCCTACTTGATTTACTCAACAGGTTTCTTGGCTTATTTAAGATGACTTTTATTACTGCTATAGGCAAGAGCCTCCTCCTGTCAAACTGACAATTCCATCACTAACTCCAGTAAGTCAAACAACAATACTGAGAGGAAAAAAAAAAAAAAAGAGAAAAAAAATCTATGATAATTCATAAAATACCACATTTTGCTTCAAAATTTTATCTTTTTTTTTTTTTTTTTCCCCTGGAGATGGCAAGGGCATGTATCTCAAACACAAAAAAAGGCTGGTGTAGGTAACATGGTAAGCAGACAGCAACAACAGCAGCGTGATGGAAATCACATTCTGAGACAGACTCTTAGTGACTCAGATATTCTGAATTACTTGTCAAAAGGAAGTGGTTATTTCTGTATGGGGAGAAAGGATATCAACTGTCACATGACTCCTCACTGTATCTGCACTCAGGGCTCTACTGAAGTCACCTCTTACCGCCAAACAAATGCAAAAGGTACTTTACACATCTCTACCACATCACAGGAGGAGGAGAACAGACCCTGCACTCGTGTCACACAGGCAGAGGCTGGGTTTCAGTGTTTCCTTCCAGCAGGACAGAGTACAGACAGTACCAGAGTACAGACAGAAAAAAGATAGAGCTGCCCAAGGATGAGAACGGAAGTGAGATGCATGCTTCCAACAGACGTGAACTGTTATATTCAATGTAAGTCAAGGCACACTGGTAACCAGTTTGGTTGTCCAGCATCTGTGTTTTTGTTAACCCTCAGCAGTTACATCAACCAGGAATTTGACACAACTGAAGATGTGTCTTTCCTACCCAAATCCTCCTAAGCTTAAACTTAACCCTAATCTTAGTTCTCCTGAAACAAAAAGTTTTATCTTCCCTTGTTCATCTGGCATTAGCCCTTAAAGTGAGAAAGTTCTTACTTTAAAGGGGAAGTACCAGGCTCTTATGATGAGAGATTATTCTTCCCTCTAACTGTTCATTTATTTCAACAGAAACAGGATCAATGGAAATAGCCATGGGACAGAGTTTACCTTCTTCAGTTGAACCTGCAGCCTCATGGGTTTCAAGCATTAATGCTCATAGCTTTGATGTGGATGGAGGCCTTTAAAGTCTCTCTTGCACACAGATTTGAAGAAGGAAAGTCATGCATTCATTCTCCATCATTTAGAGATGCATTGGACTCTGAAGGAAGACCATAGTAAGCCAACATTATTATAGAATTCTGCATGATACAAACATATTGCTTTAACCTCAAAGTCAAATGTCAAGCCAGCCATTTATTATTGGTCTTGAGAGATTGTATTTTTATACCTGATTTCTTATAAGAACAAGTAATAACTCATTGATTCTGTGCTTGTCCACTCTCAAGTCACATGAAGGGAGTTAACACTGCATGGTGGGGCAGAGTGCACCCTCAATTTGCTGAAGATACCAAACTGGGCGGAGTGACTGATACTGGGAGGAGTGGCTGATGTGCCAGAGGGTTGTGCTGTCATCCAGAGGGAGCCTCAACAGGCTGGAGAATCGGGCTGACAGGAAGATCATGCAGTTCAATAAGTGCAAAGTCCTGTGCCCAGGAACAACAACACCAGGCACCAGTATATGCTGGGGGGCACCCAGCTGGAAAGCAGCTCTGCAGTAAAGGACCTAGGGATGCTGTTGGACTCGAAGTTGAACATCAGCCAGCAACATGGTCTTGCAGCAAAGGACTGTGATTGGTATCCTGGGCTGCACTGGGAGAAGTATGGCCAGAGGTCGAGGGGGGTGACTCTTCCCCTCTACACAGCACTAGTGAGGCCACACTTGGAGCCCTTTGTCCAGTTCTGGGCTCCCCAGAACCACATTTCCCAGTGCAAGAGAGACAGGGACATACTGGAGACAGTCCAGCCAAGGGTCACGGAGATGCTGGAGGGACTGGAGCACCTCTCCTGAGGAAAGGCTGAGAGTTGGGACTGTTCAGCCTGCAGAAGAGAAGGCGGGGGGGGGCAGATCTTATCAGTGTATATAAACACATGTAGGGAGGGTGCAAAGAGGACAGGGTCAGGCTCTTTTCAGCAGTGCCCAGGGACAGGGACAGAGGCAATGGGCACAAACAGAACACAGGAGGCTCCAACTGTGCACCTTGGAACACTTTTTCACTGTGAGGGTAACCAAGCACTGGCACAGGCTGCCCAGAGAAATTGTGGAGTCTCCATCCTCAGAGATATTCAAACGTCATCTGGACGTGTTCCTGGGCTGCTGGGTCTGGGTGGCCCTGCTGGAGCAGGGGGGTTGGACAAGATGACCTCCACAGGACCCTTCCTACCTCAGCCATTCTGTGATTCTGTGAATGCGTGTGACAAAGGACTCTAACACTCTGGGTATGCTAATGAAGGATTATGGGTGAGATATTTGCACACAGGTGTAGATGAAAAACACCCAGAAATTACTGACTACTATTCATCTCTTCATATCACATATGGAACATACAGCAAGAGGAGAGTAAGGTTGTTAAAGTAAGCACTCAGGAGTCATAAAATTGCAGAATTAAGATTAAAGGTCCAAACTCTTTGTCTCTGTGTGTGTGTGTGTGTGTGTGTGTGTGTATTATGAGGCTGGTTATTAAATACAACAGTTTCTTCCTCGCTCCCTCTGGGACTTTATATATGAAAATTACACTGGAGCATTTTCCTCTAACTTGTAAAATCTGCTGGTAAAATTCTAAACAAGGAAATGCTTTCAATGAATAATTATAAATACATGGCTCAGAACATGAGAAATTGTAGAACTGGTCTTGTAAACAGAAAAAACATAACCTCCTTAAATGCTATAGCACATGTACATTTTTTATTACCTTGTCAGCTTTTTCTCTTTCAGCTTCATCTCCCAAAATAGCCAGAGAACTGGGTTCTCTCTGTTTTCCACTGGAAGCATTAGGCCTTCCCTTGCATTTGATTGTTCACTCTCTCAATGGCTATATTTGCTCTTCTGTGTAGTAACATATATTTCAATACGATATTGTAAAATAAAACTCAAGGTTAAAACACATACTAAGGAAAATAAAAGTTGCCCACATCATAAAGAACTGAAAGAGGGATGAGAGGATACTTTTTTCCCTTCCTTTTTGATTTTCCTTTAAAAAGCAACAAGACAGACCAAACCAAACCCATGAAACACAGAGTGGAAAGAAAAATCACTATCTTGTTTGATTAGCAATCAGATTTTTTAAGAAGGATGTGTTTGAACAAACATCTCCCTTCGCTATTGTACTAGATCTTATTGGACAAATGGAAGAGTAAATAATGACAGTAATCCAGTGCTGTAGTAAAAATTATGTATATAAACAAATGAAAGTGCAAAATCTACAGTCTTTCACCTGTAAATGTAAAACCTTTACAGTGACCTTTAAAACTGCGTGAATGACTCCACATCTAAGCCTGAGTTGGAGAGAAAACTTTTAGCATGTTGTGAATACAAAGATCACTGATTCTCTCATCAGTGAGACACAGTGGCATTCTTCTGGGAGATAAGCATAACAAAAATACAAAACTGCGTTTTCAAAGGAAAATAACTCTTGTTCAGCGGCATAACAGCTGATAAACGAAGGCTATGTACTAAATAATCAAGGCTTTGAGGTTTTACTGAGAATTACAAAACTGACTTAAGAGCATTCCCAAACAGAGGAAGGGGCTAATACAGTAGCTTGAGTCACAGCTTCCTCTAAAACATAGATGGAGAGCATGGGACAAGGTTCTGTCAGACAAATGTCAGAAGGACAGAAAAAAAAAAAATTAGTACAAATACCTTTACACAGGCCTCTGCCTTTTTTAGCCATCAGCCAACCCACCTTCCAAACAAGAAAGCTTCATGTGCCTCACCCATTTTTATTCCTGATTCAGTCTCTCTCAGTGAGGTTACACATACTGGGACAGAGGTAGGATGGAGCTCAGCAGACACCAGGATGTGAGCTTGTGTTTTCTCACAGTGCTGAGTTGTACCACATGAGCAGAAGCAGATTGTTCAGAACTAACTCAGGTTTCTCGATGTGGCAACTCCACTTTGCATGGGAGCTAGTTTCCTCAGCAGAGTTTCACTGCAGTAAAAATACAAATACTCTGCAGCCAATGGGGCAGCTATGTTGAAACCTACTCATAGTGTAGCCAAGATCTAAAGAGAAACATATACAGAATGTTCCTCTTCCTTTGGAGCAGTGCAATTTTCCCTGAATGAGCATGCTTAAAAATACATTTCAGGTGTCTGTTAGAATGTATATTAAATAATTTCAGCAACATTTATTCATTTAAAAAATTGTTCCCACTTTTCTCATTGATAAAACATGAAATATCGTTTCTTTTATAAAACCAGAATGAAGTTTTAACTGCCAAAACCAGAAAATTATTTTGACATTAATCAGCCAAGACACAGAAGATCAGATTTTTTTGTGCTAATAGTAGCACACAGATTTAAAGCAGTTTATCTCCTCTTTTACTCCTTAGTTATTTCCTTCTTATGTATTTTCTCATGCCCTGTGCTCAAAATGTACTCATTGCTTATTCTTCCAAATTCGTCTCATCTAATCTGGAATCCCAAAATCTTGAATACTTTAATTTTGTAGGCTACTGTTAGAATTCCTGGCATCATTATAAGAAATACCTGATGAATGGAAGTTCAATTCTTTTCTTCTGAATTGGATAGTAAGATTCAAAAGGAACTGGATATTCTTCAGGGTAGTTTCTTCAGAATTCCAGGACACTTGGGTTTCTTTCCTTTTCTTCTACACCTAAAACCATCATTACTCAAGTCTTCTCACATTGTTGATCTTAGGAAATCTAACCTGCCCTTAGACGCATATTTCGATAGACTTCAGTGTTGTGTTTCACTGTGTAGGATTTGAGTGTGTTCATAGAAGCTGGTTTTCTTTTTTTTTTTTGTAGTTCAGATATACCTTTATCCAATAAGTGACTACAGACGTACAGGTCTTTGCACTCAAAGAATTGTTTTTGAAGGAAAGACTCTGATATGGTAGTTCAGATGGAGCATTGATACACTTTTTCTTTCAGACAGTATTTTGGGTTGTTTCAATCCCTGCTCTCACAACCTTCCCTTGTTTCTATGTAAATGTCAGCCAATTTGACATGTGTGAAGAAATATTCATGGCATATTACCAAGCAGTTTGTATTCTGTGAATGAAAGACACTCTGATCTTCATTTAAAAAAAAAAAAACAACAACTGCATAATTATACATTTAGAGGGCATGAGCAATTGTGTAACACACATCCTCTGTAATTATGAACCAAATTATATATGTCTTTCACTACAGCAGACAGAAAACCATGTAGTGGATCAGACCTCATTTGAACACACAATTCTGAAAGCAGCTTATGTAAGGGTGGGGCTATAATATCTATACTGAGTGGAAATTTGCTAAGGTTGGAAATGTTTCCTTAAAATACCTAGAGGCTTTGATATTTTGCTTCACTGAGTCACAATGAAAACCTGGCTTTTTCAAATTCCCTGAGAAAGAAAATCCAAGGGGAAAAAGCTGGGGACTGATCAAATCCTTTTGTTCTGACAACATATTGCATTTGCTATACAATATGAAAATCAAAAGAGAGCCAAAGTATTGAAAATTAATACAAACATTTATTTCCAACAGAACCTTGAGCAGTCAAATCCAGGGCAAAGTCAGTATCCATCCTCCTTTAGAGAACATAAAGACATGAAAGTGCTCCCAGAAGCTCTTAAAATGGTTCAGTATTGACCGTGTTGCTTAAATCTGATGTGCCACTGAAATGACTCTTTTAAATCGAATGGGTTCATAATGGAACATCGTTTCATTCATTCAAACGACTTTGTTCCTTATCTAAATAGGTGTTAAGGAAGGATACATCCCACCTGTATCTCTTAGATGGTCAGCCTTCATCTTCCATTTCTATGAGTAGAGCGCAACACACAGTTCTAGAATGAGATTCTAAAAAAGATCACTTAGAATACGTCCAAAAAATTGCACCTTAAAAATGCTGAGACAGTCTAGAAACTCATTTAAATGGAAACATCTGTTTTAATCCCACACCAAGTACTTGATCCAGGTGAGCTGTATTCTCACAGCTGATTTGGCATTATCCCATGTGAGTTTCTTACACACGTTACCATGATTTTTATCTTTTATCTTTGACACTGAATGGCACATATACAAAATGTGGTGACATTTAAAGCTGACAGAACTAAGGCAACACTATGTACTCTTCATTGGTTTGCATATGTGTAAATAAAGTATTGGTTATATCATCGAAAAAATAAACTATCTGAAAAATAAGACTTGAAAACTGCAAGTAGCTTTTAAAGGGGATTATTACGCTCATATCACTTTGTATTAGTTCATGGTTAAAATTAATATATTCCAGTTTTCTGTGTAGTAACTTATGAGAATTATTATATATAGTATTACAAGAATTATCTTTTGATCAATAAGCAATTTATATACTAAATTCTAAATTAGATATTCTAAGAATAGTGCTACAGTTCTCTGACAGTGATTGCTTCTCCTGCTGCTGTTGGAGTTATGTGGAATTACGTGTGACACAAGAAGATAACTGAAGATTGTTTTTGTACATGTTTTCTGTACTTCCGAGAACTTAGAGAAACAGTTGAGGCTTGTGGTCTGTATGTTGTTCTGAAAGAGCTTTACTGAATGCCCTGTGAGTACACATGAAGCATTGAACGGATTTTTAAGCAACTGTATGAATTCTGCCTACCTATTCAGCATTATACCAGAAAATCCAGGGTGAAGAAATCTTAATACTCTATCCAAAAGCATTAAAGACTGAGTGAAATTACTCTAATTGTCTATTTTTCAATCTGACAATTGGAGAGAGATTACAGATATGTATCAGATACGTCATTACAGTCAATTACACTATTAACTGAAGCAAAACTTTTATAGCATTTCTATGCAGTAAAAATGTCAATCTTTTTCCCCTCTTCTTTCTTTTTCTCTCAATTGTTTCTTCAACTGATGGTCTTACTATACTTGAAGTAGTATTTAAAAATGTATTAATGTCAGCATTTAATCCTAGCTGGCCCAGTTCAAGCAAACAGCTGCTAAGAGTCATTGCTTCCACAAGCAGGGCTTTTCCCCTAAATACACAAAAATATCACAAGTGGATATTTCATGATGATTGATTCTACTACATGTGTGGGAAAATCTAGCTCAATCTAGCCAGTAGTTTACTTATTCTATAATTGTGTGTCAAAATCTAAAATCATTATAAAAACTATTTTCCTAGAGACCTGCATAAATTTTATTCCAGATGAGAAGCTGATGTGAGCCATTTATTGATTCAAGACTGTTAGTGCTCAGTCTGTGATCACTGCTGCTACCCAACGGGTTCTAACCAATTTGACACGGACAGTTCTGCCTCTGTGACTGCTCCGCTACTGTGCAGCCACTAAAGAGGCAGTTTTCTGTTGCAAGACTTTTAACAGCCTCTAGCTGTCAAAAATAATTTGCAAATATACAGTCTTCCAGTCACATTCATGCAATTAACAGAACCCACACTCTACTTACAATCTCTTCAAATCCTCATGTAAGCTCAGGTGTATTTATATTGAGCTCATATATACTAGGAGTTCCTTTAGGAGTTCAAATAAGAGCTCATATATACTAAGGTGCATTTCTTCAGTGTGTTCTAAAGTCTGACTGCTTTTATAAGTTCCATTTGCATTATTGCAGGTTAGCCCCAAAACCCTGTAATCTGAAATTTCCAGGCATTCTCACCTGTTCGCTGTAATGGAAAAAGACTGACTCGTTAGAGAATGTTGTGCTTTGGAAATGAATGGTGTTGGCATCCCTCCACTATTCCAGAAGTCTGCCTGTCCTCTAGCAGCATGGCTGATGAGACCTTTTATCAGATTAAAAAAGAATTAACTGTCACCAAAGCGGGTGCAGGATGATAGAGGGGTATGCTCTTGGGTAAACAGTAAGTGTAATCAGGAGTCTCGAGACAGCAAGCAATATCTGCCCTGAATTACAAGCAATGTGCGTGCTCAGTCTCACATGACATCTGAGAAACAAAGGAGAAAATTTTGCAGCACTGGGAAGATGCTTTATGTGGAAGAGCTCTCTTGGCCTGCCAGGGGCATGTCCGTGTACCTGCTTTGAAAAATGCACGTTTCATGTGTTTTCACAAAGTTACACTGTGATAGTCATTTATGGCACTTATTTTCCACCAGGTTTTTCTGTGGAGTTAGCATGCCTAACAGGCTGCTTTGACTGAAGATGGGTTCCAGTGAGGAAAATGGTGGAAAGTGACCACATGGACCATAAGCACCAACAATAATGCCACTTTATAAGGCAAGCAGCCATTCTCTGTGACCAAGAGGGTGATGTATTTGTTCCCTTCCCTTCATTAGCCGTCCCTGAAGCTCCTGTGCAGCAAGTAGACAAACCAAACAGATTTCTTCTTCCCCTCCCTCAGGGTTCCTGGGCACCAGTTACTCCCTTCCTCACTGGTCTTGAAGGTCCCAGGCATCCAGCCAGCCCTCAGTGGTGATGACGGCCCTGGCACAGGGAGAGGAGTGTGACAGCACAGGGCACCATCCATAAAATCTACCTGTTACAAGTCCCAAGGGGGAATTTGGACCTGAACTGCTGCTGGATGGTACTTCTTCTTTTGAGGCTGGTTTATTTCATCATTCTACACGATTCTAAATGCTGGAAGATATTTTGCTAATCCATGCAATGAAGCAGCAAAGAAAACAAGGAACTCTTTGTGAAGGTTAAGGAAGACATGACAAAAAGTACAAGCAACGATACAAAAATAAAACTAAGAGGACAACGGTTCCCATCTTCGTTCTTCACCTTCCGCTGGCACTGGCTGAAGTGCTAATGGGTTTCATGACACAGGTGAGCAACTCTCCTCCCAGGTGTGGGTCTATCTTGGCCCTTCATACGAATTGCTATCATCCAACTATCACCAGCACACAGAATGCTGATGTTCTGGGTTGCTGGAAGACATGCTTATATATTTAGGAAAGGGAGATGGAGACAGGAAGTTCCTACAGCTCCAATATGTCATTTTTTCCATCTATAATATGATTTCTTACACCTTAAGGCTGGTTTAAAGTTTATGCTACCATTATTGCTGCTTTTCAATGAGTTTCAGCAATTTAGAAGATTAAGCAGTTGGCAACTGTAAAATACTCCATGCGACACAACTTCAGTATGAGGTTTTCATCATCACTGCAATAGTTTTTTAGTAAGCTGAAGATATGCAGATGTGAATTTCTGCTGATTAAAATAACTTAAATTCGATGTTAATAAAAAGTAACTTACTAATATTTCACTAAGTGATAAAATTTTTTTATAAGTTACGGCAATTAACTAAATTAATTCCTTCCATGATTAAAAACATGCGTGTACTGCAGAGGCAAATAATAGTACCTGCAGCATTTGAAAAACATAATTTCTACAGCAATCTTTTTTAGCCTTGCTTTCTAAGAATGTGTGCTCGTGCTGTAAGTGTGTGTGAAAATGTCTCTCTCCTCCAATAGCCTTTGAACTTAACGACCAAATGTTGGTCTAGTCTTTATCAGGACTTGCTACATCTTATACTTTCTCCTCTTCAGACAGTATTTAAAGAAGTATGGAAGAGACAGTGATGATGTGGGAAGATGCAGGAAGAACAGATGCATAAAAATGTACAGCACAGATTCATAAGAAATTGCTGCTTATGGAATTTTTCGGTTGTTTTTAATCTTCTCGCTGTCATCCTACTTTCCTATGGTACTGCATAGTAATTCATCTGAGACCTTGCTTCTCCTCTGTCACGGTACTGCTCTCAGATATAACATATTTTCTGTGCTTGATAGGTAGGATTTGCTTTCATTTCTTCCTAGACTCTGATATGATCCATGATCTTAGCTTAGGTGAACAGATGTGGTAAAGATCTATCTAAACCAGTGTATTTTCTAGCTATGCTAACATCAAAACTGTGGGGTAGAAAAAGGCAGAATATGGCCAGACTCTGGCACTCAGACAAGGAGGTCCCGTCAGGCATTCATGTTGTCCAGGTACTCTATTCCCTGGGAAACAGAGGTGATACCAATAGGTGAATTGGCTGGTTAGGACAGTAAAGTGGTTGGAAGGGTGTGAAAGCAGAGCAGGAAGGCAAATGCAGAATTGCTAGAAAGTTTGGCACAGATGTAACTAAACAAATTTATGTCAATGCAAATTACTTTTCATTCCCACAAGAATAAATTCTCCAGAGGAAATTCGAGTTACCGAAATGAGTTATACTTAAGTTGTAGATTGGAACAGTATCATGTGCACTGCTGTAAATCTCTCACATACACCAGCCCATAACTTTTTCAACTAGCATCTGCTTTAACTTGAGGCATGGAATTGCTAGACATTGAAAGGCAAGACGGTTAAGGGTAGGAGGTAACTGCAGGTGATCAGTCAGTCCACACTTCCCCACACAAAAACTCAGAAGCACAGATGTTAAGAAGCATCCTTTATCAGTGAGAAGGGACGCTTTATTTTCTTGTGCAGACATAAGATGAGCTAATCTGTCGCTAAAGAGAGATCTCTTCCTACAGAGAAAACAAGATTTTAAAGGATGGAGCAGTAGGTTCAAAATCCTATAAATAGGGTGCATATATAGATATGCACCAGTGAAGACCCACTCCCACCACCAGCTCTAATTCCATCAGAAAGGTGACTTTAACCTTGTTTCAAATCTGCCAATCTGACTCTGGTCCTCTTGGAATTGCTGACCATCATCTTGCATGAATTTAGCCAGAAGCCAGAACCCTTTGCTCCGTAGAGAGAAAACAGCTTCCGATTTACTGCAGCTCTGTTGAAAAGAGGTCATAGCTTGTCTCACAAGCCCGGGCGGAAAACCTTCCATCTCTAACGTTCCTATCAGAGAGATGGTGAGTGTCCATTGCAGGCTTTACTGACCATGGCTAACACCAAATGCAGAGGTACCTGACGCTCACAGCACTGTGTCAGTAGCAAGCTGCTTTTCTTAGGAAGCAAAGCCTCTCAGGAACGCAACTGGACTATATCGAGTTCATCTACTTCCTCTTCTTTTTGAAGTACTATTAAACTGCTTTTTCTCTTACTGTTATTGACAGTGGAACATTCCATCACGTCGCCTCTACACTCCCCTGGTGCAGGGACTGGACATGCTCATTCCTTGTGTATGCCAAGGCAGCTCCTCGTTTCACAAACTCCTTCCAACCACATACACTGCAATTGCTCATCACTTAGAACAGAAGGAGACTAGTATTTAGCCTTCACTAATTTTCTATTTACTGTGCTAGACCCTGCTCCTGTTATAAATCCTATGGATATACATGGTAACATTGTTAGAATAGAGCCAACGGTTTGTGCATTCTTATTATACACTCTGTAATGGACATAACTCTCTACAGAGTTGCACCCTTCACCATTATATATACATACAAATAGAAAAAAATCAATATGAACAAATGGATATCCTTGCAGATTGCACTGTATCAGTGAACTTCCTATACACCAGCACATCCTGAAAAATCTTAAATATAAAGAGTGTATAAATTATCATTTAAATGTCAAGTGTAACTAATATTATTTATAGCTAACTGATAACTGCTGCTACAGTAATTGTCCTCATGTCGTAGATGCCATACATCAGATGCAAGGTTTGACTGAATTTCTCATCTTCCTAAGCATCAAGAATGTCATTTTGAAGAATATATATCGACTTCTACCCACTTAAAGTAATTAGGTTCAGCAGTGAGGATCACCGTTAGATCCTGAGGTATCTCTGACTTAAAATCAAACAGAATAGAGGGATGACAGCTACTAATTTCTCACTGAATACCTCTTAGCATTTATCCACAACTAGTTAAAATCAACTAGAGTAATCACTGTGTGATTACACTGAGGTTATTCTGGAATGAACTACACCATACCTTCAATCTATGGACAGCTTATGCTCCTGTTCCTAGTAGCTTCTTACTTTGGAACTGACTTCAAAATCAACAACAGAAATACAACTAGTTTAAATTGATTTCATACAAGTAAATACCATCATAAGCAATAAATAAAATAGTAATGGAAAGAGTAATAAGTGGACTATTTGAAAAGTATACATTTAGATTAACATGTAAGGTCAAGAAGTTAAGAAGTCTGGGCAATTACATAATACAAACCACAGCACTTCACCTATTTTTTGCAATTAGATTAATACACTGTGTCTTAATTAAGTCCTTGTATGCTGTAACAAAAATAGCTAAGAATTGTTTTTAGCATTTGGATTTTAACAGTTTTTTTCTTCCTTCTAATTGAGAAACATTTCTTAATTGAAAAATTCATCCTAGGATGGAGAACATACAGGAACTAACTTGTAAATAGAAGAACAGGACACCTAAACTATCCCAGTGTAATACTTGGAGGAACTTGTTCCATGGGAGTATACACATAAGGAGACAGGAATCTTCATATACAAGATGGATAATTAAATGTGCAAGTATGACCTCTGATGCAGTTACCAATTTTGCAAATATATTTTATATGCCTTACATGCAAATACTGGTTTCTGTACAGTCAGTAAGCCTATACACAAATTTTCTTGTCATTGCACGAGGAGCCTTTTTTAAAAATTACTGGCTTTATGCAGATCTGATGAAATTAGATCTAGTCACATCTTAGCTAAACTCACATCTGTTACATGAAACAGTATTTCCTTTCCCGGTTTTTCAATGACACTGTTCGTGACGATGTTAATTTAAAAATATAGGTCAAAACCAGTTGATTATTATTCTCTGGTAACTGGAAACTTAAGTGAAATTTTAAAATTAAAAATTAAATCATTTACATTGGTATTACTTTATGAGTACCACTATACAAACACTCCTTGAAAAGACCAATATATGCTGTTACCTGTATTACAACTATGTCTGGAAACACTCCATTTAAATTTTGCTCTTGAATTGTTCTAAGCAAGGATATCAGTTTCTACTGTCAATGCAGAACATGAGCCTGCTGCTCATAATATATGCATTATAGTCTTTTGTTGATTTTTATAGGTAATGCATATAATTTCATTTGCAAGAACACCTGTTAAATATGCCTGACAGAAATATCCTCTATTTAAATACAAGATATAGGTAGGCCGTTTATCTTAAATCATTGTAACTAATAACCACAAACTGAGAAATTATTTTATTAAAACTAATGACAATGGTATATTCCTCAATAGTGTGATTAACTGTTTAAAAGTGCCAGGGTAATCAGCATGAAAAATTGCCTGAGCTTGAAATGAAAGACAGTGCTCCACACAACAGCTGGGATTATCCTGCGTAGGTTACACCACGGGTCTCAGAGGAAACTCTGTAGGTATTACGAGGGTAATCATATTTTCCTGTTTGTTCATTCTTATCAGGCTTTTTTTCCTGTAAAAGCACCTATACAAACATCCAAAGGATACCTAAACAGCTGCAAAAACACAAAGACGTTTGCCAGCATGCAAATTTTTGTCCACCCACAGTCAGATATATGCTGCACAAACCTAAGGCCATTAATTACTGTGAATCCTTATGGAGGTGAGCTGTAATGAACGATGCAAAGAAAATTATTGCATGCAAAATATTTTCAAATTCAAAATGGAAAAAAATGTTGTTTGTCCTTTGGAACTCAGTTTATCTCTTCTTACAGAAAAAAAACTTAATAACACATCAGCTTCCAAAAATGAGGATATTTTCAGTATTGCTTAAAAAAATAACGTAACTGTTCAGTATATCTATAAATGGACTCACTCAATACTTACAGTCTCAGGAGAGAATCCATACGTGCTTTATGTGAAGGCATAAATTATAAATATAGATAAGTATAAATAGATGGGTTTAAATATAGGCAGTAATACGGAATGCAAATTAAAGGACCACAGTCTTTAAGTAAAGGTGACAGAGCATTCATGTAGCACTTGTTCCTACGCTCCTGAAGTTAAAGGGGTGTTTAGCCATGGCCTTTCAGGGACATAAACTTCAGCTCTCAGAAAAGAGGAAAAATGTTGGTGCTGCTTAACTATGATATACTAAAAAAGATAGCCACTCTGTTAGAGATTATACTGATAAAGACAAAGACGTATGAAAAAATCACATATGGAAAAACCACAAGCAGTTTTTCAAAGCAAATTAATTATTCTTAGCTGTGTTGGGTTTTTTGTTTTGTTTTGTTTTGTTTCAGTTTATCACTGACTCTTGCAACATTTCCGTTGGGAAAAAACACCACTTGCATGGCTGGTCTATTTTCTGGGCGCTGTGTCCACTTACACCCTTGCACTTGCTCCTCTATTTGAGGTAGAACGCGCATAGTGGCTGCTACAGTTGCCACACAGCATTATATGAAAAGCACGCTCCCACCTGCCTTCTGCGTGCTAAGATAATATGTCACCACCTCTGTGACTGAGACTTACCTCTTTATTGATTTTTCACATAAAACACACTTAAAGTTTAAAGATGGCAGTTATCTAACAACCTTCCCTGGAAATGCCAGATACATGACCTGCAGTTTGGGTTCCACTTACTCATCATTTTCATCCAGTCTCTAGACCAGTTCTTGAATTTTCAGGTCTGTAAATTAAAACACAGCACTGACAATTCCAGGTTAGTAGCGACCCAGGGCTGCGTAAGACCATACTGTACAGTACAATGCTCTGAAAACGAGCCAGCACAGGTGCACCTGGATTTGAATGTGCTACGCCTGAAATAACAAGCCTTACGTCTGAAACACTGCTTTGTCAATGCGTTTTGCCAGGTACAAGACGATCGCTATTGAGAAGTAACAATTACAACTAGAAAATTTAAATGTAAGAACAGTAAAATTTTCATTATCTGTGCCTATTTTTAATACATCTGGTGCATGAGGTTTATGTGGAGTGCTGGAGTCTAAGCTTAGAAGTTAACATGGATCCAACAGTCAAACCACAGTGGCTTTTCCAAAAAACAAAATCCTGCAACATCACAAAAAGCAGTAGCAAGGGGCATCAGTGAATATGCATTTTCTCAGACACATGCAGAAGTGATAGAAGAAACATTTGTCCACAGGAAAATGCTGTAAGTAGAACAACTTGTGCATTCTGATGCACTGCTTCATTGGTTTTGCTCTACACGGTTTTTTTTTTTTTTTTCATTCTCTTATGTGTACTTTGAATGGTATTAGCCTTTACAGGCACATTTTTATAGCACTTGGATAGAATTCATGGAAAAAAGCCACTGTCTGCTTCATTGCTGTAGGTCTGGAAGTAAAAATAATTGGGCACTGACTTACCAGGCAAAAGGCAGCAGCAAACAAAGCTTCTGACTGCTAATACAGGCCAAGACATGGCCAGGAGGCTGTGCAATGCCTCCAAACAGTGCTACTGAATGCTGTTCCTCTACCCTAAACCTGATACCTGATATACTGTATGACCTAATATGAATATTCATTCAGACGAATACAGTATGTTTCCATGAACATGTCACAAAACACCGTGTTAAATTTCAGGAAGACAACAAATGATCTAAACCTAGAAACATTTCAAACTGAAAAATATGGTACAAAATACACAGTATTTTGAAAATTCATTGGTAATGTGGTAATAATTAAACTAAAATGTATACTGACATCTGTGTCCTGCACTTAAAAAAAATACGGATTTTTTAAAAGTCAACAGTAAAATAATTACGCTTTGATTAAACTAGTCAGCTCTGCACAACATTTAAATGGTAGGGCATAGAAACTGAACTTTCTAACTCTCAAGAAAACTGCAATGCAACAGGTTCTGAGCAAATCCATCAGGATGTACAAATCATAACGGTAGGAAAAGTATTTCCATCAATGTTCATGACTGGAATGACTGGGTCAAAGTATGGCCAGAATCCGACCAGCAAGGAACAAGATTTGCCAGGAAGAACAGATTTTGAGCCTCAATGTTTTAACTAATACACGGCTTCAGACTCAAAGACGTGTTGTGCTGAGGCTGAGTATTGAACTGTAACATCAGTTTGCTTGTGAAAGGAAAAACATTTGCTGTGTGCTCATGAAAAGAGACTGAAAGACCTTATGTCTATTCACACCAGCAAACCCACAAAATAGGCAAAATTAGAGGGGAAGAAAAAAGACTTCTTTTCCGGATGCAGCTTGAAGTGAAGTGAGACAAGCAAAAACCTATGCCTCTATGTATGGTGCTGTGAAAAGAGAAAGTGAACAGTTATAGACGACAATACAAGCTTTTTAAGCTGTTTTGGAAGGCAGACAAAAGAAACCAAAAGAACACTATCATATATTAATAAAAAATTATTACTTCAAAGTAGTTGTTCACAGATATTTTTACATCTGCTCAAGAGACAAAAGTACTGACCCAGAAGTAATTTCTTAATGAATTTTAAATCATATACATACTGACTCTTAAAATAGGTTAGAATTTCTAGGAGTAATATGATTATAGTATTTTATTTGGGCTTAATTCACCTACAGTTTAAACATTTATGAGAAAGGATATCAAACTACACAAGAACAAAATGAGTAGGGAGAAAAGATTATGGAGAGTTTGGAGTTGGAGAGAGATAATTTCTCATGTGACAAAAATGGTTTTGAAAATCAATAATAATCAGGAAGTCATTAAAGAAAAATAACATTTGAAAACTGATGATCTTTTAAAATGAAGAGAAAGATTTTTAAAATTGCTTATCATTAATGAGCTATTCGGAGAGTCAATACAAACAAAATATTCAGTGCAAACAAAAGTTTCTCATTTGTACCATGAACATGGGAGAACCGACAGCACAGACCCAAAATTAAATATGCAGACAGTGATGATGACTGTTCAATGATTACCTTATGATTATCAGTCTGGGAACACAGTCAGCTTTATTCAATAAAAATAAAAGAAACTATAAACATGATGGAAGCAGAGAATTTAAGTTACAGGAAATAAAAATATCAGTATTCAAGCTCTTGCCCAGCTCTCCAGCAATACATGGGGTCTCCCATGGGGTTATGACAGGTATGGGGGTAGGAAGAATTAGCACTCACTCTGTAACTGCTTGTTGTACAGCTGTGAGAGTACAGGGGGAAGAACTGGAATAGTCCGAGCATTCCGGGTTCTTCATTATGGGAAGGGTGCTTTCTTATCACTCCATCCTGCAACAGAAAGATTGAAAATTCCCCTGTGGCTACCTAATTCTGAGACAGGGTAACACCTTTGGAAAAGTGGAAATAAACTTCACTGACGTAGAGGAGAAAAGCAGGTTTTGTGCAGAAACAAGTGGAAGTGAAGCTCACATGTTGTTTGTATCCATGATCCAAACAACACCTTCTCTATAAATAGCTGAAATACTGGGTCACTCACTGTGCATAGCTTTTCATCCTCATAAGCAGTCACGTTTAACAGCTTTCAGATGTTGTAAAAAAACTAACTAATCCTCTGACACATCTGTGAAATAGCTTCTTAATTTACTGATGGAGAAAGTGTAACCTTGTTCAAATGACTCGCCCAAGGTCACGCAGGTCAGTGACAAACCCAGCCTGAAAACTCAGATTGTTAATCACGTAGGTATTCAGATGCCTGGAACATCTCACCACTGCCACCATTCTTACGGTAGGTACTACTGTATGAGTCACAACTGTGGATGCGTGGTACGGCACAAGTATCCTACATAAACCAGGGTCTACAATTTCATAATGTAGTTCAGAGCCCTCAGTGCCACTGTAACTCACCCACCACTAGACTGCATGACTTAGCTTTGGATTCCAAAATCTTTACGAGCTGGTGTGAACTAGACCTATGAAGGACAGCTGTCACTATTAACAAAATAACAGCAATTATGACTGCATCTACTCCACACCAGTGAACTAATCATCCTGTGAACAAGCACGGGGTCTCAAGCCAGCTGGCAGAAGCTGGAACGCGACTCCACGTGGGAGCTCTCCTGGGCTCGGCACACAGACTGCCAGCCAGGAAGGGTGATGGCCACACCAGGCTGGTGCCACGTGCGGAGTCACGGAAGAAAAGGTCGCTACGCCCTGGGCTGCACACAATCGTATTCAAGAATCTGGGAACACTCAGTTTTATATACAAGCACAGGCACAGACTGTGTTAGTCCTCCACAGGCAGAATCCTACACTAAGAATCTTATTTACTATAAATCAAGAAATGAACAGGTAGCATTAACAAATGTGCAACAATGTGCTTTTAGATGTCAGGATCAGTTTTGGCCTTTCTACAGACTGGACTTTAAATTAGGTCAGAAAAACCATAGTCTACCCATGCCCTGACATTTCAATACTAGACCAAGGGTAAGGGATACCAAAACCAATAGCCAGCAGAGTAGAAATCATGTGTATTCCTGGATTCACCATCCTGCAAACTGCCTTTAGGAGACATGCAAATGGACTTTTCAGGGAATCTAGACTGACAAAATCCACACAGCAAGGATGAAAGACTAACATCATTCATACCAAGGATTTCAGAAAAAGACCTCCTTGCAAATGCACAAGAAGTATCAATAAAATTATTACTACTCTTGTTCCTTCATCCAAATATATGCACGTAAACAAAGCCCCATGAAAGCTCGTATAACAGGAGTCAACTTGCAAGCCTTAAGAAAGAGGAAATGCATGGCAATACGTGTTACCTGCAGTGCCAAGCGACCTGGGACAGATAATTTTGCCTGCAAAGTGAACAGAAATGGTGTTGTCAGGGGCAGTGATGCAACCCAGCTGACCTAACTAGAAGCTCTCTTTCTGTGGAATCCCTGCCAAATTGAAAACTGCTCTCCCCAAAATAAATCTCCTGAAGGAGTGCTGCAGCCACATTACACACTCCTGCAGGAAATTCTTAGCACAGCTGTCCTTCCAGTCCCCACACACCCATACACATGCTCCTGCCCTGGAAGGCACTTAGAAAAGACTGTCTCATAAAGGGAATCTTAGAAATATTTACACTGCATTTCTATATTTAGGCATATCACTACTACAACAGCAATAAGGCTGTGTTAAAATCATTTTATTTAGAGATCTGTGAGGGAAAGCAAACAGCAGTAAATAGAAACCCACAGAAACAGCAGGCTACAACATTATTTCAAATTACATTTATAATACTGAAACGTGGTAAGGCAAAAATCAAAGTTGTAAGAGAGTGCTGTTGAAACTATAATTTCTTAAACAGAAAAATGGCAGGGAATGAATGTGTTACAATGCTGTAAACCGAGGGCTAGAACCAGCTTCTCCTTTCATTGACACTGGGCACAAACCCAGCATAATTCCACAGATCTTAGTGGTGTTACTGGAAGCAAATTTTGCCTTTAGAAGGCAAGATATGAAACTTCATTTCAGCAGATAAAAAGAGGTTGGCTGGAGAGCCATGAAAGTGGGAGTAGTAGTTTGTTTTAGTGGCCTCAGGAAAAATTCACTTAATACTTTTGGGTAATGCAAAGCTTTGAAAACCTGAATGTTTAGATGCCTTCTGAGAACTCTTGAGAGACGTACAAGTGTCAACGTGCTGCTATTTGTCAGCTCTTTTCCTAGCACCGGAAAAAAAAAAAAAAAAAATCGAGAGAGATCTACATATTGCATTGCCTGGTAATGTTTGTCACACCATGTCTTCTTGATCGCAGAGGTACTCATGTGTGAGGTGAAGCTGATGTTCCAAATAAACCCACTTAAGTTAGCAAAATTATTAATGACTAAGGTAGGTTTGGGGGTGTGAGAGCTTGCAGGCTTGAGTAACAAGAAAAAAAGTACGATTTCATAAAAGTGCAGAGTAAATACCTTTTAGTAGCAATGGAGTTGCAACTCTTACAAGATTAACAGTATCTCAGGCCACACCTGGAATACTGTGTTCAGTTTTAGTCTCCGCTATACAAAAAAGATGTGGCCAGGCTGGAGAGAGTCCAGAGAAGGGCCACAAAGATGATCAAGGGACTGGGCAGCCTGTCCTGTGAGGAAAGGCTGAGAGAACTGGGTTTGTTCAGCCTGGAGAAGAGAAGGCTTAGGGGAGACCTTGTCACCATGTTCCAGTGCTTAAAGGGTGGCTACAAACAAGGTGGAGACTCTCTACTTACAAGGAGTCACATGGAAGAGATGAGGGGTAATGGGTACAAGTCACTCCTGGGAAGATTCTGATTAGACACAAGAGGAAAATTTTTCACAGCGAGAGCAATCAGCCACTGGAATAATCTCCCCAGGGAAGTGGTGGGTTCCCAACACTGAACACTTCTAAGATTCAGCTGCACAGGGTGCTGGGCCATCTTGTCTAGACCATGGTTATGCCAAGAAGGGTTGGGCCAGATGATCCCCGAGGTCCCGTCCAACCCGGGACTCTACAACTGTTGACTCTAGGATGCATGGGTTTTTAATTTATTGCTAGACTACCGTGTCTTTGCAGTAATACGCAAAGGTCCCTTTCAAGCCGACTCCTCTGAAAAAACCAACCCCAGCGAGCAGCCTGGCCACCCCGTATGAGGGCAGCCAGGCCCGACGGCACAGAACCGAGGGCAGATCTTCCCACACCCGCCGGGTTTCTGCCCAGAGGCTCCAGACGGGCCGCGGGACGAGCGCTGCCTCCACCGAGGACAGGACCAGGACCAGGACCAGGACCGGCCCCGGCCCCCGGCCCCCGGCCCCCGGCCCCCGGCCCCCGGCCCCCGGCCCCCGGCCCCGGCCCCGGCCCCGGCCCCGGCCCCGGCCCCCGGCCCCCGGCCCCCGGCCCCCGGCCCCCGGCCCCCGGCCCCTCGCCCGCAACGCCCCCCTCCAGCAAGGCCCCATTTAGCCCTTTTTAATTTTTTTTTTTTTTTTTTTTTTTTTTTTTTTTTTGTGCGGCGCGCAGGCGCGGTGCGGCGCGGCCCGGCCGGCCGGCGGGAGGCGGGGTGAGAGCGCGGGGCCGCGCCGGGCCCTGCGGAGCTGCCCTGCGCGCCCAGCCCCCGCCCAGCCGGGTATTGTTCCCAGCCCGTCTCCGCCGGGGAAGTTTTGCCCTCGTCCCGGCTCCGCTCCCCGCCGGGGCGGGGCGGGGCGGGGGGCCCCTTTGTCGCCACCTCCCCGGCGTGCGGCGGCCGGCGGAGGGGGGACGGCGGAGGAGGAGGAGGAGGAGGAGGAGGAGGAGGAGAGGGAGGAGGGGGGGGCGGCGGCGGCAAGGCTCAACATGATGGCGGCCGAGGCCGGGGGTGAGGAGGGCGGCTCGGTTCCCTCAGCCGGCACGGTGGGAGCCGCCGCCGCCGCCGGCGCGGAGCCCGGGTACTACCCCCGCAAGGGGCCGGGGCCGCAGGGCCCCTTCCCGGTCGGCTCCGGCGGCGGCGGCGGCGGCAGCCCGGGCGCCGGCCCCCCCGGTGGCCCGGCTTTGTGCTCGGTGCTGGGGCTCCTGGAGCTGGGCGCGGGGCCTGCCCCGCCGGCGGCCGGCCCGGGGCAGGGACCGGAGGCGGCGCGGGCGATCGATCCCGGCACCGCCGCCGCCGCCTTCCCGCCGCTGCCGCCGCCCCCCTCGGCCGGGGGGCTGGGGACTGTGGACGAAGGCGACTCGCTGGACGGGCCGGAGTACGAAGAGGAGGAGGTGGCCATCCCGCTCAACGCGCCCCCCACCAACCAGTGAGTAGCCGCCGCCCCGCCGGGGCCCGCCCGCCCCCCCCCCCTTTGCCTGCCTCCCCCCCCCCTTCGCCCGCCTTTCCCCCCGGCTCTCAGAGGTGGGGGCGCTGGGCCCCCCCCTTTCCCGGTGGGCAGCGTCTGTGAAACTCCCCTGGAAGTCCCGCATAAGTTTTGCTGCCCCTAACACCCCCCCCCGGTTCCGTTCCAAAGCCAGGAGAGTGTTCGCCTCCGCCTGCCCGCTCTGCAGCCCGGCCCTCTGCCCTGGTGGTACCCCGCTAATGACGGGGGGTCCACCCCTGGAAAAATAAATTTAAAAAAAAAAAATTAAAAAAAAGGCGCTCCGGTTGAGCAGAGTTAGGTTTTAAACAAGTTTTCATAGCGATACTGCAGGCTGCCAGGAAGAGTGAGCTATTCCGGTTGTGGTTTAACTACCTGTTGGGGAGACTTTTCCAATCTCCGGTAGCGCCGTATTCTTTCTCAAAAAAACCTTACTTTTTAAAATAAAACTTAACAAAAAGGCTATCCGTAGCATAAAATAATTCATATACCGTATCATTGGTTTTGTATTTCGTTGCTTTCTACTTAGAAAAGTAACGTTTAGCTTTTCCCTTTCATACACAAACATAGCTATAGCAATGCGCACGTGTTCGGTCTTTTTTTTTAAATTCAGTCTTCAAACGTGGATTTAAAATTAATTAAAATTATATATTTTAAAGTGTTAGCAGAGAGGCTATTTTTTATAAATAATGTCTAACTGCTTTGCTGCTCAACTAATTTTTTAAAAAAATATTTTTAATTGGGTTATGTTTGAAGACAGGAGGCAGTTGAAGGAAAAGAAACTGTAAACCTGCAGTCAGGTTTTATTACACTTCTCCATCCATTAGGTTAATCGGGATTCCGGCAGTGCTGGTAATAGAATCTTGCACTAGAGGCAGACCAGTTCTCTGTTTATGTTGTATGAAATATAAGATCAGATAGTGTTATATAGCGTTCGTGTAATTAGTATGTACTTTAAACGTAGCCTTTGGATTTAACCGTAGAAAGTCTGCAGGTTTACATAAAACCCTTGCAAGGCTTGTATTAGAACAGAAAATAGCCCTCAAGCAGGTACAGTATTTTCTCCAAAATTAAACTTCTTCAAAGGCTTGCATTACTTTCGTCAGTGTCTAGAAATGTGCTGTTCCTGAAGTTACAGCGAGTATAGTTGATAATTTAGGGTTTTGAGGTACAGGGTGGCAGATGTATTGAAGATACAGGTCAGAAAGTTAATCTGAAAACCCATCTGAGTTTGGCTTTGTTTTCACGTTCTCTCTAACTCCGCTGTCAGAGTTAACTTCTGCACTGGTTCATGTACTTCAAAGATTTTGGGAGCCATGGCAGTTGTTAGGAGGGCATGAAATGTAACATTACAGGATTTCTTTCAAATTAATCTCTCTAACCTGGACAGGCTTCCTAGTAATCATGTATTCTTGTAATTTCTAGACTGCTTGTGGAAGTTTGTAAACATTAAGGCCTTGCTTTGCAAAGACAGTGTTTGAATAGTCTTAAACTTGCAGAATTCCCTAATGAGCTAGAAATAGGATTAGGCAGATTCGGCAAAGGATAAAGAGGGAAATAGAAGCACATGAAAAAAGCAAAATGACTTCTTCGGTATTATGTGCCAAACCAGTGAGATACAGAATTCTGCTTTTCTGGTTTTGTCTCTGAAAGATCAGATTGCTGCTTCTGTTAGAGCCGCCTAAATTCCTCAGAGAACTGAGGAAAAAGCCAAAGAGCGAGCTTTTTTTGAAATACTTTTCAGAAAGTGGGTGATTATTTATGAATAATCACCTGTTTGATACTAAATAATTGTCCCCACATCTACAATTCTGAGTGGATTTTGCAGTCAGAATACTGTCTTGTGAGTCATGTGCAAGTGTGATGGTTAACTTTCATGAAAGAGGATGTTAGATTTCTGACGAGAGGTACATGCGAGGGGAAGACTGCAGAAGCCCTGATTTTTGTTTTGGTTGACAAGGCTTCTTAACCTTATTCAGACAAAGGGGACGTTGAAGCTTCTGCGGGACAAGGGCATAGCTCTAGTTAAATGTTCCTCACTTGAAGATTCTTTAATACAGAAACATCCAAGAAATAAAATACATCTGTAAAGTTGATTCAGAAGTTCTGGCTTCGATATACTTAACCTTTTTCTTTGTAATTTTATCCTAGGTGTGTGACTTTTCCATTTAAAAAAAAAATATTAAATTGGCTTATTAAAATAATTAGAAGCATTTTTTTCCTTTCATTTATCTCTTATTTTATACAGTGTCAGTTTTTACCATTCTTGGTTAAGTAATTTAAATTGACCATATGTCGATAGTAAATTGTATCCTTTCAGTCCTTCTGTTTTATTATTTAAAGTGCCCTTTCTTTGTAGTCATACCATCTGCTTCTATGGAGTTGAACTCCTGATTTATTACCAAAAACAAAGATCAATATTATCTATCATCTTACATAAGGAAAGGTCCAATATAAGTCCTTTAAGAGTGGTAATTGATCTTGTCATTTAAACTTGGATTAAATTTCTCCAGTTGAATGTGATTACAAAACTGCTGTTCCATTTGTTTAAATAATGACTGCCAGCTCCACCCTTTCCCACTTCCTCCTAATTCATTCAGTTTTTATAGGAGGCATGCAGGGTTGGCTTGGTGGATAATTCCATGATTCTGCTTCTTTGTCTTAATTGCTTACAATATATTATGTGTGCATCAGAAAATTGAGAGTGCTCTTCACTCATGGCTTTGCTTTATGTGATATGAAATTACTATTGTATAAGAATGAAAAGGCATTATTTCTTTCATAACAGTAACGACTCACTAAGGCTTTTTGTCTTCCCATAGACATACATCACATTTACTGAGTGGTTGGTTACTGACTCCAGACAAAATACCCGATAAAAGTGGCTGTTGGTGTTTCCAAGTTTATACTCTAATCTTAGACTTTTAAGTACAAAATAAAATAAAGCTTTCTGTGTAAACTTAGAGATAACTTTATTACTTATAAATCTCTTGTTTTGCAAATTAAAAGAAAAAAAAAAAAAAGAAACAAAATCTGAGTTCCCAGTTTGCAAGTGTTAGACTGTAAAGTTGTGAAGAGATTTGACTTTTTTTTAAAATGAGTCAGGTTTTTTTAATACCGTGTAGCTGACATTCTGGCTTTCACAGTAGCTAACCTGAAGAGTTGGGAAGTGAAGCAGAGCAAGTTCTGCACTTCCCATCAGGATGCTGTAAATACAGTTTGTTCAGGGTAGTCAGGATGTGTTGTCTTTGCTAGCAAGCACCTAATACACTTAATTTCCTCTTTTCTTTTCCACATACCTAAGGAAGAGGGGAACCGTATCTTCTCTTAGTGTGTTTTCTTTAATTTTCTAGCAATGGGAGGAGTTTGTTAGCATGTAACAGGTTCTCTTTATTCACCAACTCAAAATCCCCAAGTAGGGTTGATTTTTATCATCTTTGATCTGGAGTGAAACTGACTTAAGGCTTGTCTCTTCAGTGTGTGTGTGGTTTTTCATTTTTTCTGGAGCACAGCAGTAGCATGTTTATGTTGTAGTTTAGTGCTAGATGGGAGGCACAGGATGCTGGGGAATAAAGTGGGCAACCCTGTGTTTGTTTTGCTTCTCTTTTTCTGTGCTTTCTACCCCGTTTGCAAAGCTCGCTGACAGGCTGAAATAGTGTAAGGAAATGCCTTTGGATTTAATGAATGAGTGTTATTTAATTTGGTTCTAAACCGGCAGTATGTGGAATAGGTCAGTTATTTATATATTTGATTAAAAAATCTTAGCAACGAAATTATTTTAGATCCTCGTGTTGCGTTAAGGTGGCAGAAGCAGTTCCAGTGTATTCCAGCAAAACCGACATTTTCATGAAGCATTTTTTTGAACAGTGGTTATCTCTTTGAAATGGAAATCAGCTGAAATCGAAAGCTATCGACCATACAAAATGAAATAGGCTGTCAAAATACCGTCTGGTTAAAACAAATCTTACTCAAGGCAGATGTATTCTTACAGTCACTCTTGGTGCCTGTTGAGACAGCGTAATAGTGAGAAGAAGAGCTGAAGATAGAGATGGATACTGAAATCTTAAATCAGCTTGGATTACATGAAAGTAGAACATTTTTCTACCTGATTGTAGTGTGAAGTTCTAGTTTCTTCACGTGTGTTGAAGGTGGCAAGTCCAGAGTTCTGCAGCATTTTTTTATTTCAGTAACTATTAGAAAGGAATTATTTTCTGAATAATGGCTGAAGGCCCTTTTCCATACTGATGAGTGAATCTGTTGCACTGAAAACTGAGGGGAAATAATATTGGCATGTTCAGTTAGATACTGTATAAACAAAAAATGAAATGTGATATAACTTGGTTTTAGTGTATGAGGTTTCTGCTTAGCAGTTAATGTGGTTAGTAGGTACACACTACTTTTTTAGATAATGAATTTCTTTAATTCCTGTTCTCTACAGAAGGGAGACACCTTATTTTTCTGAAGTTTATGGATAATGTACTGATTTGGCTGCTTAGAAAATAGAACTGATTATAAATCTGGTTTTAGTTCTGGCTGAATGTGTGGCATTACAAGTGCTGTCTTCAATGAATGGTTACAAGCAGCAGAGCATAATTGTACCTAACCATATATAGGAAGTGAATCAGTTAAGTAAACTGAGTATGTTAGGTACCTACATAAATTAAAGCTCCAGATGAAGATAACCAGAAGTACAACAGCATTTAATGCCAGAAAAAAGGTTTGAGGGGGATTTTTCAGTAGTTTAGTCAGTATTTCTAGCTAACATCTGATGATGTCATTTTGTTTATGCAGCAAGTAGAGTCTCTTGACCTGCACTTAAGTTTTTATTTTGTGTCATATATTGACTCCCAGAACTTCAGTGTGGGACTTATACACTTCATCTACAGGCCTGCCTTATCAAGAAGCACAATATTGTGCCATATTTCTTCATCTTTTCTTGTCTTAATGTTTTGTGGCTGAGGAGCGGGGAGAAACAAATTTTACCAGTGGGGGCGTGGGTCTCTTCAGTGTAGGACCCTGTCTGTTGATTGAGCCATAAATTTCTAGGACTCCCATGGTACTTTTCCAGTTTCTCACATAGCTTTCTCCTTTAAAAAAACAACAACAACAGAAAAAACCTTGATATTTGTCTTGCTGGAAGGCTCAGTAGAAGGTAGGAGAAGGCGTCTTGCAAGTATTGCAGTGAAACAATTATGTGTTCCTCTGCAGTATGGTTAGTCCCAATAAAATGTTACCAGTGCTTGACAGGTTTTATATACTTGTCCTATTGTATGTACTTTTATCTGCTATATAAAGACTGCAGGCAGTCTCTAGTAATTTTCTATTTTTATGTAAAATATCTGCTCTATCACTCTGGAGCAGGAAAAAGTTTCTGTTCTTACATGAGTCTGTCTCTAAATTATGTTTTGTGTTCAAGGTGGTGAGCAGTAGTCAGCATGGATTTATGAGGGGGAAATCGTGCTTAACCAACCCAAAAGCCTTCTATGATGAGATCATTGGCTTGGGGAGAAAGGAGGAGAGTTTACCTCAGCTTTAGCAAAGCTTTTGACACCGTCTTCCATAGCCTTCTCAGAGGCAAGCTGACAGCATACAGGTTAGATAAATGGACAGTGAGGTGGATTGAAAACCGGCTGAACGGCCAGGCCCAGCGGGTGGTGATCAGCAGCACAAAGTCCAGGTGGAGGCAAGTCACTGGTGGTGTTCCCCAGGGTGTACCCAGGGGGCAATACTGTTTAATATTTTGATTAATGACCTGGATGCTGGGACAGAGTGCACCTTTAGCAAGTTCGCAGACAATGCAAAACTGCGAGAGGAGTGGCTGAAACACCAGGTGGGTGTGCTACCATCCAGAGTGACCTGGACAGGCTGGAGGATTGGGCTACAAGGGATCTCGTGAAGTTCAACAAAGGAAATACAAAGCCCTGACACCAGGGAGGAATAACCCCAAGCACATGCTGGCGGCTGACCAGCTGGAAAGAAGCTCTGCAGAGAAGGATGTGGGCGTCCCAGTGGGCAGAGCCAGCAAGGCACCCTCCTGGCAAAGGAGGCTAACAGTATCTTGGGCTGCCTTGGGAGGAGCATTGCCAGCAGCTCAAGGGAGGTGATCCTTCCCCTCTGCTCAGTACTACTGAGACACGTCTGGGGTGTCGGGTCCAGTGCTGGGCTCGCCACTACAGGAAACATGGACGTACTGAAGCGGGCCCGCTGCTGGGCCACCAAGAGGATGAGGGGACGGAATCGTGTGTCAGACAAGGAGAGCCTGAGGAACCTGGGACTGGACAAGAAGAGGCTCGGGTGGGTGTTAATCCACCTGTATAAAATATTTGATGATAGGGAATAAAGATGAGGGAGCCGGACTACCCTTACTGGTACCCGGTGACAGGGCAAGAAGCGATGGAAACAAATTTAAAAACATGAAATTCCATCTGAATACCAAATAAAAGGGGTGAAGGTTGAACTAGATGATCCCTCGTGATCACTTCCAACTTAAGTGATTCTGTATATGCATAAACATACTGTTTATAGTTGAGGATCAGTGTTACAGGATGTATTTGCTGCAAATTGTTACTTGAAGTGGACAGGAATAATGTCAGAGGCAGTAGCTAATAGGGAAAACTTTAAAGGAAAGTAGAAGAAATCCTTAGGTTGGTAAACAGACTATTTCATTATTTTCCATGTTGGCAGATCTCATAATTTCTGCTGTAAAAGCTCAAGAATTTGCCTTTTAAAAAAAAAGAAGTCTTTCTAAGGTAGCTAACAGTGCTGCTTAAATGTTTAATATCTACCTTTTCCTTCTAAGGTATGTTTTTATTACCATTATCAGTGTGTACAAATTAATGTATACCAACCAGTGTTGCTAAATTAACTTGAAAGCTCCAGTCATATTTCAAGAACGGCGTGTCGAGCTCTCCAGGTCGCTCCGTATACCCAGTCAGTGTTCTGGTAAGTTAGCACTCTGTTTGTTGTGATGATCAGGCCCTAAAAAAGTAATTTTTATCTTCAAATTTCAGTATTTTCAGCTGCTTCTCAGGCCAATTTCATACCAAAGCAATTCTTTTTGTTACGGTTTCCTTTTTTGTTAAACTGAAATAGTAATAGTTGTTCATCCTCAAGTGCTAATTGGTCTTTTTTTTTCTAAATATAGTTTCATCAGGGTTGGAATATACAGACTCATAAAACAGCCCAGGTTGGGAGAGACCTTGAAAGATCATCTGGCCCGGCCTTTTTTGGAAAGGGAGCATAACTGAGGTTATCTAACACCTTGTCCAATCATGTCTTGAAAACCTCCAGTGAAGTTTACCTCCCTCCCTGGGGAGGTTGTTCCAGTGAATGATTGTTCTCACTGTTAAAAAAAAAATAAATTAACTACTGGAACACTGTGATGAGGCCCCTCTGAGCCTTCTTCAGGGGGAAAAGGCTTAACTCAGCCTTTCCTCATAGGGCCGGTTCTCCAGCCCTTTGATCATCCTGTGACCCCTCTTTGCATCCTCTCCAGCCTGTCTACATCTTTCCGGAACTGTGTGGACCAGAACTGGGCACAGTTCTCCAGGTGCAGCCTGACAGCTGGGCAGAGTGGGATGATCACGCCTCTATCTCTGCTAGCGATGCCCCTGCGGATGCAGCCCGGGACCCGATCTGCCTTCCGTGCTGCAGCAGTGCACTGCTGGCTCGGGTTCAGCTGCTTGTCCCAGGTCCCTCTCAGCAAGGCTGCTCCCAGCCACACAGAGCCCAGCCTGAGCTGGGCTCTTGGGTTAGTCTGGCCCAGGTGAAGGACCTTGCATTTGTCCTTGTTAAACTTCATACTGTTCTGGCTAGCCCACTCTTCCAGCCTGCCTGGGTCTCTGTCAGATGGGTCACCCTTCTGACGTGTCCACCTCGACATTCAGTTCAGTGTCATCAACAAACTCGGTGCAGGTGCTCTCAATCTCACCGTGCAGCTCATTTATGAAGATACTGAACAGTGTGAGGCCCAGTATCCATCCCTGGGTGACCCCATCTGTGACAGGCTGCTAGCCAGAGTACAAACCAGTGGTGGCCACACTCTGGATGTGGCCCATGAGCCAATTTTCTACCCATCTTGCAGAGCACCCATCCAGTCTGCATCTTGCCAGTTTGTCCAGTTAATGTTAGTGTTTTGTTGTTAGCTGTATGTAATTACATCTGAGGAAGCTGAGTATGTAACTACATGGGAATATTTAAAACATTACAGTTTTCTGTTGAGGATTACTGTCATTGGCTCAGCAGGGGTGGGTATATGATTTTCTTATTAATAGCTATTTACAGGTATTTGGACAAGGGTTTTTTCTATGAACTTCCCCTTGCAGAGTACACTGCTTTCTTTTCCAGGGTAGTTTCCAGAATTCATCTGGGTTTAGCCAACCTTTGATCATCAGTTCAGGAATCATATGATAATTCTGTGTAGCTTTGTGTAAGAGGTTTTTCTAAAATTTTGGTCTCTTTTTAAAATTGTTATTATTGCAAGTCCACCTCTTGCTTTCTGTAAAATTATTTGTATGTGTGTGAATGTTCACCCTTATGTAGGACATGCACAAAAGGATATTGTGTCTGTGGCTTACTCACTGGGTTTTGTATGGTTATGTTGCAGATAAATTGCATCATCTTTTTCTACATATAAAATTTAAGGGTAACCATAAATCAATTAATTCCTTTTTTATATTGCCATCTGTTAGTAGAGTAACATTGAATGTTACAAGATTCAAGCTTGAGTACATGCTTAATCCAGGAAAGAAGGAATTGCTTGGATCACTTTGTTCAAACCATACCTTTTCCCCAGACTTTTTCTTGCATACATTTTTGTGCTTTCTAAACATCTGTGGAGAGATTTTTTTTGTTGTTCTTTCCACTACTTGGCAATAAAAAGGGATGCTAGAGAAATGTCTTTATTCTGCAAAACCAAAATGTTACCAAGCCTCTGTACTAATCCTCTTGTTCTATATTCAAGTCTAGAGACAGAGTTTGGTTTTTTCCTTAGCTGTACACACAGTTCTTTTACATCATGCTGTTGGATTTGTTCTGTATGGATTGTTTTCTCTGGGTTATGTTCCCCCACTGTTGTTTCTAAGTGCATGTGGGAGGTATTTGATATCTTTTAATTTAGGCATTGTACCTAGCTTTGATTTCTAGTGTGCAACTGTCAGGGTTTTCTCGTTGTAGAAGCACTTATCTGTCCGTGGGCACAGTGTACCTCTCTAGAGACGCATTCCAGCTTGAAAGAGGAGTACAAAACAAAAACCTGTGCTCAGCTAGAGAGAGTGAGGTGCAGGGAGGAGGAGGAAGGTGAAGGACCCTCTGGTACATTTAATGAAGTTAATGGCAGACAAGGTGAATAACATGTTAGAAATTGCTTAATTATTTCTAAGGAGTATCTGCTGATTTGTGTAGCAGTATTAACATTGTTTCTGTCGTAGTTACTCTTAGTTCAAACAGAAAAGGTATATTTTTGACCTGAGAGCATAAGTTAAAAGCATGTGAAAATGGGAAGTTTCTTGCTAAAAACTTTAATGAATTCCAGAATTCTCTTCCTAATCTGATTCTTCAGTAAGAAAATGCAAGCTGTTTCAAGCTATTTTTCAGCCAGTTTAGCTATATTTCTTCTGCTTATTTGTGGCTTTTGCAAAAATGAGATGGGCAATCAGTGTTTTTTTCAGTAAATATGTATCAGGTAGGATTGGAAGAAATCTTCAGTTATGTTGGATATTACGCTGCTGTCACATCTGTCTCTTAGAGCTTAGCATTGTTTATTACAGCAACTGAAACTTTCAGAACCTTTCTTTCCTTAGTGAAGTTATTTAAATGTATTCCATTTTGACTGTATGCTTATCTTCCTCCTTCATCTCTGCATAGTCTTTTTGTTAAGATGTACTGAGGTTTGTGTGGTTGATCTGTTTTGTTCTAAGCCCAGAGTTGATGTAAACTCTGCTGAAAGTGTTTTAATAGCTGCTTTTGGAGGGGTGTGCATGTCCCACGGTTCACAGGTTGCCACAGCTGGTGTACTGAGGAGTGCCTGTGGTAGTGAGTTTCCATGTTAGTTGGCTGCTTCCTAGTCTTGAAGTGCAGCACAGTTCAGTTTCCCACATGCTGTCTCTAAGGAGGTTTGGAACAGTCAAATGAGAAAAGCAGAATTATTCTTCATTAGGCTTGCATGGGTATGCTTGCATGCATTGTACTGCCTCTTGGAAAAATGCATAAAGATGCAAAAGGGACAAAACACCCTCCCTCCCTTTCCTAGAAGAGTATGTAACACTCAATTTCACTTACACTAACCAAAGAACCCTTACTTGACTTTAAATTAGTTTCAGCTTTTCTTTCATTATCTTAAAGGTGCATCCAGTGTAGAAGTTGATACACATTTGCAGAGGATTTTCTGACAGGAAGTTCTTTCTGATGTGAAGAACTGCAGACTTGCTCAAAACTTGGTAACTCTTGGATAGTAACTAACAAGACAGAAGAAGGATGTAAATTTAGTAGTCTGAGTGAAATTTATCATCTCTACAAATAATGTGCATAAAGGAGCTTATGTGGCCTTACAAATCTGGCAGAGGTGAGGGATAAAATGTTAAAAGGCAGAGTCTGGATAAAAATGGTAACACTAAGAATGCTTTTTAGGTTGAGAGAAACTGTAAGACTGAAATGCAACTTGAACAGTCAATAGCAGCATCACATCTTCAGACAGAAAGCTTGAGGGGTGGTTTGTGTTAATGAGTTAAGAAGAAACAAATAAGAATACAGGATATTTGTTGTGATTTTTTTTTTTCCCTCTGTCTTCATGAAGCTGTACTTGAGGTTTCTGTGTGTCATTTGAAATTGAGGATTTTCCCAGTTCAAGGGAATCATCTCTGCTCTTTTTTGCTTCTAATGGGGACAGAGCTCATGTAGTCTCAGGAGGTGATAACAAGGATCTGTAATGTGTGAAAGGTACTAAGGCAGTGACTGAACTGATAGGAGGGGAGCTCTGACCATGACTCCTAGGAGTTCCCTATTACGGGTTTTATTGAAGCAGCAGGATATGGCTGAGAAGAGGTTCGAGTGAAGTGGATATGTCATTTGATGACTGTTTTTCCTGTGCACCGTAACTTTCTAGACAGAAATAGAGAGGTCTGCAGCTGTTATCAACATCTACATTTGTACTTAAGTTGCTGAAAAACACTTCAGCTCCCCTTCAGCACTTTCTCCTGCATTCCCTCCACCCTATCCTACTGTCTTCCTAAGTAAAAACTGGTGTGCAGTAACAGCACAGTCCTTCATTGGAACAGCAAAGCTTCGTAATGTTTGCTTTTCCCACATGTAAAGAGGAAATATGTAAATAAAAGGATTTGGCTGAACAATGTGACGTGCTTCCACACATAACAGCAGCTGCCTCCTTCCAGATGGTAAATTCACCATCTGCAACTTCTCTGTGAACAGCCTGTGCCTTGCATGGACTTTGTGGTGTGTCCACATTGGCGGCCAGAAGTCCTGTCACTACCGCGAGCTTGCAGAAGGGATGGAGTGTAGTTGCATTCCTGCTCACAGCAGAAAGTGCTGGCTGGGCCTCACAAAGGTAGTGTGGCTGGAAGCTGGTACTCACCGCCTTCCATGGAGCAGAGGAGGATTGAGGAGCTCTCGTATGCAGCCAGAGGTAACAGCTCTAACTGCAGTGCAACTCCTTTCATGAGGTTCATGACTTGGTTTATGGCTCCCAGGCACACGCTGTGGCTGTAGCGTAGGGACCCCTCTCCTGTGCAGCTGTATGTTGCTTGTGTGGATTTAGAAGCTGTTTCTGAGGTTGTGTCTGTCTTCTGTCTGTTTTCTCTAGTTAAGATTGTGATACATAGGGTTGGGGTTTTGAACATGCTGCCTTTGATTTAAACTGTCAGACAGGAGCATTTTCTTGCACAGCTTCTGACTGGCTTGTGAAACATGGGAGCCTATTACTGGTATTTTCTTAGAAGCAAAATAAAGGTTGCAATTTAGGTAACAATTTTACAAGTTTTTGACAGCAGTTAAATGGGTGGTCATGGAAACAACCATCTAAACTGTGATCTACAGCTGGTAAGACATTTTATAGTTGAATCACTCCATAACATTCTGTTGCAAGGCCACTGGTGTTTTCCCTTTTAATGCATCTCATAATAGCTATTGTATTGTCAGGGCACTAGCTGTAATTCAGAATGTAATTTGATTATGTTTGCTCAAAACACTGTGAAAGTAGTGGATTGCCAGCATTTAAAAATTTGAAAAGTTAATGTCAGAAATAAAGTGTTCCTGTGTAGGGACTAGGCAGCCAAGCAGAGGTGAGTGACTAGAAATGATAGGGATCTTGTCTTTGGCAGTGATGGAGGATATACATCTAAGGAGTAGTGGGTTAGGTTTTGAGTGCATGCATTTGATAAGTCACAGCCACAGGGGTAACTTTACTGACAGGGAGGCAGGTTTTGTATTTGAGACCTTCCTATCCAAACCTTAATTCCTTTCATGAGCTGTGTAGTGCACTGTAAGTAGGCCTCCTTTTTACTTCTGTTTAGAAGCTGTATTTGGTGTAAATCGAGATCTGGGTAAGTGCTGCTTCTGACTGTGAGCACATTAAACTTGGAAGCTGTTAACGATTGCAAAATGCTGAAGTTGATCTTGACCTGTAAAACTCAAAATTATGCAGAGCCTCTGAAGATGGAAAAGTAGTTTCTTTTATGTATTATTGCAGAAACACTGAACTCAAAACTTTGTTGAGATATACCTGTTTGAAGTTTAAAGCCAGAGGTTCTGCGATTTATTTTATTTAAGAATTTATGGTAGCCTACTCCTGTACTTCATGGTGTTCTGCACTCTATGTTCTCTGATGAAATTACGACAAGTAGGGCAGGTTCTGTAATTTAGTTACTTCTCTCATACTTTCTTTGGATAGCATTGAGTGTTTAATGGCTCTTCTTTATAACTGATAATACAACATAAGTGATCTTATTAACATTTTTCACTAGTGTGAATTTGCTCAGTACATTAGCCAGTATTCCCAGAAAAATTGTTGTATGGATGTATTTCAAAGCAAAAAAAAATCCCACAACCTTTTAACAGAAGTATTAAAAAAAGGATAATCCCAGTCCTTAATTGAGCACTTGGTATCATTAATCAGGTCGAGTACTGCAATTTTGTAAAATAGTCTTTACTATTTGCTATCAAACTACTTGAAGATAATGTTGCAAAGTTGCAGAGTGCGTCTTCATATAATAATGAAAACAGGTGATACCTGGATGAAAAACAGGACGTGCACTTCTAAAAATGAAGTCTTTAAACACTCTTATGCTGTATATTGCTTGAATAAAGTGGTTCTGCCTAGTGATGAAACTGCTCTCTGGCAAAATGCAGCTATTTCTTGACAAGTATTTTGTATACTCTAATGGTATCCTAAGAGCTTGTACTTAAGTGTGTATCCTGTTTTTTTTAAAGATGTGTGCTATCTACAGAGACTTCCTGATGATACCACTTGAGCTGTTTTCTGCTATCGTTGCTCAATATTGACTGCTTTACTGCCATGTGTATCTTCTTACCAGTTGGTAATTAAATTCAGTGTTAATATTTGTTTCTGTAACCGGTGGTATATAGCAATTTGTGCATTACGCTAATGTATAGCGAGCTCTATGTATTCTCTTGGCTGTCAATGTTTCAGATATGTGCTCAGTGACATGGAATTTAATTGCTCTCAGAAGTTAACTAGATACTTTTGGGAAACAAACCTTTTCTGAGATTGGGGATCAAATAACTTTTAACTCTGCTTCTACTTTAGCAGGTAATAAATGTCTTCTGTTAAGCTTGATATAAAACTGTTGAATGAGAGAATCCAGCCTGTTCAGCGTTCGAGGAATTGATCTCCAGTAGGTGGGATATATCTATGTATGTATATTGCTGTCACCAGCAAGGAGGGTGTCCTCTTTGTTCAAAGCTTCTGTTTTTAAAATCGGAGCACCCACGTTTGTGCTACTGTCGTAAGAAATCCTGGTCCCTTACAGAAAAGTTGAATATTTTGTTGGCAAGTAACACTGCCTTTTTGTTTCCCTATTGTATTTTTCATTAGTAATTTGCATTCTTATTAACACTCCCACCTTCCACATTTTGAAAGTGTGCCTTTAAGTCTGGCATTGTAAGGCAATGTGTCTCTCAATAGAGTTAGGATTATTTTTCTCAAGTGGGTGATAAATAGGAACAAATAAAAGCTTAGTGAACCTATTGTTAGTTTAAAATAGGCTTCATGGAATGTTGGTTTCAAAGAATTTCTTGATCAGGAAAGTTTCTTGGGTCTCTGGAGAGTTTCTTACTTTGTGAAAGTTGGCCTATCCAGCATAGCTGGGAATGAACACACTGGCGTTTCAGCCATGCTGTGCACACTGACAAGCAGAGTATTTCATCCTAGGTACTTCAAAATAGATGGTCTTGATTTTGTTTCATTTCCTAAAGGACCCCACTGGGGGGGGATAGTGTGATCTGCTTCTTTGCAGACCGTCTTTAAGCAACAGGTCTCTGTCGGCAAGGCCGTGTTGCTCTGGGGTGGGATGAGACAGGACCTCCTCGGCCTGCAGCTGCCTTAAGTGCTGCACGTTGTACAGACACAACAGCGCTTTTTCTGGTTTAACTTGTTTTGATCAGGATGAGGAAGAGAAGCAAGGGAGAACTATACCAGCAAGCATGTGGCTTTGCCAGGGTAAACAGTATCTACACGGGTGCTGCTTCTGCTGGCATATGTGATGTTTATCAGTTTAGTCTATCTGATTTTCATCTTGGTAAAAGCCCTCAAAACTTTTGCTTCCATTTCATAGAAAATAATGTTTCTGGTCAGATTTTATTAACAGCCCAGCTATTAATTTTTCTTTTTTGGGAACAGTAATTTGTGAAATTTCTGGTTTTCTTGCATATATTATTTCTAAAGGTCATTTACATATCTATTCTAAAATGCATTTTTGTGACTCTTACAAGACTTGTGAACTGCTAGAACTAAAAGGTGAATGGTCCGAAGTGGTAAAGAATTTTAATTGCCCAAAAGAGTGGCTGTATGGAAGCTGATATTTTCTTGAGTGTAGAAATGGAAGGTTGAATTAGGCATAGTTAGTTGATGGATGCAGAGCTAATAAATTATTACAGTATGTAGCTCTGGAACATGTTGTGGCTTTGTGAATATGATGAGAACAATGCTTGGCTTTATATTTGACTGGCACTCTACATTGCTGCCTTTTTGTTTTTTTAAAAAAGAACCTAATACTTGATCATTTGGAGTGGAACAAGTGCTCTGACAAAAGCTGTGTAAATAAACTGATGTAAGGCGAATGAATGCTTGAATGGTAGCAGTCTAACCTTTACTTTAGACTGAAGTGTTCCTTTGTCATATTTTTCAGTCTGTGATTTGCCATGCATCTATACTTGGTTTTAATTGGTAGGGTACCCACTGTGATTAGGAAAGACTGTTTTGGGCCTGGATGGTGGTCTGGTGACTGCTGCCACTCCAATTCAGTACAGGCTTTGCTACAGCAGTATCTGTGTCAGCTCAGGAACAGATTGTTACAATTCACTTCCCGGTTTATGCTTTTGGAAATTCCAGCCTGAAGTGAAGGCTGTGTAGGCTTAAAATACAAAGGTCTTCCAGATCAGTTGTTTCTGGTTCTGTTTATTTAAAATAAACAAACTGGAGGGGGAGAGAAAAGCTGATGATACATATGGAGCCTCCATCCCTTGGGATGGTTTGTTGGGAGAAACAGCTTATCTGAAAAACTGTGCTGTCTTAAAAACACTGTTTATTGGAAATAAGTAAACTGGGATGTTGAACATGTATGTAAAGATTTGATAACTTTGAAACAAAAGTTTGGAGTTACCGGTTTTGACTGAATGCTTTTGTTATTTTTATAGGTCTATTCTGTGAGAATAAACAAAAGCCATAAGTTCTAAGGACACCCGTTATTACTCTTTTTTCAGGTGGTATCATGGAAAACTTGACAGAACAATTGCAGAAGAACGTCTTCGACAAGCAGGCAAACCTGGAAGTTACCTTATTCGAGAGAGTGATCGGAGACCAGGTTCATTTGTGCTTTCATTCCTTAGTAAAACAAATGTCAATCATTTTAGGTGAGAATTAAATGTTTTATTTTAACTACTGTAATCTGTTTATTTTTTGTTTGAGGACACACTAGAGTCCAAACAGAAAACAATCACTGTATTATAATTGAGTATTTTTGACTCTTTTTGCATGGTACAGCTTTTTACTTGTGTTTAATTGTTTTAAAATATGCTGCTTAAAAATTACTTTATAGTCTAAAGAACAAAAATGTGAGGAAACCAACAACATCTGGATAGAGAAGCCTGTCTAAAGCAGTTGTGAATAAACTTAAAGCAACATGCATGTTTCATTAGTTAGTCAAGGACTTTGAGTCTGTTCTGTAGTAGCCATTGTAGCTCACAGGACATACTTAAAAGTGCTAGCACATCTGGTTGCTTCCTTAATTTTGAGGGAAGAAACCCTCAAAACCAAAAAAAACAAGAAGGAACAAAGCAATTGTGTGTTTAATAATGTGAAGGTTTACTTCACTTTCAGTGTGTGTTAGAATTGTTCCAGATAGAAGTAGCTCTTCATCTAAAGTTGGAACTAGGAATATTTTACCATTACAACCAACCTGTGTACATTAGTAAGTTCATTTATTCTTCAGTGTAAATGAGATGTATTCTGAGAAGAGCTTGAAGGTTAGTCAGCAAGTGGTGTGCTGCAGTGTAATGTTTATCTTCACAAAATAGGAAAGCAGATGTTTCATCGAGAGTAAAAGAAATCTTTGTCAGTTGTCTTGATAGCAGCAAACATATTCAAAACAAATTCTTCTACTTCTGAAAACAGGAATTATCCAGAATACCAACATATGAGCCACTATGCGCATGACTTGAAAATGTAGGGAGTTTTTGTTTGCATCTGCTTTGTGATGAAGTGTAGTTCAGAGGTCCCGACCTACCACTGACATGAAGGCATAACTCTGTGAAGTGCAGACAGACAGTAGAGCACACAAGTTGTATCTCACGTTGGCATCTTGCCTTCTGAGTTACCAGTTTCAGCCTCTCAGCTATACTGATACTCCTTTGGAAACTGGTTACTGTGTAGCAGTAGCAGAAAAGTAAACTCTGCCAGTACTTGCTTTCTAGTGCTGTTTTGGATTATTTTTAATACCTTCTCATTTTGAAGCCAGCATCAGGCAATTGACTATTGGTTCATGACCACCATAAAAGTGTTCCTGGCATCTCAGGTGGAAAATGATCTAAGGATTTCTGATTCCCTAAGGAAAGGGTCCTTAAAATACTTTCAAGCCTTAAAGAATCTTTTGGTCTGAGATCCATAAAACACAGAGATAAATATCCAAAGGGAATTTGTTGGTTAATACCGTTCTTCAGAATTTGGACATGTTTTCAGTTTCATTCTTTGGCTTCCAAGCGTCTATTTTTGTTTGTTATTGGGTAGGCAAGTCTTACACCCAAGAACATTGTCTACCTCAATAAGGGCAACCTTAACGTAATGTTAAGAAAATGCAGGAATGGATCTCCTATGTCATACAGAGTAGCAGTGCTGTGTCTACCAAAGCTTGATCTTTGCTACTTGCAGCCTCCCAGGAATGGGTGAAACTTACCTTGATAAAAATTGTCCCTCATATTTTGTTTTCTAACAGTGTTATTTTTCACATTAAACTTAGATTTCTGAGCAACTGAAATCCCAAAGTTTTAGATGAAAATTTCTTCAACTCTTTTAATTCTTCTGGTGCTACTCGAAAGTTGCATACGGACATACATGTTCATGCAACATAGGATTCATTTGTAGCATATGAATCTGTCAGAACTAAATGTTTTTTGACTGAAGTATTACCTGGTTTTGGCAAGTCAGTGATACAAAATATTTTGAAGGAAAATGTTTATCTTTTAATCTCATCCTTCAGCATTTTCTGTGATTACAGATGTCGTTCTGTATTTGCTAGCTCAGTTCTGAATAATGGTTTGATTTAAGCTTGATGACATAGTAGTCTGAAACACTAAATGTCATTTAGAACCTAATCTCTACTGAGTAATTTACCAAGGAATCTTACAGGAAATATGCCAAAAGATCTAGCCTATGTCCTTTAAGTTATATTGTTTTCTGACTCCCCTTACAGTGCTACATGCTTAAAAACTTCAGATTTAATTTCTGAAGATCCATCTTTTTATACATGTTACATCACTGTTTGGGAAAAATAATTTAGTTCGAGGAACTGACTGAGAGACAGTATTGTTGTGCGGAAATGTATCAGAATACCAACTTGCTAAGGAAAAAGAGTAAAAATGGAGGAAACCAATAAATAGTGTACTCATTTGGGATGGATAAGTTTCCTGGCAGTTTAAGGTTTGGGGTTTGTTTTCCCCTTCCCCTTTTGTTCTTGAGTTGTTCACAAGCTTTGTGAAGAGGTCAAACACGAAGTAGAACACTAAGAAGATTCAAATATATTTATTTTCGGTACTGTAATTTATTTTAAAATATCCTTAAGATAATTTGTCTCTCTTCTGGAAACTGAAGACAGAATTAACATGAGCTTTTATTTTTTTTTAAACAGCAAAATTTTCTTAGCTTGTTAACAATTTCTTACATTTTTGTAAGAATGCAGGTGAGCTGCTACTCAGGACTTCTGTCTGAGCTGTGTTGCTGGCAAAATTCAGATCTGCTAGATGCCATCAGTTTAAATAATCTGATCATTTCTTTGGATTATCTACTCAAAATACTAGAGTTGTTTCAGATTAAGTACTACTTAACTTTTGCAAATGACTCTTGAGTGTAACAGGAATATTTTAAATACTGTTAACTCTTTTACCTAAACAAATAATTCCTGACTGCTTTTAGAATTTGTGTTGACTAGCAATGTGAACAGACATGGTACTGGCCATTTTTGTTATGACAGTGCATCAATGAATCTATGTCCTTCCAGAAAAACACAACCCTTGAAAATGAACAGTTCTGTAAAATGAACAGTTTTATAAAAATTCTTTATTGTGAAATGGTTTTGTAAGCTTTTTTACCATTAGTTAGAAGATTTGTAAACTGAATTTAAGGAAGTACTTTGATTATTTCAGAGTAATTTCTTATCTTTTAATATGGATGCTAAACTCACTGTAAGGAAGTGGTTAATTTTGGAAGGTCTTTGTTTTCTCATAGTATAATCAAGTGCAATTATTTGTTGTTAAAATATTCTGATGCATTGTTAAATTTATATAAGCCTGTCACAGAACATGAATGTTCTGCATGATACAAGTAATAGTGCTGCTGTGTCTACAAGTGCATTATTTCGGTTTTCCAAGACACTCAAAATAACATTTTTCTGTTCAATTTCACTTAGTTCTGACAAATGCACGGGCTTTTTTTGTGAATTATCACTTCCTTTAGAGTTTTAAAATACTGGTGTGTCATGTGATATATATATCTGCAATTTTGGATGAAATACTAATTAGCTAAGATTTACTTAAATTTTTGTAGAGAGCTTGTAATACTGCATTTTGCTGAATGTAAACACTGCTTTAAGAACCGAACATTATCCTCATTTCCTTTTCCTTAAAAAAGGTAGCAAAAAATTTTCCTAAGTCAATCTTCTTTTTATTAACAGGATTATTGCCATGTGTGGAGACTATTACATTGGTGGACGTCGTTTTGCTTCGCTCTCAGACCTAATTGGTTATTACAGTCATGTGTCCTGTTTGCTGAAAGGGGAAAAGCTTTTATTTCCAGTAGCACCTCCAGAGGCAAGTAGTGAAATTTTTAAGTGTCATTTACTTAAATGTTAGTAACTTAATTGCCATTCATGGTTTTCATTGGAAAAACCATTGTAGAAAGTTTCCTGTAGTTCTACACAGGCTGAGCGTATATTGAAGTATAGGGAATATAAAAATGATTTATTAATACAAAGTAATGATTTAAAAAAAAGGTACTTAATGAAAATGTATAATGAGAAAGCTAGAGGTCAGGTCTTGCAGTTGTCTCCAGATGTGGTTATAGCATTGTAAGTAGGCAGAGATAAACAAGGAAGTGTTTAATTCTTGTCTGGTAAAGAGCACTGCTGTTTTGTGCTATTTAGTGTATCTAACAACAGTTTCAAAATATACATACTGGAAATAACCAAGGTTTCTGAAAATGGGTTTCTTTCACATGCCCATCCTTAATATAAGTAACTAAAATGAAACAAAACAGTACATAATGCCTACCCCACCCCTCCCAACCCAAAGCTTAAATAAAGATGTTACTGAATGTTAAACTTCTGAAAATATCCAAAAAATATCTTAAGTGGAAGAAAATTTTAAATTATACTTTTGTGGGAATTACCTTACTGGTGATGTATTTTGAAGATAGTAACCACACATTATCTGTCATGCTAGAAGACAAAACAGAATGAGAGTTCTTGTAGCGAACTATGGATTACACTTCTCTAGCTCTCAGTGGTTTTGAGCTTTGAAAACTTGAAACTGTCGGGGGGCACATAAGTGACTGTTACCAGTCCTCTGCCTCAGGATAGCGTGGCACTGGGGAGAAGGATTCCACATAAGAAAGAGCCAAAAGTACTATCTTTGCTATCTTTTCTTAAATTGTAGCCTGTAGAGGACAGAAGGAGAGTTCGGGCAATTCTGCCTTACACCAAAGTGCCAGAAACTGATGAAATAAGGTATGTTTTAATAATAGTACCAGTTGTGAATTCTCAAGAGTATTTATAAATGCTAATGATTTAAGTATGTGTTGATATGCAAATACTGTCCAGTTGCACAGTTAGGTTAAAGGATGATGCCTCTCTGTTTTTTTTGTTGGAAATAGGAATAAGGCTCCTTATTCTCAGTACATTTGTTTGTATTAATAGTAAGGGAATTTACATTAGGTTTATAGATGTAAAATTAGTAATCTTACAGTTTCGAAGTAAGTTTTGTGGAGCCCTGCATTTTTCTTCAGGAGGATAAATTTGTGTATGAAATAATTCTGTGCAGAAATGCCCCCTGCAAGTATGTGAAACGAATGAGTTAGGCTTTTTTTCCTGAACTGCCACAGAACTAATAGCAGATACAAACCAGAACAATTCTGACTGCTATAAAGAGAGTGCATTGATTGCTCATAAATGGAAGAACAGAGTACATAATGCTTTCTTTGAAATAAGAAAAAAGGAGAATGTTGAAAAAGCTTTGCCTCTGATGTTATGATATTCATTTTCTTACCTGTGCTTGGAAACTTGGTGACTATTTTTTGTAAGTTCTCTTCTCTATTCATAAAATGGATCAAGAATGATTCTCCCTTCCCTCCCTCCTTATCAAGAATGATTCTTCCTTCCCTTCCTCCTTTTGTAAAGAGTCTGTATTGAACAAACGATACTGTTAAATGTGTAATCTTCCACAATTTTTAGTTCATAAATTACTGAATTACAGGCCTATCTCTCATATTCTCATACGTCTCTGTTAACTGTTACTCACTTCCTTTCTACCACTGGTATCTCAATAATTTCTTAGGGATTGTCTGTACTCCCCACCCTTCTTGCATTTTCATTAGATGCTGTGTGGAAAGGAAGCAAAGCCAACAGTCCCATATCCAGTAGAAAAGCATGTGCTGGTTACTTGGAATTGATAGTGCTCTTTTGACATGTCAGAATTACTTTTTTTCAGATGGAAGAGTACGCAGTTTTAAAGAGATTTGTAGTGATTTCTAATCTCTAGTGAGACAGTATGGGTTTTCATAAGTTGATTTAACACACTCATTGAATTGGAAACTCAAACAAGGCTTTTGGGGAGTAGTAGCCTAAGATATAGAGAAAGGCATATGAGAGATTTATATCCTCATTGGGATGGAAATTTATCCGAAGGCTCACAGTCCAGTCCTATCTGACCTCTTTAAAGAATTCTGTGAGGATACTTGTCTTTGAGGTTATGTTTTTTCCAAGCAGGTAAGACAGGGAAGGAACTCTCTAACTGCATATTTCAAGTAAGGCTTCATATTATGTCTAAGAATAAAAAGATAGATTGAGTCCATTAAGTGCCTTTTGCACCTACCAACTTAAGAGGAAAAAGCATTTTATTACTTTGCTATCATAACAAAGATTGTAGAAAATTATAGCTTTTCACCCTCTTTTAAGATACAGCTAAAATGCAGAGTTGTATGTTTGGGTTTTCAGATCCACATAGCTAAAATAGTTCATGGCAGAGCTGGGACCACAGTTCTCAGTTTGTTCTAGTTCAAATTAATACACTGTTGAAGGCTTCATGCATGTCAGAGAATGGGCTTAAAATTTTAACATCGTAGTTAATGTTTAAAAAGCTTGAAGTATTACAGGGTTAATTTTAGCCTGTGTTCTGTGCAGTAACAATGTATAGTTCTTTGTCATAGAGTTGATGGAGGGCGCTTTTTCTGTCTGTCACCCATTCTTAGGATTTATGTTCATTAGCAGGCGAATTTATTGTTTTCAATAGTGATTTGTTGCTTTTTGTTCTATAATTCTTTCTGTTTGCTTTGTGCCCAAGTTAATGCCTTTTCTGTTAGCCTATTTCAAATGAGAGAAACACTATAGAAATTTGCTATGTAATTTTGGCCTTAAATAATAGTTAATGAGCTTCAGTACTTTATTGCTATTTCCTGTAGCCTGATACATCATCAGACTTGACTGAGAAGTCTTGCTGTTCTACAGTGAAAGGTTTTCATATGACCTGAGTGTGGCATAACACAAGGAGTAACTTACACTAACCTTCCAGAAATGGAACTCCCTTTAGACATGTTAATGCTTCTTACTTATGCTTTTCTTGTAGCTAATTGCATGGCTTCTCTGGTTCTGTACTCTCATTGTAGCACTTGGCTTTATATGTGAGAACATAAAGAGTAGGTATTCCATAGGCTTTTATTAGATAAGATTCATTTTTGATGAAAGGAGTATTATTTTCTTATAGATTATTAAGGGTATCTCTGGTTATTTTACTTGTGTTTAGTATTTGATCCCTCTTGATAGAAGAACAATATTACTATATTTTAATATTGTCGTGTTATTTTTGGTTTATACATCCTCAGCACACTTTAAAGTTGACAGAACTGAAGTATGTATTAAGATACTAAATGTAAATCAAAAGTATAAATACTCATGTATAGTTGCCACTTCACTGTCAGGAAAAACAGACGTGATGTGTTTGGGGTACTGATTGATGCATTTTTCACAAATATTTTGTGGAAATTATACTCAAGAATTCATTGTGTTCATTGGACTTCATATTATGATTATATCTCTGATTGAAATCTTGCTGTAACTCTCTTCAGTTTCCTTAAAGGAGACATGTTTATTGTCCATAATGAATTGGAAGATGGCTGGATGTGGGTTACAAACCTACGGACAGATGAACAAGGTCTTATTGTAGACGATCTGGTGGAAGAAGTGGTAAGTAATTTTTATATTCAGACTTCTTGGATGAGATTTTCTTTCGTAAAATCATACTGAAATAAATCAAAACTACAGACATTTCATTGCCTGTTTTCTGGTTACGTACTTTTCTAAACCTAGTAATTGGATCGACTTGTTTTAAAATAATATAACAAACCTTTAAGCCTGATGCAGTTTCAGAAAAGTGCTTATTCATGTATTGTCTGAAGAGAAGTACAAATGAATGGTACTGTAAATTTACTGGTCCGTTTCCTAAACTTGACTGTTTTGGTGAAGAATCTGCTACTCATTTAATTGCATTTCTTTTTTATATTTGCCATGAAACTTTCACAAACTGTACAAAATGTAATTTTGCATTGTGGTAGATCTTTTTCTTTTAAGGATGAAGTGTAGGTTAAAGATGTATTGATGAATTAACTATACCTAGAAGGGCTTCTGTGGGCTCAGGAAGCTAACCAGGTGACCTGCAGATAATTCAGTTTTAATATACTTCAGAAGGGGGAAAAAAAAAAGGGGGTGTGTGGTGGGGGTGCGTGTGCACATTATTTATTTATTTATTTTCAACAAACTCAGCATTGATTTGGAGTCAAATATTATCAAATATTTTCCTGCACAGTACACGTGTTTTGCTAATAGCAGTGTTACCTGCAGATTCTTCTCACAGATCTGTGTCAGGATGTGAATGCCTAAATTGAAGTGGCAGTACTAGGCTATCAAACTGCAGGCTGGTATATCATTGTTTAAGTTAATGTTAGGAAAAGTGAGATTTTTAAAAATCTCTAAAGAAGGACTTGAAACATGACAGAAGTAATCCTATGAGATAACATATTTTGGCTGAATTTCCACTTAGTCAATGAAGAGGAAAACTTCTTTTCATATAACTGCACTAAGCCCTTTAGTTCAAAAGTATCTCAGACTTCTTAATGTTTTTTTCTACAGAAGGTCTTAACCTATGAAGTTTAATTTTTTTTTTAAACTGAGCTGTATTGTTGTCATGCACTTAATATGTTAATTTTCTCATTAGGGAAGAGAAGAAGATCCACATGAAGGCAAAATGTAAGGATTTCTGTTTTGTTATTAAAAGCAATCATAACTGGTTTTAAACTTCAGCTATGACATTTCCCAACTTTTGGGAAGGTGAACCAAATTTTTCATCTCAAGGCTTTTTTTCTATACTAGCTGCTGAAGATGCATGGATAATTATCATGAGAGGCCTGTAATAGGTATGCCTATTGCTAATGGGTTTTGCAGTGTTAAAATCTTGGATGAGTCCCTTTATGATCACTTTCAGCCAAAATATGCACAATGAAGTATTTCTTGAACACAGTGTTTCCCTTAGAGGTAATGTTTTTTCAGCTCTGCACAGCTCTAAATACTGGAGAGAGAGCAAAGTACCGTTAGAAAAATGATAATGTTATAATTACAGCTTTTCTCTTGTTAGCTTCATGTAATAACACTTAAGCTTTAAAGAAAAAGCCAGAGGACTAAAACTTGTTCCATTTGCTTAAATAATTAACATTTTTTAGAGATTGAGTACAATTTAGAATCAACATGTTAAGCTGTTGTTAGATTATTTTCAGTAGTAAGGATGAGTGGCAAAAGAAAGTTAAAAAAAAATTTTAGTGGCTTGATTATTTTGTCTGCCTTCCATTTGCTTGCCGTATTTGCACCTGTTGCTTTTTCTCTGTTGCCCACTTAGCGGTCTCCAAGAGACCGGCAGCTGAAGGAGGCATTTATTGTTATCTTAATAGGAGAAGGGAAATCACTGGTGTATTTGTAGTTTGTTTACTGTCTGTTAATGTTCTACTAGTCAATTTAGCAGTAGGGATGCCTTCAAGTGTAGGATTTTTATGTTTGTTTATTTGCAAAGCAGTTTGTAGCAGATGCTTGGAGCTGTGATACTGTCTGTCCAGTTATTGGTGCCACTTAGAGGACTCCTCAGGGGACCAGTGATTCCTTCAAACACTCCAGTAACCAGAAGTTATCTTCTGAAGGTAGTATAGAAAGACAGTTAGAACTAGAGTTCTTATACATAAAAAGGCCACATTTTTAGCATTCTTATAAAGGACAGAATAAGCTATTAAGTTGTAGCATGTCAGGCTGTTCTATGTAGTCATAAGTATCGGGCTGGACAGAGGCTGAGGAACTTTTTTAGGACACTGCTCTGACGCATGACTCTGGGAAGTTACAAGGTGTGAGAGCAAAGCAGTTTGTCTTAAGTAGTCTAGTGAAGCTAGGTTTTGTTTCCGCAGCTTCTGGCACAGTTCAGTTTGAATTTTTCTGTACAGTGTTTAACCTCCTTGTTTGAGCTTGGGACTATCTACCATTTACATAATTCATTTTCATCTCTGAACACAGTTGGATTTGAGGGTCAACTCCAAGTGTTGGGCGTTTTTATTGAAATTAATTTATATACCTGTAAATGTTTGTTTTTTCATGCTGTTGGTAGAACAGAATCATTAAGTAGCATAAACATTGATTATCTCATCTATATGTATTAGGTCTTTTTAAATAAAGATCAATTCATAGGTGCCAGAGCCTTGGATGTCACCACAGCCAAAAAAGAGAGCTGATAGTCTTGCTTTCTAATTTTTCTCTTCATCTTTGTTAAGATGGTTCCATGGGAAGATCTCCAAACAAGAGGCTTACAATTTGCTGATGACAGGTACTTGTATTTCTGATTGAAATACAGTGGTAGTGAAATGGCACAAAGTGATCCTATTCGTATTAAACTGTGGCAGAACTTCCTTTTATGTGTGAACACAGACGACTGTTAGTCTGACCAGCCCCTGTGGTTGTTACTTTGGTAGAATGCTACATTGAAAGAAAACTGTTGTGGCTATGAGTATTATATTCTCGAGTACAGTTAATTTAATTTTCGATTGAAATAATTTTTTTAATTAATGTGTCATAAAAGATTTCACTTACTGATATCTTCATCAAAATAACTGTGAGGAATACGCTTTTATATACCTGAAAGAAAACATACTGCAAGCTTTTTTAGCCCTTTCATAGAGGGCTATAAATTTTTTTTAAATGAAAACATCAAGATTTCTGACACATTTTGGTAAATAGCATGCTTTAACTATTAGAACAGAAATTGTTGGTTTTTGAAAACATGTTGTCAGACTTTTTTGTATGCTCTTGTAAAGAGGTGGCAAAGATGTGACTAGGTTGCCAGCTACAGCTAAACCATTATGCATTAGGTTTGGTAGTTTAATCCTAATTCATGTAGTTTGAGATCACCATTGGAACTTACTTTGTAGATTTTCTATTTCAAGTGTGCAATTCTTGCTAATTTACATGGAAGTAGATTTGATAAGGGCTCAGTATATAACACTAAGAAAAGTAACACTACTACAATATCTTTTCAGTTGGTCAGGTGTGCAGTTTTCTTGTGAGGCCTTCAGATAATACACCTGGTGATTATTCACTTTATTTTCGGACCAGTGAAAATATTCAGCGTTTTAAAATATGTCCAACGTCAAACAATCAGTTTATGATGGGAGGCAGATACTACAATAGGTAAGTTCTTTTATGGTAGAAGGAATTGTATGTATCTTACACTTGTGTAAAGGATTTGTTTAACTTGCTCCTGGTAATTATTTACTGCTATAATTAAAGACTGTAGTTTTCTTAATAGTATACTAACCAATTTCCCTGATTTGCTTAGTTACTTGTAACTGAGCAAGTTCTTAAAGCTTGCAGATGCCTAAGCTTAGCTTGCTTCTTTCAAAGTATTGTTCTTCTGCAAACCAGTTTCTTCATACTATAAATGGTGGATTGTATGGGTCATATGTGGATCTGTAATTAAAGAGAATGCTGTGTTGCATTGGAAGCTACTATCTATATTCTTGAATATTTGAAAAGGGAAAATAAAGATGTTAGCAGAGACATTCAATAGGGTTTTCAAATAATAGGAATGCGTATTTACAAGAATGGGGAAAAAAATACCTTAATTGTTGGAAAGAGTAATTAAATTGCATTGTAATATGTGCATGATACTTGGGTCAGAAGTACAGATCACTTCATTTAGAGTGAGAAAACTTGGTATGCATTTGTTTTGCCACTGGTGAAAAAAAATCAGTAATTTGTACAGAAAGAATAACAAATACCAAGAGATATGTTTTCCCTTTTGTGAGAGAAGCTATCAGTAGAGCTCCATCCTTAATAATCTTGATTTTAGAGTTGTCACAGATGCAAGACTTCTTAGTAGTGCAAACTCGCCTCCCTCTTTTTAATGGAGGCTATTGCATGCCTTACAAAATTGGCACTTTTCCTGAATTACTCGCCTAGAACCAGAGCATTCTTCATGCCAATAGAGCATTTCTCTCACTTCCAGCTTGGCTTCTGAGTGGGTAGAGATGCAGCAGTTGGTGTGTCCGAGAAAATGTCAGGGTCTCCTAACTAAGAACTTCAGTGGACTTTTTCATATGACTTCAAATGGACGATGGTGTGAGGCTAAACAGTTGGACCCTTATGAATCTGTGCATATCCCAGCCCAGGCCACTTGAATACCTTCTACACTAATCAGTCTGGTCTCCAGACTGCCTTATTGAAAACCAAGCGAGCTGCAGTGTCAGCCGGTCATGAAGGTAGATGCTCTTTTGCCCATTCTCTAGTTAACATGATTTATGAGAAGGATGATAGGATAGGAGCCCCCACACTAGGTGATGTCTAACTAGTTACCAAATGAGTGAAACTCTTTTTTTAGTCTCAGATGGGTTTGCAGCTTTAAATCGTATACTGTCCTGGTTCAGCTAGGATAGGGGTAAGTTTTCCCCAGCGGAGAGGGGGAAGGGATCTCCAGCTGGGTTCTTCATACCATGCTGACATCAGGTCCAGCGCGGGAAGCTTTTCTGTGTGGCTTTGGTAGCAGAAAGCATGTGCCCAGCTGTCTGTATCCTTGCAGTATTTCTCTGTATATCTTTTGTCTAGTTTACTGTTATTACTGTTTGTTGCTGTTATTATCAATACTGTTGTTGTTCAGATTGTTTATCACACTGTTGTATTAAACTTCTTATTTTAACCCGGGGTTTGTGCCCTACTTGTGTCCGAGGGTGGGGGAGGGACAACGGCAACATGGTCTCTGGTCCCGGCAGGGCCTAAACCAACACATACACCTTCAGAAAGTTACTACATTAAGTGATTACTTTAGATTACTTTAGAATGTAGTGCTGGATTCACTTGAGGCATGTATACAAATTACATTTTTCTGAAGAAGATTCTATAATTTTAACAGAAAAGATTGTAAAGTTAAGTAGCACTAAGTTATAACAAAATTCTTTTAGGTTTTTTTTTTAAATATATTTTGGTACCTAGTTTGCAGAGATCTTCCGCTGTGTGAAAGAGAATCTGCATAGCTTTAAAGGGCTTCATTTTTGTTGCGTGTTTTGGAGAATTACTACTATACTTCTAGGTTCACTTTCAGTCTGACTTCGGTTGGTAAACTTCCCAGAAGTTCAAACACATAATGAAGTATGCAATGCAAGATAATAAGGCCTCAAAATAAAGATGCTACCTGCCCACATTCTGTGATGTAAGACTGTGGTGGTTTAAACAAAGCTGGCAGTCAAATACGACTCAGCTGCTTGCTCACTGTCCCCCTGCCCCAGGTGATGGGGGAAAGAATTGGAGGGGTAAAGGTAAGGAGACTTGTAGGCTGAGAATAAAAACACTTTAGTAATCGAACGGAAATAAAATTAGCATAATAATGATTATAATAATAGTAATAATAGAATGTACACACAACTGATGCACCACACGATTGCTCACCACCTCTCAGCCAATGCCCAGCCCATTCCTGGTTAGTGATCCCAGAGGAGGGAAAAATCCTTAAACTGCGATCCTAGAAGAGAGACAGCTTCCCAGCCAGTTTTCATCTTTATACTGAGCATGACGGTACATGATATGGAAGATGCCACTGGCAAGTTTGGGTCCAGTGCTCTGGCTGTGGTCCCTCCCAGCTTCTTGTATACCTGCACACTAGCAGGACATTTGAAAAGTCCCTGCTTTTTCAGAAACAACTAAAACCATCAGTGTACTATCAATATTTCTATCAAACGAACCCAAAACGCAGCACTATTCTAGCTACTAAGGAGGAAGATTAGCTCCATCCACCAAGACAGATCTACTGCAGAAGTCAATACATAAGGAGGGAATAACTTTGTGGGCTTTTAAATTCTTGCATTAGTTCATTTAATGGGGACACTGTTAGAAAGAAATCTGTTAGTATGTGAAGACTAAAGTGGTTTTGTTGTGTGGAAATAATCAGAAGTGGTTAAAAAGCAACAAACAGTGTTGAATGCAGAACAGAGATATACTAAGCATGATTTTATACAAGATAATGAAACTGTAAGCATTTCTTGGTACAGAGTTCTTTGTGGCTTATCTAAAAACATAGTGTTTGCCTTCAAGGTGAAAACTTCAGATTTAAGAAGTGCATTTTTTAAATGCATCTGTTTGACAGTTTCCATTAACTATAAGCTTTTTCTTGTATTAAGCTGTTTCCATAAATGCTCTCAAGGTATCTTCTTTGAAATCTGATACTAGTATTAGACTAGATCTTTACAAAATTCTCATTCCTAGTAGAGTATTTTTAATATTCTCTTAACAGTTTTTATGATTGTTATTGGGTTAGAAGATAAAAGCAATCTGTTATTTGTCTGCAGCGTATTGATTACAGTTATATTCTAAATCAGTTGTAGACCACTATTTTCCGTAAAAAAGAAGCAGAAGAGTAGTAAGGAAACACAAATTTGAAAGAAGTTTATTTCTTGGATATTTTGTATATCCAGACATGGGACTCGAATCACGATAACCTACATAAGCAACAGTATGTCTGCTTGTATTCCAGAAGTTATTCTGGGTGATCATGGGGAAAGAGATCCTGGGTACATCTCAGGAATCTCATATTCTGTGTTGTGTAGGAAGACTTATTTTTCCACCAAGCTGTTCCTTTTGTGTGTGCTCCCACCATTCTGTATGTAAATTGCTTAAAATTTCTATTGGTGAGTATGACCAACAGACTGTGTTAGCAGTCTGTCATACAGAGGTGTACTTTCATTATTTCATTCTCTTGTATCAGCTCTGCAGAACAGCCTACCTGTAGTCTTTCAGCTGTCCATGTGAAGGTCTGAATATATAGCGCCTATACAGAATCATACAGGGGGAATTACTTAGACTATGTAACGAAGGAGTGTTTTCCCATGGACTTTAGTAAAGCACTTCTTTGATCTTTCTTTTTGTTCCATGGATAACAAATTACTCAATCATCTTTCTACACTTCCATGGAAAATTTGGTAAAGCCATTTCGTTGTGGTTGTACCAAGTCTGGCTGGGGTGACGTTAACTTTCTTCTCAGCAGCCAGTGTGGTACCATGATTCAGATTTGTGGCTAAAACAGTGTTGATAACACACCAGTGTTTTGCCTCTTGCTGTGAGCCATGCTTGCCTCTGTTTTCCAGAGAACCAAATTGGCGAAAGAGATATGCATAGGAATAGAAACAGGAGGGGATGTTTTGTCATCCGAGGGGGGTGTTTCTCAGACTGCCTGTGCATCAGTCTGCTTGTGAGAGGTGGCAAGTGATTACTTTTGTTGAATTTGCTTTACCTGTTTTCTCCACCTGTCCTGAGGGCAGGGGATGAGCAAGCAGCTGCTGGCTGGGGTCACCCCTCCACAGACTTAACATTTCCCTCTTCCTCCTCCTTTTCTTGAGGTTTTTATTGCTGATTATGATGTCATATGGTAGGGAATATCCCTTTGTCTAACTAACCTGCTGTGTCCTCTCTGAGCTCCTTGACCACCTTGTCCTACCCATGGTATGGGTGCAGGGGATCAGCATGGGGAACGAAAGGAAAGCCCCAACACTGCAAGTATAGCTCAGGAGTAGTCAAAAGTGTGCTATCAACACAGCATTTCAGTTGTGTGTCTGAAACACAGCACTGCATGGGCTGCTGTGAAGAAAATTAACTCCATCCTAGGCAGACCTTGTGCAGTCATGATTTTAGTAACTGTGTCATGAGATCACAGTCTGAAGATTTGCAGTTATTGGCATATGGCTTTTACTGTGAGGGTGATCAAACAATGACACAAGTTACCCAGAAAGGTACAGAGTCTCCATCCTGAGACACACACAGGATGTGACTGCACAAGAGCCAGAGCAACCTGCTGCTATTGACCCTGCTTTGAGCTGAGGGCTTCGTCTACGTGGTCTCCAGAAGTGCTCAACTGTTCTGCGAATAACTTCCATATATGTTTCACATTGTTTTTATGTAAGGTAGCGTTTATTTTCGATTCTGTTTTTAGAACATGTGCTACGAATAGCATACCAGGCCATTTCTGTCCTTTTCTTCTCTCTGCCTTCTTTCCAAAATTCAGCCTGCATAACAGCATTCAAAAAACCCTGTAAAATTAGGGGTTCTTCTTTGGTGATTCAGTGCCAAAGGGGAAGATAAGAAACATTGGCCCAATAGTATATAGAGTGAACAAGCTTTTGAGTTATCTTGAATTTGAGACAGCATAATTTGAAAATTTAGTAGACAATTGGAAGACAATTTTATTTCATCTGGTAGATTAATCTGTATTATGATGGGCTGACAATATGGGTTTAACATTAGTTCTTCACCTTTATAATTTAAGTGTATAGAATGGTGTTGCTTAGTTCTGCTTTCTGGATTCTTCATTATTTGAAATATCAGCTGTTGGAATAAGTCTCGATTCACTCTTTAAGTATTAAAAAAATTATACTGCTCATGATGTACTGTTAAAATCATCCAGGTAGCTGAGACCTGGGGAACCTAACAAGCCTTACCCATTTTAAAATTACTAAAGTAACTATCGTAATATTGAGACTTCTCTTTATTTCTGTATATCTAACGAAGTTTAACTTTTTTGTTTTAAATCCATGCTTATTTATATGCTCCTTGGTGCATTTTGTGTAAGTAGGATTTTTGTTGCTCTCATACATTGAAGAAGTCTATGATTCATTTTCCTGTCTCCTAATTAAGTTTTGTGGTCAGTCTGATTTCATGCTTGATGTTAGACACATTAGATAACTCCAGTCACTTGCAATTATGCGTTCTGTAGTGTACTCAGCTAAAGATACCTGGTATCTGTGTCTGCAGTGTTCAGTTCAGCTGTTGTAATGCTAAGGCAATGTAGAAGTGTGACCATCTAAATTGAGTTTGCTTGTGGGAGGAGAGGACTACAAAGTCAAGCCATTAGTCTCTCCATCAAGGCGTAAAGTCCTAGTCTATATGGTACTCTACCTACAAAGCAGTTTGCAAATACAACAGAATTTTTTCTTCATCATGTTTTATGAAATTGGAAGAAATTAGGCACCTGGTCCTTATATTGAGGAACTCCTGCTGAGATCTTTAACCAAGGAAGGAGAGGAGTTGAGAGTGAAGGTATTTTTGATTTGATGAGTGAGGAAAATTATGAGGAAAATGCTCTTTTACTTATTACAGGAAGCTGGCAGTAGCTATTCACCATGTATGACTGAGTCCTTATTTCCTGTAGTGTAGCAAAGCTTAAATTTTTATGCAGAAAATGGCATATTCAGATTGCATCTTAGCAAAACTTGAAATAACTTGCTTTCAGTAATACAGAAAGAGAAGCTTTTGTCATTCTCCATACCTGAAAAACAAAAACGTGTGGGAAGATTATTGTATCAAGTGTGCACTCATTCACAGCTTTAGAATGAGAGAGAAAAGTGAGATGTCTTGCTGTAACTTAATTTAAAAGTTTCTAAGATTATTTTTACAGTAACAGATAATGTTCCTGTGTTGGACACAACTGTATCCAATGGTAACAGGTCAAAGATTTCACTGCTGGGTGCCTTCTTGATTATCTTTGCACATGGAGCTAAGTATGCATGAAGTGAGAAGACACACTCAGTATATTTTTGTTTTCTACTTAATTATTTAGTTCTTTTTTTAGGTTGATGTTTTGCATACAAATGATTCATTTCTATTGATGTTCATGTTGCTGTTCTTTGTTACAGTGTGAATTTCAGTAACTGCAAAAATAAGTTAGAGAAACTCAGATGCCTTGAATTTCAGGCTTTGTCTGCTGCTACTTCTCTCTTGAGCCTTCTAAACACAACTGCAGTTTGAATCTGGTGATTAGCATGAATGCTCACCTGTAGAGGAGTGCAGATTGAGTATTTAATTTAACAGGATAGCTCAGTGATATCCAAGTATAACCTGTATAAGCTCTGATACAAGCCTTTTTCTGTTTCCTATTCCTGTCCTCCTAGAAGGAAATTGCACTTGTGGTATCTCCCATTCCCCTTCCCTGGTTACTCTAGGACTTTTAAAATCATTGCTAACAAAATCACAACTTTCAGCCTGATTGGAGAGCTGGTAATGCACATGTGCTACTTGAATGTGGAAAAAGCAATGTCATCATTTGACATTTTAAGCAATTAATTACAATATTTTGTAGATTTAGAATGAATACATTCTGAATACAGTTTTGTGAACTTTCTTGACTTCAGTGTATTAGTAAATTGTCGTTGCTACAAATGAGATTATGATGTTTAACACTTGAATTTGTTACAACTTTGTGAGACAGTTTTCTGTGGTTGTGTGGAAAAGCAAATTCTCAGAGGAAAATCTAACATGTCTAACACCTGAATGTTCTTTTTCTTATTGGAACAGTATTGCTGACATCATTGAGCACTATAGGAAAGAACAGATTGTTGAAGGATATTACCTTAAAGATCCTGTTCCAATGCAGGTAAGATTTAATCTCTGAAAGTTTGTTGTTGAAGACACAGACCTAATCATAAATCAGTTTATGAACTGAATTACACTAGGGATACCAACGGTAGTTACACAGCATCGTCTCCATTTTTCATGTTTTCAGCTTGTGTGTTCCTTTTGTTTTATCCTCAAACACATTCACTTACCAAAGGTTGGCTTGTAGTCAACAGAAAATGTGGTAAGCTCTGTCTGTCCTCTGAGGTGTTCATCCTCTGCTGTGTGCCCTTAGTTCTGGCCTGTGGCACAACCATGCTGTGCCTTAGTCCCATGTTAGGAGGAACCAGGTTGCCCTCCTGTCTTCTGTGTCTGGGGATTTTCTTCTGCCAGAGGAAACCTGTGTGCACAGAAAAGCTTTGGGGTTGATTGTAGGGCTGGGATTGCAGGTCTTGCCCCCTAGCAGATGTTCATCCTAAGAGACCACCAGTAATACACACACCACATCATCTAGGTTTTCATAAGCTTATAGCTAGTTAAAAGGTGTACGTGTATATTTTGTTTCCTCTCTGCTTCCAAACTTTCAACAGTTAGAAATTTGCCTTTAATTTCCTCCCTAAATAGAGTTATGGTCAATTCATATCCCTTTGTGAGATTTCTCGTATTAATACAAGAACATTTCTTGTATTTTCTCTTGCTCAGCTCACTAAGCTAAGCGTACCAAAGCGGATTGTGAACCTTTGTAATGTTCTCACGGTTGCCCTGCTGCCAGCAGTTTCAGTGTGAGCTCACCTTTCTTGAATGTGGTGGACCAGAATGGTTTAGAGTTCCACATCATGAGTAATTCCCTTTTTCTCTGGATAATACTTTACAGAAATATCCTAGAGTAGGTGTCATTTTCTACAGTGAGTTGACACTGACAAGCAGATAAGGACCCACACCTTTGCTCAATCCCCTCTCCTGCAGAATTGGACAAAGGCAAAATAAAACCCTCCTGGGTTGAGATAAATACAGTTTAAAAAGCAAAGGAAGGGGTGGTGATGCAAGGGCAATCACTCACCACTGCCCACAAGCAGACGGATGCCCAGCCATTCTTTGAGCAGTGGTCACCCAGGAAGACAACACAGACACAAGCACACAGTTTTATTGCTGACCATGATGTTATATGGCGGGGAATATCCCTTCCATCAGCGGGCGTCAGCTGTCCCGGCTCTTCTCTGCTCCCAGCATTTTGCCCACCCAAGGCTGAGGACAGGGGCAGAGTGGGAAACGGAGGTCTTATGCACGCATCGATCAGTAAAAGCTAAAATCACTGGTGTGTTACCAACACTGTTTTAGTCACAAAACCAAAACGCAGTACCATAGGGGCTGCTGTGACACAGGTTAACTCCATCCCTGCCAGACCCAGTATGTTGTCACAGCCATGTTACAGCACAGCTCACTCCTGTGAACAACTCAGCTGTTTAGGTTTCTCATTTTCTGTCTTCTGCGGGTAAGTATCAACAAGTGTAACTTCCGTACTGTACTAGCAGACTTACACCTTGTTATTCTTATCTTTCCTGTACTGCTAATTGTGTTGTGTCATTACTGCTTCTCGGTTGTTTGCTGCTGTTAACTGGTGCTTGATAATGTAATTGGGACAAAAAGAAAATATGAATCCTGAGCCTGCTCCTTGAAAGGCTTCACTAATTACTTTCCTCATGCTCCATTATTCCTCTTGAATCATGGCAGTAATTTTCTTAATTTTAGCTTTTTGCATATGCCCTTAAAATTCCTGCATTAATAACCCTCTCTGCATTGACCGATTTTCCATGTGCAACTACTTCCGATTCTTTTAACCTATTCAGATATATTTGTGACTTTGCTTAAAAAATTTTGTTGTGGTCAATGGTGCAGTTTTATGTTCAGCTTTGTGTTACCTCCCTTCTGTATACTACCATGCTCTGTGGTTTTGAGGGGAAAAAAATTCTAAAGTTTTGCATCCATTTAGGGTCACATTGACTTCCTGTTTCTAATATGAAATTTACTTAAAAGTATTTGTCACTAGATATGTTGTTTTCTGTGCTCTTCCCTGCCTAGTTTGTTATGGAGATTATCCTGAGCTCATAAACATCTGGATGTTGCTTCCACTGTAGGTCCTCTAATTCTTGTTAGTATTCCCGAAGTGGTTTTCATCTTGCTTTTGTCATGTTGTTCAAAATCATAATTCTTGTAGATACATGGACAGGAAGAAAGATAGAATATTTAGCATGAGCCAGTTCATATGTTGCTTGTCATCTCAGTGCTGTTCTTGTTGCTTGGCAATCCTGCTTTTCATGGTTTTTTCGGCTAAAGAACTTTTGCTGATCAGCTTACTTGGGTAAGGCCAAACTTGGCTTGGCTTTTGGCCATTCACCTTTTGTTACTTGCAATTCCAGGCCCTACAATTTTCTGTGTGAATTTATCATTTTTCTGTTTCCTGTTTCTGCTTTTTTTTATTGTCTTGAGGTCTACTCAGTTAGGACATGTGAGTTCTAGTGAGGTTAATGAGGAACTGTGCAAGTTTGAGTGAGTCGGTTTTAATTGTGATCTGCACCATTCTTGCTGCTTCAGAGTTTATTCATGATTATTCAGTCTCAAAAGCTTTGGTAGAAGAGAGAAGCTAGATAAATCTGTAAAGACTTGTATAAATTTAACAGAAATATCAGTGAAAGATGCTGCTTTTCATTTAATATGAAAAGATACAATGTTGTTGGTCTGTATTGAAAACTTTTCTGTCATAATTCTGGAAATATGGAAATAGTTACATTACATTTCTATCAAAGGTATTGTATGAAAAATTATGTTGCTTTATTAAAATGCATAAGAGAACAGTAATAGTGAGTTGGTAGTATTCAGTAAGATGATCCTGGTTTGCAGCTTCACTTTTTAATGGTGATTTCTCAGCTTAAAATATGTTTTTCTTACATATTTACCAGCACCAAGAACAAGTGCTTAATGATACAGTGGATGGAAAAGAAATCTACAATACAATTCGCCGGAAAACAAAGGACGCTTTTTATAAAAATATTGTCAAGAAAGGTTATCTTCTGAAAAAAAGTGAGTTATGTTTACTTCTATAAATTTTTTTTCTAAAAGAAATGCAGATGTGGATCATAGAATATCTCAAGTTGAAAGGGACCCATAAGGATCATCAAGTCTACCTAAAACTAAACGAGATGGCTAGGAGTGTGGTCTAGATGCTCCTTGAACTCTGCCAGGCTTGGTGCTGTGGCCACCTCCCAGAGGAGCCTGTTCCGGTGACCAACCACCCCCTCAATGAAGAACCTTTTCCTGATGTGCAACCTGAACTTCTCCTGACACAGCTTCATTCCATTTCCTCGTGTCCTATCGCTGGTCACCAGAGAGAGGAGATCAGCACCTGCTCCTCTGCTGCCCGCCTTGAGGAAGGTGTGGATTGTGATGAGGTCACCCATCAGCCTTCTCTTCTGCAAGCTGGAGATACAGATATCGTATCATGGATACTTAGTGAATTTAATGTAAAAGTGGTACTGGAAAGGACAAAATTGAAGTGGGCGAAAGGTTCTAGAAAGTGTGTGAAGAGTATCAAAGATCTCTTTCCTTAAGTAGTACATGAATAGAGTAACATGATACATATAATTACATGCAGTGTGAAAGTGTTAATTGGCAGTTGTTCTGAAAAAAATCAAGAGTGCAGTGCAAAAACTAGGCATCCTTGTCAGTTACCATTCAGACTCATTAAATGAAGTGTATGCTCATAAAAAGTGTTTGTATTTGATATGGAATTCATTAAATTCTAGCTGACAAGAGTAGTTTAGAGCTAGAATGGTATAAACCTGCACATTGGTTGGAGAGCACAGCTCGTTTAATTTTGTTATTCCATGTTAGGTTGTATGTTTTAAATGTTAAAATGTATTTTCTGCTGTACAAGATACATAGTGACTTTCCTTAGGGTTCAAACACTGACACAGTCAATATAACATAAAATGTTGATGACTGCTTGACTCGATATAACCTTGAAGAATTGCCATTTAGCAAGTCTCTGAAGGTCTGAGGAAGCTAGTCCATTACAAAGTGTTGTATTTCTGTTTTTTTTAAATCAACGTTAGCTGAAGCAGAAAAACTTATCAATAATATATAATATGAATATAATAATATCAATAATATAAAATATCAATAATATATAATAATCAGACAATTTCTGCAAATGATGAAGACCGGGACTTAAGGGATAAATTACAGATAATAATCTGGATAGCGACCAAAAGTGAGAAAGAAGGTATGATTTTACATGTAGCCAAATATGAGAGATTTAAAAAAATAAACCACCCAAACTGTAGACCCTCCAAACAGAACAAGGAAAGCATCTCTTTTATTGAGAAGGCTGGTTCTTCGGAGAGAACGTGTAGAGGGATGTCATCGAGTGAGGAATCAAGAATTAATTTAAAACCTTTAGCTAAAAGATGTAATGAGATAATTTAAATGTGCGAGCTGGAGTACTGAATAGGTGTAGAGATGCACACAGCTGCATATGGAACAAATTCAGTAAAATCACTCTTCCATTTAGGAGACAGAGTGTCGTAAGTGGATGTCAGATTTGTCTTTTCAAAACAGTGCTGGTACTCATTTATTGAGGCCCATTGTGGATTTATGATGATCAAAGTAAAAAACTAAGGCTGAAACTGTTTTCTAAGTGGTACTGTGATTATGCATTAATTAGTTGCAGAAAGTTCCCAATCCATTGTAGTTCAGAGAATGTGTTCCAGCCACATCCTTAGATATGGTTGTGTTTGGGACGTGGTTCTAAGTTTGCATATAAGGTATTCCCATTTCTGTTATTCAGCCATACTATTTTAAGATACTGTTAATGTAATCTGTTAAACATCGGTCAGTTTAAGAGTAATTTTCTCATGTCAAGAGTCTGTTTCTTAATTGTAACAAATGTGATCCACAGCATCATTATTTGCAAACTGTGTAGATACAGTCTTAACAATGACAGGAACTCAGTGCCTTGGCAGCTCATATGCACTTGCCTAATCTTGTTGAAATTAGTTAAAATGTTGAAGAGAACTTTTGCATCTCTGCCTGAATCTCTGAAGAGGGTCTAGTTTTAGCCAAATATTGCATAAAATTATGTATACTGATAGAATAATGTAGGTGTGATTGCCTGCACATCATTCTTCTGTTTGCAATTTGACAAAAACTTTACTGCCCTCTTTTGTGTTTTTCATTTACATAATTTACATTTTATTTTAAACAGTATCGTAACTTTTTGCTTGACTCTTCTACAGGTAAAGGAAAAAGATGGAAAAACTTGTACTTTATATTAGAGGGAAATGATGCCCAGCTTATTTATTTTGAAAGTGAAAAAAGAGCCACAAAACCCAAAGGACTCATAGACCTTAGTGTGTGTTCCGTCTACGGAGTACATGACAGTTTGTTTGGCAGGTAGGACACCGCTTTTAATTCTCGTACGTGCAGCATGAGAGTTGGCTGCTGGTTTGAGGCATGTGCAAGACATGGGCAATGTGTTCACAGGGGCTAGTGAACAGTAGCCCTGGCTTGTGTTATTGGTGTGGATTGCAAGGGCACATGCAGGCAGGTGTAACTGGTGAGTAGTAACTTGTTGAGCCATGCCAACTCGTAGTAACATGCTAGCAGCTGTATACTAAGTACTTTGTTAGAAATTTCAGAATTTAGTACTGAAGTTACAGTGTGGTGATTTGAGCTTTTTTGCATTGTCGTTCTTGAATATTGAGTGTATTGATGTTCTACATTTCATTTTACAGACACTAGAGATTATGAACCAAGGGTTTTAATACTTTTGAACCAAAAATTGAAAAAATAATTAAGTCAATTCGAGAAGATCTACATTTTTTGGATAGGTATTTGAAAGCTAACTTACAGACAGTCTGTAAGTGCTTTTCTGTTGAAGAACAAGTGCTTTTGTTAGAGTAGACCACCTTAGTAGTAAACTGGTTCATATAAGTGAATATCTTTAGAAATTGTTTTTTCATAATTACTCAGGTTTTGCATCAAATTTTATTTACTGTAATATTTTGATATTCAAAATATGCCAACTGCAAGGGATGTGATTATCAGCAAAGAAGCTGGAATCAAAAGTCTTTTGAGTATCGTTAGTAATTAACATGAAAGAGTTTACATACTTTTTCATTTGTTGTTACAAAAAAAACCCCTCCACAGTCCTGTATTATGTCATAGAGAAGAAATAAATACACTTAATACTACAAGTGTTAGATAAAACTTCTGTTTATTCCATGGATCTTAATATTTAGTAAAAGCTGATATATAGACAATACCTAGAGGTTTTTTTGTGAAAAAACTTCAAGACAAATGCTTAAAATTAGTGGCATTTCTTAAGCTGCCAGGACTGGTGCTTTTGTTTGATCTGTTGGGGGGTTTATTTGAAAAAATCCATTAGACTAATTGGGTTGACGGGCATAAATGTAGATAAGGAGTACCAGAACAGTAATAAAAAAATTATTGACGTGTTCCTTGTGTAAGTTGGCAATTATGCAGGAAGCTGTGGTGTATATTGTAAACATTTCGGGAGAGTTAAAATTTCTTTGAGCACAGTGTGGAAGGTCATGAATAAAGTGTGCACTTTAGATAGCTTGTAATTGGGCAAAACAAAGTATCTTTTACTTTTTGACAAAGAATGGAGGTACACAAAATGGCAAAGACACTATAATTGCATTTAAGCTTGTAGAGGTTTGTCATGTACATTCACTGATTAACATGCGATACAGTATGTATTATATTGGTTGCAAGAGCAGTGGGACACGTTCAAGTTAGGGGATTCCTTGTGTTCATATTGTTTTCCTGAACTCATAAGAAAACAAATCCTTAATGTATTGTTAATTGATTAGGAACTAATGCTGAACCTCTGCTGCCTTTAAAGTCTTTAGGAATAGTCCTCGTTGACAAGTCCTTTCCATTAGCGGATGGCTTTTTTTGCCTTAAGTCAGCATATATGCCTGTTCAGCACAGACCATTCTAAAAGTTTCTCAATATTCAGAAACAAACTAGCTGTGCTGAAGTGTGGTTTTATTAAAATGACATAATACATTCAATACAAAATCCAGTTTTGAAGGACCTAAGAAATTCTCTAGCTGGAGTTCTTCCTCTTTCCGTGTGTGATGATACTACATGTAGACAAAATAAAATTGATGCAGTGTTCAATGTTCAATACTTCTCACAGACAAACAGCAGAAATGTATTAGTTCAGTGTAAACTTTGTTTTGACACAAATCAACAAGCAAAGGTGTCCGTTAATATTACAAAGATTAATAAAACTTACATTTTTTGTTTTGTTTATTTTTAAGGCCAAACTGTTTTCAGATAGTAGTTCAGCACTTTAGTGAAGAGCATTACATCTTTTACTTTGCAGGCGAAACTCCAGAACAAGCACAGGTGAGAACTTTTGTTCGTAAATACAATTTAAGAAATAATATTTTTTTTGTCCTGTGGTGTTTAACAATAGTGCTCTTTTGAAACAGGAGGCAAGTGTATAGCAAATAGTTAGAGGCTGTGTCAATATTAGCAGGTGTTATAATGGAGTAGTAGCAGATCTGAAAGGGGAATGGTTGGTGCTGAGCATCCAGCACCTACATTAACTGCACTTGAGGGTTTTACTTTTTGGAGAAGTTCCAGTTGGGTCCCATAGTCTAAACTTCCATTATTTTCCATTGTATGTTCTTGTAGAACTTTTTTTTTTTACGTAGTTCAATTCGGAAGAACAATTTACTGTCTAGGACTTTTCATGTCATAAAACAGAACATGGTAAGTGAGAGTTTTCCTTCAAAGGCATATTCCTGATATGAACTAAAATGCTAGTGTTTGTGTGTGCCCAGTGACCAAATTGCATTGAACAGCTGCCATTTGCAGTTACCTGTCCTGTCCGTAAATTGTTGGTAGTTCATAGTCTTGGGCCCCGATCTTGCACAAAAAGTAAGGTTTTCTGGTTTTAGTGGGTGTCCTTTAGTTACTAGCTCTCTAGTGGTTATGTTTGCTGATTAAGAATTGTAGGATAGGAGCCAAATTTTCTGAAATTTACTCACCAGCAGGAGAACATATCTAAGAGAAGGCAGTGTCCTTATTTATTAAGTTTACAGCTCTGAAATCTGTGTTACATCAGAAGTTAAGCTTTGTATTTTATTCTATTTAAATGGAATTAAAGCTGTTTAGAGCACTTGTAATAGACTGCTATTCACCCGAGCACAAAGGCTGTATAAATTCAGTATTCTTCTTGTGCTGTATATAAAGGAAAGCACAAATTTTTGTGTTAATACTAATTTGTTAAAGTTGCTGAGATGACATCAGAATAATGTAGTGCATTTGTCACACAACTCCTAATGCACTGTCTTTGAGAAGCAGCGTGCTGTATACTAATTGAGAATATATACATTGATTTCCACATTCATTACTCTGTACATTCATTTTTGTCACATCTGCAATGTCTTTTGTGTTCTGGAAATTAAAAGAATTAAGAATGTGTAGAAGACAGAATATCCTGTCTTGTTCCCTGAACATTTGGTATAATCTGCTTTTGGTTTTGATCTGCTTAACAGACTGTTCACTGCACTTATACAGAATTGAGTTGGGCTTTTTTTTTTAACATGGCTTTGGCCCTGTAAAGTTTATAGATATTTCTCTTTTGAGAAAGTTCAGCTTTCTTACTCTGTAGCATTTCATATCAGAGTAGCTTTATTTGTATATTAGGGCTCTCTTATAATGTGATAAATAAATATCAAAGCATGCCATCCTATGGAATATATGGCTTGTACAAAACAAAAGCAAATGGAAAATGTAGCCTTACATACTAGTGTCACTGTGCTTACTGTGGCACATTGTTCATTCTTACTGCTGTGAGCTGCAGCATTTAAGGGGAAAGGTTTTCCTGCTATGAGAGAGTATAGAGGCATACTCATTTGTATTAAGAGATTTTTTATGACATTTTTCAATTAGATGGTGGATCTTTGAGATACCGACTTAAGAAGGCTGTTGGTCAAAACTTAATTTTTGTGCTTTGCAAGATCTATACAAAACTCAGTGGTTGGGAATGAGGTTATAACACATCTTTCACCTTCCAAAGGCCCCTTGCAAAGCTCCTCTGCTAACAACTTTCTCATGCTGCAGTGACTCTCCTGTATGCATTTGTGAGCAGACAAAATGGGGAATGATGTGTATATGCTCTGTGTTTTCCTGTTTTTGTTTGAATTGTACACAATATTACAGCTGCATACAGAAGTACTGGAAAGAAAAATCAGGACAGTTTGGCTTGCTAACTGTAATTTTCTCAGAAGCAAACAAGTTTTCCTTCATTTTATATGCTATTTGTAATTTCATGTAATATTACTAGACTGGAAAATTGGTAAAGTTCACACCATATATTCATTAGTAATGCTTGGTGTTTCTAAAAGAAAACTGTTCAGATTTACAAATTCTTTATTAGGTTTTGCTCAGTAAAGATAAGAATTTTGTTTTAATACTCAAACTTGCATACTTTGGAATTACAAAAAACTTTTTTGCCAAACTAAAGGGATAACTTCAGATACTCTTTTTAGATGTGCCTGTTCCACTGCAGGAAGCTGTGTCTGTTTTATTACACTATTCTGCATCCTTCTCTCTTAGGACTGGATGAAAGCTCTGCAGATGTTTTGCAGTTTAAGAAAAACCAGTCCAGGAACATCAAATAAACGTCTACGTCAGGTGAAGCTGATATTATGGGGTTGGCGGTGCATGTGAAGGAATGTTTTGTTTTTTCATTGCAAAATGATACTGATAAATCTCAGAATTTTCCTTTCAACAGTAATAAATCGTGCATATCCTTACCTTCTTTTTTTGGAGTTACACAGTACTTGTGAAACCAGCCAGAATGACTTATACTTTGTTAATAATGTCTCCATACATTAAAAGAAAAATGGCTTTAGGCAATCTGCAGGTGCTTTGCTAGGTATTATTTTTTGCCTACATTTGAGTAAAAGTGTGAAGAAGTCATCATTTGTATCATCTCAACTTTTAAAATTTACCGCATACAGGAATCTTTAAAAATTTGACAGACATGTGACATGTGAATGAAATATGCATTTAATATTATTCATTTTCACTAACAAATGCATGCTGAACCATGCTTGTGGCTTAATATCTCTTGGCCTCTTGAAAGTGCTGTGTTTGCCAGAATTTCCTCAGAGATAGAGGACAGATAGTCATAAATGGGTAAGTTTCTAATGCTTGGAGAATCCCTGATATTTTTGAATGTTAGAAACTTTGCAGTTGTTCTAGCAGACAGTCGAGAAGGGAATAAAATAGGGTGTTTTTCAGGACACACAACTATTCTGTAGTTAACATTAAACGTGTTTGGATACTTCTGAATAAGTAAACTAAGTTAGGTGAATTCACATATGAAGTGGCAGGTGAAATTGGGGGCTTCAAGCTGCAAAAACAAAGCAAAAAGACTGAAAATCTGAAATAATTCTTCAAAAAGCGAAGAAAATTCTCATCTACATAAAGGAATAGAATGTAATATGTTGCACAAGGGAATTGTATGGAATCTGTTAGGAAAGCACCAGATAAGCCATTTTGTTTGGAATCGTCCATGGCTCTTATTCAAGGTGCTAGTCTTTGATTTCAGTAAAACTTTCTGTGCATAGAAAAGTTTGTATTTGCAAATCCCAATGCCTCAAAGGTAATTTTAAAAGAAGAAGACTATATGTCTTAAAAACATGGGCTGGAGATTAATTTTCAGTAATTATTTGAATTACTCTTACTACTTGTGCCTCTTAAAATGTTGTTCCATGCTCTTCTCATGAGGAAATTTTAGTTTGTATTCAGTATTCATATATTAACATTAAGGCTCCGCACAGAGGATAAAACAATTAATTCATGTGCTTTGTATTTCTCTTTTAGCAACGAAAAGTAAATTTTGTGTATTTATTTTTTTTAGGTCAGCAGTCTTATTTTGCATGTAGAAGAAGCCCATACGCTACCAGTAAAGCATTTTACTAATCCGTATTGTAACATCTACCTGAACAGTGTCCAGGTAGCAAAAACACACATCAGGGAAGGGCAGAACCCTGTGTGGTCAGAAGAGTTTGTCTTTGAGTAAGTCTTAATCTTCTTGAATTACTGAATTTCACTCGTAAGTTGCATTGCATTTGAGATTCTTAACACAGTGTACTGTTTTGCATATGCTTTCTAAAAATACTGTATGTATGTTTATGCAGCAGGAACCTTTCAGCCAAATTCTGCATGGGCAGAAGCACCTACGTGTCGTTGTTAATACAAGTGTCTTTGGCTGATAATGAGAACTCACGACTGAAATGAGTTTAGAATAAGCTTAAATGTCAGCCAAGTATAGTATTAATTGAGGCTTTCTGTCTTTTCTCCTAGTGATCTTTCATCTGATATTAATAGATTTGAGATAAGTCTTAGTAACAAAACAAAGAAAAGTAAAGATCCAGATATATGTAAGTATTTTTCTGTAAAAGATGCATATATATTGCAGCAATGATTACTTTGTGTGGTTTTCATTACTCTTGCCAAACTTTGTCACAAGAGAAATAAGTGTATTTTTGTGCTCACCATACTGCTGTGTGTGTATGTTTCGGATATCCTGGTACTGGCTTTCCATGAATGTTTTTACAATGAGAACCTGCATTTTTATTTAGTAATGAAATGCACAGTAATCCAGTCCTGTGTATCTGGTGGCTTTCCTAGCTCTGCTCTAGCACACCCATTGTGTTATGCAATGACTGTGCTTACCAAAAAGCAAGAGGAAAGAGAAGTTGTCAGTATTAGTCCGCTCCATAAAATGCCAAGTTCCATGGAATTTTAAGACTGATTGTATGGAATTCCTTTTCAGTTTTTTTGTTGCTTCCAGTGAGAAAGAGAAAAGAAAGGTGTAGTACTTTCATTTTAAAAAAAAAAAATAATTCTTATCAGTCTCTGGACAAAATTTGTTTTGTTTTCTTTCCATTTTAACCTCATCTGTCTACTTTTCTTGTACCACTCTTGGGCTTAAACCTGAAGTTACCTTTGTATCCAAAGTATGACTTTGAACGGGAAAGGATCCATATTTTCTTCTGCCTTTTACAGCAGTTCCCAATAAATTATTTTCCTGGTTTTACCCAGACAGCTGCTTCTTCAGCTGTGGTTCTGTTTGTGTTCCATCAAATAGCAGGCTGGTAAGATCTATCAGCTTTCTAGAAAATAAAAGGTTTGAAGAACATGGCTTCTGAGCTTTTAAATAGAAAAAAATAAATTTTGGGGGCTTTTTTTAGTTCTCTTCCCACACAGTGTGTTTTAGGTTTGTTTTTTTCCCCATTACTGAAGTTACCTTGTTTCCCACCATACTTGTTCTGGAGCAGCTTCAGCCCCCTCCTTTTTTTTTTTGCTGCCTGCAGGGCAGGATGCTCCCTGCCCCCTTTAAATTTTTTCCAAGATTTGTTTCTTTTCCATTGTGTTCAGAGCTGTCTGTTCCAAAGCCTGTCCATTGCAGTTATTTTCAGTTTGCCTATATTCTGTTTCCAGCTTATTATATATGCCTCAGTGCTGATGTCTTGATAATCTTTTCTTTTTGAGGTTTGTAGAGAAACCTTGACCAAAGTAGAATTACTACTCATTTTGAATTATTTTAAACCTACTTCAATTTCAAACCTCTTTCTCCTTCTTTTGCCTATAAAACTTTCTGCATAGTAATAGGAGGAAATAAGGTACATTCCCTCTGACGGACAAAACAGCTGTAATTGCCATTGTGACCATGTTTTTGCAGTGTTCCTTTATTCATTTGAGCTGGAAAACTGATTATTTGTGTACGTGGGAGTTCTGATTAGTAAAAGGATCCACAAAGAAAATTCTTGAATGGGATACTTTGGTAACTTCTTTAAAAGTGTTTTTGTAGTTTCCTCCTTTCTGTCCAGGTTAAGGAGGTTGTGTTGGCTTTGGATGCATCCACCTGATGGGAGGTGGTAGAAGGTTTCTTCATCTAGGTCAGGAGCAGGACTGGCTGAGTTTCTTAATTACAGTTAGGTACACTCTTGCAGCATAACCCAACAGCCCTTTCATTCTGGGGTAAGGATTAAACTAAGTCTGCTTGAAAGAACACATATTTCTGCTTACATCCCCAGCCCTATTAAGTATGTAAAGTGCAGGAGGAAAACATGAGCTAAAACAGACCTTATCTAACATACCTGTGTGCTGCGTTGAACTCTTCAAAAGCAAGAGAATTGGTTCCTTTCCTGAATGTTCCCTTTTTCAGCCACAGCTGTTAAATGTGAACTACCGTGAAGCAGGAGTCATGTGAAGGTGGTACTATTCAACTTCACAGTTAATTGAGCCAGCTTTTCTGCTTGCTTTTCCCACCATCTAATGTAGATTGAAGGCCCAAACTGTTAATGGTCTCACTGCTTTATATCTTTCATCATAACACACAGGAGTTAAATACCAGAATGATACCAGTGTTAAATACCAATGATGATACCAGCTATTTTTTCAGTATTTTAAAATATTTCCTGAGTTTTCAAGTCTTTGCCTAAAGTTTGCCTATTATGAGTATTCCATAATTATTTCAGTATTTTTTTTCTTAAAAAGTATTTCAAAGACAAATAGTCAGAGGTTATACTGAACAGTTTAGTATCAATTCTATTTAAATTTTTCTTTGTTTCTCCTGTTTCTCCAACTGTAAACTGAATGAGGATTTATTTAAATAAATATGATATGGCTTGGAAAAAATAGAGCCCTAGAATGTATTAGTAGACTTCAGCTGCTTCTACTGCAAGCTGGGATGCTCAGGTGTGATTAGACAGTTAGATTTGTAAATATCTCAAGGTAGTACCTCTCAGTGTTGAACTGGAGTAGAAGTTCTGGTTTGGTTTTGCACCATAATAGTTGGTTCATTTCAAATCAGTTCTTGTTGAAAAAGAAACATTTTTATAATGGCGGTGGTCACCTCATGCAGGCACATCCATAGAGTATGAGACACTGCCTTTCAGGCACAGTTATTGTTTGCAGTAGTGCCAAAGCTTTTTTTTGAAACTGATAGCTGAGACCGTAGGAGGATGAGCTTTGATAACATGACAGTGACGTGTGGCTGCGAAAGGCAGGATTTAGTATGTCCATGTACTGAGCAGTTTCCTCTTTGTCGAGATTTCAAATGGCTTTAATGAATTGGTAATTCGAAATTTTTGAGGGATTTTGTTGATGGCTCCATTTTGTTCTGGCAAGGTTAGACAAAGGCTTCATAGTAAACACGGGTTCGTTTCCAATGTGATGACTGAAACAAACCTAAGTTTGAGCCACTTTTCACTTTAATTTCGAGGTTATAGTTACTGACAATCAAAATACAATCTTGATACTAAATATTATGCCCAAGGTTTCATGAGTTAATAAACCATTAAGAAACCTCAGTCTTACTCCTGTTTTTTTGTACTAGTGTTCATCTTGTAAAATATTGTGATTATTTTTGAATCAAGATCATTGTTGAGAGAATTCTTACCTGTGTTTGGAGAGAGATCAACTGTTGTTTGCTTTGATCGTTCTCTGTATATTTGTTTCTGGTTTAAAATGTGCTAGATTGGGAAGTGTAATTACCCTGAATTTTTCAACTAATAGTGGTTTCTTACTGAAGGTAGCCTATTCAGTGTAAGTTGCTAAATGGGAAAAAGTCTTGTTCCTTTAAAGTTACTGAATATAAATTATGGTAGCAACAGTTCTGCAGTCCTTGTACAGATATTTCTCTTCTGACATTTTTCTTTTTTTTTTAATCAAAGCAAGATTATAGTATATAATAGCTATGAAGTGCTACTATAATGACAGGGCAAAATTAAATCATGAGTTTATTCTAGATCCTGTATTTCATTCACCATTCATCTCGCTCAGATATAGGTGCTTTACACATGCAAGCAAAATATGAAGAAAAACACATTGTTTAGTTGTGGGTACAGGAGCTTTGATGCTGGGGAGAAATATTCTAGGAGAGTCAATTGATTATCTGGTCTAAAGACATAGTCCCATCCATGCTGGTGATAAGTAGCAGGTGGTGATGGATTGGTTTTCACACTACTTGACTGATTTGAAAGCATTCACTTTTGTCATTTTATCAACTTCAAAAAATAGGAACTAGGCAACAGGAATGTCCTGAAGTGAGCATTGTAAACGTGATGTTTTTCTGTTGCAGTGTCAGATAATATCCTGCTATGTATTGCAACACAGGGGCAATGGGAGGTCTACTGGAACTGTTGACAATTTCTCCAAGGCAGTGTGGAATATGAGCTTTGCAGAAATGTGGAAAAAAAAAAAAACCACCCCAAAACACAAAAACAAAACCAACAAAGCTCCTGGGTTTGTTGGTTTTTTGTTTTTTTTAGGGTTTTTTCACATGAGGAACCTAAAAACAGATCTCATGGAGAGGCATGGAAAGAGAGGATGTTTGCTTGAAAGATCTGACTGACAGGCTCAACGTGAAACTTGAACTGTGGACCCCTCTTGAAGCATGGTGGGCGCTTCACAGGCACGGTGGTGCTTCTGGAAGCACCTGGGCCCTTTCTGTGAGAAAGAATTCTGTTCAGAAGTGCCTGTGCCTGCTCCAGATGGGCCTGTGCTCTCGCTGCTGCAGCTTGCTAGCCAGCTGCGGGGCCAGACTTGAGGGGCAGTCCAGGTCATTGCTTGGCAGTTTCAAGGTACCAGCATCACTGAAAAGTGAATTAACAATTTGGCCATTCTTGAGTTGACTTTCATCATTATCTAGGCAGCAGTTTGCCTGGGAATACTTTTTTATGCTATTTGCATAAACTGTTACAGCCTTAACCTGGGAGTTAGTATAAAAGAAATAGATACACCAGTGTTTGGAAAAGCCATAGCTTTTGTGTACCTAATAATAATAAATAGTAAGAAGTAACAAAGTGGTCAGGGAGCACACCTGGTGGTGGTGGTATCTGCCCAAGGGTGGAAAGCTGACAGTGAATTCTGAACATCTGTTTTTAGTTTCTGACTGGACTTACAGTGTAGCACTTTTTTATTCACTACTTGGGTGTTACGAAGAAAACCGTCAATATCCATGTACTGGTTTTGAATGTATATGTATGCATTCTTTACAGAATGTTTCAAATTTCTTCTTCAGTTTACACGAGTCTTAAACCATTGAAGATGGTAAATACATTGATGGCAAAAATCTTGATTATTCTTGTTAGTGCTCTTTTGCTGAAACGAGATGATGTGCTGAAACTAAACTGGGTTTTTATTCAATAGTAGCACTGTTTTGCTGGAGATAACTTACTTGAACAATGCTTTTTTTCCTTAAGTGTTTATGCGTTGCCAATTAAGCCGATTACAGAAAGGACATGCAACAGATGAGTGGTTTCAGCTCAGCTCCAATGTACCATTAAAGGGTATTGAGCCAGGATCTTTGCGTGTTCGAGCACGATACTCTATGGAGAAGATCATGCCAGAAGAGGAGTACAGTGAGTTTAAGGAGGTATGAAGTTGTTTAACTTCCCTTGGCTTGTCTGTCAAAACTCGTTTTTTCTTTCGTGGTTTGTGATCTCAGTAACAGTGCTTGACATATTTAATAATGCTTAATTTAATAATGTTAAATAATATTTATAGTGAGATCTATATATGTCAGTACAGATGTATGACAGCAGTCTTTCCAAAGCTGTTATATGTTAGGAGAAGCTTCTGAGTATTTTAAAATTCTGTTTTTCTTTCAGCTTATACTCCAGAAAGAACTTCATGTAGTCTATGCCTTGTCACACGTTTGTGGACAGGATAGAACACTGTTGGCTGGAATTTTACTGAAGATTTTTCTTCATGAAAAGCTTGAGTCCTTGTTGTTACGAACACTAAATGACAGGGAGATAAGCATGGAAGGTACTGACTAAACTACGCTAAAGTTTACTGGAACTCTGGGTGGGTGGGGAGGGAAGGGCTTTGTCACATTCCTTTTTTTCCTTCCCCTTTAGTTACAACATACAACAAAGTGTTTACACAGCACACTTTTCCCCTGCTTTTTGTTGTCTCAGCTTTTCACTTTGCTTTTTATTTTTTTCAGATGAAGCTACTACCTTGTTTCGTGCCACCACTTTAGCAAGTACACTGATGGAGCAATATATGAAAGCCACAGCAACAAGTTTTGTTCACCACGCACTGAAAGACTCTATATTAAAGATAATGGAGAGCAAGCAGTCCTGTGAGGTGATACCTTGAACTATGTTTTTAAACATTTTTGGTCTGTTGGCACAACTATCTACTGGTTGTTATGTTTATGATTTTTGTATTAGCTTCAGAGACATTTATTAATCTCTCACAACTAAAATTTGTTTACATGAGAAATACAAGAACTGAATTTGTTAAGAGATTTTTATTTTCCTAGATTTTGGCTTTGAACAAAATACATAGAACTTTTAAAGATTTTTTTTAATTAAAATTTGTTTAAATCATCTATTTATTTTTTAGCAATTGTAAGCTGTTACGTAACAGTCACTGAACGTCATGACCTAAGTAACTTCTAATAAATTCATGATATCATAGAAGTCAATGTCTGGACTTGAGTTTTAATTCAAAACTTCATGATGTTATTGATCCTGAAACTGTTTTTAAAATTACCCTCCTAGCTTCTGTGTTTCACTTTACCTTGATTGTGGAAAGGATGGGAGTCCTCAGAAATTTGGATTGAGAGAGACAAAAAAAGGTTGTGCAGATAGATAGTGGTGAATTAAATGACTAGTGTATTGGAACTTAAAACCATTGCTTCTTCACATTTCCTGACTAGCCGTTGAAACAGACTTGGAAATTCTGTAAGAAACTTACAAGCAGCAGAATATTTAATTTACTTTGAAGTGTTATTCAGTGTGGAATGTTATGAAACTATATATGTAGTTCTAGTTAGAAGAAGAAATATAATCTTTTTCTTTTTTTGTTTCAGTTAAATCCCTCAAAGTTAGAAAAAAATGAAGATGTAAACACTAATCTGGCACATCTACTCAGTATACTTTCGGAACTGGTGGAGAAAATATTCATGGCTGCAGAGATACTGCCTCCGTAAGTTTGCACATTTCTGTTCAGATCTGTATTTCAAAATTCCTATTTGTGTGAATTACATTGCACCTCAAAATGATGTTATTACTGGTTTGTTTGCTAGTCTCTCATAAGACTAATGTCTTTAGGGTTGCTGTATGCACACAGAAGAATATAGATGGGTAAAAAATAACACTTTTAATAATTAATAGTACTTTTTGCAAAAGTCTCTGGCTAGCACACGTGCTTTTCTTTGAAGGAGAAGCTACTAGGTCCAAGAGGTCAGGGAGAGAAGAATAATAAAAGTAATCAATCTCATACTTCCACAAAAAGGTAGAAGACAGTAGTAATTAGCAGATAATTACATGTATTTAAGTTGATTACAAATTCTTTCCAGTCCTCCTCCTCCTGAGAAAGACGTGGAATTATTAACAGCATCTTAAAAATACAGTTAGGTAGCAGTAGAATGATACTGTGCTATGATTGCTTCTCTCTGCTAGGGAAATGCAGAGGTTATTTTTTTAATCTTTTTTTTAATTGTTAAAATAATTTGTTTTCATAGTTCAGATTTGAACCATGAAATAAAAGGTAGACAGTACTATCAGTTTTATTTCACTCTCATTAACTTTTAGAGTATGCAAAGTCCTCAATTTTGAGATAACAGAATAGCACAGAATTGTTTCTTTTGTGTTAAGTGTTGGCAACTTTAGCATTAAAAGTTGCACTCCTTTTAAGTATATGATGCAGTTCTCAACATTTTCTGAAGTACGCCAAAATTTCCCATTTTTTATGGGAGAGGACTATTGCTGTGGTTGCTTAACTTTTAAACACCTAACCCTCATTTATGGAAATAGTTGTTTAGTTACGAACAGAAAAATCAGAATTGTCTTTTAGGAAATACTACTTAAGTAACAGTTACAAAACATTTAGTGCACATCATTAATAATCACAAAATTGCATATAGAATTGAGTATTAATGAAGGTTTTTGCTTGCCATTTATAAATCTATTTTTAATATAAATTTATAAATTGACTTTTATAAATTTATTATCTTATAAATTAATTCTTAGTTAAAGTTAATTTAAAGGTTATGTGTAAATTATAGAATTGATAGTAGTTCTGCATCAAGTAGGAGTTTGGTCTAGATCCCTTCTGACCAGCTTTTTTGATTCTGTGTTTAATGGAATGAATGATTAGCTGTTGTTTCTGCAGGACACTGAGGTATATTTATGGGTGCCTACAGAAATCTGTTCAAAACAAGTGGCCAGCTAATACCACCATGAGAACAAGAGTTGTTAGGTAAGTTACTTGTCACTTCATTCTGAAAATAATCTTTTCAAGTCTTGTTGAAGACACACCTCATGTGTTCGTTTCTTCCGTAGGTTATAGCAGTATTTAAGATATTTACGATGCTGAGGCATGATATCCCAATTAAGGATTATGAGTTTACTAGATTCTTAGTCATGCTCTTAGAGCCTTGCCAGAATAAGATGGTGTAGTATCAGTATAGCTTCACTTAATAGTTTTAACTTCAAATTTACTTGTGTTTTGTCAAGTTTTACAAAGTCATCTAAAAGGGCAATTTTCTTTTTCATGCTGGGAAAGAAAAACTACTTTCAAAGCAATAGTTAACCTTTGTGATACCTGTAGAGAGCAATGAGCTCTGAAGATCATGTTCCCGTCATATGTCATCTGGGAAGACTGTGCCTTACCCAGGGACTCTTACGTAGTGTCTGTTAATTGCTGGAGAAGTCTTACACGGTTTAAGATCCATGCCCTTTAAAATGCAGACCCAGCACTGTAAGGAGTTTAATACCTTCTCATAAAGACAATTGGACTGTTGTTAGATTTCTCCAAGGTACCGTCTGTGTTGGGATATATAGTTTTTCTGCATCAGAGAAGGCTCACAGTTGCTGGTTTTGGGCTGATGGTTTTCATCGCTCTGAACCAACACTCTCTGTTGGGTTTCCAGAAACCCGTAATTCCATGCTGTCCCAGTTGAGTTTAATTTGTTTGCTCCAGTCCAATTGTGTTCAAACATTCCAGAACTCCTTCAGAAATGTTGCAGGTAACTGAACTGAATTCCTCTGAACTAGCACCAGCTACAAAAACTCCAGTGTACATTCATAAACCAATGTAATACACAAGTTTTTCCTCTAACGCTGCCCGTTGCCAGTACAGATCAAACAAAAAATTTTGACGAAGGTGTCCTTTTCACACTGAATTTCTAAACACTACTGGAGGTTTTAATGGTATCAGAGCCACATCTTCCCTTTTTTGTGGTGTCTGGTGTGTGTTTTGTGTGGTTAATCTCTCATGGAGGGAGTCTTTCAGAGGATTTGTCTTTGGCTTGCATTTATCATTTTGACACCAAGAAGCCTTATGTCATCCCAGGTACCATGCAGGGGCGTTGTCTTCAAATGGAGGTTTCTCTTACTTTGAGGGGCTAACCTACTGGAAGGCTGTAGAGCTCAGCAGCAAGTACCATCTCTCTCTGTTCCCACCCAGCCACAGAGAGATCCAGGTGGTTTTCCTTAGCGGACACAGCTCACATTCAGGGTTTTCTAGAGGTCTCTCCTGGATGCTATAACTATTGGATCCCTTACCCTTGTGGTGTTGGTCTTCACAAGGGAACACTAGTGATTTCTCTATAGAGTACAGTTTCAGAGCCTTGAGTGATGATGATTAACTTTATTGCACTATTTTTGATCCAAGAAGGATTCAATATTCAGAGGCAGGTGGATGGTTTTTAGATGTCTGAGTATCTTCCCTACTATATCAGTCAGAAGGTGCTGCCATTTCTCTCTGGTTGTAAAACTATGTAGATACTGACTCATTACTAGTTTAGGCAGGTTGACCAGGGTAAGAAGCACTAGATCTTCTGTATCAGCAAGGTCCATGCTAGATTTGTACCTCATTGGCTTTAAACTTCGGGCACTTTTAAAAGAGGAATTGGTGTATGTGCCATGCTTCACATATAGCCAAGAATTGTTGTCTTACCAGCCCATAATTCATGGTTCTTAGAGAAGTAAGAAGCTTTTATAACAGTATATATTAGGTGTCCTGGCCATATGTGTGAACCTCTCTACTTTGTGTGTCATTTTCAAGTAATACGGGTGTTACCATCACTGTGCACTTGTCAACAGGCAAGGTAGTGTAAGGTCCTCTCCTCCTTTTGTAAGTGGTCAGGCTTTGGTATTGTTATAGTGAAAACCAGTCTGCTGATTGTGTCCAGGCACTCCAAAAAAAAAATGAAAGATGACTTAGATTGCTTTAGTTGGTCTATATGTCATTCATTGTATGGCAATTAGCCGGAATTGAGGTTAACCTGAGGTGGATGCTTTTAACAGAAAGTTACATTTTTCTCATGCTACTGAAGGCTGTCCTGGGTTTCTGTTGAATGAGTTCCTAATTATATGGTCAAAACGGAGTGCTTTTCTTCCAGCTTTCTAGGTGGCAACAATTACTTCGTGGTGGAAAGTAGCAGATACCTTATTATTTTTCTACTATAGCATACTGTTACCAGGGTGTGGACCAGCTTAAGCTGAGCGAAGGCTTTGTCACTGCCAAAAGACATGTTCCCTTTGCCCACCTGCTCCTGCGCTCCCCCTTACTTTGGCCTGGGGGAGTGGCTGACTGCAGAGGTGGGTGCCTTGTGGTAGCTGACACCTTAGGGAGGTCAGAGACAAGGGGCTTCTCCTTTCTGAAGCTGGCGTGGCCTGAGATTGGCTTCAGTATGACTTTACATGTGGTTTCAACAGTTCACCTTAATTGGGAAATCAGTTTGCCTATTCTTTCAGCTTTTATCATCATTTAAGTCATTGCATGATAATCTGTCAGTGTTTTCAGAGTGCAGTCTGGTTGGTTGGTGTGTCTCAGATTCCATGCTAACTTGAATCCTTAAAAACTACATACGCGATTTTATGTTAATTCTCTGATTTAATTGAACAAAATACAATTTTCTTCCTATTTCAGTGGCTTTGTTTTCCTTCGACTGATTTGTCCTGCTATCCTGAACCCAAGGATGTTTAATATCATCTCAGGTGACTATATGCTTGTGATTGAATTCATACTTCGTACAGTAGTAGGCATGAAATTACTGTAGTGTCTAACATAGCAGAATAGGAAATTTTTTTGAATGCTGTGTCCAAAGTCCTGTTATCCACATCACTTGACTGACTTCTCCATAAGGCGGGCAGCAGATGCTTTTCACCCTTAAATGTAGGATTGTGGTTATCCCAATTTTAAAGTCCAGAAAAACATGCATTGTGGTATTTGATAATACAGTTTTGAGTTAAAGTCTAGCAATGTGGTATATATTCCAGCAGTGTGAAAAATGTGTGTGATCTTCGAACATCACTTTGAATATAATGCAGTGCCAAAGTTAATGGCTGAAATTCAGTGGTATCTCTTACATGAACAAGATTTATAAAGTTAAAGATGGGCCTGCAGAGCTTGAAATAGGTTTGTGCACCTAGAAAATTATGCTTGAATAACTTGGTTTTGAACTTCCTGCTTAACTTCCAGCCACTGGAGAAGTCTTTACTTTGCCTCAATAAGTAGAGTCAATCTCAAATATGGAATCTTAAAGATGGGGGGCAGTGGCATATAGAAAAGGTGGGTTGTGCAGACTTGAGATGTCATCTTCATGGACTTACAGGCCGTATGTAGGAGCGTTCCCATGGGCTTGCCTAAGTGAGTGTTCTCACTGCATAAAATCTTACCCTGTTTTTTGATGCCCTCTTGGTAGAGTGCATCTCTCGCAGTTAACTACAACAGCAGCAGGGAACGTTCCTGTTTGCAAGACCAGGGTTGCAGAACCTGCTGTACTGGCCTGTGGCACAGCACGGGCTGGTATCAGGTATTATTCTCCCCAGCAACTGGTAGGGGTGACTGGGATGGTGGCACACATCAGGGACCACCTCTGACATGCTGTTGGTGTGGGGCTTTCCTGTTGTGAAGCTCTAATGGTGAGGACATGGATTATCCCACAGCAGTTGCCTTAAGCACCTTGAAATGTTTGTGGGCATTTTTAACTTCTGTGAGAGGAAAAAAGAAAAGGCATAAACTACTGAAAACTCTATTGTGGTTGGACATCTGAGTTGCTTAGCTGTAAAAGTTTGCATGTGTTTTATTGCATTTTTTTTTTCTGGGTTTTTTCCTTGGCAGAGATCACCCCAAGCTAGAGGGCATTTAGTTTTCACTAGCTATTGCTCTTCCTCCTTCCCTCCCTAACAGTTTCTTGAATTTTAGCAGTAAAATGCTGATTTGGAAATAGGAGGAAATCAGATATATGATTCAGAAAAGCCTTTTTTCTTTATTCATAAATAGTTCTTAAGACAATCTAGCATGTTTTCTATCATCTCTCTTTAAGCTATACTAATTGAGAAGGGCTGTGTTGAACAGAAAGTTCCTTTCACCCACTAATCATTTCCATACATGCTTTGGAGAAGGCATTTGAGAAACATGGCCTGGTACACAGTGATCCTTTCTTTAAGATTTCAAGTTGGGTACTTCTTAACTTGGGTTGCACTGTGTCTGCAGGTGTAAAAAGTTACCTGTAAATGAGTAATCCGTTTTAAGCTTGTCTGCTAAAGTCCTGCTCTCATGTACATCCAGCTTGACTACTGCTAAGGTAAACTTACAGACTCTGTGTGGGATGCTCAGAGCTGCTGAGAAAAAGGGATGAGATTGTTAAAGCAAACATTTTTTTTCAGTTAAATCCTTTGTTTCAAGCATCTCTTTGAGGTTTTTTTAAAGTAATTTGCTTCCTTAAATCAGTTCCCCTAAGCCAAAGTTCCAGATTCCAAGGCTAGTAGTGTTTTCCAGCATTGCTGTTTCAAAGGCTTGTATTGTACCAAGCACTAGACACAGTGAACAACTGACATTAGTTGCATAGCTCCAGCTATGCAAGAAAAATAACAACTTAATTTTCATTGGATTTTGAAGGGGGAAGGGAAGAAAGAACAGCAAAAGATCCAGGTACACAATGAAGAGCATTTAACATTATTATGAAAAATTGTAAAATTTAGAGCTTATATAGTAACTGTGTCAGTTTTGGAACACTTCAAACCTGGCTTTCAACCAGGCCATTTACTGTAACTGGAGGGAAAAATAATTTTGTATGATACTACTGTATAATGTCACTTATTGGAAAAGAGGTTTTTAACTAAGTAGTTAATGTAGAGTGTTAAATGTAACATTAAGTACAGCAAGTGACTGTGATTTCATAGAAATAGAAACCACAATTGCATGTAATGTTTGTTCTGTTTTCCTGGTGCCAGTAATTTAAAGTATACTCTGTATAATCTGTCAGAGCCCACTTATGTGGGTATAAATAAATAAGGAAAAAGTTAAACTTGCTGCTTTTTAATTCTATAGGTAATTTTTTTTTATTCTAACAACACATAATCTTCCTTTCAACAGAACTATTTCCTTCGTGTGAAAATGGTTCTTACTTCACCTCTTACTAACACCACTTTATTTTGCATAGTTGTTCTGTATGCAACTATTAGAAAATCAGATGTTCATATTAATATATTTTTGTGGACATCACTAAAGCAACAATGTTACTTCGCCAAGTGACATCTTCCACATACAGTTCTGTTATAATATTAAAAATACTTTGTTCCATGAAAAAATTTGAATTGGGGAAGAGCTTTACTTTCAAGTGACTGCTATTAGTTTCAAAGGGAATGGCCAGTAACTCTCTATTTTGTATTCCTAACAGATTCTCCTTCCCCCACTGCTGCAAGAACGCTGACGCTGGTCGCCAAGTCTGTGCAGAATTTAGCAAATCTGGTTGAATTTGGAGCTAAGGTGAATATAATTTTACGCACACAGAACAGCCTAGAACTGTGTTTCCGGTACATTTCAATGTTCCTATGTAATACATGCAAAAATCTGTTGCCATTTTCTCGTATAAAGCCCGACATGTGGCTGCTTTGTCCTCATCAGCAAGGAGGCCTCGTTACTTCATTTTCTCTGTCCTCTCCATTTAGAGCTAAACAGGGGTTTGTTCTGAACTAGAGCAGTAGCATAAAGCCTGGTCGAATTGGGAAGAGGAGCCATAACCATTTGAGAGAAAGTGAGCTAGAAACTCACACTGATGACTTGGTACATCCCATGAAGACTTTGAATCTGGTGGTAGGAACACCAGTGATGGTCTGTGAAGATAACTGGTGAATGAATGGCCATATCAGTAGGAGTTACCAGAGTGTGATGCAACTATATATTGATGCTGTGATAAACTCAGTAGGCTTTTGATCAAAAGACAGCAGTGGAAGTATGTGGAACATTTTTTTTCCGTTTGGAACAGGAAGGGTAGCAGTCATGCTCCAGTAGTTCCTGCATTAGAGGGGAGAAGTGGGAGAGGAAAGACAGGCAGCCATCCCACCACAACAGAAGTGTCCTTGATGGTAAAACAGGCACATCTTCTGGAATATCCATATCAAAAAAGACAACTAAAAATTGTCTGTGGAATCTGTGATGGGAAAGAATAAATAAATAGATAAAAAGAAGATAAATATTCTGCCTTAAATAGGTGATGGAACTTTTTCTGCAGTTCCACTGATTATTTCATGGCGAAGGGGAGCATCTTTCAGTAATATTGCCATGGTTTTGTACACAACCTTGAAATGCATTCTGCACACATCTTCTATCTGTATATAGTAATTAATTTTCAGAGTGAGGCTAATCAGGCCTAAATTCTTAGCTTGGTACAGATTATCCAATTTTGAAACAAATGAAGAACTGCCAGCCTCTGACTCTTCCCCCTCCCCTACCTTTACCATGCGTTACTCCTTAGATTGGTGTTTTCTGTGGTAGAGCACTTCAGAGCAGCCCCTCTATTTGTACTCACTTTCCTACTGCTGGGCGTAATTAATGTTGTTAATCAGCTTACATATTGCACTAAAAAGCCCCAGATTTTAATAAAGTTTCTATTATAACACTAAGGGAATGACAGCCACAACAGGTGTTGGTTCCTAAGCCAAAATATGATTGAAAAATAAGTCTCTTGACTTAAGTGTAATGAAAGTAACTGCAGGCTGGCATTATAAAGTTATTTCTTTGACTCATGTAACTTAGAATGTAAGCGTTAATGGAAGAACAAGAAAGAAAATTTGTTCATTGCAGCTAGGTATCGAGAGACATTCATCTTAATGCAGATCCATGTCTTATGCATGCGTAAGAAAATTTCTGAATCGGAGATTCTGAATCTTCTGAATACAAGAAGATAGTCTTCTGTCTGCACACCAGACATCGCTTGAAAAAATAAAATCACTCCAGATGATATACTTTGCACTGTCATTTGTCTGACTGTGCTGTGTTCACTTCAGGTATGACAGTGATCTTGGCACTGATTTGTTCTAATGAATGCTTTTTTAAAAATTACCAGGAGCCATATATGGAAGGGGTAAATCCATTCATCAAGAGCAACAAACATCGCATGATCATGTTCTTGGATGAACTTGGGGTAAGTGGTTAAAAAATCTTTACTGAAGGTTCCATAGCAACGTTGTAAATGAAAATTCATTACATTAATGAACTAGCTTAGAAACGCATCATCTCCCACACAGTTCTGAATGCCTGTAACTGAATAAATTTTTCTTACACATGTTTAGAAACTGAACATTGCTGGCCTGTCATACAGAATTAACACCAAATGCCACCTTAAGCTTTCTTCATTTAATGCCTCTGTAGATATAAGACACTCAAATAGATTTTTATAGCTATGGGGATTAGAAATCTTGGCCAAGAATACAAATCTTTATGTTTTAAAATGAAAATTCATATATATAACTTGTCATATGGTTTTGACCAGAGATTGAAATTATTTTTTGCTTTCAAAAACATTAGGTTGAATTTCAGTTATGCTTCACCAAATGTATCACTGCATTCATTCTAGATACTGTAGTTTCAGAGTGAACGGCAGTTACTGTATAACTGCATATTGAACTGTATATTAAACTGTTACTGTTCTGTGTATGAGAGCAATAACAGGACTTAGGTCCTCATGTTATATACATGTATTTTTAAACCAAGAATTCATTTTAAAAGCTCAGATTAAAAAAAATGTGCCAAGCTGCCTCAATTGATCCCTTAGAAGTGACCTAGAAGACATCTCTGAATATTTTGATAAGATGTAAAAATGAGTGTGGCATTCTGGTAGGTTGCCATATGTCATCTTTTCCTGGTTAAATTACAACTTCTGCATAGAATATGTCACTTTTCTTTAAATGACAGATTTTGCATGAGGTCTGTGAAAACTGTTGGCTTGAAAATAGCTGTTGGATTACTCTACTGTTTTAATTACATTGTTGTTTTATGACTAGTTTAATGAGTTACTTAATAGTTACAGATCTTGCTGCATTTTTGTGCTGCTGCTTTGTCATCTAGATTGGGGGACAAAAAAACCCCAACAAACCAAAACACGGATAGATTCCCCCTCATTTAGGGAAAGGTTATGAGTCTTTATATTTAGTAGCTTTCTGGTCAGCTCAGTGGTAGTGTAGCTGTTGCGGAGGCTCTCAAGATAAACAGACAATAAATATAATAAAATTTATTTTAATACAATCAGTTGGCACTCGAGCAATCATTCACAAATGACAGATTCAAATGTCCCTGAGAGGAGAAAACTGTTACTGCGTACACTCCTAGGGTTTAACAACAAACCAAAATGCTCAGTTATTCACCTAAAAAGTGAGGGTGCTCAACATCAAGGAATTTCTTGTGTCCCAACCCAAGGGGGGAACCACATGGAGTTTCCTTGGGCGATGTCCCGAGCCAAGGGGAGAGTCCTTGACTGCAGCTGTGTGTGCTGCTCCAGAGGGAACTGGCTCAAAATGGCTCCCCCAGGGGACTCCATTTATACCCGAGATGAATCTGATCTGTGGTCAGCATGAGCCCTTCTTAGCTGAGGGCCCCAATTACTGTAAAACCCTGAGAACAAGGATGCAAAAGAAAGAATCAGCAGGTGCTGTGTCCCAACAACCAGGAACCCTGTCAGGGTGGGTGCACCTGCCCCACAGTCCACCCCATGACCACACTCACGATTTGGCTGGTCTCCTTGGAGAGTGGTGGCACGGTCACCTCTTGCGTCCAAGGTTAAAAGGGAGTGCAGTCCCAGTGAGCTTTAATGCTTGTTGTGGATTGTCATTCCTAGATAACTACACAAAAAAAAATTTAGAAGACATACTCTACTGTTAACATGGACTTCACAACCTATACACTAATATAACATAATACAAACCATAATAAACACAACTACAATCATTAGCAAAACTGAAGGAAACTAAGGGTTCTGACAAGGAAAATTCAGACATACCCAGCCAACCAGTTAATACAGGAACAGTTGCCTTTGAGTCTCTTGCCACTTTCTTCATTTGTGAAGAAAGATTCATGAAGTAGCACTAACATATCTGGGACACAGAAGCACCTTGCTCCCTTAATAACACCAATTTCAATCACATTCTTCTAAAAGATGCCAAGTTAAAAAAAAAAATTGATTCACCACCATGCTGTCATCCAAGTCCTGATTGTCCGTGTGAGTCACCATCGCCACTGCCCATAGGGGTGCTGAAGCCACCTGTTTTTCCAGGATCCTGAAACAAAGCAGAACTAGGCCTTGGATTAAATCCCGGGCATAAAGTTAAAAGTCAGAAATTATCCACTGGGCACTAATAGTGAGTTTTTCACCTTTATCTAGGACCTTCCAGACGTGTAAACCCCCAAGATTTTACTAAGGTTGTAGGTACAACGCCAGTCAAAGGCAACTTTATCATGACGGGTTGGCCCACACATATTTTTGAAGGGAACTGGCCCTTATTATTGTTAAATATAGGAGTGTCACCAGCCAATAAACTCATAGGGTACAGTGCTGCTATCTGCATGTTCCCATAATTTCCCCTGTGGTTATTAACAATAAAAACGACTTGTGATAACCGCATGTCCCAGTTGTGTTGTGAGACCTTCACTTGTCTCTTAATGAAACCAGTGGTTTGCTCTGTTATGCCATTGGCCTGAGGGCAGTACAGTGTATGAAACACCCACTTCATACCTTTTCCGTGTGCCGTTTTGCACCACTGTGACTGTGAAATGTGATCCATTGTCACCTTGAATACGTTCAGGGATTGGCAAGGTGCTAAACGATCCTTGCAGAACTCAGACTGTTTGGTCTCCGGTAGCTGTTTTAACAGCTGTAGCTGTAGTTAATCCTGACACCACCTCTGCTCCTACCAGAATGTATCTCCTCCCGTGAGATGGCTTCAAAGGACCAGTATAATCAACTTCCAGGTGCTCCAGAGAGCTTTACATTGTTTGATATGCTGGGCTGGGGCTTGAATTGGGTGGTTAACCTTAAGCCTCATTCAACACTGTGGGCAAGCCATAAGAACTGCTTCAGATGTCTTCGTAGACATAGGCTATCCCTGGGACCAACACTCGTAATAGAGATTTGTTTTCCCTCAGTGGCATCGCTTCATGTGTAGCCACTCAGCCAGCTGATCCCCATCTTCTTCATCACTGTCAACTACCATAATTTGGGCCAGGGGATCTACTTGCTGACTCCATCTCGCAGCAGGGGTCCTGTCTCTTGCATGGCCCTTTACCCACCCCACCTTCAGGGGTTGTGATCTACCTATTTCTAACAACTGTTTCCAGTCCTCAGCTCTCCAAACCTTTGTATGGCCCACTTCCACCGATCAGATGCCCACTGACTTATCCACTCTAGCACCCTTATAAGCCAGTGTAAGTCACTGATGCCATTCTCTGCTGCAACAAGGGGGCATGCAACTCTCCCACCTGTGCACTACCTTTTTCCTCCCCTACAGTCATTTTACCAGTATCGGTTTCCAAGGCTGCTGCTTTATATTGTCATTTTAATCCCACTCGGTGGGCAGATGCATCAGTAAACCACACTCCTCGTGTGTTTGAACCTGTAGTCAATTCGGGTGCCTCCTTGGCTGGGGAAGGTTTATAGGGTTGGCCTGACAAAACCAGATCTGGATTTACAGGCTGTTGGAGCTTGGAGATTTTGACTACCTCTAAATAAGCATACCATTTACATACCGTGGCCGCTTGGGCTACCCCTTCAGGGGGAAGTGACCCTTAAGAATCAAATTTAAAAGAAAATGGCCTTGCAGTACACTATTCTGCATGGTATGTAACCTCTCTGCTTCCTTAACTGCCCTGGTAAGTGAGGGAAGCCCCTTCTCCCACTCTGAATACCGTTGTTGAGTTTCCTTAAATAAAGTGGAAGAGAGCAGCAAAGATCTAGCTGGTCCCCGCAGTGCAGTCTGAAGCACACCAGAATAGGAGGCATGTTTTGCAAATCCCCACTCAACCCTCAGCAGGTCCTGTGGGTGTAAGGGCCCCAACCTCTCACAGATCTTGAGTTCATCTTTTACAATATTCAGGGCCTCTGTGTGCTGTAAAGTCCAGTCCCACTCCCTATTTTTTCAAAGCAGATCACAGCAATCACCAAAAACCCTGGTAATGCTTCCTCCAGTAACCCAGTGTACCTAGCAGCTGCTGTACTTCGGCCTTTTACCTGGAATTTGCCCCCTTTCAATAACTGATGGAGTATCATGAGGTACTGCAACTGCTCCAGCCACACACCAAGCTCCTGAAAATGTACTTTCTTGCCCAGAACCTTGACACTTAGAGGGTGGAATATCCAGCCCATTCTTAGTTAACGGGTCCCAAATGGTTTTCAGCTTGCCCTACCTGTTCTCTAGTACCTCCACCAACCAAAATACCATCTATATGCTGATATCTATGGACACCTGACAGCACCTCTGCTGTGCTGAGAAGTTTGGCCAAAGCATTATGAGCAATAGTGGGGAGATACTTATATCCTTGTGGGAGTCGCTTAAAGGTGTACTGTGTCCTTTCTCAAGCACAAGCAGACCGAGGCTTATCCTCGTCCCTTAGGGGAATCATAAAGAACATCTCTTTAACATCTAAAGCAGCCGTCCATGGGTGAGCAGTGTTGTTGTTACTTGATGTATTTGGGACAGAGCCTGCTAAATGTGGGGTGTTACTATTCTATCTCTGATAGTCAGTCATTAGCTGCCACCACCCATCGGATTTATGGACTGGCCAAACTGGAGAATTGTAAGGGGAGTATGTGTGACTCAGAACCTCTCTTTTCTCAAGATCATTAATTACTTGTAAAACACCGTTTGGCAGCAGTCAGCAATGTATACTGAGAGACACAGGTTCTAGATTGCAGCAGTAAAGGAGCAACCTGCAAAATTCTTGTATGAGTCACCCCTGTCCCTCTGCCTCCAAAACTCCACACTGCCATCTGGTAAATACCATTGCTTACCTGCCAGCAGATCAGACCCCAATATATATTTCCCTTTTAAGGGTTCAAAGTCACCTCTACATCCTCTTTTTCCCTGGTAACCAAATTGCATTTGGGCTGCAGGACCTTTTTCTACCACCTCTGTCACACCTGTTACGTTTATAATCTTTCTTGATGGTGTAAGTCCTAACTCATGGGCTTGTTGTCTAAGACATTAATTTGGGCTCCTGTATCAAACAAAAATTCTAGACTTATCTGCCCAGGACCCACAGGGGTATGTATATAGGGCTTCTTGTCAGCAGAACATTGGTAGGAATCCACTATGTGCAATGGGCAGACCAACCCCCAGGCAACAGTTGCTAGTTTTTTGACTCTCAATTCCCTTCTCAGTGTCACAGAAGTGTTAAATTCCCCTTCCTGAGGGAGTTCGGTTGCCTACATTTCCCTTTGCTGTGGGGTTTTCCCCTCCAGCAGTTCCACCAACTTCAGGACGTGGTGACTGATGTGGTCGGTGGGTGTCTTGCCCATGTAACAGTACTTGGGGTACCCGCAGTGCCGACAAAGATCACTCCTTTCTGGATCCTAAGGTCGATCTGGGCTGCCTCGGGGCAATTCGAACTCCCAGCCAGGAGGCTGCTTCAGGTGCAGTTTTTGGCTGACTTGCCAGACCTTCCGATTTCTGTCCCCACCACCGCCTGGGTCAGTCCATCCCATCTCACTCCCATCAGCCCCAGATCATGTCAAGGGACTCTTCTGAGCCCCTTCTCACACACCACCTGAAGTGAAGGCACCTGCCTTTTGTACTCCTGCCAGTTCCAGTAATATCCAATATCCCTTCACCTGGATAGTAACAGGTTCCCCCTCTCCTTGGGGTCCGCGCCCCCAGCAAGCCACTCGAGATGTTACTGACTGGTTACCTACCAGCCTGGCACTTAAAAACACTCCGGGAACCAAGAACCCTCCTACCTCATCGTCACTCGACAGGATTTGATCCCCTGCCCTGTCCACAGGTGGTTGGTTTCAGTTTTGTCTGCCTTACATGAAAACTTGGAGTTCACTAAGCTCAGGTTCTGCCCAGGGGGTCACGTGGATTGTGTTCAGGGGTTCCCACCTTGCAGACCCATGTGCCTTTCTGTTTTGTTTAGAGGTCGCACATTTCTTTCCTTCAGTTCCTCTATTTCCTTCAAATTGCTTTCATCATACTCTCCCCATATGTCCCCGTTCCACTCTTCAAGGTCTGCATTTTGGATCTGCACAATATTAGGTTTTTTTTTTTTTGCCTGTGCCAACATAATTTCAATTTTTTGTTCCAATAACCGCGCTCACTCTTGTAACAATTCTTTCCTTAAACAATCAATTTCTGGTAGTTTCTTTAAATAATCTTTCTCCACCATTCCGAAGTAATCTTGCACCTGAATCAAACAGGCCTAAGATGGCGCACATATTCCCTATACCTCTGCCATCCCAAAAAATTCCATGGCTCTGTTCCAACTTTTCCACAATTGCCACCGGGTCAAAACACTTCTTCTTCACCCATTGTACATCTGGGGGAGAAGGGACACACAACTGTGCCTCCGTAATAGTTCCTCTGTCAACATCCTGCCAACTACACCAGTTAAAATGTTGTGGAGGCTCTCAAGATAAACAGATGATAATTAAAATTATGTTTATTTTAATGCAATCAATTGGCACTCGAGCAATCATTCACAAATGACAGATTCAGATGTCCCTGAGAGGAGAAAACTATTACTGCACAAACTCCTAGGATTAACAACAATCCAAAATGCTCAGTCATTCACCTGAAAAATGAGGGTCCTCAACCTCGAGGAATTTCTTGTGTTCCAACCCAAGGGGGGGGGAAATCTCAAGGAATTTCCTCAGGTGATGTCCCAAGCCAAGGGGAGAGTCCTTGACTGCAGGGGACTCCATTTATACGTGAGCTGGATCTGATCTGTGGTCAGCATCAGCCTTTGTTGGCTGAGGGCCCAATTTACAGTAAAACCCTGAGAAAAAAGGTGAGAAAAAAACCCCAGCATTCAGTGGCCACTATATTTCAGCAGCCAAGAAGCCCCGCTGTTGTTGGGTGGGTGCACCTGCCAGAAATACCACAGCCCTTCTAGCAGGCGTAGCAATTGCAGTATACTCATAAAATGCACGCTTGTGAAGAGGAGGAAATCCCTAATTCATAAAAGAAAGATGGATTGGAGACCTGGCTGGGAAGATAAACACTGCAGAACTTGCTTGTGGTATAAAACAATCGTGTCAGCAGAGTTGCGGACCTGCAGTTTATCTCCTGGTATGCCCCCGTATTCAGCATCCTAAATCTGTTGTCTTTTTGTTGTTGTTGAAGAATGTTCCTGAGCTTCCAGACACTACAGAGCACTCTAGAACTGACCTGTCTCGTGATCTGGCGGCCTTACACGAGATCTGTGTGGCACACTCAGCTGAACTCCGGACGCTCAGTAACGAGCGAGGTGTAATGCAGGTAAGCAAGAAGGGTTAAACAAACCACAGCACAGACAGTATGTGTCTTCAGCTACTCCTCGTTATCAGGATTCTTTCATATTTCCGGCTTGTAGAATAACTGATAAAATGTTTTAAAATAGGTGCATTTCACCGGGAGGTTATTAGCTGTAAATACTTAGTGTGTAGTTTTGTTTCTTTGTGCAGCAAAACCAGAGAGGTTTTCGTAAAGTTTCCAGAGGAAGTTTTAGTTTCTAGAGGAAGCCTAAACCCACAAAATTACTGTCTCCTGCCAGGCTCTCTGGGTTGTTAGTTTTAGGATCTTGTTTTTTTTCAGTTGAGAACTAAATTTACTTTCCTTAGTTTTCTATCAATGCCTCATTTCTGCTTCCTACTTTGCCAGTACATTTGTAAACAAACACAGCAGACTTCTAGCAAACCCCAACAGCGTGTTAGCTGTAGGCTTTCTGTTAAACCTCCCTGTTAAACCACAAAGCAACAGAAAGATCCATGGGCGGAGAGGCGAAGTTCATAACACTGTTTTAGATTTCCCTTTCAGAGGTAATGTCTTATTGACAAGGGAATCGGCTGTTTCCTTTTTTTTTTTTAATACATTCTAAACTACCTCACAGCAGGTCTGACAGGCTAATGCTGAAACTCCTCAGGCAAGACTGTTCTGTTTCCAGCTAATGTGTGGTTCTCTTTCTGCAGCATGTTCTGAAGAAGCTTTTGGCTATTACTGAACTGCTCCAACAAAAACAAAATCAGTATTCAGTGTCTAATAACATCAGGTAGCAGCACTGTACCTGAATTCTGCATGGATCCAGCATGCCCAACATGGCAACTCACACCAGTATCACTTTCTTCTTGCTCTTGCCAAAAATAGCACACCCTGTCACATTCCCAGTGATGTGTGAACTATGCAAAAAGAAAACAAAGATTCTGTTGGTGAATGATTGTACCAGCAGCTTTTTAAGCTATCTGTGCAGGACACTTGCACTTTTTTTCCACTTGGAAACAGTTTTCACAACCTCTGAGCCTTGGTGTACAGTTCACCTTCCGCAAAGAAAATGCTGTGACTGTGTCTTGAACTTTGAAAATTATTTTCAGCACCTCTGATTGCCAAAGTTTTGCTATCTTGTTGGAAAAGAATTATCAACTGACATGAGAAGAAATGTGTTGTTTTGACAGCCACATATAACTGGATAACATTTCTTACTGTAATTTCTGACTGGTTACAATAATTACGACTTTTGACTGTTTCAACCACTTTTAACTTGTATTTACAGTTTCCAGAATTTGATGTTATGGTAGGAACAATCTTTACTGTACACTTTTTATACCATGCTGTTTCTCTTGCTGGAATCATGTTGAAAGAGAATATGCAGAATGGGTCTTGTCAGCTTTATTTTTTTGATGTGCCACTGATTCAGTCTGAATAGTTCGTCCATCAAAACTGTATATCCAGATAAATCACAATGCTTTTGTAAAATGTTTACAATGGCAAACTGAATTCAGTAAATTTATTGATCATTGTATCAGACATGCATGCATTCATTAAACCATTTTATAAAATATGTATTGGTTGGTCTTTTGTGCACTGTAAGTCTAGCATAAATATTATTTTTATAAGTGAAAAAGTGTTTTTAAAATAAATCAAGCTGCAGATCAACTCTTTATGGAAACTGGTTAACTTTGGCTGCTGTGGAAGTCTTTTAGTGGCTGCACGCAATGTACTTCAAAATGTCCATGCAGTGTCCCTTTTTTAGCGTGAATCCTCAGAACAGCATTACCTTGTCTGTTTGCCTTAATCTGTACGTATCTCACAGGTGAGAAAGTAAATGTTAAAACTGTTAAAAAGAATTAAAAACACGCAGTCAGTTCAGAGGGTATTTCAGCACTGCCAGCTGTCACTCTTCTAGGCAGCGACCTAATGAGGACTCACCGACAGGGCTAATGAGGTAATGACACAAACGACTTGCTTGAGGGCGCGTGCGCAGCGGTTCTGTGTTTGGCAGACCAGGGTGATGCTCTTAATGCAGCCTAGGGAAGACACACTTGGTTGCTAGACCTTGGGACTGCTGAATTCTTTTTAGATCGTCCCATAAAATCACTTCTTGACCTGCCGCAGTCAAGCCTTTATTGCCAAACCACTGTCCAACTGTGTCTTGGATGAGAAAGGTAATTAAGAATCTTTTTTCCTGCCCTGATTAGTTCTCTCTCTGCATACCATTAGGTCACACAACTCACAGTCCCAGCTGGCAACATTTTTTCTGTGTAAATGCTCAGCTTACAGCTTTCAACATCACTTAAACTGCGTTCAGTCACGCTCCCTTCCCCTCGGTTAGGAAGGCGGTGTGTAAAGAGTGTCCGGCTTTCTGCACTGAAATGGTGATCGCTGATTTTCTTCCCCAACTAGTCAGCTGATGACCCTGGTATAGGACTTGTCACAAACAGTGGATAAAGTGGCTTATTCTATAGAGTTAGTTGGCTGGGTGTAGGTAGCATAATATGGTAAAAATACAAACTTTAGGACAGACTTGGCATGCAGTGATGAGAATGGAACTAGGAAACTCCCGAAGTGACATTTAGGTGCGTGTATTGTAGAGCTGTTCACGTTCTAAAACAGATGAAAAGGAAACAAGACTTTTCTCTAGGTTTGGAAGACATCAAACTACCTAAGAAGATTTAAAAAATACTCAGTTGCCCCCAGGTTAAGCCAGTCACAACAGCCTAATGTGAGATCGCAGCTGCAGAGCAAGTCACAAAGGTGTGATGATTACTTTCCATATTGTGTAATGTGTTGCTGCGGCCTCCTTGGTACATTTGAGAAGAACCTTCCAAACGTGCCAAGTGTTACGGGCACAGCCGTATTCTTTTAGCTGCTCCAGTGACAAGCTCAGGAGGAGGGGAGCGTTTAATGGCACTACAATTATTTTTAAAAAGTTACAAGCTTTATTGCAAAGATATTAGTGACAGAATAAATACCTCATGGCACAGTGTGAGGAACCTGTCAGGTTCACACGTGACACCACACAGTAGTTTCTGCAGTGGTAGGATCCCATCTTCCTTCAAGGTTACACTAAGTCCACAACATCATCATCAGTCCACTCTTCCTAATGGAAGGGGAGAAAGCAACGCCTTGAGCAAGGTGTGAACTCGGTGCGTTTCACAGTCAGGCGGGACAGGCCATACCCAACTTGTAGGTACGTGGTACTACTGCACGTACTGTCACAGTAACTTCCACTACACGTTAGAGAGAGTAACAGGAAACTTTTCACATCTCTGAACTGTGCCTGTTATCAAGAACAGACTCACTTAAATAGCAAGTTTAAACTGATTTTTAAACACAGCGCTTGTCAGATGAGTGTTTCTGCCAGGACTGCTTGACTGTTCGTATCTTGCACACTCCCATTTCTGACAACCAGGCAGCGATCTCTCAGTCCTGGTTAACTTAACAAGGCTAGCTCAAACCGGAAAGAAGAATTCAGGCAAGGCCTACACAGAAGTTATTTAATGAAAGGCCTGGTTTTTAAGTTTCCTTTCAGATTCTCATGACGTGCCTGACCTAAGGTCATGGCCAAGAACCACTCAACAACTCAAAAGGGCATTTCCTTTCCTTAGAGTCTCTACCACCTGCATTTCTGCTCAGACATACTCCCACTAAACCTAAGCACAGTTAAGGGAGTTTCAAGTATGCCCTTATCTATTGCAAGACTCCCAAATTAAGTTTTCATTCCGGGGTTCACTGAAAATGTTTCTTGCACACCCCTCCCAAGCAGTATTACCCAGTGTGCTCCTGTGCAGGAAATAAAACAGATAAAACTTAGGAAGTATCAAAGGGAAGACTTTATTTTTTATATTTATTTTAGCCAAGAGTGGCTAATCCCCGAACACAGGCTTGAACGGCTCTTGGGACTAAGCTCTACTGCTTCTGACAGTAAGCCCCAATGCTTATCAAGACCAACACCACCCTCGCTTGGCTAAAACCAGCTACACTCCTGACAGGCAGCATTTACTACCTAACAGAGTATTCCATGAACAGAATGAAGACTAAAAATAGTTTAACTAGTGGTGATTAAGCCCTTTAACCTTAAAGATGGTTTTCCAAGCCTACTCTTGGAAGTCATGGAGACACAGTCATTTTAGCAGCCCCTTTTCAGCACCTGAGGTTTAGCTCATGCATCTTCATTATGGACAACTGTGTAGAGATTTCCACAAAAGCTCATATTGCAACCTTTTACTAATATCTTGTGCTTTTTATGGCTTCATCACTTTGCCAGCCGAGTCATCTGTGCTCAAACAGTACTCTGTGCGTTTCTTCTATTATTTGAAATTGATGAGCTCTCCATATCAGTTACGGCCTTGCTATTAACTTCAGCTGTAAACTATTAAACCATGAAACAAAATGTTAACAAATAGATTAGAACTGATTGCGCACTTGTATACTTCAGCCTACTCACTAACAGATACAAATGCCGTTAACAGCGGGTAACTACAGGGTTAGAGAAGTCTCAAGGTTTGAGCAGTACGCACATGCTGTAAGCTTTCAAAAAGTTAAGCACAGTCTCCTTTATGTCCTGCCCAGCTCAGATCTGCTTTTGCATGTGGTAATTAACTCAGAAATGGAACTACACAGACACAAACCCTTGGCATTTCAGATACTGGATTTTAAAATATTGAGTAATTCAGGAGCTGTTAAAACAGTGCAAGAACTTACCATGAAACGCTGCACGCTATGTAAATTTATCCAATCCCTTTATTGCTTTGGAAGAACTGTGAATATAAATTAATAAGAAACCCAAAAAAAAGAACTACCTCAAACCACAGCAGCATTACTAAAATAAGATCCCCTTGAAATTGAACCAGTGCCAGGAAGAAGTGAGTCTCCAGAGTTTAGTTGGAGCTGTTCTTTAAGTCATGTTCTCAAAGTTATAAAAGTGCTAGTTTTATGGAGTTGCCGTTTCCAATATGCTTTTTAAAAGTGGCATTTGGGGTAAACACTAGTCGAAGTTTTTTACAGCATTAAATTATTATCATAAAATATGCCTGAGGTTGCATATTTTGTTAAAACATACTTTCAGTGCTGATTGTATTACAATATTGTTCAAATAATTTTTTAGATTCTAGTACAACATCATAGCATTAACCTACTTGGTAATTTTTACAAGCAAGACTCGTTAAATTACAAAATGCAGGCTGTGAGGGTTTTTTTATGTTAGGATTCTGACAGATGACCCTCTTTAGCTGTTAGCAAGTCTTTCTAAGCATCACACTGAAGTTGTCTTAGGCTATCAGGATGTACAATGTCTTCAGCATCAAGAGAAGTCCAGTTAAAAAGGATTCTTCACAAAGCTACTCCACCAGAACGTATTCTCTGCAACTTCCAGTCAATGTTACAAATGACAGCTCTGAAAGGTGTTCAGGTTAGACCTTAATTCTGTTTTCATTTGTTCAGTCGCCTTTCTCAGTCTATCTCCACCTTATTTATACTTGGTCTTATAACCTGAGGTCCTTGCTACCCATTTGTAGTTTGTGCAAGCCTGGCGAGCAAATCGGCTGACGGAGAAATTTAGTCCAGCAGCTGACTTCTGCTTTGTTCAAGAAGCCAAATAAAGTAAACAGTTTCAGAAACACTGGTCAGCAGAAAAATCACCACATAAAACTTCTGTGAAACAAGCCTGCTTGAGTATACACTTCAGCATATACTAATTTATTTCATCCGCATTCTGAGGACTGAGATTCCACCACCTGTAGAGCCAGGATTTCCCCTGAAGTGTTCAGTTCCTGGACTTCCAAAACCTCCTTTCATCCCAACATTCCAAAACTCAGTTTCACAACTACTTCCCCTCACTGGCATCATGAAGTTTCACGTGCTGGTAGTACTAAGCTTGATGTTGTTCTATGGTTTGTCAAAAGACTTTCCAAGGAAAGGATGGCCTGTGTGTTCTTCCTCCTCCCCACAAAAGACTGGGGTATTTAAGGATATAAATTCTTATATAAATCCCAAGCACAGGCTAGTATGAACTCTGGCTCATTTTTCAAAAAGAGTTGAAAAAGATTCTGTCTGAGCAACACGTAAAAGAATATTAAAAGATGCAGAAGTTTGTCTCAGTAGCTGTGTCACTTTTGTCTCGGCAGTTAGAGTGGAAGTACTTGTACAATAGGTTTACTGACCTCATCCACTTTAGATTTCTTTGTGACATAATCATCATCTTCATAACCTTTCCTCTTCTTCCTAACTCCACCCAGGGAAAAAAGTTAAATGTTTAGGTATTTTTGTAAGTCAAGTCTCCTTATGTGACTACAAGATTAGACTGCTTGTCACAAACTACCAAAGACTTTAAGCTAGCAGTTTGCTGGAAGCTCACAGTGGGTAAAAAAGTGAAAACAGCAAAAAAAGAAAAATCAGGAAGTCCTTTGTCATCCGCATGACTCTTAAGAAAACATTAACCCTTTACACAATTCTAATCATGTGATTTTAAAGCCTTTGATTCTCATTACATGAGACATAAAGTGGCCAAGACCTTAGGAGCTACCCCGGATTCCAGTTGTTACAAAATAATCTGTCTTACAGCTTGAACTGCAAATAAGTACAAAAGAACATATTTACACATTACTGAAAGCACTACTCTGAGTCTTGGTTCTCAGCTTCCAGCAGACACTCACAATAGTAAGCACGTGAACAGAAATCCTTGTGTGTACATTCAAATGTTCCCATTTTCAATCACTCACACAAGCTATTTCTACAGCAAAAAGGCAGAAGTTTAACACACTATTTACTTACAAGTTTGCATTTAGTGAAAGCTCCGAGCTGTGACACTTCTCCAATTTCTGTTTTAGAGCAGCAACCTCTTCAGGCCTTGGCAGTTCATACTTCTTTATGAGATTTTTCATGCCTACAGTGGCAACAACACAGGTCTAAGCACATTACATAATTTCTTCTCTACCTTGTACTGGGTTTGTGTGACGTTTTGTTAGCAGGAAGGGGCTTCTGTGAGAAGCTGCCAGAAGCTTCCCCTATGTCCGACAGAGCCAACACCAGTTGGATGCCAGACAGACCCACCAATGGCCAAGGTGACAGTGGTAGCACCTCTGGGATAACGTATGTAAGAAGGGGGCAAAAAACATGCACAAGAGCAGCTGAAGGGAGGAGTGAGAACATGTGAGAGAAACAACCCTGCAGACCCCAAGGGCACTGAAGAAGGAGGGGGAGGAGGTGTTCCATTCCCCCACAGCCTGTGGTGCAGCCCATGATGAGGCAGCGGTGCCCTGCACCCAGGGAGGTCCATGGTGGAGCAGATTCCACCTGCAGCCCGTGGAGGACCCCGCGCCAGGGCAGGGGGATGTGCCCGAAGGAGGCCGTGACCCTGTGGGAAGCCCACGCTGGAGCAGGCTCCTGCCAGGACACGTAGCCTGCAACGCTGGGGAGGAGGAGGAGGTAGAGAAATCGGGAGCAAAGCTGAGACTGGGAAGAAGGGAGGGCGTGGGGGAAGGTGTTTTAAGATTTGGTTGTGTTTCTCATTAATCTACTCTGATTTGACTGATTACAAATTAAACTAATTTCCTCAAGTCGAGTCTGTTTTGCCCGTGACGGTAACTGGTGAGTGATCCCTCCCTGTCCTGATCTCGACTCATGAGCCTTTCCTACTATTTTCTGTGCCCTGTCCAGCTAAGGAGGGGAGTGATGGAGCAGTTCGGGGGGGCACCTGGCATCCAGCCAGGGTCAGCCCACCACACTCAGGAATTACACAAGCTTATCGATCAGTAGTATGGCTACTGTTACTGCTTATCCCTCAGTTAAGCTTGAGCCAACAGTTCTCTCTCCCTCTCACATGAGAAACAGGGTACATTTTCAAGCAGCTTCTACCAGGGAAAAAAAAAACAAACAACCTACACCAAAAATATCAGAATGGTACACAGAGGAGAAAACAGAATCTAAGAAGTCCACACCTCTTAAGGTTTTGAAAGCGTCATATCTAGTTTTCAGACTCAAAAGACACTACAAGGCAACACAAAACATATTGTTGAGACAGAAAGCTTACTGAGTAAAATCCCTGTATTTGTGTCTACTTAAAGCAAGTATTAGACGTTCAAAGGATGAACTCCTCCCAAACTGTGCTTACAAAACTTCCTGTCCCACATAGCACCAAACTTCAGAGGATCAAAGATTATGTATGTAAGGCTTAACTGTTATCTTCCATCCAAGGATCCATTCTGAATAATATCAAGGTACAGCTGAAGCTGAGCACAAAGAACTACTTTGAAACAAGCTGTCAGCATCACCAGTTCTGGGTTTCCTCAAAGTAAATGATAATAACTTAAGAGTTCATATTACTCTCCTAAGAAGCTTCAAAATACACAAGTATTTTTTACATTCAGCTTTGTACCTCAGTCTTATAAAGCCCCTAGAAGATTGACTGCAGTCTTGTTAAGAATGCAAATTAAATTTACAGCTACCCTGCAAGAATCAAGATTTTTTTCCTCTACCATCAGTTCTACATAACCAGTCATTTACAGATGCTTCACAATTTCCTTCCAGCCATCGTATGTTCACAAAGCTACCACCTTTGGGCTAAAGCTACCTTCCAGAATAATGCAAGCGAAGAATAAGTGATCCCAGCATTTCCTCTGCATCTCAGCAATGGAAACCTGAACACTAGATTTGTTTGCAGGGAGAGAAAGGGAAGAGCATCCCAAGTTTTATAAATCCAATTTAAATTGAATTTGTAGACCCCGATGACTTGTATGGTGCATTCAGCACTAAGGTCAGCTTAGTCAAAGGACTCTATTTTTAATGCTACCACTCTCCCATTTTAAACACATGCATTAGCTTAAAGCATTAAATAACTGATTACTTACTGGAAATTGCATATCCCAGCCTTTTCAATTAACTAAAACCCAGTAATAATCAGTGTACATTCCCCTTAACTAAACTGTGATAGCATTCGTGATATTTTATATCAAACATCTTCTGAAACATCTTCATGGATGCAAAACAGAAGTGAAGTATAAATTCTGTCATGTAACTTAAACGTATAGCTTAGAAAATGTACCCTCTGGTGGTAGCAGTAGTTATGTGCAGGCTTTTGCCCAAAACTGCAATTTTTAAGACGCAATGACTGAAGAGTCATTTCATCCTGACTTGTAAAAAACATTATTTAGTTCCCAAAACATATTTCTCACTTTTGAGTCAGCTGCTAGCACTAAACTGACTATAGCACTTATGTTCTGAGAAGCATCAGGCCCTCTGCCTTTTAATCTCATTGGAAAGGCTCAGTGTTTTACAACCCTTGCATCCACATCACTACTTGCCTTGTGCACGCCCTGAGATGAAGAAACCACCCGAAGCACACCTTCTCTGCTTCTAGTTTTTGTTGTTTGTAAAAATACTGTTTTCCTCTTTTAGAGATTCTGTTTATATTTTTCCAGTGTTTACTTACATTTCATGTCATCCAGTAGCTTGGCTAAGGATGTTCTGTTTTCTTTCAGTGTAAGATTTTCTGATAAATAACTGCAAAGAGATATGGAAAAGTAAGTTCTTAAGTGTCGTAATTATTTATTTACCATTAGTTAACAAAATGTGTTACTTATTATTTACATCTGCTACAGCTTTATGATTAGACTTAGTAGAAACACTTTGATTACATAAATACTATAAAGCGATAAAAAAGCTAATCTGTCACTTGCATCCTTCTTCTGTAAGAACATGACATAAGTATCCCCTGGCCACATAAAGAACCAAAGTTACAAATACTTAATTCTGCGGTGTTGGAAGTGAGCCTCGCTGACTTAAGTCAACTTACATTTAAGGTTCTCTGAAGTATCACACTAACATCACACAGTATGACGGCTGGAAAAGCAAGTACTACAGAACAGCAGTCGTCAGAGAAGCCAACAGGCAGCAAGGCTTGCAAGACAGGGCTGGGTTTTTTGGCAGCTGAAATCAAATCCTAAACGCTGCCTGGTACGAGTCTGCGGGTCCCTTCCTCTACCCTCAGCAATTCAAACTTCCTTATAGTAAGAACATTAATACATACACCCACCACCTGGTTAACACCTGAACACCTGTGAGCACCGTCACCAAGACCCACAACCACCAAGTGGTATTTACCCCTTCCCAGTAAGTGCGCTTGTGGATAAATTACAAAAGTCCAAAGATTCCAAAGTGTCTCGATCTGTCCAGGCTGCATTAGTGTCACACTGAACTCAGACACACAGCTCTATCAGCTGCAGCTGCCAGGCTGAGGCACAGTCACCATGAAGATGATGGTAGTTACTACAAGCTGACTGGCAGCATTGCTGCACTTGTTCAGCTCAAATTTAAGAGCATTATTTAACTTCGTGCTGATACCAAAACTGAAGATTAATTTGGAGCCACCTATTCGCCTGAACACAGTGGCATCTGATTCTTCCTGGAGCTCTTTTCAAGACTGACCTATACACTGACATCGTGGGAGCAACAGGTTTTCAAACCTTCCGTGTTCTGTCCCACCTCTGCAGTCAGACCTACTCACAGGTCCACAAAATCCGAGCTGCAGCACTTGCTTCTCCCACATCCAGCAGCTCAAACTCACGCAAAACAATAAATTATAAGGTTACAGCAACTCTATGTTGCAGACAAGTCACAAAGACTTGAGTTCTTGATGAATATGCAAAGATAAAAGTTCATACCCCTTGTTTCACACACCACCTGCAAACCTTTTTCTATTTTTGTAAGCAAGCTTTTCTGAATTTTGGCACAAGAGGTACAGAATACAGATTTAGGAATGAGATCAACAAGTTATAGTAAGCACCTGAATGTTTTTACCCTCTTTTGTGAGGACAGTGAACTCTGTAGAGGATACTGTCTTGAAATATGAGCTTCATTTTGAGCAGGTGGAAGGAAAGCTTCTTTAAAAAGACATTTGATAATGCCTTTGCAAACACCAGGGGATGAACCACAAAAAGGAAAGAAGGGACTGACTTAAAACAGCACCTTACCGTTAGTCCGTTTCCATGGAAACTGAAGTCGTAACAGCCAAATACAGCACTTAGTTTCCGCATGCCTAGCAGCTGTCAGTTCACTTATTTCATTTGAATCTGTAACCTTAAAAATCTTACTTTAAGTGACTCTTTAGGTGCTTCACACTCTCAGTTTCTACTGTATTTCCACTTTCTTCACTCTAATCTTCAAGATAAGTCGAAAAATCCTGTTCTAATTAGGACAGTCATCAGTTTAAATTTTTTTTTTCCTTCTTCCAAAGAAATATAAAAACCTGACATCAACTAATTGCATTTATCAACTACTTTTTGAAAATGGAAATAAAAAAAAGTTCCACTTCAGTTCTGAAACTTAAAGAACATACCAGTGTTTATCAGTAATACACATTTCCACTAGTTAAGAACATCCAGAGAAAAAAAAAGAAGTACACAAGAAGCAAATTAACTATAGCAAAAAATAAAACATTACCTTTCCATACTAATTCCTGCTCTTGAACCACTAGATAATATGGCAGTGAGAGCTATCTGTGAGGGAGTAAAGAGAAGATACGCATCTGTCAGAGCCACTCGATTGAGGAAGTCATCAGCTGTTTTCCTCAGAACTTCAGGATTCTCCAGCTTTGGATAGCGAGTCTAAAAAGTAAGTATTTAAGATAAAGTAAGTAGCTGTTCCTCATCTTCTGGTTCATGAGCTCAGAACACACAAATCAACAATATTCTGTAAAGCTAAAAAGTAGCAGGCCATCTTATTCCGAAAATAATCTAAGGTGCTTAAAGACCACAACTAAAACAACTTCCTGCAGATATTTGCCTGTCACTTCAGGAACTAGAAACAAGATCACTGGCACAAAAAGAAATAAAATTTTCCAATATAACACACGACAGATTTGTATTATGTTAACATATGGAGCATGTAGCATATAAAACAAATCTACCTTTAAATCGATTAAAAAACCCTCAAATGGCCTGTACGGGTTGTGGATGATAAGATGGAAGTTCAGTTGCTGAATAAGGAGCAGTTCATATTCCAGTATTTGTTCAAGAGCTTTTTCCTGTCCAAGGGGACTTTCTCGAAGGTTACCAACAAACTGTGCACTGGACACATTAAATTCATCTACTTTACAGGCCAAAAATGCACATGTTAGCCTGGAGGAGGGAAAAAGGCAAAAAATTGACATGCAGCATCCATCTTTTATAAAGAGAGAAAATTTATAATTTTCAAAACACCACATTCTGAACACTGCAAACTTTTCCAAATGGAAACTGAAAGCGACCATACTTTTGTCTTTACCCATATTTAAGCTCTCAGATTTTCCTTCTCATTTTTTCAGGTCTTTACAGATACAAAGATTGTTCCTCCAATGTTCTGCTTGATAGAATAACTCCAGATTCATTGATAACTCACATTATTATCCGAGGATGATACTCCATCACCGAGTTATTGAGGTAAAAGCGTTTGAAATACATACAAGCTGTTCCCTGAAATTAAATTTAAAAAAAAAAAAAAAAAAAAGAGGAAGCAAAACTAAGTACAGAGCAAAAACCGATTACAGAAAAAGAAAAATAAAATAATCAAAATCACAAAACAGGCAAGTTTGAATATATACTAGATATGCGGGACACACTACAGCACCATAATGCACATAATGCCATGTCACTAAATATTTCAAAGTCTAATACATTTATGCCTGCAGGAGCCTTACAAAATGGCAGCTTGGTTATTTTTTCCTCCATTTTGAGGCATATTTAGCAAGACAATGCTCAAAAAGCCTATAATATCTTCAGGAGAAAAATCTGACATTTAAATGAAATTTAAAAACCAAAGACTGAAAAAATTAGCCTGAAAATTGTGAGTAATCCCAGCCACGACATCTGACTTCTCGGATCTGTCAGTTTTCCAACACGTTTAACACTGATGCTTCTCTGTATGCCTGGGAGTACTGCAGACAATGCCAGAACGCCGTTTTTCCAAACCCACTACCTGGTGAGCCTGATCCAGCACACACACTCTACAGGGGCCACTTCCGAAATTAAGGTCTGGCTCCAGAGAGCATGTAATGGCTGCCTACTGCTACGTTTCACACACATCTTCAGACAAGACACTCTTCATCTTTGTTACTCTCCATACCTGCCAGAGACAGGGAGGACTGACAGGGGGACAATACAGGTTATACATCTTAATGACAACAAAAGCACAATTTCATTCCCTGCTTCAGCTGTAAGACCTCACTCACTCTCTTCTGAAATGTGCTCTTCTTCGTTCAAGATAAGTCGGATCAAAGACTTTTTTTTTTTCCCTTTGTAGTCAGTTTACTGCCAGTATGGATGCTTAAACCAGCTTACTTTGTGGTCAAACATGCATCAGTGCTTGAGAAACACCTAGATGACAGGCCAACTTTGGGACTGCCTCCTTTAGCTAGTGGGGCATTTTATTGTATTACCGATCCTTATATCGATAGGTTTGTTTCTACTTGCTTGCTTGCTTTACTTTGCTTAAGGGAGAGGAAAGAAAGCCGTTAAGACAAACATGCATGCGTAACGACCGCATGAAACGGATGCAGTTGAGAAATAACTTTTTTTTTTTTTTTAAATGGCTGCGCTATCCAGAAAAAAGGAGAAAATAAAAAGCGGTCTGAAGCACAGACGGCAGCATCGGAGGACAAAAAAAACTCAAAAATACATCCGTGCTCTCCAGAACAAGCCAAGCAAGGGAGTGAACAAGAGGCAGAGAGAGGGCAAAGCCTGCAGCCCAGGTAACCCTCAGAACGCCGCCCAAGCCGCCCGAGCTGGCACTGCGGCTTACCACCACAGATCTCGGCATAGCCGGCTTGAAAACAGCACAGAAATCCAGCAGCCGTTTTTCGTAGTACTTGCATATCGCCAGCTCCTCGTGGGGCTCCAAGAGGACTTGATCGCTCTGCTGGACCTTGAGGGGGGACAAAGACGAGCCCGGCTCAGGGGCTGCGTTCCGGTACACCCGCCCGCTGCTACCTTCCCGCCCCTGCCCCGCACCTTCCCGCTCGCCACCGCCTTCCCGAGAAACTTGCGGTTGGCCTCGGCCCGGCGCCGCGCCAGCTCCTCCTCGCTGCGGAAGGTCCAGTGGCGCCACTGCGTGCTGCTGTAGTACATGCTGCCGGGGCGAGCGGTGATGGCGGCTGCAACGGCGGTAGCGACACACGCTCCCTGCCGGGCGCGCTTTACGGCAGCGTGCGTTGATGGCGGGCGCGGGGCATGCCGGGAGCTGTAGTTTGGCGGGAAGGGAGGCGCCGCGGGGCGGCGGTGTCCGCTCTGCGGGCGGGCGGCCGCGGGCCGAGGGAGCTCGGGGCCGCTGCAGACAGCTTGTGAGGGGCGGCGGGAGGGAACGAGTCCCCCGGGAGGGCGCGGGAAGGGCCCCGCGGGCAGGGGAGGTCTGGAGCAGGTCAGGGGGAGATACTTCTCCTTGGAGCTGGGGAGCTGCGCTTAGCTGATAACCGCCACACAAAACCACCCCTGGCCTGACACTGGGGCTTTTCATGATGTAAAAAAATAGTTCGTACGGGTGGGGGGACTGGGATCGGGCCCAGAAGGAGCCCATGGTGGAATACATGGCAGTGTAGAAAACCCTGAAAATGAACAATACTCTTTTTTTCTTTTCTTTTTTTTTCCTAGTGGAAATACTGTAGCGAGACAGCACGTTGACGGCATGAAAGCTATGCGTGGCGTAGAGCCTGAAGCCATAGCACTGTGGTGCCAGCAAAACGTCTGCTCCACTCAGACGGACTGTCTTCTCGCCAACATAGGGAATAAACCTCTTCGCACCAATCCAGCACTGAGAAGCAGGCGTTCTCTTTATTGCAGTGCTGGATGCACAGGGGATCGCTCCACCTAACGTGTGTACATTAAAAAGTTCACCCTTTATATACCTTAAAGACATTCATACATTTTCCAAGAAGTCTCTGCCTTTCTACCTATATACTATATTTACATAATGCTGGTGTTGCAAAACTACACTACGAATGCAGGAACGCACAGGGGTGGTTGTTTGGGGAGTTACACCCCTACTCCTTTTTCCCTTTTATGGCCAGGAGTCTTTTGACGACAATTTCTTCTCCTTGGATGCTTCCCAAATCTTGTCCGGCCAAGTTGTTCTTTCTTCTCTGCCTTGTTTGAGCAATTCTGCCAGGATGTGTCAATTCTCAAGGTTCCGATATCTTCACTGTACACTTTAATCACTCAGGTCTTGTTAAATACAAAGCTAAACATTCTCAAGTATGTTTAAGAATTTCTCAACATTCTTAACAATCTTCAGGGGTGTGCCACAGCCTCGTGTGTCCCTGGATGGTGCAGGGGTTTGAGTTAACAGTGATCCTACCTACATCAGGTTAACATAAAGCACGGCAATAAAAGGCAGCTTTACATTTTTTCAGGCTTTTTAAAAATACCATGTAGCATGCTGACATCAAAAAAGAAATTCACTGGTCGGTTTCCATCCATGTAGCTATGAAACCCTCTAATTTATCAACATCAAATAATAATACCGTTAGGAAAAAAGAAAACAGGGAATCCTTTATGTACCAAATCCATATGTACCAAATGAAATCAATCTTGGTGAGTTTTCAAAGAAATACATGAGAAGAAACAGTCCTCTAGCAGTTCTTCTAGTCTGTAGTACTATCTCATGTCAGGGTTCATTTTGCTATTGTTATTCCATAAATTGATGTACGGTTTCCATAAATATCACTGTGAAGGTGATTTAACAACGCATCACGGTAGGTTGTCCCATTGCTTCATGAGTTGTATGGTTCTCTCCAGTATATTCCATGTTTTCTCTGTTGCTGCTGTCATTTTTGATAATTAACCAGCTTCTTTTATATAGACAGGCCAATAGCATTGGCATTTAGATACAGACACTTGAGTTGCTTTTCAGTCTCCTTCTCTAGACAGCATATATGCAGTTGTCAGAACTTTCTTTACAGTGGCTTTTTGCCATTCGTATTTCTTACATTTTTTTTCACTATTGTTTGAAAGAGAAAGTTAGAAAATGAGTTACAAAATTTCCATGGTTCTGGCTACACATTCTGCTCCTGCTACAGTGTGGGTTGACCCCAGCTAACAGCCAAATTCCCTCACTACCCTTTCTTGTAGGATGGAGAGGAAAAAAAAGGGAGGCGAGAAGGCTTGTGGATTTAATGTCAGATTAATAGTGAAGGCAAAAGCTGCATGTGTGAGCGAAGCAAAAAAATTAATTTATTCACTCTTCCTATTGGCAGCCTACTGGTGAGGAAGTGTGTACTGGGAGTCTTGCAGAAGGTGATAACAGAGATAACGTCCAGCCTGTCAGCTGAAGATATTTGAGTGTGTTTGCTACACAAAATGAAGGGCACCAGGGTGTGGGAGGGAGGAGGAACCTCTCCACAGATGGGATCTGCACAGTGTGGTGCAGGAGAATCCATCTGGGGCCTGTCTGCTGCTGAGCAGACTCAGGGTTCCCCGTGGCTGAAGGTGTATTAAGATTTAATCACTATTTACATACTTTTTATTCTATCTTATTAAAATAACTATTTTATTAAGCTGTTCGTTGTTGTGCCTTTCCTATGGAGATGTAGAAAGAACCCAGCACTGTCTCTTTCTGTCCTCCTTCCACTCAGGTGCAGACGGAGTCGAAGCGGAGGACCAGGCTGAGGGGAAGGAGAGAAAGCCCAGACGCTGTGCAAGCTCTGCCCAGCATGAGCCAAAACGCTTATGAACACAACGGTTTAGTCACAAATGCAAAACATACGGTCTGCCATGAAGAAAGTTAACTTCATCCCAGCCAGACCCAGCACGTGCAGGTAGGATGATCTCGAGCTGAGATCCAATGTTAAAAAAATTCAAGTCTGTCTGAAAAGTTCCTCAAGGAATAATAACAACCCTGGCAAAAAGCATGTGATAAATTTTTGCGGAATAGCAATACTCTCTGTTTCAGTTTTATCCATGTCAACCTGCAGGTTCATAGTACTCCCTTTGATTTCTTCAGCAGCGTCTTGCTCCCCCCATTCAATAGTGTCTTGCTTCCCCATGTGGTAATGGTTCTCACTGTACTACTCTATCTGCTAAGTGTTGTTGTTGTCAGTGTCTGAATTAAATTGATGTTCTTTTTTTTCCCCTAGTGAGTCATGAGCTTGTCTTTTGCCCATGGGTTTGCCACCCCTGTCCTTATCACAATTTCTAAGCCTTTTGCTTTATTTTCTCCTCCCCATTCCTGAGGGGGAAGGGGTGAGTGAAGTCTCAGTTTCCCTCTGGGCTCAAACCAGGACACTATCACATGTGCAGGGATATTTGTTCAGAATAAAGAAAGAAGGAAAGAATGGGGAAGAAGGAAAGAAGGAAGAAGGCAACAAAAAAGGGAGGTGTTTTAAAATTTGATTGTATTTCTCATTATCCAGTCTGATTTTGATTAACAATAAATTAATTTCCCCAAGTCGAGTCTGTCTTGCCCGTGACAATAATTGGTGGGTGATCTCTCCCTGACCTTATCTCGACCCAGGAGCGTTTTATTGTGTTTTCTCTCCCATGTGGAGGTGAGTGGTGGAGTGGCTTTGGTGGGCACCTGGTGCCCAGCCAGGATCAGCTCACCACACACTGATACCCAGAAGCCACAGGATGCTGCAGTTCTCTGTAAAGTGATACCTATCCTGTTTTCCCCACAAATCCCTCCGTGACTGAGCATTCAATAGAAGGTTTCCAGTATATTGTGGGGAACTAGAAGTAAGGTCAGGCAGAGTGTCCGTCCATTGCAGTAGGATTAATTTAGCCCTGACCAGTGGGTCTGTGGAGTCTTGCCCATTAACCTTCAGCAGAGAAACTATTTGCCTGCTAAGTGGAGCCTGTCCATTGTAAATGTGACTGTGGGAAAAGTTGTGAAGTAGCAATTCATTAACTGTAACCTTCATCTCAGTTTCTTTGCCTAAAAATTTAGTTTATCTGTCCAAAGCATACCATATATGCAACAGCACAAGAAGAGGTAGAACTTAAAACTGAAAAATTACCCAGAATTTTGTTCCTGTCAGCTTCCATGAAGGAAAAATTAAAATTTCCTGAAGCACTATCAGACAGACCTGGAATTAGGAGTAAGGACCTGTTTTGCTAGCCCACCATCTTACATGGGAAACACCATTTATCTTCAGTTTCCCCATATTCCTGTAATGTTGATGCTAATTAACCGGGAGTGGGGGTGTGTGTATAACAGCTATAAATGAAATGTCTTCTGCAGTGGCTTCTGTATGTTAAATAATTATGCTGGTACACTAGGGGAAATACAAACAGTACTTACTATGCCTGGGCAGGCTGGAGAGGTGGGTCCACAAAAACCTTGTGGGGTTCAACAAGGCCAAGTGCAAGGTCCTGCACATGGGTTGGGGCAATCAAGCTGATACAGAGAAATGGTTACTTGTTTTGAGATTTATTTACTTATTTACTCGTAGAAAACTGCTTAGCAACTTATTTACTTACTTATAGCAAGTTATAATATTACTTATAGTATTTTTAAATATTGCTAAGAATGCTTCTTGCCCGGACTGTTCTGTGGAATTTTACCAAGGAGTACTGTGTTCATCAAAACAAAGCAGTTCACTATGAAATTCTACCAAGAACTATAATGTTCAGCAAAATATTATGTTTTTGTTCTTGTGGAACAGGTGTGCTCTCACTAGTTGGAATACTGGTAATGAGAAAAGATAGCCATATATGTGTAGTAGTTCTATTGGTTCTCTTAGAAAAGATAGAAAGAGTAAACCCATCTGAAAACCACTCTTGTTATTCAAGAAATTGGCCAAGAGAATCTGCGCATGCTCTGGGGGAAAAGAACAAGGTGAGAAAGAGTACAAGCCTTCCTCCCAAAGACCCCCTGAGACATTCACCAGGAGACAATGTGCAGGTGCCAAGATGACATAAACTGTTGACATCAGCCTTTCTAACTAACCCAGCCTTACTCATGCATATGTATGTTTGTGTTATGTAACGCCATGAATATGGATATGTGCAAGCTTTGTGGAGAGATCCCCTTGCACCCCGGCACTAGAGTAAACATACCTGCTGTATAACTCTATTCGAGTTTTGTAGAGTCTTTTTCCACAAATCAAAGCACAAATACTGCTGGGTGAGGAGTGGGTGGAGATGGACTTGGGTGTATGAATGAATGGAAGAGTGACTGTGAGCCAGCAATGTGCACTCACAGCCCAGAAAGGGCCCGTGTGCTGGGCTGCACCCAGAGCAGGGGGGGCACAGGGCTAGGGGGGGATTCTCCCCTCTGCTCCGCTCTGGGAGACCCCCCTGCAGGGCTGGGTCCAGCTCTGGGGCACCAACAGCAGAAGGACACGGACCTGCTGGAGCGGGGCCAGAGGAGGCCACGGAGATGCTGGGGGGGCTGGAGCCCCCCTGTGAGGACAGGCTGGGAGAGTTGGGGGGTTCAGCTGGAGGAGAGAAGGCTCCGGGGAGACCTTAGAGCGGCCCCCCAGGGCTGAAAGGGGCTGCAGGAACAGGGGGAGGGACTCGTCATCAGGGGGTGTGGGGATAGGATGAGGGGTAACGGTTTTAAACTGAAAGGGGGGAGATATAGATTAGATGTGAGGAAGAAATTCTTCCCTGTGAGGGTGGTGAGGCCCTGGCACAGTTTGCCCAGAGCAGCTGTGGCTGCCCCCTCCCTGGAAGGGTTCAAGGCCAGGTTGGACCGGGCTTTTGCCATAGATGAAGATATTAACACAGTAGTGATTTAGCAGTAAATCAAGATTCATTAATGTGTAATAGCACTTAATGGTTAATTTAAAGATTTACAACACAATTCAGTAAAATATAGTTATAGTGACAACTACAGATTCGAAAATGACAACATTCACACTAACTTACTGTATGGTACTTAAATCAATACATATATACAAGGGCCCTCACAAACACAAAACGTACAAACACACACACAAATAAAAGGATTTGGATCCAGTGGAATAAGTATGCACCCGCACACGTGAAAATAACTGTGTGTACCCAAACACATCAGTAAGCAGAGAGAGAGCGGGTGAAAGAGAAGCTAGCTCAAAGTTAAAAATTTCCCTCTTCTTGAGTTCAACTACTCACAATGCATCGGCATTCCTCAATGGGCCATTACTGAGTCAACTTCACCCTGGCCTCTCATCGGGGAGCTCAAAGGGTCTCACTTGGTGTCTCTATTTCCAGGGTCCAAGATAATTGTCAGGTAATTTTCACTCTGGCCCAGCTCAAACAATGGTGTCTTCCATCAGTTGCACAAGAACTTGATAGGCATGCAATTCTGTTATTGTCCTCAGTTGAGAGGGAAAACAGGAGCCAGGCTCATCAAAAGGGCGCCTTGAGGCTCTGGTTTGATGTCAGTATCAGCGCTTATTTCCTCAGGCTGGTATGTGGCCCAGGAGGGGCTTAGAATCACACTAATCTCTGAGTGGCCCAGGATGGGGACAGGAATTGCACCACCACAGCTTTGAGCAACCTGTCTAGTGGAAGATGTCCCTGCCTGTGGCATGGGGGTTGGAACAGGGTGATCTTTAAGATCCTTTCCAACCCAAACCAGTCTATGATTCTGTGTGTTTTCCTCATCTCAGGTTCTTTACAGGTGCCTCAGTTTTTCTGAATCCAAGGGGCTTTCTGTTTTCATTGAAATCAATGGCCAAAATCCTAGTAATTTTAGAAAGATATAATTCATTTTCCCCATAATTCAATTGAGTATAATGATAATTATTTTCCTATTAATGATAATGGTAATGATGATGATGATGCCTAACTGCAGATACTAGCTAACCAAAACCATGCTTGTGATACATTTACAGAAAGAGTTAACCTTGTTGATCATCCTGGAGAAGATTAAAAGCCTTAGAGAGGAAAACACATCACATTTAATATTTGGTATATTTAATGCTAATGAGAATTTGTTGGTAGTCTTAAATTTAATGTTTGAAATCCTATGTTTTAGTCCTCACTTTGTTGAATATATGAATATAACATCACAGAGACTTCTATTTGACTTTGCAGTGTTTGACTACCCGTTGTCCTAACACTGAAACTAGTTAAAATCAGATTCTTAACTTTCTTGTTTATGCTAAGTAGTATTTTATTTTTTATTTGGTCTTACTGATATCAGTGAGATTGTTTTGTCAAAGGAGCCCCATTCTGCAATAGCAAAATGTATTAGTCGATCCAACCAGTACAAAAATCTGTATGTGTATAGCTATAATTCATTTACATAGATTACGCAATATAGGGACATAAACATTAGGATTCTCAGATAAACACAGACTTTAAATTTAAAAAAGGACCAGAAACAACAGTTTGGAATTCCTGACCTTTGTGTTTTGTAATGTACAACTTCAAAAGCACATTAACTGTATGATTCCAAAAAAATCCCAGATCATGGGAGCAAAACTTAAATATGCTGAGGCAGACATATTTGTTTATTCTTAAATTAAGGGGAGCACATTCATTCAGCAGTGAGGGCAGAATTCCTTCTGGGTAATCACAATAGTATGCTCCTTTTGATGCCATGAGGGATATCTGTGGAACTCAGTGGCAAATTTATCTAAAGACCAAGAGCCAAAACTGGCTTTTATGGAGGAGGGTGGTTATGTTTGCCATTCTTCACTGACATGTCCTGAATCATTCATGGAGGAAGTTCTGCTGCTTCCATGCCTCTCTTCCTACATTTCCTTCTCTACTTCTCCTTTCCGTTTCTGGACTGATTTGCAGAAAAAAAGACTCTACAACTCAAATAGAGTTATACAACAGGGATGTTCACTCAGGCACCGAGGTGCAAGGGGATCTCTCCACAAAGCTTGCACACCCACCCCACATTTTACCGAAAACTTAAAGAGTGTGGATATCCATATTCATGGGGTTACATAACACAAACATACATATGCATGAGTAAGGCTGGGTTAGTTGAAAGGCTGATGTCAACAGTTTATGTCATCTTGGCACCTGCGCATTGCCTCCTGGTGGCCATTTTCGGGGGCCTTTGGGAGGAAGGCTCGTACTCTTTCTCACTTTGTTTTTCCCCCAGAGCATGCACAGATTCTCTTGGCCAATTTCTTGAATAACAAGAGTGTTTTTCAGACGGTTTACTGTCTACCTTTTCTAAGAGAACCAATAGAACTTCTACCATTCGTATATGGCTATCTTTACTCATTAGCAAAATTCAAACTAGTGAAAGCCACCTGGTACTCAAGGCCAAAAGTATAATATTTTGCTGAACATTGTAATCCTTGGTAGATTTTCACAGGGAACTGCTTTGTTTTGATGAACACAGTACTCCTTGGTAAAAGTCCACAGAACAGTCTGGGCAAGCAGCATTCTTAGCAATATTTAAAATAATGCAATAACTTGCTATAAGTAAGTAAGTAAGTTGCTAAGCAGTTTTCTGTAAGTAAATAAATCTCAAAACTAGTAATCATTTCTCTGTATCAGGACCTTGCCTTGATGTTCTTGACCTCTCTTTTTAATTTCTTCACAACTCCATTCTTCCAACCCAGTTGACTCCCAATATGTCATCTCATATGAATATAATTGAATTATTGATACTGATGCTGAAAAGTTGTTGCTGGATTTCTGGACTGACAGTACTCTGAAGTTAAGAAGAAACTGAGGATGTGGACCTCTGAGTCATTCACTGCAACTGTCTTCATATTCAGAAAGCACTGTTGTGACATGTGTCAAAGATCTCTTTGGAACCAAGTTGTGGTTTAACCTCAGACAGCCACTAAGCACCACGCAGCTGCTCACTCACTCCTCCCCCCACAGTAGGATGAGAAAAAGAACTGGGAAAAAAAAGGAAAAGTTGTGAGTTTAATGACTAAAATAAAATAAAATAATAGTAATAGTATTGAAAATTAACATAGTGAAAAGAGAGAGAGAAATAAAACCCAAGACAAGACGGTGCAATTGCTCACCACCTGCTGACCGCTGCCTGGACAGTTCCTGAGCCATGATCAGCCCCTTCTGGCCAGCTCCCCCCAGTTTCTATACTGGGCATGACATGTCCTATGGTATGGAATACCCCTTTGGCTAGTTTGGGTCACCTGTCCTGGCCATGCTCCCTCCGATTTTTGTGCACCTCCTCGCTGGTGGAGCATGGGAAATTGATGCTTAGGATAAGGGCTACTTAGCCACAACTAAAACATCAGCATGTACCAACATTATTCTCACACTAAATCCAAAATACAGCACTGCACCAGCTACTAGGAAGAAAATTAACTCTATCCCAGCTGGAAGCAGAACAATATCCACCCCTTATTCTATACTATTTATGTCATGCCCAAGTCCCACACTTTTTAGTACATCCCAATTAATTACCACTCCTGTATTGTTTCCTAATATATACACACAGATATTCCGGCATGGGCCATCCCTCTAAAATGTCTGTTGGGCTCATTCAGTCCATGCCTTTGGGCTCCGTCTGTCACAACAGCAATTCTGGGCAGGAGGAGTGGTGTGAAGTCGCTAAGTCAGCAGAGTAGTCTGGGGCTTTGGTGCGGTGCGGCGGGCGGGGGACGTTGGGTGCAGCAGGAGAATGGTGTCTAGTGTTGGATTGTTGCCTGTTGAAGTCAGTTCTGCTTCCATCACTACAGCAATTCGCTTGGGTTTATCAGAGTTCATTCTTCATTAATCTGGGTGATTCTTGTAATACCATTGATAGAGCATATGACAATATAATAGTAATGATGACATAGAGTGGCAGGTTTATATAGCAATTAACATCAGACAGTTTAACTCATTGGCTATTCTCACCTAAAATCAGAGGCTTGCATCGGATTTCCCCATCCTTTCACATCACCCACCAAGTGCAACCAGTTCCTTGAGCAAAAGCAATCCCATGAATGGCTTTGCCTTTGCCTGAGGCAGGAATAACCCAGGCTGTCTTCACCAGCATATTTTTAATGTGCACTGCAGAAACTGTACTCCATTCTACAATATGTAAAAGTTCTGACTGGGCAGGGCCAGTTTGACTGACAGATCCTCTGGTGTTGACTAACCAGGTGGCTTTGTCTAAATGTTTGAAGTGTTTGAAGGTCCCACACCCACTGCTCTCCTATAGCCTTCAGCACTCCATTGTGTTGTTTGATTTTTCCCAGAGGCTGGTGCTCGATAAGGGATAAGGGGTGTGATACACACCCACCCAATGCCCTGTTCCTTGGCCCAGGTATCTGTGAGGTTGTTTCAGAAATGAGTCCCCCTTGTCTGACTCAGTTCTGTCTGGGTGTCATGGTTTATGCCCAGAGGGAAGAGGTAGAGATACTGGGAGCAAAGCTGAGCCCAGAAAGAAGGGAGGGGTGAGGACAAGGTTTTTAAGATGTAATGCTTCTCACTGTCCCACACTGTCTGTTAAGTGTTGCTGTTAGTGTCTGATGTTCTTTTTATTCCCCTAATGAGTCTGTCTTTTGTCCATAATGGGTGGATCATCCCTCACTGCCCTTATCTTCATTCCCGAGCTTTTGGTCTATGTTGTCCGTCCTCCTTCCGATTCCTGAGGGGGAAGGGGTGAGTGGATGCCTGCGTGATGCCCTCTGGGCTCAAGCCATGACACTTGTCACCACAAGGCTTGCTTTTCAAGGCTCAGGGTAGTGTTCCAGGTGGTGGCATTGAGCACGGGATATGCTTCCAGCCGTGCGAGGTTGCTTCCATCCTTGTAAGTACATGGTGCTTGACTTGGCGGGTTTGTGGGAGTGTGGTATAGTCATCTCTAAAAGGAAAATGATGATGACAGAGAACTTCCACAGCTGAAGACCTTTTCATTCTCACAATAATGTGTTGCTCTTTTCTCTGAAGGAAAACAAACCTTATAATTCACAAGATTCCATCATTTATCAATCAGCTGATAGGTATATTATTTTTGATAAATTAAATATAAAACCCTATTGAATTTATTCTCCTTCTGTATTACTTTTAAAGTAATAAATACTTCTGAGAGGTGAGCAATGTCATCAAATCCAATAAGAAAAGATTTGGAGATCAGTTTATGCTTGGAGAAGCCCCTCTGAACCCATTATTCCTTGAGTGCTTTTGGATCTTATCTTCAAGATTCATCATTTGGGAATACTTTTCAGCTTAGTATGTACTGTGTTTCAATTAACCAGCTGTAAGTTGTTTACTCAACTAGAAATTACAAGCACAGAGCAAATACAGGTCTCGAAGTTATGCCTCTTAAAGTTCTTTTTCTTTTAAGAAAAACAATGCATTGCTATTCTGGGGTGTGTCCAGGGATATGTTTCAGTTTATTTTTCCTCCCATCAAGCAGTGAGTTCAATAAGTAAAGCAGAGAAACTGCAACCAACTGATTTTCTTTCTCTCACATCTTCCTGTTGTAAATCTGTAAATTTAAGATGATGACAAAAATGTGACAAAGACTGCAATATGCGGGCCTTTCTGTTAGCTATACAAAACAATCAAGGTGGAGTAGTTTAGTTACCTAGGTATTTTCTAAATGTCCATATTGTAGAATGATTAGACAGATCAAGAAAAGCAAACGGGGAGGCAGGACCCCTAACCAATCCATCCTAATTCTTCCTTTTAAAATGTTGCTCAGCCATTGCACATATGTAAACCAGCGTTGGCAAGCAGAACAGGACCAGTCCTTGTTATCAGGGGTGACTATAAAATTATGCCACAAAAATACTTAGTCTCTGAGTGCCGGGAACATCTTCTCTGTCCATGGCTGTCATTTACTGCTCACAACATCCCATCAAGAACAGTTATTTTGTTAGCTGAAATACTGTGCCGTCGGTGTGAAGTGCATGCTAACAGCACCTAGTGACAAAATGTCTAAATGTAGCCTGGCAGGCATCTTCCTGTGCCACTGTGGAGGTCAGAGATATAAGACTTCTGTAATGTAGATCCTATGGAATATTGTTACAGAGACTACCTAAAATCTCTGATTATAACTGACTTCTGTGACCCGTGCGTATCCCTCCATGCAGCAATTCTGATTCTTACCATGTCTTGCTATATTAATTTTTCCTTTTAAGCTGTAAAGATTCTTTAGCATTTTTTTTTAATAAAGAAAAAATAGATATATTTTAAAGAGCATTTTACACATTATGCAACAGCTTTTATCTGATGATTTCAGAATGCCTCTCAAAAAATTATTTATGGTTCCTTTGCAGCCCTGAGCCATATCCTGGGAACTTTATGGCTGCCTTTCATAAAGCTCATTAGTAAGTTTCTCCATCTCAAAACTGGTAGATTGTTTGGACCCAGTATTCTGTGTAGAAAGTTGTCATAGAATATACTGTGCTAGAAGTCATTAATATACTTTTCAGTCTACATGTATTCATGGCCATGTTAAGCACGTTGGGTTTTGTAGAGCACAGTTTATTAGCTTAAGCATATCTTCTCCCTCACCCTTAGCCCACAGTTTATCAGGCTCAACATTTTCAATGTCCTGTTAGACATACTTTCTATTTCTCAGGTCACACAAATATACTTTCTCTTCCCTGAGTCCAGTTCAAATTTTCTTTGATTGGAACTGCATGTCCTGGTAAACTTTTTCTCATTGCCCTGGTAATGGCATTAACACTTCCATGTCTGTGATAGAAGTTTTTCTGATACATATTTAGATTTTGCTGTTCTTCTTGGTTGTGGTGGTGGTGTTTGGGGGTTTTTTTGTTATGACTTCATTATATCACAGTTATCCTATGATCAACAAAGGGTTCAAGTGTTGTTTTTGGACTCTGCTTTTGCTTCTTGTCGTTTTTGGCATTGACTCAAAATGCCTAGTGCAAATTCTGATTAACAGCCAAATACATGATTTTGTATTTCAAGTTATTAAATGTCATCCTTCCTCTCCTATTCTCTCTCCCAGGGTCACCTGGTTATTCCTGTATGATGTTCTGACCCTCTTCAACATCAACGATGCAACGTCATCCAGCTGAGGTGCTAGGTTAAGAAGCTTCATTTTCTCAGACAAATCATGTTCTCCAAGAGATGTTACATGTAAGGTGGAATCCCACTCTGGACCATCTTTTTTAAAATCCTCTCTGATTCCCTCCATTGTCTATGGAGGGATGTTAAGTGGTTGTGATTCCTGTGCCGAATTATGTGAATATTCCTCTTCACGCTCAAAACCTGTGTCCTTAGCAAGTGTGCTTGACATGCTGTGATTTTTTTGTGACAAGATCACTAATGGAAATATTAGAAAAGATTAGTCCAAAGGAACTCTGCTAATAAATTCCTTTCTGACACCCTTTTGTTACTAATCTGTTTCTCATTAACTATCTTGGTATTTATCATCATTCTTTTAATTGTAAGTTTCCATTTGATATCATATCAAATGCTTTCCTGAGAAAGAGTTGCTTCACTGGGATCCATACTGAAATGAGATCCACTGCAATTCCTTTGTCTGAGTAACTGATTAGTAAGGAAAGAGGTTAGTTCACCATAATATATATTAGATAATATTATGTTGCATTTTATCCTATATCCCCCTTCTTGATGATATAATAAATGAACATGTATTTTCATAAGTATTTTTGCTAGCCTTTCTCTCCTCTTGTCAGGAAGTCTCAGGTTTCTGTCCTTGTCTCAACAGACTCATTGAAAAAAATCCTTGCAACTGAACTTTAAGTTTTATGTACCAGTTATTTTGGGAAACAGGTGCATCCATGTTTTAGCATGTAAAGATATTTTAGTTTTATGTCTACCCTATAGGCAGTAACTACTTTGCTGTCTCTGTTCTCATGCTAGACCTCATCAATCTTACTGAAAACTCAAGGCTCTTTTAGGTTTGAGGCCATACTTACTGCCTTCTTTCCCATCTCAAACTTGTATTACCTTCATGTAGAAAGAGGAAATTTTAAGAAATTTCAGTGGACAGGAAAAATGGTGGACATGCATCTGCATGAGATCATGCTAGTCATGAGATCTAGGTTGTCGAGATCTGGTTTACTTCCCTGATAAGAGAAAACTTTCTGTAGAGTGATGTCTTTCTAAAACTATGTTGTAGTACAGGTTTAGAAATTATTTAGAGACGATAGCACCACGAAATGAACTATATCCCTAAGAATTTTATTTTTCAGAAGTGCATGGCATCGCTAGCAATGATAATGTCAAGAAGGTAATTGCCAGATCATTTGCTATTTCATTTGCAGTTACATTTGGAATTTGCAGTGACTGTCTCTATGGATGTCCAGTTCAAACAACAGTTGAGAAACTCACAAGTATTTATTAATTTATTTTCAGAACATTGCAATAAAATTGGGATCTGTTACATCTTTCTGTATTCGAGATAGGAACTAAAGCAGTAAAAAATGGTCATTGAATGGCTTATCCAAGGTCATGGGTAAAAATCTGTAGATGTTTCAAGAATTGACCTTAAACTCAGTCCAGTGCTTTAACCAATAGATAATACTTGCTCCATAATGTAAGTAAACAAATAGAATAAGAAGGAATGACACAGACATTTCAGCATTTGCTGAATTTAAAAAAAAAAAAAAAAGTTACATAAATGATAGGGACATAAAGGTGTTAAAGATGTTATAGGTAAAGAGCAAAAAACAATTTTAACCTGTAAAAACTAACAAATGATAGCATGCCTTTAGATAGACTAAGTGTACAAACGGTTAAATGCAATTCTACTCTGATTGTTTGTATGAATATTTTGGGATACTTCCCCCCTTTGGTGAGGGGAGGTATGGGAAAGCAGAAATTCTTATTGTTTCTCCTACAAAGTGGCACCAGATAAAAACTGGTCTAAGAATGATTAAGTATAATAATATAAATATTCCATGGTATTTTTCAAGCTTATACAAATGGATCTGGTGTTTTTTAATAGGCAGTCAGTGACTGCAAAACGTGTGCCATCTCAAAACTGCTGACCAAGGCAACAAGGAAGCATTACAATTTCTACTGCTGCGTTTGATCAGTTTCTGGCTGATATATTTGTCTTGAGATTTTACATGAGTTTCATTCTATGGTATTTTTTTATCAGGCAGAGCTAAAGGAGAGTTTGAATCTCATGGCAGAGGTCTTAACAATAAACTATTATTAACAGATGTACATTTTTTAATGTATATGACAACAGTGATAATGAGTAACCTCATATTTCTGTTGTGGTTTGAGCCCAGAGAGCAACTGAGCACCACACAGATGTTCACTCACCCCTTCCCCTCAGAACTGGGAAGGAGAATATAAAGCAAAAGGCTCAGGAATCGAGGTAAGGACAGAGAGGGATGAGCAACACATTATGGTCATGGGTAAAAGATAGACTCACCAGAGGAAGAAAAAGAACAGTTTATTCAGACACTAACAACAACAACACTTAATGGACAGAGCGGGGCAGTGAGAAGCTTTAACACATCTTAAAAACACCTTCCCCCCACCCCTCCCTTCTTCCTGGTCTCAGCTTTGCCTCCAATTTCTCTACCTTCTCCTCTGCAGCAGCACTGGAGGCAGGGAATGGGGGCTGCAGTTACTTCCATCACTTCTTCCTCCTCGAGGAGGGGGAGGACTCCTCACATTCTGCCCCGCTCCAGCGTGGTTCCCCTCTCTCAGCAGACAGTTCTCCATGACCCTTCTCCGAGCGGAGTCCTTCCCCCAGGCTGCAGCTCTCCCCGAGCTGCTCTGGCGTGGGTCCCCCCCACATGTTGCAGCTCTCCGGCACAGAACTACAACAGCGGGGGCTGCTTCTCCCCTCAGAGTCCCGGCCTCCTTCGGGCGCAGCCGCCTGCTCCGCTGTGGGCTCCTCCAGGGGCTGCAGGGCGGCATCTGCCCCACCGGTGCCCTCCATGGGGGCAGGGGGGGCCCTGCCCTCTCACCACGGGGTACAGGGGCTCTCTGCTCCAGCACAGCTCCCCCCTTCCTCCTCCTTCCACTGGCCTCGGTGTTGGCACAGACGATCTCCTCGCAGCTCCTCCTCACAGCTCCAACTCCTCCCAGGTCCCCCTTCTTAAACACGTTATCACAGCGGCGCAGCCGCCATCACCAATGGGCTCGGCCTCGGCCAGAGGCGGCTCTGACTTGGAGCCGCGGGAGCTTCGAGAACCTTCTCCCAGGGGACACCGCTGCAGCCCCCTGCCCTCCTACCAAAAACACCCACACACCCCTAAACCCAGCACAATTTCCTACATTTTTGTTTTCGTCTGTTTGTCAGAGCTGATTTTCAACTGATGCTTAAAATTAGGACCAAGCAACTAAAAGTGTGTATTATAACACTTGTAAGTGAGGTATTACTATTCTGTAGTAATACACATTTCAGTAGAGTACTGCCAGCTGAGCTATGATAAATCAAGTGCAGCAAACTATAGAAGCAATGAACGGTCATGAGCTATTCAGTTTGTTCTGAACTGTGTTTTAGTAACAGTTATTAATAATTTTAAATAAAGGCCATAGCTGCACTTGGTACTGAGCACTCTCATTCTAAAAATGTGTGCATCACTACATCACTGGGACTCGCCTCGCTTTGAAATCCAGCTTTGTTTCTTGACAGTTTTTCTTTTCTGAAGGCCAAGTCTCTACATAAGGGCCATAAAAATAGGATGGTGCGCTGTACAAGGACAATACTACAACAGGAAAAAATACAGTAGGAAAGTAGGGGTTTGTGTCTCAGGAGTTTCACAGACTATCTGATAAAGCGTCCATGTGTTGTGGGGGCAGGAGAGCTAGGTAATGAAGGCAAGGCTAATCCCGTCCAGACACATCACGTAGAAATGCAGATGTATATCGCCATGATTTTGATAAAGACTGCATCTGGCCTTGAGAAATATTATACAGCTAGGAAAAAAACGATATGTAAAATAATGGATTACTCAAAACACTGTACTCTCTAGTTATTTCGAAATCTATCCTTTCCATCTTCAGAACAGCATGCCTTTCCCACTTTGGTTTCCCATAACATGCAAGGAATATATCAGCTGAGATAATAAATATGCGTAACTAAGAGAATTAAGTCATGAAAAAATTGAATTTTGGCTCTTACTCTTCTGATTTCTTTGTGTACTTTTCATATAGAGGATAATGTTTTTTCTGTTCTAAAAAACAAACCACCAGCTGCACAATTTCTGTCTTTCAAACAGGTAACTAAGTCCTTGTGGCTGAGACATTCTGGGCACAGCAGATCTCGTGACCAGCGTGTAGGTATACAAAATGTGATAGATTCTTTTTTTTTTTTTTTTTTTTTTTGTGTGTGATTATGATTTTCTTGGTAATAATCTTCATTACCAGAGGTATTGGAAGGAAAGAACAGTTGCTGGATGAAAAAATGCTCCTTAAGGATACAAACAACATTTCTGTAAACAGGTCACAAAATTCTAGTGAGAAAGAGGTATTCATTGAGGTGGAGGAATAGCTTTAGTGATAGTGCTGAATTTTTTACTTTTCTAAGATTTTATAGCAGTGCTTTTTACCATTTTCACAAATTTTCCTAAAGTCACTTATGGTTTTTTAGTATTAGATAGCAATGAAGAATTAGTATGCCTCTGCTGGCACATTTCTTGTTGCCTCGAGCACAAATCCTACCCGAGGGAGTCGCTGTAGAATGGTGACATTAGGATCTCTCCAAAACCCAGGCCTGGCAGCTGGGCAGACAGATTTGAAGCAGCAACTTCATTCTTGTGCTTTCTGCTGGTTTTTGGCCAACCAAATTTTTACATTTCATCCAGGTGGGATTAGTACCCTTCATGTAGTTGTCAGGAACCATGCAGGCAGTATCTAGGCTAACCAGAGGACACGCAAACTATGCCAAAGCAGGGGACACCCAACTCTTCCCAACACTGAATTATTCTTTATGCTTTTCTGCTCAGGAGAGTGACACACGGTACTCCTTAGGTGCAGGTCTGCCCAACACATCATCCCTGGCAATGCAGGAACCTCTGGATGGTCAAGGACGTAAATCACATTTTCTCCTTTAATGCATGGACATTAAGACACCAATTCAAGAATAATTGTAGCAAAACCTTCTACTGTTCAATGTATTTCTCTTTGCCTATTGTTTACAAATGAATATTTGAAAGACAGATTGTTATGAACTGTGTGCAGATTTCACAAATAGAAGACTATTTGACAAATAAAAGAGTATTTTCCCCTTGAAAGGTGATAGTTTTATTCTACAGAGGTTAATACCAGTATGTAATATAAAACTCTCTTCAACCTTGTAAGTTCCACAAATATTTTCTTCCTTTTTATTTTATTGAATGTCCTACAACTACTCTCTATTTTACACTCTGCAAGTCAGTGGGCAGAAAAGTTAAAAGCAATTGCTAGTGGTTTTTGCCTTTGAATAGAGAGAAAGGTGATGGTACTCTATGTAGATAGGTGGCACTCATCACTCGTGTCTTAGGAACCTCCTTCTGCAAGTGCGATCTCTGAAAAACTTCATTTCAGATACAGCAATATTGGCAATATGAAGAAAGTTGAACGAAGTAGAGTGCTTTAAAGTAATTTTGTTTCACATTAAGGTTTCTTACCTAAATCTTTATCTCACTTACCTTTCTTCCCAGATGTTCCTTCTGGGAAATTTCTGTGTCTGTAAGGACATCTAAGTGTAATCTGTTAAGAACCCATAGAAGCCAAATGGGATTTCATCACTGTCACACCCTGTCTTATGAAAAGTAGTTTTTGTAAGGACTTTAAAGACTGTCAGTGCCGGTAGCCATGAGGTCTCTACTCCGTGGAGGGTATTAGCTACAGATACCTCTGCTGCTGGTGCGTGCAGATTGGTGAAGCCAAGGTTTAGTATTGTATTCTGGAGCCATGAGAGTGATTTCATAACCAGGGCTGTTTAATAGCTTCCATTGTAACCCTGAGTTCATCTGCCCGGCTGGTTTGTCACAGGGGTGGGGGGAAGAGAAAATCTAAAAGTAGTAGCAGGAAGAGAAACTATTTTCTGGCTGAAATTTACTTTTGATTACTTCAACACTGGGTATTTTTTTGTTGTTTACTGTGTCAGCTGGACACAAAAATTGTGGGTGAACTACTAAATTTCAGAGAAAAAGAGACGTAGACAAAATGTAGTGACAAAAATTTACAGGATACTATTCAAAGAGAGCTTTTTTCTTCAAAACAGGATTTTAAAAAATAAATGAAAATCATTAAGGGTTCTGTTGGTATCATACCTACCTTTTAAGATGAGATTTTGAAAGAGGGAAAGACACTGCTGTTATTTTTTTACTGTTTTGGTTTGTTTGTTTTTTTATGTGGGTGTTCTGTATGATGGGGGTGGTGGACTTGTTTTGCTTGCCTTTGCATGATATCCCGATTCTGGGAAAAAGGATTGTTTGGATTTCATTTGCTTTCTCCATACTCATCACCTAGTTGACATTCTCTTTTTCAAGCACATTTTTGATTCTGTTTGCCCTGGGAACATGGAGTTCCCCTTCAAATAGTCAGCATGTGATAGGATATAGTAATTGTTAAGAATATGATATTTCTTATGCATTTTTAAATGCATAAAAATGAATAAAATTGCTTTAAAATATATTATTCTGTCAGATTTATCTAGTCTTCCATTGTATACTGCTGTATATACAGTCTTCTGCCTCATGTGACCTCTTTACATATTTAGTGAAAGATCTACAGAAATAATATATAATCTGTAGAAAGAGCAGTCCTCGTAAAGACCACTAACTCACAACTGCTTGTCCACACTGTTACCTGAAAGGATGATGTGAAGCTTTTGGGAGGCTTAGATGTAAATTAAATTTGCATATCTTTCTCCCAGGTATGAGGAGCTCCTCATGTCTCCCCTTCCTTCAGATTAATTCTGGATTTCTGGTTTCCATCAGAATTACTTTACGACACTCTTATTGTACGTGATCTTAAAACAGGCATAATTCCTTCTCTTGGTTCTGCATGGACATTGATTTACAGTCTCAAAATGTGTCTTTACTGGAAAAGGAGAGAACCATAAGGCCAGTCTTCTTGTAACACAAAGATGTGCCACGGCTACCACACCACCACTCACTCTTATGGCAGCATCATGCTTTGCTGATGTAACTGAAAATCAGCCACACTACTTTTAGGCAGCCGAAGGAATAAAATTTACTTGGCAGCTGTCTTCTTCACAAAGGCAGAAAGAAAATAGTAAAAAATGTAGAGACCTGGAACTGAAATCGTTAAAACTCTTTATTTTTTCTGCTTTTAATCAAGTTATATCATCTTGCAAAACCCATGATATGGGAAGGTATCTGTGATTTGGGGTATGGGTTATTGGTAAACTGTCACACGAGGGAGTTTTTTCTTCACTGGAATTTTATTGTCTTGGAAAAGGACTTCAGACTGATTGATGTAGACTTAGTGGTGGACTTGGCAGTGCTAGGTTTATGGTTGGACTCGATGATCTTAGGGTTCTTTTCCAACCTAGATGATTCTATTATTGTACGGCCTTAGGAGTAATCTTTCTATCTTCTGCCCTTGCTGCAAAGCTTTTAGTGCATCCAGAGAACACTAAGATTTTCTCAAAGACTGAATTGACTTTCCAAAATAGACTTGCTGCAGAAATCTGAGCTGTTAGAAACCTGAGGAGATTTCAGTCTCTGTGTGTTATTGAAAATCCACAGAAAGAGGTTAGAGGCAGTTACTTTACAAAATAAAGTGTAGCCCATTCACAGATACTCAGAAAATTTGTTTTCTCATTTGATTAATATTCTACTGTCTTCCACTCTTTTTATGAACTTTTCAAAAGAAAAATGTGAAAGAGCTAGTCTGTTCCTTACATATAGGTATCTGTCACACAGAGGATTTTAAAAAGCTGTGTTTTGCAATGGTTTTGTTATGGAATTTGTGTTTTACTGGTCCTATGAGTAAAGCATAACTTAATGGAATTCAAGTTCTGTATAAAAAAACTATAAGACTGATACAAATCTACTTCAAATCAAATAAAAGCTGTGATTTCTGCTGTCATGCTATCATTCTGTATTTTTAAGTGATTGATATAACTGCTGATATAAACATTCTGGTAATTAAGTATGCTACACTTTCTTTTGATGCAATGAACTCAGTGTAGCCATGCCTGAAACCCTATCCAGGAGCATTTCTACAACACCACGGGCTGCAGTAATTAATCCCAGACTCCAAAAATTGTACGGATTTCATTACAGATTTGCCATACATCACCAGATTTTACACCTGTCCCCACCCTGGGGAGGAGATCTCAGAAGCACCTTCATCCCATCCAGAGACAAGAAGGATGCGACGGGCTTCCCCAGCACCTGCCACCAATTCCAGTCTTCTGGGTCGGGTCCCTGAACCAACAGTTGTGTTGGTCTCTGGCCACATTTGGGGTGCTGTTGGGTGGTAGATATGTCCAGACGGGACTGGCACGTGGGACGTAGCACCTATGGGAGACGTGCACTGTTTCAGATCATCAAACTGAAGCCAGCCAGGATAATGTGAAGCATCTTAAACAGCACTGGACACCAGTGTGCAGCAGATTCAACCAAATCCCATCTTTATTGTCAATTCTTTCATGGTTGTATAATTTTAACATGTGTTGGCTTCCTTTCACTCCCACCAGCCCATGCTGCTGCCATCATCTGGAGTGGCTGGAGTCAGGAGTGTTGATATTAATCAGTATCACACCTCTATTAAGATGCTGTTTGAAATCAAACAAACAAAACATCCTTCAAAATCCATAAAACAAGAAAAAGGAAGAGTTTATTTCCCCTCAGATAGAAGTGACATTGAATTGTATTTATGGCATTAGAGGCTGCTTTTATGTAGCTGCTGTTCTTTATCCCCAAATTACAACAGATTTATATGGAATGAAAGCACAGGATTACTTTTCATATATTGAAAGACAGGACTACAGTGTTATTGGTCATCCCTCCTCAATGTAGAGTTAGGTCTGTGTTAATCAATTAGTAATATTCTGTAATACTGTAGGGAATAGCATTCTTGTTAGACAGCTGTGAGAGATGCTGCACATTTCCATCTCTGTATTCAAAATTAATCATTGAAACAACTCACTGGGAAATTGCCAAATTGCCAAAGGAGGTAGTACATTGGATAATCTAGGAGGAATAAACTTTAGCCATCACAATTATGTTGAATTTATCCTGGAAGAAGCAGCGAGTGTCCCTGAAGTGCTGTTGGGATCCTCAGGCTGAAAATGGCCGTGTTCCCTAACTTCTGCTATGTTCCTACCTTACGCCATTGCCTAAATTACTGCCTCTTTCAGCAGCAGCAGCAATGGTGGTGGCAGCCAGAAGGATTTGGTTGTGCTTGACACGTTTGTCCTTCCTCCTCAAAGGACCACAAGCACTATTCACTCCATCCTCACTGCTTTTGTGCCTCCTGATACATCATGAGGCAGTGAATATTTAGTAGCTGTGTGGACCTGGCTCATTCACTTGGGGAATTAGGAAGATTTGGCACTGTCAAAATCTAGAAGTAAGTTTTAAATTTATTTTGTAATCATAGTTTTCCCATGCTTCTTGACTATTGCTGGAAGGAGAATTAGTGATCTCTGTAGTCTCAGTTATATATGCTAACGAAACAAGAAATCATGATACCACTTGTTTGCTATCAAATATAGAGCAACAAATATCATCTAGCATCCAGTGCCAAGATAACACATTACATCTCCAATTTCTGTGCCCATGGAATCCAGGATCACGCTCCCATTCCATTTATTTAGTTTATGTGCCTGGAAATTACCTTTTAGAAATCATAGACTAACTTTTGCATCTACCATGGATTTACTCTGATACTTTAAGAGGTACATTTTATGTCTTTTTATTGTTGATACGTCATTGACATTACAGCACCCAAGGATATTTGACCACTTTCCTTAAACATGATTTGAAATAGCCAGTGTTTTGTATAAAAAAATCTTGGCAGGTTTCAAACAGGACATTTCTGTACAAAGACATGGAAATAATTTCTTCACAGTGTTTCAGTGCAGGCAGAGGCTGTTGTTGGGTTAATGTTTTTTAAATAACAAAATAAGCTTCGTGCATGTATTATTTGCTCAGTGTATCAAGTCCCTGAAGTCTTTTATTCTTCCACTGCACAATTTCTCATTCCATAAAATTCTGGCAGTCTGATTGAAAATATAGATTTCTTCCCATAATAAACTTTAAAGGGTATGATCTTGAAGTTCCTAGTCCTGATCTCATTAAAGAAAACCAAGTATTTTTAGAATTTTACAGTGAACATGTACCAGTTGCAACACTGCCTTTGATCTATAAGTGGCAGTATTTATTTGTTGGAGCTGATAGAATCCGTAGCAGGAATGTCTGATGTTTGTGAAGTCCTATGTGTCACATTGCTTCATTTCCAACTATGCTGCATGTAAATCTGCTGCAGCTTCATGCCAGCAAGAAGCAGAATTTGCAGAATAATTGCTGGCATTTTGCAGTGATTCCATTTTTACGTTACAGCTTAGTATACATTTGAGAAAGAGGTTTTCATAAACAAAAATCCAACAAATATTCTGCAATCACCCTGATAGTTTTTGGTATTTTTGTCTTTCTTCATGTTTAGAAATGCCTTTCCGTAGGTTCATTCCGTCAATGACCGTCTAGCAGGTGGAATGCATTGTTGTAATGCTGTTGCCTATGGGGTTTGATTTACCTACATCCTCCAGTTTTGGCTAAGCTACAGTACTTGGATCTAACCCTCCCAAATCTTATGGAAGGGCTTGGAATGTCAACCCAAATCCATTCTTCATCTGCTGTCTCACCAAATGTTCACCGACCACAACTTTAGCTCAAGTTATAACGCAAGGTTTGTGCTTAATTCAGATTATGTCTGTACACAGAAGATCTCAGAGGTGGCAATCCTTTCTGCCTGAGCTGGCTGGGTTGTTGAGAGACTTAAGTGACAGCTGCCAAGTGCTCTCCTGTTGCCTAGCACTTGTATATTTTCAACATGCTGGTTTGCCACCTTGTCAGGACTCCTGAAAGAGCAGCATTAGAGACCCCACAGTCATTCTGCACTGAAGATATATATCTTTGAGTGGTCTAAATAAAATCTCCAGGATTGGTACTTCTGCAAACTTTTTTGCAAATGAGGGTGTGAAATTGTGCATAGTGAGGGCGGAGGTCATTTTACTGGAGAATTGTTGAGCCCCATACAGCCCCACAGCCTGTCTGGTACTAACAAACATCCTGCTGGATGTCTGCCTCTGAAGTGTATCCCTGTAACTCTGTGCACCATCAACTGGAAGAGGACCATTGCACAGTACGTGTTCAAGTATTTGTGCACTAAATGCCATTAGTTTAAATGTCCCAACTTTGTAGTCTCCTACTGCAGCCTTCCAGAGCCACACGTTGGATACCAGTGAGACCTTTCTGAAAGAACAGAACTTCTCTTTCTAATTTGGCAGGTCATGACACTATTCAGCTGTGACATCCAGAACTAGGAAAGTGTTATGTTTGAAGACGGAGAGCTGCCCTTCTTGAACCACGATGAGTATGCTAAATTTACTTGTCAAGGGATTATTTTCAGAAACATGCAAGAAACACAAACATCAACTAAATCACCTGATTAAGAAAAAAATACATAATGAAAGACTCTAGGATATCAGCCTGGAATTTAAACCTCTTAAGGGATAATTTTTTCTCAGAAAATCCCTGCTCACTCTAGTCAAAACAAATCTTCTGTGTTTCTTTTCCTTAGTTCAGCCTCAGCAGGGAATTAAATATCTATGTTGCCTCCTAAAATTGCATAATGTTATTTTGATCTCCCTACATAACAGTATCTCAGTCCTTTCACAGCCACAATATTATCAGAAAGGTATATATGTTAATATTTCTGATAATACACATTTATCTGATATAGATTTGGTATGTGTGTATGTATATATGTGCAGGAAATATCAGATAAAGTCTGTAGCAAACCATTCCTTTCCATGGTATCAGAAATGTTGGGTGCTATATCACTGAAATATAGTAAGATGCCTGTATCAAACAGTTGGTGTCTGAGATTGCCAGACTTGTTTGGTACAGCACATTCCTCAAAGACACAAAGCTTTTTCAGGGGTATAAATGCAGAACGTTTTTCTCTGGAAGAGTCTTTCAGCTGTATCCTGCTTATCACTGGGGTAGTAGCATAAACTAATTACAGTGCTCTGTTCTCAGAATTCATGACATTGAACATTTCTCACTGCTGAGAGATGAGAATTGACATAGTAATATAGGTCCTCAGCTCCTTGCCTTGAGGGATTTTTGACATTCACGGCAACGTTGCTTAGATACAACAGCCCAAACCCTAGCCTACGAGTTTCATTAGGGGCATTCTAAAATGATCTCTGTACTACACATGTAGGAAGACGGTGGTGGAGAGGTACTTGATCTGTAAGTACATGTAGGAAAAATAAGGTATGGGCCAGTGTTCTGGAGGGAGATATTTGGTGTCAGAAGTCAGTTATTCATTGAGTGTTGCTTGCCCATGTAGAATTATGGGTCCAGCTGCCTCCCACAGTATTTTCTACACCCTAAAAGCAGTTCAACTATGGAGTTTCTGAGATATTTTCATTTTTACAATCCTGGTGTTAATTGCTAAAAAAACAGTGCTGTGGTAGAGTGGAAAAATGTCTTTCAAAAACCTTATTTCCTATCAGCCACCTTGACCCCACGTTCCCTTTTTTCCTACCTCTGGTTTGTGTGCTATACCTCAGAATTTACTCAAAATACCCATATTTTGTAAAGAAGCATGGCTTATTTGAGGTGCGAGTTGTAAATCTGCAGTATTCCAAAAAGTGTTGGCTTTGTTATAATGCATTACAGGAAAACTGCAATACAGAACAGGAAAACAGGTTCCTGGTCACACTAAAAGTGTAATTATGCAGCCACCGTCACTCAATAAATGATGATTCGAGCTTAGGTCAAGCAGCAGTTTTATTTAAAGAATGAAAAGTAGAATGATTTCACACAACGTAAAATTCATGTAATATATTATGTGTTATATGCATTAATATTGTATAACATGATAATATACAGATTATATGTATGATATATATATATATATTTTTGAGATAACACAAAATTTAAACACATTAGAAGGAAGTTAGTAACTTTTGTATGCAGATATATGAATCCAAGGACAATCAATATATTTGTGCTATGCGTACTACTCAACTGCAGAGGGCTGCAGAGTTGACCTCGAGGTAGAAAGTTCTTTTACATACATGCTCCTCCTCCTCCTCCTCCTCCTCCTTCTCTTGTCACTCATAAAGCCTGAATAAAATTAACACTGTAACCCTTGCCTGTGTTTGTGTAATGAATGTGATCTCTAAAATTCTTCCTTTTGGAACACAGTTCCTTGATAATACCTAGTGTAAATAGGTGGAAGAAGGAGCCTTGACCTAGAAATGTTCCGGTTTTGTTGGAGAGAGTAAGTTTAAGATTTTTTTTTTTCTGTTTTTGTAAATTTTCAGGTGACTGCTCCAGCCAATATCTCTCCCATAGTTTCAAATGTATAACTTGACTGAAGGTAGCGCTACCAAATCTCCCCAGTGTCTTTCTGAATGACTGAAAGGTTCACACACTTCGTTTTGTATTTATATACTTACTGCAATATAAATGTTGAAAAATATGTCTGTCCTAGAAGCCAGAAAGTAAATTTGTTTTCCATACAGGATATGACATGTGATTGCACTCATTTTTATCTAGGAGGTGTAGAAGGGGCATATATATATATATATATATATATTTATATTTATGTATATATATATATTTATGTATGTGTATATATGTCCCTTGCTAAGGTACAGTTTAAGGAGGGTATTTTTAACATCACTGTTTTACCTCTTATTCTGCTTTAGTATACACTTCCGCCTTTGGTGATTTACATAAACATACATAGTCTATGAATAATGCATAAGACTTATTTTAAATGCAGGGCTTCCAGCTCCCACAGTGCAGTAGTGTATACAACAATTTGATTGGCTCTGCTCTGTTTTCATTACTGGCAATTTCTGGGAACACAAAAGAGGTTGAAAAGGCTGACAGGAATGGACAATATTTATTTTGTGAGAAATATTTGTAGCCTTTTCAAGGCAATCGTATTGTGAAGTTTTGCCTGCGATTGTTGTTCCTTGATTTTTTTTTTTTTTCTTTTTCCCTGGGAAGAATACATTAAAATGTCTGTGATTGCTCTTTTGTAGATTCAGTCAGGTCTGATTTTTTTTTAAAGGATACTGCTGGGTTTTTTCTCTATTTGCATAAACGTGAGCACAAGCTATAAATAAGTAAAGAACCATCAGATTTCTTAAGGTTTCTCAATTAAAGTAACAAGGCAATGCTAAGGAACACTTGAAGAAGTTGAAATATCTTGACATACAGAAGTTAACATAAAGTTTTTAGTATATAGTATTTTAGGGCTTTTTTTCAGGAGAATGAAATGGCTTCTAAAATGTACATTTGTCTTTTTCATCTGGGTCATCTGATGCTGTTATAGCATGTAGGTTATCCTTGCTTTCAACAGTCACATGTATTCTTAATAGAGGACAAAGACATAGTGTTGATTAACCAAGATGCACAAACGTTTTATTTTAGCAATATCTTAGTCATGCCATTATGTTTATGCAGAAAGAAAATCGATTTTTTTATCTTCCTCTCCTCCCAAAGAACTGTCGGTTATTAAAAAGGCTGGGAGTCCTGATGCTACTGCTGATAATGATTTGACCAGTAATTTTCCAAGTTCTTAAAGCATGTTCATGAAAGTAAATAGCATTTTTCATGAGGCAAAATGAAGGTCAGTGTGCCAGCCTGACTGTGCACCTGTAATCATCCTTGTTTCATCCAGATGCACAAGCAAAGGTTTGTTTTAGAAATTTTTGTGTCTGTAAACGACTTGAAAAAAGCCTTTTCTTTCTGTATTATGAGGTTAGCAAACAGTTTCTCAAGGTGTTTAACTGGTACTGTAGGTTATTAGATCAGATACAGGTTCTCACAGTTAGCTTTGATTAATGTTTTTAATAGCTGAGGATATTATGATTTCACCATCTGTTCCTTATATTAATCATTGTGTAAATGAATAGTTTTTAGCTGCTGATAATACATCGCATCTAAGCAACCAAAACACAATGCTGAAATAACCTTTTTTCTCCTTTTCAACAGTGACAGCTGAACTTTGTCAAGCAGTTAGCATTTCAGCTCCATGACAGCTTGTTTCTCATAGGTTACCTGAGGAAAACTTTTATTTTTCTTACTCCTGACCTGAGCAAGACAAATAAATGAATGAACGAACGAATAAATAAACACAACTTCTGAGGAGCTGATAACTCATATGAAGGCAAGGCAAACTGCAGAGCCTGCTCTTCCACGTGTGCTCGGGGGTGCAGAGGAGCACGGAGGCGAAGGTGTGTCTGTGGCTGTTTTCCACCTGCACAAAGCCCACAAGGGCAGCTGGTGGCAAGTACCCGGTCTCTGAGGACTGCCAGTCTGCAAGGCAAGTGCTGCCTTAAACAGGTGAGTTTTCTGTTTGTGCTCCTGTGTTTTGCTATTTTGAAAACCACTTCCAAAATGTTGCTACTAAACACTTCAGAATGTTAAAAAAAAAAAAAAAAAAATAAAAATCATACTGCAGGGTTTTGTTTTGATTCTGTGGTACCATCAGTTCTGTCATAACCACATACACAAATGTCCGTAAAAACTATTTACACAGCTGCTAAAATGTAAAGCACCTTTCATGTTTCTAATCACCACAGAAGAGAAAATTTTTTTCCAGAGACATGCAAATGTCTGAATAGAAATCCCAACCCAGCAAAGCTGCCAGATTGGATGATTCGTTTCAAACCAAAAATTCAGATAATTTTCTCTTACGTTCACAAACTCGGGCCCTTCTTTTAGTGAACCTTGCCCTAAAACAACTGTTGATGAGATATTGTTCTGATTAAACTTGGTGGAAAGATAGGGAGTTAAGTTGTGGGATTTGGGAGGGTTTTTGTGTTTTTTTTTTTCTGTTTTTTTCTTGGTTTTTTTATTTTCCTGCCCATGGAGCAAGGGAAACAATTCCTGTGCACTGAATAATTCTAAACAAAAAAAGAGAAAGAAGAAAACATGCTTTGGTTGTCTTGGCTCTGATCATCTCACAACTTCTGTAAATTTAATACAGTGGAATCCTAATCAAGATGACCTGGCAGATGGCCCTTTGTCTCCATTAAGAAGAATACTTGATTAACTGAAGACGTTACTTGAATAATAATTTATTTGGAAGATACAGTGCCCATCAAATGATTGAGAGGCTCTCAAGCCAGTTCCTCGGCAGGTACAGGTCAGAAGGACCCTGCTGGGGCCAACAGGAATGTCTGAGCCTGCAGCCAGGCTTCCCAAAGTTGGAAACCAGCATATCTGAGTACAAAGAGAACTCCAACTCTAAAAGATATTTGAGCACCTGGATCCTATTTACCCAGTGAACTGCAAGTGATTGGCCAAATCACTTGCCAAATTAATATTATCAAGGGTGACCAAATCAGGCTATCCAGGGTGGCTGTGAGATACCTGCCGTGGTAACTGGTGATGTGCAGCTGAGCTGAAACAAACCACTGAGATGCAGGATTGAATACTGAACTTACTATACCCTGAGGAAGACTAGGCAGTGGATGAAAATGCTCATCAAGAAATCGAAAAAAGGAATTGGTGAAGTATGAAGACACCAAAAACCCACAGATGCCACTGCGTCACTGGGTCATGCCCCTGATGCAGAGAGCAGTTGTCCTTATTTGTCTATATTATTTGCAGTGATCGCTGAGAATAAGAATTTAATTTAAACTTATTCCTTGGTCATTAAAAATGTGTGATACAGTAGCAGTAAACAATCTTAGCAAGACACTTCTCCTTTAAAAACACCTTTTCTTGTCTAGCATTCAGCAACGGTAGTGTGCAAAACGCTTTCTAGTCTTAATGACTTAAGAAGTGCTCAGTATCCTAAAAAAAGAGTTCGCTCCCATGAGAAGTGGGTCATAACATTGTCCTCATCACATCTACCTTTTGCATACCTGATACTTACCTGTCACCCCTCAGATCCATCCTGTCAAGGTACAATCAATCGTGAAACAAAAAAATGAAAATATCTCATTTTGATGTTGAGTACCTGAGACTGTTTTTCCTGTTTTTCTATAATTACAAGGATTCTGATTCTTGTGGTCCTTTCCCTTCTGAGTAGACTATTCAGTGGGTGTCATTTGAGCAGCTGTGCAATTATTTCCATTGTTGGCATGCTGCGCTGGTGTCAAAGTGTTTTCGCACCATTACCATTAGTGACGGGGCTGGGGGCTGTTGGGTCTGGAGCAGACCTGAATGCTGAGCAGCTCTCTGTTGTGTTGGGTCGTGATGCCGGACCGTGGACCAGGGTGGAAGCAGTTTACATGCAGAACAAGATGCATCCAAGCTCCCAGAGCCTGGGCAAATTCATGCTGTTGCAAAACCTCCTCCTCAGAAAGGTCTTTCCATGAGGATACTGGTCCCAATCCCACTCCGTAAAACTCTGTCATCATTAACATAGAAGGGAAGTTAAATCACAAAGACTGAATGCTAATCCTGGATTTGGTTTTACCATGAATGTACCAGAAATGTGAGAAGTTCTGTGAAATCCTCAGGAAATTTTGCCAATGGTTCACTTCTGGCATGCAGCCACTTCTGTCATGATAATTTACCATGAGGGACATGTGTTGTTTTTAATTTCTGAGTTTTCCACCTGTTTTTCTTGTAGATAGTTTGACTTTCTATAATTATTAAAATTTCGACATCAGGAGAACCGATGGCGTCTATTTTACGGTGCATACACAAGTTCATGCCTTTCATGCACCTTAAATCTAGCCAAATGGTTATCTGGATGAAATTCAGTAAATCCAATATCCTAGAAATTCCGATCTGATGTCATGCTTCCTGCATTGTTCAACATTATCATTTTTAATTGGGAGCTGAGCTGCTCAAGTACTATGTCACAATTTTTGAGGTGCCTTTTGAAGTTCAATTGGAAAGGGCTGATGTCAGTGTAAGCCGGGTTTTTAAGCCGCATTGTTTTGTGCCTTGCCTGTTTCATGAAGGAGAATGGATAAAATCTGTGTACTGCTTTGTACAACTAAAAGCAGCGACACAGTGATCGCATAAAAACCCCTCCGCTTCAGGGCAATTGAAGAAGACACATCCATTGGTCAGTCTTCTTCACATGAGGAGGACTCCATTACTTGCTGTGAGCTCGAGAAAGGTTGCCTGACCCAGCTGGAGAGCGCTAGCTTCTTTCTTCTGCCATGAAAAAATTGCTTTGCCACTTAGGTCAGCATCACGATGTAAATCTTAATGAAAGATTCTGAGATGTCTGAGCAAATCAAGCTGTTTTGCCACCCTGATGCTCCTTAATCTATCTCTCTGCCTTTTTCTCCTTGTACTTTTTATTTCTGAGGTAAGTAGTAGGTGAAAAACACAGTTTGGTTATAGAGCAGTAGCACATTACTCTTTTCCTTTCTTGCAGCTTGGGTAGAACAGGCATCTTGATTATTATTATCTTTATCGGGCTCCTTTCCTTACTGGAAGTGAAACAAAACTTTAATATTTTGAAAATTATTCCTATCGATTCAAATTTTTAGTCTCCTGGGACTAAGTCCTTAAGCCCTGATACAGTCCTCAGTCAGTCCAGAATATCACTGCAGGCATTTGCCTGATTAGGAGATTTTCCTGATCTGCAGGGATGGCTTCTCAGTAATTTTCAGCATCGAGTCTGCTATCTGTTCTCCCGTGCTATAAGAAAAGATGCATTTCTTTTCTACTGGGGAAAAAACCCACCCACCTTCATATATTACACTATACTGTAATTGCCATCAGACTTTTGTAGCTGTTTTTCAAAATGCTCAAAGACAGATTTTCACCTGCTATGAATCTGCTTGATGAAGCTGACTTTAACAGAACTATGGTTTTTTACCTTTGCTGATTATATGCCCTTAGATTTAATGAAGAGCTGCAAAAAATTTCTGCTGATTCACTGTATATTCTTCTGGAAATATGTGACATCCTAGAGCTTACTTTTACCTTTTAGGACATCTTAACTCTCTTTGTCTTGTTTACCAAAACCTAACTGGATGAGGAGTTACATCTGCATTCAAGAGAGACTATCCTTACGGGTTTATCCATTCAACGTCCAATTAAAATTCCCAAATTATTTAAATTAACCCCCAGTTGCCTCATCCTTCTGAGGTTCCATCTTTTTTTCTTCCTCTTCTTTCAAAGAAGATTTTCATTTTATAACATCTTGATAAGCTGTCAAGAATAATTTAGTGGAAAAACCTGCTATTCCTGGGGATATTTCCTTGGATGTGTATCTGTGAACAAACTATTCCTTGTAAATCCTTTCAGAATCCTCATGCAAGAGCCAATATTTCTCGGTGGTTTAACCATTGCCATGTGTATGCTTAGTGATGGATAACGTGTTTTCAACCAAATATCGATGATTTCCTTACACTTGATACAGCTGCTTTAGAAAGATGTTATGGATGGATTATCAAATCCCAAAAAATGTTTTTTTTAGGCTGAGAGATGCACACATTATCTTGAGAAGTTTATCAGGAAAGTAGTTAAAAAACATTGTAATCCTCAGAGAAGATCAACTGCCTTGAGAAAACACCAACAAGGATGGAGGTGGAGGTACAAGATCGATCTTCAAACCATGAAATTTAACAGAGCAATCTCAAAACTCATATGTCCAGGAAAGTATAATTTTCATTATTTCTCTCTTTCAGCTCTTTTTTTTTCCGGGTCAGCATTTAGATGTGGAACATAAATCCATTTGTGTCATTCAAGAAATGGAGATCCAACAGAAGACAGGGTTCCCTTCCAGCATCCACAACATGCAAATTTAAGTTGATTTATTTAGACAACTATTTATTTAGTTTAGGATGTCCAAATCATGAATGACACCAGTATATCAGATTTCCATCTATCATCATAATAGCTGTATGGTCAAATAAATATAGCAGTTTAATTGTCCTTGTATACAAGCCAGAGGCATGGAGACTGCCTTCACTCTGTTACACTTTTTGAAGTGCTTCTGCAGGACTGGTTTCATGTTGCTGCTGTTGACAGACTTTGTGCTACATCACAGGAGAAAGCTTCTAACTCTTGGTGTGGATGGGGTGGGTTTGTCCCAGCTGCCTCCATGGATTTCATCCATCCTTGTGCCAATGTGAAGAGGTGACAAACACTTTCGTTGATGGAGTTTGGCCTTGTTGGTATTAATTTGAAAATTATGCAATGCAGCAAAGCAAAACTGAAAATATAGCCACTGCTAGTTCAGTTATGCTAATTTAAGTTAAAAAATTGAGGCAGGAGTGGTAACAAAGGCACAACATAGTGTTATCCAGGAGAATATAGATGCAATTCCCAAGACCTTATGTTGCAGCTACATCAGTTTAAATCCACCTTGACCCGTTCTCATGACTACTGTAATCTGAACCAGCCAGATTAAATTAGCTCTCTATCTGATGGCTGTGCTTTGCTGCATAAACACGTTCTTGATCTGAATATGATTTCCCATAAAGAGATGATAATAAGGGAGTTTCTTTTGGCTTTAAAATCTATTCATCTACATAAGACCTTTTCCTTATAAACATGCACTTTTTCCCTATTTGCCTGCGAGCTGTGGCTGAGAAACTTTGAGTAATCCGCACCATTCCCATGCTTGCTGTTGTTTTGACATATCTGATGCAATTATCCGCATTCTGTCTCTGCATAGCTTGTAGCACACTGACACAAAGCTGTATGTGAATGTATGTCCTTTATGTCCTCCTGTTAAGGACCTGCCTACTGTGACCAGTGCTGCTTCTATTCATATGATAAACAGAAAGCTGCAGCCACTTCACATTATTATTTAGCCTATTAGTTTTCAGGTGGTGCCCTTGTTGGCTAGGGCTGCTGTGGGCGAAAGGAGCCTCATTAGACAAAAGCTATTGCAGATTTTACATTAAAAAAAAAAAAAAAATCACAGCTGTTAATCTGCAAAAGCATTTAAAGAGAGTTTGAAATGAAGTTTTACAGTTGCTCTGGGCCACTGGAAATCTCATCAGATAAATCTGGCAGTTCAGAGTCTCCAGCTAGAGATTAGCAAAAAGCATGAAGTGGGATTAAGACGTATAAGGGTGTGTTCCTGCAGGTCATGTCCAATGTAATACCAGAATTTTGGGTTATAAAGAAACTATGTCCTATCCTGTCAAAAAATGCAAAGCAGAGGCTCTCACCATGAGCACCGCAGCCTTCTTGGGTAGACAGGGCACGATTTGTGAGGAACCCCTTCGAAATGTCAGGATCATCTGCTTAATGACTCGCTAATTTGTTTGGTGTTTGCACAGGTTAAGAAACTGCTGATGTGTTCAGGCTCCCTCTTTTTCCTCAGCAGAAGTGAAATTTGTTGATTATGAAGGCCTTTAATAGCATCATCCAAGCAGAAAGCTGAAAGATTGTGTGTTAAATCAAGTGTTGGCTTGTACTGTGCTTTCCAATATTTGTATCCAATTTCCCCACTCTTTGTGCAAGAATGGGAAGAGGAATGTATTTGCTTTACATTTTATCTTTTTGTGGCAGATGTCCTAGACATCTAGGATGCTCTTGGTGTTCACGGTGCAAGGCCAAGAAGCTGTCCCTTCTCTGAAACTTCTCCTTGTACAAATACTTTACAATTTCTTTTATTCACAGCCATGACTTCCCCTTAAGATTTCAACAGCCTGCCTGCAAATTTAGCCCCAGTTTTTGAAGGTAAAGATGTTTCCCTGCCTGCCCTCACTATTAATGCCTCTTTCTACTTGCTTGTTTTTCTGCATCCTTTCCTCCAGTCCATTTCCATGTAAATGAATTGGAAGAAGACTTGTGCTGAAAAAATGCATGTTTCTCCAGACACTCCATTTCTAAACAGACTACCAGGACTTTCTACCAGCCTAAACAGACTACCAGCTCCTTCCCCTGTTCAAACAACAAGTCTGCGAATGCAGCCATGAAGAGTTTTACATCACGTGTAAAATGTTGTCAAAAAAGTATGGTATTTTCTGGGCACCTTCCTGTGTGAGGAGTTGTCTTGTGTGTGTTGGGCCATTGGCTGGGAGCTCCACATGATTCACCAATAATTGTACCATATTGACTGCCAGCCCTCCTATTCTAAAAGACATTTCCATCTTGTTACTGACTCTTGTCTTCTACAAAAATGTATTTTCTTTCCTCAGTGGGTATGAGATGGGCAAGATTTCAAGAAGGTAGCCACTGAATTCTTTAGAAGCCAGAATAAAATTGATTTATCTGAACTAGTCTTCACTCAAAAGCATTTTTGGGGCATAGCAAGGCAGATAAAGCTATCATAATAGAAAACAAAGTGTGGTGGTTTAAGCCCTGCTGGGACTGGAGATCACGTTGCCGTTGTCCCTCCCCCACCCTCATACACAAGTAGGGCACAAACCTGGGTTGAGATAAGAAGAAGTTTAATACAACAGTGTAATAAACAATCTGAACAACAACAGTATTGATAATAACAACAACAAACAGTAATAACAGTGAACAAGACAAAATATATACAGAGAAATACCGCAATGGTTACAGACAGCCCCGTGCTCCCCGCGACCAAAGCCACAAAGGAAAAAGTTCCCGTGCTGCCACGCCCAGACCTGACGCCAGCATGGTATGAATAACCCGGCTGGAGATCCCTTCCCCCTCTCTCTCTGCTGGGGAAACCTAACCCTATCCCAGCTGAACCAGGACATAATCCACCCCTTTATTCTATACCATCTGCGTCATGTCCAGCTGCCATTTAGCGGTTAACAATAACAAAGTAATAATTTACACAGGCACAGCATAATCCACGGCATGTTCTCACCCAGAATCAAGTCCCCCTGTGGTACGCATCGGACCTCTCCATTGTCCTGCATCACCCACCAGGTGCACCCAGGTCCTTGGGCAAAAGCAATCCCGTGGATGGGTTTGCCTTTACCTTTGCCTGGCGCAGGACTAAACCAGACCATTTTTCCCAATATATTCCTCATGCGCACCACAGGGACTTTTTCCCCATCTACAGCACGTGGAGGTTTCGACTGAGCCGGGCCAGCTCGACTGGCAGATCCTCTTGTGCTGACTAGCCAGGTGGCCTTTGCTTGATGCATGTCCCAGTCTCTGAAGGTCCCACCTCCCAGTGCTTTCAGTGTGGTTTTTAACAGTCCATTGCAGCGCTCGATCTTCCCAGAGGCAGGTGCATGGTGGGGGATATGGTAGACCCACTCGATGCCGAGTTCTTCTGCCCAGGCACTTACGAGGTTGTTTCGGAAGTGGGTCCCGTTGTCTGACTCAATTCTCTCTGGGGTGCCGTGTCGCCACAGGACTTGGGTCTCAAGGCCCAGGATGGTGTTCCGGGCGGTGGCGTGGGGCGCTGGGTAAGCTTCCAACCATCCACTGGTTACTTCCACCATTGTGAGCACGTGGCTTTTCCTGTGGCGGGTCTGTGGCAGTGTGATGCAGTCGATCTGCCAGGCCTCTCCATATCTATATTTCAGCCATCGCTCTCCATTCTGCTGGGGCTTCACCCGCTTGGCATGTTTGATTGCAGCACACGTCTCCCATCCGTGGATGATCTCTGCAATGGTGTCAATGGAGAGGTCCACCCCTCGATCTCGAGCCCACCTGTATGTTGCATCCCTACCTTGGTGGCCCGAGGTCTCGTGGGCCCACCGGGCTATGAACAGTTCACCTTTGCGCTGCCAGTCCAAGTCCACCTGAGCCACTCTGATCTTAGCAGCTTGGTCTGCCTGCTGGTTGTGTCGATGTTCATCAGTGGCCCGACTCTTGGGTACGTGGGCATCCACATGGCGCACCTTCACAACGAGGTTTTCCACACGGGCTGCAATGTCCTGCCATACTTCAGCAGCCCAGACAGTTTTACCCTTACGTTGCCAGTTGTTCTGCTTCCATTGGTGCAGCCATTTCCACAGGGTATTCGCCACTGCCCACGAGTCGGTGTAGAGGTAGAGCCTCAGCCACTTTTCCCGCTCAGCAATATCCAAAGCAAGCTGGACGGCTTTCACCTCTGCAAACTGGCTGGATTCACCCTGTCCCTCAGCAGCTTCAGTGACCCGTCGTGTGGGACTCCACACAGCAGCCTTCCACCGTCAATGTTTTCCCACAATGAGACAAGACCCATCAGTGAACAGGGCATATCGCTTCTCCTCATCCGGCAGCTCGTTATATGGTGGGGCCTCCTTAGCACGTGTCACCTCCTGTTCTGGTGACATCCTGGAATCTTTGCTCTCTGGCCAGTTCGTGATCACCTCTAGTATCCCTGGGTGGCTGGCGTTCCCTATTCGAGTTCATTGTGTTATCAACGCAACCCATTTACTCCACGTGGCATCGGTTGCATGATGCGTGGAGGAGGCCTTTCCTTTGAACATCCACCCCAGCACCGGCAGTCGGGGTGCCAGGAGGAGCTGTGTTTCAGTGCCGACCACTTCTGAGGCAGCCCGAACTCCTTCGTACGCTGCCAGTATCTCCTTCTCAGTTGGTGTGTAATTAGCTTCAGAGCCTTTGTATCCCCGGCTCCAAAAGCCTAGAGGTCGGCCTCGGGTCTCCCCAGGTGCTCTCTGCCAGAGGCTCCAGGTAGGGCTGTTCTCCCCGGCTGCGGTGTAGAGCATGTTCTTAACCTCCTGCCCTTCCCGGACTGGCCCGATGGCTACTGCTTGGGCAATCTCCCGCTTAATCTGCTCAAAGGATTGTTGTTGCTCAGGGCCCCATTCAAAATCGTTCTTCTTGCGGGTTACATGGTAGAGAGGGCTCACAATCAGGCTGTAGTTCGGGATGTGCATCCTCCAGAACCCCACAGCGCCCAGGAAAGACTGAGTCTCCTTTTTAGAGGTTGGTGGGGCCATGGCTGTGATCTTGTTTATCACCTCCACTGGGATGTGGCGACGCCCATCTTGCCATTTTATCCCTAGGAATTGAATTTCCCTTGCAGGCCCCTTAACTTTCTTTTGCTTAATGGCAAAGCCGGCCTTCAGGAGGATTTAAATGATTTTCTTCCCTTTCTCAAAGACCTCCTCGGCTGTGTTCCCCCATACAATGATGTCATCAATGTACCGCAGGTGTTCTGGAGCCCCACCTTTCTCCAGTGCAGTATGGACCAGTCCATGGCAAATGGTGGAGCTGTGGTTCAACCCCTGGGGCAATCGACTCCAGGTGTACTGGATGCCTCTCCAAGTGAACGCAAACTGTGGCCTGCACTCTGGCGCTATCGGAATGGAGAAGAACGCGTTAGCAATGTCAGTCGTGGCGTACCACTTGGCTGCCTTCGACTCCAGTTCATACTGGAGCTCCAGCATGTCCGGCACTGCAGCCCTCATCGCTGGCGTAACTTCATTCAGGCCACGGTAGTCCACAGTTAGCCTCCATTCACCATTGGGCTTTCTCACTGGCCATATAGGGCTGTTGAAGGGTGAGTGAGTTTTGCTGATCACCTTCTGGCTTTCTAGCTGACGGATCAGCTGACGGATGGGGACCAGGGAATCTCGGTTGGTGCGGTACTGCCGCCGGTGCACCGTCCTGGTAGCAATCGGCACTCGCTGCTCCTCAGCCTTAAGCCGCCCCACCACTGAGGGATCCTCTGAGAGGCCGGGTAAGGTGGACAACTGTCCAACCTCCTCCAGGGCAGCTACACCAAAAGGCCACCGGTACCCTTTTGGGTCTCTGAAGTGCCCTCTCCTGAGATAGTCTGTGCCCAGGATGCACGGGGCATCTGGGCCAGTCACAATGGGGTGCTTATGCCAGTCCCTCCCAGTCAGGCTCACTTCAGCTTCCAGTAGGATCAGCTGTTGGGATCCCCCTGTCACTCCAGAGATGCAGATGGATTCAACCCCACTGTAGCTCGATGGCATCAGGGTGCACTGAGCGCCAGTGTCCACCAAAGGCTTACACTCTTGTGGGTCTGACGTGCCAGGCCATCGGATCCACACTGTCCAGTAAATCCCATTATCCCTTTCCTCCACCTGGCTGGAGGCAGGGCCCCTCTAATGCTGCTCAGCATCACTCACTTCTTGCAAGAACGATTTACTGGTCCCCTCCAGAGGGTCAGACATAACGTTCACCATTCTGTTCTGCCTGGGGGATTTCTGACTGGACACTGGAGCTGCGCTCCTCTTGGATGACTCCCCTTTGGTGATGGCCTTCCCTTTCAGCTGCTCTACTCGTGCAGCTAGGGCAGCAGTGGGCTGTCCATCCCACCTCCTCATGTTTTCTCCATGGTCGCGGAGGAAAAACCACAGGGTGCCTCGTGGTGTGTGCCTCTGCTGCCTTTCTCTTGGGTGGGGAAACGTTTACTTCTAATGGCTGAGACATCAGCCCGTGTAGGTGGAACGTAGGACATGTCCTCTTCCATTTTCTGGACCCTCTGAGACAGTTCCTCCACAGCTGAGACCCAGGAATGCTGAGATGAAGGGAGATTGCCCTCATATGGCCGGAGCTAGCCAACCACTCCATCCACTGTTAGAGTCTGTGTGTCTGTCCACCAGGACACTATTGCCAATGCTTTCGAGTGCACTTCTGGTGCGCTCTTCAGGAACTTTCGCCACATCAGGTGTGTGCAAGGGGCCTGATCTGGGTCCATGGGTGCCTGCTCATCATTCAGATCACCATAGATCATCTCAAACACAGCCAGTTCCCTGAAGAAGTGCTGCATGGCTAAAAACAAGTTCTGTCAGACACCCAGAAAGCATTGTGCCCCTAATACACAGGTCTGCAGGCTCCAAGGATAACTGAAACTCCCCAAAGCCGAGAGGATCTCTTCCCCTGGCTCACCCATAGAGGGGGTGAGACCCCTAACAAAAGCCCAGGCAGCAAACTGGTACCTCCCCCCGCCCCCAGCAATACGAAGGCATTATAAGCAGTCAGTAGCCACTATAACAAAACAATCCCCTTTATACATTTTCCACCGAAAACAAACACCAGCACTGGGAACACACAGTGGATATAAGGATTAATCCAGCCCCACCATGCAAGCAAGTGGGCCAGCATTGCAAACATTTTCTTATCAAACAAATACAAATACAAACAGAAAAATTACACCCAACAGATTGCTCTAACACACTCTGGTCAGGGTCTGTCCCTTTTTATTCTTATTTCAGCCCTCTTGTGCCCCACATTGGGTGCCAAAAAGGCTGTGGTGGTTTAAGCCCTGCCAGGACCGGAGACCACGTTGCCGTTGTCCATCCCCCACCCTCATACACAAGTAGGACACAAACCCCGGGTTGAGATAAGAAGAAATTTAATGCAACGGTGTGATAAACAATCTGAACAACAACAGTAGCAATGATAACAACAGTAAACAGCAATAACAGTGAACAAGACAAAATATATACAGAGAAATACCGCAATGGTTACAGACAGCTCGCTCGTGTGCTCCCTGTGACCAAAGCCACATAGGATATTTCCTGTGCTGCCTCGCCAGACCTGACGTCAGCATGGTATGAATAACCCGGCTGGAGATCCCTTCCCCCTCTGCTGGGGAAACTTAACCCTATCCTAGCTGAACCAGGACACAAAGGTTATTAGCTAAACCAACAAAAGCTTATCATCTTATGCCAACAAAAGCACTTGTTTCCATTTACACCAGTGTCCTGATTACAACGTTAAAATCTGTCACTTCTGACCATTCAGATTATGGCAATGGTAGGTTTTTTGCTGGTCACCTGTGAATCTGTAGAATCACCAGCTTTTTTTTGGTGGAACACTACAATCAGGCTTGCTTGGTAGAGGTTCAAAGACCCTAAGTGTGCAGCAAGCTTCTGCAAGGTGGTGAGAGGTCCTGGATGCTGCCGAGTGAGGACTGAAGAAGTGCAGTACTTCAGGGGCTTCAGCCTGGTGTTAAGGGGAATTTGACACTATTGGTGTAACGATGGACATCAAGTGAGTGAATGGGAACTAAGAAACAAGAAAGAAGAGATGTCTGAGAAACCGACAGCCCAGTACTTTTCTTCCGAGCACCTTGTGTAATTACTGGCAGCTGTGCAAAGGGTACAGTGGAGGAAAACTCTGTCAGTGTGCTCAGTCACCGTTTTACACCACACTGGAAGGGATTAGGCAAGATGTAAAGTAGTGGAGAATGAAAGCTTTTTTAATTGCAATAAACACAACATATTCCATGTCAAACTTCTCATAATGGGCATTAAAGGACCATTAGAGGTTTTCTAGGCTTCAGAGTTTCTGATGAACGTTATGGGAGTAAAACTGCCAGTCCAGGAGTTAAGCTAGATGTCACTGTGCATATTAAAATCTTATTTAATTCCTTGTTATTGTACTTTTGCTAGCCTGCAGTATTTATCTACTTCAGATCTTGTTGCTGTTATCCTATCATTGTGTGCTCCCATGCTGTTAACAGTCCAGAGGAGTTACTGTTCACAAATGTTCCAGAAGATATAATGGTTATTAGGACACTTACAGTTAAATAAATTTTATTTATTTAAAAAATTGGAAGGGAGAAAAGGATAAGTCTTTCAAAGTAATCCTTTAAGAAAATTAAATATTTATTGTATTTCTTTTGTGCATCAAGGTAATCCTTGGAATTTTTTCTTTACTTTAGCTAAGGCCATACACTGCCTCTGAAAGTTGGGCTAGGGTCACTGTGCCACGTAGCAAACATCAATTGAAGAGCATAAAATCATACCGCAGGTCTGCAAAAGGTAAGTTTTTCTCCAAAAATTGCTTTGGGCTGAGAAAATTCTGCATGTCAAAATGAATAGAATTGTAAATGCTTGAATGAAGATGGTGGAGAACTCAGACCCAAATCTGCAAAGGTACTGGTTTGCAGAATCATGCTGAGGTTTTAGCCGATAAGCTTTATTTTCACAGTGATTCTGTGCACCCAGCTGGCTTCTGTGACTCACTTGACAGATGGTAATGTATGAAGTCACCAGAACTCATTTTTTATCATATATTTTGAGCATTTATTTTGCACGTCAGTGCAGTTGTACGCATATTATCAGACTGACTCTTAAGCAAATGATACGTACCTGATCGCACTACCCATCTGTTAGTTTTCACTGAATGATTCTTAAACTTCTGGCCAGTTTTGACAGCCCCCCCAGAGGGCTCAGAGATATTAATTGTTTGTGAATGCTATGAAGACTTGGCAGCTACTCACAGAAATGGACCTGTATTCAGCCATGACGGAAGTGGAGAGTGAAGAACTCGGCCATCCTCTTCTAGCTGGCAGTAGCCAGCAAGCCGCAGGCAAGGTGAAAAAATGCAAGTCCAGATTAGTGCTCCCCAGTAAGGCAAAGGCAGTTATAATTCCGATCTTTGTCCTTTCTAACAGGCAACAGCCAGCTGGTCAGTCAGCACGCACGTGCTGGCTGATCCATAGGCACACACGTAATCATGGCACATGCTGTCAAGCATGGCAAACAGGGGACAGGAGAGGAAGGTAGATAATCAGCAGGAAAAAGAATGAAGGGGCATAGGGCAAACCTCTGTAGGAAAATGGTCCTTCTTAGTTCATTTACTACACAGTGAGCAACCTTTTTCCTCCACTGTCACCACATGTCCAGCCTGGAGGGATTGGCCAGCAGCATGAGAAGGAAAATTTGAAGGAGGTGGTCCTCTTCATCATGCAGCTCTAATGTGCTTCTCACTGCTTCTCCTTTCAGCAACTAGTTATCTTTAACGTGATCAGCTATATACAACATGCAAAAATCATGCATATAAAGGGTGGGTAGGATTTGGGGTTGTAAGGCTGAAAGAAATGTAACAAAAGCAAATGATCACTCTGGAAGACCCTATGAGTTTATTAGAATATGTCTAAATTTGAAATTCATTCTTGGCTTTAATCAGATTTATCCAGGCTTATAAGACTTTGGTGAAGGTCAGGCTTGTTTGACAGGTAGGTTTTCCACATTTGAAACGTGTAAGTATAAAAATTATAAAGAGTGTAGATCTTCCTCAAATTCAGTGGAAGATTGTTCTTTTATTCTTCAGCAGTAGCAGCTGAGGCCAGTAAATCCCATGATTTTGTTAATATGCTTTGTTTTGATGGGCATATTTTGCAAAATATTCAATAAATCATATTTTTTTTTCTTTTTGTGAGATGATTAGCCAACATCTTTAGATGTCTCATTTCCCTTCTGTAAGAAGAGGAGATATGAATCTCAACTTAGACCTCTGATCCATCTGCATTCGCATTTCAGCAAGGTACTTAAGACTGCTGCTTTACTGGTGTTTCAAGAGTTGCTGTGGACAGAAACAAACAACAAAAAAAAAAGGCTCTGATACTACTTTCTTTAAAAAGAGAACAAGGAAGGAGCACTCCACTCCTGCATATTTCACCTGAATTATTCCCTGCTCCTCAAAGAAATGCAGTTAGAAGAGGTCCTACTGCCTCTGTACAGAGTAGATGTCTCATCAGTACAATGCTGAGCAAACATCTTTTCAAATATTTTTTATCAGAGTAGCTGACTGCTACCAGATGTGCTGCCTGTGCTATGTGGAGGGTGGTTCTCTTTCATTGGATGTACAGGGAATAATTAGAGTTTGGATACAGGGTTTGCCTTTTTAAAGACCTTACAGTTTACCTGGATGGGAGAAGACGTGGCATAGCGGATTGCATGGTGGAGAGGAGGCCTCTGGGGGCTCAAATGATCCAGGGAGGGAGGAACCTGTTCAGTGAGAAATTCCTGTTTATTGATCCCAGTTCATCTGCAAAACCAAGGGCTGAAACGGACTGCCAAAAGTCTATTGCTCTTCCATGAGCAGGAACAACTTTACCTATGTTGGTTTTGATACAAGCTCGTCTTAACCGTTCATAAAATTCTCTGGAGGTGGACACTCCATAACAACCCCAAGAAATGTGTTTCAGGGTTTCATCACCCTTACTGTTTGAGAGTTTTTTCCAATGGTGAATCACAAATATCCTCAGATTGATCCGTGTCTTCCTTTGGGAGCAGTGTGTAAAATCAAAAATCATGTGCAAGTGGGGTCACACCAGCCCTGGCAGAAGGCCCTTGAGTTTACTGATTGACAGTGTAGGCCATACTTCTGTTTATACCTCACCCTATTGCTTCTGCCTTTCTTGCCAGGACTGCCTCACAGTCAGCTGATGGCGGCCAGTGGCCACATCCCATGTTGCATGAAGGATATTAAGAAAAGCCCACACAAAGATTTATTAGGAGGTTCCATAGCTGAAGGCATATGTTGACTAATGGTGAAAGTTACCTTGGAGGGAAAATAGAAGAAAAAAGAAATAAGAGAAATGCAGAGAGAGAAAAGATAAAAATCCCTGGTGTCCAGTTCATTAAGGTCGTTTTAAATTCTAATCCCATCTCCAAACAAAATGCCAGTCCCTCTCAGCTATTGCCTGAAGATTTATTAGACATCCCTTGTATTCTTGTCAAGCAAGTCCTTAATGAAAATTAAAAATCAAATGCTATCAGACCCCAGGCAGCAACTTGCAGGGTCTCACTGGTTTCATCTTCCTAGTTTGACAGGAACGCATTGACAGCTATCTGCTGAGTACAATTCTTCAGCCACCTGTACTCGCCTTAGGTGTAGCTGTATTGCCCATTCCTACTTGCTTACAGGAAGGTTCACGTGAATAGTCGTTGTGCCAGTTATCAGTGGGATGGAAAGAATTTCACAGTCAAAGTGATAAAGTGAAAGGTGGAAAAAATCCTTCAATCCCTCATTTTGTATAAAAAACTTCTCTCTGCGCCACTTTCTGAGGAACAGATTTGCTCATTAAAAAGGCATTAAGATGCACATTAAATACAATTGAATCGCTTGCACTGTGGCTTAATTACCTCATAATTGGACTGGGCAAAGAGCATACACCTGATTAGTGATGGTAGTTCAGCCAGTGCCTGGTAACTCATTATGCTCCCACAGCTCATTTTAGGTCCCATGCATGCCTCTATTCAGTTGTAAATTTTCCACATGGCTCTAAGTGCATCATAGGTAGTAGAGCTGTTTTTTTCTCACATTTGAGCTGGATTTACATCCATCTTACCTCATTCATCATGTAGGAATTGCTCCCATTTTATATCAAACAGGTTAGAAATTTAGGCTCTCATCATGTAATAATGGCAAGGGAGCAACACAACTTCTGTGATGTCCATGCTATATTATGACTTTTGCTATGGGGTGAATCTAAACAAAAAAAATGCAGATAATATTAAGTACGTTTCTAATAATGTAGGATGGGTAATTGTTAGTGTAACTGTGGAAGGAAGGAGCATTGGTCCAGGGGTTTTGCCCTGCTGTCTCGCTTGCTGTGGTCTCCCTCTGAGAAAGTCAAGTGAGCTCCATCCCTTCTTCCAAAGCATGTCCTCAGCCACATACATAAACAAGGACATGGATGTGAACATGGGCAGGGACATGGATGTGGGCATGGATATGGACATGGACATGAGCTTGTGCGTGGACTTGGACATATACAACAGGAACAGCAAAATTCATGACCAAAACCATGAAAGAGTACTGTCATCCGCTGTCTGAGTATTCTTTCCATGTATTCAGCAAACAGAAGAACTGCTTTGGATTTCCAATAATATTTCTTTCTTTAAAAATATTTCAGGATTTTTTTTCTTTAAGCCTTTCAGAGTTAACAGGGCACAGTTTGCTGTGCTTTTCATGCATGTGCTGTTGCAAGCTATTCTCGTAAGGAAGTCACGGATCTGATACTACGCATTAAAACTGATTTTGAAAGTCAAAACATTAAACTAGCTCAAATGACTAAAATAGTTATATTCACTCCTTACTTAGTGAACAATTAAAGGAGAGTCAGTATAAAAAAGCTGGAAGATTTATACATACCATGTACTTAAATAAACATTGATTTGAAAAAAGGAAGATTAGGGAAAATGTTGACCCTCTATGGAAGGATATAGGAGACCTCATTACCCGGAATATGGAGAAGGCTGAGGTATTCAACAACTTTTTTGCCCCAGTCTTCACCAGCAAGTGCTCCAGCCACAACGCCCAAGCTGCAAAAGGTAGAGGGGACTGGGAGAAGGAAGAACTGCCTACTGATATATATCATGTTCAAGATCATCTAAGGAACCTAAAGGTGCACAAGTCCATGGGACCTGATGAGATGCATCTGCGGGTCCTGAGGGAACTGGTAGGTGAAGAGGCTGAGCCACTATCCATCATATTTGAGAAATGATGGCAGTCTGGTGACTGGAAAAGGGGAAACATCACCTATTTTTAAAAAGGGTAAAAAGGAAAACCTGGGAACTACAGGCCAGTCAGTCTCACCTCTGTGACCAGCAACATCATGGAGTCCTGGAAACTGTGCTGGGGCACATGGAAAATAAGGAGGTGATTGGTGACAGCCAACATGGCTTCACTAAGGGCAAATCATGCCTGACAAATTTGGTGGCCTTCTATGATGAGGTTACAGCGCTGGTGGATAAGGAAAGAGCAACTGACATCATCTACCTGGACCTATGCAAAGCTTTTGACACTGTCCCACATGACATCCTCATCTCTAAATTGCAGACACATGGATTTGATGGATGGACCACTCAGTGGATAAGGAGTTGGTTCAATGGTCGCACTCAAAGAGTTGCAGTCAATGACCTGATGTCCAAGTGGAGAGCGGTGACGAGTGGTGTCCTCAGGGATCGGGGTTGGGACTGGCTCCCTTTAACGTCTTTGTTGGTGACATGGTCAGTGGGGTCGAGGCCCCTCAGCAGAGTTCCCAGTGACACCAAGCTGTGTGGTGCGGTCGACACGCTGGAGGGAAGGGATGTGCCATCCAGAGGGACCTGGACAGGCTGGAGAGGTGGGACGTGCAAACCCCATGGATGCAACAAGGCCAAGTGCAAGGTCCTGCACATGGGTAGAGACAATTCCAAACACAAATACAGGCTGAGGGATGAGTGAATGGAGAGCAGCCCTAAGGAGAAGGACTTGGGGGTACAAGTGGGTGGAAAACTGACTCTGAGCCGAAAATGTGCATTCACAGCCCAGAAAGCCAACAGTGTCCTGAGCTGCACCCAGAGCAGGGTGGGCACAGGGCAAGGGGGGGATTGTCCCCCTCTGCTCCGCTCTGGGAGATGCCCCTGCAGGGCTGGGTCCAGCTCTGGGGCACCAACAGCAGAAGGACACGGACCTGCTGGAGCGGGGCCAGAGGAGGCCACGGAGATGCTGGGGGGGCTGGAGCCCCCCTGTGAGGACAGGCTGGGAGAGTTGGGGGGTTCAGCTGGAGGAGAGAAGGCTCCGGGGAGACCTTAGAGCGGCCCCCCAGGGCTGAAAGGGGCTGCGGGAACAGGGGGAGGGACTCGTCATCAGGGGGTGTGGGGATAGGATGAGGGGTAACGGTTTTAACCTGAAAGATTTAGATTAGATGTTAGGAAGAAATTCTTCCCTGTGAGGGGGGTGAGGCCCTGGCACAGGTTTCCCAGAGCAGCTGTGGCTGCCCCCTCCCTGGAAGGGTTCAAGGCCAGGTTGGACGGGGCTTTGGACAACCTGGGCTGGTGGAAGGTGGCCGTGCCCGGGGCAGGGGGGTGGGACTGGATGGTCTTTAAGGTCTCTTCCAGCCCAAACTGTTCTGTGATTCTGTAATTTGGATGCATTTCTGCTACACCTCTGTGGATCACTGCAGGGTTAGCATTGGATTTTTGCAAATATTTCTAACTCTTTTTTATAGCTATTTGATGGTTTAAATATACAATTATTACCCACCAGTACTGTGAAGATGTTCCAAGAGCAGTGAGAAAAAAAAAAAAAAAAAGGTAAATTTTGACAAAAATCATTTCTCTTAAATGCTATTAATATTTTTCTCTGCTTCTCAACAGCTATGGTTTAGAAGGTCAAAGGAAAGAGTTGAGGGCTTTTAGAGCTATGTTTTTGATTGAATAGGTTCCAGCATTTTGAGCAATTCAGTCATCCTTATTCCAGAAGAGTTTAAAAACATGAAATACAAACTTGTATTTACTTTATTCTTAGGGAAAAAGAAGTAAGATCTTATGAAATAAATAATCTGCAAATATATCCTGATGAAACTGAGGGGTTTCTGCATTTGTGTATGAATGTTACTCACCTATGGGTGATTTTTCAGGGACTCACAGCAATTATTTTTGTCTTATTTCATTTCATAATAGAAATTGTTTTATGTTCTTCCATCATATTGTAGTTCACAAATACCCAAATGCATCAGTGTGGATTTGGAACTGTACAATAGGTTAGGATCAGGCACTACAGCCTTTTAGATTAGGTCAAGAATAACATGACATGATGTCTAGAGATATTTTTTTTACATCTTTTCTTAGAGAATATTTGAGTCATATTAATTCCCAGTGATGTTTTGTCTTATAAAAAGAGGAAACTTCCTATGTGAAGATGCAGTATCCAAGTCTCGTCCACGTTAAAGTATGAGCAAAGTGTAATTCAGCAGAAGGTTTTCCTTACTATTCAAATAATTCTAAAGATAATAAAGAAAATAAGCCACACTTTTAAATTTAGCTTGTAGACCATTCCCAAGCAGTCCAAACTGGGAAGCTTGCATTTATTTCCATCATGTTAGTGTAATCCTGCTTTAAAAACAAGGAGTTGGAAGAACAGTTGCAAAGACCTAAACCAGAGCAAGAACATTGCCAATCCAGCCATTCTTGGTTTAGGAATAGGTGTCATGTCCCTTGAGTCAGGAACACTGTTCCTTTCAGATAAAAATGTGGTAGGGCCTTTGTGTTGGAATTGATAGGAATGTTTCGTTTCATTATGTCTTGGATGAGGAGTTTGCTTTGAAAGGCATCTCTCTTGGATAATTTATGTTGCAGTCCATACAGAAGTGTTTGCATGTCCATGCTGACAGTGCCTTTATACCTGCACTAAAATATATAATATATATATTATGCATATGCATAATGAACTATAGTCCAGTTTCTTCCAGGTTTTCCCTGTGGGGTTAACCCAAGATCTGCTTCAATATGAAGTGATGGTCCATGTGAATGACAAAATTATTGTAGCATCCTCTTAGTAAATGTTCCTGTCCTAACCGGATCTAATTTTCTAATAAAGGAGGGGACTTTGGCTTTAGATTATGTGAAGTGATACGAGGAGTACCATCAGATTATTTTAATGTGCATTCTAGTAGAATATTTTAGTTTTGTTTTCAGCAACATATTTCAGGAATATCAGACACTATTGAATTGGGACAGTGCATGACTCAGTGCAAAAAAAAAGGCATTGATAGTGTAAAACTTGGAGTATCCCCAATTTGTCTACTACATTATTAAAAGAGTTGGAGAAGCCATTATTCAAAATTAGAGAGAAACAAAAGTATGCACTATAAACTGAATGTGGAAACAATGTTTTCAGATAATTTTTAGATAATTCTAGCTAACTGCTGCTGAAGTAGTACGGTTATTCACTGCACACAAATTAATTGCACTGTGATAGCAGAGTACCCTGGTCAGAGGCTGAAAGTAAAAAATCTCAATTAAAAGGCAAATATATTCATCACTGATTAATCAACGAAACAGATTATCTAGGGACAAGATGGCTTCTCCATCACCGAATAATGAAAATGTGACTGTTTATCTTCCTAAAATATACGCTATCATTCTACTAGAAATTATGGATTAATGGAGAAATTAATGGTTGCATGTGTGTGACTTGTGACACAGAGGAGGTCAGATTTGGTGATCACAAGAGATCTGTCACAGTTTAAAGTGTATGCATTTATTATCATTAATTTTTAGATGTAGTATAAAATTAAGATACTGTTCTGTCTGAAATGATGGACTTTTAAAGGAAGGTGATAACACAGAATAGATAACACTTTACCCACACCAGGTCACATTTGAAAGCAATAGTGTTTTACTGTACTTTCTGACAAATTAGCTATATAACATAGGGGCTAAAAGGTCCTTTCCCCTTATTCCCTATCTAAAACAAATAAATTCAAAGTACTTTTAATTCCTTGATCTTAAAAAGAATAACTGAATAAAAAATTGTTTCGACTCAATTTTTTTTCTTTTCTGATGCACACACATTCAGGAATATGTATGTGTGTATCCATTTTAAAGGGATTTGTCTTACTCCAAGCTGTATTTAATTACACCAATTAGTAAACCTTTGTTACAAAGTCAAATCTCTTCCTGTTTCTAGCAACTGGAATATTGTTGCTTTCGTAATCAAGCAGTAAGTTTATTAGAGGACAGATATAAAAAACGTAAATCAATAATCAGACTCATTTTTACAGACTTCATGAGTTCAGAATTGTGATGGCTGATGAACATGACAGTGATAAGTTTTGCAATATAGGGAAGAACATTTTTAATATGTTAATTCATAGATGCCTGGCAAGGAATGAGGACAGTCTGTCATGGTAGAAGGTTGTGTGAGTTCTGCGTGGTGCGCTTGTGTTTGTGTGGGGGTACGTCAGTGTTTGCACCTATGTGCATGCAGGTTAGATTTAGAAAACTGTAAAATGCAAGTAACTAAAATAGCAATGTATGCATGCAATTATCTCATGTAGAATTATTTTTTTTCAACTTTCTATCATGTTTCCTCTATTAAACACAGCTCAGTTCTGTAACTTCTACAGTTTGCCATTACAGTATTTCCTTAGCACAGTACTTTTTTTTTTTTTTTTTTTTTTTTTTCCCCCCCAGGAAGTGATAATCAAAGAATCCTGCTTTATTATAAAAAAAAAAAATAAAAAAAATTGCTTTTCAAGTATGTACTGCTTGTCCACCTCCCTTCCCCTGTCTTAACCGTCTGCCTAGAATGAAGTTTTCCAGAGTATCATGCTGGGAGAGATGAGAGATTATATTCTACCCAAACATCCCTCCCTGCTGCTTCTAATTCCCGACTCGGTGTGATGTGCTGCTACTGAATCAGGTCTTACTGCCCCGGCAGAGCTAGTTTGTTCGGCCAAGGAGAGCAGTTCCCAAGTCCACAGAAGTTAAGTCCAATATGTGCCATATTTGTGGTTTCACTCTTTGAGCCAAAAAAAAGCTGATACCAGTAATGTATGCCCATAAAAATAATAGCAAACTTTCTCTTAGGATTTAAATAAGATTTCAAAGGGTAATTAAGCTACCTGTCCATCAGATGAAATCTTATCTATAAACTATCTATATGCTATCTATATACAATATACTATATATTTTTTGTTTTTAATATACAAAATGGAGTTATTTTAACATAGAAAATCAGAAGTTATTTTTTCAAGATAATTTGAAAGGCAAATGACAGATGGGGCTTCAAAACTGGACAAAGACCCCCCCATTCAATATCTGCTAGGTAACTCTGCCCTTTGGAAATTTTAAAGATTATTTCCACAGAAGGCTTTCAAAATTATTGTTGGCTTAAAATGGGTATTACAACCCTCAATTCCCTCTTGCCTCGCATGATGTTCTGGCTGGGAGTGGGAAGGTGAAACCTATAAAATTAAATGGCACATTTTCTCCTTAGCTGCTGCAGGAAGCACATAAACAGAGCTGACCAGAAAGCAGGATACCATTTCAATCAGGGACCTGGCATTCTCACAGCACAAATAAATGTCCCTAACTACCAAACAAAGTCTTTCTCTTACTAAGTTCAGGACTTCAAAGTACTTCTGAATGAAAACAATCCAAACAGGAATTTAATGGAAGTTGTTTATTTTTTCTTCAGGAAGGGTTTTTTGGTGGGTTTTTTTGTTTGTTTGTTTGTGGTTTTTTTTCCACTTAATTTTACTCAATGAATATCCACTCAGCCACAAAAGGCCATATTTCCAGAAAAACCTTGGCACCAACAGGTGAACATCAGCTGTCAAAAGAATTTGTCTCAATGAGGGACCAAAATTAGTAACCACGTTTTCTAAAGAGATCAGCACATTTTAAAGTCTCTTGAAATTCTGGGCCTTGTATGTGACAATGAGAGCTGAGCTGTTGGGTACTGAGCTCTTCTGAAAACTTGACACTCCTTCAGGGGATTAAATTGGAACTGAATCTTTTTGAAAGTTTGTACTCAATTGTGATGTGCCGAGCTCTTTTTTTAAAATAGAGATCTGTACGTGCATCTTTGAGAGCCATGTGTTAAGAAGGATGTCTGCACTCAACTGTGAATCACATGAAATTTTGTACAAAAGTATTTCTTGTTGGGGAATATTATTAATAAAATCTGCACACTGAGTTGTAGTGAGAGGGAGATGATTTAAGAAGGCAGAAAGCCCCAACCTTCTTTTCCTTTCCTTTGAGAATCTGCACTGACATGACATTTTTCTTTCCTTTATTACTGGAAGACAGGTTAGCAGTATTCCCCCTGTTTCAGGTCAGTTGACTGACATGAAATCTGTGTGTTGAAAAATACCTGCCCGCTGCAGATCACTTTTACCAAACTGAGAAGTTTTGAAGAATGAGAATTTTTACTAACTTTGACGTAGCTGAATTGTTTTGTAAATACCCCTAAGGTTGAAATAAAATAGTGCAAATTTTGCCATGGAAAAATTCCAGTTCTGAAGAAACCTTTCTCAGTCTTGTGCTGCAAATATGTTCCAACCTGAGCCAGTAAGTTGCGACCTGACAAAGTGATGTAAACCAGATTCTTGGAGCCTAAAAATGTTATCTATGCTGCAACGAATACAGAATCACGTTTAGTGTGGGATTATTTTTTGTTCTTTACACAACTTTGGTATTACCACTGTTGATTTCTTGACTGCACTGTAGAATTTAATAGTCTCGGTTTCAGGCACAATTTGTTTTGTGCTGAAATGTCAGTCCTATTTTAATGAAGCTAAAACCATGCAGCTGGTCAGGTGCAACAGCTAGGGGGAAATTTCAAATATGTAGATTTTCATGACAGACTGTGATTTACAGGGTATTTACACAGCCAGGTATTTCTGTGGGTTTTTTTGGTTTTGTTTTTTTTTTTTTTTTAAGATTTCAATGCATAGAATTGTGAAACACTTTTCTTTCTCATCGACATTGATAGATGCTTACTGGCCACTCTAACAGGATGAATGAATGGGTGTGAACTGTGTAATTACATCTAAGGCATTTGTTTCCTTTAGCCACATTTTACTAACTTCTTCAGATACTGCACAGCTGCTTCTTGAAGTGAATTCAGCATGATGTCATTATCAACCAGCTTTATTCTAATTATACATAATAATATCTATTGAACACAAGTGATTATGACAGTTTCTATGGAAAATATCTTCTTAGTTTTATTTCAAGAAAGGAATAAAAAAATAAGAAATATCATTTCCCATTGACATTCATAGGCGTCATGGATGGTGTTCAACACGTTCAACGGTCCCATTGACATTCATAGGCGTCATTCATGGCACCATGGATGGTGTTCAACACGTTCAATGGTGTATGGTCCAGGCAATAATTTCAAAATTACTCATCTCAAAATGGCTAGACAAAGCCATCACTGAAGGAAGCCCATGTTTAGAAAATACTGAGTGTTGGAAAAATCAGACTTCAAAGAGCTGGGAGATTTGCAGCTGAAGAGCTCTGAGTGTGTAACCATGTTGGAAGATCTGGGTCTGAGTCTACCTGGAGGGTAGGTCTGCAACTGGAGTTGTGCTACAGGGACCATCTGGACTCACGCTCTGGGAAGGGGTGAGTTTTCACACAGACCTGGTGAAACATCACCTGGTTTCACAAGAGATTCAGAGAGTGACAGGTTTAATGAGGGAGGGGACACAACAAGCCCTCCTTGCACACCCTCTGTCAGCACCTGCTCTTCAGGCAAGAAATGTGGATTCATTATCCTGTTTTAGCCAGGTGGTATTGCTGAAGTACAGGAGAGCTCGGGAACTTGCAGTGCTGCAACCTCCTGTTCATGTTTAATTCTTTGTAAAAAATACCGAGCAGAAGGCAATCTGAAAACAACACTGGATCAGTGTAGTTCTTTGTATCATTACGTGAATATCTCATCTTAAAACCATGTGCTGAAAACCAATATTTTTTATAATAATCCATGTTTAATAAGATTTTATTTTAAAATGGGAAGTGCTAAGGATCGGACAACCAACCCAAGCCAGAGTTGACCTATAGATGAATCCTGTATATTTTATAACTGATAACCATTGTGCTAACGGGTATTATACTAAATTATAACAAACCACTTTTTCTGATGTAAACAGTGCTAAAGTGTTGAAGCATTGAAGCCTGATCAACAGGCCCTGAGCTGAAGCTATTAACTTAGTATGTAGTCATTAGTGAAATATGTATGCTCGTTAATGGAAGATGTAGCTTACACATAAAAAACTATGTCTATCCTGAATAAACCTTTATCTCTCTTTGTGTGGGGTCAAGATAACAGGGCCATGGAGAGAGTTGTCTGGCCTTGTGACCTGATGTGTGACGTTGCCGATAAATTAATTAGATAAGCAAGAAAACTCCCTTAGCTTCTCCCTTGAGCCCTGGCCTGGCTCTGGGGGAATCTGATGTGAGAGTGAAACCAGATGTTCCACTCAAAACAAAGGTGCCAGCTCTTCTGGCTTGCTGATTTTTGGGAATATAAGGCTGGACCTGCTCACAGTGACTTTGGCAGCCTCACCTACGGGTGGACACACTGTGTAGAATTTCCCACTTGCTGGGAAAGGCTCAACAAACCCTCGCTGTAACCGGGGCTGCCCAGCCACTGCGGGGCTGGGTGATGATAACATACGCAAGTGGTGATGGATCTTTCTTAATCACTATTCTCTCTCTCAGGTAGTAATGATTTGATGCATTACCCTGTATTTTCCTTTTTGTTTGCTTTAAGTGTCTTTTCTTACTCTATGGTTTCCGTGTTACTACTCTGTTATGTTGTTTAGTTATCCCCAGTAAAATACTCCTACTCTTTTTTCTCTGGTGTCTGAGTTTAACTGGTATTCTTAACCAGCAAAACAAAATGTTCCTGACTTTCCAGTGTAATAACAGATCTGAAGTTTGCAGCCCCAGTTTAAACCATTTATTATTTCTAATAGAGAAAAATTCTCTTTCATTTAGTGTAGAAGATGCTGCTGACCATCAATAAGTAAAAGCAATTGTAATTGTCATCTCCTTTTCAATACTGATTTCTACAATTTGTAGAAAAGCTCAAGTAGGGAAAACTGTGCTTCAATCAAACTATCAAGACTATCAGGTCAACTTCTGAGTTTCACACCAAGAGTTTATCTGGGTGAAAAAAAAATCATTAAATTTCCTGCAACGCTGAAGCCATGTAAAAACAAGATGGAAGACTATTTGCAGTCTCTCAAACCGGGACCTCCTACTGCAAACCATCTGTGGCTCTGCTCTTATTTCTCTTATGGTGATGTAAATTTGAAGTGGCCTCACTGTATCCAGTGGCATCCCTCCAAAATTGGAGTGAGGAAGGGACAGAGAACCTGCTCTCAATAACATTTTTTTACCAGTATTTTGAGGTCTATATTAGTTATACATTCTTTGTAAATTCTCCCAAGGCTGAGCTAGCAAATCTGTGACACTTGTTTAAGTTAAAGCCTTGGAGGTGGGTTCAGAATGGTCAGCAAATTCATGCAAGGTGAATAGTATGGATAAGGGGAAACACTACACTTAAGAGTTCAGTGGTGGACTTCGACTGACTGTACTCCTTCAGATCTCTGAGATTTCAAACTAATCTTAAATGGCTGCATTTGGCCATTGTGCCACCTTCTGCTAGGAGATTTTCTGATTGCAAAAAAAAAAAGGTAGTTTTTGTAAGAAAACCTCCTTGTTCTGCTTGACAAGTGTCCTGGGAAATAGTATTTGCTGATTTAGTTTGTTGTGCTCTAAAGAGTTTTAGTGTAAGTTCCCAAAATATCCACAGGAGAATGTTGCTGGTTTACTGAAGTTTTCTTCAAGCAACATTTTAAGAAACATAGTAGTATGGCATGTACAGTTAGGTTGAAATGTTGTTACATGTTAAGTCAGCTGATGCAGAAAAGAACAGTAATTTTACAGATATTTTTCTGTCAAAAGTTGCTGAAGGAAACATGTGTTCCCATCTCTTTCCCATCCATTTTCTGACAGTGCTCTGTATATATAATAACCACATGTATTCCAGCTGTTACTAAAGAATTGGGGGGTACATTTTGGTGGAGGAGAAGGACAAATTTTCATTAAAAAAGTAAACTGATAAATGATCTGAAGCTTAAAATCTGACATCTTGCAGCAGGACTTCATTCATGTGAATTCAGTGTAAACATTTCTGACAGCCCCAGGGAGAGCAAGGACAGCTTTAACAGCAGTGACAGCAGGTCCTCAAACACTGAAGATTATGGGTAAAAATGTGTAGAATATTTAATAAAATTTTAAAGAAATTCAGTCCTATTTTGAAGACCTCTGAGCTACCGCTACCCCTGCTCTACCAAGCCAAGGTCTCATCCTTGCACCAGCTACGTGTTGGTCACCCTCACTGGGAATACTGTCCTGGGCTTTGGAGAGGTGGTACCCTGGGGAAGGGCAGAATGTTTTTCTGTTATGCCCCGATCACCGGACAAAATGAACAATTTACTGAACTTTGGAAGGACTCAGAAAGCAGAGTTGTCCCTCTGCATTCATTTTGTATTAAGAAGCAGCACAGGGGTAGCTCCATCCTGTTGTAACCCACCTGGTCACATCAGGTACAGAGTCCCTTTCACTGGGAAATTCTCAGTGTCAGCTCCTGGAGGTGGATGTCTCTCCTGGGTCAGGAGATCCAATACCTTGAAGCTTCTGGGTACCTGCCAGAGATTCATGTTTCACCTCATAGCATGCAGTAGCATAGTAGGGGGGAGGCATTCACCATATGTCCACCAGCAACGGAAGAAGCATCTACACAAAAGCCCATTTCTGGTCACCCCTCTGCTTTGCAGGGTTCTGACTATATTATTTTTTACTAAGCCACATTGTTTGAATGTCCTTTTTCTTTCTGACCTCTCTACTTTTGCCAGGGTACATGAAAAAATTTTGTAAGCTCAAAGTATTTTTGAGATCCAGCGTTTCTGTAAAGCTCCAGAACATTGTTAAACCACCATTTCATCTTTATGATGGGCCAATTACACTTACAGCAGTGCTCAGCTTAATCCTTTCATCAGCTAGGCTCCATCCAGACCCTGCCCCATCCCAAGGCCCACCAGGTCTGTGTTTTGCAGCCTGAAGGTATATTGCAAAATGTACTTGCTCAGGTGGGGATGTGTTTTGCAGAAGACTTGGAGTGGGGTTTTGGAGACTATGTGCTATAGCACTACAGATACTTAGGGTGGTTTTGTGTTGTTTCTGTACTTTTCAGCTACACATTTCTAAAAGCACACTCTGTGGGCATCGTACTGACGATTCGCAAATCTCTGCGCCAAATTTTTTCCCCTTCAAACTCCCTTCAGACTTGCTTAGATCAGAATCACCACCTCCACGTCTCCCTTTGCAGATGTGATGGGCTCTGCATATGCCAGGTCATTTTCTTGATTCTCACCCCACTCAAACCTCTTTTTTTCTTGACCTGTATTTCACGCCACTGTAATACCAATGTAGTTGGATGTGTTGGATCGTGTAGGTAAAACTCAGTGAGTGGTACCTCTCAGCTTGTTAGACATAAAGATGTGAGTATGCTGCACTTTTCAGCCACTGAGGGATTACAGATGTGTTATTTCTTCTTTCAGAACAACTAGAAGTCTACATTACCCTTACCACAGGATTGCCATAAAAAAAAAAAAAAAGAGGATTTCCATGAAAAAACAGACCTCTCTTCTCTCACCAGTCTGTATTCACCTACATCAGTGCCTGCCATGTTTTATTTTCCAATTTATAAAACACCTTCAACCTCACTTTTTTTTTTTTTCTTTCTTTAACTACCAGTACAGGAAATTTAAAGTATGTGGAAACCTTGAGTATAACACATACTTTTTGGATCTAAAATGACTACAGCTGGGGTTATGGCAAGAACTGGCTGAGACTCAGTTGCCCCAGTTAGTCTGAATGTTAATTGAATTTTCATTTTTACAATTTCTCTAATATAACATAAAATAAATATGTAATAATAATTTAATCTCTGTACTGGATTTTTTGGTATAGATTTTTCAGTATACATTTTCCTTTATAGCACTATAATACATTTTAAGAAATTTCTGCTGAGTTATAATATTCAGTGCAGTAAATTAAGCATTTCTTAGCTACCCTAATAATAAATTATTTGAAAAGAAGATTTTAACTCTTTTTTAGAAAGTCTAGTCAGGTTAAAATAAAACTCTTGATGACACCGCACCAGTGGATATGACACCGGTTTCTGTAATAATAGCTATGTGAAGTTAGTACTATGGCGATCGCAGTGGAAAAGGTGTCAAATGTGTGAATATGACAAGAAAAAAAAAAAAAAAAGGACGGGCTCTTCTACATTTGGTGCTGTCATCATGTCCTTACAGAAACAATATTCACCTTTCAGTAGCTCTGTTGGTATGTGATATCCCATCAGCCAAGTCATCAATATTGCAATTAGAAACCTGATGATGGGACAGAGAATATGCCTGTTGCGTTTGCAGCCTGTTTTGTGCTGGGAGGCACTGTCAGTGCGCTGTAGCTCGGGCTTGCAATTCAAAGTGCTGTTGGGAAATCGTAGACGTGACCTTATACTCTTCAGAGGGAGATGTACTGCATACTGCATGTGGGCATAATTAATTATCTACAACAACATACGATGGGGAATAACTGGAGAAAACCTTTAGGGGCTGGCTGTGTTTCACATGTTGAACATGTGTCGACAGTCCCATGCCACGATGAAAATGGTGATGGGACGTATAAACAGAAATGCAACCTGTATGGCCCCGAAGTTATTTTTTCTGCTCAGCACTAAGATCTCGGCTGCTGTAGCATACACAGTCTTAGCCACTATAAGTCAAGAAAAATATGGACCAGTTGTGGAGAATTTCAAGAAACAAATGAAAATGAGCAGAAATCTACAAAACCGTGGCACATGTGGAAAGGACTAAACGAAGCGAGATTATTTGCATAGGAAGGCTGAAGGAGGATATAGCAGTGTTCAGGTTTGTGAAAGCTGCTACAGAATGGCAGGGCACAATCTTTCCATGTCTATGAGAGGAAGAATAGGAAACAGTAATCTTAAATTGCAGCAGTTAGTAGCTGAAATTGTGCATTAAGAAAAAATTTCTGCTAGTACTGAAGCACTGGGACAGCTTGCATGAGGAGTCTGTGAATTCAGCATCACTGGAGATACGAACAAATTGGACAAGCACCTTCCATGGATGACCTGCCTGGTTGTTATGTTGAGCAGAGGAATAGGTACGTGACATCTTTAGGTCATTACTGGCCTATGATTTACCTGGTTGTGATTGCCCACACAATTCTTTCTGGCCTGGCATGGCTGAGAAAAGTCGGGGCTAATGTATCTTGCTGGGATACCATGTCAGCAAGGGATCCACTGGCTGTAGCTTTGTTGGTACGAGTCTGGATTCTGGGTTGGGATCAGTTTTCTGGCACAAGAACTGAACTACTCCATCAACTTATCCTTGTCTAGGATGCCGTCTGAGATGCAGTATCTGACTTAGGGTAGGGCCTGTTTCTCATCTTCCTCAGACTATCCAGTAGATGATAGACAATCAGTCCTGACTTCCCAGATCTTCCATGCAGCAACTCTAGCCCTGGTACAAACAACAGAAGCAAACATGACTATTTATGAAAACTTTACAGTCATTTTATCACTCATGTCCAACCTTGGACCTCTTCCACCACTGTATACCTTTTGCATGTGCAAACTTACCTTCTGTTCCTGTTTTGAGCAAAAAAATCAAGATCTCTAATCCATGTTTCTTCCCGTTTATTTGTAATAAACAGATAAATAAATAAAAAATAACAGAGAAACTTTAAAACAACATTTTTTTAGATCTTATTTCTGTTCTTTTATCAGTTTGGATTAGCATAACTGTTTAAGTATGGGAAGTCACTCTTGATTTACATTTGTGTGTGTAAGAAATTAAAATCAAGCATTTGTATCACTAATTAGTCTACATTTGTGTAGTGGGAGAAGGACTACTTATGCCCACAGGATAAATTTAGACAGATATGAGTGTCTCTGTGCATCATTATTAACAGTATAATTGTAGCAATAATTTAATACGCATTTCATTTATTCTCTCCTGCTTTCTGTGCCATTTCATCCCCGTGAACAGACAGTGCTTTGTGTCACTACTTGCTTCTTTTCATGCTGTTATGTTTGTCTTGCATTTGCCTGTATACACTTTAATGTCACTTGTTCATCCATTTCTGCTTGCTTTTGATTGAAAGGTGCCAAATGTTGCAACAAACATTAGAATAGAACCATGTGTGTTTCCTCATATTACTCTAATGCATACTGTCTGCTCCATCAGGGACATGACCCAATACACAAACCCAAAACAAGGAGGCTGAGACCTTTCAAAGCATTTTTTTTGAAGAATTTAACACATGACATTCCTCAGATTGCTTGGAAAAAACTTCACAATTGTCTGGTTTTAGCTCCTTTTGAGGTGCAGCAAGTGACAGGGAGGCACTGGTCTGTGCGGTGCCACAGCAAAGCGCAGCCTTGTGGTCCCAACTGCCCAATCGGTTTTGCAGGTATTGAGTGTTAAAGTGTTTTGTGGAAATATTTTTTTTACAGTACTTGCTGGCAAAATGGGCTGAGTGATGCTGGCGCATCTGTGAGATTAATGGTGTCGTGCTTCAGTGCTGATGCTTGATAAAATCTTGTCAGCTCAGCCACAGAGTAGGTGAACGAAAAATTGGATGAACGTAACTACAGGGTCACTAGACACAGACAGCGTTACTGACCCAAGGGGTCCCCAGCGGTACCTAAAGTCATGGCCCTCAGGTAATTCGCACAGGGAGGTGCTTCAAACTACATGTTGGGACCACAACCTCTGCAACTAATTTAATCATCCCTGGGACAACAGTCATCTAGCCCAGAATAAAATACTCGACTTGACTTTGAAACGTGAATACGGCTGATTTGCCAGGGCTCAGGCTGGGAGCAGGTCAGTGCTGTGGGCTGCGGTGCAGGTGCGTGTTGTTCCCCGGTTCTGCTGGCTCCGAGCCCCCGCACTGTGTCACGGCCGTGTGGTGGGGCAGTTCTTACCCCTCCCCACCCCTCCTCGTTGGGCTGCTTGGTGTCAGGTGTGATCCCACCCACATCTCTCCCGGGCTATACACCAATCTGTGGAGACAAGGACAGATAATGTCAAGGCCCCCCTTAACAAGCATGGCTCATGCCCCTCCCAATTCTTGGAAAGGGTTAAAACGGCCCATCATCTCCTGATGGCCTGGCACACCTGTGCCTGGGATGGAGTCAGATGGAACAATAACAGGGTTGCATGTTGCAACTGCTGGAAGGCACCAGAAGGTTTCTGACAAATGTCAGTTATCTTGGACCCTATAAACTGCGACCACCAGGGAGGCCCTTTGAGCTCTCCTGGGTCGCAGTGGCCTGTGACCAGCATCTCCCCTGAGCTGGGACGCCTCTCAGGTACCAAAACCCTACGGTGTCGTCTGCTCCAGACGGAAAGCCAGGGCGAGGTCCACCCGCTCGAGTCTCAATTATCGCCTGTTGAGGAATGCCAAGGCATTGTGAGTATTTGCTCTAAACTCGAGAGGGAAATTTTCTTTGAGGTAGCTTCTATTTCACACTTTCTGTCTCTGTCCATTGGGGTGTGCGTGGGTACGTACCCTTGTTCCTGTGTGTGTTTGTCCCTTTTGTGTTCATTCTACTAAATCCAGACACCTTTGTTTCTGTATGTATATGTCTGTTTTGTGTATGCAAATGTATATATGTATGAATTACAGGACCATTAAGTAAGTTAGAGTGAATCTTGTCATTTTAGAATCTGTGAATAAGTCACTTTTCTTTCTAAATTATTTTCTAAATTGGTGTTAGTTATTAATAAATCCAAATTTTTTACTAAATCATTACCATGTCAATACTCTCATCCACGACAGGCTGGCAGCCTCCATCTCCTCCCCATGTGCCGTGGGGAATGGTGCTGCCCTTCTCCTCGGGGACAGGCAGGAGAGGAGCACAGGAACACTTTCCCTGCTTCTCCTATGGCCAGTGATCACTATGGGAGATGCACCTGGAGGTCCCCAGGGCTCACTGTGGTGACTCGCCATCGGCTCCTGCACGGCAGGGTCGACACAGCCACGTTCATGTGCATGGCTCCTTTGTGAGGTGTATATTGGACTTTAAAATGCGTCTGATCCATCTCTTTGACGGCTGGCAGTACCAGAGTACTGTCAGCTCTTTAGAAGCAGCCCCATAAAAGTGCTTCATTAGACTATTTGTAGATTAGCTGCCTGAGAACATCACTGTCATATGTCAAGCATCCGCAAAGTGGACCAAGGTGAATTATAGTTTTGCCTGCAAAGGCTTTTTCTTCTAATGGGGGACATCTAAAGAGCAGATGGATTTTGAGAAAGAAAACCTCTGCTGATGTGGCAAATTGCTGAGGTTGGTAATAGATCTACGCCAGAGGCAGAGCTTCTTCGTAGAAAAGATTTTGGAGAAAAATTGCTGTGTGGATGTACACTGATACAGTTTATTTATAGCAATGTTTAGTTGAGCTTTAAACTAAAAAAAAAAAAATAAATTATAATCTTGAAAGAAAACACTATCAAGGAACTTGATCTACAGAAAATGTTTTATGCCACAAACAGTTAAGTGCAAGCAGCTGCTGAAGTACATAGGATTATCATAATAACATTAGCAGCACTGGTTTATATCCTACCTTTCATCATTACAGAAGAATACTGTCCTTGGGGGATACATGCGAATAGCCCTATATATTACCTTTTAAAATGGGTTTAAATAGTTCAAGGTAATTATCCTCACAATTTTATTTGCCCCTCTTTTAACACTTCTACATTAACACCACTTTTATTTTTTTCTTTTCCTCCAGCAAAGCCTGGCTGTTTACTGGACTTTTCAGTTGTAGATAGTAAAGTATGTCGAGAAAGAAGAGACAGAAAGATTAATACTGCCCTCTGATGCAAGAGCCGTCTTGTTAAAAAGGAATAAATAACAGTTTGGCAGTAATTATTCAGCTCTTCAATGTGTACAAAGTGATAGAATATAAGGTGCAGGTGTCAAATGCTGCCACTGAGCTGGTTAAACTCAGATCCAGACTGTCAAATGTGTTTAGGTGCCCACAGGCTGTAGGTGTGGGTATCTGTGGAGTTTTTGGAAGTGTCTGAACCAGTTAGCTGGTAAACTACCGCAGAGGTCACTAGCCATCAAAGGTAAACTGCATGCATGAGTGTTATACAGCTGCAGTATCAGATGGCTAATCTTAAAGAGTAAATTAAGTGTATATGTGAGCCCATCAATCCCAAAGAATCCTTTGGGTCTTATCCTAACATCCCTGAACCAAACAGATATGGCAGATGTATTGATGGGAGGGCATCCATCTCCCTTTTTCAGCCAAGGTTTCTATCTGCAGTAGACGCACAGGAAGAGGACCCCAGCTACCAAGAACATGAATCTGCCCTGGTCTGTTTTGGCAAGCCAGGAGTATCTCCTTACAGCCTTGGTCTCCTCCAGTGTCTCCTGCTCTAGAAAATTCAGAAACCTTCAGATGACTCTCTTACACTGCTTTTCTTAAAAAGATGTACAAGTTATGGAACCCATTGTTTTATTTTTCATTTAAAAAAAAAAAAAAAAAGTTAAAACCTGGGGATCTCTGACTTTTTAAAACAGCCCCCAGTACAAGGACTCCCTTCCACCCACCTCATTGATGAAAGCGGGAACATAAATCCTATAAATCCTGCTGGGAGCTCCTTGCAAGTGTAAGGACTGGTATGGGAAAAAAAGTGAAATAATTTTTTTTGAGTGGTACACGGGACAGTGGCTTCATGAACTGAGAGTGAGATCCAACCTCCCAAGTCTGTGAAGGACTTTGAAAGTGGGAAGCAAAGCTAATGTTTGAGAAGGGGAGCTAAAACAGGAGGCCATAGAAAAGAATAACGTGCTCAAAAGAGTAAGGCAGAAGATGAGGTTTGCAGCAGTGTTTTACTGTCGCCATAAATCTGAAGATACTGAGCAATGTGACCCGTGTGAAATGGGAGTGGAAAACTAGTTCTGCTGTGAAGGGCTTGAAAACCTTCCAAAAAGTCAAGGTGTCTGACACAGGGTATTGAGTTTCTGCTCTCACCCTGGCCACAACACAGAAGTAAAATAAAAATGTAGAGGTGTCTTGTTCTCTGGTCTGAATTGGAACAAAGGGATAAAAGATCATTTTCAGGATTTAAGTCCCTGATCACTGGCCAGCTAATAGAAATGATCAAGTAGTAGAAAACTGTTTCAGAAATATTTGTTTGACTTTGAAAGTCAACCTTGATTTAGTTCGGTTCTGTATTCTTTCATCTTCTCAAAACATTTGAACACTCAAGCTTCACTAGTGAGGATATGCAGAAAGAGCAGAGTTCGAGCTCAGATATTTAGCTATCCAATTTAAATTTTGCTTTTGGCCATTCTAAATTCACAGCTTGCTGACAGCACGTGAACTGCATTATATTGTTCAGTTTTGTTTGGTTCATGTAATAAAATTGAGCAAAATGCTGAAGCTACAAGAAAGGAACCAAATCAGTGCTAGTGCTGTCTATTTTATAACATGGAGGACAAGGAGTGGAAAAAACCCACCACTTGGAGTATGCAAAAGGAGCTTGACTGATATATTGCTTAGCTACTGCAATAATGTTTGAAGTTCTCAGCAGGCTCAACATCCTCCTTATGCTTCACATTCTATAAGAAGGTAAGAAGAGCTTGCAGAGCAAAGAGTTACACAACACAAATGATGTTGTAGGGATTCTGGAAAATGCTAGTAGTGTTAGAAGTATGGAAATGCAGTGTGAGGACTTGGTGAAGGTGACAGAGCAAAAATCCCGTTCAGGTAAGAGTAAGGAGCTAGTGCAAGGTCAGAAATTGTGGCAGCTGGTGAAGTTAGTAAACTATGTGGAAAGATCCGAGGGTCAGAGGACCCTCAGTGGGGAGAGGCAGGTTTGCCAGCTGACATGTTTCCCTATCAGGCTAAGAGGTGACGTGAAAAGGACAAGCAATCAGTGGAAGATCAGCAAAGGGAAAATGAAATCCAGAGGTTTTTTCCCAGCACTGGCAATTCATCTCAGCAGCTTCTTGCCAGCTAGAACCCCTGTTCCCTTTGTGAAAGGAGAAGGAGTTGAAGACCCAGTCCCAAGTCATAGCTTCCTGAGATGACCATGGAACTATCTACAGAGAGCATGACCATGCATAGGTAAATGTTATCTTTCCCTGCTCAGGTGGTATTCCTGACTTACACTGACTTACCTACACTCTGCTAAGTAGAGATTTTGTTGTTGTTGTTGCTGTTCTTTCAGCACAAAGCCTAGATCTGTCACTGTGACCGTTGCTGCTACCATAGTGCAATTAATAACAACAACGTTGTAATATAGTCATCTGAGGCTTGATGGTTGGACAGAAATGCCCTCAGCTTGGTGCCCTTGGTTTTGCTGGGCTATTCGCTGCTGAACTTTGCCAAGAAGATTGTCCCAGACACCCAGCATGTCCTGGTCTCCATGAAGTCCTCCCTGCCATGGCTCCACTTCAGCAGCACAAGGTGATGAAGTTATTTCAGTTTATTCCCATGCTGGTTGTGCTAAGAGGTCTCATCTGCCCTTGCTTGCAGGCTCCACTCTGACCTCAGGACTTGCCAGGACCATGGCTATCTTAAGTGTGTAGTCAGCTTAGGCCAAGATAAGTGTGCTTTTTTTGATGTTGTGAGTGTATATATATATATATATATATATATATATATATATGGCAAATATACTGTTTTCTCATAGGAACATTACAAATACTGCATCACTTTTTAAAAAAATTTACTTTTTGGTGGGATGATCAGTAACAAAGATGCCATGGTCTTAGGAGGGAAACCCTGCTTCATAAAAATCCCAAAAGACAAGTGTAAAATCTCTTGCTCCTTATCAGGTACCTTCTTAGTGCTGGCTCCTGTGAGTATGTCTACTCCCAGGAGAAGACTCATTAATTTTAACTGCATTATGCAGGGTGATGAACACCTGCAGTTACTGCTGAATAGATGAGGAGGTTGTATGGAACCTGTAAAACCAACCTGAATATACAGCTGTGTGGAAATGGTTCTTTACCTCCCTCAGATATACTGAATCATAGTCCCAAATCCTACAAAATCAAAGGTAATATGGTTTTGATGTTGTTCTGTTGCTGTTGCTGCTCTTGAGGCACTCCATTCTCCTGCGCAGTCAGCAAAAGGAGGAAAATTAACTCCACGATCATTTTGTAGCTTTGACAGAATTATCAGAAACTCCTGCCAGAGCTTCAGTGTCTCTGGCTGCTTGTGATCCCCTTTGGCCATGTCACTTCTTCTTTCAAGTTTTTGAGTTTCTCATAGTTTAATGTGGGGACATAAAACAAGGCTCTCTCTTTTCTCTCTTTCTTGAAATATTTTAATGAATATTCTCTTCTCTCATCTTATGAGCTTTGCAGCATCCACTCAAGCTCACCTCGATGTGAGTTGTTTTGTTAATCGTGTGGTTAACAGCATGGTAAAAATGTCACAGCAAGCATAATTCCACCTTTGAGTTTTGCCCTTGCTGCAGTGCATCTTTAAACGCTGGAAATCGGAGGGAAAATGCACAGTTTGGATAAAAGAACAAATGGGATTAGTCATATGGGAACAGGACTGAGGTGTGGGTCTCAGACCTAGCCTGGAACAGCAGTACTGCTGAACCCAGGCCATCCAGCATCTCAGTCCAGACATCACAGGAATGGCTGAAAAATATATATAGTCACCTGGGGTTATTTTTATTTGTCTTCTGGTTTTGAAGTCTTTGTGCAGAGGCTCTGTGTTTGCACTGAGTTTATATCTGCAAGCTTCTCTCTGGAGCCAGGAGGGATGGAAACTGGGCTTTGCATTAGAAAAAGGATGGATGTGGAAATTCGTATGCAATATCTTGATACCAGTCACTGACTCTTCAAGGGAATCTCCAAATAGCAGGAGAATTCTGATAAACTCGTAGAGTTATAGCTGCTGCTCCAAAACCTGCAAGATTTGACCAGACGTGAGAACTGCAGGCTGTTTCTGCTCACCTTTATAGCTCGTTTAACCCGATCAGCTTCCAGAAACCCTGACAATTAAACAAATCTGCTCTCCTCTTACCCTCTGTCCCCAGAAGAATGAATGAAAGACCCTCTGAACAGGAGAGGAGAGAAATTTCTCCCTCTTCCTCTTTACCATAGTACCGTGGCACATCAGCTCTGTGGCATTTAGACTCTTTTATGAGACTTCATTTTCCCCTGTGAATGATCCCCAGCTCTGCAGATTTCTGATTTTTTTCTGTCATCACTGATGAGAAAAAAAGTTGGAATGCCAAACTTCCCCAAAATCGTTTTTAACATTCAAAAAAAATATAAACAGCCTTAAAAATATATAAAATACTATTACACAGTATAAAACTATTACTTAATGTAAAAATAACCATAACCTTTTATTGAAGATTTTTTTCTCCAGATGGTTATTTCTACTCAATTTCTATATTTACAAGTGCTATATTGTGATTTATAATACAATGTAAACGTCACATAAAGTAAAAAATTAAATACATGGCCTTATAGAAGTAATGTGTTCCTGTAATCTTTCAGTGGAGTTTTGACAAATGCAGTATTCTTTGGAAAATATTCCTCACAAAGGACTGCTAATTTTCTATCACCAGCGGTTTACTTCACTGCTTTTCAGTGAAAATGGATTTTTTTCAGAATACAAGAAAAATAATAAAAATACACCTTTCCCAACCACCACCGAAAAAAATTAGAGGTATTTTTTGCCAGATTTTTACAGCAGTGAAGTCTGATTATAAGAATCAGAAGGTGTTCATGTTTTGCCTGTGAATCTTTTTGTAATTATTAAGGTAGATATATTGAACATCAGGTTTATGCAAAGTCCATAGAGGTGACCACCAGTCATGCTCTAATGTTTGTTGCTGCATTACTGGACTAGTCCGACGATTCACAAAATGTATTTTTACTTAAGTTTGGGGCAAACTGAAATTCCTTTGTACCTTTTCAGTTATAAACTGACGTTCCAATCTCCAGTTTTTGCACCTCAATGTAATTTACTTTGGTATGAATATTTGAAGTACTAGGTTCTCTGCCCCTACAGAGACTTTCTAGCTTTTGTTATGAAAGTCTGAATAGTTGACTCTCATTTGTATTAGCAATTTTATTTTTTAGTGGAACCTTAGGGTTGCAAAAGTTGTTACACAGATTTTTAGTGAAGCCATGGAATTTCAGGAATTTAAATAGGAATGATCATTAGGGTCTCTCTGGAGTGTGAGTATGAAGTCTGTTCTGCACATACATAGAGGTCCTGCACAGACACGGGGGATGAAAGCACTTATAGGAGTAAGACCAAATTTGAAAAAAAACATAACCTAGGGTCTTTCTTCTCTCTTCAAAAAGACTATTGCATGTTTTATATTCTCTCCTTCTGTTTTCTTTCTTAATCTCTCCTACAGAGGATAAGAACCCAACTCAAATACACTTTGCAAACTCCCAGTGTTCAAATAGTTCACAAATTAGACATTGTAATGAGTTCATTCCTTCAGGTAATAATGCTGTTATTTTTACGCACTGAACTCTGACACATGGTTATTATGTTTAACTTCATTTTTGATGGGTACAAAGCACCCAACACACCTACAGACAGTGTTGAAATCTGTAGTGTTCGCAGACTGCAAAAATCTTGACAGGGCTCTGTCACCTCTGAGGCTGGGGGTTTTTTTGGTGGTTTTTTTTTTTCATTTTATGGTCATGAAAGTTGCACTTATCTGCTCATTTCACCAAAGTCGTGAAAGCAGCGTATTTATTGAACATGGTCTATAACACTGATAGCTGTGATGACTGACCACCAGAGTTTGAGACCTTCACAGCTGTCCAGTAGGACTGTGGTTTCTCTTAGCAATGAGAATTTCAAGCACCGGTCAAGGGTAGTTTATTTAAACAATGTAGAGCCAAACAGCTCTTACTACACCCTTCAGAGAGCAAAGAACACCTCTACTTACAAACATTGCCTTAGGTTTTTTTCTCAAGGTGTTACCTTTTCCTCAGCCTTTTGAGACACAAAAACCTGCTTTTATGGTTTTTCTCCATTGTACTGTCATCAAAGACACATTAATTGTTAAGAATTAGGCAGTCAATTTCTATTTTGTAAGATTTTCTTAAAAGTATAATTGCTATATTGCATTATGACTGATATCTATAGAAGTGTATTCACATGAAACCAGCGAGCTGTAATGCATTAACCACACCATTATCAGAGCACCAGTTGGATGTGCTGCTTCTACCCAAAATGTTGCTCTCCCTGAAGGTTTCCTTGAGGGACCAAAAGCTTACATCAGGTCAGGGCATCCAGGGAGCCCTGTGACACCAACACCTCTGTAGCCTGTTCAAGGTGTATACTGTATCTGGGACTGGTTGTCTGTGAGGTTACTCTGCTGTTGAGTCACCATCTATAAACATTTTTCTTCTTGTCCTTAATCTGTCTGTCAAGAGATAGAGGTACAACTGTTCTCAGGTCACCTCCATTGTTAAAATTTCTTCACTGTGAGAATTGTCTTTAGGAAGAACCCAATTAAAAAAAAAAAAAAAAAAAAGGAAAAAAATATAATAAGCGTGCTGGTTTCTGAATGCTTTTTCTGAATGGCTCCGTCTTTCAGGGAACGTCCCTTTCTGAAAAATTATTCTGAAAAGATATATCATTTCATTCTATTGCATCCTTTGCAAAAGTTAAACATATTTTTTTTTTTCACCTTGCTTCATCTGTGAAAACAATTTCTCTGAGAAACCAAACAAGATGAGTATCTGAAATGCTGAGAATACTTTGGTATAGCTTTTGATATAAAATGTCTTAATTTTGCTGTTATATGCTGACTGTTCATTAAAAACAACAACCTTTCCATGCTGTGCGTATGGTACACAGGAGAGGGACAGAACAGGACAGTATTCCCAAAGAAAATGGAGACCCAGAGTTGGGGTTTTCTTATTTTACAAAATAGTGTTTATTAACTGTGTTAGCCATCTGTGTTACAGACCTTGATGGGAATCGTCGTCTCTTCTCAGGAAAGGAAAAGCAAATAAACCCATGTGCTCTGTAAAACCTCTGTTGCCCTATTAAGTACCTTGACTTTGATAGCATGCACAGATGACAGTGCTCATCTATCTGGAAAGTTCAGCTAATTTGTAAAATAATATTTTGAAGACTGAAAGGCAGGAGAAGAAAAGACACCTGAACCTTTTGTCCCAGTGGCATATAGCCCACGCTCAAGTTTATTGTTTGTGCTTGATTTTGAGTTCGTAAGCTGAAGTTTTCAGAGACACAAGAGTGGACAGAAAGCTTTATGACCCCTTGAGACTTTAATTTCTGCTAAAAGTCATGTAGGCAATTCATGAGGTCAGGCTGAAACTCCTCAAAGAGTCTTTAGTCATTATTAATTCTATCAAAGTAAAACAGGGGAGAGAAACATTCTTTTGTGCTCCAAGAATGAGTATCCCAGTAAGAGCAGATCTTTGTTCTGAATTTTCCCTTCTCTAAAGGGACAATACAAATCCTTGGAAACTCTTCACCAGGTGCCCAGGCCCTCCCTGCCTAGGTCACTCATCCTTAGCAACCTGGAGATACAGAATACTTGTCATTTGAAGGAGGAAAGAAAAAAAAAAAAAAAGGCAAACACTGAAATTCTTTAGTTTTCTATTCCTGCTACTGGATATCATATATATCACATTCACTAAAAAACTGTTATAAAACATGTATCAGATTATTAACACTGACTGCCAGACTTGACACCTTTCATATACAGAATCTGGCAATTACTTTATTTTTCAGTTCCTGTGCAAAATTACACCTTCCACAGGGGACCTCAGCTCCAACCCAGGTAGCCAGATTCCAGACCTTGCAGCACTTTGTTCACACCACATAATCTGTACTTTCATGTTGCAGAACAGTGTTTCAGTACTAGAATCAGCTAATCTATATTTTTATCTTTTTCTTTTCTTTTTTTTTTTTTTTCCCCTGAACAGATTAACCAGTGGAACCTTGTCTTTTATGTTGCTTGAAAGTGAGATTTTTATACTCGTATTAGATTGTGTGTCCATTCAAAGGGCCACCTGCAGGTGTAGTGATCACCAAAAGAATTCCTTAGACCAGGTACTTTTCAAAGCAGCTGTTAGCAGACCTCCTGGAGCAGTAACATATCAGGAAATGGAAATCCAGAGGCGATTTTTGAAAGTAGGGCCTTCAGTCTCTTCCTTGTCTGGATTTTGGTTCTAGTCCTGGCTCCAAACACCCTTACTGCACCACTTGCCTGTGGAAAGAGATGTACGTCCGTCACCACCCACACTTTGATTTCCCACACCTAGGTGACAGCAGAGTGTTTAGAAAAGAGAGCAGGCTTTCATGTACGGACATGCAATGTTTTTTTGAAATTGTGCAGGATTTTTCTACCTACTGTGCTTAATTTTAAAATCCTATTAGGTCATAAAAATAACTGTTTGCTCTTTCATTTCTCCTCCATCTTGTGCCAGTTTTCATAAAAATAATAAAAATCTTCAACTACAGTGCAAATTCTCCCTTATATTCATCCTAGCAGGTTTGTCCTGCAAATTTATTTTTGTTTCATCCAAGCTAATGGCACAAACACTCTGAAAGGTGTTTCCACCCTCACACACACTCCCACACCACTCCACAGTTTCAATGTTTATTGTGTTTGTAAGTGATGCTTTTTTAAATGTCAGAAGCCAGTATTTTTCACCAGCACGAAAAGTTCATTTGTTTTTTCTTGGTATGGATGAATCTTCCAGGCGTTTCTGTGACAGTTCACAGTATAATGGCTTTCTTTAAAACAGAGTTGGAATATTTTGTGTAATTTTTGAGCAGCCACCTCTCAGTCCTTTCTATTCACTCTTCAACAGTATATGACACAAAGTTCTGTTTCCTCTTTGTTCCTTGGTCTAATTTCCTGTGATGCTTAATCTGTGTTTATGTCACATGGGATCAAACCTTCCTGATGCGAAGTTTCTGGGCAGTTATATTGGCATGAATATACACCAGCCTTCTCTCATTAATAGTTATTGATGGAATGACGATCCCAGAAGAGGAAGGATTTCAAATGGACTTCAGTGTCAGTGGGAAGAACAGGGAAGTTACTAACTCAGAATAAATACTTGATTATTGGGACAGCAACTGAGAGGCAAGGGAAGGCTAAATGTAAAAAGAGGGGTGTATTACTAAAGGAAGGAAAAATGGTGAGAAATGAGCCAATGCAGGGAGCTAAATCCCATGTAGACCTGCTGCCTTGACAAGGAGCAGAAAAACTGTTGTTATGGTGACATCTTCAACATCATCTTTTCCAAAATGTGAGGTGAAATCCTTGGGAGCATTGTAAGTCTGAAAAGGTTTGAGTCACACATCAGTAGGGTTTTGTGGTGCAAGTTACTATTTTTATTACTTTGGAGATCCAGGAGATACTGACCATTCCAGTGAGCGTATGAATTGTTTTCTTCTGCATGTCTTTCTGTCAATCAGCTTTGAAAATGATGTGAATGCCTGAGGTCAAGCAGATGTACATGGCCTCTGTAGGAAAGGGCAAACCAGCACAGTTATCCCCACTTTGGGCTTCTGGAAAGTAGCTAAATCTCCAGCACTGTCACTAATCTAGAGGTTAGAAAGTTAAGTTCCCTTGCTGCTCCATTTATGGCATTTGCTGTGGAAAAAAAAATATATAAATGGAGGAGAGGAAAATGGAAAACATTATTACTATGCATTTTCCACTTTGCCATTCCATGCTTTACAATTGCCTAATTGTTCATCAGCTTCACAATAGAAATGCCTCTTATTTTTTTCCAGGCACTTAGAGATGACTTAAGTGTCATTTAGTCAATTGGCAGAACAAAGAAGTCAATTTATGGATCAGATTTTCTCTTTTCTTTATTCTTTAAAATAATTTACTTTATTGGCTTAGTGTGTATGAAAGGTGAGGGATTGACAGGACTACAGCAAAGAATATCACTTCACAGATTCAGGTCATTCACATACATCTTTGCTGAAGCTAGAGTTGAAAAGGTAGAATTTTGTCAGCTTCCACTTGCATTTAAATTTAAATTCCCCTTTCTTTTTTTTTTTTAAAAAAAAAAAAAAAAAGCAAAAAAGCACTAGCTAGCTCCCTAGCACATTCTGAATCACATTGTGCCAAGTATTAGAAATAATTGCATGTAAGTACATGACAGTCAGACTAAAGACTGCTGGAAAAGCCAACAGCAGCTCAACCTTCTTCACCCACAACTGATCCCACCCATCTCAATCCAGGTGGAAACTTCCTGCTGGCACCAAGGAATGATGTTAACTGTGGTCCATGTGAAGTAAATAAAGTTCTTTAAGGCCCCTCACAATTTCTTCATATTCTGCTCTCATTTCTGCCTCCTAAATATGCCTGCTTGCTTGCACATCCATGTATCTTACAAATGAGATGCTGGTTTGCCAAATCATTGTATCAATGTTCACATGCACATCCAGCTCAGTAGCTGAATATTATGATGTTGCAGCTGGCACTGTGTCTGGCCTGGGAAAACATTTCTTCTCTGAAGACAAGAATTATTTTAGACTTCTTTTAACAAATGGAAAAACTTGGAAACACTTGAGTTTTATCAAACCTTCATGAAGTTTTCAAAACCCTTCGCAGAATAATTTGACCTGCTGATTGGATGAGGGAAAGGCTGTGGATGTTGTTTACCTTGACTTCAGTAAGGCCTTTGACACCGTTTCCCACAGCATTCTCCTGGCGAAACTGGCTGCTCGAGGCTTGGATGGGCACACGCCTCGCTGGGTAAAAACTGTCTGGATGTCCGGGCCCAGAGAGTTGTGGTGAAGGGAGTTAAATCCCGCTGGCGGCCGGTCACGAGTGGTGTCCCCCAGGGCTGGGTGTTGGGGCCACTCCTGTTTAACATCTTTATTGATGATCCAGACGAGGGGATCGAGTGCACCCTCGGTCAGTTTGCAGATGACACCCAGTTGGGTGGGAGTGTTGATCTGCTCGAGGGCAGGGAGGCTCTGCAGAGAGACCTGGACAGGCTGGAGCCATGGGCTGAGCCCAACTGGGGGAGTTTCACTGAGGGCAAATGCCGGGGGCTGCCCTTGGGCCACAACAACCCCCAGCAGCGCTACAGGCCTGGGGAGGAGTGGCTGGAGAGCTGCCAGTCAGAGAGGGACCTGGGGGGGTGAGTGACAGCCGGCTGGACAGGAGCCAGCAGTGTGCCCAGGGGGCCAAGAAGGCCAATGGCATCCTGGCTTGTGTCAGCATTGGCGTGGCCAGCAGGGACAGGGGAGGGATCTGAGCCCTGTACTCGGCACTGGTGAGGCCACACCTCGATTCCTGGGTTCAGTTTTGGGCCCCTCACCCCAAAAAGGCCATTGAATGACTCGAGCGTGTCCAGAGAAGGGCAACGGAGCTGGGGCAGGGTCTGGAGCACAGGTCTGATGGGGAGCGGCTGGGGGAACTGGGGGGTTTAGTCTGGAGAAGAGGAGGCTGAGGGGAGACCTCATCACCCTCTACAGCTCCCTGAAAGGAGGGTGCAGAGAGGGGGGATGAGTCTCTTTAACCAAGTAACAAGCGATAGGACAAGAGGGAATGGCCTCAAATTGCACCAGGGAAGGTTTAGACTGGGTATCAGGAAGCATTTCTTTGCAGAAGGGGTTGTTGGGCGTTGGCATGGGCTGCCCAGGGAGGTGGTGGAGTGCCCATCCCTGGAGGGGTTCAAGAGTCAGGTCGACACATCACTGGGGGGTCTGTTGTAGTTGGGAACTGTCAGTGTTGGGTTAATGGTTGGACTGGATGATCTTCAAGGTCTTTGCCAACCTAGACGATTCTGTGATTCTGTGAAATTTCCCCACTCTGAGCGGTGTATGCCTGCCTTGAAAACAGAAAAGTCCTTGTGTTGCATAATTTTTTTTTTCTGTGGGTGATGCAGAGGAGATCAGCATGTGTTTGGTGTCCCCACCAGTCTTTTTTTTTTTTTAAGTACACATCATTGTATTCACCAGTTCATTAATCTCCTGATGTATATTTATTACTCAGTTGCTCATGAGACCCCCACTCCAGGCATAAACCTCCCCTGTGCAAGAGTGAATGCAGAACTGCCTCTTCTCTTGGCCTTCTGACCTCCATCCCTGTCTTCTGCCTTGGTAACCAGTTTCCCTTGTCCCTGATACAATCTTTTTCTTCCTTTAAATTGAGGACCCCAGCCTCTCATAAATATGTGAGCACTCTGCATTTTCTGTTTAACTACTTGTCTACCTGTGCTGATGTCGGTACTGATCTTTAAGCACATCCTTCACACAAGTCAAGACAAATTGATAAGTACAAATAAGCACATTTCTACTCCTCCAGAATTTTTTTACATTTTGGAACATTCATCTTTCAGGACACAGCTTTTCTCTCAGGCTGTGTGGCACCTTACTTCTCTCCCCATGATGGTTAGCTTTCTTGCCTTTAAACATCCTCAGCTAGGCAGGAATTCATTTCCACCCAAGCAGGTCACCCTGGTTCCCTCGCCCACTTTGAACAGCCTGTCCCTGCATGATGGGGACTCTACTTTGTACCTTCTGCCACCCACATGTGGCTTCAGTATCCCATGGCCAAAGAGTCTCTTTGCCTTTGTTCAGGTACCCATGTGGCACACCCACTGGCACCTTGCAGCCAGTGGCCTTACAGCATGGTCCTGAACCTCACAACAAGCAATGGCATCAGCTCAGAAGTCACAAGATGGTATAGTAAACTCATCAGTCCCCTCGTGGAAACATGTTGGAATGGGATGGTCTTCAAAAGGAAAACTAGCAGTGGAGTCTCCGTGATGATGAAGCCAAGGATAGACTTCGGTTTCTTACAGAGGGACCATCACTTCATTTTCTGAGAAGGTATATTCGTTCTCAACTCATCTGACCAGGAAGGAGAGCCTGTCAGATTCCTATGAACCAGTGTACCATGTTCATGTGTGCCCATGGAGCAGCAGTTTCTGTTGTGTTTTGTTTTGGTGATTGTTGGTTTTTTTTCAGCTGAAGTGTAATCTGCTAACAGCAGTCAATAGATATCAGTGGAAATCCCACGAAACTTAAGAGCCAGATGTACCTATTGATCCATAATTAAAATAGCATGCATGAGATGGTTTCATCTGATCCTTCCTAAACCTTGAATAACAATGGCACTATGGAATGGTTATCTACAAATGGGAACCCCTCTTGAAAGTATAATATATTGATGGAAATAAAAGACTAAAATATAATATACTTGTTCATCAGGGAAATGGCAATGCTGACATACTATATCATAGTATATAATTCTGATTTTGAAATATCTCATTGAAAAAACTTGGGTTGCTATATTTGAACCTGATTTGAGAAATAGCATTTTATATAAATTTCACACGTGTTTTTAATTATAAAAAGGCATAGTCTTTTCTAAATTACTTTAGTCTGAGAAAAAATCCAAGGCAATAATAATATGAGCCATATCACATATGAACCTGCAACTGTAATGAAGCAGCTACACAACAAAATCGAGGTACCAAGGAGCTAAATTTCATTTTTAGCAGACTCCCTCCCACTGGCACACTCTACTTTTCTCTGTCCTTTTGTCTGGGAAGACACCCTCACCTAAAAGCTTACAGAAGTCTATGGGGTTTGTTCCTAATGTAATACACTATGAGTTTTGTCGTAATTATTTGTTCACCTGCTTGATATGCTTAAGGACTCTGCTTACACATTTACAGAATAAATAATGCTGACAAACATTAGTGACATTGTCTTGTAGGATGATGATAATTACAGATTTGTATCTGTAGAAAAATGCTTGATAGGCCTAAAAAGTATGTGATTAGATAAAACTCTTAAAAACTATAATGCGTGTAAGACTTAGTATTTTACTATACTCCTCTTTCTCATTCCTAGCGATGATTTTCAAGACTTATTTGTCTCTATTCTCTGTTTTTCTGCTGTACACAGTGTTTGTGGGCTATGGCAACCAATCCCCTTGGGTTTTCTTTTGCTTTAATTTGCATAAGCACAGGCATCATATGAATATTCAGTGAGGGGCTTTGCATTAAGTAAGTGCCCTTAATCAGCTTTTCGGTTCCGTTTTATTGGTTGCACACACAGTCTGTTTTTTCATCCAGAAAATCTGAGGGCCCTACAAAGCTAACCAGGTAAGGATTGCAAATCTGTGATGCATTTAATGAAGGAGAATTGTCATTGATTATATAGATTCTGGGGATGGCTGAAAGCTTACTAGTTTGCTAGGGGAGAGGCTGCGCATGCATTTTTTATTTATATTAATATTATTATTATTATTATTATTATTATTATTATTATTATTAGTAGTAGTAGTAGTATTGGTGGTGGTGGTTTTGTTGTTGTTATTAACCCATGATGGCCAGGTGGGCACATGCTACTGTAATCTGCATAAACATCAACTCTTAATGAATAATACATAAGGGTTATTTTAAACACTGGTCTCCTAGCGCGGCAGGCTGTATAGCACTGCAGTTTGATTGGCTCTGTGGCGTTTTCATCACTGGAAAATATTCCTATAACATGAAAGCCACTCAAGAAGCTGCACTGAATGTACACTATGTGTTTTTCGAAAATGTTGGCTATCTTTTCAAAGAAAATTGCACAGATCTTCCTGTACCCCTTCCCTGGCTATTAGTGCTTTTCACTTTCCATGAAAAATATATTACGGGCTTGATTGCGGACGATGTTTGTAGCCTTTACCAGCGCCTGTGATTCCTGAGGAAGGCAGCAGCAGAGCTGTATTTGTCTTTAACTTGCATAAACATGAGCAACATTTAAATAAGAAACCATGGCGTTGGTATGCAGTGTGCACCCTCCCATTCACATGCTTGAAGATCTCTCCGCTCCCCTCCATTTAAACAGAGGTGCCATCCGGAAAAGGAATAATTGCACACTAAATAAGTTATAATGCTGGTTTGATTTTCCTGCTGTCTAAAATGTCGTTTGAGGAGGTGGACTGGGCGGAGGGATACCTTTTCATAAACCAAGGAAAAATGATAAGGCAAGGGTTAATTGAGGACTCAGCACTTGGGAAACAGGGTACAGGCAGTCAAAGCTAGTTTATGTATTTAAATTACTGAAGATAATTAGCATCATTCTCCTTAGCTCAGTACTCAGCTTTTGTTGTCATGTTGAAATGAGCCATTAGGGGATAAAATAATCACATCTAAAATTTGCCTTTTTCAAAGGATTCTGATCCAGAAGCTCACAGGCATGCTGGCCCTTGGGGGATTCAGTGTCCCAGGCAAAATATAGCATGTGTGAGCACTAAAGCTGGCCAAATGGAGAAGGAAAAATAATAAAACAGAAGCATGATACACAGTGTGAGTTACGGTAAAAGTCATATTAAATGGTATGCGTGATCAGAGCATCTGTCCATTAAACTGTATCAAATACAGCAATGTCTGCACCTCACAAATGAGAATGAGGAGTGCTGAGTTGTCCATGGCTTCGGACTATAGGTAGAACCTTTAAACCAGAAATGGCTGGATTTTAACAATGCCACATTTCTAGAATTACACATTACACTGACGCTGGGAAACCTGGAATAATGCGATGCAGATGAAGGGAAGTTGGTGTGTTTTCTACCACGTAGTAATCTCTAATGAGAAGTTACTGAATAAAAAACGCGTTTTCACTGCTGGTATCAACTATTCCTGTGAATCTAGTGCAAGCCAAAACCTGAGGGAACAAAGAAAAAAGCTAAAATGCCTTGTTTGGTTTAGTAGCTAGTTTCCTCATTTGGGATATGTTATTTCTTCAAACAAATGTTCTTCTATTTCTTAAATGTCATTAAAGGAATATTTTTAGGATTCCTAGCAGGGGGCCTGCCAGTAGCATGTTTTATTATTTGACCTGTTTGTCAATTTTGATTCTACCTTTTCCATTTAAATCAGTGCCTGGTGTGTTGAAGGGGAAACGGGAGAGTGGATTAAAATTTAAGATGTAAAAATAGGAACAAAGAAAAAATATCTCTCATGATTAAATGCAACTATTTTATGCAGAATTATTAAAACTAGTTTTAAATTTACATCTCTTTCCAAGTACCTTTAATTAAATCTTTTAGGTTTTAATAAGTTCACTGTGCATTTAATCATCAGTCATTAAATGTTTACAACTATAATAAACACCAAGTGATCTTTCACACACTAAAGGGATTGCAGAGCTGGTAGTTTTAAAAGAATATACTTACTCTAGAAATGGAAGACTTATCAAAAACATAGTATGAAGGCTATCTGTGTTAATGAATATATTATTACCAGGTGCTTATAGGATGCAGGACCTTATTCTGTGCTAAGCCCTCCCTTGGTGTCTGACTTTTTTCATGGCGAAAAGACAATAATACGTTAATAACCTGATGACACTGTTTTTCACCTGTGAGTGCTATCATTGCTGCTTAGGTGAAATTTCTAGATGCAGTGTGGGGATTTTACATGTAGGAAAGACTTTAGGATGGGGTCTTTGTCAGTCATTTCTGAAGAGCAGATGGTGTCTTTGTTGGCATCAACAGACACATCAGAAGAGAAGGGAGATGCCAGCCTAGGCATCTTCTAGGAAAAAAAAAAAAAAAGGACAACGAGCACAACGTAGTTGTCCATAATGAGATGGGATGAGCATCCTGAGCAAGGATACTGTAAAAGCTGGAAACCCAACCCTCCACGCTGGGTGCTTGGAGATAACCATGAACAACTCATCCCTCCTGCATGCACCTGGGCTTCACCAAGCAACCTACTTCAGTACACTCCTGAGCATCTCCAAATTACCCACCACCGGTCCTTATAAAAATACAGCAGTTGCCATTTCACCTTTGAAATGAAACCATCATACCAGATGAAACTGGCACAACTCTGTATTGTGCAAGAAGGATCAGAAAAAAAACAGTGCCTGGCCTTATAGGTCTTGCTGTTATTCTCTTTTTTTGTTTCCCTATGGGAAGTAAATAATTACTGGAAACATATCTTTAATAACTATGATTGGAAAGAGAACTCTGAACTTAATTCATCCTTAATTGCCCAGCAAGGTGAGTCAGCAATGTATGTCTTTTCATCCAGCTGTTTTGTAGGTTTTTAATTAAACAGGCATAAAAATGAGAAGGTAATCTAATATAAATGTTTCCAGTTCCATCTTACTCTTGCCATCCTTGTGATTGGACTCCTGCTTCTCCAGGCTGACCACAGCATGAAACAAAACCTGTATTCCTGGTACTGGGAAAAGTTGTGTGGAGAAAAAGGGAGCAAACAAGCTTGTGGGCTTTCTGTACACATTTTTTTAAAAAGAAAAAGAAAGAAACTCTTTCATTTTTCATTGCGAGTAACCTTTAGCCAGTCACAGTACCACTGCTTTTGGCTGCTGTGTTGGAGAACTGTAGGACTGAGCCTTAAAAAGAAAAATAATAGCTTGACATGAAGCTGTAAATTAGGATGCTGATTCGCCTCTCTCACCCCAATTTTACACCACTGTAACACCACTGACTTTAGTGGTTGTATTGCCGGCTTACCTTGAGGAAAGGAAGAAGAAAATCAAGCTTTGAATTTTTATAGCTTTCCTAGTGACAAAAAAACCCCCCACAGATAGTTACTGTGGATGTGTCACTGTAGCCCTTGGTATAAAGTACATGCTTACAACGTGTGCAGCTTGAGTGTATTTCACCTTTATGCATTCCAAAAAAGCAACACTGCACTGGCAGCCAGCAAACAGGTTTTTGCCCAGCCATCTACCCACACTGCACTGCCTGCCTTAACATATTTGTGCCCATTTAATCTTCCACAAATTCTGCTCACTTCTCTTCCATCAACATCAAAAATATTGGTACTTTTGAAGATGCTTTGCTGCAAACCACTGATAAAACAGGAATCAGAATGAAAGTGCTGATAGATTATCAACAATAGAAAAATAACTGTAATGGAAGGAAGCATTTTACATAATGAATGACTTAACATATCCAGAACTGCAAGGTGGATCAGACCCGTAGTATTTCTGTTTCTTTGCCGTTTGAGTTATTATGATTCTCAGGAGCATAGCAGGACATATTAAGAAAAAAAAAAAAATCAAATATGTGTTGGCATGATTCCACAGGAACAAAGGGTAATAGCCCTAGGTTCTGTACAACACATTTTTACACTTGTGGAATAAGCATGTTTTCTGCAGTAGAAAAAGAGAACTGTTCGAACTTTAAAAAGCCTCTACAGATATTTTCAGTTCACATATTCCCTTTTGGTTTGGGATTTTATCTCATGGCTTTTGTCTTTTTATGGTTTGGAGGTTGAGGAGTGGGAAAATACTGGAGGAGGTGTCTTTGAAGTGTAATTTTCAAAGAGCATTTAAAAACACCATTAGAGTCAGCTTTCTGTTTTACCAGCTAGTCAAACAGAGATCTGCCAGGGTGAGACTGAGCCAATGCAGCAAAAGAATTTTCAATTCAATTTACCAAGTGCAGTTTTTCATTCTTAGTTTGGCTATGGTTTGCCTGAAAAGTCTTGGAGAAGTCATTTCAGCGCCTGTGCCCTCCTCCCCCAGTGATCATGATGGGGGGAGCCGTGCATTGTTTAGTTTTTGTCACTAAACACCTCTGGTGGGGCCTCATTGCACATGTGGTTGTGTCTTTACATCATGGAAGAGGGATCCAACTATTCTCTTGAGTCCATTTTCCTGGGAAAAGAGATGGAGAGGGAGCTGTGTTGAGAACAGTTGCCACCATAGGCTGCCTGTTGATCTCTAGCCCTTACAGAATTATTAGGAAAAGATAATAAGTCATAACTCGTTACCAGTGGGCACTGGTACAGAGATGGGGCTGGGGTGGAAAAGGGGGCTCTCACACATCCTCGGGCACTGTCCTTGCCCCTCTGCAAGGAGAAATGTGATCCTTCCAGCTCAGGATGTCCTCACGGGAGGATTTCTGTAGGAGGATCTTCCAGTTTTCCTCCACTCTGATGAACCTTCAGTGGCTTTTTCATCTAAATAGAAACAGGTGCCCCCTTGCAGGGCATTGGAAGGAGTAATTAATTAATCTTCACTCATCACTTTGGGGATGTGAAGAGCTGCATCAGTGCTAACCTTATCATTATTTTAGTTTAGGATTACATGAATCATTTTGCTTTTTTGTCAGGGTCCGCAATTTATTCAGTGCAAGCTGGTAATGTCTTCAGTAATGAGTGATGACTTCTCACTAATAAGTAATGATTTTATTATTACTATATAGGGCCTGATGCCAGACCCAGGAGATCTCGTAGAATTAATCTCGCTGAAAGGAGGACTGGGCCGTGTTCTGATACGAGTGGACAAAGTCCAGATATTTCCATAGTGAACAGTGCACCAAATAATTTTTAAATATGGTCCTAGGCTGACATGTGAAGGAAAGACAACAGCAGGCAACATGGACTGATTTAGGATTCGTAGCAAGAACAGACATCTGCTCACACAGTAAAAAGTCCAAGTGTGGCACATACAGTATTGCATTTATTCACCAAAAGTACCCTGAGAAAATCTGATTCCTAAATAGCCTTCTATGTTTATGACATTGTTTGCTATGTTTTCCAAATGGTAATGGAGTTTTCCCAAATTTTTTTACTTCTTGGATCTGTAGTATTATTGTATGACATTTAAAAATTAAGTGTAAACGTTTATATCCCTGTATCTTTGCAGATGTACAGAACAGGATGGGGCATGCTCTAAATCAGTACATAAGCACTGACACAAAATGAACAATCCTTCTTCCCACCATATGATTTTGTTTATTTATTTATATGGTTTCTTTTTTTTTTAACAAAATGAAATATGTCAATGGCACTGACTCCTCTTTTTATAATGTTGTTGGAGTCCACATTTTGTAAAATACAATACAGCTTTACCCAATCTCTTTATTCACGATACCATAAATGAAGACAAACCATTGTTGATAAAAACATTTACTATGAATTTTCTCACTTTACTATTATTGTAAGGTTTTGCTTTAGAATTCAGTGTAATCTGTGTACTTTGGAATACTAAGTTTTTCAAACAATCTTATTCTGATTTTTCAGCAAGGGAAGTGATTTAAATGTTCTTGTTCCAAGTTGATCGACAAGAAACAAACAAAACCCAAAAAATAACACCAACAAATAGTACTTCCCACTCCCCATGGCCTCTGTGCAGTCCCCATTGCCCTACTTGCAGTATTCATCCTGAAAGCTAAAAAATTAATAATTTAAATGTCAGCATTAATTGTTGCATTATTATTTGCAGTTTATTGGCTGCAGATGAATTCAAGTAAATTTCTGTGTATAAGGGATGAATGTTCTAAGAAAAGTTAGAGTATTTCAGTCGTCAGCATAGATACCTGGGGAGAGAAGAAAGTCAGGAATAAGTTTTCAGGGAAATACGGATTGTTGGGGCAAAGATATGAACTTCCAAGCACAAAATACAAATCTTAGGGAGAGAAGGAAGAATCATGTATGTGTGCCTCTTTGGAAGGCAAGTTAACAAAAATATAATTCAATATCAAGCTTTTTAACACATTTGCCTTAAACAATTAAAAGGTGCTTTCACAGGTGTGCCTAACGACATCAGTTTCAAAATAAGTTTGTAGCTTTTCTCAAAGATTTTAAGAAGAGATTGTTAAACCTGAAAAGAAAATGCGTTCACTGATGCTTGTCAGTAATCTGGGGAGTTTCTCCTAGTTTAGCAAAGAAAAACCTGCCCTGCTTTTGACACTGTTATTTAGACTGTTCAATTCCATAAAGCGCAGATGATGCTTGAGAGATAGCTCTAAAAAAAGAATTCTGCCTACCTAAAGTCCATTTATTTTGTCTTTATGGACCGAGTCCCAAACAGTGACGAAACAGATGTGAGCACCTTCAGAATCCAGCCCTAAATTACTGTTAAATTGCTTAGTAGAACAATCCCTTATTCTCCAGCATTTGATCTATGCTCAGCCTATATTTTCCACATGAAATTATAACCTATCTTCTGAAATATTACAGCAATTCCAACACCAGCCACGTGTCCTGAGCAAACAGACTAATCCAAGAAACACAATAAGACGTAAACTTTTCAAAATTAAGATGTTTTGTTTTGTTTTGTTTTCCCCCACGTGGAGGTCTCCAGAGAGCAGTAAAATAAATAGGGAAAAAACACATTGTCCTGAATTTTGGGGTGCTGATATCGAAAAGAGACGTGATTTTGTATTATGTGGACCACCCAGACTGATTTCCTGGGCAGTAAAATAATAAACAAGGAATTTTCCTGCAGGCCGTGGAGGCTCTGCTCACAGCAGCATTGGTCAGAGGGAGGGCTAGAAACAGAGACCAGCAGGGACATTGGTAAGGACTGGGAGTGAATTGACACCTGCAGGTTTGTCTAATGCCCTCTGAAGGCAATGCCAACCAGTAGTTTTCCCCTCTTGGATGAAAAGAAAGCAAAAGAAAAGAAATAAAAAAAAAACCAGAAGAGTCCTACTGTGCCCAGACCCAGTGAGGAAAAAAGATTCATTGAACCATATAGATTTTACCACATTGGTTGTCCTTCTGCCTTTTAGAGATATTTAGGTTTCCTGCAGGCTGGGGATAAACCTGAAACATCTTTTCAGCAAAAGCGAAGAAAAGGTGTCAATCTGCTAGAATTCATTTATTATTCATCTAATCTGCTATAATTAATCTGTAAATCAGCTCCCTTTAAATACCATGGATGTATTTTTGGCAGCATGTAAAAGACAAAGATCACCTAAGAGTGATAGTAGAAATGTTTTAAAAAAATCAGGGCAAACACAATGAAAAGGAAATAAATTGAATTTAATAAAGGAACAAAAAGTGCAGGACCCCAGCCTAAAATGTGGCTTCAGCTAAGGTTGTCAGAGTCTCCTCAGGGGTATGTGTGGTAGGTTTTCTGATGTCCATGGGACCTCATTACAGCACTGCACACAAATAGATAACTTTTTTAAGAGGTTCAAATGTACTAAAATGGGCTGGCAATACTGAATGTTCTCGCTTTTAAAACAGGAACAGGATGCTCAGCCTTTAGTTTGAGTTAGCTAACTATTGTCAGAAATGTAGACGTGCATGGAGAATGAGAGTAAGAGAAGCATTTCAGAAAATTGACAGCTTTGTGGATGAGTTGAGAGCAGAAGCAAGATATATTAAACATACCAGAGAGAGATATGCACAGAAATACAGACAACCTGGTGATTAAGGGTGTTGTCAATAAGTTCTGACAGTAGGCATGCTCTGAGGGTGGAGGTATTTCAAATACAGACACTACAATGCTGGAAAGATAAACAGATATCTCTAGTGACTCCCTCATCAGGTTTGACTAATTTTACCCCAATCAGCCCGCAGTCAATGAAATGATCTGCTAAGGTGGTTTTGTGGTTATTCCACAGGCAGCACCAACCCTCTGATTTTGCTGGTTAGAGCTGCCTTAACGAGGTGTGTTCTGTCTTTCTCATTCGAGTATCTGACAGATAAGCTTGAGGCTGGGGACAAGATATGTTGGGTACCAGGACTGGAGGCTCTTGTGGTTTGCATGGCTTCCACCACCAACCCACTTCTTGAATTAAGTAACATCAAAGAGGCAAAGCTCATTGTTCCTTGTTCCATTAATCAATTAATTAGGGTGACTTGCTCTGACAGTGGATGGTAGCACTTGAGTTCTTAAAGAATTGATGTACCTCAGCTACCACAACGCACCTACTCAGTGAAGTTACAGGGCTAAAGCACATGAGTACCTGACTGATGCCTGCAGGCAATCAGCTTACTACCCCGAGACACCAGGTCTGATCTTTCTTCTTGCGTGCGCTTTGCCTGCGTAACACTGAATGCTAAAAGCCCATAAAATGATTCAGTCCTTTGAAAAAATCCTGCTGAATTATTTTTTGTGCTAAGCGCTCACAATCCGACCGTAAGACATCGTGAATTTCGCAGTTTCCAATGCACTGCATGGGGGGGATTTCCTTTCAATTTATTTTGTATGATTTTCTTTCTTTTTCATTGATCTTTTGTTAGGAGGGGGTGCAAAGAGGAGTGACTGATTAATTTTCCACTATGCCCTTCTGATTTCAGTCAGTCTTGACCCTTTCCTTCTCCTCTCAGTGTTAAATAAGCCATCTCTGTGTTAAGAACCACTGCCCCTCTAATTATTGCTATTGCTCTTCTCCGTGCACTTACTGTTGGACAGATCAGACACACTCTTAGCCCAGTCGTGGCACAGCTGAGGTAATTTTTCAGCATTTAACTTCTCCTCTTATTATTTTGTATCGTTAATTCCACATTGTGGGGGGCGGAAGGTGAGTAGGATAGATGCACTTTCACTGAAACAGAGAGCAGTTTATCTGACGTCTGAACTGGTACAATATTCCATATGATCGGGAATAATTGTGTTTGCTGGGGAAAATAGTCCCAGAACCCAAGCGAGACCCAAATAAAGCCTGTACACTGCTGAGATCACTTGAAATCCATCAGAAAGTTGACCTTCATCTTTGGATACTAAAAACAGAGAGTAGGTGTTGTGGGGCAGGCTAGTGATAGCATCAGCAACTGCAGTGTCCCTTTTTAGCACAATATGGGAGGGGGAGAAGAGGTACCTTTACACAAACGTAAATCAGTGGGCATTTTGGCTTAATGTTTTCTTACCTTTCCTCAGAGAAAAGCCAAACTGATGACCATAGCTTCTGATTGTTACGGTGTTGTTACAATTGTTGTAGCATATACATAAAAATAGAGGCTACATATAGAATCATAGAGTCATAGAATCGTATAGAATCATTTAGGTTGGAAAAGGCCCTTAACATCATTGAATCCAGTCATAAACCTAACACTGTCAAGTCCACCACTAACCCATGACCCTAAGTGCCATATCTATATGTCTTTTAAATATCTGCAGGGATTGTGACTCAACCCTTGGCAGCCTGTTCCAATGCTTGACAACTCTGTTTGTGAAGACATTTTTCCTAATATCCAATCTAAACCTCCCCTGGCACAACTTGAGGCTCACAATGAGATTCATTGCTCTTCTCCGGACACACTCCAGCCCCTCCTCACTGTCTTTCTTGTAGTGAGGGGCCCAACACTGAACCCAGTATTCAAGGTGCAGCCTCACCAGTGCTGAGTACAGGGGAACAATCCCTGCCCTAGTCCTGCTGTCCACACTATTTCTGACACAAGCCAGGGTGCTGCTGGCCTTCTTGGCCACCCAGGCACACTGCTGGCTCCTGTTCAGCCGGCTGTCACCCCCCCCAGGTCCTTTTCCTCCAGGCAGCTCTCCAGCCACTCCTCCCCAAGCCTGTAGCATTGCGTGGGGCTGTTGTGACCCAAGTGCAGGACCCGGCACTGAGCCTTGTTGAACCTCATACAGTTGACCTTGGCCCATCAATCCAGCCTGTCCAGATCCCTCTGCAGAGCCTTCCTACCCTACAGCAGATCAACACTCCCGCCCAGCTTGCTGTCATCTGCAAACTGTCTGAGGGTGCTCTCGATCCCTTCATCCAGGCCACTGGTAAGATATCAGACAGACCTGGCCCCTACTGAGCCCTGGGGAACACCACTTGTGACTGGCTGCCAGCTGGATTGAATTCAGTTTGTCACCACTTTTTGAGCCCGGCCACCCAGCCAGTTATTTACCCAGTAAAAAGTATGCCTGCCCAAGCCATGATCAGCCAGTTTCTCCAGGAGAATGCTGTGGGAAACGGTGTCAAAGGTTTTACTAAAGTCCAGGCAGACAACATCCACAGCCTTTCCCTCATCTACTAAGCGGGTCACCTTGTCATAGAAGGAGATCAGGTTAGTCGAGCAGGACCTGCCTTTCATAAACTCCTGCTGAGTGGGCCTGATCATCTGGTTGTCCAGTACGTGCCATGTGATGTCACTCAAGATGATCTGCTTCATAGCCTTCACCAGCACGGAGGTCAGACTGACAGATCTGTAGCTCCCTGGATACTACTTTCAGCCCTTCTTGTAGAAGACCATCATATCTGCCAACCTCCAATCAACTGGGACCTCCCCAGTTAACCAGGACTGCTGATAAATGATTGAAAGTGGCTTTGTGAGCACTTCTGCTAGGTCCCTCAATACACTTGAGTGGGTCCCATCCAGACCCATAGACTTGTGTGTGTCTCAGTTGTGTGACAGGTCACTAACCATTTCCCCTCGGATGGGAGAATTATGGGGGCTTCATTCTGCTCCCCATTCTTGTCTTCCAGCTCAGAGGGCTGGGTATCCCGAGAACAATTGGTCTTGCTGTTAAAGACTGAGGCAAAGAAGGTATTGAGTACCTCAACCTTTTCCTCAGCCTTTGTCATTGTGTTTCCTGCCACGCCCAATAAAGGATGGAGATTCTTCTTAGCCTTCCTTTTGCTATTAAAAGTATAGAAGCAGGTTTTGAAATTTATAGAAATATTTTTTATTGTCTTTTATGGCAGTAGCCAGATTAATTTCTAGTTTGGCTCTGGTCCTAATTTTGTCCCTGCATAACCTCATGACATCCTTATAGTTCTCCTGAGCTTTCTGCCCCTTCTTCCAAAGGTCATAAACTCTCCTTTTTTTCCTTAGTTCCAACCAAAGCTCTCTGTTCAGCCAGACCAGTCTTCCTCTCTGGCTTGTCTTTCGGCACATGGAGATGGCCTGACCCTATTCCTTTAAGATTTCCTTCTTGAAGAATGGTCAGCCTTCCTGGACTCCTTTGTCCTTCAGGACTGCCTCCCAAGGGACTCTGTTGACCTGGCTCCTAAACAGGCCAAAGTCTGCTCTCTGGAAGTCCAAGGTAGCAGTTCTGTTAACCACCTTCCTTACTTCTCCAAGAATCAAAACCTACTATTTTGTGATCACTATGCCCAAGATGACCTCCAACCATCACATTGCCCACGAGTTCTTCTCTGTTCATGAACAGGTCAAGCAGGGTGCCTTCTCTAGTTGGCTTACTCACCAGCTGTGTCAGGAAGTGATCTTCCACACACTCCAGAAAAACTCCTAGACTGTTTCCTCTCCACTCTATTTCCAGCAGACATATAGCATGTTGAACTCCCTTAGAACAAGAAAAAGGGCTAGCAATTGTGAGACTGCTCCCAACTGCTTATAGAATATTTCATCCATCTCTTCACCCTGGTTGGGTGGTCTATTACAGACTCCCACCATGATATCTACCTCTTGGCCTTCGCCCTGATTCTTACCCATAGACACTCAACCCTTTCATTACTTTCAGGCTTTAGACAGTCAAAACACACCCTCACATACATGGCTACCTCACCATCTCTCCTTTCTTGCCTATCCCTTCTGAAGAGTTTATAGCTATCTATTGCAACACTGCAGTTCTGCAAATCATCCCACCATATTTCTGTGATTGCAAATATATAATATTTTTCCAGCTGCAGAACAGCTTCTCGCTGCCTGCATTGGTATAGATGCACTTCAGTTGAGCTATTGATCCTGCCACTTTTTTGGGGGGAGAAACTCTAAGTCCTACATGATCATTGTCAGGCATTTTCATGTTTTCTAACACATCAACAGCCCTTGTGTCTTTGTTGCTGCATGGATCTCTATCCCCTGCCTCCACAGAGATGTCAGACCGAAGGAACTCACTAGCACACCATCCCTCAAACTTTGGCATGCCGTCCCCAGGCTTATCTCTAGCAGGCTTGGTTTTATCCCTTTCCCCCTTCAAATCTCACTTAAAGCTCTTTCAATGAGCTCTTCTAACTCCTACACAAAGATCCTTTTTCCCCTTGAGGCAGACACCCCATCTATTGCCAGCAGGCCTGGTGTCATGTAGACCAACTCATAAACTCAAAATTTTGCTGGCAAGATCAAGCTTAGAGCAAGGTATTGATCTTCTGGCTCTTCCTGTTTCTTCCCTCATAATTCCCTGAAACTGGAAAGATAGAGGAGAACACTACTTGTACTTCTGATCCCTTAACCAGACACCCCAAGGCCCTGAAGTCTCTTGGTTGCCCTCAGACTTCTTGTTGCACCTTCATCACTGCCTACCTGAAAAATCACTAATAGGTAATAATTTGAGGGCCATTCCACAGCAGGAAGCTTTCTATTCATACCTTTAATCCAGGCCCCTAAGAAGTATATGGCAATAGCTATGCAGAAAAAATTACTGATTCAGTGCAATTACCTGTGATTGCTTGCCCGTTGGATCCTATTTAGAAGATTCATGTATCACCACTCATGATCTTGAATATCTGGAAGAACTTTGGCTCATGATAAGTTAAACTCATGTCATCACAGCCACAATAGCCAGTTTTGAATCATTTCACATACATAAACCTGCACTTTGTATATGCTGTCCTGCTTCATTCTTCTTGAGCAGAATTAACAAGACAGTGTTTTCAATCCAAACAATTTACAGTTGCTGAAATATTTCCACCTCCCCAAGCCAAGCTAGGTTTGCCCTACAGTTATAGCTAAAAGTGCTTAATTTGCACATCTTGTTTATGAAACTAATGACCAAACTGAAAATGAGAGCTATAAGGAGGGTCTCTTTTTCTCTTCAAATAGCAGTATGATATAGCAGCTCAGAATTTTTTTAAATGGTGATGTTCTTGTCACAAGACCACTTATTACAGTGAATAGCTCTACAGTTTTATATTATTATTTTACAGTCAGTTAAGACATTTATTGAAATCAAACAAGCATTCCCCAAACACCTGCACAACAGACACTTTAAAAACACCCAGTGGTTAACTTCTGACAGGATGCTATGTTGTTGAAATTTAAAAGTATTTAAGAGATCATTTTCTTGTTGTGCATTAAAATGTTTACTCTTTAGCTGAGAATTTCATGGAAATATTTTACCGAACAGACTTCAGGGCCACCTTCAATATTTGCAATATTTGCCTCAGCACAGTGTAAAAATATATAGAAGCACAGCACTAAATACAGTCCCAGACCGTATCTTTAGATCTATTTCTTTGACTCCTGGAGCCTGTGGACAGTTTTGTTGGCAGCAGTGTTTTTATCTGATCAGAAAGCCAGAGTAAGAGCCATATTGGAATACTTTACAAAATTGTACTGTGAAAAAGTGTCCAGTAAAATAATTAATGGTTTTTGGGTTGTGGGGTGGGGTTTTTTTGTGGAATTGTTGGTAGTATGCTGACAATGATCTTTCATTGTCTGAGCTCTGACTGTTTTCCAACATTAGCAGGTATTTGTATCACATACTTTGAGCATAAGCATATAATCACATTGAGTTTGAGTTGTAAATAGGTACATGAAAATCCAACTAAACATGTTCATGCTGACCAGCTTTTAAACTCCCTTGCATTGTGAAAATACTGGCCCTGTCAGAGCTTCTTATGGCACGTAAGTGAAAATAATTTACTAAACAGGCCTAAGGAGTAGAAAATTTGAAAAATTTTAGAACCACTAACAGGTGCTAATATTTAGTTTTTTAGTGTTGTAAAGTTTCTCAGTTTTCTGTGCCCAGCTGCGAAAACTGTTGACGTAACTTTAGCCACATTGCTGGAAACCAGGATGCTTCTCTTCCAGTGTCATAGAATAGTGACATGTGTCATATTTGTGGGTGGAAGCCCTAGTTAGGCTGTGTTTGGCTTCACTTTGGTGACAGCTCTGCAGCTAAGTCAATACGGATATTCATAATGGAGAGAAACCCTCTTGTAATGAACTCAGGTTCATCGATGTGAAAAGCTTGCTCTGTTTACAATGAAAATATTGCATAAACCCCAATCATATAAATGATAATAATAGTCTCAGCACCTATGACTCATCTTCAGAAATAATAAAACTGAACCACAGAAAATTACTTCGGTTAATGCCTAGCCATGATCATGTACTTAATTGTAAATGTGTTTTATTTTATTTTAATCCTTAATATTTTCCTTTCTTGGTCAGTAATTGCATGCCTATAGCATTTTCTTCAACAGAAAACAACTCTGACTGTTATTTATCTTTTATTCTTAATGTACTATGCCATACTATTGCATCATATTACGCAGAAGCCATACTAGTCAGATACAATACAGCAGTGTTAGCTATTATTGCATTGTAAGAGTCTGGTATTTTAACTGTGAGATCTCCATCGTATTGCATCGATGCCCTTTGTCCTATTAATCTTATATTATTGGAGGGAAAATCAACAGGGAATTGTCAGTATGGTCTGCTAAGATTTTCATATCCTATTGGTGCTATTTTTAGTTCATGATATTATACTGTTTTGTGTATCTCATGGAAACTGAAGCATCAGAAGAGAGAACAGCATGGGAATAACTGTTCATAAATACTCTCTGTGATTAAAAAAAAAAAAAAAGGAAAATAAACCCCAACTGATAATGCAATGCAACCTCAAAATTATCTGAATGATCTCTGAATACTTAATAAATTGCTGGCTGACACTTTGGAAGTTATGTTTATATTATGAGATGTTTGTCCTTGGGGTTTGGTGCTTGCATCTGTCAAACTAGGGCCATTTCAAGGGTGGACCACTGCATAATGTATATCTTCCCTCTCCTTTCCAGCAATAGCAGCCTTCAGGGGGTCCCTCAAAATCTGGAGGATCTTGTTACTAGAGGTCAAATGCGTGTCTTTGAGACTATGTATGGTGACCTGAGGCAGGTCAGGGGCATCTGAAATGAGGGCCAAGTCCTGTCCTTGGCAGCTGGAAGGGCAGAGGCACGTGATGCAGGTCCCCAGAACAAGTTCAGTGCTCACGTTCAAGGTGTCTCCTAACCAGTCTGAAAGAATGAGAATAGCTTTAAGGTACATGGGAACTGTTCCACCTGTGTGAGGTACAGCAGCTCTGGCAGCCTTGTAGTGTTATACTGATGCTGCCACTGTTGCTAACAACAAATTTTTAGGCTTATTTCTCCGGTCACCTTCCTTGGTAGCAGGACTGGTTTTCAGTGAGAAGCTGCCACTTTGCATAAGCTGGGGAAGGGATCCTATCCCTACACGTTCGTAATTACGTGCCCTGTTTGCATGAATGGCTTTTGTATTAAAAAATGAGCATATTTTTAAAATATACTGTGCATTGTATGTAATTTTGCATTCAAGTTAAGGACCTCTTTTTCAAAATGTTTCCCTTAATATTCATCTACATTTCAAAGGATTGGCAAATGCTGTTACAAAATCTTGGAAACATAAAACATTTTGAATATTTCTGTCATTCTGAAGTGTGTTTTAGGCATTTCTCTAATTGGCTTGTGCCACTTATTTAAAAAAAAATGGTAGAGTTCCTGTGGAGCCTTTTATTTCCTTTTTTTCAAATGAGAACAGGTTTTGCGCCAGGAGGCTTTGAAAAGAAAACTCTAAGGCTTGGTACTACCCTTTTCTATTCTTTGGGGATTAAATTGCCTGACTGAGAAATGTGATGATAAAGGGGAGCAGAGAGATGTAACCAAAAGAGAGGTAAGGATGAGAGGCGATTTGATTTGGGAGAAGAAAAACTGTGTAGAGGAGGAGAAACCAAAAAGGAGAAAATGGCTGATGAAAAATGTAAGGAGAGATCCTGTGATGTGATCTTTTTTGTGTCATATATAGGAATACACTTTATCTTGAGAGCAATATATTCACAGAAGATGTTTATATGTGAAGTTACTGTTGAGACAGTTTCTGATTATTTATAAAACACAGTAATTACTACATGGCCATTGACATTGATATCTTGACAGAAAAAACAGTGAAATCAGCAAGGTTTCTGCTAAACTGTAGCCCTCTGGCACCCTTAATTTTTCTCAGTTCTGACTTAGATTTGTCTTCAGTGAGTAAGGTTTGTTTCATGAAAATTCTTAAAATTGGCTCAAACTATGAAATGAATGATGTTACGTAAGTGCAGAGATGACTTACTGTATTGTAACTTAAGTAGAAACACCTCATTGTCCTTCAGCAGAGCAACATCTGCTGCTAAAGAATGCTTTTGGTTGAGGCATATCTTGCTGCTGAAGGGCTCTCCCTCTAGCAAACCACCAGGAGCTATGGTGGTGTTACTCCAGATGTCTGTGCCTCACCCACGTTGTTCCTGGGATGCTGCTGAGAGGATAAAGCTTGCTCCCTGGGAAGGGGACACATTCACTTTGCACGTGCCGTCCTCAGAAATAGTTGCTCTGCTTGGAATGAGGACCTTGAAATATGGTGTTTTCAGTTCTGTGACAAAAAAGCTTTTCATGCACTTTGGAGGATCATCAGCTTATGAAAAAGGGAGTCTGATGATGGGAGAAAGCCTCTGGAACAGATGTTTATCTCTAACACACATGGTGTCACATCTTGTTCAACCTAGTCAAGCTCAGGCTTGTAGTGGGAAGAGGGGACAGCTGTTTTACTCTTGATCTAATATATTTAGCAGCATCCATTTTACAAAAGAATTCCTTATTCTTTTATGGGGGCAAATGTCTTCTAGCTGTACACAATCTTTCCCAAAAACTGTACTTTTAACTGAAATCCTGACCTGATACATGAAACTGTGGCACAGTAATGTTAGCTGTAAGCTTCAGTAGGAAATTAATGTCCTTCAGTTCAAAAGGGTTTTTAAATATTATAAACCTATATTTAAATAATCCAAGTGTGTGATTTAGGCAGACCACTTCAAGCATCATCCCTCAGATATTCTTGGTCTTTTTTTTGCTCATAAATGATTATTCATTACTTCAGTGCATTATAATAACCCCTCTATAACTCAGGGCTCCATTAATCTGGGCATTGTGTATGGAAAAAAGAGGAGGAGAAAAGAAAAGAAGAGAAAAAAAAAACAAAACCCACAGCCCACATTCCTAAGATCATACCACATAGATGTGAGGGATCTACATTAAATAAACCTAAATAAAAGGTTTAAATGAATTGTTATTTATAATAGGTCATATATTTTATTCATTTTCCACCTTTATCTCAGCAGACTTCAATCGAAGTCAGTGGGAACTTGACCTGATAAAAAGAGTCTTTGTGTGTGGTTTATCACTGTCTTATCTGAACATGTAACGAACAGCAAAGAATTGAACCTGATATTACTCGCATCAAGAAGGTATTACTTGTCCTGTCTTCAAGGAAAACTAGAAACAGGTTATTGAAATGATCTCTCCAAGAAAATGGAGTATTTTGTAGCAGACAGAGAAATACAGTATTTGTCTTCTAGTCATTTGCATTAAGAAATCAAAAATTTTTCTTCTGCTATAAACTTGGTTAATTTTAAAGGTTGTATTTATATAGACAAAAGAGATGGCAGTCTCAGCCACCAAAGCATTAAAGTGTCATCTCAGAGGGAACAGTCCTACTGCTGTGTATTTTCCTCCCTCATCACGTTATGCCCAACCATGCAATGTTATTTAAAAAAAATGGGTCTCTACTCTTTGATCTCAAAAGCACACAGAAAGTATGTGAGGAAATCGGCAAGGAGGTGTAACTATCCCTTTGACAGTCTCTGGATATTTGCTGTGTTTAATTGTTGAAGAGAAAACCCAAAAGGGGCCAACATTGAAAATCAAAATAATTGCCTGTGGATTTTAATTGGTTGCCTTCCATTCAGGGTTCACGATAAAAAATACTAAAATTTGGCATTTAAATAGAAAATCAAAGAGTTTTCACTCAGAATCATGGGTCTATAGTATCTGTACCATATGTGCTGAACTGTGCTCACCCAGAGTTTGCACAAGTTTCATTCCAGTATATGGATGTCCTGAAACGAGACTAAAGACAACAGAAATTTGGAGAAGCTCAGAAAGACACAGGAACCATCCTTAGCAGTTCTGTCCTGAGGTAAGCATGTGGATGAAAGAAGAGCAGTGTCTGTATAACACGAAAGCTCATTTCTGTTCACTTCTTGGGTATTTCATCATGGCCATGAGTGTTTTACTGAACATGTATTGTGCTTTCTTTTTTAATCTAAAAACATTTTCCTGTGCATCTCTTATTATTTATCCCAATGCAAACACTTGCTACCAAAGAGTAGGGTAAATAATGGAAAATACAGCATCGCTTGTATAAAGACACAAAAATATATGGAAGATGCAAATGCTGAAAAAAAAAAAAAAAAACCAAACAAAACCCAATTAATTGAATAAGAAAAGACAAGGAGAATAAGAAGATGAGATGTTTTTCCTTTCTGAATCTGCTGAGACTCGTCCCAGTCTCTGGAGGGAGCCTCCCAGTTGCAGGAGAGGAATCTTCCTGATGCAGACATGATAAATTTTCTGGAAATTGAAGATAATTTAGATCCCTCAAGCTACTGAAACAGTTATAAATAAGAGTTAAGATACATTTAAAAATATCAATAAAGAATTTCATGGATTTCTCCATGGTTGCAGAACTGAATTATTCAGTATCAATTATAAACCAAATATTAACACTTAGTGAATAATTCACAATTAATATTTTATTCAATGAATAGCTCCTTTTGCTGCTTGTGGAATCTCCTCGTTTTATTTTTTTCAATTTGATTTGGTGTGACATCCTCACTAGCATTTTGGAAAAGTTTATTGCCGTGTCCCCTTGAACTGCTCAGAAATGGATCTTTCTTTATACTCATGGTTTAATGTTTAGGTTCTTTGTGATTGGGCAGATATGTCTCATGGCATTGTGTAAGTTGCCTGATTAGATTAGCGCATGGGCTTTTCTTGCATGAATACACAGCTATGGATCTGCCATTCATTTTCTTCAAATATTTGTGCACACGGGTGTGAAACTCACTTTTTGCAGATACTCATGCAAGTAAAATGTGATTGAATGAGTGTTTCTGAAAAACAAACACATGCAGAAGTTCATGATGGCTGTGGCAAATTCTTCAAGCAATTTGCATGAATAATCTCAGGAGCCTTCCTCAGGCTTTCTCAGGTTTTCCCTTTCTGAAAGTTTCTCGGATCAAAACTCTTCCTGAATGTTTATCAGGAGTTCAATAATTGCTTTAGTGCAGCTGCTCTCCTGGAACACTTTGTTCAGCTTTCTTGCATCTGTACAAATTGTCTGACCCCCGTTCTTTGCAATGTAACAGCTTTACTGCTATTATAATTACTAGCCTGTACATAGGAGTCCCTCCTTTTGAGGTCATTCCCGGAATGCAAACATTCACACTGGTCTGTCAAAAAAGAAGGGAGAAAAAAATGTGTTAATTCATTTGCTATGGACAGTTAGTTTACATGTGAAGGATGCTAGTCACAGGAAAACAAAGGCGAAACACATCATTCAGTCACAATACATGTCAAGCAAGCTTTACAATGATCATGGGAAGATTTCCCTTTCAAAAAAAAAAAGCATAGGACTTATTTTTGCCTCATTTTTTGTCTGGTTAGGACATTTGCAGAGAAACGCTGTAAATTCTATGTGTTTCTTATGTAAACGCTTCTGATTATGGGTCCTTTTTCATCTCGTGTGATGAGCCACAGAGGGAATCTCAGGAGACAATGCAGCTCTGATCACCTCCCATGCAAGTGACGGGCGTTGTCTGTTCCCACTCCTGAAAGCTAAAGACAAAGAGATGCATATTTTAATGCATATATTTATTTTTAATTCTTACCTATTTTCTGTCAAAAATTCATTGCCGTTACTTGTATCCACAGTTAAATCCCATCATGAAATGCACAAACTAATACCAGCAGGAGTTGAGCTTCCTTTCTCAACCAAATAATCCCAGAACTATGTTCCTGTGAGTGTTTAGAAAGGCAGGTCTAGCTTGAAATGTTTGTCCTGTTTAAAAATTCAACACCATGTGATTTCACTTTGTCCCTTCCCTCTCAGAAGTTCCTCTGTCATCTGATGGTGCCCCATGAAGGAAATACTTGTTGTGTGAAAAATAAATTATTTTGTTTTGAAATTGCTTCCTATTTTTATTTTTATTTTTATTTTTATTTTTATTTTTATTTTTATTTTTATTTTTATTTTTATTTTTATTTTTATTTTTATTTTTTTTATTTTTATTTTTTATTTTTATTTTTTGTTCCAATCCACATCGGAGCCAAATAACTATTTTTCCGTCTTTCTTTGGGGTGTTGAGATGGAGTTACTTCTATATTTGAGCGTTCTAAATTATTCTGCATCTGTTTTTTTTTTTTTCTGACAAATAACAGTTTCTGTTGAATGTTCATCAAGATATTTCCAGCAAATTGAGTTCCTGAATAGAAATTAATTGGTCATCAAAATATGCAAAATTTGTGATGCAAAACTGGGGGAGGGGGTGGGGTGGGGGAGTTAAGAAAGTGCAAAGATATGGTGACACAGCTGTATTGTGCAATCTTGCTCAAATTTCACCATTTTCCAGCAAAATTCTGCAGAATGAAAAGGATAAATCTGGCACAACTCCCTTGGCAGTGCAGCACTCACAGCAGCTCAATTCCATGCTGTTGCTCCAGCTAAAATATCCCTTAAACAGGAGCGAAGCAGTACCTGGAGCAACCAGATTGCCTCCTCTTCTGAACCCCTAGGTCTCACCTTACTGAACTCTTCTTTATTGTTAAAGTCTTAATTTATCAAGAGCATCTTCAAAACTGAATATATCTCTTGCATGCTGAAGTGGGGAGCTGTTAAATCAGTAGGAGAAAGTATATTTTCTCTACCACTAATTAAGTGTTCCGTTTTTCTGTTGTTTGAATTCTGATTCGTAGCATTTCTTAAAACTCTTTCATAATCTGGTTTCACATTCAACTGAGTTTCAGTAACACGGTAATAGACTCGTTTTGGAGCTTCTTATTTCCCTAGAATTTACATTAATTTTAAAAATTATGTGTAAAAACACCTCATGAGAACCAGAACAACATAAGACTGTCCCATAGATCCATTTCTGGTTTGCAAGAGAGGCTGGGTAATGAGATTTTCTATTGCCAAAGCTTTTGGGTTTGCAGCTCAGACTTCAAAACAAATTAAAATTTTATTTTTGGCTGGTACGTAATATCAGGTAGGATATTGGGATTTTAAGGTTTAAAAAAAATTAAGAAAATTTAAGAAAATTAAAAAAAAAAAAAACATTAAGAAAATCTGTTACCATTATAGATTTTTAAGAGTACATCTAGTTGTTCTTTATGATTTAAATGGAGTGTATAATACTTGGCTTCTGATTCTGGAGAACAGTATTTTGTGTGACAAAAAAAATCTGCATTTCAGAAATTGTCTATATTGCTAAACTGGGTTTTTAGAAGGTTAGGACAAGATTCACTGTTTCTCTTATACTGGGATAAATTTAACCTCACTGGACTTGTAATGATATAAAGGAGATCAGAAATAGCTCCCTGAAGATCTCAGCTCAGTGCAAAATCTGAGTTTTAATGTGTGTCATTAGGTGACACCATGCAAATCTCTGGAGCATATATATGGGTGCACTGAATATATTTCTTTGGAAAAGCTGTTGAGGTTTTTGGTATTTGGGTCAGCTAGGTTAAATGTGTTGAAACATTAACAAAATGGTAGGGAATAAGAGCTAGTCATAATAAGGCACCAAAAGTTAACATAAAGTCAACAAAATAGAAAAAGAAAAGCAAAATAAACTCCTAGTGTGTCTAAAGCAATTATCTGCAGTGTAGAAAATGTGCTTTAAGAAGAAATTTATTTATTGTGTTTCAGTAACTCCTAGTTTGCTTGTTTCTCATGCAAGTGAAACAATTATTTTCTAACGTCCGGAAGCCAACATAGGATCTGAAAGTCAAAATGCATTCTCCTCTCCTCCTGCACTGTCTCCAAAAATTAAGACATTATAAACTAGATTTGCACCTTCACATACATGAGTCAGTGGGAATTCCATCTCCATCTCAACATGAGGCAAATTTACATTGATGATGTGGCATGAAGATGTGGAAGCCAGTGTGAGCTGAGCTTCAAAGTTCCATTTGCCTGGATGGGAAATAAAAATGTTGAATTTGTGATGAAAACTCAGCAGCTTGTGGCAGAGCACTGGCAATTTTCATTCATAAGCCTGGGTAGATTTTGTGCTTCAGGTTTGATATAGAATTAGTGAGTGTGCACATAAAGCCCATATTCCACTTACAAAATCAGTTGTCAGAATAATGCAACACTCTGTGGGAATTACAAAGAGATTTCAGATCTATCAGTGCAAACACTAGATAAACAGACCCATTAATAAATGAGGTAGAATAGGGAAATCAGTGATGAATTGTAAGATGGCTGAGTAGATGAACTGCATTTATAAATATGTCCTAACTTAGATGAACAGGAAAAAGAGGTATAGCTAATTTGAAAGTCATGAAGAGCTGGAAACCTTGCAGATTAAACTATTATTAAATAATAGGCAGAAGAAGGCTTAGAAAAATACACAGTTTTGAACCAATAAATCGTAAGCTTTTGGGCTGTCTGTACTCTTAGTTTTAGAAGGAACATTGTATGTACAAGAAAAAAAGTAAAATAGGCATGATGAGAGTAAGGGTGAACGGAATTTACTGTTTACTAAACACGAGAAAGAAGAAAACAGAGGTTTGATTTGTGAAGGTGTTCAGGGTTTCATATTAGTGTATGAAAAAATGAAAGTATTTAGGATCGGGAACATGAAATAAGATATATCAGTGATGCTTTAGATGGATGACTGTTATGGTGAAAAGAGCTAGCGTCTCTGCAATCACGAGAGAGAAAATGCTGACATTGGTCATTAAGAACTACTATCAACTGGTTTTTTTTATTTGTTTAAATGAGAAATGGACTGCTGAAGAACTGTTGTTGCCTGTGTTGCAATTCTTCAGATATTGTACCCACACATGCACGTCCTGGGATAAAAGCACGTGGGTAACTGATGAATATTCCTACTGTATAGGAGCTTAAACTATATTGGAAGCCAAAGTTTTGTCGATGCTGAAGGATGAGGTTGATGAAATAATAGTCATTCACCGATAATCAAGCCAGGCTGCTGTAAATTTATACCATCCTTCATTAAGGTGCCAAAACAATTAACAGCTTAGCTGGTTAGAAAACATAAAGTGTTTTCTGTGGTTTGTGGGTTTTGCAGACTCTCTCATACCCCAGTTTTATCTCATCAGATTCCCATAAGCACCATGTTTATCCACTGTCCATACTAGAAACTTCATGGGTTGGTCTAGAATATGGCAGTCTCTTGGAAGTAGAAATAATAAGAAAGTTGATGGTGGAAAGGGGAGGGTTGATTCTTCAAAGCATTGTACTGTTTTAAAAGGTTCATTTGATTGATATTCAGTCTGCCTTGAAGAGTGGGAATATCATTATTCACACCAAAGACAAATTCATTTGAAAAGTCTGAATGACACAAGATGGAGCTGCTAATGACAGAGTCTAACTTTAATTAAGCAAATAATAAAGACATTAATAACAGATCTGCAGAAACTGACAAATACTATTGGTAGTTGGAAGATTCTTGCCAAATCAAATGAATGAACAATGTGGCATAGATTAATCTCATTTTGTGTTTGTTTAGATATTGATTATGCTAGGGCTTTGCCTCTTGATTTGGTGTCCCTAGTTCCTCAGTCTCAGGTTGTCTGCTGCAATCCAGACCATACAACAACCTAAAGGAAACAAAACAAAACAAACAGTTTCCAGGCTAAAGTGACTATTTAGATCAAATCTGAACAGAATTGGTTTGTATGTTGATAAATTTCCACTGACATGAAGAAAATGAGTGGTATCGTCTAGACTGGGTGACATTATAACTGTGCTTTATGTAAAGGAAGATAATTTTATTGTGATTGTAAGCAACCTTGCCATTTCAGATCTGAAACAGGCAGTGTAAAGATCAGCAAGATGTAACCGAGGAATCTGGCTTTTTGCATCCTCGGCATAAAACCTATTGTATTAGTGAGGAGTGTTTGTGCCCATGAGTTGGAAGACATATCTCTTTGATATGGACTCAACCAGAGCAGGCACTCTGTTCAAACTGTGAAAGAAAACGCATTTGACATCTTGCTCCACTATGTCAGTGTATCCCAGACAGTTTCTTGAGACCAGAAAGACCTTAGGCTCTTATAGAAAAGCGCCTTGACTCTGCCTGTTGCATCATTTGAATGTGAACATGCTCTGAGTAAACAGGCTTATTAAGAATGGTCTGAGATCCACAGGAGCACAAAAATCAAAAGTTATGATCATGGTGATGGTGGTAGTAATGATGATGGTGATGATGAAGATGATGGTAGTAGATCATGGCATGGCTACAGGTTGGGATATTAATGTTCATTCAAAACAAGAAAATTGGCACTTATAAATGTCTTGATTTATAACAGGTGCAGCTCTAGATCACAGATTTAGACTTACTTTAATGTCATTTTCATCTTCCCTTTCCTGGACACAAATTATATATTGTCATTAAAGAAATATAATTACTCTTTTATTTGATTTGAAGGGAAGTATATTAGTGTGATCCTCTGCACTGTGGTGACACTTTGTTTCTCTCTTCTCTAAAGCCAGACTGATGGTATCTTTAGCTATATGCCAGAACATTTCTTGATGTCAGAGAAACTATTGGTGAAACTTCTGCCAAACTATTGGCAACAGCATCTGAAAAGAGTCTGTTCCATGAAAGAGAACATTGTCAGAACTCTGACTGCATTTTGCACATTTCGGTATATGCAGTCCCAGGCCAGGCAGTAAGCAAACTGTTTTCTCATGCGCAAATAGTAATTTGAATGATGATCTGTGCATGGTTATGGTTGGAAAAGACCTTCCTGTTGTATTCTGAGAGTACTGATGATAAAGGTGGAAAAAATACGCCTGACCATTTTCTCTTTACCCTCCTATCTGGGTCTTAGAGTCCATAATCATGTACAAAGTTGCCTCCTGATTTTTCACTGTTTGCATGATTACATTTGCCTTATAAAATGCATGAACACATCTGATCTCATAACTTTCACAGCAGTATGACATCATCACTATTCATAGAAACACTCCAGATGGAGACAAAAGACTGAGAACAGGAATTCTAATTTCAGGAGTTATCATATCTTATTAATATATCCTTCCCAATCCTGACTGTCACAGCAATAAAAATATCATGTAGCTTCTTTTCTGTTTTTCTTTAGAGATATTTTTAAAAATCCATTTCAGCAGAAAACACTACTCTGGTATCCTCTTCCACATTCCAGTGATTAGAGCTTGTGTGCATGCTTCTAGAGGATCTTTTTTTATATATAAAATACATATGGATAAAATATATACATACAGGTTTGATGGATGGACCACTCGGTGGAATTGACTGGATGGTCACACTCAAAGAGTCGTGGTCAACAGCTCGATGTTGAAGTGGAGAACAGTGACAAGTGGCGTCCTCAGGGGTTGGGACTGGGACCGGCGCTGTTTAACATCTTTGTTGGTGACATGGTCAGTGGGATTGAGGCCCCTCAGCAAGTTTGCCAGCAATACCAACCTGTGTGGTGCAGTCGACACGCTGGAGGGAAGGGATGTGCCATCCAGAGGGACCTGGACAGGCTGGAGAGGTGGGACGTGCAAACCCCATGGATGCAACAAGGCCAAGTGCAAGGTCCTGCACATGGGTCAGGGCAATACCAAACACAAATACAGGCTGAGTGATGAGTCGATTGAGCACAGCCCTGCAGAGAAGGACTTGGGGAAATGAGTGGATGGAAAACTGACTATGAGCCAGCACTGTGTGCTGGCAGCCCAGAAAGCCAACTGTGTGCTGGGCTGCACCCAGAGCAGGGTGGGCACAGGGCGAGGGGGGGATTCTCCCCTCTGCTCCGCTCTGTGAGACCCCCCTGCAGGGCTGGGTCCAGCTCTGGGGCACCAACAACAGAAGGACACGGACCTGCTGGAGCGGGGCCAGAGGAGGCCACGGAGATGCTGGGGGGGCTGGAGCCCCCCTGTGAGGACAGGCTGGGAGAGTTGGGGGTTCAGCTGGAGGAGAGAAGGCTCCGGGGAGACCTTAGAGCGGCCCCCCAGGGCTGAAAGGGGCTGCGGGAAAGGGGGGAGGGACTCGTCATCAGGGGGTGTGGGGATAGGATGAGGGGTAACGGTTTTAACCTGAAGGATGGGAGACTCAGATTAGATGTGAGGAAGAAATTCTTCCCTGTGAGGGGGGTGAGGCCCTGGCACAGGTTTCCCAGAGAAGCTGTGGCTGCCCCCTCCCTGGAAGGGTTCAAGGCCAGGTTGGACGGGGCTTTGGGCAACCTGGGCTGGTGGAAGGTGGCCCTGCACATGGTCTAGATGGTCTTTAAAGTCCCTTCCAACCCAAATAATTCTGTGAGTCTACAATTCTATTATATGATCCTGTTAATTTGACCTGAATTTTCAAGTGTATGCAGATATGATACATTTATAAGCAAAAAGACTGCCCTTCCATTCACCCTACTGCAGGCTATTTTTACTGAGCCAAACACACCCCTCATTTGAACAGAAGTGGTAATCAAAGAGACCTAAGTAGCAAGGCACAGTGATGTATGAAAGTGTGGCTTTGGTGATGAGAATGGTAGCTCAGGAAAGGTTGTGAGGATTGCCAGGTGGGTAACAACAAGAGCAGCTGCAGTTTTATTCTTATGTATATCCTTTTGATTTGTACTTTGAATCTGCACTGCTCGCTGCCTTGCATGTCAGAATGAGTAACTCTGTAAAAGGATGCTGTAGCACCATTTATGGCAATAAAGGTAAAAATGCTTGTTAAAGTTGGTAACTTCAGGTAAATTGTTTTCATCACACACCTGGAAAAACTGGTAAGTTAATACCCTTCCAACTAATTATTTAAAAAGACACTGGAAAACTTATCATCTGCTTTGCAAAGACTCCACTTCAGTGGCTCCATCCCACTTAATGGATTTTCATGTAGAGTGTTTATACTTACATGCCTTTAGTCTTTATTGTTCTTGGGACAAGGATCCTGCTCTTCGCTTCACGTTTTAGGATGTATTTGAAAGTGTCAAACTAGACTAAAGTGTTTTTGTAACAAATTGTTGATAAATCCTCTTTGTCCCAAAAAACAAGTAATGGAAATATTCGTTGCAAAACTTACCTTTGTGAAACTGATTAAAGATGCTCCTGGAATATCGTCACTGTGGAATATATGAATTTTCTTTAAAAGTTTGTTTTGGACACAGTTGTCTAAAGTCTTAAGTCAGTAAAGGAGGGAAAAAACAAAAGCAGATATGAAAGGATTTTGCTATCTGTGTAGATGAAGAGCCTGTTCTAACGGGTGGTCTTAAGACTACATGTCTTCAAAATACTACACAGAAGTACTCATTCTGAATTTCTGTGTGAAACTCTGGATAAGCATAGTGGAAATTATTACTAAAGTATTAGTGTAGCAAGAGAAGGTCTTTTATGGTTCAAATGTTGTTTCTCTCTCCATCGTGCTCCTGTCTTTCGCAACGTCTGGCTGAGGAGATTTCCTGGAGTAGCCAGAAGCAGAGTATGGGTTTCCCCCACCTCTCCATTCAGCAGCAGATGACCTGGAAATGTCAGAAGGAAGCTCACAGCTCCAGTGGCGCCGTCCCACACCTCACATCTCAGATTTCCCCTGGGCCAGGAGAAAATCCTGATTTTTAATGTCTGCAGTGACCTTTCACAGGTTCCACGTGCCTCCTTTAGAAGAGGCAAGCTGGTGTTTTGGTAATTGGTGCTAAAATGTCCTCCTGTCAAATGCCTTTGGAGGCAACCACCCCAGACACAATGCTGCCCGCAGAATGGTATTTCCATGAGCTTCTTATTTCCACAGAGGAGGACACAGCGTTGGTGCTGAGTCTCACTGGTGCAACGTAGTCTGGATTCATAGGTGTAATGTGCTATATGTCCAGCACTGGGTGTATTACACTTTACTCGTTAAGGTATGATAAAGTGACATCAGTTGACAGAGGACTGATGTTCACAAAAATATATGTGTTTTACTCTGTGAGCACACTTTTTTTAAAATAACTTTTTTGTCTTTGATTAGTTCAAACTTTGTGAAAGGTAAGCACTTTTATGCGCTAATGTTCAAATGAGAGCATTTGTGCCAAAATAAATCCCCTTTCTTTTGGATATTCACCGTTAGTTACCTTTTGGGGTTGTTTTTCTCGATAAGAACAGTTTTGCTTTTGATGGTTTTACTGTTGAATCAGAGACTTGTGCAACCGCTTCACCCTTCCCACAGCCCATAGCATACAAGAAAGCCTCAGGCACTGAAAATTATTCTTGCAAATCAAATAAAAACACCACCAAAAGGCTTTTGCTTCTAAAGAACACCCTTTTCGAATGCTGTATTTTTTGTCCAGCACTTTTTATTTACCAGGCAACACTACCAAGGCCCTGACATACAGCATTTTCTTTGCACAAAAAGCAGAAGTCAAAGCCTTGCATCTCTCTGGAGCGTGCTGTGGGTTCTGGTGGCTGAGACTGGGAGTATCTTCTGCTCCCATCTCAGCACCATGGGTGAGGACATGAGAGAGAGGCTCAGCACCACTGTGTGCTGCTTTTGTTTGAGGCATCTCAGAACCTCCAGTCAACATTCCTGTGGGATTTGTAGGGTTATCGTAGGCTATTTGTAGGTTATTGTAAGAGTCACCATTCAGAGACCAAGGAAAGACGATTTGACTGTACGTCCACTAAACGGGAGGCAGAAGCCAAGAGTGTTTAATGGGGTTTCTTTTTTTTTTTCCTGGCAAGTAGGAAAAGGGCAATCCTTGGAATCCAAGGTCTTTGTACAAAAAGTGGCGGCTAATTTGTCAGTCAGGATTTATGAAAGAGGTTTTCTCATTTTCATTAACTGTAAAGAACAAATCAAATACTAGCTTTCCAGTCCTGAAAATTAGTACACTCTAGAGAGCCAATTAAACATTATTCGCATATCTCAGCCCCATATTCATGTTCTTCTTTTAAAGCACACTTCGAGTCTTCCTCACAAGCCAGGTAGTTGGTATTATCAGACTAATTTAAGAAGAGTTATCATTATAATATACCTTTTGCAATTATGGGATATGCTAGGTGGCAAGACAGCATGGCTTTGCATTGCCAAGGTGAAAAACAAATTCAGTGTTCAATCAACCTGAGAGAAAAAGGACAATTCTCATTTGCATAAACATGTAGCCACGGAAACTAGATGCACAGAGGTATAAGGAAAAGAGACCTATTTTACATGATGTGCATAGAATATTTGACAGTTTAGATTGGAGGCGTCATTGATGTGGGTAGGAATGGTGCAGTTGGTTGCCATGGATATCATTTTCCCTACTGGCAGTGCAAAGATTGGCAGGGATGGATGCTAAAAAAAAAAAAGACACACACACACACACACACACACACGCATGCATGCACACAAAACCACCCAAACCACTGCAACACTCTGGCAACCTTACTCTCTTCTTTTGTTGAAAATCTGTATACCCTTTTTTCCTTTTTTTTTTTTTTTTTGCTAATGACAGCTCATCTACTATGCAGTGTAATCTAGAAACACTGATATTTCTATAATAAATCATTTATATACAGTATGTATTTACATACTGCACATAAATGCAGTGTGTATTTACATACTGCACACAAAGTCATAGACATATAAGGTATGTTTTATATCCATATATTCTATGAAATAGATAGCAAGATATTTAATTCTTAGGGAAAAATGTCTATGTGTCTGTATGTGTCAATAATAAGATTCTTTTTTCCTCCTTTAAGTTACAATCTGAGACACCCATCGACCTTTATATATATATTCAAACTTCTACTGCAAAATATGCATACCACTATATAAATGTGAATTTGTGCAAAAAGAAAGATGAATTATTTTTCACTGATGTTCTGCATTCATGTTTTGATCAGCTAGTCACTAGTTCATGTATGAACTGTTTGAAATTCTACCTACCATAAAAAAAAAAATAAAATCAAACAATCCCAAGCAAAACACAAGTTCTGCTGTCATTTTACAGCTTCTGCCAAATGGTCGTTCAAGGTGCTTTGATCTTAATACAGCAACGTTGAAACGTATACTTCACTTAGCTGCATGAGAGGCCCTACTGATGTCAACAGTACAATGTGGACTCTTAAGTGCTAGTGCTTTTATGATTTACTAGTTGAGTGCTGAGCATCTCAGGTGCTGTAGCAAGAACCAAGCCCATGCTCTCCTACAGTCTAGCTCAGAACTAAAAAAGCCCATTTTAGCTTTCCTCCAATGTACTCCAATGAATGAGGCCAGGTTCCACTCTCAGTTAAAGCAGAGCGAACCACAGCCAGATATATTTTAAATGAACGCTTATCTATCCATGATCTAGATATCACTATAACTACCAGCATAGTGCTTCTTCTGAAGCAGATGACATCTGGAATTGCCATGTGACTTCTTCATTCTCAGTGTTGTGCAGGTTTTTTTTTTTAAAAATAGTAGTAAAACATAGGGGGATTGTTTATTAAATTAAAAAAAAAAACCCAACCAAAAAACACAAGACAAGATAAAAGTTTACATTTCTGATTAACATTTTCTGTATGAAAGTGATATTCAGGCTTCAACCACTGCCCCCATACAACGTGACAATCTTAGAGCAAAGCGACAGAAATTGTCAGTTCTTTGTTGTGGTCTAGGAGACAGAGTTATAGGCAAAGAGATGGGTGGTAAGGTCTCTGCCTAGTCCTATTTCTTTCTGGTAGATTACCTTTAAGAAATAAATTGACCTTCTCTTTCTGTATTCTCACTATGAATAGGAATAATTATAAACTACAAAGTGCCTTGAGATCTGTGGATGAAAAAAAAAATATCTAAAAGTGGTCATGTGTATTACTATTACCTTTTCCCTAGTTTGCACAGCTGAAACAAGTAGTTCATCTCAGCTGCAAACATGTATGTGTGTGAGTTTCTCCACCTTCTGCTTTGATGAGATACTTGGCTTCCCAGTGGCTGTTACCCAGGCTTGATGCATCACAGCTACAGGGGCAGTAAGTTCAACATCGCAGCAAATCCAGCATGTAAATGAGGCAGGGAGAATGAGAGAAAGGAGAAAAAACAGGGAGAAGAAGGAATCCAAGGCTGAACTTCCGAGCAGCAGTGGTGAACTCCTGTACTTACAGTTTGGATGGGGAAACAGTGTCCAGCACTGCTCTAATGCACCTGAACCGATCTGAAAGTACTATGACCAATTATTTCACCCCCTCTTCAGCTTCCTGCGGAGACCATGATCCACATAACAGTGGTGATGGAAGTGGTAGCTTTCAAACTTTCGTGATTTTAATCTGTTTGCCTTAAGAACAAAAGCTTATTTAATTCTTATCAAAGAGAACATACGTATTTCTCTTCAGTCGTTGCCTGTTCAGTTGTCCATTTTGGTCCCCTATAAATAACTTCTGAATTTCTTGGCTAATTTCAACCAAGCTTGCTATAGCTAGGCTGACACATCAAAGATATTAAGTTCCCATAAGGTTTCTGACTGTTAGATAAGGGTGAAAGATCCTATGAATGTCCCAAGAGACTACTTGGGAAAGACTCTTTGGAAATGATGCTTCATTACTTTCCCTGCTCGTTAAGCTATGTGTTTTGATATCTAATTATAAAGATGAAAGTGTGAATCATAAATATCCTGCTGAATGGAATCTCCTTTCACGTGTCTGGCAGTTCAGGTGGGAAGGGATCACAGAGGCAGTGACGGGCACTATGGCCCCACGGCAGCATTGGAAAGACGATGTTTCTCCATTTTCCCTTTCCCTGCTGCCCTTCCTCCATCAGCTCATGAAGCAGGGGGATGTACTGAGCTTTCACTGGATCACAGAAGGTGATTATCTGTCTGAATAAAAATCCCTCTGGTCTTTGGTCTTTAAACCTTTTTTTCCTAGGAGCACAGGAGACACGTTATTGCATCATTGTACAAATATTTTCTGTCTTCCAAGCTGTGAGTATAACTCTTCAGTGATCGGTGGGGGAACTTTGCAAACAATCTGTTTGTCTTGGGTGAGCAACCACCTGTCCAAACTTCACTCTGGGGCCTGTCTACAGTCTTGAAAGCTCATTCTCGGTACGGATAACCAGTACAAACACCCCTGAAGCCTTCTCACTATATTAATTTAATACTGGGGTCACCTTGTCCCAGCTGTGTCGGTGATTTACTTGGCTGTAGCTCAGATGAGAATCTGGTGCAAGAAATCTTCACTGGTTTTAGCATGCCCCTTTCACTAGAAGGATAGCTCTGCTTGCTGAAAATCAGCTACTTCAAGATGCTGTTTTCTAATCAATTTAATTGTCCCGATTTCTTTCATTCTCTCTCCCTCTTTTTTGTTTTCTTTTCTGGGTGGAAACTGTGCCTAGATTTGAAAATAAAACTTCAGGAAAAATACATTGTGGGTTTCATTTTCTGACTAGCGTTGCCAGTATAGATCAAAAAAAGCCTTGTGATATCTCTATCTTTTGTGTGGAAAACAGCTCCACTCCTTGTTTTCTGAGCCACCTAAATTAAAGCTTGAAATGAAGGGAAAACGATGAGCAAGATGGATGTAGCCTGATATTTAATTATATCTTAATAAATGCTCACAATGACATTTCTTTTCATATAGGAGTTTCAGGGGCCTATGAAGCAAATCTAGTCTCATCTCCACAGAGAATACTGCATCTTTCTCCTCTGAAAAAGATGTCAACAGAAGTTCTCACTCTTATGAAACTGGTCTTACTGATATACTGTAATTTCCTCACACTCAAATTAAAAATATAAATGCATCCATTTCCCTACTTCAGTGGTGAAAACCAATTTATTCATGGGATTTTTCAGGGACCACCTGATACCTCTTTCCTAAAGAGAGATAAAGGAGACATCAGAAAGTTGAGCCATTTGAATGATCCATCCAGCTGAACCTTCTTGAACGCTTTGCCATGTTTATGATAGCCTTTGAACCACATTGTCACCATTACCAGTAACAGTTGAATGATCATAGAGCTCCTTGGGAATAAAAAGCAACATATTGAAGACTGCAATTTTTCCAGTGCAGCTGAGCTTTGTAAAGGCAAAAGTTCACTGCTAAGTTTGTGCTCCTAACTTTCTTTCAGACCACAGGAAAGGGAAGTCAGTGTATACAACCATTTCAGGGATCAAATGTTTGTCTAGGTCCAGCACAGTACATTTCATCCCAGGTTTAACTGAATATTTATATTTTGGGACTATTCAAACTGTCACAGATATGAGTATACTCCTGTTTCTGCACTATCAGCCATGATGAGTCAAACTGTGTAAATATGAACGAAGGTCAATGAAGCCGGTGTAGGGCCTGGAGAATAAATCTTATGAGGAGCAACTGAAGGAGCTGGGAGTGTTCAGTGTGAGGAGAAGGCTGAGGGGAGACCTCATCACTCTCTGCAGCTCCCTGAAAGGACACTGTAGAGAGGTTGGTGCTGGTCTCTTCTCACAGGGGATTAGTGACAGAACAAGAGGGAATGGCTTGAAACTGCAACAGGATAGGTTTAGACCGGACATTAGGACAATTTTTTCACAGAAAGAGTGGTCAGACAGTGGAATAGGCTGCCCAGGGAGGGGATGGAGTCACCATCCTTGGATGTGTTTAAGGGTCGTTTAGATGAGATGCTGGGGGATATGGTGTAGGGGAGAACTTTGTAGAGTAGGGCTGATGGTTGGACTCGATAATCCCAAGGGTCTTTTCCAACCTGAATGATTCTGTGATTCTGTAATATAATAATCTGGAAAATGCAGTGATCTCATCACCATTCAAACTAAATTTGAGCTATATGTCACAGCTCCTAAATCCCTATTCATCTTTTTTTCCGAAAAAAATGTGGTCACAGAACTGCTCTATGGCTTCTTCTAAAATGCTTATCTTGATCACTACATTTTCCTAAGAAATACAGAATGATTTACATACAGATTTACATCTTAATAGGCTGACTTTTAAAACCACTGTGCAAACTAGTAAATCAGGCTCTGCAAGATGAACCTTAGTCTCTTCAAGTCAGATTGTTTTTTTTTGTTTTTTTGTTTTTTTTTTCTCATTTCTTTGACATGCTCTTTCTCTGAGCATATTGTGATACAATACTGTAAAGTATGGTAAAGAAACTACAGCATAATAAATAAATAAATAAATAAATAAAGAAAGATCTCAAACATGACTTCCTTTGAAGTATTTCTTTAATAATCCAATATGAATTCTTAGTAATAATATAACTGAAAAAAAAAGAACAAGGACTTTTTGAACAAGCTGGTGATAGCGTTCATCTTTCTTTTGACAGTGAACTTGATTTTCCATGCCAACTGAAAGCAAATAGTGAACTGTGGAGTCAGGCATATGCCATACATAGATATATGCCATACATGATCTATGCATTATCTGTTTTTTCCCAATACATATATGTATATATGAACCAGAGAGGAAGAACTAGTCTTCCTTTTGCCTCTGAAACACTTAAAACTTGTTCCTTTACACTCTTCGAATCCTGCTTCTTTCATCTTTGTAGCACTAAACTCCATTCTGATGGTAGCTACTTGTTTCACTCTTTCTCTTTCTCATAATGTTTTAAGAAACCCTATCAACAGTTATAAAATAACTGTTCAAAATCACCTTTGTATTAACCCTTATACATGTTCTGTGAGATAGAACAAGTGGATTAGGACTGGGATTGTGTCTTGAAAGAAATCAGATCAAATTCATAGGGAATGGCAACCTCTTCTCCGAAGTCCTGCCACAGAGGAAATTAAACAATCCAGATATCCATCAAACTAAATCTTCTACCTTCTACTTGTGCAGGCTCAGATGGTATGAATTAATTGAAACGAAAATTTTTTTTGCATGCACTCAGTCAGTTTGTCTTTCAGTGGCCTATTTTTTAAGAATGGTGTTTCAGGATGTGATGTTTTGGTCCTAAAAAACCCAAGGTTTCCTGAAAGTAATTTCTGCTCATTTAATTATTTTTTCATCTCATCTCTAGCAAAATTAAAACTTCAACTCTTCTTCAGACTTTCCTTCTAAGAATGTAGATTCATCTGACCAAAGTACAGAAAAAAACCCCACCCCATAACTTACAAGACCAATCATGGGTTATTAACCAAAAAATGGTTTTGCATATTGATTTTTTAGGGCAAGATATCAGGCAGAGAAAATGGCAGAGGAAAAACGATAAAACAATTTGAGGTCAGTAAACTCAAGGCACAGTTAAATTCTTTGGGAATATCCTATGTACACTAGATACCATACTATTTTTTATTTGTATTTTATTAATATGAAATCCTAACTGAAACTCACTTTAGGGAAAACAAATCTTACATTTTCTACTGTGTGTAGTGCTTATTCTGCCTTCAGTTTGATGAAGTAGTTGGATCTTATCTCCCTGATACATCTCTATGGGTCTATTTCAGGAGTCTAGATGTAAGGTGCTATGAAACAGATAATGAGGGAGTTTTTTCTGGTCCAGAACAAAAGAAGGCTAAAGAGATTCCTGGCAATTAGCTGGAAGAAGGGGGTCAGTATAACATGTCACACAAACTGTGAACCAGCTTTGACAACTGATCTGTGGGCATTTTGGTATTATTTAAAAGAACTAGAAGTAGCAAAAGACTAATCCTTCTGCCAGAGGTTAACCAGCACTCGTGAAAACAGAGAAACATTTTTGCCTTCTAACTATGTACACTGGGACACACCACGAAGTTGTGTATCATTCATATTTTCTTGACATCATGGCCTTTGCTGGTCATGATCACCTCTAGTAATTCTGTGTTTTATATGCCCTGGATGTAAGTGCAAGTGCAGGCTGTGAATACTCTGTGATTGGAAATAACAAGACAACTCCGCTGATGCTTTAAAATAAAACGTAGGGGAGATTTAACCTGAATGTTACTGATAAAGATTAGAACAAAGGAATTATTTCCAAAGGGTCTGATTTCAATACCTTTAGAATAGTCTAAATTTTTACTTTTTCCTTCCAGAATAGACTGTCACAGGGGGCAGAAAATATTTTTTAAAAAGGGTCCTTTCAGTCATGTTGTCCTCCTCCCATCACCCAGGGACAACTGCCTCGTCCTGTTGTATGGTCTCCTAACGCTTAGTCCAGATAATCAAATACCATTGTGGCCAGCTGGGTGGACTGTAGGGTCTGAATAAGTAAAAGTATTGACAGCTCTCTCTTAGGCATAGCTGCAATACTGCATTAAGCAAACCTGGTTCCTGTGCAAGAGACTTTCTCACTTAGGAGCACAACAACAGGCACGAGCGAAATGCCCCCCTGGCCAACCATAATGTGACACAACAGCTGTTCTTTGGGGAGTGACCCTTTAGGGATTTTGCTCTTAATGAGCAGTGCTGCCAGACAGTTGCATATCTCATGAGAGATGTCACGTAGGCACTTTTTAATGAAGTCTTAGACATATTTTCATACTTTTACCCAGACCAGACCCACACTTCGAAGTTTCAATGTTTTGATTGATCTCACTGATCCTGTTTGGAAAATATTCAGCAGCAGGTTGGGGATAGATCCCACAAAAAGTCAATAAACTTCTGGATTAAATAAGCCTCTAATGTATGTGAATGAACTCTTTTTTGTGGTGTTAATTCTGTTTCCGCTCTGTACACGTTCATGACCATGATCTCCTCCTTGTCAAACCACTCTCCCTCCCACAATTTCACTTTATTTCACTGTTTAGCTGATGGGCTTTTTGTGCAAGCAGGGTTATGTCCTGGACATTGTAAGGGTTCTTGTTCTATTAGAGAGATTTGAGAGTTTGCTAGCATTTATACTCCATCTGTGAATCTTGCAAAGTTTCTGTCTCTTGGGAAGTGGTCAAATTTCCCTTGTGATGATTAAATGTGTTTATTTATGTTAAAATAGAAGATGATGAAAGTTGCCAAACCAAAGCAGAAAAAACTCTCATGTGACATAAGAGATGTCTTCGCCCCTCAAACATATACACATGTTGAGCTGCTGATGAGCAAGGATACCTTAAGGACACCAAGAAAGGAAAACTTGATTACTGTTTTAAGCTGGCTATTGACCCCACCCTTTCCGCTGCTCTTCAGGACTCTTTGACCCCTTCTTCAGCCCTACTGTATTAATTTTGTGCAAAACATGACAAATTTGGTGGCCATCTACTATGGGCTTATAGTGTTGGTGAGTAAGGGAAGAGCAACTGACACGATCCACATGGGTTTGATCAAAACATTTTACACTGTCTCACATAACATCCTTGTCTCTAAATGGGAGAGACATGGATATGTTGGATGGACCACTCAGTGGATAAGGAATTGGCTGAATGGTCACACTCAAAGGGTTGTGGTCAACAGCTCGATGTCCAAGTGGAGGACAGTGATGAGTGGTGTTCCTCAGGGGTTGGGGTTGGAACTGGAGCTGTTTAACACCTTTGCTGGCAACATGGGCAGATTGAGCTCACCCTCAGCAAGGTCACCAACAACACCAAGTTGTGTGTCAACACGCTGGAGGGAAGGGATGTGCCATCCAGAGGCACCTGGACAGGCTGTGCAAACCTCATGAAGTTCAACAAGGCCAAGAGCAAGGTCCTGCCCATGGGTCAGGGCAATCCCAAGCACGAACACAGGCTGGGTGATGAGTGGACTGAGCAGTCCCAAGGAGAAGGATTTGGGGGTATGAGTGAACGGAATGAATATGACTATGAACCAGCAATGTGCATTTGCAGCCCAGAAAGCCAAATGTGTCCTGAGCTGCACCCAGAGCAGTGTGGGCACAGGGCCAGGGGGGGATTCTCCCCTCTGCTCCGCTCTGGGAGACCCCCCTGCAGGGCTGGGTCCAGCTCTGGGGCACCAACAGCAGAAGGACACGGACCTGCTGGAGCGGGGCCAGAGGAGGCCACGGAGATGCTGGGGGGGCTGGAGCCCCCCTGTGAGGACAGGCTGGGAGAGTTGGGGGGTTCAGCTGGAGGAGAGAAGGCTCCGGGGAGACCTTAGAGCGGCCCCCCAGGGCTGAAAGGGGCTGCAGGAAAGGGGGGGGGGGGGGAGGGACTCGTCATCAGGGGGTGTGGGGATAGGATGAGGGGTGTTGGCTTTAACCTGAAGGATGGGAGATTCAGATTAGATGTTAGGAAGAAATTCTTCCCTGTGAGGGTGGTGAGGCCCTGGCACAGGTTTCCCAGAGAAGCTGTGGCTGCCCCCTCCCTGGAAGGGTTCAAGGCCAGGTTGGACGGGGCTTTGGGCAACCTGGGCTGGTGGAAGGTGGCCCTGCCCGGGGCAGGGGGGTGGGACTGAATGATCTTTAAGGACCTTTCCAGCCCAAACCGTTCTGTGTTTTTATGAAACCTATCACTCACCAAAATGAGAATTCTTCAGAGTTATTACAGAAAACAAGTGTTAATCCACTTAATTTCTCCTGTGATATCTCCTGTTACCTCTGTGCAAAGCCTTGTGGCTCCTGTCCACACAGCACTCTACAAACTTTCCTCATTTCATGCACTAATCAGAAGCCGGACATCCATAAATAGCACAAGATTTTCTATCAGAAGATAGCATGGAACAGAGGGGTGATTTAAACACCACAGCACTGATACCCATTCAAAGTTTAAATGCCAGTAATATGGGACAACTAATTCCTTTCTTCTGCCATCTCGGAGTCTGTTCCTAGTTATCAAGAATGACAGAATTTGTCCTAAAGCATTGAGAAAGAAGTTGTTAAAAGGTGCCTTAGGAAGATCTGTTTCTCTTGTGTATTAGTACCTTTTCATTCACTGAAAAATTAGAAAGAAGAATACTTGGCTGAAAAGATTTTAAAACCTGAACAAGTTTCTTCTCCTTACACCCATTCACTTCAAGCTATGTCCTTCTATAAATATATAGCACTATTAATAGTGTGTCCTAACAGGGCTGTAACATCCCATCTACGAAAAAAGCAGCTCAATATTCTTGCTGTCATAATAGCAAATAAATTCACATTTTTCTTGTCATACAGGGTCTGATTTTCACTTTTATATATAATGCTCATTATAAGGTGATATTATGTCATCCTACTGTAACCCCAGGTGCTATGGTGACATACTCTAGGAGAAAAAGACTTCCTACTTCTCTCTATCTTTTTGAAGAAAATTATTTCTGGTTAGTTTAATTTTTGGTTAGTTTTCTACGGCAACTAGCTGTATCATCTCCATAGAAACTAAATCAGAGTGTACAGAAAAGTGGAAAAAGGTCCTGAGCCTCTACTCTTTCTCTGGTGCTATAGGAAAGGTAACATCCCTGGTGTTTGTCTCCTCACACCACTGCTCCTGACCATGGTGTCTGAAAGACAATCCAAAGTCTCTTGAAGCATTTTCCATGGACTCCTGATGGTGTCCCTTATCTCCTCATGGTATTTCAATCCTCATGGAATTACAGGATTTTGCACATTTCCTCAGTGCTTACAGATGACCAACAACTCAGCTGAGACACCAGCTACTGCATACCAGAAAATCTAGATATGTGAACTTCACATAGGTGGATCGCCTTCACGGTGCCTGCGCAGAATCTAGCCGTTCCACGGCTGTCAAATCTGGAATGGACATGCAGAAAATGTGCCCCAGACTTACTGGATGCACTGCAAACGTGCATCCCATCTCTACAGAGTGTGTGGTGTAAGTCTAGTTCTCCTGGGAAGCGTTAGCCCCATGATGTATGCTTTAAAGTGTGCACACGTACTTCTTTCTTCTTCTTTTTTTTTTTTTTTTTTTTCCTGGATCCTACCTTTGCACAAAAGAAATAACTCTCCTCAGGGCTATTCATATCCTAGAGCTTTGATTCAAGACATACGATAACATTATTTCCTAGTGCCAGCTGCATCACACTGTTGTTAATTCTAATACAGCAATAGAAGCGCTATGCGGTAGCAGAAATAATTCATTATTCCATCACCCATGCCTGTATCAAGTGGGAGAAGAGATACACAAAGCAAAAGTCTAGATTTCTGTGCTCATTGAAACAGTCTGTCAAAGTTAAGGTGAGCTACCTCTGTGCCTTGACAGCCAGGGCTCTCATTTTGATCCTGGGTGCAGAGTTATGCTGTTCTTTCAGACCTCCACGTTTTCTGAATTTAATTTTATAAAAATGTAAACAAGTGATAAGACTATGTGGAGATGGATCTTTTTGTCTCATCTGTTGTGGAAGGGGTTCCTTGACCAAAAGTTAAGACTTGTTCTTTTTCTGCTGAGGTAAATGATGACAGGATATGACTCACCCCTTCTTTCTAGGGAGTAATACCATCTACTAAGTTTGATTTCAGAAAGATTTTGTGGGTTTTCTTTCTGGAAGTCTCATTACGCCCAAAAGCATGGCTTTTATTTTCATAGAAGAAATAATTCAATGCCAATTTTCTCTCTTATCTGAAAATATTCCATAAAGTCTATGAAGTTAGGGTTGAAATAAATCACTACTAGGCTCTATAAATTAATGTTAAGATGCATTTAATTAACATGGAAGTTCTAACCTAGATGAGAGAGCTTTCTCAAAGGCTGGCAGCTGGAAGAGAGAAATATCTTTGCTAAGAGTGCCCAGGCTATTGTTACGGTCTTGGGCCACCACAGCTGTTCCCTGGCTGCCTGAACATCTCTTGATGCTTAACTGATTAACTTTCTCCGGATGATGGGGGCTGCACACTGATCTCATGCCCAGGGCGGGAGGTGGAGGCTAGGAGGAGGCCTGGCTCAATTCTTTGTGATTACAAGTACAGAGATAATAAGAGACTCTAGAAAAAATAGGGGTCTAATAATTAACTTTTTTCCCCCTAGAAAAGGCAACCAAAGAAATTCTGGCACCTAGACACTGATAAACTCCTGAGCACTTTGTGCTCTGCTCAGTTCCTGGGTATCGTGGCCACACACTGTCTCTTAGAGCAAACGACAAAGTTATAATTATTGTGATAATCACACATTTCTTATTCTACACACAACTGTTCTTATGACATATAGAGTGCACAGTACTGTAACCTCTGCAGTGTATAACAGTTATTATATATATATATGATATTAGCAGAGTGGATTAATATTTTGTAATAGGTATGTTTTTCACCGATTTTTTTATTCTCTGTTCAGTTTTTTTCTTCCTTTCAAACTGCCAAAAGCTGGATCCTAATTTTCACAGATGTATTTGCTGTTATTCAACCAATAATTTCTGTGAAATATCCTTAGTTTGCGAGCTGTTTGTTTTGCAGTTCTGATACCGAGAAGTTGTGCTGTTTTGCCTGAACAGTGGGTTCACACCAGCGGTTTGTGTTGTATACTTAATTAACATCTTGCTTTGAATTGGGTTTCTGTTGTAAATTTAATTATAATTGACTATCTGAAAAAAAAAAAAAAAAAAGTGGGTTTTTTCTGTCAATATTCTCGCCAAAAAATCTCACTTACTGGATATTTCTGAGAACAGCTAGAAATTTCCTCAGAGGAAGCTTGAACAAAAAGAATATAAATACAGTCAAATGTGTTTATTTGTAAATGTGAACAAATACTCACAGAGTGCTTTAAAGAATTTCCTTTACTCTGATGGTGATTATCATTCCCTCTACCTTAGTGTGGAATCTGAGAAGGATTACTGGATTTTTTTTTTTAATATTCTTTTTGACCAACTGGCACATTAATACTAGAAATGTTTTTTACTCGTTCTTTAGGGTTTAAGATTTTACTATACTAATGATAAAATATTGTGATAGATGGCAATTCATCTCATCTAATTGCACTAACAGCAGAAAGGCTTCTTCCTTACAAATATTCACAGCTTGTACAAATACAAATCTTTTCCTTTTCAATATATGTTGTAAGCCACTTTTAGTCTAAAGGATCTCTCTGTCTTCAGTCCCAGTCCTTGGTAAGCTGCCAAACACAATAGGGCATTAATTAACATGTGCCAGGGATTCATCTACATGCATGGTGGTAGAGAGCAATTGCAGGCTTTTTTTTTCTTTTTTTTTTTTTTTCCCCTTTCTCCTTTACATTTCCGTGTAATTCATGAAAGATCTGCTCCAGTATGTAAATCAGCTCTTGCTAAACACCCAGTAATGCAGTTCCCTTTATTTTCCAGGGCTGTTGCTGAATTTTTCACACACCCAGGAAAGACATTTACTCTGTCTCTTTTTCATGTTCAGAATCCATTTACAGGCTGCAGATGGTAAAAAGAACATATTTGTTTACTTGCTATACAGCCGACTCTATAAATAAATCTGATAAACTAAAAAAAAAAAAAAAAAAAAAGGTACAGAATGAGATGAATGTCCCTTAATGTTGTACCAGTTGGAATAGTGGAATTAGTCTCCCTGTTAGCGCAGGGTCACAGTAAGCTGATCTGCTAACTTACATGAGTGTAAGGAGAAATACTGTAAGTCATTTGATATCTAGCTTTTACCACCCAGCAGTGAGTAGTCAAATAAATCAGAGATGTAAATAAATTTCAATTAGTCTTCAGGTAGACCTCATTCCCTTTATCTCCAAGGAAACCAAACTCTCTTTCCATTTCCTTGTTTGTTGTTGTTATTACTACAATTATTAACAATATTATTAATAAATAATATTAATTAATAATAATAAATAATAATAACTGCTTAAAAAAACCCACAACACATTTATCTTAATCCTAAACAATTGCCTTTCATTATTCACTTCTGACCCCAACACCAAGGGAGTGTAGAGATCTCCAATTGGATTGCTGGTATCTTTTTGCTAGTATAATATCTAGCACAGAAATATGGAAGGAAATAACCAATTAGAGGGTTTTTTATGCTTTTTTATCACAAATATCTGATAAATAAGATGATGTGCCCAATAGTCTGGATATTGTGAGAACTTCCTTTTTTCTTTCTTTTTCTTCTCCATCACTCCATCTATTTTACTTAGATCCTTTTCAACCCATTTCAGACAAACCTTTCCCTCTTCAGCCATTCCAAGTCCACTGTCTTTGAAAACATTGTGGGAGGAATCACAGGTTTTACTTTTGTTGTGTGCTTCTGGCTACTGATAACTTCAAATTACATTATTTCTTGGGACTGTCCATTGAAACATGTTTCAGAAATGAGCCCATTTTACCTTACAATGAGTAAGGCTCAAAACCTGAGAATCCCACTCATCTCCATAAAAAGAGGTGGATTTGGCTCATAGGCAAGACAGATAATGGATATTAGCAGGGCTGAACTCACAAGATGAAGAGAGTGCACTGAAAAACCAAAAAAACCCCTCCCAACATTCTTCCACCTTTTCCATGTTTAATAGCTGCTACAGAAAACTTAACTTTATGTCAATCTGCACATCTTCTAGAATTTTAGCTTCACATGTATGCCAACATAAGTTTGAAACCCACTGAGGAAAGCTAGTAAGGCTCAAATCAAGACTTTTTTTTCACATTATATGATGTAATCCAGAGATTTGGGTTGTCCCACTGAAAATTAAGTTTCTTCTGCAAACATTGTGACAGTCAACAATCAAACTTGTTGTAGCACTTTTGCAAGAAACAAGAAAAAACATCTATAGCACTCTAAAAAACTAATAGGATTTGTGCATTTAGACTTGTAGCTAGATCAACAATTTTCCAGATGTATAGTTGTACAGATCTTAAGTCACTAAGTGCAATGTCAAAAAACGTGTGTAACTTTAACACAGCAACAACTTAATGGAATGACTATCTTCTAAAAATCCACGTGACATCACTTGCTCAAATCAAACAGTACCCATTTTCCTCTGATCTTCATGCAGACAGTAGCAGCATGACTGTGTGAGGGAAATGGCTGTTACAGATATCGAGGTATTTCTTAGGCTTAAAATAATGTCTGTGGTACAGTGCAGACTTTGGACAGAGCATAGCTCCTGCTCAGAAAAGAAGAAATTCCTGTGGTCTTTAAGGATCACTGAAGACTGAGTTTCTAAACATTTTGCAGTTTTATGCCTGTACAGTATAGATGGCTTTGAAGAGGTTATTCTTGATAAGAAGTAATGCAAACAAGACGAGACAAAATACCTTCAGAATATCGCTAAATAACTATTAAGTATTCAGAGAAAGTTTACCATCTCTGTATTATGCCCATGAGATACCTTGAAACAAGTTGGGTGACTGCAAGATTAGTACGTTTTTCCTCTTGGCTGTATTGTACAGAATTTAGAATTTAGGTCTGGTGATAAATCCACACGGTTCTGTCTGCCAGGCACAAACACGAATTATGAGTTAGTGCTGAGCTAGATAAAAATACTATCAAGTCTAGCAAAGATAGGAATTAAACTCAACCACAAGCCAAGTATTTTGAGTTTTGCTTGACTCCTAATGTTTGTGTTCTTCAACTTCTCCCCAGCTTATGGGGAAATAAGGGCTGTATATACAATGCTATATGACCTTAATAAAAATAATGGATAGTATTTTCCCAGGTAAGCCTGGGGGATTTGAGGGATGTTCTGTTAGTACGGGGCAAGAGGAACTTCTAAGACCTCTTGCATTTCACTGGGAGAATGCAGCCTGACATTGTCCTTTCTGTCTCTTCATACTGCTTGTTTAATCACCAGGTGACCATAATGCCTTCACATACTGGCATTTTACACAATGAAAAGCTACTGTGTGATGTTCTAAAACACTGAGCTAAATCACCACAGTGCAATAACAAAGGATGACAATGGCACATCCCTTTGTCAACATAAAGGATAAATAAAACTGCCATAGAAATCCAGTGTAGAAATCCACTACATCAAGACATACACAAGCATTGAGTCAGACTCCATTTCAAACAGCAAACTCTCAACAACTGATCCAAAGAACTCTGAAATAAAACCATCCCATGACATCACCATTGCTTGAAAGAAACCAGGAAGACCTAACTTCTGTGAAGCAACGACTCAAGAATGCTGCAAGGAATCTTTTCATCTGAGTGGTGTGATACCATATGTATTAATGATATTTATCGTGTGTATAGATGCCGTAGTGTACATCTACTCATATTTACTGAAAGAGACCTGAACCAGACTTATCCCCAAACTGACGTGTCTTTGACATGAGCTAAAATACAGAATCAATATAGAATGCAAAAATTACAGGGATCTATATAACACTTGACAAAACAATTATGAGTCTACTGCCCCTAAGAGATAAACTATTGAGCAGGATACTTAGGCATGCACTTTGCATACAGACATGGAAAAAAACCCAAACATTGCAAGAACATATTCAGAGAACAATTTTTCAGTTGTCCAAACTTTTCCACTTCTTCCATTCAAAATTTACTATGAAATTTTTTTCTGAAGTTTTTAATTTTATCACTAGAATTAGTGGTGCTAGAAGCCACAGAACATGAAATCTCAGCCAGCTGCAGGGGGTCTCATCTTCATGGCAATATGTAATTTAAACATGATTCTTTATTTTGCCAACAGCAAAATTTTCCCTATCATTAAACTTGGCAAAACTTGTCATCCTAAACAATGGAAAGCTCTTTGTTGTGTAGGTAGGCTTCAAAATTTTTCTGTATGTGTATACATTTCTTGGATAGGCATTGTGTTTTTAACTTCTTAGAGACACGGCAAGACCTTACATTCTTGCTGCTTTTAGATTAATACACCCTTCCCGGTAATCAGTTTGACTTTTGTGATCAAACTGATTTCTAGTCACCTACCTTGTGAGATTCATAGTAATAAGTACATAGCACTTTTGTTTTGTGAAGAATTTAAATACAATTACATTGGCACAAGAAATGTAAACCTGTAGTGAAAACAAGATATGTATGTCTTGTCAGCAGCATCCCTTGAAACACTGAATTTTGGCATAGCTATCACTATCATCTAGGGAGCCCTGCTGTCTTTCACATGGGGTATCTCTGGTTTCTTTTTGTTATGATCTCCTTTTCCAGATTGTTGAGGGTATTTTTTAGGAAACACATGAACGACAGGAATTACTAAGCCTGCCTTCACTAGATAACTAATTCAGTTACTTCTGCTATTCAGCCTTGAAAGTAATTCTTTCTGGACAGGGTGGTAGCTCTGTCCAAAAACAGCTTCACTGGCAGAACAAGATCAGTCTGGCTTTACTGAAATTCCCTTACTAAATCAGTCTGGAAGTAAAAAGCCATGGTAATAACAGAAAATGCAGGCAAGCCCAACTTTCAGAGTAGTGTTTCCAGTCTGAAATTCATACACTGAGTTCCCCGAAACCAAACAGAATTCATAAACTCTACAGAGACAGACTTCTGTGATTGATTCTTTACCCCCAAAAAATTACCTTAAAGGTGAGACACAGCGTAGAGCTCAAGCTGGTAAACATGGGCTAATTAACTGTCTGCAACAGCCTGGCACCGCCGCAAGGAGATAGAGGGGCAGCACACACAAAGAGCAAGGGAAGAGGAGAATGGCAGTAGCAGTGGCTCCTCGCCTGAAAAAAAACCCAACTCCGTAAACATATGGAGTACAAGACAGAATGGTATCACAGAGAATGTTGCATAGTCGCGTTGTGGTTGCATGGGGAAAGCACAGGCTGGAGTGTATCAAACTAATTGTATAGATTAATCAGCACAGATGGTGGCACATCCTACTACCAGTGCTTAAAGATACTATTAAAAGCATAAGAGATAGGGTCGTGTATGTGTGCACAAACTTCTTCCTGCTATACTGTTCCCACAAACAATAATTTAGGAATATTCTGATTTAGAGGTTGCATCTAGACTGTTATGTTTCATAGCTGTCAGTGAACTTGCCCTCCATGAATTTGTTCAATCCTTTTTTTTTTTAACCCTTTTTTAACAATTAGTCCCCAGAACACTGGGTTCATTTCCCCACAGAAGTGAATCTCAGAGTTCCCTTGAGCTGTTCTTTATGTTGTAAGTAATCACAGTTTGCAGCCTCATGTTCATTTTCTCTGTATCTTTCCTACTTTTATAGGCTTCTTTCCCAAGACAAGAATCCCAGCCTAATCTCTTTTCATACAGATTCTGTTTCATATCTGATCATACTTTTTACCCTTTCTCAATATCTCTCCTAGTTCTATTGTATCTTTCTTGAGATGGAAGAGTCAGAACTTCACAGAATATTCAAGACTTAGGAGTAGCAAAAACTTGAGCTATGGCTTGATGATATTCTCTAGTTTCTTCAGTTATTATTTTCATAGTACCTCTAAATATATTTTTTATGGTTTTGACTCTGTACTGACTCCAAATTTATGACACTCCTGTGTCATAATGTTTAGCAAAAACATCATCACTGTACACACGCAACTGCAGTTCTTTTTTGCCTGATTTGCATTACTTTGCCGTGATTTGCATCTACCTTTCAACCAGAAGTTTTTGCAATCAGCATTGGATTTAAATACCCTGAAAAATTTTTCAGTGCTGAAAAACTTTGTCATGTCACAATTCACACAGTTTTTCCAGATCATTTATGAAGATATTAAATAGCATAAAATTAATCACTTATCTTGGTAAGACCTTCCTTCTTGGTAACCACCCTGGATGACAACTTCAAAGGGTTGGAGGGCTAACCACTTAAGGACAAGAATGTATTGGGAAAGTACAGTATACAGAAGGAATAACCAAAATGAGCTACAGCTTGAAAGCTGGTTTGAATGTAACAGATGTCAAGTGCAGAGCTGTCTGCAAAATGGAGATGCAAGGAGCTACGGATAAATAAGGGATGTTGGGGATAAACAGACAGTTCACTTGAGTTTATAAAGAAATTCTTTACTGTACTAGTTCTTGTGAAGGAAAAGGAAGTCCAAATAACCTCAGAATTATAAAGGAGCACTAATGAATACAAGAGGAATTTGCGAATAAGTACAGTATAACATCATGTTAAAATAAAAATGAGACTGTAGAAAACCTGCCAAAGTAAATACAGTAATAGAATAATTTAACGTTCCTCAAAAGCTGATTATGTGGAATGTGTAGGAAAATCAGCGTTCACCATAGTATAACGTCCCCTTTGTATGGCATAAACTACCTTACATGTACAGGAGCAGATCAGGTCAGAAGAAAGGGAGGAAGGGAGGAAGGGAGGAAGGGAGGAAGGAAGGAAGGAAGGAAGGAAGGAAGGAAGGAAGGAAGGAAGGAAGGAAGGAAGGAAGGAAGGAAGGAAGGAAGGAAGGAAGGGAGGGAGGGAGGAAGGAGGGAAGGAAGGAAGGAAGGAAGGAAGGAAGGAAGGAAGGAAGGAAGGAAGGAAGGAAGGGAGGGAGGGAGGGAGGAAGGAAGGAAGGAAGGAAGGAAGGAAGGAAGGAAGGAAGGAAGGAAGGAAGGAAGGAAGGAAGGAAGGAAGGAAGGAAGGAAGGAAGGAAGGGTGAAGAAGACTGGCTACCTCTGGGGTCAGGTACTCATTGTGATTTACATTATCACTGACACTGGTGTTCAGTGCTAGGATGCAACTAATTAGGACAAGACTAAAAAACACAAAAAAGCTTTTTAATGTCACTGTGTAAATTCACGGGTACTCCCTGATCCTGAACATCTAATGCACTTCTGAGCACTCTGTTCTAGAAAGGGTATGAAAACAAGCAGGGAATAATTGGAAAAGAGGATCAGAGCCAGTGGCTGCCAGATGCTGGGAGGTGACAAGGGACAGCCTGGCTGTGAGGAGGAAAAGGTCACACTACTGATGGTCTTGCCCCTCAAGAGTCTGCTGCCAGCCATGCTCTGAAGTGTTAGGTGAACTTCGGTCTGACACAACGTGCTTGGTGGTCCTGTGCTCTTCATCCATTTGCATCCACTCAGACTCTACCTCCCAGCTGTCCTGCAACAGGCTATGGTTGCTCAAAATAATTGTACTGCAACAAATGTCCTACAACAAAGAAGGTTAATCCATTAGAAGACATACTGACCAGGAATACTCCTGAATTTTTTCAAGCCTCAGAGAATCAGAACTTGAGATAAAAGGATCCAGGGAAGCCTCTTTTTTAACACGTGACATAACAACAGCATGTATTTAAGCTCTTAACATCAGATATTTTGCTACTTAGCTGTACTGCCTCCTGTGTATAAGATGTTTGTAAAGGATTATTACATTTATGTAATTTTATTTAAAGGTGACATCTTCCTTTGAGGGATGAAAGGCATATATTAGAGCAGAAGATAGTTTCAAGTCCTTTTCCATCTATGACATCCTTCTGCAGTTATTCTAAACCTTACCATATAGCAAACAGAAGCACCTGAGAAAGAATTTCATGAAGAGAAAGGTTGTTAGAAGGAAAAAGTTTAAGATTGCCTAAACAAATAAAAGAAAAAGTAATAACTCATATATCTGTTCACATTTCATAAAAGCAGTGGCATATTAATTTCCCTTTTTGCCATAACTACAGTGCTTCTATTTCATTGTTTGTTAGGATCTCCTTCTCTACTTGACCCTGGTTGTCACCTTCTTTTTACTTCTGTGTTTTAAAATAGAGTATGAGAAAAATAGGGCTAAAAGATCAGTGGAAGAAATTTCTTATACTGGGAAACAAGCAGGCATGGATCTGAATTTCACACATAAAATGAACCCTGTGACAATCTGGCCTTGCTCCATCACCATACTTAAATTTGTTGCAGAATTTCCCAGTGTAAGTATCTAGAATACCCTGTTAAAAGTAAATATTGTGGTGCAACATTAACTCAAGGTGATACTAAACATTATACAAAAGTTATTGCAGAAGCAATAAAAAGGCTCATTCCTTTAAACAGCCTTTCCATCAGGTCATGGAAGTTCGGAACAATGAAGCTCAGCCCAGCTTTTCAACTCATATGCAAGTGTCCTGCGAAGGAAATGCCAAGGTTTTTTTTTTCCTGTACATCTGCAGAGTGTTCAGCACAGGGGGACTCTGCAAGGAAGGAGAAGGTGAAGCCACCATCACTGCTAACACAGGGGCGGGATGTCTCTGGGGGTTGTCCCACAAGCTGTTGCGGGGAACTGGGTGAATCTTTCATCTGTTCTGGTGTCCAGAATCCTGCTTCAGGTTTTTCATAGGAAACCAGTAAACATTGTACAACTTGCTGTAAAAACACAACCAGTTTGATCAGATATGCTGACCATTGCCCATATCAGACCAGAACCATCCCTCCCCTTTAGATGAAACTGAACTCACCTTTGTAAAAGTCACCAAAGCTTGTTTTGGAGCAGCTACAATACCTGAAAAAAACCACAAGTTTTCCTAAATTTATCCATATGCTCTTTTTCAGATGTCCTTGGTGTCTGTGCAGCACCCTGTACTTTCAGATATCAAGTAAATACTCCAACAGGACCAAGGAGCTACTTCCCCTTACCATGTTGTTAAGTGTGCACAAATGCAAGCCCACAATAATTCCTGCAATTTTGAAATGCTGGGGTTTCAACCCCAAGCCCCAAATTAAGGTTGACATCTGGGTGATTCCCACAGCCCTTCCCAAAGGGGGGTGAGTTTGCCTTTAGGCTTCCCCCCAGGGTGGGGCCTGGCAGACAGAGCCGTTGGGTAAAGGAGCCCCAGGGGTCCAACACAGAGTAACCCAAGGTCAGGTGTCCCACTGAGGGATAAAGCTGGGACCCCTTGCAGGAGGGGCAGTGTCTGTGTGTGAGGTGGGTGCCCTGTGCAGAGTTCCCTGTTGGGGAAGGACCTCCCGCCTCCCTGGGACTGGGCTCCAGTCAGGTCTGGCTTTTGTAAACGCGGGCTGTGTGGAGATTCAGTGTGTGGCTTCCTTGGTCTGATGTGTTTGGCTTGTTGACTCGGGTGTCTCCCGTCCCTTCTATGGGAGACTGCATGTCACCATTTATTCCACCCATTGTTGGTCGTGTGGTGTCGTTGTTGGGGTCAGTGGGATTGATGTCGATTATGTATAATCTGACTGACTTGTTTGTACCCCCAGCGCTCACCCATGGACTGACCCTTTTGTATCCAATACAATTTGGTTATTGGTTCATCTTCATGCTGCCTGTGTCCTTTATGCTTGGCCTAATAATTGGCAAAACAAATTTGCATGCAGATATCTTTTGAATGTTGCCCTTTAACACTTAAATTTGCTGAGAGTAGCGGGGAAAAAACCAGATCAGACTCAGGATTCTGCCAGCGTGTGGAAGGCCCATCGATTTTGAGAGTCAGTCCTGTGAATACGTCTGGGAACTAGTGATTTCAGAAATTGTCTTCCTTTGGCCATTCTGTACCAGCACCATCTGAGCAGACCTGGAGGAGGCCGCCGGGCAGGGCTAGATCATCACAATCATGCACCTCTGAGTTACTTGTGGTCCTCCCCCAGGACAAACGTGCTCTAATATTTTATATATTCCTCGACAGCATCATAAGGAAACAGCCAGTTGCAGCCTGTTATTCAAAAATAATACTTCTGTAAAGAAAAAGATGTGAAAATGTAGGCATTCAAGTGAAAATTCAATCCTTCACAGTACAGAGCCTCTGAGAAGTCTTTTAAATGACCCTTTTTATCATGGTGCCATGTCCGTACCTGTCTGAATAGTGAGACCTGGTTAAAAAAAATAATAAAAATGTATATATACAAGTGGCTGAGTAATGTATTACTCATGTGCACTTTGTTCTTTTTGGCAAACTGACCTTATCAAAGGGAAGAAAGCTGCCCACTGTGACAAGCTGAGCCCTACTGAAAAGTCTGAATTAGCAGTGAGTGAGGTTTCTCTGTTATCTCATCTTAAATGATGATCAGTGAGAGTCATCTTTTTTTCTGGGGTGATGATACTAAAGCAATGCCACTTGCTTGCTCTTTTTGTTATTCTTACTGTTTTCTGTGTTGTGTGCTTTAAGGAACAAACTCAGTTTACAATAAGGATAGTAATTGTCGCAGTAGCAATAAAATAGCGTGCTGACCCTCTGACTACTTTTCTGCCAATATAGAAGTATTGTTTAGATTTTAGCGTGGCATCCAATTTTTAAATATAGTGCTGCCCATGGTGTAAGTCAAGAAATGCCCAGAATAGTTTTATTGCTGCACTGCAGCGAAGTCCATAAAGGACACCGGTGGAAGGGTGACAGGACTCAGGTGAGTGACACGGGGAGAAGACGTGGTCTGGTTTTGATCAGACAAGAGAGAGACGGTTGTCAGACTGCCTCGCAGGGGCAGCTGCACGGCTGCACGGTGGGGTCTCGTTTGCCGTTTTCTTCAGGAGAGTTTCTGCAGGTATACTGGACCTGTGAAGAATCAAGGTCCAGCACAGGTCAGAGGTGGTGTGAAATGTCTTGAGTCTCTGTGGGTGAACTCTCTTCTTCCCCTGAAACTGGAAAAACAGCATGCTGGGGGGAAGTCTACAGGAGGAGATGATCATAGGTTACTGTTTAACAGACTTTTAAAAACTTTTAGAAACTTTAACTGCATTTTTTGCAGTTATCCAATTCAGCAACTCTTTTTTTTTTTTTTTTTTTTTTCCTTTTAATTGTGAACCAATGGAAAATAATTTCTGGTCAATATTTAATGTATTCTCCATGACAACAAATTCCTCCTTTTAACTGCCTCTGATTCTTCCCCTTCTAGAGCTGTTTAACACTTCGTTTTTCTTCTCAGCACTGGGAAGTTTACTGGTACTGTAAAGGGACACATACTGCCAATTGTTTAATTAATTTTGCTTTACTTTCATAAAACCTTGGGCATTTCTTTTAGGGACTTTAATGAGGTTCCCAAGTCAGCATAAGTCTGGGCCGAACGGCCAGACAATGATGTGTACCACAGGTGTCTTCTGGGGAGGGTCTTCTGTTGTGGAAGGTGCTGCCACCACTGGATTCAGTGACCTGATAGAGCAACAGACCATGGTGTGATGTCCTCAGCTCCTGCCAATCCCATGACAAAGAAACTAACCTCTTTTAACTCCCTTTGCTCATATGTCTCCTTAGCTGCTTAGTCTCTCCCTGTGCTCTCAGTTGTGGTGAAGCAAATTAACTAATATGCTTTCAGAAATAAGACTATAAATTGTAAGGAAGCACTAGAGCCTGTAACACATTCAAGGACACAGCTTTGTTCACCCCATCTGAATTTCAGCTGGCATTTTGAAATAGAACAGCATGGAGAATAAATCTTTTGCAATATCCATAAGGAGCTCACCTATGGTTAATATAGCCCGTGAGTGGGTGGTATAGTTAATCACTACACAACACTGTGGCTGAAACAGGGCTTCTCTGAAAAAAAGGGGAATCTTCAAGCTAAAAAAGCTTGTCTGGGCTTCACTTTTAAGGCTCATTTACCCAGGTGGCTTGGAACATGAATACAGCCATAGTCATGTTTGTCAGTCTCTGAATTTCATAAAGCATCCCGCCATGCAGTGAAGTAAGAATCACTAAAAAGTCATCATTTATGAACATTCAGTGTGTCACGGTACCAAAGAGGTTGCTTTCTCGCGAAGTGCTGAAGTATCCTGGTGTGCAAAGGGTTGAAAAGTACCGATGCTAGCTGTTGATCACTGCACCTAGGAGCTGAATACAAAGTATGAAAGGGCAATTATCTAAAAAGGTGATTACTATTTAATGGGATGGCTACTATTTTTCTCACTTGGTTGTTTTGTCTTGCTGGCAAACAGGAGATTTTCCATCATTTAGAAGTTTTTGGATAAGTTTTGCTGAGCGCTGTATGCAATGTATTGATGCAGGATCTGTGCACTGGCACAGTAGGCACAGCAGACTGCTACAGAGGGAAAAATAACTGTAGACACACTGTTTTGCCTGTTTCTGGGATGCCGGTTTTGCTGCTGCTGCTGAGAGTAAGGTAGGCATCAGTGCTGGTTTGGGCAGAGCAGTGGACACTGCCGCGACAATGCGCTCTGAAACTCTTCATCACCTTCTTCTCCGACCTCTCCATCTCTAGTCCTGGCACCAAGAGCAGCTCCCCCAGCTTGACCCACGCTTGGGATAAGCCTTCGCTAACACCTCGTGCCCAGGGGTGCATTGCATGCTTTCTCTGATGCAAAGCCTCTGGTCAGAAGGACATGGAAGGGGTTAGGGCTGTAGAGATCTGTCCCCTCACTAAGTTACTCTGAAAAATTGCTGCAGTCAGAAAAGAGATGGAAAAAAACCTAAAAATCAATAATTGTCAAGCTGACTTGGTCAATAACACCACAAACTCTTCATGCTGCACATTCTTCTGGAAGGCAGCAGCATATACAGCCATGTGACAGGCATGGACTGATTTGTGCAAGCAGCATGCTAATTTGAAAGGTAAAATCTGAAAATAATTTATGATCTGAGTAACTTTAGACAGATATCCCTGAATTTATCCGATTTCCATCCTCCTTCTATGTTTTCAAACTCTTCTTTAGTGTTAGTTCACTTTCTCTAAATTCATTTCAAGTTAGGTAAATAATTTGTAAAATTGCATTTCCTCTTACTTTTTTCACTGTGTCTTTTTCATCCTAGAGAATTAATGTGAATGTGAAAGAAGGCTTTTTGCAGTAATAGGTAATAATACCGAAAATGTAGCATTTTCTGCTCGCACTGAAGTCAATGGCAAAAATCTTAATGAACCAAGAACTGGGCTTTTAGTATAATACCATTTGACTGGAATGAAGCAAATTATGCTGGTTCCCATGAGAAATCAAATATGATCAGCATATTCATACAAAACCACACTCACATGCGATTCTTATAAAAACTCTGTTTCTGTTGCTCAGCACTGGGGACAGACCAGGACTAGCATTCAGTTCAACTCAAGCAAGAAAGAACCCAGAGCCGTATTTTAAGTGTTCCCTGTGTCACTTAGGGCCTCAGTTTCAAAGATGCTTCAGAAAGTATTTAGCTTTATTGACTTTTTAAAAATTATTATTCTTTAAACTGTGGCACTGAACTGTGTCTCTGAGCTCCTCTGTAAATGTAACAACAAGGATCTTTCCCCTGCTGAAGTCACTGGGGCCACTTCTATCATCTGTAGTGGGAGTTTGGTTGATGGCTGTAATTGGTTATCACCATGGTATCTGAGGATTGACTCGTGGTTGTATAAATTTAGTAAACTTGCATCAGCAATATTCAAATCCATAACACGTACAGAAAATGCAGAGATGCATGCAGACACTGTACACAGCACAGATGGAAATGAGCAACCGAACCTCATTAGAACTTTATTCCTGCAAGAATATTACCGAGAAGTGGGAATGCCACCCCCATTTTACTGTGGTGACAGCGATGACACCCCTCTTGTGTAGCACGTGTGCTACTCAGGTCTCTTAACAGTGTTTGTTTTCACTCTGAACCACAAAGGGTATGGGGAGATACCATGAACACCAGGGGAAAATATGTATGACATGAAGCAGTAAAGAAAGCAATACATTGATAGAGATGACAGTGGAGAAAAACAGCAACTACCGTGTGTGACGGGATTGTGCGGGGCGGCTGCCAGCTCAGGAGCTGAAGGAGGTGCCTCTGCTTTAGGTCTCCTTGACGCCCAGCCTGCGAAACAGGGGTTCAGCCACTCTGCCTGCGCCTCCTCATTACTGTAGCCAGTACAATAGCTAGTTCATTACTGTAGTTTACAAGAGTGAGGCTGCTCAGTGACTAGACATTTCATTAAATTGGCACAAGCCATCTGTCATTTAACTTGTTTTGATTTGCACAATGCTGCTCTGAACCACTAACTGAATGAAGAACTTGTCTGGCAGTGTGTGCTGCGGGGTGGAAGGCAGCCCAGGCGCAAAGTGAGGGACCTGCGATGGGAAAGCAGTTACTCAGATGGGAATGAAAAGGGTTTTCTGTTTCTTTTTAATAAGAAACCAAGGAAGGAAAAGGAAGGCCTGAAACGAAAGGTGCTCTGGAGCACCAGGAGATGCAGAAAGTGTATGTGAAAATCAGGTGAAGCGTTCAGAACAGCAGAAGACACTAAGCTGCATAACAGGGAACTCACTGTATAAATCTAAGATGACACAACATTCATAGGAACAACCTTTAACGTTTTAGTCTTAAAAAAAAAGAAAAAAAATCTTGCAGTAGCTACAGTCTTAAGGAAAGTACTGAAGGCCAAGGACATACAATGTAGAAAAAGATTTTAAAGTAAGGAGAGCAGCACAGACTTTTAACAATTTTTCCCATTTCATTGAGGAACCAAAGTCTACTCAAATCAATAGTAGGTCATTTATATCAGACATGTTTTTCCAGTTTTACATAAGGAATTATATGGATATCTGAAAAATACAGAACAATTACGAATTTTTCTGTTTCATGCGAGGAAATGTGCAGAGACATGGTAGGGTTCTGTTCCATCTGGAATGTATATAAAATGCAGCACATAATTTTCATATAAAAGTACCAGTGTTTGCATCCTTGCTGACTTGATGCAAAAAAACCTTATTCAACTTATCCAGGTTTTACATTTGTGCTCCAGACTAAACGTCAGGGTTGTTCTGTGACTTTATAGAAATCCAAAAGGGAGCAAAAGATGTGTTAAGTGAAGCAAATTTGCAAACACAATGGTCATTACATTAATTTATGAAGGAAGGTAATCCAGAGATTTCCAGGCAAAAAAATTAATCTGTGGATATTTTAGTCAATTATTTGTTGTAGGATTATTCCAGTGCAGATAGTACAACAAAATACTTCCCTCTGTTATTTGACTTGGTCCTGCAGTGTTCTGCCATCTCCTTGTTGGTGTTTTGAACGTGTCTGGTAGAAAAAAATCCCGTATCGCTTGCCTCAGTATTCAGACTGAGACACTGCTTGAGACTCTTGAAGATGAAGGTTTGGGCTGATTTTGATGTTTTACAGCAGGACTCGTATACAGCCTTTATTATGTTGCTTATTTAACAGATAATTAGTACTATCTGGATTTCCTCATTGCAGTGTTTGAGAAATGTGAATGTTGATCCATACATTTGCTCGATCATAATTATCTGTGTTTGTAAAGTCCTTGTCAACACCTGCAACAGCCTTTCATAATGGTGTAAGACAGAGACTTTTGCAACTATTAGGCAATAAAGACTACATAAGAAGATCTGGAAAGTGTGCAGATGTGTGGCAAAGGGCAGAGAAAGGTCATTTACCATGGCAAAATACACAGGTCCCAGGCTGGGTCAGAGTGGGAGCTCCCAGCAGGATGAGGGGAAAGGGGAAAGTGGTGGAGTTACAAGAAGGGAAAAAAATAAATACCTCTGGGCATCCAGAAACAACATTGCAGATCCACAAATGGGCTATAAAGTTAATCATTCCACATTATTCTGTGAAACCAAGCAATTCCTCGCCATTATGTGCCGAGGAAGGATGTTTCTTTGTTGCTGATTAAAAGCTGAAATACACAGCTGACATGGGGATTTTCAATTTGGTCCAGCCCATAAATTCCTGTGCCAACACATGGAGAGGAAAAAAAACAAAACAAAACAAAACAACACAAAACAAAAACATGTTGGAAAAGCGTGGGTGCCAGCTGGCTCTGAACCTTCTGGTTTCAGGAGGAGAAGGTATTTGACTCATAATCACCCTGGCTCATCACCTGTGATACGCAGCATTGTATATCTAGTCTAGAATTAAGCATTTAAAGCAGGTGCGCTGTAAAACGATGCCAAAATTGTCAGTTATGGGTAAATCTGTAAACTGGGCATTTCTTATCAGTAGAAACAATTACCCACGAAGGATGGGGCATGCATCCCCCTTTCTCCTGTAAATTCTGGAGTTTCTCACAAAAAGGGTGGGACATTCCTATAGAGTTACCTATGCTCTAGGAGAAATCTAAATGGTTTTTTTTCCCTTTTTTTTTTTTTTTCTTTTCTTTTTTTTTTTTTTTTAAATGACTCCCCAATAGGCCCGTCCGCCCGGTGTCAGCCCCGCCGGTCCCGCGCGGTGCGGCGGCGGGAGTTGCGCGGTCCGGCGCGGTGCGGTAGGCGGCAGAGGTGCTCGGCGGCAGCCGCTAGATGGCAGGAGAGCACCGCGCAGCGCCGCGCAGCACCGCGCAGTCCCGCGGGGGCCGGCCCGTCCGCCCGGGGAACAAACACTGCTGGAATTTGCGTTCTCTAAGATAAAGGGGAAAAAAAAAAAAGCAAAAAAAAAAAAAGCGCCTTCTTCTTCTTTTTTTTTTTTTTTTTTTTTTTTTTTCCTGAGAGAATTTACAACCATCCTTCTTTTTCCTGGTGCAGATTTGTTGATTTCAGCGAGGTTGCATTGAGGATAAATTTGTCCCACCATCTCTACACTTTTTCAACAGACCTGTTAAGCTTTTTAGCACTATCTGCACCTTTACCGTATGAAAAATTGCCATATTCCAGCACGCACCATCATTTCCTCCATCACAAAGCGTCTGTTTAAAAGCTGTTTTCATCTTTTGGATAACTGGCTTGATTTAAAATAACAGCCAAAAAAAGTAAGCTCATCCGTGCATGAATGACAAATCTGTTGTAGTTTGGAGTGTACTTTAAGAAACTCTTTTAAACCTCTTGAAAAATTACATATTCCTAGAAAAAAAGGTATTGCACACTAGGAAACTGAGCAACGTGATTAATTTAATTTGCTATTGATACAGTTAAGTTTATACAGACACAGTAGATTTGCTATTATACAAATCCATACCACCCACAAATGTTTTTAAACTTGTTTCTGTTTTCTAAAGTATGTGAAACACAGAAGTTTTTTGCCTTGGGCTCAAGCAAAGGTTTTATTTTCTTTCTCAGTGCAAGTTGAAATGCTGGAAACTGCTAAATCATTAATTTCACATGGTTCCAACAAAAATAATTCAAAACCCAGACAGCTCTAGCCTGGCTAGAGACAAAGCTGAGATTTTCATGGCCTATGTAAAACTTCTGCTGTGTCTGACACAGCAAATTCTGAAACTGGACAATTTCTTCATTATTTGAATTATAATATGGATGCTTGATATACCTCGTGGGGTTTTTTTGGGAGGATCTTTCCTTTTAGAGTTGTTTTAAGTAAAATTGCCACATCTTGTAACAGAGCCAGAATTCTGAATTTATGTCAAAATTATAGGCAAAACAACACAGCACCAGGAACCTTGTGAGGCTTGTTACTGTACAACCCTGACCCTGAAAGTGCCTTCTAACTTTTTTTTTTTTCTTCAGTGTAAACCACTCTTTGCTTATACTTTAGTGAACTAACAGACGTCTTTGGTCATAATTTTTAAAAATTTTTTGTATCTTACCATTTAAAATTGCCTACTTTTACAAGTAATGGGAGGAATCTTATGAAAAAGTCTTGCAGATCTCAGTTGGGTTCAGCCCAGTTGGGTTCTCTGAAGGGCCAGGTCTTATTGTAATGAATAGAATAGAATAGAATAGAAGAGAATAGAATAGAATAGAATAGAATAGAATAGAATAGTTTGTACAGTGACCTGGTTTGTATCACAAGTGTGTGAACTATGGCAGAAAACTCTAAGGCATAGTAAGTGTGAGTGAGCACAGTTCTTTTGAAGTATATTAGGAATCTGACTCCAGTATAGAAAATTGTCTTGAACGTGCAAATTCTTGCATAGAATTTTGTTTGGGAAAGAATTTGAGGTTAAGTTTTGTCAGGTGAAGCATCTCCTCCCAAACCAGACTAAACCAAATCAAAAAACCTGGTGACAACTCATGGGGTGCTCTTGAATTATCTAAGTCTTTTCCACAAATACAAATATCATTTATACCTTTCCAGCCTTGCCAGTGAACACCATTCCCAAGCAGCAGTTCAGCGAGGTTTAACCACATGTCCCTGCAAGGCATGCAGTGTTAGTCTGCAGTGGGAACCACCTGCAATAACCCACCTCTGGAGAAGCAAGTGGCAGACCTGTTCCTCTGACTCTCAACTCATTTTCTGCACAAAAAAGCAGGTACCCGTTCCCATAGAAGCACCCAGACTGCAGCCTGTAAGTTGTTGCCAGCAAAGCAGCTGCTCCCTGCGAAGGACCCGGGCAGTGCAGGCTGTTCATCCCAGAAGGCGTCGAGAGAGTTTGTCTTAATCCTTCTCGGTGCACGGTGCCTGGCCTGGGGGCTGGACGGGGGGATGCTGGCACGCACTGGGGCTGCCTGGGGCTCAGAGCTCCTCTGCTCAGCCAACTGCTGTCTGCAAGCATTTCTAGCAAAGCCAGCAGCCATTTCAGGCCTGTGTGAGTGAGTAAAAATGAGCCAAGAAAAGCGGTTTAAAAATGGCCAACTTTTATTTGATTTTTTTTGAATTGAAACAGTTTTTAAACCATCTTGAAAGCCGCAGTGGGCATGATTCCTAATAAAGGCAGTGTTATGATTTTGACAGACATTAGTGCTTCCTAGCAGGGCTACAGAACAATCGTTATCTGTCCCTCTCATTTAACCCTACCGCTGTGGGAATAGCCAGAGAAAAGTACAAAGAGCAGAGGCTCTAGTTAAGCTGATGATTAAAGGTAGGGCTGTGAGAAAGAAACAAAGGAATCCTTCTGTTGCACCTGTGCACAGATAGCACAAGATCTGCCAGAGCTTTTTGACTACATTAGCTGATGTTTTACTCTGCATTATACTTTTTATAAAAAGAGACATGTTTGTTTAAAATACCTCTCTTCTGTCTATGAACTTTCCCTCCCACATTTGCACAGCAGACACACTGACATAAATAAGGACTGGTGCTTTCGTTTTCCTTTGGGGTTTTTGTGGCCTTGTGGTTTGATCCTGGTTAGCTTATCTAGCTAAATGACTGCTGAAAATTAACTCTGTAACTACCAACTGCATATATCAAATGCTACTGCACTGTGTATCGACGCATACAGCTGTATTAATGCCTGAGCTCTTCTTCTTGATGATGCATCTCCACAGAAAAATAATTACCTCCTTCTGCTCCCCCCTAAGAAAAAAAGTGAAATGAACTCAGAACAAAAATCTTTAAGAAAAGAACTCCTACATTTTTTATCATTTTGAAATATAGGATCAGTGTTATAGACTCTGTTTCAATTTCTTTTAAACATCTCAAAGTCCATTACAAGAAAAATAACATAGTCCAGTAAAGAAAGAGTGTTCAGCCAGCTACCAGACAGCCACCATGTGTCAAATACAACTGAAGACAGCTCTGCCGAAACCCAGGTATTAAAACAGAGATGTATGTGGCCTGCTAAAGAAAAAAATTAGTTCACAGTAGCATGACAGCTGTCTTAAATATAGTATCTCATACCCTTAACACACAAAATACAGAACAAAAGAAAATTAAAGGACACAATTAGTGCTTTTTCCATGCACAGGGGCACTCGTGCTTCCTCCATCTCATGCCATCGCAGCAACCTAACTCAGCAAATGCAGAAATGCTGCCCTCAAAAACAGCACACAGCTACCTGAAGAGTCTTCTCCCAGCAGCTTTCCAGGTGTTTTTGTGAAGTCCCACCCAGCTTGCAAGCTGCCCAAGACCTCCAGCAAAGCTCATCCTGGCCATCAGGTTAAAAACAAAAGATAATACAGCTAGCTGCCACTGAGTGATTTTCTTGAGCTTTTGGTTTTTTGAAAGAAACAAGAGTGGGACATCTCTTGGTGCTTTTCCTGTGATGGATTTCTTTTGCCAGGCAATCAAGGGGAAGCAGATCACTTCAGCAACGTTGCCACTGCTGGCTAGCCAGCTGAGTTCAGCAGCACATAAAGCTACAAACATCCCATCTTTACTGTTGCAACTTTTATTTACAAAGCAGGTCAGAGCTGTAGAGGTAGACCCCTCCCTTCACCCCATTGCTTAAGCCAGGGCTTTGGAACTTGAGAAGGAAAGCACCACCTCTTCAAAAGGCAAAGTAAACGCTCAAGAAACTCAAAAAATGGGGAAGAGAGGACCAGACTAGGGGAATTTTCTCTCCTGTTGCTGCTGGTGAAGGTCATGGAGAGCACAGCTGGCTGCTCTCCCTGCCCAGCGTACTCCTGCACACACAGCCAGTGCTGAGCGGGGAAGGTGAGGCTTTTGTGAGTCTGGCTCAGCGCTGCAGCCACGTGTGTACGGCCAGATATCCTCAGAGGTATCATCGGAGAGTCTTCTGCATATAGAGGAGACTTAGAAATTGGAGCCTTGGGGTTCGACAGCACTTATGATGTCAAGCAATGACATTTGATTTCTGCATGGTATCGCTCATACTCCTTATCTTAGAATGGGAAACACACAAATACAGCAATTAATGTAGCCACCATGGGCATAAAGTGTTACCATTATAGTGATCCTTACTGTATAGAAAAGTAGAAGGAGCTTCTCCTATACATAAAAACATGTCTGCCAGCAAAGACACTGATTTTGTGTTAAATCAGTTACTGGTGTTGTTTCTGCTGGTTGCCTACTGGCATGCTGAGCCAGGGAGGAGTAGTTTGATTCAGGAGACTAAATCATGCTTCTGCTAGCAGTGAATACAAATCGGACATTCAGTACAAAAGGAGGGGGTTTCACTCAGGACACTTAGGAAAGGAAGAAGGGGAAGATACTGACAAGACCATCAAGCCACCATGTAGGTGCCAAATTGATGTGCAGTGAGGGAGGAGAGCTTGGCTTAAACGCATGCTTGAATTTCAGCTGGGTAGGGTTGTTCATGACACCTCCACGCAGAAGCTGTAGTAAGCAGCGGTGTTGTGTGCGTATGGGCAAGGGTCTTTCTCACTGGAAGAGACCCCATCGTGGTTTCCTTCTGCCTTCTTCTCTGAGCAACTCCTAAATGTCCTTCTTTTATGTCCTTTTCCACAGTATCTCACATGCAACACTTTTTCCTACTCAAAGCTGAGTAATCTTAGCATAATATCTACTCTAAACCAATCAAAAAGTTTGATGTTCTGTGCCCAAAATTAGACTTGCCCCTTTCAGTTGAGGCACAGCTGAATACATTTGCGTTCTTTCTTGCTCCAGCTCTGCTTTGCAGGCTAGTATTTATCAAGAATAGCTACCTCATGTGACAATTTAAAAAAGCATTGTGTCGCCTTCCCTGACAATAGAGCTTTAGTTTTAGGACAAGACTGGAAGTATTTATGATTCAAAGATTAAAACAACATTCATGGGATTTATCACAAAATGATCATGTGGAACCTGGAAAGCTGGCAAGGATTAAAGTCTTTCCACTGGCATTCATGGACAGCGGCTCAGGGGTTTTAAGAGTCTTGCTGTATTTCTGTAAGTCCTTCCCAATAACACCTTTTTTTTAAAAAAAAAAAGTGAAGTTAGTATTTTTAAAGATATTTATAAATCTGATTATTTTCATAGGGTGGATTGTCTTCTGAAAAAGCACTGTCCTTTACCCAATAAAAAGCATTGTCTCATGCAGCTAAGTGTCGTAGACCTTTTTGCCAGAGAGACACTCTCACACTCCAAAAAAGGGACAGAATGAATCTATTTGCCAACAGGAGAGTGCAATATGATGTCAGGGCTCAGTTTTGTCTTTTTCTCTTCTTCAAAATCTGAAAAAAATACACCGTGAAAACTGGCAGTTTAATCTCAACTATTGGTACAATTTCTGTTGAAAACAATAAAAGTATACATGCTCACACGTTAACAACATCGCATAATATTAATGGCAAATAACATTTCCCTACATCTATTATATAATATATAAAATTAGGTGTGCAAATATATCTGCTGGCTCCAGTATCTTCTGCCTGTGCTCTCTGAAGCATAACAATTCTTATTTGACCATCTCTGTTTTGTGGAGTACTCTAATTATAGCACAAAATGTTTACAGTTCTGCTGAAATATGTAAATTATGCAAGACTAAGTCTAATAACAAAAATGCAATTTTTAAGAGAAAAATACATAAACTGACACGATGCAGGAGATAAGTGCTTTTCCGAGAATAACGTCCATGCTGTAGAAAGCGGACAAATAATGCAGAGTACAGAATGAATGCATGTCTCTTCAAAACAGTACAAGCTCTCTTTTGACATGCAAGCAATTCAGTAAGGAGGAAAAAGGCTAGAATTGAATTTAGCTGATGCAAATGAAATTAAAGCCAAATTGGTTGTCACATCGAGATGATGTTAACTATGTAAATGTTTGCTATTTATTAAGCCACCATTTAGAATTTAGACTGTGATAAAAATACAGGAGTCTTGTTGTACATTTAAGGTGCAAACTGTGCATTTAAAAGAGCATATATATGGATTATTCACCTCTTTCACCCCTTTGAGAATTAAATTTAAAATATATATTTTTTTTTTTTCCAGTATTTTTCTGTAATTATAGCTCACACGTACTGTAGTTTCAGGCTACCAAAAAGCCAAACCAAAACTAAAAAAAAAACCCAAACCACTAGGCTTTTCTAGCTAAGCAGTATCCCATTACATCATTGCTTCAGATGCATTCATCCTCTACAATATTGTTGGCTGTTTCAGGTTAACTACCAAAATCATTTGCCTGAGAAGCAAGATTTAATTGTCTTACAACTACCTCTGTGAAGTACAATAGGGATTACAAGTGCTCATTGATCATACTATTGGGTAGAATAAGGGACTCTTATTCTAGCATTTCTCATTCATTTTGTCACCGCATTCTCTTTGAAAGAGACCAAATGGGTCCCAGCAGGTGAAAGCAAAGAAACCTGAAAGGCCCCCTTTGATGAATGACAATACCACAACTGCCCTCCCCCCATTTTTTGAGATTATAAAACCTTATTAAATCGTGCCCTGTTTGATATTGATTGAGAGGGAGCTAAACTAAAACCAACAATAGCAGCATGAATCAGAGAACAGTGCTTTCATCAATGGGCACAGAACACAGCTAAGCTTTCCTGTCCTTTTGCTGTGTGGGTTCGTTGTTTTTGGTTTGGGGGTTTTGTGTTTTTTTTGGGGTTTGTTGTTGTTTGTTTTTCGTTTGTGGGTTTGTTGTTTTTGGTTTTTGTTTTTTGTTTTTTTTTTTTTAATTATTAAACCATAACTCTTTACTTTTGTTTAAATTATGATACAAGAAACTCATAAAATTGTACCAGCTTTGTCAATCACAGATAGCCAGTAGCTAGCTGTCCCTGTAATATTACTGATTCATCTTTCAGACTGTCCCAAGAAATCCCAAATTAAATAACATTAAAGTTAAGAGTCTTGCAGTTTTTAAATTTTTTTTTTTCTTCATTTTGGGTTTTGGGGTTTGTTTGTTGGTTGTTTTTTTTTTTTTTTTAGCTTTTCTGAGCAATTATGTCAACTGCCACTAACTTCAGGATGCTCTTAAGTATTACAAGGCTGGTTTTGAACAAACCGTGTGAATGGAAGAAATGAAACCATTTGGTAAAGGCTGATTCTGGAAAGCAACAGAAAAACTCTCTGTTTTTTAAAATCATATCTTATCTGAGGCTACTTTTATTACTTGCCTCTCATGTCACCCGTTTAAGAAACTGACTACAGAAATTCCCTTCATGGCAGTCATCTCGGTATAACTTGAATCTGCCTGATTTGGGGAGACTCTTTAATAGGACTGTGTGTTAATTAACTGTCAGTGATTTATTTATGTTTAAAGCATGGTGCATTTCAGACCATGGTAGAAAATGATGAAACATGAATAAGCACACATTTAATTCTACAGGTATCTTCTGATAACAAAGAATCTTGGGCCAGCCTCTGAAGAATTTATTTACTTTAAATGTTTTCCTTGGGGTTTAATTTCTTTTTCTTTTTTTTTTTTTTTTTTCCTACAGGTGTTCCTTGTCATAGGCAGAAGACCTCTGAATCAAGGGCAGCTTAAAGGAATAAAAATATAATAATGATGAAAACAATCTACCTTTAAACAGCATCACTCTTCCATGTAACAGGTGATTCCTAAATTTAATAATTTTTCTTTTGAATTAATTTTGGCTGAAGAATCAAATCACCATCCAGATCATAATTACCTAAATACTAATGTTATTATTCTTTATTGTAAAAGAAAAGCAGTTTTTCTGTTTGTTACTAATAGTCTTGTTTGAGGAAGTTGCACCATTCTGTATGAAAACCCTCTTTTGGTAACCAAACATATTTCTGGAATAGCTGAAATTGTTATAGAATTTCTGAACCCATCGTTCAGAGCTAAAAATTATTTTGATAACTGTCAAAAAAAATTAGAGGATTAAAAATAGTGTGTTCATAGTATGAATATGAGAAATAAAACAGCTTTCATTGCTGAAAAATTTGTATATTTCACTCATGTTGTGAAAACATCTGAAGAAAATCTGGGGGGAAAAAAAAGATAAAATAGCACAGAATAATAGAAGAGTTATACTTTTGAAAAGGATATAAAGAAATGCATTGATTATATTATAATAATATGTTTATGTCCATATTCATTTTTGATTGATTTGCACTATCCTTATCCTAATAGCTGCCTTGCTGCTATTTAATATTTTCCATTTGTTTGCCTTCTCCATGTCAAGTCCATGAGGATTATCCTGTGATTTCATACTGTAACTTGCATTAATCTAAAACATTAATAAATACTTATTACAATCCTCCCCTATTAAGCTAACTGTACATTCTTGTGTCTAAAATTTACAAAGGCTAATTGCTACTTAAATTGAAAGCAAAATATCGAGTTTTACAGCTATCTGTTTTGTTGTCTGGGGAGGAAGGGGTTATGCAATTTGGCACTGGCAAATTTGGTAATGGTAAAATCTGTATATAACACAGAGATGAGATTGAAACCAGAGAGTTTCAAGTTATATTGTGAAAATTACAACTAATCTTGGGAGAAAAATAACTTGAACACGTTTTATAAATAAGCTTGCCAGTTACAGAACTTTAAATTTTTATACGCTGCTCAGGACTAATAATTAACCGGCTGAAATCTATGGCTAATTGTATTTTCATCTGGTTTAACTTTTCAAGTGCAAATGTTACATGCTAGTTTTATGTTAATGATTACCCTTTTCTAGGCAGATCTGTGCTGCCAGGGAGAACATCTAACATCATTCTTTTGGTTGCAAGGGAATCTGGTAATTCAACCATCAGCAACTGCTTTCCAGTCTGTTTTCCTTAAAGAGCCCTATGAAAATATAATGTGATGGGCCAAGACGTTGCAAGATTTTTCCTGTTTTCTAGTCTCTGCTCTCTAGGTATAGAGATGTAGTAATTTTTCAAACTCTGTTTCAGAAAACAATATATACACACGAGAATATGACTGCAAATTACTTGATTGTAAACTGCATCAAATTATTGTATTTCCATCTATCCTCTAGCAGTTGTTGGCAACAATTATAATTTTTAGCATAAGGAGTACTTTTAATTATCTGTTAAATTTTCCTTGTGGTGCATTTTGACAGTGCCTTTCAAAAACGATAAATTTAAAATAGTCCAGCTCTAAGGAAGAGGCTGCACTTGAAAGTTTCCAAGCTGAATCCTTTGTTTCTTTTTTAACCTTACATTTTAAATAATTTGCCGTAGCTTTAAGGTAACAGTAATATGATGGAAGCAGTGTTTTGATGTCAAGCCCTAAGTTTTAGTGCTCTCAGGTCACCTGGGACTAGAGTGTGCTGGAATCTGTTGTCTAATTATACAAACCCATGAACTGTCAAGCTCCATTACATTACTATAATATCAATTTTTGTTTAATAGCAGAATTTATCAATTAGGTCATGACGATGTTTCAGCCAACTTGCAATGAGAGAAAACGCTCATAAATTCAGGTATTTAAGTTGTTTAAATATGTATTTGAAGTTACAGTAAAATGCAGGCAATCAAAATAGGAAGTATATTTATCGATCTTAAATATATTCACTGAATTGTTCTAATGGCATTCACATAATTCATATTAATTTTTAAAGCTGGCTTCCATTACTTTATTGCACATTTTCTAACTATTAAGAATTGCTTTGCATGATCCTTCCCGTTTTTAGGTATATCTACAGAAGGACATACATGCAGACCTACATATGTACACAAATACTTATGCCTTGTTTACTGATCAAAGTTTAATCCGGTAGCTTTCATTGGAGGTGATCTGGTGAAGGGATGGACTTTTAGGGGAATGCTCACCATGCTCTTTTTTCTGTTGAGGGTTTTTTAAGCAATCTGTATACCCCATGAAGGAAAGCACGTCTCTCCAGAGAGCCATTCAGAGCAGGGTAATCAGGATATGCTCTAGGAGTGGACTAAACATCTCACCAATTTGGGTTACACAGTGCTGGTGGTTGAGTTCCTCTCTTTCCTTTCCCTTTCCGCTTCCCACTTTCCAGGGAGAGGGACACTCATCTCACCTTCCTAAAACACACCTCCAGCACTCTGCCAGCCTCCCATCACTGTTTTGGATGCCAGCCCCTCCATGGAGGAGACGCCCACCCAGCACATGCCAGAAGTTTCTCCCCCAGGAGCCAGATTTTTTTCTTTGAAATCATCTTAAGTGTTCAATCTAATAAACATGATGGATTCATACCTTACCCTCCTATAGCTTTGGGTCGATCACCAGGTTTATCAGACATTTTTTCTAGGCACCATAGTCATAGTCCTCTCAGGACATAGTATTGCCAATCCCTGCATTCCTACACAACACACTGGAATTCAATTAGTATAACCCAAAGTTTTTTTTAAAAAAATTAAAAATCAGCTTATCTCATCCAGGTTCAGAAGGCAGGCTTCTTTAATGTTCCCTAGGTAACTCAATGCAAAACTTAAGCTAAAGTAAAAGATATGAAATGTTAAAATACCAACATCAGCTTTAACCTGGATGCTATAAAAGAACAAAGCCTGTATAATGAATATATGCCTTTTCAGGTATAACAGCTCTTTTGCTTAGATCCTTTCAACCTGTGCAGCCTGAGGACCCCGTATTCAGTTGCAGTGGGAAGTTTGACTTTGATCTCCAACTCCCGTGTTTAAATTCTGAACTATACCATCCTATTAGCATAATTTGTGCATTTAATTTTCCCTATTAATGGAATGATATGAAGTTGATTACACTTCTATAAGCATAAATTCAAAAGTACCCGTTCAATTTTCATCTCTAGCATTGCATTAATGTATTTCACTTTTTTTTCTTTTTTTTATTCCCCCTCTAAATTTCTTTGAATCCCCTTTCCATGAATGTTGGTGACGATGAAGCATTTATCAGCTACTGTTGTTTGCTGAATAGATGGTTGTTCCAGTCAAGGAACTCAATTTCCATACATTACAATTACTTAGGATTGTTACTAATGTATGATAATGTAAGGAAAGTGTAGACTTGTTCAATATCTTGGGAGGGGTCATTTAATATCATTAAGTTACAATATCTTAATTTTCCATAAAACTATTACTGGCTGAGTATTTGAATGCTAGAGAATGAAAAAAATCTCCACACTTGTTCTATATTTCTTCTAAGTTCTATATATGTGTGTGTTTAGCTTGCTTGTGTGTATGATTGTCTACATCTCTATTTCTGCACTTATACCATCACCACTGTACCTAGAAGTTACAGTAAAATCTTCAGTGTTTCCAATGTCAAGGTGGTAATCACTGAAAAATTAGTCAATGAATAGTTTTTAACTATTAACTAATCCTAATCCCTTACTGAATGTCTGTAAAATTACAGGTGTGATACTCTGTCAGATAGACCTAACCTAAATACACACAAGTCAGAGGCAAAATAGTGATTTTAACATATACAGAGATAGTACGTAAGGGATGGGGTGTGTTTTGGTTTGAAATGGCATAAACTGATGAAGAACTAGATGTGCAGGGATGGGTTTCCCAGGTGGTGCCATCTTTCATTCCTGTTGAAATCCATAGCCATTAGGGACTTCAACCCTCTTGCAGACTTTTAATGTCAGTTCATCTCTGTGAAGCCAAAGTTGATATCTTAAAAGAGAAACAGAAAGAGTTAAGAACTATCTCTTGGCTAGGCTTATTAAGCCACGATGAGACTGGACAGAAGAGCAGAAATAGCATAATGCCTCCAAGAAGTTGAATTAAGTTGTCTGGTAGTGACATGCTGTTAAAGTCAACTGTAAAAGCCGAGAACGCTTTGGTTGGTGGGGTGAGTCATTTGATCACCAATTTTGAGGTAACTTTCTTCCACAAGTAAAAGACGTTAAGGAAAGATCTGCTCGAACTTTCGTATATATGTATTGAAAAAAATAGCCCACTGATATAGAGAAAAAAAACACAGCTTCCTTCTATCAAGAGAAAAAACCAAAAATATTCCTAGATCAACTTTCAGTCCTTGCTACACAAACCCTGTTTCTCAGCAGACTCAGTCCTGACCGTCTAAAAGTAAAAGTTTGATACTCAGCAAGAGAAACACCAGCCTTTTCTATGGCACACCAGCAGTGGGAGGAGAGCTGGTACGTTGTTATTACTGTTTCCGCGCACTCACTGAGAGTGGCACCAGTTCAGAAGGTGGAACAAGACCTCCTTCTTGAAGCAAACATTACTGAGGTCTGATCTGGTGAACTGGAGAGGCAAGCATGCTAAAATAACTGTTTTGAAAGGAGTCCCACCACTGATGTGATACCTGGGAACTTACTGCACCTTTCTGGTTCTCAGAAAGTGCCCACTCAGTTGTGAGGTTGTTGGGTTTTTTGATTGTACTTCTTTCTATATCATGCTTAAGAGGTAGAAGAAAAAAATCCTCCCATTTCTTCTTTTTTCCTACCTTAGCTTGTCTCTACGTACATTTACAGAATATGTTTCACAAGGTGTTGTTTATGTTTTGAGGATTATTCCCCTCTACTTTCCTGTAACAAAAAGGGTCTGCTGTCTATTACTAAAATATCACCTGAAAATTAAAACTATCATAATGCCTTGGTAATTTAAAATTATTAGGTTTAAAATCATAGGTGTGTGGCAAGAGGAAAAGCATATCATTCAGTCATGAGTGGAAAGGGAACAATGAGATTCACACGCGACTACAAAACCGTTCTTATTCTGTTGTGATGAAAGAGTTAGCTGTGTCTTATGTAGGGAAGGTCATCTAGGAGACAAAAAAGCTTACTAGAGTTAGCTTGGTTCCTCCCTAGGTTAACTAATACCTGGTTAATTCCTGGGATAACAGGGAAAATCACTTTCAAGAAGCTTATTTTCTGACAGAAAGCAAACAGCATGACCACCAGCTTTGCATCCCATTCAGCTTGTAGCAACCAACTTGTAACTGCTATCAACAGAATTATGGAGGTTATCATCTGGGGGAAGGGTAAAAAAAAGCAGCTCTTGCCATGTTTTTTTTCCCCTTGCTGTGCAATAAACATTTGTAACAGTGCTACACAAAGACTACTCCCTATCCCCTATACAAAGTCTCTGAAATAAAGTTTGCATGAGACCTTATGTTTGATTCTCGGCAAAAGGGTGGAGAAGTCAGGCATAAAATATTTCAAGGCAGTATTACATCACGCCTGCTATTTAAAGCAGTTGATCTATCTGTTATGATTTTCTATTTACAGCAGGTACTAACACACACACACACACTGCTTAAATGATAACTGAAAATGACAAAGCGCTGCGTTCCCTGCAAACCTGAAGGAAGCCTTACCTGCTGCTGTTTTATGGAGAAATATGGGGTATGTCATGCAAGGGTGTATTAACTTAATTAGGGTATTTCAAAACACAGCAGAGCCTTGATGACATTTACTTAGGTATTCAGCTGATTTTTTTTTTTTTTTTACGTGTATTTATTCTTTGCTAAATTCAAGTCCTTATTTCTCCAAAGATGTGAAAAGTGGTTGTAAGGGTATTTAATCTCTTAGCTAATCAGTGTGGGGTTTTTTTTCTTCTTTTCCCTCTGTCCACTTATTTTCTTCCACACCTATCCTTTTCTATTTCTCCCGCCAATCTTGCCTTTATAATTTTCCTAGCACCAGTGTTAAAGACAGCTCCAGCTGGTGGCAGCTTCACCATGGCAATGTGTTACTATCACAAACAATTGTCTCAATGTGTTAATTCATCAGTATAATTTCATTGTAGGCCCCATCTGACTTCTTATAGAAAATCTCCCTTCCTAGTCAGACCAATACTATGAAATCCTCTGTGAGACAGTTCATACTGTCTGACATTACACTTCAGAATAAGAAAGAGAAAAGGGGGGAAAACAAAAACCGTGCAATGTGCAGATTATCTGTCTTGCATATGCCGTACATGAACCAAAGAGAAGGGAGAAATAGAAGGAAAAGAGGAGCGGCTATAAAATGCCATAATTATTAATTTGGGGGGAGAACCCAGGGATTGAGGAGACCTTCTGTCTTTGCATCTTGTCCTAAGTGACTTCTGTGGGCACCTTGAGGATGCAGGAGACTACGTAGAGTCCTAGTAACAGGATGAGGAGCACGGGAAGCCCTAAATATCGGCTTTTAAAACACAGAGTTTCAGGCGCAAACACATTTTTGGACAAAGTTTCCTTTTAAAAAGTGTTGGAAGTATATGGACATATTTGATTAGCAGAAATAACACAACACGGTATCACTGCAAACTCCAAATGAGGTTTGAAAGCTTGGAGAAACTCTCGGCTGACAAAAAATATAGTATCACTTTTAGGAAGGATGAACTGTAAACAAGGAATTGGTTGGTTTAAATCCAATCTAAAATAAAATTTCAACACGACAATTTCAAACTCTCAGTTTTAAAAAGATTTATTTAATTTTTCTTGCCTTTTTAAATGAAGTTTCATCTGTTCAAGTTTTTACCATTTGCAGAAAATCAGCAGTGTGTTAAGTTACATGGCTAATACCAGTCATTTATGGTATGTTTTCTCCTTCTTAATTTTGGCCCATGTTTAAGAAATTGGAGGAGAGGATGAGGAATATTTCGAAAGGAACACTATTCTTCCAGTATATCCAACATATTCAAAATCCAAAACTGCTGCAGTAGGTTCTTGCAAAAAATGCTACAGCCTATCCTGCCAAAATAATTTCTGGACAAAGGAAAATACATTTGAGAATAAAGGAATTTTTTTTTTTCCTTAAAAAAGCCTTTAATTTTCAAAGCCTTTAAACTTTTTTTTTTTTTTCTTTGAAATTTCCTATGTTTGATCATTCAGAAATGTGGACATTCAGATTTTTGCCTGACTATACCACAATAATTCACCAAAGAAATGATGATGCACAGGAAAGATGTGGAACAGATTAAAATGATTTATTTACATAAGTGATGAGTAAGCAGGTCAATTAGGAATTAAATCAACCAAACCACATGCACAGTCTGATCAAAAAAGACCAAAATTGCATAGCTTGTGCGTCATACAGCAGGCACATCTTCCACTGTTGATAGCTGTGGAATGGAAATATTTTTTGGTATTGAGTAAAGCTGTCAAAATCTTGCTGTTAGTGATCTGCATCAGGGACTGCAGCCTCATGCTCAGGCTCAAGGGAGTGTAGCCTGTTTGGCTCATGGCTAATTGCTGGAGAAAATGGACCGATGGCTGCTGAAAATGTGGAGAGGTTGGAGCTGGACATGCACCAGTTCGTGGGTTTCTGTGGATGTGAGGTGGCTAGGTGAGCACAAATCCAACAAAAATAATGGCCTGCACGGTTCTATATTGGATTATTGTTTTCATTGCAGTGTGGGCAACGGGTAAGCTCACAGTGATATCTCATTTCTACTACAGCGCTGGTGCTCCTTGAAATCAATACCTGTGACTAAAGAGAAATAAAACTTAAATGCTTATGAAGCCCAAGTTTAGCAAAATTAAAGTCTATGTGGCTGGTGTGAAATGGTATCTAAAGCACACATCCAAGACTGATGCAAAGAGTTTCAGCTAAAGAATATATCTATTGTAAAGAAAATTGAAAAATTAAGGAGGATTATTAATCAGCCTGCATCAAGGCACGCAAGAAATTGTGCATCTAAAAATCAATAATTTTTTTGGCATATCTTCTGTCACAAGCTCTTTTAACCCAAACTGTCTTACTGCACAGGAGAAGAGTGGGCCCATGACTTCCTGATTAAGCCTTGCCTGCCAGAGTGCTTCAGTAGAAATTTCTAGGCTGAGGGTGCTGCCCTCCTAAAATTGAAGTGAACATCATGAAAGAGTTTTTTATATGTTTTCTTTTTTGAGGGCAGGCAAGCTGTTGTGAAAATAAAAAAGGTTTTGGAAGCATGGTGATGACTGTAGCATCATTGAGTCACAGAATGGTTGAGGTTGGAAGGGAAAAAAATATGAGTCTTTGTTTTAGTTGATTTCCCCCTTCCACAAATCCTTCTGAAATCATAATGATTTTAATCCCTTATGATAAAGTATAATTTCTGAAAACAGAAAAAATATTTTAAAAGTTTGAAAAGAGGTTGTTAGACATCTTGATGCCACTATGTCTCTTCTCACAGTTTAGAAAACCCCGAAATGTCATTTTGGGTCAACCAAACCCAGGATCTAAAGTTGGTTAAAGAAAAGGTGTTGCTTTGGGCTGGAAAATAATTGTTTTCACAGCTCCACTTCAAGGACAAATGAGAACTAACTAATTCCTCTACTACATTTGTCTGACTGTATAGGTTGTTGCTTCCTGATGTTGGAGTTTTATTCCAACTGTGCAAGGAGTGATAGGGCCAGCCAGGAGTAACACAGCAGTCTAATATGGCTATTCCTTCTATGAAAATGACGCCAAGTGGCTTCTCTCAGTGCAGTCTACCCTCAGGAAATTTAAAATCACTAATTATAACTAATGCACTTCAGAATAAAAATAAATTCGTTTCATTTTCTGTTGGTTTTTTTTTTTTTTTTTTTTTACACGATCTTATATTTACCTGTGTACATAAAATGACAATGAAGTTTTCGTTTGGCACATTTGCTTCAATTATTTGAATGCACTTTGGTCAGAAGTAGACACGTTGTGCTATGAATATTTCACCCATCTTCAATGGCATGATTAGCCAGCCCGACTCATAGCATTTGAACCTGTAAACAGTGAGTTGCAGGAGGAGGAACAACTGACATTTTAAAAGATGCAGATTCTTTTACCGATGAATCTATAGCTGTAGCTCAAATAAAGACACTTCCTTGAAGCTGAGCACACTGATTTAAGTTGTCTGCTGTGTATTTCATTGTTTGTTAGTTTCCCAAATAATTCGTGCTGCATAAAAAGTCAGGTGAAAAGGCAACTAAGAGTTTCTCATGCAGAAAAAAAAAAAAAAAGATACTTATTTCTGTTGCTCCTCCTCTCTTTATTTTTTTTTTTAATTTTTTAATAATGTTCAGAGTTACACCATACTTCAACTAGATTTTCTTTATCAAGCCCTCCTCTGCTTTCAGTTCCAACTCCTTCCCCCGTTCTGCCAGCTCATTAAACACATAAACCTGTGAGAAAGCCACAGTTAAGCCCACCCTGCTAACAAAGATGATTTCACAATAGGCCTAATGTCAAATATGTTTCAGACGCCTGGTGAAACCTCTTCATGAAGCAATACATTTAGCCACACGGCTGCCACTTGAGGTTGTTGATTACACAAAACTATGAGGCAGGGATTGAGCACTGCATCTGCGTGCAGAGAAGTTTTAATGAATGCCCCAACTACAGGTCTAAAAATGTGATACTTGTGTGCAGGCGTTGGTACAAGCAAGGACTTTATGGAGAGGACACTTACAACGTTATGCTTATTGTTGCTAAATAAACTCATTCCTGCCATTAGCAACAAGCTGTAATGGAAATGGGAGCTGATTCTGTAGCTCTTGTCACTAATTGGGATGTAGATGCCAAAATGATAATGCCTTAAAATAGCTAGGATAGATGGATGGGAAGAGAAATAGGCTCTCTTGGCAGTCAAAACCACTTCTGCACTTTGTCCACTTCTAACAGCAAGTTTGTGAGCCTTGTGTGCCTGATTTATTAAAGACAGTCTTTATATATTTGCTTTTTAAACTAATCAATTTTTACAGTTATAATAATTATGTGCAAGAATATTTACTGTCAGCAATAAATATTAATTAATCTCAGTACACAATTTTATTTGGCGACTATAAATAATTTCTGATCCAGCAAACGGTACTGTAGAAAGTCTGGTAAACTAAATGCCATTTCACTTAATGCTGCTAAATAATTGTATAAAAAGAAGTGCTGGGTAAATGGCGCCAAAGTAATATCTAGCATCACTCTTATCTAAATGAAACTTTAAAGACAAACCACATTTTCAGCAGCAAAGGAAAAGCCTAAGGAAAAAAAAAAAACACCCAACAAAAACCAACAACCCACCAAACCACCAAAAAAGGAAAAAATGACAAACTATTTCCACATCTCTTTTAGAAAAAAAAAAAAAAAAAGGTATATTTTAACCAAATATATAATATTCGTAATTTTGATTTTACTAGAAATGACATTTTATGCCAGCTATGGTATTATCTTCCTGCAGAACTATTGGTTGTTACACACTGGTTTCATTTTTGGTGTCACCAAACATTTGTTTAATTTCCCTACTTACCCTGTAGCCAGAAACAGTTTGAGGGATGAGGTAAGGGGGAAGCATTGTTGGAAATTACTCTCCTAAACTTCCAATGCTTTCACCATTGGAATATTTCCACAAGCAAGCAACAGACAGGCACTCACACACATGCTGTCTATAGAGGATTTATAATATGTATATTTATTTAGTAATAAATTAGTGAGTAATATAAAACTATGTCATAGTTCTTGCCAGAATCATGTTTAAAATGTGTGTTTAACTATTTATTGAGTAAACTGGCCTACAATATTAGCTGATCCATTTTATTAAGAAAATATTCTGTGGCTGGCAGCTAAACTGAAGGAAATTAAATAGCTTCAAGGGGACTTAAATATGTTTTAGAAGATTAGGGTTCAAAAACTTCAAGAGAGTACCTGGGTAGTGCTGTAAATGTACAGAATTACTTACCTGTAATGAAAATAAAGCAAAAAACTCAGCAGAGGTATTCATGTTACTAAAATAATAGCTGGATTAATATATGGTCTTTGAAAGAGACTCCTTGGGTGATCATCTCAACCACCTTCACATAGAAAGTAAGGCATATTAGCTCTGTATATTTTTGCAGTAACCAGCAGTTAATGAAGACAAAACTGAAGCCACTGACCAATTTCTGTTTGTTAAGTGTTTCACTTATACCCGAGGAGAAGATCCTAGGTTTTGTGAGTGTGAGACAGTAAGAAGACATTCATGTGAAGGGTGGGACCTGCTGGTCATTAAAATCTACATAGTAAAGTTTCAGGTTATCTAATACATAGTGGTGAGTGTTAGGGTTAAAGAAGCATATTGATAATTTCAAAATACTGCAAACTTGGCTGTTTGAAAGAGGCATTCAAGCCAGTTTTGGCAGAACGAATGTAGGTGGGAGCGGGCAAAACAGCCATGAGGTCAAGTTGGGAACAACACTGGTGCATGTTGTGTCTGGTTTGTGGGTGCTAATGGGAGAGAGCGGGTCACTCCCGGCACTGCAACATCACCATCATGCTGAGCATTGGAGGGAGACAAAGGCCCTTAAATTGTGCTGTAATATCCAGTGTCACACCCTCAGAAAGGAGGTCGCATCACCACAGGTCTCCAACTCGTGTGTAATCAATCCGTCTGTAGAGTTCTTGAAGCAGCACCACGGGTGATGCCATCAGGGGTATTGACAAGGCTTCTTGGCATGTGCTTCTGCATCATCTTTCTGCTTGCAAGACATCCATCTCAGAATGTTTTCTGGATGATTTTTTTAACATAATTAGAAAATCCTAAGTGCATTGATAACCAGTGGCTGTAGCTAAGCTCTCTGCAAGGAAAGAGGAATTCAGACAGGTTGCTTATTTTGGTGTAGAATCACTTGATGTACACAGGTTTATTACTTATATACCATTATTTATAAGATACTTATTTATTTATGTTACCTTTTTCATTACCATGCAGGTATAGGGTTACAAAGCTATTTTTTACAGGTTCTCTGCTCTTTAGACTTTTCAAAGTAGCGAAACTTTTCTGCCCTGTATAGCTTTCTGTTGGAAAGATAGCAACCTAGCTGCATGCCATCCAATGCAAGATCAAAAGCACATAGATCATAAAAGTATTATATAGGTTCTATAAGAAAAAAAAATAAATCGTAATTCTACAACCTACCACACAGGTACTAAAGTTTTATCAATAGAATAGATGAACCGGAGCTAGTCAATGCAACATTATCTTTTGACAAAATCCGTCACTATTAGCTGTTAAGGAAGAAAATATATTTTGATGTGAAAATCCAAAGCCCTGAAATAGATGAGATAGATTATCTATAAATTGACAACAGACTGAAAGGCAGAAAGGAGAAGTAGGAAACCACATGTTTTTATTTTAGCAAAACATAATAGTTAAATGATTTAAGTCCTGTACAATAATTGATGTGATCTATTTCCTAATGTTCAAAAGAAGCCTAACAAATCTTCAAATAATATAAAAGATTCAGGTTAGTCAAGACAAGAAAAACTGAAAGAATCTGCAGAAGGAGCTATGAAAGCTTCTGTCTACAGAAGTTAAAGCCAGGTGGAATTCAGTATCAGGATGTACAAATGAAGATTCACTGGAAACAACTCAAGGATGGTTCAAAGTACTTGTAACATAACCAGGTTCTGATCAAAATTCAGGCATCCACATGGGCAAAAAATGCCAAGAAAATATTGCAAGTAGGACAGCAAAAGTTTCTCTGTACTAGAATACCGTGCCAACTGTTAAAAACATATCATTTCCTCAGAATAGTCTGTTCAGATATATTGTCACCATATTGCCAGAGAAGAGTAAAAAGAAAAGCAGTGAAGGTAATGAAAATAATTAAATATGTAAAATGTGTCCTGTAGGAAAGACTACTGAAAAGGAGATAATCCTCTTTTTAAAAGGGAGTCCAATAAGAAATTGCACCATAGATGCACATAAAACAAGCTGTGTGCAGAGGATTAATCATACTCATGACATGTGACAAAGAAGTTGCAAATATAATGATAATGAGCAAAGTCTTGTTTTGTAGTCTGTGTAATCTATGTAATCTACCTGTGGAGATCAATGCCGTTAGATACCACACAGGATTACAATGTAAGGCAATTAAACCAGATTTGGGTGCTGGCATAAATATTGAGGATATCTGTAGTTGTATTAGGTAGGGCCCGTATTAATTAAAGGTTGAACACCCAGCTGCTTTGGCTGCACGAGATAGTTTTGGCCTCACAGCAGAAGGGATAAATGCAGGAACGGGAATATCCTGCACAGCCATAGGTGTCTGCGCTTCCCTGTGAATAATGTGGCCTGGACCAGTGTTGCTTAGGATGCTGACAGAGAATCATCTGGGGTAATCCTCCAAGCCACTATAGATTTTCCTGTTTGCCTACTTAGAACTGGGCTGACGGTGAGAAAGTTGTTATTTCCAATTAAACCCGACCCTGGCTTTAAGATGCAAACAGCTAATTCTTCTTGGCTTTTTCAAATCTGTTACAGAGGCTTTGAACAATAATACTGAAATAACATTTGAAGCACATCACTGTGCCTAATGAATTACAGAGCTCTTGATTAATGGCACTTGTTCAACATCGCACTGACAGTAGTATGAAGGGTAAAAAAACTGGTAGTGTTTCTGTCTAATGTGTTTTCTCCTATAAGACAGACCAGTCGTCATCAGCACAGACTATTTTTAATTTTTTTTTTTAAATAGCCTCTTTTTTTTCTCTTTCTCTCCTGTTGTATTTTTTGTTTTGCAAGCATGGTCTTTTATCCTGCACTGGAGCTTGGATGAAATGAGTTATCACTCAGGAGGTCTGCAGCAGGTTTTGCTGAAGTGTCACTACTTAACGTTGACTCTGCAGCAGAAAGCCTCAGTCCTGCATCCTAACGGACAGCACAGCAGTGAGGAGGCGAAAAGGAGGGAGGGGAAAGGAGCTGAAGGCATGCACTGGTCAGATCCATCAGCAAACAAACCAAGCTGCTGGAGTATCCATCATGATGCCACTGGTGAATTGCAGTTGACTGGAGGCATACTTCACTGCACAGTATCAGAGTTTATGTATTTTACTAACCTTATTTCACTGGGTTGAGGCTGTACAGTTTTATGGGGCCCCCAATCTCCACCAGTTTGAAATAAATTCCTGCTGAGCTGTATATCACAGCCTGACAAGGGTTGCAGGGCCATCCTTGTACGTACAGTTGTTGCCTGTATTTCTTCCGCCGCTTCCGGACCAGGAGGTCACTCTCCTCAGGGATGAGCAGGGAGGCATGCTGTAGAACTCAGAGACAATAGCAATTTTCAACCTTTTGTTATTCTGGCAAGCTGTTCATGGCACCAGTGGCAGGGAGGGAGGGTTAGTGCTATTGCAGCTATCTCCCCTCTCCAGCTTCCCCCTCTCCTCCCAGCAGCATCAGTGACACAGATCTTACAGCAGCGATAAGCCTGGGTTTGTCTGCAGAAATTTCTTTCCCATTTATTATTTTGTTGTCTTGGCTAACGAACACAGCTGATCTCTGTGTGAAAATGCTGTCAACACATCCAGGTCCTGCCTTGTCATCCTTAGGTGTCCCCTATTCTTGAAAAAAAAACAACCAAGCCTGCCTCTGGGCCTGAGTAAGAAGTGTTACAGAGGGCCAGAGGTGAATTAAAATGGCTTTTAGAAATATAGCCGTTAATAGAATCATATGAGCAATCTATTTTTATGGGTTTTGGGGAATGAGCTCCACTGAGTATAAAGAAAGGATCCTTCACCTTAATATATAGTACTGCAAGAGGAGCATACTACTGGAGAAAGTAGGAACAGGATGGAGGCCACTGAAAAAATCATTCTTTTTTCTCTGGCAGTGCCTCTGGGCTTTAAGGTGGTTTTCAGTAGTCTAAAGATATTCCCACTGCCGAAGCAACACTACTTAATCTGTAATGTCTGACAAAGTAACATCCTTACCTGCTCTTTCTTCTGCTGAAACAGAGCCTGCTTCCCAGCAATAACATCTCTTTGGTAGATACAATCTCATACCAGCCAGGCGTACCAGCTTTTCACTGCAGCTAACAGGTAGGCGCAGGAATGATGACATTGCTTCCACTGCGAATTTGAACCTGTGACTTTTTGCTCCCCCCAAAAAATAGATAAAACTGGTAAAAAAATGAGCCATAAAGCTGACACGTAAGCTCCTGTTTTGTCTTCCTTCAAAGGCAGATGTGACCCACATGTAGAACAAGAGCCTGAGTCTTGTTCCTTTCTCTCTGCCATCATGCTGTGTGGTTCTTAGTAACTCCTGCCTCAGTTTCCTCATCCAAAATGGAGAAATATCATCAAACCTCCTCAGAGAGCAGCAGGAAGGGGTCACAGTGCATGAAAAGGCTTGTGAAATTTTTGGGCTTTACAGGTCATAAAAAGTCAAGGTATTGCAAGCACTATGCCATTAATACACAGACAAAACACCAGTAAGTTTTGTATCCAAAGGAGACAGGAATATTCTCATTCTCCTTTTCTTTGCCACAAAGAACATATTCCATTTTAACACACACAACACAGAGAGAGGCTGAAAGCATGGCTTAACAAGAGAATCTTTTTTCTAACTATTATCAGCTGCATCATCCTTCAATGCAGGGAAGGATGGAGAGTCATAACTGAGCTCTGAAGAGGAAGAGCAGGGCTTATGAAGGAAATTAAAATGGTATTTCATGAGGAAACAATATAACACACAAAGCCCTGGTAAGATATATTTTTGGTTATTTTTTTTATTAAAGGTGAGAGCTTATCCATATGTTGGACAAGCAGTAGTTTCTGGGTAGCTACCATGGTTATCCATAGACAGAAATAATTGAGACAGTTTTACCTGGAAGGAATGAAGCATAAGTCAGTGGGTAGAGAATTGCAATCCAGGTATTTAGTTATAAGGATGAACCTGAATAATGAATTTACAACTGCCTAACAATGTCCATCATTTTTTCTGAAAAAAAAAAAAAAAAGAGACTGAGAGATTCATCTCTGAAGCAATTTTCTTTTGCTGAGAGACCAGAGTTCTTCCTGGACACACCATTGCCAAATGCAGGTATTATTAGATATTGGTTCTTGACCGCTTCCTGGAAAAAAAAAAAAAAAAAGAAAAGATTGTATTCACATTACTTATTGCTGTATTTGTTTATTTTAAGCTATTTCATGCACACTATTTGTTTTGACTTCCCAATAGCAGCTCATGCTGTAGCATTAATCTGATGCCAGCAACTCTGTGCATAAGAAGCAATTTTCAACATTTGTAATCTCCTTTGCTGAAATTGCTGGAGGCTGAATTTTGTCTTTGTGGAGCCCCTTCCATGCGATGCCTTTGGTGAAATTGCAGGCTGTCGGGACGTACAGGGGTTTTATCAATATGCCTTCAGGAGCACCCACATTGTAGGACATCTGCAGTGTGCCCTAACGCAATAAAAGAGTTTTCGGTCGATGGATGCCTTTGTCAAGGAAGCGAAAGATCAGAACGGAAAAATTTAACATTACCCACAGCTGGTGATTCAGGGCATGTCGAGTATGTTTGAGCTTTCTCAATGTTCATCTTCACACACTCAGAGCAGTACTTTTCTTTTTGTTGTATTGGATTTTCTCCGTGAGTACTCCTTGGATATTGCCAAGATAAAAGAGATGTCATGTGTTGTTGACTCATATGTAAGTATGGACAAGCACTGAGTGAAAACAGACCCAAGAGCTGCTTATTGGAGACATAAGGCATATTTCAGACTAGAAACCCATTTCAGCAGCTCCTGCTCACAGGAGCAGCTTGCCAAAACCTAGCTTTTTGGAGAAACTCAGGGGTTTGAGTGCCTTAATAAGTGACATTACCAAACCCTGAGGCTCCTGATTCAACCAGGGCCCTGCTCAGAGCAGGACTGAGAGAACAGTAACAAACAGAGGCATTTTCTTGACCATGACAGGGAGAGGCAGATGATGCCTCTTCTGCCCTTGGGTGGTCCCTCCGCCTCCTCCCTTCTCCCCCGTGCTCACTGGGGGCACCCTTAGGAGGTGGCAGTTCCTTTCTGTGCTCTCCATACAGACACACAACTACCTGCTTCAGCATCTGTAGTTTTTCAGCAACTAACCAGAAGGAAGACCTGGTATTGGGACAAAGGAGGATGTTAAACATCAGCCTTTTATTAGGAATAACAACACAAGAGGAAAAAAAAAAAAAAACCCACAACAAAAAATCCCAAAACAGAAACTGCCCAGTGCACTTTCTGCCCAGAAAAAAACTCCAATCTTTGTTACTTCCTTTCAAAATTGGTCCTGCTTGAGATGCATAGTGGAAATGTGTAGTTCCTGTCCAGACAAATTCAATGGGCATTCATGGAGGGCAATGACTATCTCCAGCAGATATTAATTACAGTTCACTGACAATACTTACTGCAGAATGGCAAATTTAATTTTTTGTGCTGGATGAACAGAAAAAAAGCAAAATGAAATGTATGTGAAAGTCTGGGTTTTTTTTCACCATGAGTGAAGACAATTTTTCAGCAGCGAAGCTGCGTTGTACTCAGTAAAAACAAAATTTACACATTTTGTTGGCTAAAACCAGCTGAAGTTAAGAGATCCAACCCCAGTTCCCATGACACTTCTTTGCAGGTTGTTCTTTAGCAGTGTTTGAGAAGAGAAAACTTCTGTCTGGAGAGAACCTATATAAAAGAAAACTATGTATTGCTTTTTGGAAGAAAAATCACGCAAGAACAGAAATTTTAGCTGAGAAGACAAGCTGGCTACACGTTGAATATTTTAGAACTGTTCACTCTACTTTCTGCATTTAGCAAAAGGTAAATTTATTTTCCTGAACGAACGAAATTTGTAAATTATACCAGGATAGACGGGTCTTTTTACAAGTGGAAGTTTCAACATTTGGAGATGGAAGATCACTATTTTGCAGAGAGAGCCTGTAAACTTCAGTAAGAAGGTGTAAAAGGTGAAGAAAGGAAAAGGGAATGCAATCTTATAAGAACTGGGATGAACTGGCCAATGTAACTATGTTCTGCAATGAGCCCGTCCTTCCTCACCTGGCTCTCTAGCAGGAGGAGCTGTGAGAAGCCAGTCGGCAGCAGGAGGATGCACAAGGTCTCACAGCAATAATTCCCTGAAAACTGCGTAACTGTAGCTACAGGCAGAGCTATGTATCCCCTCAGGCTCTACCATCACTGTGACTGGCTTGACTAGGATAATGCCGCAGACCCATACTTCGTGCATAAATTTGGAGGAGGGGGGAGATGGGCAGGACGTGGTTCCAGCCCCAGGCTCTGTATCACCTTCCCGCAGATGAAAGCAGGGAAAGCAGCTACAGGCAGACACTCTACAGTCAGTGCAGCTTCCCACCCAGCCCTGGCTCTGCCGCCCTTGGGAAAGCAGAGCGCTAGAAGGGTGACTTGTGTTTCCACCTGAATGTGCAGTTCTTCCCCTGTCCTCCTGCTCCCCACACACCTTTTCTTCCAAGTCAGGCAACCTTCATGTGTTTTCAGCCTTCAAGTGCCTGCTTGTGCTCTTCAATAAAAAGACAAGACGAAGGAGGTATATCGAGCACTGCAGGTTGTTTTTCAGCCTTGGAGAGGCACAGAGATACAACGGTGGAAGGTGACATAAGGACACCTGTAAACTATGAAATAACTGTGAATAAAAGCATTGCAGTCTCAAAGTTTATTGTGATATTCAACCTGTCCTCCCTTTCTTTATTCCCAGCAATGTCTGTTTTCTGTCCGTGAGGTACCTGCAGGGAAACCGCGTTGGAGACCGGCCAAGAGGGGCTGCTGTGTCCCTGCTCTCCCCTTCCAGGTGCCTACATCCCTCTCTGTGTTTAGCATACCAGTCACCCTGCTGCTTGCACAACACCTACACAATTTTGAAGGCTTCACAGTTGCATCAGGGCAGCTGCATTCCCCTGTCCTTCTTTGGGAAAGGGGGTCCTGCCACTCTGCCTGATGCGTCTCTTGAGGAAAGGGCTGTTCCAGATGGCTGTGCTGTGCTCTAAAGATGTGTTCTCCTCTCAGTTCTCCCCTGCAAAGATTTCAGAGCTTTAGCTAGTTCAGGCTGCTTTGCCCTGGGTGCAGTTAAGGCATCCCTCCTTGCCACATTTCTGTACGGGGCACAGGGGGTTGGGGTAGCTAACAGCTTGCCCTTTGAGAAGATACCTCAATGAGGAGACTAGCAATGGGAAATTATCACCCCTGCCTCAAGAACTGTTAGGGTCTCTAAAGGGCTGCTGCACAGCAGAGCTATAAGCCAACCTCTGAGCACCCTATAAGCTATAGGGTAGGTGGTGTATGGTAGCTAGAAGCACAAGGGACCTGTTGCAACCATGACCTTGCAGATCCCTCTGCTCCTCCCAGGCTGCCTCATTACTTGGAGAGTATTCATTGGGCCTAGGATGGATTAGCCCCTTATAGGAGCCTGCACTGCATCACTAGAGCAGCAAAAGTGGGAAACATTAAGCATCCATGGAGGAGGCCTCATGCTAAGGCATACTGTCCTCGTTGCCTTCACCGAGCCTCCTCTTTGTAGGAGCTCAGTGGAAACCTGGACACACTTCAGCTCTTAGGGCATTTTCCCATGTCCCTCCCAAGCTTTGGAAATTAAGGTGGGAATTTAGATGAGTCCACCACCCACACCCCCCCTCCAAAATACAAGCACACAACCCCTCCCTGCCCCCCACCCCCAATGTCAGACTAATAGATTTTACAAGGAGTATGAAAAGACTTCGTGTTTGTTCCTGGGTTTATCACCTAACACTGGCAATGATGTTAAGGTAGCAGTCTGGATGGTACACACCTTCACTTGCCACTGTCAAGTTTATGTCAGTAGCAGAAGCTGAAAGGAGGCTCTTTAACAGCCTTGACTTTTACTGGCATCAGAAAAGTCCAGAATTAGACAGTTTCTGAGAGCAACCACTCTCCTTTCAGATTTGGACTTTACCCTCCTGTACAAAGTTAGAAATTTGCTATGCAAAAAATCGTCAGTTACTATACCCAATAAAATGACACTAATAGTCTGTATTAGGGTTTCCTAGAATTACTACTATTGCTGCTAAAGGGGCTGCTACACAAAAGAAAGGGACACAGCAGGTGGTTCCCCTACAACAGCAGTAGCAGCAGCAATTATTGGTAGTGAACAAGACATACAATACAATACTGGGCTTTAGAAGGCCTTGTCTGTGGTAAAATCACAGCCGTGACAAGGGACGAAGTTACAACATAGTTATCCCCTGACCCAAATACAATATGATCCTATTTTGTAGTGTTGATGGGTCCATAACTATGTCCCACAGCAAGGCTTAAAGGTTAAGGTTACCAGCTGCACTCTACAATGAAACTGTGTTGTAAGTGGATCCCATGACACAATTGGGTTTCTAGTATAGAAAACCCCTAAATAGGCTAGATGCTATAGATCTCTCCCTTTTTCTCCATCTTCCTTGTGTATGCATGCACACTTTGCCCTAAGGATATCTCCAGAGAGCTGTGCTTCTCCATTTACTGTAATAGGAAGCACTTTGATATGATGACGGGGTCATTGTCTATCAAAATCAGGAGATCAAAAGATTTACAGTTAACTAGTAACAAGTCATCAAAACACTTTATGACAAAATTTGAAAGAGACAGGCCCTTCTTCTCATTAAGCGGCGACAAAGCAAATATTTTTCCATTGTCTCTTCCAGGAATTTAATTGCTATTTTGCAGTTTACTTAGGCTCCTTCATCCAATACACCTGATGCTTCAACTGTGTGCAAATAAAGTGTTGCTAGTTTTATCAAGGAGCAGATGAAAATGAGAAAAAATAATAATAAAAAGAAGAAGAGGCAGCCTGACCTTTATAAAGGCTGTCAATACTTTAACTTATACTCTTCAGCTCCTCGACACTTACTTGCCAAGTACTGGCTGTAAGACAAGAGGCAGGGAAAGAGGGATGGGAGCTACCCTGGCAGTGGTAAGTTTCTAGGGGATCTGATCAAGTGATGGAGATACATGCCAGCTGCAACCTCATTCTTTTGCACCGAGTTCTTTCACTTGGTGGTGTTATGTGCCTTATAGGCAGGTTTAAAAAACACAGACACAATAGGAAGGAAATACGAGAAGTAGGCTGGCTAAGGACATGAATTTAAAAGGTTCTGATTCAGGGTTTGTGCACTTCAGTATCTCTGAGATTTCTTTGACATCTTTTTTTTAGGGCATACAGTACCAGTTTTCATTGTTATGCCAAGGACTCCTCACCAAGGTCTACCTGCTCGTTGACTTGGTCCTGACAGGAGGTGTCAGCTCTGCCATTCTGCCAGCTGAAGTGCAAATGTGTATGTCACAGGATTTCTCACAAATCTTAGCTGAAATGTTGAAAATCGTCTCTCTCTTGATTTATTAAAATCTACTCTGGATTGTAGAGGGGGTTTTTTTCCCTTTTCCTGGGCACTAATCTGATCATCCCTTCCAAATTTTTTTAATGCTAAATGATGTCACAGGTTTGTGGAGAAAAAAGCTTGTCACCTTAGGCACCTGATGTTTCATAATATGGTGATAAAAATTGTTGCTGAAGAATGTGCACAACCCAAAGGCAGTGGGGGATCTCAACACAAAGTTTGCCCCTGCTCCTTTTACGTCACCACTAAAAATAATGCTGGACCAGAACATTACTTAATTCAGCCAGATAGAAAAATTGTGGTTCATATTTTCCTGGCTTTGAGGAACAATCATATCCACCTGTCTGTTTCCATAAAAATATCTGAAAGGTTTTGTGACTTCTTCAGATTTTGCATCTATTGCATCTTCCCAGGTCGAACTCAAGATGATCTTTGCATTCCTTGGGGCACAAAGAGCAACTCCTGCAGTTCTGCAGCAGCAGACAAAATGGACATGAAGTCAGGGAAAGATGAGGAGAAAGAAGGGGGGGCACTCAGGGAAGCAAGCCTTAAGAAAAGTATTTGATAATGATAGAGATACCCAAAGATATGTCCCACTGATTCTTTTTATGCTGCTGGCAGCTACACATGGAGCGATTGCTTTGACCCAGTGTCAGTGTGTGAGTGGGAGAAGAGGAGCCAAAGGCATCCATGCAAGTGAGGTTCAATTCTCTCTTAATTTGTTAGTTTTCAACACCAAGCTGCGTTTTAAAGTATGGCATAACAAAAGCTTCTTAAAAATCCTTTTGGCTTCTGCATCAGCTAGGGGTCTGGCTTTACATATGGTAAATCTGTTAGATGTTGTGGTGTTGAATGAATTAGATAAACCTTGGATAAATAGGTGGGAACATGGCAAATTATCAAAATGAATGTTAAAAGCCATAAAGTATGTTTCAAATTGTTTCTCTGAATGGCACCTTTCAGGTATCCATTGCAGGGCAGTACTGTGGAAACGGTGATATAAAAGGCATAATAAAATTCAGGCTGAGATTCATAGGCAGAAAGACTGCTTTCAAAAGTGGATGTAGGAGTCGATGAAACCAGTGAAAATTGGCCAGTGGATTAGTTACATCCCTCAGGTACTTGCCCTATCTCTCCCATGACATTTTTAACCCCGAGGCAAAACCATCCAGTGCATCCATGAATCAGCTCCTGAACTGACACTGGTTTCAGCATGGTTTATTAAGAAAAAACAAAATCTGAATTAGTTCACATTAGTGTGACAGGCTGAAAACTGGCAAGTTGGGAACTGATTTGTGAGTAGATCAGTTCATTCTGAGTTGGCCATCCATCTGTTTGAAAGATGGGTCAAACAGCTGAAGGCAGTAACAGCTTTAGCATCCTGATCTTAATTCACTGCCACAAGTCTATCAGCCCTCCCAGACACACTAGATGTCCCCTCTTCCCCTTCTGCAGGCCCAGCTCTGCCATTTAAGCACTACTTATATTTTCAAAGGCACTTTACAAGAACTGTCCTAACCCAGTTATAATAAAAAAAAAAAAAAAAAAAAGAATCTCAGGGAACTTCCCAGGGGAGTTACTTGTTTTAAACAATGTATAAAATATGAGAATATTCCTGTGAGCTCTTTCCAATTATACACTCTTTTCTGGTATTTTTCTTTAAAAATTCAGATGTAGAATAAATGTGTTATACATAATTCACAGAGAAAGTTTTAAAATTAACATTATACCATAAAGAACTGTATATGACTTAAATGGCTAATTAGCTATATGCTTCATGCCTTGCCAGTGAAGTAGAGTCTCTGCCTGTTACTATACTTTCATTAGAAGTAATTCAAAAACTTGACATACATCTCAGAAAAATTAAGAAGTTGATATATACCTGAATTTAAGCAAATGAACTGTCTAAAAGGGCTGATTAACAGAGTTCACCAGACTGAATATGTTGTTAATCCCATTGTTGGTTTGGATCCTATACAAATTCAAAAAAACAGCCTTCCACCAAAACTGGTTTTATTTTTTTGCAATGGTCTACTAGTTTCTTCTGAACACGCTGGAATGAGCAGCAACAGAAAAGGCCCAAGTGTGTGGCTTCCTCATCTTACTAAATTTACAATAAATTTTTTATATTAATTTGAGAGAGGCTTGGAGGTCACCTTATGTATTCAAACTAGAAGCAATGTCAAATGCAATCAGCTCTCACATACTTGAAAGTGAACTTTTTCAGAGTAGTCACAATCTATTAGTGAGTGGGCCAGAACTGGGGTGGGCTCATTTGGGGTTTCCATTTTTGGAATGACTCTGCCAGCAATTAGTAAATCACTAAGCATAGCCCTCCCTAGCCATTTAGGTAATTTAATATTATTAAATGTTTCTAAAATAAGAAGTGGGTTATAAAGTGTATCATTTAACTTAAGAGTAATTTGTTCCATTACTTAAATTTTCCCAAAGGATTTTATCATGGTACAGGCTTACAGCATATGTACGATGCTGCTGTGCCCATAACACTTGGGTCTTTAATTTCAGAAAGTGCCATCATAACCACTTATCTTAGTTTTGATCATTTCTGGCTCGTAGATTTCTTTCTCCTTCATAATCATAGTCAGCTATAGTACCCAGTATAAGTCCAGGTCAACATTTTTTTCATACCTACATAAAAGCGTGTTCTGTGTGGAGTGGTACAGATTGTGTAGAAGAACATGCTTGAGATGCATTTGCGTGAGCCTAACGGCTCCTTTTTAGCACTTCCTTCAATATGAAAGCAATCCTGATGAGAAACAGTATTTGAAGATGTATTGCCAGAGCACCATGAACAGAAATGCCCTACTCTAAAGACCATAACTAATCTCTTACCTGTACTGTCTTTCACATTATCATGTCAAAGTCCTGATCCCACTTTAACCTTGTTAGCCTCAATCCTTATTTTGCTGCTTTTTTAATTCCATATGCTCCTCCTGCTTTCATGCCCTGTATCAATGGGAAAAACTCCTTGTTAAAGCTACCATTGCACTCTGCTTTTTGGCTTAGGTCTCCTGAGATACACAATGAAAAACTGTAACCTCCGGTATATTAATTAATAATGATATATTAATAATTTACTCCCAAGTTTGAATCATACTCCTAAATTGTAATAAAAAATATGTTTTAACTGTATGTTTCTTTTTGCAGTTATAACACAGCCAACTGTGGTCCTGTCAGATGTCATAAACTTGGTTGCATCAGAGAAAGGTAAGTCTTAAAGAGCCTTTTAGGATCAAAAAAAATCAGTGTGCCAAGAATTAGCACAACCTCCAGCTGAGTCAGTTGTGAATAGGTGGTAGAGACTGCCAGGGGGCTGAAAGTGTATTCATTTATTAAGCAAAATTAAGATCCTCCACCCTCACAGACATTTAAATTGTCCTGTGGTATTTTGCATGTAGGTTACTCCACATGACCTGGCAAAATTCCCCAGGTAATCTTTCTGACCAGTACCTTTTCTCTGGAGTTTCCTTTGGACGTGTTTTCTACAGGACTGACTCAAGTCTAGCGGTCATGGAGAGTGGAGGTCTAGCCTACTTGTCTTGGTGGCACCAAAATTTTAACTCTTTCACTGGGTGCTAAATCTACCTTTGAACTGTTAGACCATTCCCTCACCGTCCTGCTTGGAGATGTGTTACTTGAAATGAAAAACTGCAGAACAGATACTTTTAAAATAGAAAACACTGGCTGTGATTTTTTTTTTTTTTTAATTGTCTAGGAATCTCCTGTAAGAACAAACTGACATTGTTTTGTGGCGTCCCCTGTTCCCTAGGAAGATGGCCCTCCCCGAGGACACATTCACTCCCAATATTTCTGTCCCCAGTGCACATGCTCGCAGCTGCAGCGTTGCATGTTTTAGAGCTGCCTGCAATACCCCAAACCCTGGGGTGCGCTCAAGGAATTAAGTGGAGATGCTAGAGTTTTAACAAATGACAGCAGCAATTAAACTACTCTATTCCCATCAAGATCTGAGTACTTTTAATCATGTTTATTCTTCTGAAAGTCTGTGCTTTTTCTATCAAGTTTAACCCAGCCATAGGTAGCGTCATCACAACAAAATTTTGGTTCCCACAGCTGTTCGCTCATCCAAAGCAGTAACTATTTCTACCTTTCCATTCTGCCTGAGGTCTCTCCTCCTCTTCCCGCTTTATTTCCATAGTGGAATTTCAGAGCTGCGTCCCCTCTTCTTTAGTACATTCAAAAGATCAAGTCATTCATTCTGAAAGACCAAGCCTGATGATTTTTTCGTCAGTTAAAAAAATATATTTTGACCATGAACTTCTATACCATTAACTCTGCCAGAATCCATATCCTACTGATATCAATATTTTGGCTTACCATGCAGATGTTTTGTTTTTATAAATTATTATTTCAATTTTCCAATTATGGTTTTTTGCTGCTTTTTTTCTGCAATATGAAGCCTTAAGAGTGGACTTAAAAATGAAAGACTCTTTTATGTCCACAAGCCACCAGTTTGCTCCAGGCTCATTAAAATCATTGTAATTGTGACCTGTGAATAAGATTTCAGTTCTTTGCTGCTCTTATTTCTCATTATAGAGAGGATTTTGAAATATTTTAGTCTTACTTTCAAATGTGTTGATCAAGGTGATTTTGTAATTTGCTGTGTTTGGTTTTGCAACTTACTGCAATTTCTTTTTTTGTTGTTGTTGTTGAAAGTGTCTTTATTTTGCATTATTTTTTTGGATAAACCAAGAAGTATGCATTTTCCCAGGCAGTATGTTTTGAAATTTGATTGATGTGGATCCTTGATTTTGCTTATGCTGTACCTTTAGATTTTATGTATTTCTGCAACCAGCTGCTTTTCCAACTGATTAGTTATGATGTAATTCCTTTCAAATTTTATGCAGCAGATACCATCCCATGATACCTTGCAGTTTTGTGTTCCTGCTAGCACAATTACAGGAACAGTTACCATAATGGTAAAATCTCTGTATACCCAAAATAACCTCTAAATGGTTTTAGTATTTCAGTATTAGAAATTTCAGTATCAGTATTTAGAGCTTTTCATCGAGGGCAACAACATGGAATTGCCTTTGTTATTGATTTTAATTACAGTGCATGCAGCTATTTTCTCCCAGCACTGAGAGGCAGATCTGATACCCATACTGTGTGCAGACTGTACTTTGGTAAAGACACTGTCAGGACCTTGCTCATCTGCCCAGCTGTTTATCACGAATGTAAATGCAGCTGTACACAGTTAGACAAATCAGCCAGAGGTTGATGGGGAGCAGAGTCACATCAAGGCAAGCAGATGGCAATACCTGGTTTTCTCATTTCAGACCATGCACTCTTTGCAGTTTCACTGAAATTGGCCCAAAGGGTGTTAGGAAGGAAGACACATACATGCAAGATGCAGATAAGAGTAAGTGCTCACACCCTGTGAGCATTTGTCTCTTTAGAGAACCAGGCAAGAAAAAAATTTGAAGCTAATCTCATCTCCTTGCATCTCTTTTGCCTGTTGTCTACTTCATCTACATGGCCAGCTTGCCTTTCTTGTTCCTTTGCCCACCTGTGATGCATCAGTTCAACTAATGAAGAGGAGCAAGAGTAAAAATAATCCTAAAAAAAATGCCTCCTCATTTTTTTCCTCTTTGATAAGGCTTTTCTTAAGGAAATCTCCTTGGATGTCTCTCTGTGACTATGAGGTGAGATTGGTTTGCCATGTACACTCACTGTTTATTAAAAAGCCAGCATTTGTCATCTGTCTCAGTGTGTTTTCATACTGTCAGAGGCAGTGAAACTAGACAAAATGGACTTCAGAGGGGGTCAGCTAAAATAACCAATGGGGAAGACACCCCCCTGCTTTTCTTGGTGGTCTAGATAGGTAGCAAAGAGCATTTTGTGCTTCCAAAAGAGCGTGCTGGGAAGCAGAGAGAAAGATCTGCAAGAACATCAACGCAAAATGTGGAGCAAAATTAGGAAGACAAGAGGGAAGAATGGGGTGGGATTTGGAAAATACAAGAGGTCCCTTGAAGAGAAGTTTGACTCACATGTGGGAAGAATCCTGAAGGATCCGACACTTCCACTGCAGAACTCATATCAATTTTAATTTCTTTAGCAGACTTCCACTTTTGTAGAATTAACTTCTTTCCAATTAGACTTGCCCTTAAAATAAAATGCCCTTGATCTTTGCTAATATTTGTAATGGAATCAAAATCCCTAAGGATAAAGATATTAGGATTCAGAGGCAACTCTATGCTCATTTTTTTATTTACTTTTCTATTACTTTTCTTTAGAATTAATACTCTCCTCAGCCTGGATTCACCCTTGGAAGTCCACAAGGACCAGATACAAAACAGTCCTCCCATCCTCCTGCTTTCCCCACACATCCCTGTGCTGGGGAAGCAGCAATCTCCTCTTCATCAGAGACACATGTTCTGGGTGCAGAGCCAGAATAATCCAGTTTCTGAAGTTTCAGAATGAAATTAAAATAGTGTCATCTTTCCATAGACTTAGACCTTAGAGAGAAAAGGAAATCTTGTCTGCATTTCCACTGTGACTTTTGAAAACTGACTTTGTTCTGTCCTCAAGCCTAAATAGCTGGTCAGTAACTCGATGCAATGGTAGTGAAGACCACATTGCTCTGGCACTTTGGGCGGGACTGTTAAGTTTTGACTATCCAAAAGTGCTTTCCTCCATAAAAGCACTTTTCCCATCACAGGCATCTTCCTTTCAGGAGTAATTTTAAAGTGTTTTCCCATTCCTAAATACGAAATGCAATTTATGTTCAAAATTCTGTTGATACATTCCACAGATCTTTTGCCTCAAAGTCCCCAGTTACTACCAATATCACTACTTCTGGTAGCATAGGCTGGGAGTGGAATACCTAATCAGAAGAGGGGCATTCATTAGTATAGTAAGGAGAGAAGAGATGGGTCACAGGAGGCTGGGAATGTCCAGCTACTCTGCAACGTGATATGGTCCATAAAGCATTTTAAGATGGGATCACAATGAAAGAAAGCACAAAACCAGATTGAATTTCCAATCTCTTTCTATGGAAAACTTAACCAGAAGTTTCATACCAGACCATACTGATTGCTTTTCTAATCTAAATTGTTTGTACATCAGTCAAACAGTTCATCTCAGAAACTCAGAGATAAGTCAGGTCATGTTTCCATGTATTGCCAGCTCAAAGGATGGGTAATATGGCAACACCCTTTCATTTCCCACATGCCGGTAACTACTCTCTGCTACTTGTCTGTCAAACTGGCAGTAACAGGAGACAGGAGTTTGCATGTTCAGGTTGCTGTTGTGCCTGCTGCCACTCAGGAAGATGAGCTGAAAAACCATGGCATTGTATTGAACCTTGGTGGTGGCAGCAGCTGAATCAAGCTCGAGAGAAAAAGGGAAAAATGTATGAAAGGAGCTGGCATGAAAATGGCAATCTCCTATTTCTTGGACATCAACCCCCAGTATATCATGGCCATTTCATAGACAACTGAAGACCCTGAGACAGAAAGGCCATGTGCTCTTTGTTTGAGGCACTTTTCCTTTCCCGTTTGTCTGAGGCCATGATAGTCCTGGCAATGCCTCATTACAGCTCTGCCCACTGAGCTAGCTGACGAGTAGACATGTATAAAAAACATGGCCAAAACATCCAGGGGCTGTTTGTCGTCATTAATTCACCCCTGTGTAGTGGCCATATTCTCTTGGGACCCGCTTTAATGAGTAGCACTTAATATGTACACCAGCCTCTATCACTCCCTCCTGCCCACCTGCTTCTTTCTCCCATTTTTCAGGCAGCAGCCCCTGGTGTGTGACAGGAGCTTTCACAGGGAGCTGCACACCAGGGAAGGAAAGGTTTGTGCTGTTTGTCTGAGGCAGCTTTTTTATGACCAGGGCATTCCCATAAATGAGAGGAGTTTTAGGACTCTAACAGAAGTCAGATAAAGGGAAAGGATGAAGCGATGTAATGAGTGACACTGTCACTAAGCATAACATAAGCAGTTTCTTCATGTTATCTGAGGTTATCCAGACTGACAAGCAAGCAATGCTGTTGTCAAGTGCTTTAACAAAAAGGGATGCCATCTGTGTGCAAGGCACTGAAGCCACAGATGTGCCATGTTTCAATAAACTAAAGCATAAAAGAAAGCTCTTGACCAACCCAGTGTATAAAATCAGTGAGTTTGTTTTTTCAATTAGCGTGGTGAGAACCCCTCCCTTCTCCCTCCTGCTAGCCCAATTAAAAATGCTTTATTTCTTTGGACCATTGCCCTCGAAATTCTCTTGCACTAATTCAAGTGAAAAGTTACACATTCCATCAATTGGGAATTCTACCATAAGAAACACGACCAGTTCTTCTTTTATGATTCCTTTTTCTTCTGCTTGCTGCTTTGGTGATTTAAAACAGCTCTTACTTCCAAAGGCTGCTCAGAGATTGTCTCCAGTACTCATAAAACCCTCAGAGGGAGGGTTCATGTGATTCTTTTGCCACTTCTGGCAGTTGCTGTAATGGAAAGAGATGAGAAATTCTTTGATACAGAAAAGGATCCAGCTTTACATTTGTCTGCAGCCCTTCTGGGAGGCAGCGATTCAAGGATCACAGCTCCTGCATCTCGGGAGGACAAATGATCAGCACATTGACAATATTGGGTTGGGAGCAGAAGCTCTTCTCACAGTGACCATCAGGGCATGGCATGTTCTTCCAGGACAGACCCACATGACATTTTGGAGCCTACATCCACTCTGAGAGACTTCTCAGGCACTCAAAGAAGCTACTCTGCATCTGGGATTTTTGCACTAGAATAGGAAAGGAAAAAAAAAAAAAGTGTTTGTGGAGTGGGGGGAGAGGAGAAATAAAGGGGGAAAGCACTCAGTCACTGCTAATAACCTGAAGTTAGAGCCTCTCCTAGATGTATGCAGAAGAGGTAAAATTTAGAGAGGAGTAAGAAAGAAAATATGAATACCTCCCTGCAAATTTTCAAATCAGGGCTTAAAAGGGCTGGGTTTGCAATCAGTTCTCCTGATGTCTCTGTAGATCTGAGCCTTAGCTCCATGCTCATTTTCTGTATTAGAAAAAATACCAGTGCATGAGGGGAAAAAATCCTCACACCTTAGCAAAGCATTCAATATAATACACGAACATAGGGCAGCAGTTAAGTACTGCCATGTATCAACATTTCTTTTAAAAAACAGCTTTTATGCTGTAAAAACAGCAACAAAGTATTTCTGGGTTCAGTTGACCTCCCTGCTTGAGTCTGAATATCCAACATGTATGTCACCTCTTCTGGAGCTTTGATCTTGTGTTAGAAAGAAAAATATAATTATTTTCATGCTGTTCAACCCAGTTGACAGAGGATCTGATATTTTAGTAATGCTTTTGAGATGCCTAAATTGAGAACAGAAGGATGCTGCATTCCTAATTAAAAGGAATAAGAGGTGTAGTTTGATCAACATGATGCTCCAGCTGAAACTAAAACACCTAAAGACAATGAAGATAATAGCTAGTGAAAGAAGTGCTTGCACATAAGATGAACACTGAGTGATTGGTCAAATCTCTCCCTGACAGAGACAATTTAATTACATTTCTTCACGATCACATTTCCACTCTCAGGACTGTAGAGGTCTGTCAGTTCCCAATTTAAATCATGATTTTTGAGGTTGAAAACATTGGCCCATCCCAAAACACAGCAAGCACAGACATGACATATCATATGAAGTGCCAGCCAAGATGTGCATGTTCATTTTTTTTAACAAGTGAAAAATAACTTCAATCATTTCAAACATGATTGAGCTTCAAACAAAATGCAGCACTGTCAGTCTTCAGTGCTCAAAAAAATGCTGTGTTATATTGTCCCCTCCCAAATTCAAGGTGTGTCATAACATTATTTATATATATATACACATAGATGTATACACACTTATAATCATACACATATATGTAGATATATACACACATATAAATACATGTGTATATATAGAGAGACACCCGTATAAAAGGAGTTCTTCATGTCTCCTCTTCATTTGTAAGCTATTATTAGGTACCTGCTTCTCAAGTGAAAGACTTTTTTTCTTCAGTCACTTGTCCAGGTAAATTGCTTTTTTCTTCCTTTGTTTTCCAGTCTTTCAAATTTTTTTTTATTTGTTTGTTTGTTGTTGTGGTTTGGGGTTTTTTAACACAGCCTAAAATTTTAGAACTTATTGTTCCAGACATCACATCACATTCATAAGGACCTGAGTGCTGAAAATGAAGTTCAGTGCAATGTAGACTTGATAGATTATTGGGTTTGGTTAAAAAAAAATTAAACAGTTCAAAGGAACGGGAGATAATGTCATTATCTTTCAGAATTTTTTCCAAGACTGTGTGTTAAAGCACAGTTAAAAGAAATTAGCCAAAATCAGAACAATTTATTCTGAAAATGCTAGCGAGGGATGTTTCAACAAAATTAAAATAAAAAAAAAAAAACCAACACTTTCTAGCTTCCTTCTAAAGTGGGTGTCCAATGAAAACCTCCGTTGCCCAGAAGATGTCTGTGTGACCAGGTCTATCGTGTGCAGCTGTCACAGGGCAGGTGCAGTTGTTGCTTCAGACACTGAGACCAGAGGCTGGATGGTGACGGCCACTGGGATGGGGCAGCTCTATGTCTGGCCATGGTCTCACCCTCTCCACAGGTCACACACAGCTGGTACAAATATTTCCTCTTATCCATAGGTAAATCTTACTGTTAAGGTGACATTTTGTAAGGGCTGTGTAACCTAAAGGCATGTTGGCTCTTCCATGTTGTGGACAGATGTGCAGGTTAGAATTGTCTGGCAACTGGGATCTCACTGTGGCCAGTAGAGTTCAGTGCAAGGCTCCTCTGATGGTGCTGCTGGTCCAACTCAAGGTAAAGGCTACCCCAGTTTAAAAGTCATCTCCTGGATCTCCTGCAATGCTTCGTGCGCTTACATGGCAGAATTTCTAAAGTACAGAAACATTAAAGCTTTCGGAGCAATCACAAATGTGGCTAATTTGTGTGTTCAGTGGATTTTTGTTGGTGGCAAACCCAAACGTGGAACTTGCTGGCAGCCAGCAATCATATGTGCTAACGTCTGTTTTAACTTCAGTTTTAGTATTTGACCTATTTAAAACGCTGCAATATGAAACCAAATGAGGCAGTGCTTCCTTTAACGTTCCTTTTAAAAGATGTTTCTTTTTGTTTTCACTTACAAATGGTGGGAAAAAATCTTGTCTGAAATGCATTTTCAACAAAACCAAGGGAAAAAATTAAAGCTTTGGGTGAATATTTTCTTCTGGCTTCAGACAAGCTCTGCTTTCATTGAACAGGAGTGACTAGGAGAACCTGAGTTTCTTTTACCCTCAGAGAAAGCATCATCCTTATATATGCCCTGAAATTATCGTCTTCTTTTAATTTAACACAAAAAAGGCATATTCGTCTTTTAAGCAATGATAGAGACACCATTAAAACATAAATTTCAGCAAGCATCTGCAGCTTTTATTTGCTCTAATCTGCATGACATAGTTTCCCTCATTTCATAACAATGTATTCACTTTGAATGGGGCTTTTGCTTTTTGCAAAAGATAATGAACTAAACCAGCTTGAAGTTGCCTACAAGGATCATGTTAAAATAAACACCATAGCAGTGAAACCTGCTTTGAAACATGGTTGTTTATTTATCCATCCTCAGTTACATTTATGCCGTGCTAGGCATAAGCACAAATTACTTATCAAGGTTATGGTTGCAGTTGCCTGGCATAAGGAAAGCAAAAGAAGGAGCACATTTTAATGTTTTCAACAGGAAAAAGGTGTCAATTTTTTGTACGCCTCTGATTTAGTTTGGGTATTTTTTCTCCTCAGCTTCTTGTACATTTTCATGCTGTAATTCTGGTGTGAGTGCTGGTAAGAACAAGTAACGTAGTGCTAGGCTTTTAAGAACTGAAGACTCATTATACAATCAGTAAAGAATCATACAGAGTAAAAAGAAAATAATGTGGATCAACACAGACTGAATTGGACAGAGCAAATCCTCTGACCCACCACAGATTGCCCATTTTAAGATTTATCGACACCCTCCCACCTGAAGGTACCAAGAAATAAATTGCTGGTAGTTATACCCTATTCAGCAGCAGTGGGAAAACCATGGTCTCATTACCAGTGCTGGCACAATGCTGCGTGGACATGAGGTTTGCCATTTCTAAAGAAATGCCCTTTTCATGGAGCGTTCCCTTAAGAAGGGGGAATAAAAATTAATATCCCTAAGATGAGGACAGTGTGCCTAAGACTTTCTGCCTATCTGCCTGCTTTCTATCTGACCCTAAATTACCCTCAGAAGGTGCAGTATTTAATACAGATACTGGGCACAATGTACCTTCTGACAATTAGTAGAAAGTGCTGTTTTGTAATTAAAGGGTGAAGTGGGGCATGATGAACATATGGAAAAGGAGACCCTTATTAAGTGATGGAGCCTTCAAAAGAAATTGCTAATTAGTATGCATTTGATGTGTACTATACCAATTTTAAGACTTTGCCTGGAATAAATTGCTATGTTGGGTGTTCGAAGGAGGGGTGAGATTAGCATTTACAAAGGGGGCAATTTTCTGTCTTCTTGACTCTGTTAAATGGAGGAAATAACTTCCAAGACTGAAGCAGTAGTTAGCCTATCAATCATCCTCACAGCTGGAAAGTGGGGATCCCAAATGCTGAGATGAGTTAATCCGTCAGTTAATAAGTTCATAGTGGCACCATATGGCGCTGGGCCACTCCACACTGGGGCAAGGACAGCACTGTTTACACAGGCATGCTGCTTTCTCAGGTACCTCCCTGCTGGCAGATCTCTTTGTTCCGGAGGATCAATTTACTTTGCACAGTAAATTGACTGAATTGATCAGTTCAGAGCTCGTAATTGTTGGCTAATCGCGGGGAATCGTGTCCTGCCCATATGGGAGAGACAAAGGGTGCTGGCAGCAGGCGAGTTTCTTGCTCCATCCTGGAAGCTATTTTCTCTGGACATGATGGACATTGATTAAAGCTGTTGGTAGGTGGATATGCAGCCTGTACCAGCTTTAAGTGACAGAGATAATGGGAGGACCAGCTTCCTTCAGTGAGGCTGCTTTAGGTGTCCTGGCCCGGCTGCTGTCGCTAGTTTTCCTGGGGGAGAAAAGCAGAAGAAGATCCTTCCACCAGCTCAAACACCAACAGGCACTTCTTTAAAATAAAACATCAAATGGCAGGCTAGCAAACAAACAAAAAATAAAATCAGTGTGTTTAAAGCCACACAAGCAGGGCAACTTAGTACAAGGCGCTGCAGAATATATAACTTCCTAGATTTAACCTTGAAATGCCTCGATTTTTCAGGTATGTTTGAAGACATTGTTTCAAAACATGGTGATTACATTCTTAAGTAATAAAACTCAGACCAGTCTGCAAATGTACAAAGAATCCCATTTAATCTTTTCCTTTTAATCAAGCTTCTTTTCAATAACCATTGCCTTTCTGATTTGTTTCCGACAGAAGTGGTAGATTCGTCTTTCATTTTACAAAAAACATCTTTTTTTTTTTTTTTTTTTTTTTATCAAGTGTAATAAATAACGTATTTCAAAATATCAGAATTATACATATTTCAAAACTGTGATGCAGCATTAAGTACAGTTTCCCAAAGGTGGGGTTGTAGCACGGATCAAACGCAAACCCACATTTGTTAGAGGATTTTGCTGTCTTGTATCCACAGCAAATTTTTAATGTAGGTTGTAGGGACTTATCTTACAACTTGCTGTTTATTTCGGTCCCTTTGAAATCTGTGGACTGAACCTAACGGATAGTATGACCTACTATATTAAAAAAAAAACAGTCTCTCTGGTGTATACTTCAAATCTGAACTGAAAGAGCTAATTCACAGACAATTGGTTTGTGAATTTTGTTGTTTTGGAGTTACCATGTTAATTTTATGGTGTGTTGCTTTTGGATATTCGTCTTGGTATGCAGAAATCATTCTGACAGCCAAGGAACTCTAAAAGGTAAACGTGTCCTCCCCTTCTCCTCTCCTTTCCCCTTTCTCTCCCTTTCCCCAAAACCTGTTCATTCATTTTAACAGAGGTGCTGGAAGGACACGCTTGCCCTTAGGATTTTTTGCCTGAATTCTCCCAAACTTTAATGAAAGTTTGTCTAGTCTCCTTCCAGCAGTAAGTGAGAACTAGACTTTAGAAAACTACCATTCAGGAGCCTTCTAGGATTGATTAGAAAGCGTCAGTGGTTAGTACCTTCAAAACCAAAGGAGGAAGTGGTAATGTATCCAACTTCCACAGCATTATATAAAAGTAAAATGTGATTATTTTTTTTTTCAAGATTTAGAGAGCCAAAGGCACTGTGGATGAGCTCAGTTCATCCAGCAAAAGGGCACCTCTTCACCTGCACTTTACTTTCTCAGAAAGTAGAGTTTTGTATGAAAAATACATGTAAGAAAGTGTACATAACTAAATATATGCCCCTTTTCTGTCCCTGCTGCCTTTAAAGAAAAGAATGTCGAAAGAACATTTTTTCGACTGACAATTTTATGCATAAAAGAAGTAGAAAAGATTTCCTCTTAGGAACTGTGCTTTTAGGTCCCATAGTAGACTGGGCCACAGATAGTGTAGCATTAACTACAACAGAAAATTCTGGTTGCAGGGTCTGACTTTATGCTTAAGTGAATGATGGAACTTTTGGAGGGAAAGATGAGACAGTGCTTTTAGATGTTAGTATTGGGAATGGGTCTATTTTCAAAATTACAGGAAAAGATATATTAGTGAAGTTTCTTTCATTAGATGATTTCATATTTAAGGAAAATAATGCTGACATACAACCCCCTCAAAATTCCTAAAGTAGTAACCACTAGCCTTTTGATCAACAAAATAAAAATTCAGTATCCCAAAAATAAAGCATCCCAGATGCATGTTTATAACATGTATGCTATCATATTCCATAAAATATGTAATATTTAAGAGGATAGGTTAATTTAAACCAAGTTTCATTTCAAAGCAAGTATTTTGTAGCTGAGCTCTGCAAAACTCTCCAAAACTGGCTTTCTAATGGAAATATAGACATATCTTCATATGGCAAGCGTTTAAAATCACCCCTACAACAAAATAAGATATATTTTCTGATTATCCTCTTTTTCTGGAGGTTGTTGTGGTTTGAAAATTTATGGCATCATCACTGGGGAAGGACAGTGACTGGCACAAGAGTCATCTTGCTCTTCCTTGACCTAGATTCATCAGGGGAGAGTGTGCAAGGGGAGGGAAAAGCTGCTTCATGATTGCTCTCAGCCCATCAGCACTCCCTGCAACACTGCTGGTAACAAACACTCCAAATAAAAGTGTTTAATGCTGCTCTCCGCTCCACCCTTGCTTGCTAAGCTGTGTAGCATGCAAGATATATAATAGTTGAAGCTATTTATAAACTCCAGGAGTACATCTGATTGCACTCCAAACAGCAGCATTAGTGTATCAGGGTAGCTGTGGTCGTTGCTGCCTTCAGTTCAAATAAAAAGATGGTGCAAACTCTAAATGCTTGAATCCAAGGGATTCCATATTCTGGGTTGTCAGTGCTGATTATTTTTTCATTTTTCTTTTTTTACTAACTTCATATATTCCCAAGCACAGCAAAATGTCAGGGTACTTGGAGACACCCTCATCACTATTTCTTTGTGAAATCCCACTAGACTTTTCTCTCTCCGGACGACCTACAGAGAAGATGCCTGAGGTCACAGGTGCCACCCAGCACTGAGCAGACAGATGGGTTCTTTCAGGGATCCTTGGCAGAATGATGGCTGCACAAAATTGTAGTTACAATTAAAGCTTTACTTTCTTAAAAGAACATTATGATTAGTATATCACAGAATTTATTATTAGAATGGCACAGGATTTCTACAAACAGAATCAAGACAACACAACTTATAAGTTAAGTAATAAATAAAACTGATAAATAATATAATAATAAAAATGATTTTGTGGATGGTGCTCTGTATTTTCACACTTCCTTCCCTCTGCCAGGGCCATCACCACCACCAAGGGCTGCACAGGTGCCTGGGACATTCAAGGCTAGTGAGGAAGGGAGTAACCTAATGTTTGTTCTGTCTACTTGCTGCACTGGACCTTCAGGGCCTGATAATGAGGGGAGGGGAATGAATACGTGACCTACTCTGTCACAGAAAATGGGTATTTGACTCGTAAAATGACATTAATTATGCTAACCACGTCACCAGGGTCGGAACAGGGGGCACCCGTCACAAGTAACTGCCAGAGTTTGTCCTTCAGTTCATGCAGCTGTGGTCAGTGCTTTGAAGACTGAGATCCCAAAGACCACCAGCACATCCTTGTTTGTGATCCAGTCTTACCCGGGAGCCCTTGTCAGAACTGGGCTGCGTACAGACCTGAAGTACCATGGATATCCTCTCCCAAGGACTGTAAAGGACCTACCTACACTTCTGATCCTTAAAACAAGCAGAAGCATCAAGTGCATGCTGCTCAGGGATCGAGCGACTGAGCATCACTCACCTGGTCCAGTTTTACCCCCATGAACTCTTCCCTCTCTTCTGCAGGAGAAGGAAACCACCGTAACTCCTCATCAAGCAGCATCTCCTCCTCATCCCTGCAGCTGCTGGCACACACGGCAGGACCCTGGGAAGGAGTTCCAGTCCAGAGCTTGGAATTGCCCAGCTGAATTTGGGCAGAGAGCTCACCTACATCAGAAAGACTAAGTGACTTGATAATGAGAGATTTTGGCGTCAAAAAAGCAATTACATAATTGTCTCAAGACAGCGTGAACCCTCTAACTGCCCTTCCTGAAAGTTGCAATAATTTCTTGCTTTATTAAAGCCCTCACATGAAAATGAGTGTGCAGAAAGTGCCTGACCTTACGGTCTGCCACCTCACAAGGTCCACAATACCAACACTGCCAAGGAACAAAGGCAACAGTAAACTTTGGATGATTTGCCATCTGTCTTTAGAAGGTGTCTGAATGCTGGTTTCCTGTTCTTTGGGCATATTATAAAGGCGAAATGTGAACATCTTCAGGCTTATATACATAAAGAATCACAATTATGGGGCTAGAGGAAATCTCAAATAGTTCTTCTGATATCTAAAAGATTCTGATTTGTACAAAGAACAGAAAAATATGAACATTTCTGCTTCTTTATTTGTTGAATATAATTCTTCTTTGCAAGAGTTTCTTTGCAAGAATCAGCTTCACAGCTAACCACACTGCTGGAACTTCAAATTCTTTGCTGTAATGGTAGGAAAAGTTTTTCAATTATTCCTCTGGGGACAAGTCATACAGTTCCCATATTTTTGAAGTCAGCTGTGTTTTCTCAGACCCTTTAAATCAGTCTTCTCATGTTCACGTGCTCCTTACAGACAATATCTCATTGGCTGCTAATTACAGACTATTTAAGCCAAACGTTTTTCATACTCATAGAAAGAGACCATAATGCAACCACTTCCCATGTAACAAGGAGCAGTAGAAAAGGACAGAAATTGTGCAGGATTTAAGAACAATTCTGCTCTTCCAGTTACACTCACGTAATGGAAAGTGGAATTTGAGATGTGTTTATTATGACCCACAGCAGCTAGTGAACTACCTGCTTGTCATAACCATCATTCTCCCTGTTTTGGGGGTTTATGTCTCAATATTGAGTGCAGACCTGGAAAACCGTAATCATGGTGTTAACTGAGGATATTTTTCGGCAGTGTATGACTGTGCGTGCCTTCCTCCCACAAAACCCCAGGCACAAACTGATGGTCCCAGGTAAGAAAGTTGTTTCTGCTATGGGGTCAAACTTGATTCTCCTTGTGGAGATGTGAAAAATAAAACATATTACACTGTCCTGCTAGGTTGCACTGTCCAGTTTGCATAGTACATAGCAACAAATGACCTGTTAAATGATGACAAATCCTTTAGCTACTGGCTTTAGACCTCTGACCTCTTGACTCCCTGTCTGTATCCAGGGAGCAGTGTGGGGAGAGGAATGCAATAAATGGCTTGTAATCTAGTGGTCTCAAAAGAAATTACATCAAAACCAGCTGTTACACCACTAGTCGTTAAAGACTGACAACATGTTAACTAAAATAGGGCCTTTATATTGTGCGGGCTTTTGCAATTGCTGAAGGTCCAGCGCTGCCTCCCCCTCCCCGTTTTATGGAAACAGCAGTAAATGTCATTCCAAGTATGTCCTATCATCCTTTAAACTATGAGTATGATGTGTTTGATTTCAGTCTCTCTCATTTTAATTGTGTCAGGCTGTGTTTCTAAACTTTGAGCTTTACGATGTGTTTCTAACTTCAGAGCACAGGGGCGACACAGCAAATAACTCCTGCATTTCCAGTTGCCTCTGACTGATATTTATACTCTGTTTTGATTATGATTTAGAATTTCTCTCTCTGTCTTTTACTTTTGGAAACATCTATACAGGTACACAGGATTTATGATGAAATAAAGTCTACATTTGCCTCACTGGTTTTGGTTCTGGCAGTGACTCAAAGCACAACTTAAAACAAACTGTGCTTGACAGTGGATGTCAAAATTTTACCATGGGATGCTTGAAATACAGACTACATCTGTCTGTTCACCCATGCATGGATCCAAAATACAGAAAACCAGAAAGCACCACTGGGGAGAAAACCAAAAAATGAAGGAGCACAGGGGAGCACAAACCCAAAGTCCTTCAAACCCAGAGTTGTCTACCACGTATTTGAGCAAGGGCATAGATGAAAAGGAGAATGTCTGAGAAGGAAGGTTAAACCTTTCTCGCCACCTTACCCTTCCTCATCTCAATTTTCTTTCTTCAAATCTCCACTTGTGGCCATTCTCTCTATTCAAACCTTGTGCTATAACCCAAAGGAAAAAACCTGATATTGGATGTTCAGCCATTAACTTCAATGAAGCCATAAATTTATGTCTGTTGTAGTAATAACAATAAATTAAAAAAAAAAAAAAAAAGAAAAAAAAGACTGTAGTATATGATGTCACAGAGAATAATTATTTCCAGAAAGAGATTGCCTAAAAACGCCAGTTACATCTCCTGCTGATACTTGTGAAAAGTGGTTAAAAGCTAAGGAAAGCTGAAAGATGAGGCATCTACAATGAGTTAATGTGAAGCTAAATGATATTCCCAAAACACAGAATACGCTGTATCTTTTCTATTGGTGGAGAAGCAATGGAGAGTAACATCAAACCTGGAGAAAATATATCTGTTAACACACATAGAGTCCTCCTAAATTAAGCCTACACTGCATCTGTAGGTACCTAGGACCTGCTTCTGTCCCTGTCAGTAACACAGTCTGCCTAGTTTTCCAAGACTGCCCCAGCTTTGGATACAGCAACATGCTTAGAATAACTTGTTCTGGAAAAACAGGCACGTACTTCTTGATATCAGTTATAATATACAATTAAACAGTTAACTGTTTAATCTAATTATCTTGTACTCCATTAGAGTAGCTGCTAGATTCTTTGCTGAGGTCTGGGTTTGGGACGAACTCAGCCTACACCCAAAGGGAGGTTCCTGATCACCAGACACGCTGAGTGAAACAGCTTTTCCTCCAAACCAGGTCATTAAATTTCTAGAAATAACAAATGAGTAGAGAAGAGGCAGCTTGATGATTTTATGGACCTGTTTTGAGGTGCACTTCTTCACAAGTGGAATGCCCTGGGATCCAGCTCTTTCTTTTCCTGATCTGTGTCCTAGTAGGAGGCCTGAGGCCAGACCCCTGAGACATCTCACCTGACTTTCACTTATCCTCTTGTCCCCTTTCTTATCAACACCCATAATTTTGTATTGCCAGCCCTCTGCTGGAGACAGCTTCCAAAAAAATATATGTTTAAACCACCAGTTTCTGTTATTTCTTCTACTGTTTCCCATCTTTAACAAGGTAGGAGACCAAATCCCAGGTCACTGGTATTTCCTCTTCTTTCAGCAGTCTAACTAGAGTTAATTAATTGAAGTTAACCCCATTCCACACACTGCCTCAGGAACTTGGCATTTGATTTTGAGGAATGGATCACCTCTGAGCCTGTGCACTAATATTTAGGCAGAGCCTGCTGCACAGTGGACCTCACGACAAATAGGAAAATGCCAGACAAGAGAACAGCATTGCATTTTAGGATTTCAAAAGTGCATATCCATTAGAGTAATTTTACAGATTTGATTAGAATCAAAGTGGTTTATGTACCCAAAGTGTATTTCTTTACACTTCAAACTCCATCAGATGTAGGACCCAATTGGGCTGTCTCCAAAAAGTACTCTTACTTTTGTTCTACTCTATATTTAAGATGATATCTCATTCAGTATGTGCATATATAGATTAAAATTCTCTGCTTTTCACTGTTTGCTTTAATGATCTGAGAGAATGAAAGCTCACTCTTCTCATGATGAGGCACAACAACTGCTGAAAACTCACTTAGGAAAATAATCTGATATAAAGCTTTTGTGATTTTGAAACTCTTTTCTGTTTACACTGGTCTTGGCCTTAAGTAAATTTACTTTGTGTGAAGATGGAAGAGAATATTTTTAGCTTCTTTAAGTATAAAGGAAAGAGATTTATCTGTACTAGCTAGAAGGAACAAGTGGCTGCTGCTGGTTTGGAAAGTGATACCTTATGCAGTAGAGCAGTAAGAAGGGAAGTTGACATAACATATGTGGGTTATAAGCAGAGGAGCAGAAAGCAAGAAATGACAGCTTCTGTTCATTTCAGAGACACACTGAGAGCAAAAAGATGATTGTCCTGAGGATTCCCTTTCTCTAGCTTTGTATTTATATGATTATCCTCTCTCTTTTTTTTTTTTTTTTTCATATAAAAACAAAGACCAAGAAATATTCTTGTAGAAGAGCATGTGTGCATGTTTGCCACCAGATTAGGTAGTAGGGTCATCTCATTTATTTATTTGGTTTTAATGGTTATAAAAATATATTTATCCCTGCAGCATGATTGCAAAGTTAATTCCTCAGTATTGCCCAGGAAGACCAAGCACAGGTCTTTTGTCTTAGATCATTTGTTTCAGGGTACTTGTTAATGCCAGGGAGATTTGGAAGTCATCTCCACTGTCATATATCTTACTTTTAATTTTCTTAAAAACTGTCTCAGTCAAACTTCAGAATCCAGCTACCCTATGCATCACTCCTGGCAGTCCCGGCATAAGGCAGCAGATTAGACCTGCTTCCTCCCTCCAGAGCCCTGTAATGGCTCCTGACTCCATGTCGGGCTTGCAGCTGAAGCTAGAAGCCAAAACATTTTAATTCTGTAAAAGGACATCAGGCTCAAGGACCGCTTCAGAGAAATGCTCCTGCTTCGCATCTGCATCAGAGAACAGACCTCAGCTGATCCAAAGAGAGGACAAGACAAAAAAAGAAAACCTGTCATCTTCTCACTACAAGGAGACGGTGTCAGACATGCTCCCTACACCAGGCTGGGGGTCCAGGTCATGCATGGGTGTTGGTCTGCTCAGCAGCCTACACCAACCCCTAAATCCCACCCAAACAGAGCAAAAAATTTTAAAAAGGGAGCTTCCATACAGCTCCATCAGTCAGCATGCTGTGGAGCATGCAGCTGTCCCCAGCAGCTGGGAAACTCTCCAGGTCCCTCACACCATGAGATAATCTTCTCTCAGTCTCCTTAGTGATGAGCCAATGCCTTTTTGTTGATTAAACTAAACCCCTCAGTTTCATCTGGAGACAGGCTCTGTAAGGAGCTGTGTGTGATTCATTAAGCTGCACACTTCTCTGAAAGCTGCATAAACCTCGAGGAGACATACGTGAATGTCTGCAGGTTTTCACAAGGCACAGAAAGGAATTTAGGGAACAGCATTACTGGGAAGGCTCACATCCTGCATCGCACTTCTCTTTATACCTGTGTATGGATGAAGGGGGCTGATACGAAGCCGGGACTTTCCACAGTGTGAAAAAAAAAAAATCCCTTTTCTTCTGGAGGCTATTGAAGAACTCAGTGTAGAGGTGTAAAGCATCTTCTCTGAGAAATTATATCAGTGGGAGTGCATCCCCTCCTAGCTCAGCTGGCACCAGCTTGACTGTCCCTGGATGCAAACATCAGGTTCCCTGATGAGAGGCAGTGTGAAGGACAAGGACTGTTGGTCTGTTGCAGCTGAAGAGACCCATTAATACTATACTGCTACCGAAATAATAATTTCTTCAGCTCTTTTTTGGCCACAAACCACTTTAAGAATATGCTGAAAACTGAAAGCCAGGATTTTCCAGAGACCTACTTGAGGATGCACTGCATAGACAAACACTCATCGAAAAATTCTTAATGGGTTAGGGGCCCTAAACACTCATCAAAAAATTCTTAATGGGTTAGAGGCCCTTGTTTTTCAAAGAAACATTGGAAATTCTTTTTTTTCTTTCCTTTACTAAATCACCTCTGTGATTTCCCTCAATAGTTCCTGATGCTCTAAACAAAGTACTCCCAGCAGTACTTCTCCTCCTCCTGGGTAATTTAGCTTTCAGAGGGAGATTAACAAGTCACCAGTCCATGGGTGTCTAGTGTGCTCAGATAAACAATAACATGTAAAATTGATGAGAAAATACTGAAATAATCTACAGCAGAACATAAAACTCTTGGAAAAAATGCTCCTACTCCCTCACACATTTTGTGCAAGCTTTCTGTGCTCTGAACTGGATCAATATTTGTATAAGAACACACTTTGTGCAAGGAAAAACTTTATAAGGAAGAATGAAAGTTTGTAGTCTTCTCTGTAGCTAACTTTGTATATTTAATACAACGCACTTGCAGACTGATTTTCTTTTTACAGATCAATACAGCCATGAGACAGTCAAACTTTCCTGGAAATGTACTGAGACAAATGATCATTTGTATTAAGGCTTCCTTAAACCACTCTTCATACCTGTAAGGCCTGTAAAGGGACTTTAAAATGTGTGGAAATGCCATTTAGTCCCAGATTAAGGACTTCTGCTCTCCATTAAGTGTAAAGTAACGTTAGCACAAACGCCTGTTAAGTTTGGTCTCTTTAACAGCAAGCATCAGAACGAGACTGCAGAATTATATCTTTTGTAGTTCTGCAGTGAGCTGAATTTTCATTTTAGATTATTATCTTAGTAATAGGAATAATCTTTGCATTTTTGTCTGTCTCAGTTGTATAGCATGGGCCCTGGGCAGGTTTTTCTACCATTATTTGTGAAAGCTGAGCTTGACCCTCTGTTGCTCCCTGGAGAATTACTTTATAGACTGAAGAATAGACTATAGAATTACTTTATAGACTTTTAGAGCCCACTGATGTAGAAACTGACAGCCTTCAGGGCGCAGGCATCTTTGGCTGAGTCACTTGTAAACTACTGCAACTAAATGACAGTTTACCAGCATGCAAAGCCATTAGAAATGCACAGCTGAGCGACTGTGAGTGCACTGGAACGACACATTTCATCTCATTTGCTGTTTATTTTATACGCTTAAGTTTATCAATCAAAGCCTACAAGCTGAGGACAAAACGTAGAGACAGCTGTTTGAAATCCGACAGCAGTCCTCCATTCAATACACCATATAGTAAGGTAAAGATACTATTTAAAATAATACAGGTTATGAAGCTGTACCTCAGCTGTTAAGAACCTGTGTGGCTCTCTCCAGCAGTTACAAAAAGGCAAGGGAAGACAGCTATACCATCATGTACATATGTCCACAAATGCCTGTATATAATTTCTATGAACATAACGTCTGTCATTTCAATATTACTTACCAACAGCATGTAATAGGTGTATCACATCAGCAAACAAAAACATGTGCCTACAGCTATACGTTAAATATCGGCTGTACATACACGTGTATCTATAAATTTATGAATATTTTACAAACCTTTATATTTTACAGATCAGTCTTATGTATTTACAACTTTCGCAAAGAGAAAACAATACCTACATACGCAAATGTGTGCCTGATATCCAAGACTGAAGTTTATAAACATATATATGCAAATACAAATGTGATATGTCACTTTCGTGCAGCAGATCTAATTTTTTTTCCTCCCACGTTAGCTTTGAACTGCTATAATTTCACTGAAATGTATTACTACAGATTTACTCCAGCACAGAAACCTTCAGACTCCAGATCCGCAGATTTAGTACCTAATAGGCTTCATTCTTGAGATAACAGGTTTGGAAAAACCAAGTCATTCCTGCTGTCTTTCTTCTTTTATTTGATATTGTCTCACAATGCCCTGTGGAACATCCTCACAAAATAATCTCTATAACTTGGTAGCTAAATGATGGAGTATATGTGATCTTGTTAGAAGTCACAGATGGACTATTTTTTATTTTTATTTTTTTTTTCTTAGCTTAAGCTAAAATCTCTCTAAAGGACTCCTCTAGAAGTATAAAATAAGATGGACTAAGTCTGAAGAGCAATTTCTGTGTAATTTTAAAGGAAAGTAGGAAAGTCTACCAGCCTAATAAAAACTGTTTTCTTTATATCATGTGTGACTTCGGCTCATATTTGTCAGGAATCATTTCTGTCCTCATACACTCTCTTTTCAGGCTTCTTCTAAAGCTTGTAGTTACTAAACTGCTCAGTAAGGAAACTTCTTTTTTCTCACTAAAATTAATCTGATCTTTCTATGAATTTTCCAAAGCATGAAAATAATTTCCATTTATTTACCATAAACAGCTATACTTAACTGTGGAAGTATGAGAAGTGGAAAGAAAACCTGCTGAAGAATTTTTTACAAATGTTTTTGTTAGAAATTTAAGTACAATTCTTCAGCATTTCCCTTCTGTTTTGACGGCTCCTTGAAAACTCTCACAACTTTTTAAGTTTGGTAATAATGTCCATTAATTAATAGCTTTTCTCTGCTCGCAGTTTTGATGAATTTGCAAGAGTTGTTAACACAACAGTTATAACCACAATTGATCACGTTTTGTCTGCATGTGCCCTGGCCCTGCATATTACGTGTTGTCTAAAGGGGAAATGAATGTAGAATCCTGAGAAGAAAATAAATATATTTTAGATTTTTTCTCCAAAAGTAACATTTCTGGTTTACATTTCATTATTTCATCAGTTTGTTTGCAAACCATAGTGAAGTATTTTTTGTGTGTGACTTAGTGAAGAACTTGGCTGGTTTAACGTTTTCAAGTCTCAAAAAAAGGTATAGAAAGACTAAAATAGTTCTAAGACTGTAGTGGTGATAGGATCAATATTGTCTCATTAATTTCGCACCCAGGTCAAGTTCTAACTCATGGTTTTGTTTTACACTTAAGCAATACTCTAGGACGGGGTGGTATTTTGGTTTACTTGAAGGAGTAAAGTATTTCCTTAGTTCATCACCAGCACTAATGTAAACACTGTTAACAATTTATTTCTAACATGGTTTTGCCGAGTTATTTGTGGAGAGGATGCTCCCCCTTTATTTCTTAACAACATTTCTTCAGGAGTTGGGAACCGTGTGTGGACAAAATGGAGACAGTAAATAGAAGTGGGGTGTTAATTCAGTACACAGGCATTGATTTTAATAAAGTCAGTCTAAAATATGTAATTATCACGTGACCTCCATAAATAATGAGTAAAAACTGTCATCAGATGAGGTCAGTAGAAAGACTCAATAATTTCAATCTACTGAGACAGAACTCTGTAGTGTTTTTTTTTCTTGACTATAGAATACTCATTGAATTTTTAGCTGCAAGTCGGCAAATTACATAAATTGTAGAAGTGCCACAATGATGATCCATGAATTCAGGACATTGGCCAGAGCTGGGAAAGGTGAAGTCTCTTAACTTTATGATTCCTTCTCCAAACAGGGTGCATGCTGGGGGGAGCCACCCAGTGAAATTGGCAAAAAGCCTAGAAGAGTACAAAACTTTCAAAATGTAATATGTTAATGTAAATAGCATCCATAGCTGAAAACATACACAGGTCACCTTATTGCAGACCCAGAAATGTTTTCCTCGTCATAGCTGCTGACCAGCAGATATGCACCTCCTTTTCTGAATGGAGAGACTATGTGGAGAACAAAATGAATCACATACTTGAAATCTTTGTCATAAAATACGGCCAGCCTCTTGACTCTCTGCAGAATAATCTTAGTCATTCTCTTTGGCTCAGTCAAGGGGAAATACTTGAAATAGAGATAAATTCTTTTTTCAAAATTAATCTATCCCTTGCTGAGGAGATATTTCATGTGACTACGAGCAAGTCCCTAGATTTTGCCTTAGTAGTTGAATCTGCATGTTATCTCCAGTGCAGAATATTTTGATTGCTTGGAAATAAACGTCTCTATGGATAATATTTTTGAATAAAATTATCATATTCTGGAATAATTATTGTGAATTTTAAATGAAACCATTACCCCAAAACAAAGTTTAATCCCAAATAGAAAGTTCCCCTGTAATGACTATTAAATTGTTGTTCTGCAAAAGAGATGCTGCTCAATTTTTTTCATGTAGACAGCATCTGAAAACACAGTGTTTCGAGGGACAGAAACACTTCCCTATATCATGACAGTACTCTAAGCATACGTACACTTGTAGACTTGGGGGTTTTGCAGTGACAGCATCGGTATCTAAAATTAAGAGAGACAAGCAGGTGAATAGGGTATTAACTCTGTTTCTTCATGCAGACTACCATTGCCATAATGTAATAGTTCTGCTGCATAATATTTTTTTCAGTTAGGAATTTGGAGTCTCACTTAAATTTGTCACCCAGTGACTGGAACAAAGGCAGAGTTTTATGCCTTCATTCCAGCTGTGAGGTCAAAGGAAGAAGTTCTTATGGACTTCACGGGTGATTTGGATTGATACTGTCATAGCATATCTTCGGGTACAGAGTGTGAATTTCTGATGTACAGGAGACAAAAACCTGTAAAAAAATTGGAAGCCAAAATGTATTTTTTTTCTAGGAATCTTTTAGCAAAATGCCCATAGCTTCTTATTCCAGAACTCAAAAAAGAAACTAACCAGTTTCATATATTCTGTGGTGAGGGAAAAAAAGAAAGAAATAAGAAAGAAAAGCACAGGAATATCATGTCAGAGACTCTGCTGCCAAAGCAGAGCTTTCTTTTGATAGCTAATGATTCCATGCCAGCCAACTACTTCCATTTAAGGTAATATATGAGCTATTAGACAGGTTAAGTTAATTTTTAACCTAATATTGAGGATCTGGAAAGTTTTTACACTCACTGGGTGTTGTAATACTTCAGCAAAAATTAAACTGCCACTGGACTTGCGATCAGATTTGCAATCAAAGATCTGATGCTTGCCATTCCCATTGGGAAACTGTAGGTGTTGCTGAAGCTGCATAGCTGCATAAGAGAGGCAGGTGACCTAATCACACCCTAGAAGTATTGGTTAATACTTTTAACACTCTCTCAAGCAATCTGTTTTCCCATTTCTGTGTGATACTTGAAAATGCATTTCCATTTGATGCATTCCTCATCACTTGGGGTTTTTCTTTTGGGTGTGGGGTGATTTCTGGCATTCTTAGAGTAATTTTCCCAGAACACCAGCCTATACGGATTTTAGCTTGTTAGTGAACCGTGCCTTACAAGAAATTCCATAATAAAAGGAGCAGTCTGCAAGAATTATGGATTTCATTCTAATTTAAAGGGGAAAAAAGAGATCAAGATCTGTTAAAAGCTGATTGTATTCCAGGGACTTCGGTGTACATGGGAGTGTCTTCATTATGCTTTAGAAGAGAGCTGGTTAACAATACACCCTAGACAATACCGGGAGTTTAGTCTTCCAGTTTATCACTCTTGTTATCCCAGAGACCAATTCTCCAAGCACAATCTGTTTCTAGTCTTTTTGTCATCAGAGTGGAAAGATCAGTGGCCTTTGACATGGTGTGAGCTGCCAAGTGAATCAAGGGGGACGGAGTCACCAGGACGAAGGACAAAGATCGGAGCTGGGTTGAAAACAGCTTCAGAGCCTGCTGAGCACAGGACCTGCCCAGAGATCCCAGGGAGCTCAGTTCTTGCTTGGCACTTGGTTTTCCTGGATGCAAACACCTTTCAGATCTTTGTACTGAAATGTTCGCACTTGACGCATATCTCCTTGTGATATCACTGTCACTCTCTCTAAGCATCTTCAGAATGGCCTAAAAATAGGCCTGTCAGTCACAACAGTAAGAAAATAAAAAAATTCCAACCGTCTGACATAGCTGACTAGAAAGATTTACATTTACTACCATGGGAGAAAACACAGAATGAAGTCTGATAAAACCATGGCGTTTTCTAGACAGATCAAATGAAAGAATGACTATAATTATCTCTGTACTGATGCTTCTTGTCTCATCAAAACAACCTCAAACCACTCCTTTCCAAAGCATAATTTTCTATGGTATAACTTATTTGTAACTTAGACAAGAAATATATTGCAATATAAAGAAAAAATTGATGTGTTTTTACTTTCTTTCTCCTTTTTGGATGCAAAGTCAAATAAAAACAATGCTAAACTCTGCCAGTAAAAAGGAAAAATTTACTAAATGGTAATTTAATATGGGGTATATCCTTGGCACACCTATATTGTTCAAAGTATGTCTGCCTTAGAAAATCTTGTTAACAGTGGTCCCCTTTTCTGTATTTAGGTTCTCCAGGCAAAGTTTAAGGATTTCAAGTCAAACCGTTGGGTGGTTGAGTCACCATACAGCCTCCTCCTTTCTGTGCAGCATTGGCCAGACTAACCTGCATGACTCTGAACGGTGAAGCCTGGTGGGTTCCCTGTTTCTCTGGAAGGTCCTTCTGTTGCTGTGGTACCAAAGCAACCAATGTCAACGATGGCATGACTGCTACTCCTGGTTCATATTTATTGTCCTTAAATGAGCTTTCACCCATGGTGTCCCGCAAAATCCCCACTGCTTTGCAACAAATGGAAGAGCAAGTAAAGTCAACCTTGTCCAAAGGGTCCTAAGCTTCTCTGTAATTCATCAGAGTACTAATGGTTGAGGGGTGATCATAAAACCGTTCAACTGTAGTCTTGGGCAGCCTTAGCTGCCCTGTTAAATAAGTATTCTTTTTCCTTCACCAGACTGTCTATCACAGAATCACAGAATCGTCAAGGTTGGAAAAGACCTTGAAGATCATCTAGTCCAACCATTCACCTAACACCATATCCCTTTTAATAGTTGAACTAGATGATCTTCAAGGTCCTTTCCAACCTAGTTGATTCTGTGATTCTGTAAGCGCTATCAAAACACAGCAGACATGTTAAATATCTCCCTAATGATGTAGACTAGTTACTGGTTTGAGTTTGAATGCTTTCTGATCGCCAGGAGTTGTCAGTGTGATGGAAGAAGCACTGCAGCACAAAGAAGAAACCGCGTGTAACTTGTCTTTTTCTTACCCCCTCTTGTCCCACTCTCCCCAAATGAGCTGTTTTTTTACGTAAGTTATGTTTGTGAGAAGCTGCCTGTGGGAGAGATCTGTGGTCTGGTCCTCCTGGCCATTGGAGACCATAAAATTCTACATTAGGGAGACCATGCTGTTCACAGTGTTTGCACGTGCCTTTGCTCACCCTTTCATTAAAAAAAGAGAAATCTTTTAACCGTAGTAATAGTCAGTAATTGCCTCATTTTCTACATGGGTCATTGCACTGTGGCACATAAAACAAAATAGCATGTGAAATTTTACATCCTCAGCACTCTGTTTTAAATTATGTGTGTTTAAACAAGCACTTCTGTAGGAGAAAATTTGGCCAAACACAACTCACTAGCTCTTCTCTGAATATATTAATTGATTCAAAACATGACAAAGGGACTTTATTTGCTCTGCAGCTGGTCCAGCTCCAATTCAAAACTTGTTTAATTTCATTTGGGATGAGAGCAGATTGTCATTTCGGTTGGAGTTTTTATATTTATGTCACTAACCTTTTTTTTTTTCCCCCCCCATATTCAAGAAGTTGTTATCATGAGATGAATGTCTTCTGACACTGTAAAACTTGAAAGAGAAAAACTAATCCAGGGAAGATTACTTATCTTCATCAAATGAGCTTCCTGCTGACTGTATAACATTATCAGAAAGTTGGGCAGAGGGAACCCAGTGAAATACCTCTCAGAGCCTGTCAAAATTATTTTTTCTTTGGAAACTGGATTAAGAAATACTTGATTGCACTATCCTTTTCTTCTTTTTAACACCTCATGTTTTAAGAAATGTAAATATCTGTCTTTGCAGAGTATCTGGGAAGTACATGACTGACAATGTGCACTGCAAAGGGGGCTTTGGCTAAAGGATGTCCATAAGAGCAAGAAAACAATTTTGTTATCAAAGAGTGGCAACAGAAATGGACAAAGGTATGTGTTTGAAACAGCACAAAGTTCAAAGTACGGCCTGATGACTTTTTGACATTTGTATGTCTTTTTATCATTCTTGATCTATTTAAGGCAAAAAAGTGGTTTTAGAAAATGACAAGAAAATGGTAGTTTGAAGAGCTTTTAATGTTATAGTGATCCCAACAAACACTTTTTTAAAGTAATTGTGTCAGACTTTGTGAGGCTGATGTTTTGTACTTTGAATCAATGTACCAAAGATATGTTTTGGTACATTGGTTTTCTGATAGCGCTTCTTTTGGGAAATGATAACAAGCAGTGCAGGATTTGGGGGTTTTGCCTTCAGCTGTCCAAAATATCTCAGGTATTGAAGGGGAAAAAAAATCCTATAAATCAAACCGGTGTCTCAGTGATTCCTGAAGAAAGGGTTTGCACTCTTGCCGTTTGTGAGTTTCCTCATGCCAGGGTCAGAGGGCTGAGGATACAACAAGCTGCACTGGCTTATTTTCCAACATTGATTCCTCTCTCAAAGCACAGCTGTGTTATAAGGCTCTTGCAATAGCCACACCACAGCAGAGCTGCATCTCTTAAAATACTGTTAATAACACACAATTACTTCATTTCTAGCTTAAGTAAAACTTGTTATTTATTGGATTAACGTGAGTTCAGCATACATGTGGACTGGTGCCTTGCAGTTTGGACACTTCCACCTTAAGGTTCCTCAGAGTTTTATCAGCTCAGGCTCAGGCTGATCCTTCCTGCTCTCTATACTACATACCACCGTATCTGTTACCTACTTTACATACAATTTGTGCATAACTGACAGAGTACTAATGACCTGTACAAACTGTAAATTATTGCTCAAAGAGCTCAATAATGGTAGTTAAAAGAATGGTTGTGCAACTACCAGCACAAGTGAAATTATGAGCACGTGTCTAATTTAATGTCATCTACACAAATAACAAAAGATCTGGAAATGCCTCATGGAGAAATAGTAAATATGCAGAGCAGCATAAAATCTTCTTAGCAGTTATGTCATGAAAGATACTCTTTCCAGTTCTCACAGAATGCATTTACATTATTATTATGATAAAGTGATCTTTTTTACTGTGTACATTTAGGCTTCAAAAAAAATTATGAAAATACTACAATTCTACTCAGCTCTCTGTCAGTCTTAATGATTAACACATTTTAGTTTGTTTAATCCCTTTAATCCTGAGTGACCAATACACCTGAAAAGGAGTAATCTAAGTTATTTTCCTTAGCTCAGTTTCAATTTCTTGAATTTATGTCTGCTCTTATGCTGGGGTAGGCACCCACTGTGGTCAGAGCCTGAGCCCTTGTTTATCTTTACTTTTTCAAGAGGCTGCCAGTTACAAAATTTGTATAGTGTGGACACACTCCGCCTTCCTCCTTCTCTGATGTGAATTTGTTCTGATGATTTCAAAGCAAGAGTTCAGGATCTCCAAACTAGATACCTATTTCATGACATAATCGATCTTGATTAGCAAGTGAAGTTAAATAAAAATCAAGGAATTTAGATTATATCTGTAACCCCTTCTAAATTCTTCTAATATCTCATATTTCTTAAAAGTCACAAAGCCAGAGGATGAGGAGACAGGAAAAATAAGATGTCTGATAGCTCTAGCAGTCTTTATTTCTTAAAAAAAGTATTTCTGCCCAGTGATACTGTGTGCAGTGCTTTGTTCTGTATTGATCAGAGATTTAATTCTAATGTTATTATGGAATATTAGAGATGGTATAATTTTAACAGTAAACATCAAAGAGGGAGAAATTTGTCCATGGAAATTTATTTCTACACCTAGAACAGAGCCAAGAACAAGCAACAATACAAAGTCTATAATTTGTAAGAGAGAGAGAGAGAGAGAGAGAGAGAAGGAAAGAAACCTGAAAGGCAACGGCTAAAGGTAAGTATTTCCAATAAGCAGGCCTGGATAACTAAAATCCTAGAATCCTAGCTGAACTATACAAGGATATCTCTGAATCATAAATCATTCATTTTGATGAATGGCAGAGGATTTCCAAAGGAGGTCTACAACACAGAGTGTAAAACTTGATTTGAATTGAACTGGAAATTCATAGATTGGTTAATTACATAAAGTTTCACAGAAGTTGTGAAGAAACTTGAAGAAAACAGCTAATCTAGGAAGCAACTAGAGAATTAAAGTCTAGAATTAGAGACAATACAATCATAAGAATGCTTTCATTAAAGGTGGAAGTTACAAAATTCTTGATTTATTTTTTGCATGATCACATATCTAGTCAATAAAAGAGTTTTGCTATAGTATATCCTATGATATGCAAGAATTTATCCAAGACTGTGTTGCGTGATGTTTGGGGATTTTTTAAACAGGCACTAACTGAAATGAGGGAGCTCACTGCTCACCCTGTTTATATTAAAATCTGACTCATCTTCCATATTTTGAGATCAATCGCTAAGGAGACATCAAAGATGGACCTTCCTAATGAGATCCCCCATGGACTAGTTCTTGTTCCAAAACTATTCACTATTTTTATTAACACCAGACGCTGTAGACTGCTGGTGCTACACAGACTCACAGAGCAGTGCACAGCTATGGCAATCAGTTATAGAGTAAATATGGCTTGAATAATAATGTTACAAGGTCACAATTAAGAGAATGTGTTTCAATAAAATCAAATGTAACCAAGAAAAATTCCTACAAAATCCCTCTGAGGACAGGGGGACAAACAAAAGTTTTTTCAAAGGTAACACACTTTATGTAAATTTGAGGGTAAATACAGTGGCATAGGAACTAACACGATCCTTGACGTACAATAAAAGTTAAATGCCAGACTGGCCTTGCTCTGTGCGTGTGCTGGTAAGACTGGCACTGCAATCCTCTGCCTCATCCTCACTTTATCAGAAGGATGAGAAAACCTGCAAAGAGGTCAGCAGAGAGTCACAAACGTTGACCAAGGAGGCTGTGGAAAGGGCGCACAGCGAGTGCCTGAGCCATCTTTCCGCAGGCAGATGGGATCTCGCTGTGCTCACACCTCGAGCGGATCGGCACAGACAGCCCAGCCCAGGAAGGCGTCTCACCACAGGTACTGATGCAGACTTTGGCAGACAGAGAGGCACCTTGGGACCAGGCTCTTTGGCAGTGCAACCTCCGATCCTACGCCATCGCCACAGGAGCTGGGCAGCTGCTCCAGCTCCCTGCTGCCTTTGAACAGATAAGCTCGGCTCAGTACTGGTACACTTTGCTCGTGGGCTCAGGGTTATGCCAGGTCAGGAAGGAGCCTCCTTGCAGCTCAGACAAAACCCACCAAGACATTCTACGTTCCGCAGAGTGAAGTGATGACTGTTGCACCTAACATCACCTGCAGAAGTCACTCAGTTGTTGAATCTTGTTATTTTATCACAAAGTTTATCCAATTTTACATTAACTGTTGCATTTTCAGAGACTGTGTAATCTTACCTGCTACCTGAAAATGTCAATTCAAAGTTTAACTGTTAGAGATGGGAAGGAAAGTCAGCACCTCTGAACTCTCTCCTCAAACAGCCTGAAATCTTACAACAGGAGGCCACAGTCAGGATGCAGAGATATTTAAAAAAACAACTCAGGGCAGACCTAAGCTGGCCCTGCCTTGCATGGGGGTTGGAGCAGGTAACGTCCAAAGTCCCTTCTAGCTTTCGTGGATTGTGTGACTCTAGATGAACCAGTTCTAACCAATTCCTAACCTGCACCATCTTAAAGTCAGGTATCCAATTTGTTCTGGTCATTTGAGCTCACCCTCACAACAAGGGAGGACAATTATTTCTGAGTGCTTTCTGGAAATCTAACTGGAGATGAGAGGAGCCACAGTCTGGAGATGTCTCTCCCACACCACTGAGGCCACGTTGCTTGCACAAGATATTTAATTTATTGAAGGTCAGATGTAGGGATATGAGCCCTGGCCAAAGCCTAAATAGCATGCATTCGATCTCAAGTCTTTAAAGTCCAGCACCCTGATTAACAACTGTGATGTGGAGCTGGCCATGCTCTTCATGTATTATTTGGACTTTCTGTATTTGTGTAACTATTTTTATATGATTGGTCTCATGATTATGCAAAATAACTACACTCGTGGCACTTACAGATTATTTGCTTCCACAAAATATTATTTTAGCTTTCATATTTCTAAAGACCTCTGAGTACTTGCAAATTAGAGAAGAGCACCTGTAAAAGTAGGTTAAGTTCCTTAAACCTAGGGGTGGATGTGACATTAGCTGGGGGCTCAGTACAATTACTGTATTTATTTTAAAGGAAGCCTCTAGACAGCACTGACTTAGTACTGCTAATGATGTCTGACAGAAAGGTTACCTACTAATATGGAAAATGACAGTGTGGAATTCATTTATCTCCACAGTTCATTCATGATGCTTCAGGGCATTATAACTGCTTCAGGCTTTATCGCCTCTGAGTTACGGACCCCACGTTTACCAGGAAGCAGCTGTATCACAGTGCTCCCCCTCCTCTGCACGGCACACAGAGCCTTAGCATTGAATTAAGACTAAATAGCTCAGAAATGGAACGCGTGTACTGAAATATACGAGACGCAAAGCTAAGTGTGCCTAGGCACAACCCTGAGCGCAGATACCTACAGACAAGGCAAAATGCCAGAAGCCTCCCCAGCGCACACAGAAAACATTCTGGGAAACACCTGTTTCATACTTACAAAATCGATATTGCAGAGGCAAGTGGCAAGGAGAGCCACGTCAGGATCAGGCATGCAGTGCACTACCAGGGTTTTGGGAGAGCTCCGTGCTTCACAGCATCAAAAAGCTGCAATAACCATCACGAAGAACTAACAGTGATGGTGTGACTGAAATAATCCACCTTGCAGCATAAGGTCGCTACACCCACCTTCTCTACTGAAGTCATCTCCACTCTGAGGTCTGAACTAAAGCTCCTTGGCCTGAAAATGCTTCTAATTAGTGTATTGGCATGAGGATGAATCAGACCTGCATTTACTTCTGCATAACCATTTCCAGGGTGTCTGCAGACGGGCTGTAAGTTCAGAAGTTCCTTGTCACAAGTGCTTTGTCTGACAGGCTTAAATGAATTGTCGCTCAAAAAACTTGCTTAGCGAAACGAGAAAGGGCCCGATTCTGGCATCAGGCTAGTTTAATAGAAGGATGTTTGCATAAAGTCAGTGAAACACTAGAATTAGATATAGCTGCCAATAAACAATATCTAGTGCACACAAGCACACAGACTAGTTTAAGTAAAACTTACCTCATATTAAAGGACTGAAAAGAGCCAATGAAGTTAAATATTCTGAATTATTATTCTTAATATTCTATTATTATTAGAATTCATAGCAGTCAGGTAAAAATGACAAAGCCAGCCGATGAAAATTCACTTCACAGAAACTTGCTGTAAGAAACATTTGCAGCTACTGTCAATTTATGCATGTCTAATGGGTACAGAGGATAAGTCCTGATATATCTATTAGGCTGGTGACACGAAGCCAACATGCCATTCGGGAAGCAACCACTAGAATTCTGAATTTATATACAAACAATGCACAGGAAATCTTCCAGACTTCCAGTCTCACACAGCCTGAGCCCTAATAAACTGCAAAGGAAATTAATTTCTTCACTGCATGTCTGTGAACGGATGGAAAGCCTCTCTTGCTTATTGCACTGCCACAGGCTCTCTCCCTCTCATGAAAAGGAAACATCAACGCATGCTTGCTGCTTTGCTCTGTTTTTAACACAGCATCTTCATTAACTTTCTGTCTTTCTCTCACCTGATTTTGCTGAATGGGATCTCATGCTAGAATATTTTTCATTACATTTTTTTACTGTGACAAATAAAAAAATGCTGCTCTTTGAGAGCATCGGTTTTGTGTGATGTAGTACACTGCAGAGAAATCTAGCAAATTAGTAAATCATTTTGCACCAAGTTGTGTGTTGCTTTGGTTGCTGAGCCTCTGCTATGAAGCTGGATAAGCTCTTCATAATTTCAGGGATCTGATTTGACAGAGTGTATGTCATCAAAAAGGAAAAACAAAACAAAACAACACAAAACCAAGCAACCTTTTTAAAAGCTCTGCCTTGACAGAAAAGGAAATTCCAAAGTTTCTTTTCAAAAATTCCACTGGGCTATGTTTCTAAACAAGTATTTTCACTGATCTTGGAGACTCTTGTCTCTCAGTGGGATATCTGTAAGTGCTCATTAGATCCACAGCTCTAGGGTGGCACTGCCTGCAGGTTGACCTGATGTCTGAGGGCTACAGCAGTGCCTAACTCTAGCTGATCCCCTAAACTGCTTCACAACAAGTTTTTATGAATCAGTTTCATGAACCAGAGACAAGTGGCAGAGGAGTCTTTGACTATAAGGCAGAACTTTAAAGTCCTCCATAAAAAAAGTCATGTATCTCATAAAAACTCTGCATTCTTAGACTCAAGGATCCAAAATTACAACAACAATGAAGAGCTGTAGACACTGCTAAAGTCAGTATATCTTAACTATGCACTAGGGTTGCCCCAGAAAACTAAATCCAGACTGGTTTCTGTAGTTGTGTGAGGGTCAAAAATTTCCTCAAAATGTGTGCATTTACAGACCTTCATCTCTGAAAATCAACATTTTCCAATGGAACATTATGGTATAAATAATCTGAGTAGGCTTTACTGACGACTAAAATCACACAGACAATCCTTCTGATGGGTACAGGAATATTCAAAACCAAGAAATCAAAACACAGCTGGTCAACACAAAAAGCAGTGAGGGAAACGTTTGAGTTTTCATTTTCTTGTAGTCCTAAAATAATTTTGGGTTTACATTTTTATGCTTATTTCTTCTTTCAAACTGCTTCTTTTTTCAAAGTTTTTTTAATTCTGGAGTTCACAAGAAGGTCATGGAAATGAAAGAAATGTCAGTTCAGCTCACCCAGACAGAACATCTTGTGGACATCAGGGTACTTTGTCCCCTTTGTACAGCATCACTTTTCCTTGTTTATTCCTTAAGGGAGCTTATTTACATCAACCCTGAATTTATCTGAGCCCTGGTATCTGCCCTTAAAGAGGTATCTAGCAAGGATTAAAACGCCATGGCAAACTTCCCAGTCTCTTCCCCAACACAGCTTAGTTGACAATAATGGGTTTGTACTGCTGAAAAATGAAGCAAATCAGCGCAGAAACAGAACCAGGAAAAGAAATAACCTTCCAAGCAAAAGGCAAAACAGCTACCCTGGAGATTAAAGTAGGAAAGACAATCTGAAGAATATGCTCAAGAACCAAAGGTTGCTGAGGCTGAGAGAGCACGTTGGCCAGCTGAGCTCCTAGTCACAGTTTTGTAATAATAAAATATCAGCAAAATGCTGATATTGTTTCATGGAGAGACACAGCCAGGTTTTGAGTGAGAGGGGCTGAGGTACAAAATTACAGTGATGATTTTAAATCAACCCTGATTTTTTCTGTCTGATCCAGAGTAGGAGTTAGCACTACTCGCCAGAGCAGTTTGTACCCAAATGGGGAAGATTTCTGGATGGTGTAGTTATAAGTGCAGTGTACTGTTTCAAAGGTAAAAAAATAATATTAACCCAAACTTTGGCCACTCAAGCTATCCATGTCTAAGCAGAACTGTAAAATATAAATTTAAAGTTCAATAAATGGCCATAAAGGACAAATATTTTATGAATTTGTGTAATTTATTGATACTACACAACACAGACTCGACAAGACCCTGATTTCTTTCTTCATTGTCACCACTGTTTTTGAAGATAAGTTTTCTGAAAGGAAAATCAGAGACAACAGCTGAGGTGCATGTGCTGGTGTATCCTAGGGTAATTCAGTCTGCCTGAAAGTTGCATTCTCTTCCTGGGCCATGGGAAGTTGCAAGTCACCAAATCACAAAAGATGTAAAAGTTGGGGGAAAGGAAGACAAGGACATAAGTAGGGGAAAATGAGTGTAGAATGGATGACTGACAGAGATCTACTGTCAGTTATTCTGTTTACCTACAAGTCCCTTTCTCTACTGTCAGAAGCTATCACATCATGAGATTATTTTAATAAATGCTTTTTTTTTGATAACTTAGAGTTCCAGAAGTTCATTCCCCTGATGCTTCACAACCTTCTGCTGATTTCCTGTTTATACGTAGCAATTTTTGACTATTTATTTCTTCACCAGGCCTATCTTTTTCCATACATAAATAGCTTTTTTCCTTCCCTGATGTCCACCTCCATCACATAATCGGAGGCAATAATAAGTGGAGTTGTTTTCTTCCCTTCTTTCAGGACAGCCTATTTGCTCTCTTATCTTCCTCCACAGCCTCTGGCTCTCTTCTGGTTTGATTTCATCCTTCCCATGTAAGAGCAATCAGAAAGTGTGGCAGATGGGCCATCCCTGGTAGAAATACCTCACTTATGCTTTTCCAATGGCTATATCAACCCTGATGGCTTCAACTCATCTAATGACCAATATCTTCAGATTTTTCAGGAAAATAAGGTAATAGTTAAAAAAAAAAAAATGTTATTAGTCCCTAAATTAAAGTCTCTGCACTATCTACCTTAAATTGTATCTAGTTCATATTATTCCAATTATCAAGATTAATCACTCCACTTGTTGTACTCCAACCTTCTACTGTTACTCCCAGTTTTGAGCATTTGCAAATTTCCATTAGTACAGTACTACTTTTTCTGTGAAGCTGACAAGGTAACTAATGACTAAGTCGCTACTGATGAAGACTGGACTAAATACTAGTGCAGTAGGGAAGCTGGTTCTCATTGCCCTCCTGTCTGATGCTTCTCCTTTCAGCACAGACATTGGCTGCCTTTTCTTTCAGTTCCATTTTCATGTCACACTTTTTCAACTAACCCCCATTTTGCTGGTTTAACTGAGAATTTCCATTATAGCAGCATATCCGATGTCTTACTGAAGTCAGGCAGATTTTCTCTATCCATATCTATCTATATATATCTATAGAATAGCTTTCTCCTTAGTTTAACTAAAACTTCTAAAGGTATCCAGTTAGTTTGGCAAAAGACTAGTTTTAGGGAAATCACATTGCCATTTCAGTTCACCTTCCATTTACTAATATCTCAATACTTTTATTCTTTATTTCAAAATCTCTTCTAATAATCTAATGCCTACTGTCTGGTTTACTTCAGAGCTCAAAATCATGGCACTCTAATTTCCCTTTTCCACCACAGAAAAATTTTCTACATGAAAAAATGTGTCATATGAGTTTCGGCATGTGCCAAAAAAACCCTCCAAAAAATTCTCAGAATAAATATGGAAGACACAAGAAGTGATTATGTCTAAGGATGTTAGCTAGGGAACTAAAATTAGAGGGTCCTTCTAGCTGAGAATTGCAAGCGGGTATAAAAGTTGATTTACTGATAACTTTCGGAGGAATTTGGAATGAGTTACAGAAGAATGATGAAACCAGCAGTAAGAGCTACAGTTAACCCGTTGAGTTTATTCAATAGCTGCTCCATCTAGACAGGATTCAGCGGGCAATACATGATCACTCCAGTAAAACAGACATGAAGAACTCGTGAATTCTCAGACTTCACTGATAAGAGCAGTAGACAAGTCCCAGTTTAATACTAGAGTAGACAGGACAGAAAAAAGAGATGCATATACATCTTTGAGATCTCAATGTATTTACTAGGATTTTAAAAAATCTCTGTAAGATCCATTCTTCAAACAGCACAGGCAAGTTGTCCCATCCACATCTCTGAAACCTAGATAATAATTAAATTTACATCTGAAGCATAGTGCCGGAGAAGCCATAGCTTCACAGAGTAGCAGCCTAGAAATTCAAAGTATCCATTTAACTTTGTGTAATCCTATTCAATAAACAAGATGTACTCATTATTCCCACACTCTCCTTGGGCGAGATGCCAGCAAATATTCAGTGATAGTTTTGTGACAACTCGAGCCAGAAGGTACACTTGAAATCATAACACTTTCTGTGCTGCAGAAGCATAGGGTATGGTTCCAAGCACCATTTCTCAGAGCTTGACAGAAAGTATATCCATTTACATCAAAACATGATTTCTCTTAGTTAAAGTAAGTCCAGTATACAACTAATCACACTGATCAAATAGCAGAGTAACACAACATAACATAATGTAGTATAACAGAACAGAACATACAGTGAGGTGTAATATAATAAACACAAAAGTACTGGAAAATAAAGTTTCACTCTAAAAAACAGTTTAAGAAGCAGAGGTCTGAAACCCTTGTTGCTGCAGAAAATACAGATGGTACCAAGACACATCTTTGCTTTTTCTTCTTTTCCTTACTCTCAAAATTGTTCTTTGAACAGTTGACATTTCTCCTCAAAAATATTAACCATATCTCCAGACAGATGGTGTGATTCCAACCGCTACTAATATTATTAATGAAGACTGCTGGCTCCTTTCCTTAAGGAATCCTAATTGATAAAAATTATTTAGTCCCATCACCTAATGGAGTCTTCTTCCTTTTAAATGTGCCTGCTTCTTTGACATATGTCTGCTCCTTAGGCATGTTTCCAAGCACGATAGTAACAAAATGCATTTCTTACTTTCCAGATAAAATATTAATCCCATGGCCAATATCCACAAGGAGCTGTTTTAGTGTTATGTGCAATTGTACTTTATCCATGAACAGGAATAACGCTTTTGAAAGCAGAACCCAAAAGCTGACACTAGCAATACATAACTTAAATATACAGAAAAATTCTATGAAGTGGTGATTTCCTGCTGATTTTTTTCTCCAGTGTACCAATTCTTGCAATTTCATCATACTTTTCACAGTATATGGTGTTTTGCTTAAAATAACAACTATCTATGTCAGAAAATTGCATGTGAATCTCATCTTTCATTAAAAAGTAGACTTCTGTGCCTCATGGCTGCAAATAAATGTTTACTGACGCCCTGTGTTCTTGGTCACATTCTTGGTAACATTCTGGTAACGTACTAGAATGACTAGAAATCAGGGAGCAGAGAAATAGAACACAACAAATGTTATTTTATAAATCACTTAGTTTTACCTAGCTGTGTGATTCTGTGAACGAGTAATGGTATTTAAATGGACTAGTCTGGATAAAAAACAACATTAAAAAATATACCTTTTTAAAATTTTATTTATTTATGTATGGAAATAAGTACATTTCCAAATTTGTGTAATACGTCACTTGAACAAGGTTACTTATATGTCTACAATGGATAAAAACTTTTCACTTGATAAGGAGTGTATTGAAGAGATGCATGTTTGTTATCAAAGTTTGACTGGACTGGACTTAAGAATTAATCAACATGGAGAACCGGAATTTGCCAAGCTGATAAACTACATGTTGGCAGCTGATGTCTCCTCTGCAGGTTCAGACAGTCCATGATGTCCTTTTGTCCCACTGGTTTGGAAAATCACTGCATTCTGGCAAACTTGATGGGAATCTAGTCATGCTTATAAGCGAGGAAAGGAAATGGCAAGTTTGAGATCAACAAGAAGATGTAAAGCACCACACGACATCATACAACTTCTGCCCATGAACAAGGATGTCTCCAAGATGCATTGAGCTAAAACAATTCATAGGCGTCTCTGCTGGGCTGAGGATAACCCAGGAGAGTCTTTCACATGGGGACACTTATAACTGTTGTTAATTGCCCACCAGAAGAGGAGGCTGTGACTCCAGTCTGTAGGAATAAGAAGAAATAAGACCCAAAAGAGGGTCTGGAGGACACATGTAGTGCTTGGGGAGAAGTCCAGCAGCCTTGGACTTGGAACAAAGGCAAGAAGCAAATAGAAAATAAAGTCTTTACGTGTGAATTACCAAGCAAATTTAACTAGTTGTGGCCCTTTGGTCCCATCTACAGTTAGTAATGGGATAATGGTCCAGATCCTACCCAATAACTCAGTATACTGACACCTTCATTTCACAGTCTTTTTATACCAACTGACATTTTGGTTTGGCAGCCCCATTAAAATTCATATTTATGTGTTGCTCCATAATACACAACCCAGGATTTTAAACAGTCACAAAAAACCCTCTATCTTCTGTGGCCACTGCAGTGTTCTCAGGGTTCACATGGCAAGAAGCATTTGTCGTTGTGGAGAAGCTGTGAATTGTAGTTGAAAATACATTTTTAATTCAAAACTCACACTTCTGAGCCTTTTGTGTTATCAGCTACCATCTTGCTGACAATTCGTATGATATGTGACTGTAGCAGTACAAGAGGCCAATATCAGAAATTATAAATCCACTTTCATTTTGTTTAACCCTTTCATTTCTCCTTTTCTTCATACTTCTACAGCCACAGCAGCCGGGATTACTGTGCCTGCAGTCAAGCAGGGAGATGTCAGGTGCAAACCCAGTACTAAGAGTATTGCAAAAGGATTCCTGCCCCTCTCCTGTTTATTTCTTTCATGGCCACTGGGAAATCCAGGAGGGGTTCTCCCAAGATCCCTTATTCAATCTCTTTTTTGCTAATTTTTGGAGCACCAGTGGCCTAAGTGACTGAAAAACATCTGTCCCACCAGGGCAAGCTCACATGAATCAAAATACCTACAGAAATCTGACACGTGGACCAGCACTACAATTAATTTATAGTCTGATGCATGGTATCACATGGAAGAAATAGGAGTGCCCTGACTTCGACAGGTCCTCAGGGAAACAAGGATTAGTCCACACCACGTGGCCACAAATATTGCAACGCAATTGTAAGAAGTTAATATTGTTTCCAGAACATCTAAGAATGTTTTTATTTCATAGAAGAGGATTTGTTTCTGTTCTTCTGGAGAGGAACAGAAATGAAAAAAATGAGAACAGGATTCTCCCTGATTGCCATCCAAGTTTCCAGCGAGCTAGGAAAAGTGAATTTCCTCAGCTGCACAAGTCTGGATTCACGTTAGTACATGCCTAGAATTCACTTAGGACACCGTTGGGATGTAAGTATGGGTTCTGAAGATCTGTGGTTTAATATTTAAATAAATGTTTAAACATTCATGGCCTTCCTTCAGCCGACAGACCCATCCTGGATCACATGGGCAACAGATTTATAGCTTCTCTGAGACCGTGCTCTCTGACTGCTGCATGAGGGTAATACTTTGCACTTTCATGGCAGATCTCAGCTTTTTGATCTCAAAGCACTTTGCAAGTGCATAATAACTAGTTAAGCCTCAAAACACACCTCTGCAGGGGGTACTGTGCTATTACGTCCGTTTAATGGATGTTAAAAATGAAGTATGGTAATGTTAACGCGTAACGTCAACGGGCATGGTTGCAGCATGCTATAGACACAGCCACACCAACAGGGACACTCATTCCAAGCATTATCACCTTCAATATTTTATTATCTACAGCATGACATAAAAACAGAGTAATTGCTAGAATTTTACCCTACACCTGCCGTTCTGCTGGTGTGTATGGAAAGCTTTTCTGTAACAAAGCTGTTGGTGTAAGGTTCAGCTCCTGTAGCAGCTGGTAAAGGGCTCTACAGGGAGACCCGCTTGCTGGAGGCCACTTACCTTCACGAACAGCACAGCAGGTGTGCAGCAGGAGTGGCTATTTTGCCAGCAGCACTTTCTTCTCCGATAATCTGTTCTACCCCATTTCTAGTTTGGTTTAGAAGTTTTCTGCAAATGCCCTGACCTGAGGCAAACTTCTAGACACTGTTAACAACGTCCAGCAAGGAAGAAGCCTTGCCATATCTGCAGCTCATGGCTCCAACATGCTGTGTGTGACCAAGTACCTTGTGAAGCCAATGCTGTTCAGCTGAACAGGCCTAGCAGGAAACACCAGGATCTCAGGATCTCCCATGGAAAAGGGCCAAAAGCAACGACAGCAAGTTTGTGGCATGTAGAAAAAAAAAATGCAGAAGTCACCTAACAATCCAGGACGCTATAAAACTAATAGAGTTGTCCATTTACCTGACCAAGGTCAAGGAAGAAAACATAGCTAGGCTGGCCAGAGAGATGAGGGCACAGACCAGAAGATGCCAAAAATGCTGCTGAGATCAAAATGACATCTGCTGGAATTGCGAGGAAGGAAGTCCGAGAAAGAACAGATGGCAGAGGAGAAATGATTGACTTTATTCATTTAAAAAAAAAACAAAAAAACAAAAAAACCAAGAATGATGGGTTCCAAGGCTTGCTGCAATTAGTACTCTTTCAGTCTAAATGAATTGCTCATTGCGGTAATAAATTCAGGAACTACTGTTTTCAGTCTGCCCTTTTCACAGGCAGGAGACACAGAGATGGCACAAGCCCAAGGCAAAACCTGAAATATGACCTTTTACGTATTAGTGTGTATCATAGCGTAACAAGCCTGTATTTCTCTAATCATTCCCTCTTTTTCCTCTCCCTATTCCAGATATTGCCAGAATACCCTCCCTGGTACGTCAGGTCCTTTGTTAACTCCAGAAAATGTGCCTTCTTGGTGAGAAAGGGTCCTGAGAGGATTATGAAACAGGGATATGGAGTTTCCCAGGTAATTAAGCATATATGATATCTTTTCTCACCAATCCTCTTCAGATTTTCCTGACACCTTGAAATTTTTTTTTTAAATCTTCTTAAAATGCACTATGAAGCTTATGAAAAATACAAGGAAGGACAAACTACAACGGGATATTCAGAGAAAGAAAGTTAATATAGAATAAATCTTCATCAGAACTGCTTTCACCAGTGTAGGCATGCTGCATCATTGCCTTTACACCACTTTCATTATCAGAGATTCTTTTCTCTGGCCCAGGCTCTGAAAGAGCTTTGTTTGACTCCTTTTATATTAATATGACTAGAGGAAAAAAAAAAAATCCAGAAGCTATATAACAGTCTGTCTCTTCTTTTCTTAAATTATTTAATTTCTGAAAGCAAAAAACCCATGTAGCAATCAGACAAGAACTCAGCAATCCATTAAATACCATTAGTCTTTCATCTTCCAAACCAGTTTTGAATCATAGCATCTGAGAGAGTGAAGATAGAAACAACCAGGTCCTCTCACTGCCTAGCACAGGATTATTAGCTAGACAGCACCTTTTAGTGTTTTTTTTTCAGTCTAACATTGATTGTATAATGTAAAGGGCCTTTCACCGCTTCTTTGAGGCAATTACTGTATCACTAGAAAAATATCTTCTCTAGGATTTTTTCTTGATCTACATCCTAAGTAAGTTTCAGTAGTTTTTTTTTAAATTGTTTCTGATTTTGTTTTCTCATACAGTCCTCCCCAATAGCCATCATGGTTTCTCATGACAGCTGATTACTTGATAAATGTTGATAAAAAAATTGACTCCTACAATGATAATTCCCGGTTTTCTTGCTTCACTCAAAAAGTGAGTGATAATGCATCAATTCTCCAAGTCCAGTAATGAAAAATTGCAGGAAAATGTTGAAATGGGAAAGACAAACATTAATACACAAGCAAAACATGAAAAAAATTTCCATGTTCTATTAGTAGATTACATGCTGGCATCTGAGTGTGTTAACCTTTGTTTTCTCTAATCTGATATGAAAATTGCTTGAAATGATTTCAAGGTCATATCTCATTAGAACAATCAAATATTAAAATTCTATGATAAAAATATAACCTGATAGAAAATGGCTAATATCGTAGACAGTTCCTAACATGTTACGACGAATCATGTAGATAAAGTCTATTTTGTTTTCACACACTTTGCTGATCTATCTTTACTCCTTTACTCCTTCCCAAGCAAATGGAAGGTGACAAAGGGACAAGAATGCAGAGTTTGCTGAATGCTTTGTATGCCCTTGAACGTCCTTTCTTCTGAATGAGTGCTAATGGTATTCCTTGGTTGAAAACCCATCAAATTCAGTGGGAGCTGTTCTGCAGCTGATTTATTCCTTTCAGTTCAGGACACTGAATCAGTCCCTTGATTATCTGTACTTTTATTAGGAAAATATGGATGTCAAAAATAAAGGTATAACTTCTTTTTTTAAAAAAAAAAAAAACAAACCCTAAAGGTTTTTTTGGGCAATAGTCCCTTTGATTCCTGCCAGAGCATATGGACAAGTGTTCCCAAAAATTTCAGATAAATGGTAGCTCTCTGTGCTTGAGGCAAGTAGTGAAAGTTACTTGTCTGTGCTTATACTTCACAGTCAGAAATTTCTTGGCAGCCTGCAGTTAAATTCTCCCCCATGAGCTTTGAGGCCACTATTCAGAAGGTTTAAGTCTTTCTTGTTCTTCTCTAAAATCTTATCCCAAACATTCCAGTTAATGTAAGTTTTGTAATTTAGGGAAGATTTTATTTGGTCTACATCTCTGAGGGACTGTGTCTCCACCAGTCCAGTGCCCCAGCAGCTGTAGCATCCCACAGCAAGCAGGGCCATCTTCAGCTGCTTCCTGAAGGAAAGAACTCCTGATCAGCTGATGAAAACAACCTCTCCAAAGGCAAATGCAACCTGAGACAGAGAAGGTGACTTTGACCCCCAGCACAGGTTGAATCCTTGCAGTGTTGCCAAGCTTTAACCTTCATCCTGAAAGAGGAAGCTTTCCCGAAAAAGAAAAAGCCATATGTGAAAATTTCCAGTAATGTTTTCCATCACATTCAGGCTGCTGGGGGCCAGAGGGTGGGAATTGAGTCCTTACAAACCAAGTGACAGTTTGACAGTGTAGGACTAAACCTCCCCTTGTCACCTGAGCTCACTAGAGACAGCACAAGACCATGGGCTCGGTGTGAGCAGGTTTACTCTGGTTCTGTGAAACTGGGAGATCATTATACTAAAGAAGGAAAGGAGGAATGTCCCAAAGGACTGAGAGTAATATTGAATTAAGTGACAAAACATATCGTTTACTGATGGGAAATGTTTTGACTCTCCGGCAAGTGTTAGCATTTTTAAGGGCTGAACTTTTTGTTACCCAGGGTGAAACTGCAAAAAAAGCTCATTAAGTGCCCTAATGTCCCTAAAGGCTAATGCAATTTAGGAATTTGACTGCCATTGTACATTAAAATTTCTTTCTTTTTTGTACTTTGTCCCCCATTCACAAACACCTTTACCTTGCAAAGCTAGGTAAAAAACTGCTGCACCGAATAATTCAATTTGTGTTTTTAAAAGGCCACATAAAGCAGGGCCCATTCCTATTAATTCATTCCTGTTTCACTTCCTCCAGACCCCATATCTCCCCTCAGTACATTGTCAAAGTCATGCATGTACACCAACACAAATCTTGAAAAATTAAGGACAAAACATCACATTTCAGAATGCTTGAAATTATTGGGGTTTCTAAAGTGTTATTTATTACTTGTATTATCTCGGTCTTTCCCCTTCTCACTCTCTTATTTACGCTTATTTTAAAACCCTTGAAGATTTTTTGAAAAGATTATACTCAAACTGGCAACACCAAGTTCTAATGTTTATCTTATTGTAACATTTCATACCCTCAAAAAAATCTTTTTATCGCAAGATGACATTATCTATGGTTTACAAAATTATTATGATGATTGCTTGGAGGGCTTGCCTTAGGAAATCTAGCCTTGACACACATTACTTTTATGGAAAAATAAATTTATCTCAATTGGCTCTTAATGTCATCTGAAGAAGAGAACTATTTAAAACTAGCTGCCAGACACAGAGATAATCTTAGCTGAAATAGAATATATTTCACAAAGACGTGAAGTGGCTAACCTGGCTTTTGGATAGTGCAAGTATTTTAACACATCTTATTACTACTTGGAATATATTTCAGATGGGCTTTAGAGAGAGATGACAAATTCTTCTCAGGCATTCAGTACCATGACCTAAAATTCTCAAAACGTTTGCAGAAAACAAGATAAATTGTGTTGCTGACTTTTGTGGGGCTCTTTGGAGAGATTTACAGTATCAATACAACAAATTAACTGAAGTAACAGCTGTGCTAATTACAGGCAAGTTTAAAAAGCTGAAACTTGTGTTTAGGTTTTCAAAATGCCAGTGGACTCAACTAATTACCACATGCTGTCACAGTGAGAGCAGCCAGGTCATGTTATCAAGACCTTTCTTGTCCAACGGCAATGAAAATAATAGAAAGAAAATACTCAGTACCTGAAATACTCAGTACCTGTGGGCAGCAGGTGCCAAGTCCAGCCCCTTCCCCTCCTGAGTGCCAGCCTGGTACCAGAAGCAGGAGATGTTCAGATCTGACAATTAAGCCTCAGGCATTCGGCGACTCTCTCTCTCTCTCTTTGGATTAATTTTTAAGCAGTTTTTAAAGTGGTTCCCTCTTGGAATGAAGGATTTTTCAACTTGTTCGTGTGAGATGTTTTTAATCTTATTCAGTTCACTCCATTCAAATTAAGAAATCTGAACATCTCTTTCTAACAAGAGTGGGGGCCCTGAAAAGTCACTGCTGGTGATGACAGGGACATCTCCTGCTTGGAGGTACTCTGCCAATTTCTGTCCCCACCAGCCTGACCCTTCTCTCACTCGTGGCAGGGTAAAACTGGGTGAAAGATGTGAAGCCAGAGGAGCTACCCCAAAGCAAGAGATCCTTCAGATCAGAACCAAGTTATAGTGAACTGAAGGATGTGCATGGGAAGCAACAGAGAATAGCATTTGGCCCAACAAAACAAAAGATACCATCAACATCACGGGGCAACAACCTAACTTGAACACATTTTTCGTTACCCTGTTTGTTGTTTCTTTTCTGAATGCTCAAAACTATGTGTTTTCTAAGTGTTGCCTGGCTTTTCAGTTTCTCAAGAGGAAAATCAAATTTGTCATCACCATTTACTTGAAATTCCACACCCAGAAAAGACAGACAGAAATACTCCACCTTCGCTTTAACACACCAACCATGGCATACACAAACCACAGGCTTTAAATTCCCACAGTCATATGCTCCATTACCAGCCACACAGATAGTAGACCAAGGTTGAATTAAAACTGCTTTTTTCCACCTGGGAGATCAATAACATCCCTTATAAATCAGGACTGGCTGTATGGTTTCTTGCACACATCCCACAGATTCACTCTGCAAAAGACATTGACCATCCATACCACTTTCTTGCCTCTTTGTATCTGAAGAGTTATACTGCTCCAGGGGGTGAAGGAGGGGGAAGAGAAGGAAAAAATTATGGGTTATGAATATTGACAGAGAAGATATTCGTTGTTTACTGAAGTCTTGTTTACATAAAAGCTCTCCACAGTCTACCCCCTAAGTCCAGAGGTCCTAAACTAGTGTCAGTGAGCTGTCTGGGTATTTTTTCCCACGTATTGCGCTGCTATTCTGCCGACAATAGGGACCCATTAACATTTGGCCCTTCAAGTTAGTGCAGCCCAAGCCTCGGTGGCAAGGACGTCTGCCCAATATGTAAAATAATGGAATGAATGGATTCCGTGGAAACAATGATAACAAGACCTGGCTGAGCTAACTGTGGCAGCATGTGGTAATTTTCCAGCCCGCTGACCCCGTAAAGAGAGCTGGAACACAAAGCTTAGACTGCAGGGCAGGTTGGTCTGAATGGTTGCAAACAAGTGCAGAATATCTGATGATGTCATACACACAATTTGACAGATGGGGCAGGGTTTTTGTTTGTTTTGTTTTGTTTTGCTTTGTTTTAAACTGGAACTTAACTGTTTATTTTTCCAACATATTTACACATTACGGGTATAACGCGAAAAGCCACAGCTGCTTTAAAAACGTGTCTCGGAAGAATCGTTGCGTGTTAGGTTTAAGAAACAACCTTATTTCCTGGTGACAAATGGTACTGCTTGTGCAGTGAATGCCCTGGGAGTGGCGGGAGAAAGTTGCTATAGAATGATGCATTATCTCTGTATTCAGCCCTGGGACTGTTTTGAATCTAGCTCCCCCCTGAATCCTAATATACACTTTGAATAGCATAAAGAAGTATTGTTATTGCCTCAGTCTAGTCATTACATCGGAGAAACAGAGAATCAGAGATATCTAAATGGGTTACTAATTTAGGTTTTCTGTCTGGGACTAAAATGGCTTAAAACAAGTTCGTTTGAGTATTACAGAATTGGTGTATGTTTGCAAGACTATGCAACTCTATGCTTTAGACACCGTAAATGCACTGAAGTACAAACATATGCTAACGCAGTTGCATACCTCCAGAGCATGCTTGAAAGTGTACATAAATGTGGGATGGGAAGAGATGATGTCATAATTAGTTGTGAAACACCATTGATACGGCTCCTTACAACTTTATAGCTCAATGAACATTAAAGGACAATTCCGATCCTGCGGTTGAAGTGGAAATGATAATACAGTACAGAACACACTTCTGAAATTTTTACCACGTCTAAAAGCGGATTAGACTTTTTATATGTCCCAAGGGAAAAATACTACACAGGAATTTTGAACCTATTCCAATTACATCTTTCTCTTTCCCTTCCAGTGTTATTTTTTTTTGTCTGTGAGAGCTCTGAGACAGTGCCCGAAGCACTGTGCAATAATGAAAATAGGAAGGAAGGAGAGGCACAAAAGTAAAAAAAGAAACACACATTGATTATAGTGGAATTTTCTATAAGCTTGACACAATCAGTCAAAGTTAAGATAAATACAGGCAATATTTTTAAATTAATAACCACAGCCTGAGTAAACAAACCAGAAGACCAAAGTTTGAGGATGACATTTTCCTACTTGCTTTCAGCATCGTTTTTCAAGCAGAGAAACTGTTAGGAGGGATAGTTTTTATCACAGCTTGAAATTATCATTATCAATGATGTGCACTATGCTCTGCCTTTTCAGCAGCCAAGGATTCAGTCCCTATTATATTAAACACTGTACAAACACACGGTAGCAGGCAGTGTCTGACCCAATCAGTTTTCAGTGTAATAGGCAAATTCAATACAGAGACAGGCAAAAGGTCCCTCTGCACCCATTAAATCCCTTATATCCACAGTACGATAGAAAGTGACATGATTTTTTGAATGGGGAAAAAGATTTTGACCATTTCCTACATAACTTGAATTTCGGGTTGATTTTATTGCTAAAAAATTACATTCTGACTCCATTTTATCGTATTCTATTGAAATGTAAGGATTATGTTTGTGATGTTGAAACTTCAGTGACTGGAGAGGAGACCAGAGTGAAATACGTGAGTTGTCTCTTAGGCTGTAAAAAAATATTTCCAGATCTCTGCAAGCTTTGCCTTTTTGTTACTCCTTACTTTACAGGAAGAAAGTTTCCAAGCTACAGGAGGTTTACTACCGTTTTTTTTTTTTTTTAATACCTAAAATCAAGACTTTTCCACCCCAGTAGGGATCTCTGCTGATCAGAGAACAATAAAAATTCTGACATAGGTAATTTTCTCTTCAGATTTTTTAAATTCTGTTTTTGTGACTAATGAGTACCTTGGAGGAGAGCAGCCTGAGTTAAAGGTTCAGCAGCCTCAACTGTGTGGATGCAGGTGTCAGTACTCCCAGAAAGCCCTGAAAGAAAATAAGAGAGCATGATTCGTTGACAGGAATTCATCTTTTTCAGGTGAACAACTGCTGCAGCTACTTGCAATAGAAAAGAGCCAACAAAGCAGAACTATGGGAACTGATGGTTTAGATTTACAAGTTGTGTTACTGCTCTGGGAGTATGACAGTGACTTCAGCTTGCACACCGTCCTGATGAGGAGAAAACAGCCCATCTTGACTTTCCAGACATGAAATATTTCATCATGAAAACATTTTCAGTGGGGTAGAAAATCATCAAATCACAGCTGATAACTTCTTAATTAAAAAACACCCAAATTTTAGTGTAGGCATTTTTGAGCAAGTAAATACATCAAGTGCTCAGTTTTTAATTGAATTAATGAAATGTCTGCATGATTATTATGAATTACACCGTACTAAGAAATTTTTAATGTTAATAAGTAAAATATGACATAAAGTATAATTAAATACTGTAAATTATATCTATTTTATTATGACAAACAAACAAAGTGTTACTGGTTTTAAACAAACTATAAAGAATAAAGATATATTTTAATGGTTTTAGCATGTTATAGATGTATCTTTCCTTTAAGGAGATGTACTGAACCTCCTTTAGATATAAGAATTCTCAGTCCTGGCTTGTCTAAACTGATTTAATAAAACAAGTCAATAATTTTTCTCTAGAAAACAAGAATTGGTTCCTGCAGACTCTATCTACATGTATATGTTTATCTTACTAAAGAGTAAGTCTGCAGCTTTGTTCCATTTTTTATACAGACCTACACCCCTTCTATTTCATACGTACATATACAAGCATTTGCTGGTGTGTGTGTGTGTGTGTGTGTGTGAGAATAGGTACTCTGTTTACACCTCAGAAATGACCCTTCCTAAATTTCTGTGCTATGTAGCAGTCCTGGGGACCTCGTCAGTCTGTCACTTTGACGTTAGCATCTTCATTCCTGACTTTTCAGCAGAGAAAGCAACTTTTAGGACATATATTGGGAGTTCTGTGGATTCCTTCTCTCCACCTGCAACTTCTTCAAACTGCTGATTGTAAGGACTGCAAGCGCAAAGCACAGACCGTACCTAGTTCCCTTGTCAAAATTCCCACCATCACAAGGTCAGTGAGGGGTGAGATGCAGAGATGGAGATACTGAGAAAGTTTAAGACACACTCAACCTCTTTCCTTCAGAAATGCCTGAAGACATCTTGACATTTTGAGATCCCATAAATATTGATGGAAAATACAAAAAAAAGTCCTTGTAGCCAGTGACCCTATCAACTACAGCAATGGTCTCCCAACCCCACTCATACCTACAGATACCAAATCTGCCGCAGCACAAAATGTAGGAAATACCTGTCCAGCTCACACCCCTGGCAACTTGAAGAAATGGGCTTCAGTACTTTAAAAAGTGGACAATAGAAGACCTAGAGGGACAGTACAGTAGCATCTACCCAGGCAAAGGTCTGATATTAAGCACACATTTCAGGCCAATGTCATTGCAGAATTTTAATCAGAAAGAAATGTACCGTAATTTTACACTTGGGCCACTATATTAATATGAAATTTAAAATAACATTATTCATTTCTATATTTCCTAAGAATCTTAAGTTATTTTGTCCTTCTAAGCACCGTGGTATGAGCACGACAGTAAATTACTATTATGTCCATTTGACAGAAGGAGATTTGGAGGAAGGAGTATGAAGTGACATGGAAGGACAGGAGAAAAGGCACAGGGGATGTTGTCTTCTTCCTGTGCTGGACTCACCCTTCTGCCCACGGCCAGGCTCTGTATTAACATTTTTCTGAGCTTTATTCTGGAGCTTGCATGATATTACCTACTTATACTGCAATGCACAAGTGTGGACCCAGGAAAAAATTTCATCTTCCTACAATCACAGTGCTGTGATTTTGATCAGACAAGGTAGCTTAGACCCAGGTTTGAATCCAGCTCATTGTATATGGGATTTGGTTACAAATAAAAATTTGAATTTAAGATATCTTTCTGGAAGAATATATGGCGTATTAATTATTAGAAGACTTGTGCTTACATAGCAATACAGCTATGCTTTTAATGTAGAGTTATCAAAATCCAAGTTGAAATGATTGCTTAATTCTCAGTCTGTAAAAGAGAAGAAAAAGGATATATGGCCTTGTTTATGCACAAAATTGATTTTAAATCAATTAAACTGGTGAAAACCCCTATGTGAACACATTTAAATTGGTTTACATCTGGCTTGTATTAATTTAACTTCATTCAGTTTTCACCAAATCAATTCAAATGTGTAATTAGCTTAATGGCTCTTGCTTTTCCAGAACAACAGTCTTTCATTCTCGACAAGGGGGAGCTGTTTTCATTTCCTAAATATTCCAAATGAGGCATGGAGCCACTTTTATACAATCACTTTTACTATTTCACTATTCTTTCCTTTGACTATGTAAGGGCTGATTCTGTGCATTAAGTAGCTGAAAGTGACAGGCTGAGAGGGCAGGTGCAAGGTAACGCAGAGAAAGAAGTTTTCTGTATTTTTCTGGGCTCTTATAGAAGAATGGTCAGAGAAAAATACAGAGCAGGTCACTGACACCAGCTTCTGGGTATTTTTGGGGTGTTAATTTCTCCATCTAATCTCCAACATTTGTCACTTGTCAAACAATCCTATGTTGCCCTTTCCCAGGCATTCATTCCCTTCATTAATTGATGTTGGGCTTAGCTATTTTTTTTCTGCTAATTAAGTAAGCATTTCTTGCTTCAGAATAAAGTTGTGACTCATGGTTTTGTCTAGGCTCATAACAACCACTTCTCCTTTGAGATCCTTCCAGCAGAGCTGTGAGATGGTCGCTTTATTGTCCTCTATTTGTTCCCCTAAACTGCTAGCATTTAGGAACATATTATGCAGTGACAAATCCTGAAAAGCACTGTAGGCTTGATGGAAATTTCCAAGTGCCATCAGTGCCTGCTGAAGACAGCAGCTGTGAATGGTCGGCAGCATCACCAGGTGCTCTGCACTTCACAGGATCCAGTCTTGGGCTGTACCAGAGGTTGTTAAAAAGAAAAAAACATCTTTCATGTAAAAGTAACAGATTACACATAATAACTGTCTGCTCTGAACTTCCTTGCATGTTTGTTTTCTGTAACACACTGTTCCTTAGAGAGAGACAGGAACAACGCAGGAAATATATTTTAGGACGTTTTTTTTATGTAATGGATTGGATGTCACAAGAAGAGGGGCTGAACCCAGAGAGTTCATCCCCAGGCCTTGGGAACATCACAAACTTACAAAACCAACAAAGCAGTTTTCAGCTTTACCAAATGCAGTCATTATGTGAAATCCTTTTCCATAAATCATCTTAAAGCTATTTTCAATGGCGATTCAATATAAACCTACTTTTCCAACCAGGCATATCTGTGGTATGAAACACCGAAGAAAACCATGAAAGCTGCTTTTGTTAATTCACTCTGGAAATATAAATAACTGGGCTAGTAGTCAGTTGCCTTTGACATGGGAGAACTGCTGGAGAAATTAAGATGCCAAAGGATAGTCTGAAATATTCAGTAAATTACATACTGCAAGCGCTGATGGAAACCACTCGTCCATTGTTTGAAATGATTGGCAAATGAGCTAGCACTTTGTGGCCAGTATTGGCCTTGCCCATCTTGGTTCTAAGTTTCTGCAAATTAATGGGTTTTTCTGAATTGCTTATATTGTTGTAAGGAGGAAAGATTCAAAAACAAAATCCTATTTACACTGTGAAAAATACAATTAACTTTCAATTGGAACTAGATACTGCATCAGGAAAACATTGAGCAGTGTGTGATTAGCACTTCTCTTAAGTGATTTGATTATTTAACCTTCTTTAAGAATGTTTTTCCCTCATATAGTGCCCCTATTTAGTATCCTCCACCTTAGAGAGCTATTAGATAACATGCCATAGCATACCAAAAAAATAGGGAGAAGAATAAACAAAGACAACTTTAGGCAACTGATGACAAGTAAGATTAATTAATAATTTTCCTAAAGTCAACGATTTTCACGTGTAAGTATGCTTATACATCTAACGGAAAGCAAACACATTCAATTGTATATATAATGTTTTTTGAAATACATTTGTACGCATAGACATAAACAAGCAATTGCAGATATAAATGTATTCCACTCTTACTCAAAATGAAAATTCAGAAGTTCTGTTTTGAACGGGTATCATGAGACCATGGTTGGTTATCACTAATTCTCCTTGTCAGAAGCAGAGCGTGACAGGTGGCATAGGTGTTTGATACCACTATACCATGCTGTGATTTCTAACTCTCATTTCTTGCCCCAGAGGTGCACAGGCATTGCCTCTCCACAAAGATAATACATAAAATATACAGTAAATAAATTATTAACTTACACATCAGATTTGTATGTAAAACAGAGCATGCCAACGTGCTCCCTGATAGGTCTCTTAGTATTTTTTGTGCATATTGTTTAAGTAACACAAATGAAGCATGTTCATTTGCTAGTTCTATTTCTGTTTAACTTTCTGCTACACAGAGTAAATGCGGATACACACAATAAATTATCCCATTATCAAGGAAATGGAAAACAAATACGTTGATTGTATTCTCTAAAACTACCTTTCTTTTTCCATTTTATTTTGCAAATTATTCATTAAAGATATCCGTTTTCAGAATGACCCATACTAATCAACAGAGATCTGTTAAAATCAACAAAAAAAGAAAACCTTGATCCAGGCATGAGGCTGCTCTTGCTCTCATAATAAGGTTTTTCTAGGATGGCTTTTTGTCAGCTGCAAGATTTACCGTAGCCCACATTTTCCATTCTTAGTTGAAGATCTAAGAGATAAATATGATATGAACAGTATGTGACTGTTTGATGACCTTTCTATATGTTTAGTGTAAGCTCAACAGTGGTTTGTCTTTGTCAGAATTTCGTGATTATTTTCTGATATATCTTAAAACATTGATACCAACAGAGGATAATGTGACTGGAATGACAGCATTCTGAAATTTTCTCGAAGCCAGATTAAAAGCTACGGTAATTCAAACTTTCTTTCTCCTCTTTTATGATCAAATTTAAACTGGGTAACACTTATGCCTTTGTGTTGGTTGAGTAAAAAGTGACATCTCCTCCTTCAAAGAGAAAATGGTAAAAATAGATGGGAAAAAATACTCATTTTGTAGGTATGAAAACCATTTTACTGGAACCTTGAATCTTTAGAGAAGGTATAATCACCACAGATGGCCCACTTAAGGCTGTTAATGTATAAAGTCTTGCCTGCTGTGCATTACAAGGCTATAATTTTCATCTTGGGGTTCCTATGACTAAACAGCTCAACTCAGCTCTTTCAGTTTATGACATCAGAGAAATCCTCAGTGAAATTATAACCTTGGGAATACCCTGCAGATGCTTTTATTTCTACTTACAGACTCAAACTACTTATATATCACTGCAGAGCGAGTTAACAGTAAGCAATAAAACACTGTAATATATATTTAATATGAGACCCTTTTCTTTGGGTGACATAGTTCTTGTTAATAGTTTAAAAGAATGTGTTGTTACCTTTTGTGTGTGTTTTTTTTCCAGCCAGCTGAGATCTTTCAATAGAATAAAATTCATGGCCCCAGCAACTGAGCACACTGGTTTTGGGCTACCTCTGCACCAAGACAACCCCTCGGTAATTTTCTGCTGTGCTGTGTCTACTGCAAGATAAGAAGCATGCCATGCTTGGGCAGGTCTTCCCAACAGTACTCACGCTTCTTGCCTGCCAGATGCAAGCTTTACCTCCATCATAGAACTTTCAGCAGACTCTTTGACAATGCACACCTTCTCCATCACCCCGATGCTGTCACTGTGCTCGGAGCAGTGAGATGCTGAGGGCTTTTCAGTGAAGATGCTAACATCAGCTGAGGGCCCTCTTGGCTGGCCAACTATGGTCAGCTTCTGTGTCTGATTAATTTCTGGCACTGTCTTGATCATAGGATCACAGAATCATAGAATCATTCAGGTTGGAAAAGACCCTTAAGATCGAGTCCAAGCGTAACCATCTCCTTGCTTGACCGTTGTCTGCCACAGACTTTCCTTCTTCCACATGATTCCCTGCTTGAAAGGGCAAGTGGAGAGGATATTCATTATCCATTCTGGTCCTGCCTCCTTTCTTTCTGCTACAAGATCTTCACTGCAGCTCAGTCAGACTCAGAAGAGGTATTATAGAATCATGGAATCCTTTAGGTTGAAAAGGACCTTTAAGATCATCGAGTCCAAGAATATGAGGCAAATCACAATTTCTAGTTACAGAAATGGCAGTTCTTTCTTTTGCGGTTTTAAATTACTTAGGAACCAATCTAGACTTTCATAAATCCAAGAATTATCCAGATTTTCATAAACCTGAGAGTATTTCCTAAGAGTGCTCAGTAAGAAGTTTTGAAGAATTTTTCAGTACGTATGTGGGTGACCTGCAGCTTGCTTTTTCTGACAAGCTGGCTTTTATTCAACTGAATATGTGACCAGTCACCTTGGTCATATGGGGAAGCTAGCACTCCTCAGCTAGATGACGAGGATTTTAAAGCAGAAAAATTATCATAGCTAACCACCTCCCAGCACACACATTCTCTGCAATGCACTGTCTGGATAATGCTGCACTTGATCAAAATTCCCAGCAATTCCAGCATGTGTGATGTTGTGTGTGGCAGCGTGCTGGTATACAGAACAACGTGAGACCTACAAACCATCATGCACAGAGGTCAGCATTTTTATATTTAAAAAAAAAAAATCATAATTGCTCTATGATTTGAGATTTCCTTAAAAGGTTTAAAACTACCCGTGTTTAACGCTCATTAGGGAATACAAGAGAAAAAAGAATATGTGGTTGTTACAGCCTAGAATTGCAAAAGATTGCAAAAGTTTGGTCCTTTATTTTTATTTTCATGATAAACCGGCTCATTGTTTATTAATGCATAATGTGGTTATGAACCTGTCCCATCATTATCTGGCATATTACAGATCATGGGGCAGCAGGAGGAATAGGAGGAGGCCACATACTATCCTTTCCAGTACTGGGCTCCTGTATAGTGGCTATTTAACATGCAGAGTTCTGCAGAAATCTTCCCTCATTACACTACAATTGAAATCACATCAAAAGTCACATCTATGTCTTATACAGTGACATATCTACCGTAACCAGCTGGAAATCTGCAGCTCACAGACGTCAGAAATATGCCAGTTTTCTTTCCAGACTGAGCATACCTGCCACTTATTGTCATAACAATGTCCTCTTCAGGTCACATTATATTGTTCATCTCTGGAAACATTTGAAGTAGTGTTACTGGTAATCTTCAAAAGTTGTTGTTTTACCAAAAAATGTTAGGGCTGACTATATAGATAATATCAAAACACCATACAGATGAAAACTTCTCTTTACTTTCATAGTGCTGCAAGAACTGATTTGAATACAGTAAAAAAAAAAATATATATATATATATATAAATTGCTTAATATAAAAAGGCAAACTATGGTTATTTTTTAAATGGCTTAAGTGGTTTTGTTTTTACTTTTGCTGCTTCACTTCATGTTTCCATCATCTACAAGAAGCAGACTACTGAAAACAGAAAAATTTATTTTCAAAGGAGTTAAATCTCCCAAGAAACCCCAGTATCTAGGTAAGAGAGGTTTAAAGAATAAATGTGCAGACTTGTGATGATTTCCTGAATCACATAACCACATGTTCAGACGTTTGCTTTTCACTTATTATCAGCATTTGACTTATTTTTGTTTCATCTTACCCCTGCTTCTATTCCACTGTCCTTGTTCAAGATATGGGAATCAGGCCTTTGGTGTTATATGATACTAAAACAGATTAAGATGTGGTTTTCTTCCACAGTAGATCTTTGGGTTTTCTTCCTGTACAATTTTTCTTTTATCTCATCAGGTTTGCATATATCAGAACTTTGAAACACTGGTGAGTACACCGACGGGTCTTGTCAGTGTTTCCATTATCATTCATAAATCATGATTTTCAAAGTTAATATTTCAACAGTTGTAAATCTCATCTTGCTGAAATGAAGCAGCTTGGATTTGAATCTGGTTTTTTTCCTTCTAAAATTGGATTTAACCCATTAAATTTCTTTTCTTGTTTGTGTTTTGAATGATAAGAGATGTATTAGTAGGCCAGCTCCCCAGGAAGTACTTGTCTGGAATCACCTCAGTAACTTCACTGACCAAGAAAGGAAAGAGCTAGAAAACTATTATTAAAACATTATTAGCCTTGATGGTGGCAGATGAAACTACGTTCATGGACAGAAGCAGAAAAATGTGACCTCTATTCATGAGAGGCCATCCTCTTCTGTAATAGTTGTCTTTATTTTAGGATCCACGATGAAGGTCCTCTCCTCTGCCTCGCCTGGATTCAAGTCCCATGTCACTCATGTCATCAGGCAGCCCGTGTTCTCCACTGGCCTCCTGCCTCTCCCATCCTTCTCGCTCTGTCCACTCAGCCAACTCAGACTGTTCTCCAGGTTCTGAACATCAATGCTTCTGGAACCCACAGCTTCAAAAAAAAACCAACCCAAAACCAAAGCAGTGTTCCTTTATCACCAGGGCTGTCACCCTGTTTTCCATGCTAGTGTGGAGGACATGTTCACCTGCTTTTTTACAACTCTTCTTTCTGTCTTTTTCTTTCTTTAGATATTTCCTGCCAGAATCCTAATCCTGCAGTGCTGCTGTCAACCTCCAGCAGACAGCATGTTTTTTGCAGTGCAGGAAGAACACAAGCTCTATGCAGCCTCCTGACAGTGGGATGGAAAGTGTCTCTGAAAATTAAACCATTTAAGGATCTGCCATTTTAGCACTCAGTCAATACTTATTCTTTCGTGATTTTTCATCACGAAGAGTTTGCAATTATTTCCTCCAATCGTTCTGCTCCTCTTTTGCTTTGCTGTAACAAGATGGGGAGTGGGAATCCCAAACAGCCCTCATCAATGCACCTCAAGAACCGTTTTATGACCCTCATATAACACTTTACATGACTGTTTAATTTCCTATTTAAAACAAATTAACTGTTGCATGCTCTAATCAGGATACAAAGGACCCCAGATCTTGTCTGGAAGTATGTGGAGGTTACTGAGAGGTTGTCAAGATTGATGGTTGCGCTGACTGTATGACCTTAGAATGAACTTTGACTAAACTTTGCTCTTTGTGTGCTTGGCAGTCTGTATTTGGAAAGCATCAACTGTCTACATTCAATGTATTAAATGTAAGGCATGAGCTTTCCACAGACTTGTTTCTTTGTTTTTACAGAAGCCAAAAGCTTCATCAACTTTATTTATATCAGTTATATCAATTATTTCATAACTATTTCAGTCTGCTTTTGTATGCATTTATTTCAATAAAAGAGTATGTCAGTTGGCTCATGCTTCCTCCCCATTTCCTCTTCTAGATTGTGTATCCTCAACATCATCACGTGGCAAGGGTGATGAGCAATAATTGTCCCTTGGATGGTAAATTTCCATGACAGTTTTGCGGGACTGCTCTATATTTATGCACTATTTAAACCCCAGCTGTCTCAGGAGCCAAGAATTCCATTAGTGTATTTTTATTTGGATTTTGTACATGTATTTTAGACATATATAAGTGTGTCTAAAGAGAGAGAAAGAGAACAGGAACAAGAAGAGAAGTAAAGATTTTCAGGCCATGGGGGACACACTTTCACAGAAAACTCTCAGACACAACAGGTGATACCACAACACAGCAGAGAATTATTGCCATGAAGAGATAATACACAGAACAGAGTGAACATTTGCTATGACCAGGACAACTGCTTTTACTAAAAAACAACTAAAAAAACATCACATTGCTATTTATTAAGGATTATGATATCACAATGTCTAATTCATATTAACTTGTCCAAAAAAACCTCATCAGCAATTTTCCATCTGAATTTCTTTTCAAAAAGGCCTAGACTCCCAACCAAACGAGAATCTTTCCTCTGTTGTCGATATTGTCCACCAGAGCAGCATTTACTGAAAATGAAACAGGGCTACCAAATCTCATTCTTGGAAACAAAAAGACTTGTATGTCGTGGTTTAGCTTCTGCTGTTATTTTTTTTTTTTTAGCAGCACACAATTTTCATTATTTATTTAATACTTTATTAAGAAAATAATTAACTCTTTTTCCCCATCCTATTCCTAAATCAAGTAAACAGTTCCCGATTTGCCTATTTGTGTAAAACTACTAATATCAGTCTACTTAAGAATCTAGTGTGAAGAAAAAGGCAAGGAGTATTCTAATCCTCAGGACCGGCTATCATCATTTATGTATCTTGCATAAATATTTACAGCACATATATGTATAGTTGTACATACACAAAGGAGTTAAAAATCAGCTTTCATTCTGTTTCCAAGATCAGAAAGTGCTGCAGCTGCTGCCAGGTTTTAGATAAAGATTAAGCAGTTGGACTAGATCTCTTAAGAAATATTTTTGTGATCAATATTCAGAATAATAAAGCAGGGAACTAAATAACTGAACAAGTATGAGCTATAAATAATAATGCCTCTAAACCGAGTATCTACCATAGTTTTCAAGGCATCAGCTTTTTTTTAGGACCTTTTCAATTACACCAAGGGGTCATAATCCAGCAACACTGTCAGGACATGGGGCTGGACAATGACCTGCAGAGCCTGTACGAGTGATAAAAGGGGCCAGGGCCCACTTGAGCAACCCTGAAATTCAGACCCAACAGGAACCACCGTGGTCCAAATCTAAGGCAGATTGAACAGTGGGTTTGTGGCCTGGTCACAGTGGGGACCCAACAGTGAGGACAAAAAGCTGTGCTGGGTGGTCCAGAATCAGACATTTTCTCACTTGACTTGGACCACAAGATGTAGCCAGTGTGTGAATGTATGACTCTACGAAGTCATAAACGGAAAGAGCTTTTAAATAGACTGGTTCTGAGCCTGTTCATTATGTGTAGGGCTCAACAGAAAGTTTTCTAAGTCGAAAAAAATCATCAGTAAATAAGTGCAAGCAATAAAAGGGAAAAAAAAATGCTAATGCATTTTATCTTGCAGACTTTTTTTCCTCAGCTTGCTAGACTTAGTCTTTATTTCAGGTCTGAATGCACCAGCAAAGCTTGCTTTGCTTTGAAGAATGAGATTAATCAAAACTATTTTGAAAAATGAGCCCAACTGAAAGCAAGGAAATATTTAAAACATCTCTGCAGCCATAATAATAGTTTGATGATCTTAAAGTGAATCTTTACAAAATAAATATTCCAGCCAAAAAATGTTTCACCAATTATTCAGCAATGTTGTGGCTATAATGGTACTAATGGTGCTATAAATATTTGTAGAGGAAAGGGCTACATGACCATGAACAACTTAACCACTCCCAGCCTTTCATTCACAGAGACCTCAAGTTTACTTAAAATCTGCTAAGCTCCAGATCTCTGGGAATATTAGACCAGGCCAGATTTCTGAACACTTCCATGCATCACAAGTTCAGCTCCCAGGGTCTCAGGACCTTTCATCAAATTACCTTCTTGGTCAAAGAAGCTGTATTTGTCCTGACAGACTCTCCCAGAAAAACACTTATTTCACCCACCCAGTCTTAAGCATGACCCAAATGCCTAGGTTAATTTCCTGGGGTTCAGAATGTGCAACCAATCTTTTTTCCTCTCTCTGACTATTTTTAGATTTACATCTCTAATGCGCTATTTTCTCCTCATCTCTCTATACTAAGCAAAATCTAAATTTTTATCTGCTTCTCAAACTGTGTCTGCACGAGTGGCTCCGTGACCAAGTTGTCATTACTTCTTATTACACTCACATGTAAACCTGCTGCAGGTGACCAGAAAATTGGAGGTGGTTGCCCACATTAACTTCCCAGAGTGACGTCTGGAAGCACATGCTCTCTCATACCTGCACATTGCCACTGATCTCTGCAAATATAAGGAAAAAATCTAAATCATGTATGAAGGAATCATATGGAAATATAGTTGAAAACCCCTCTGAACTAATTGCTCAAGAAAGCTTGAGGTGCTTAAGAAAGGTGATAGAATATTACATCCATGGAGCAGTTTATTTTTCTCTGCTTTTAGTAAATATTACATTTCAGATTAGTATAGCTTGACACCTGTCAACTACGTAACAAAAAGCACTTGCAATGTGCTTGCAACTAGCATCTACATAGTGAGGAAACATGTGGAGCTTGTTTGAAAGAAAGAGAGTGAACATTAACTGTGTGGCACAACACGGAGTGATTAGCAGAAGCCTGAGTTCGGCTCATACTGGGTTGGCTGGAAAATGTTCATACGGTTTTTGTTTGTGGGCAAAGAAGACAAACTGTCTTTGTGGCACAGCGACGTGCTGTGAAACACACTGAGGGTAACATCGGGTAATGCAGAGCTCTCTACTAGTTAATTTATGAGGAAAACCCATTCAAAGCTGGCTTGGGTATTTCTACTCTATATAAATATGGTATATAAATGTAAAGACTGACAACACCTTAGTATTTTAGGTTACTCTTTTTAAGTAGAGAAGCTTAAGGAGTTCCACAGCTAAACTCCACTGAATAATAGCAACAGTTCAGTATTAACTATTGTATTAATTATCCTCGTATTAATAATAAACAGTGATATTGGCAGTGTCTGTCCAGAACCACTGTCTATATACATCCCAAAGAGAAGCAGCACAAAACTAGAAGTTGGCACTAAACAGGACTAGTCATGCCAACCCTTGCAAGTAAGCAGCCTCCTCTGCATTCACAATGAGGGTATCTGGGTTACACAACACATATCAGGTCTTCCTGCACTGTCTAAGTGCATGCTGATATTCACCTTGTCATATCATTTCAAAATATTTTTTAAAATTGATTACATGTCCAGTCTACAATCTTAGGAAATGCCACTTCAGAGTTTTCTAACTGGCTTTCTTACATCCTGGCCACCTTACCATGACACTAGCTCATTTTTCTCTGTAAGACACGTTTTCTCTGTTTATAAAAATTCTAGTTGCAACAGCATTAGCAAGACATAGTTGTATTTCTGTGACAGAAACATATCAAGCCCATAGCAGCAGAACTATGGATTGCCCATCATTCACAGAAACCCCTCAATATCATACAAATTTTGGTGTTTTGATAGCCACAGGATTTCTTCTGAACGATGACTGTTTACTCAGTTCTGTTGCAAACACGTAATTCTTCTATGAAGACGTTTGCACTTTTTTCAGTCTGCCCAAAAAAAAGACATTCCCTCAAAAAGTCAGAATCAGACTTCTGGCACTTCTCAGACGTGGACAAACATAGAGTTACAGTTCACTAAACCTCAGAAATCCTCTGTCATAAACAAATAACACAAAAGATTTTGTATGCCCATCACTTGTGTCATTAGTTTTTCTATCAGTTGCTCCTCCACTGATTAGTTAAACAGACCAACGAATGTCAAGCAACCATCAACACTTGTGATATTTTTTCAGAGGAAATGACATACATGTGCAATCACTTTGCTTTAGCTGTGTTTAGCTACACAGTCTTTGAGGAATTTAATTTATCTCCTCTGAAAGCATGGATACCTCTTAGATGAGGGGTGTCTCATGCTCTCACCAACTCAAGCGTATTCTTCAAGTAGATGCACTTAACTATAGCTGAGTTGTGGACTCATCTCTGTTCAGTATTGCACACCCTTGAACTGTGGTTCTTTTCCTTCTCACCTTACACTTCCCTTAAAAATTGCTCTACTTCCCTCTTTGTGACTGGTTTTCAAAACCTTCCTCCACTAAAACTTTAAACTATTGTTAGGAACATGTATTTCCATCTGACTGCTTCTGGCCAGGGAGGTATTCAGATGTCATCCAACTCAATATATAATGATCTTTGAGACTTACTACAATTAATAAAAGCTGAATTTTGCTTGTCCTTTTTCTAAAATTCTTTTGGTGGAGCAGCAAGTTTCTCTCTGAATAGATCTATGAAGTTTACTGTCACAGAGTGCTTTGAAAAGGACCATTCCCATGAGCACCTTGAGTCTGTGAGACTTCTGCTTGAATTTCTCCTTAGAAATTCAATCTGCCTTCCTAGTGAGCAAGTCTGTATATAAACTCTCTACCCCCTCTCAGATCAAAGGTAAATACACTTGTAGGTTAACGCGATTGTAAGTTTTCACATGCTGTAATTCTACTTGTTTGTGCAAGCTGGAGAGGGGATTCCCCTCTGAAGATACTTGAACCTTCCTTTTTTCAAACCAAAGTGAGCAATGTTACAAAGGCATGTAGTTTTCAATCCTGGCCTCGTAACTGCTTGGTGTGTATAAGACTTAACTCTTTTTCCAGCTTCTTTTAAAAATATCAGTTCCCTCTTATGGCTCTGAATCCACTAGATAAGAAGCATTGCAGACTGGCAACAGTGATGAAGCATAATTTAATTTCAAAATTTATTTGGGAGAGTAGCAATAATACTATGTAAAAGCCTCAAATAGATATTTGTTTTAAATATCACAGGACACTTTTTGTATGCTAATAAAAGAGCAAATGACTCTGGGAGGGAAGAATATATCTGAGATTTAAAAAAGAAATGAGAAAAATCTTCAGGCTGGGTAATACAAAGATCCACTTCAGTGTAAACATATTCACTGTTCACTTCCCAGCAAACCTGTGGCAGTAGGGAGAGAGAGGGTTGATTTCACAGTCTACTAAAATGTGCTGCAATTAGGGCAGAGTTCTGCTCACACTCATTATCTGGAAGATCCTTTTTTGCCACCACCATAAAAGAACAATTTCAGTTATTAAGCCACAGGCATGAGGGCAACCTGTTATTTTAACACTAGGACTTTGACTCGCTGGCACTCCAGATCTGGAATTTAGGCGTGTGATTGCTCAGAGCTGTCACAGGGTTGTAATGTTTGTACTTTCCTGATCCAAGAGAGCCAATGCTCAGCGCTGCACCCCTCTGAATTGGCGCTAAAACCAGTCTCTTGTCTACTGAAAAGTGCTTGAGCGTAAGAGTCCCTTGCGGACCTCCACATAGTATGTTATTGAGCCTGAAAAGATTTGAAACATACTCCCGAATTAGGATCTGATCCAAACCTATTTGTGTGAGCCTACACGTTCTCACACTGGTTTCAAAAGACCCCCAGATCAGGCAGAACAGTTGTAGGTATTGTATTCTCTCAGAGAATTTTAAAATAGTATTGGTCTGCCTGGCCGTGTCTCCATTTGAGCTTTAAATTGTCTTTATGAAAGCTTCTCGCTTGGCCAAGGAAATGGCTTTGGTAATCCAGCACATTAATACCTAAATGTTATGTCAGATTGCTCTCCTTGCTACCCATATCCCAAACGCTGGACCTTGGAGGCAGGTGATTATGTTATCTAAAAATGATGATTTGAAGAATGAATTAGAAATTCACTACTGATGGGATAGCATCTCCTTCTGGAAAGTAGATATCTCACCTCTTGAATGGACACTCTAGTTATCATCTACATTTTCGATACGTATGGCAATTTCATCACACAACCTGCTCTTTATTCTTCCTGTGGTTAAGATTCCTTTTAAATAAATGGTGTCCAGGATTTTGGTAGAGTATTTTCACAATGCCAGAAAATAAATATATATATTTGAAAAAAAAAATATTATAATTAAAAATCTTTTGTCTACAGTATAGTTACAAATGTAAGAAGAATAGAAAGATTAGGCCTTCCCATCTGAGAAGGTTATGGTGGTTGCATCAGAATAATTCTCATTCTTAAAAAAATCTCTTTTTTTAGACTATTGTGATGGACTAGACACAGAGATTTTATATAAATGATCATTAATTTTTCTATATATGTGTGGAGTGTAGGAAAAAACGGTTGTGTGTTATTTTCCAGGAGGACTAATGAATTGATCCATACTGACTATTAGGAATGTGAAGGCTGTCTTTCCTCATAATATAAAACAAAAAATATCATTACATATTTTCTACATCCAGACCAGAAATTTACATCTGAAACGAAAGCTAACTGTTGGAAAGAATTTCAGTTTTCACCTGGAGACCTAAAGAAAACTACTCCTCCTGAGGCATCTCGCTGCTTTTAGCATCATCACCGTGGTTTCCTTTCTTATTACACTGAAGTTCTAAATAAAGCCATGCAACATGCTTTAGTGTTAAGGATTGAGAATATGTGAACATAAAGTATGTAATCTGTCTTTGATTTGAGCTAGAATATTGCATTGATATGCTTTGAAATCATGACTGTGTTACAAAACTGACAGTTTTAATGGAAAAATGGCTTTTGAAAGCTGATTTTGAAAACAGACAATACTTCCCTGAGTTGTGACTGTTTCACTACATGAATATTCAGGATAACAGCAAGAAACACCGCTTTACTTTATTCTCCGTTATATGCTTTGGAGTGACATTTAGTGGGGATAAAACATGCCTTGTTTTACAGTAAAACCTGTACAAGCACCTTGTGTTTTTCAAACCACTTCCCATCTGAAATGACCACTTCAAAACATCTTATTATTTTGCTCCTGAAGAGGGTACTTAAAAGAGTCCTTGGGCCTATACATTATTTCCTCCTAAATGATATACAGAAGACTCTTAAGGACTATTTACTAAAAAATACCACTTATTTTCACCTCTCTCATCCTCAACTTAAATAAAACGTGTGAACAACTCCAAGTGTTGCTTCTCCCGTTTCTCCTGGGAGGGCTCTTTGAAGTTTTCAAAGACGCAGTCTGTAAACATGTCAATACATAATTCAAAGGGCAGAGAATGATTAATTTTAACAAAGACCATCTTTAACCTAAGCGTTTCTAAGGCACTCACATCAAATAACCATTAACACACACACACACACACACACACACAAGTTTTAAATGGAGTAGTAAAGATAATTCTTTTTGTCATACAATAAGGCAGAACTTGTGCACCTGATATGACAGTGCTGTGAAATTTTCAGTCAGCAATCATCTAATACAAGGATAGCTAGGACATGGATCTTCAGTTTATAGCCCATATAAAACCCCAAATGGAACACTTTCTCTTAAAACTCTTCCCATAGATATTTCTTATATATCATGAAGAAAAAGAAAAAAAAAAAGAAAAAAAAAAAAAAAAGAGAGATCAAGTATATTTCCTTCCCTTTACAACCCATCCTTAAGACAGATTTCTCTACTGCAGAACCTAACTAATAATCCAAGTTTATGCAGACACACACTTTATGATCTACAGAAAAGTATGATCGTGTCCCTCCACCTCCTAGGAAGGATTTAATAGTAGATGCCACATCATATTACTAGGTCAATTATTTTTACTGCATTTTCTAGAGTCTTCTCCAATTCTACTAAACACTAGAAGAAAACAAACTTAAAATTCTGTTAGAAAAGGTACGTTTTGGGTTTCTTTGTCTTTTCTCTAATTGTATCAGTTAATTTACTCAGACTTGCATGGCAGTGGCCCAAAGGAGATGGCATCATAGGCTATGAATATTCTACATACCCCTGGGGCTGTCAGGCAAAATTGGATGAAAACTCAACATAACCTGATCAGCGTTACCGAAGGCTTCTAATCTTCAGGTTTATACTGAACTGCACTAAACTAAATATATATCAGTCACATATAAACAGGAACACTTTCCCACACTCTTCATTTGGACATTAACTTCACTTTTCAACGTCAATTTAACATTTTATTCTGTCAGAGGTTTGTTTACTTGTATTTCTTTTAATGTGGTTTTCTGGCAGCTGCTTTGTAACTACTAATTTAAATTGAAGTAATAAAATCTCATTATTGTCTACATCAAATATAGTTGAGTGTGATGGATTATTGTGCTCAGTCTGACACAATGCAGCACTGCTTCCCCCAGAATATCAGAACAGGTGCAGTAATAACTCATTACAGTCTTTTATTTTGAGATTATTTTTATGAAAAAGCTTTTAAGAAACTTTGAAGTGTGGATTTATCAACTGTTGAAAGATTGTTGATTTAATAATTGTTTACATGATGCAGGGAAAAGGGACCCTGATTGTGTCACTGTGAGCAGAAATGACCACATCAACAAACCACTAATTTATGGCATATCTGCAACTCATGTGTTTACACCGACAAAACTGAGTGAAGAAGATTTCTTTGGCCAAGTGAGCAAATGGAAATTTTTTGTGAATCCAGCCCTGAATAGCCCCACGAGTGGGCAGTAGACTTCTGAAAGTGATATTGTATGGGTTGGTACCACCATGGTACACACAGTCTCTGAAATTGGTTCTGGTGGGACAGTTTGGCCCCTGTAGGACAAGCCCTGTCATTACTTTTGGGAAGAGCTGGTTTCTTGTTAGGCCTATCAAGGCAGAGCTAGAAAGGGAAATGCAGCACCCTGTTCCAACACAGCCAGACTGGATATCTGGATGAAACGAAAAGCAGTATTTAAGCTATTATCTTTAAATTTTCATTTGATTTCTTGATGCTTAGTGTTTATCAGCATTGAAATATCTAGGCTTACTGCATCTTCTGAACCCAACATCTGGGAAAAACTACTTAGCCTGCTCAAGAGGTGAGACCCCATTAACACCGTAAGTTCCTTTTGGCTTCCAGCCTAGGCTCAGCCCGTGTAATTTTAAGCACTTCACCAAGGTCCAGTGTCAGGAGCCCTGAACTTTTTCCACAGGAGGCAATAAACACTTCTAGAGAGCAACCCAGCTCACCTAAGTGTTGCTTTCCACTAGGATGTAATTATTAATATAGTTGCTTTAGGAGGTTAAAACTGGTTGTTATTAATCTAGACTTTACAGTAAATTAATTAATAATTTTTTTTTCACATTAAAAAATCACTTTGGTAATCGGACTAATCCATTTTCTCAAATTACAAAGACAGCAGGAAGAAGAAATAAAATCTGCGGTTGGGTGAATTTCTTCCTTTTTGCTGGTTTTGATAAGAAAGTTAAGGTGAACTGGTGAAAAAGCTAAGATGTTAGGCCAAGAAATTAGTGGCTCTCTACATTCTTCTTCATATTAATGCAGACTCTTCAACAGATATCTTAGTGATGAACTGCTAAATAATATTCAGTTCCTTTTTTTACCAAGATATTTCCAACGTACAAATTTATCAAGTTATTCTGAATGGGATGGCATTTAGATAATGGCATCTCAGATGTGACTCATTGAATTATAATATTTTAGTAAATGTAAAAATTTTAACAATGTTCACTATCTCTGTTTTATATGTTTAGCCACTTAAATAATTAAGGTTGACAAAGGCGAGGTAGAGACAGTTTTGACATCACCCTAGTGAAGAATGGGCAAAGATTTGTAAAGTCATCACAGGTTCAAAATTCAGTTTTGTTTCAGTGATAAAGTCCCCAATTCAAAGCTATTCCTCTCCCTGAGTTCAGCTCATGCAAAGACTTACAGAGCATTCAGCCTTGGAGGATTCATGGATAAAACCTTACAGAAATCTCACGAAATACTAGCAAGTTAAGTTCTCCTCTAGAGTAGTCCCACTCTAGGTAACTGCTAACACCCTGTGATATCTATCCATGACCAGCCATCATGGTGTGTGTGAAGGATTTACTAAAACACTTCAATATGCTGTTGGGTTGTATTTTTGAAGGTGGACAAGTATAAAAATTGACACATTTGTGATGCTCCCAGCCGCACTGACAGAGCCAGAAAGCATGGTAAGAATAGTCATGGAGATGTAACCTCATGGACAGAACCGTAGGGTGACCGTGTGTCTTACACTGTTGGAGGCAACCAGAAAGAAAAAATTACTAATAGTCCTGCTCCTCTGCTCCATGTATCCTGATATCCCACCCATCACCTATGAAGATTAGTCCTCAGAAAGCCACAGCAGTTAATTGCATAATCCTTAGTTTTTCTATAAAGATTTCTGTGTCCCAGTAGTATTGATTCATAACATGGAGTGAAAGTTGGGGTTTTTTTCTGAGCAAAGTGGCAGGTGGTAGATTCAGCCTCAATGCACCAAGTCCCTTCAGGGAAGGTGGTTCTTACAAACAACAGATGGATGGCACAGTGGCTAAAGGTCTGAAACTCAAGTTGCATTATTATCTAAAAGGGTTTTTTTTTTAGTTTAAGAGCAGTGTGATATTTAATAGCAGTGTGATAGCTTAATCAAATCAGTGAGGAAAATCCCAGGGTGGAGCTAGTGGAGAAAATACAGTATGTCATTCAACTTGGTTATCATTGTAAATGGCAGCTCTGGGGGCAGTGAGGTATATTAATACAGAAAGAGGCAGAACAAATGCACTGGGGCTTATTCAGCTACTTTCTGCATAAGGCGTATTTTGAAAGAGTCAGACACAGAGAGCCTCTGCACTGAGATGTTGAATGAAAGTGCTGAGGAAAGGAAGAAACTGTTCAAACATATGCGTAGATGCCAAACTAGCGGGAACTCACCAGAAGGCGGGGGAAATGGTTGTGTTTTGTGTGTTTCTTAAGAAACTGGGCTGGTGTTTGTCTGCTTGCATCGTCATCTGTAGTACTTCTTTCTGCTGCCACCCGGATTTCCATTCACTGATTTGTTTAACCTCAAAGCGGGAAGCTGACTAACACAAAAGCACTCATTGTCCACGCTGGAATAGAATTAGGAACCTCAATACATCTTCTGTATTTTAATGAGGTTGGTCATACAGGTTGTCCACTTGTCTCGTAGCAGTTCTTAAGACTGGTGAAAGTGCAAGATTAGATTTTTTTTTTTTTTTTTTTAAGCTCACGAATGCAATGCACACAGTGCTCAAATGTTAGGGTTGTGGCACAACCACTGGAAGAGTGACAGCTGAAGTCTGCACCCCATCCTCACCGATGCCTCTGTGAACACGAGAAGGACAGATCTCTAATTCTGTAGTCTACCCATTAGACTGGAAATGCTCAGGGTACATAGCCAACATAATATATTTTCTTAAAACATATATTGTCTGTCCTAGAGGCATTGCTTTATGGGGGTAGTTTCTTTTGCATTGTTTTTCACTGACCTTTTTATACTGACCTCAGTTTGTAGTACCTCACAATCATACAGATTTGTAGATAATTTGAAGAACTCTCTGCCATAGATGGTCAGGATGTACTTCTAGGAATTATGTAAGAACAAGCCACAGCACAACAGAGAAAATGCATTCTTCTACTGCCTTTCTCATTAACTTTTTTCAAGTCCTGTCGCTCATGAAAAGGTACATACCGATCTCCATACAAAGGTTGAAAGTTTAGCTTCACTGAAGTCCATGTATTAGCCTGGGAGATTCAAGACAAAGGGTGTAATTTCTTAAGCCTTCACAGAACGTCAACCAGCACGAGTCACCTGAGGGCTCCAGGTTCACAACACAAGTCCCGGGGTGATGCAGCACCCACGGCACATAGGTCATGCTGCCTGGCTGCCTGGCACAACCCTGCCCTGTGCACCCCAGTCCAGCGGTGGGTAACTCGGCTTGGTACTCGGCCTGGGGTCACTTACTTCTTTAGTACAGGCAACGTTTCATACCTCATGGCCATATTCACATCCTGATTTTATGCAAGTACCTCAGTGTTTACTAAATGTTAGAAATTGATTTAGCCTAGGTTTTTCCCTGGGTTAGCTGACATTTTATATATTTGTTATTGCTGACTGATAGAACCTTGTTTTTTCTTGCTTATTCAGTCACGTTTGAAAGGACTACCCATATGAGCAAAATTAGCAGTCCTTAACAAAATTAGGACTGTAAAACCCAGGGGGTCTGAGCTAGAAGTAAACAAGGAGCATCTAGCCATTCATAAACTTTCTCGAGATCAGTATTTTGATCTGTTACTGCAGTCCAATCCATATGTTGTGTGCCAACAATGTCCAACATCGCAGGAGTCCCTGTTGCTCTGATTCCATGACCCAACATCTACTGGCTTTTGCACACCATTGAAAGAAACGGAGAAAGGCAACGCAGAACAGACTTCATGGCTTCCATGTGTGCTTTGGTAACAGTGAGAACATAACAATTAATTTTTCTCTCTCCCCATCTCTCTCTTCCCACGAGCTGGCATACACACCTGCAGAAACAGGCAGTATTTAGCCACAATCCATCATCAGGAACTGCACTTGCAGACTTATGTCTGCAATTAATTGTGACTTCGCTGTTTTCAAATGCAAAATAATGGAATCTGGAGCTCATTAGTAGACATATTTATCCATTAATTCAATATTTTGTGTTTACAAGGCATTGTACTTGCACAGTTGTTGATTCAAACATATACCAGTGCAAAATTCTGTGCTGAGTTTTAGAGGTTGTTCTAAATTTGTCAGAACTGCAATGCAAACACATCCATAAATGCTGCCAGCCTGAAACGATGGCTGGCACACCAGCATTAGCTAATTTTGAGATGCAGAGACACTGATACCAGGTACTGCTGATCTAAAACCCTCACAGCATTTTCTCAACCTCAGTGTGCATCGAGGTAATGGTGCTGAAGTCTGGTGCTCTTGTAGTTGTAGTTCAGGTACCTCAGCAATGGGCAAATAGAAATTACAGGATTAGGACTTTGGTTATGCTCAGATATAATAATAATTTGCTTTCCAGGCTCCTGGTTTAACTTGGCTGTACCTATTTAGGAAATACCAGTAAACTTAGGCTTGGGCTTAGGTGAGCCTGGTGTGAGGGTTTTGGAAATGTTCTCTGAAACAGCAAAGGGAAGGTGAAGCAAATGGCAAGAGCATCAACACAAAGACCGGCCAAAGCTTCTTCTGAAGGTTGGTTTCACACAATTTGTGCCTCATGTGAGAGACTCTGGCATTTAGAAAAGTATTGAGAAATATGTGTCACATGAAGGACTCTGAATTTGTTAATAGTTCTTGTTTGAAAAAGAGAAAGTGACATGACCTTAGCTATAAAAACACTAGCAAAGCTGAGCTCAATAAATGTGCTGTAGTTTTCTGTATGCACTTGCCATTATCTGCAATTAGAGAGATATGATAACAGACCTAACCGTATGTGAAAACATGACAGTCCCACTTTTAAGTATTTTATTCACTTGAACTATGCACCCTGTGTACGTAGGAAGACTAACACATCTTCAGCCGTTTGGAGAAGAAAGTTTATGTTTTCTCATGTGGCTTTATGTCTCTGGGCTAGAAGGGATTTCTATCCTAGGAAATGTCCCATTTGTTTAGACTTTAGATTTCTACTGAAGAAGAAAATTTGGATCACACAAGCATCAGCTGATACAAAGGTCTATCAGTAGACTGAGAAGTAGACTGAAATGTCATATTTCCAAACATAAGAATATTAGCCATTGAAATAAAAGCATATTGATATATGAACAGATTTTCTGTAATACTGTGTTCCTAGCAAGCATGATAGGAACTGTATTAATTGCTTCCTTAAATATCAGAGGTAAAATCCTATGACAATCAATTACAAAACTTTTTTTGACTTTGGCAAGACAAAAATCCCTTTCCAGTTCACTCTATATGTTAGGCATTCATATTTTGAACCATAATGTGGAAATAGTTCATAATAATTCTGGTCTGACTAACAACTCTGAACAACCAAAACAGGCGTAGACCCTTCCAGTGTGTTGAATAGTCATGTCCTTAATTGAAATCATCCAGTTAACGCATCACATGGTTCTTGCAGAAAGTGTTTAGCTTGGAGAAAAAAAAGATTAAAATGTGGCACTGGTTCATAAATGTGAAACTTTTGTTCAGGCTTCTGAAATTTTTATTCTTCATGAGATATTATCCTGCCTGACTTCATGTTTGAAAGATAATCTTGATTGCTCTGAAGGGGGAGAGAGGCGAATAAAATTGATGTCTAGTTTTGGTGCTCACCAGCCCACTATACTGAAGACTTGTTATGGAAGTTAATACGTGTACAGTATAGGTATTATATTCCTGAGTTATAATTCAGGCAGGGTTGGCCCACCTGTTTGATTTGGACTGAACTACTGGACAACAGGGCACAACCTTGAATTTTAGCCCAGTCCAGTGCTGAATGTCCCAGTCCATTCCCAGAAATTTATTATTTCTAACATCAGCTCCTTAGCAGGGTAGGGAATCCCTTAAATCTTTGTGACATTTAAGAACAAAAATGCTAGGGTAGAAAATGAGCTATATCCCCTCCAGAGGCTGCTATAACTCCAGATTCAACTTCCTGAGCATTCCAGTCATTTCCTTTGACTGGGATAGATCTATTGTAAAATTGTTTTCAAAAGAAAAACTTATTGAAGCAAAATCTGATAACTACAATATATATTATAGTAATATATATTTCTGTGTATATACATCTCTGAAGTAAACTTTACTCATAGTGTAAAAACTCTGTAGTTCTTGTTCAAGTATGGGGAGTAGAAAGATTTAAGCAAATTATTTCAATGGCAAAACTCAGATCAGTGCAATTTGCTATTTTATGTTACTGATTTTGATGTGAACCCTGTGTGTTGGAGGAGCATACCACATTCCCCAATATGAATAGATGCTCAATAAAAACAGAGCTCTGCAGCCACCTCTTTTATTTCCGCAGATCCTTGGTGGATAAAATGATTGGGTGAGGTGGAGCAGTGAAGAGTGTGTTCTTAACTATTTTCCTCTTCTGTATCGCTGAAGATAAAACTTCATAGCAGTATACCAGGAGTTGGCTCAGACGTGAGGACTTGAAGTGTTCTTGTGCCATGGAAAACATGGGAGTAATTTTTCAGTAAAAGAAGAAAATACAGAGATATACCTTAAGTATATGCATACATTAGAACGATCTATTATTTGGCCACTGTACCAAGATACACCTAACTTCAGATGTCTAAAAGTCAACATCTAAACACACCATCCTCGAGCAGCGTGGTACAAGTACTTCCATAGGACGGCAGATTTCACTGGGGTGTGGACCTGGAGGGAAGTTACTTCTCGTTGGCCAAAAAGGCCTTTACAGATAGTTTAGTTTTAAACTGGGTTGTATGTCGAGGGAACCTGCGCCTGTACATTTATCTGTATCTGTCTCACACTGTACGTCAGGACAACCCTTCGATGAAGTTTCCCTGTCTCATCAAGCCTACCTGTTCCATCTAGGCCAGGGCTGTCACATTAATACTTACTATGGATACTGGCATGCCGTCCTATACCCTTGGTAGCTGTAAAAGCAAGTAAGGCTCATGCAAGCTATGGATTTTTCTTTTGGGTTAGTTTTGCTTCATTCTGAATTGCAAGAGAGACAGCAGTCTGTCTCCAGTTCAGATGAAACATCACAAAAAGGGGCAAAGAGGGATGGATGTTCAGGATGACTAGGGAAGGACCAGTAGGACTTGAAGCAGAAAAGCAAAGGATCTAATGCAGGATAGGAGAAAAGTCATGCAGAATAACAATCCTGAGCTGGGTTCTGTTCTCCTTCACAGCCAAAGCAGCTTTCTTGAAGCACAGCGCAGCATTCAATAGGCCTGCATATCTGCAGTGAGGAAAAAAAAATTCTCACAAACGAGGAGGAAAAAGTCAAAATCAGAAAATAATATTGTCTAACTTGATAATCCAGTTCTTTATTCATTACACATGTTTGGAAGTAAAAAGAGAAAAGCTCATTATTTATGCTGAGTTAAAAAATAGGTACTGCACTAATTGTCCCAGTCCTATTAAGCTTCTTGAGATGACAAGTTTGTAGGGTAATACATGTATGTGAAAACCTGACTGTCATTACATAAAAGTCTGAAGAGATGAAGTAGATGATATGGATAGAGAGGAAAGGTGATATTCAAACAACTACCATTTATCTGGACAATGGCTGCTTACAAAACATAAATCTTTAGCAACCCTTCAGGGTTTCATTTTGTGCAGTGAAAATGGAGATTTTGTGCATAACACCTGCCGTTAGTGCTAGTATGAGTATGAAGAGTACAGCAGAAATACTGATCTTCCCAAGAAACTGGCTCTTTCAGAAAATTGAATCAAATGTTGTTTGCAGATGTTCTCAGATACCTTCATTTCTAAGCCACAGCTTTGTCTCAAAGTGGGGAATGTGTGAGAAGAACAAAAGGAATGTGAAATCTTAGAAAGGAGAAAGTTGTAAAGAGGAGGAAGAAAAAGAAATGGATCTAGAGGTACAAAAATAGGTAAGAGTAAATTAAAGGGAGTGTAGATGAGAAGATGCTTTAAAAAGCAGAGAGAGGAAATTCAAAAGTTGAGAAGGTAGCATGAGAGAGAGAGACTGAAAACCACAGAGAAAAAAGTAAAAAACAAACAAACAAACAAAACAACTGAAAGGAACTGGGTGATATACAAGTAAATAAGGGTGCACATGGAAAAATATCAGACCATGAGAAATGATTGAAAGCAGAAAAGGCAGGAGGATGAGGGCATTCAGAAAACAAACAAACAAACAAACAAACAAAAAAAAAACACACGTGAAAGAACAGAAGATGTGCTTATAGCAGAAAAACAGACTAAATTATTAAAATTATGTATATTTTTAGGAATTGAAGAAACAGGTAGAGACAGGTGAGTAGGAAGGAAAATAAATTGAAGAAAGTAAAAAGGAAAGATTTATTTTGGGATTACTTCCTAGAAAATTGAGTGCTTAAAGTTGACATGAGTATAAAAAGCCCATGTAAATATGCATGGTTTTGAAGTGCATCTGTCACATCTCAGCACTTGCAGGCTCAAATCCTGCATCCTCACTGTGAAATCTTAAGTGTATTTACTGGGGAAGGCTGCTGTTCTGCAGCACTGTGTATCCTATGTCTTATTTAAGTGTTTCCAAGTAACACACAGGAGTCCCATATGGCATTGTTTGAATTGCACAGAGGTTAACCACATATGAAATGGACGTCAGCCAGAGCCTGCATCAAGACAAGGACATGTGTGATGCTATATTGGTGTTACACCCCCTAAACTTGCCCATACTTGCTGCCACGCTTCTCTTTAATTTAGCAAACAGGTGGCTTTACTGTTGATAGGCACCATGGCTGAATGGGAGATGATCTAAAGAGACAAAAAAAAAAAGCAAAAGCAAAGGGAAGGAAATTTAAATGGTATGAAATAATCCAGAAACCTGAATAAGGGGTTTACATTCATCTTCTTTCCTTACCTATTGCAGAGAGGTAATTCCAAAGACACATGCTGGCAGGTGAAGAAATGCTTTGTATTTCTTAGGGAAAGGTACAGAATGACTTTGCATCACATGTTATAAAATGGCAATATAGATAGTAATATAATTAACAGGAATTGTGCTGCAACTCTTATTGGATAATTCCTTACTAACTATACACTTTCTGAGATTTTCATTGCACAAATGTTTTCCGTTAGATATCCTCCTGAAACATGCACAGAAAGCATGGGAGGGTTATAAGTGTTTCAGAGTGACACCATTAATTGTTTTGGGATTGTTACAAACAGCTAGATCACTTTTTTTTTTTTCTTTTTTGCTTGTTTTCTTCTTTAGGAGAAGAACTATTCCATTTTATTTAAGCCACAATTTTAAAAATTCTGCTTTTTTTCTTAGTGTTCCCCCAGACCTGTATGCCAACATGAGCTACAACAAATAGTAATATTCTGGTGTGATCTTGTCACAAGGGCTGGCACCCAGTTAATTCTGATTCACTCTAAAATGGTGTGTGAAAGATAAGGAAACTACAGCTGTGAGTTCCCAAATAACAGATCCATTATTTTAATACCCCAGATTCATGTGACAGAAGCTGATCTAGCACATCCACTTGCAAAACTCTATTGGCATCAACTTTTCAGTAAGCACATGGGTATTTGTCTTTATAATTTGCCCTAGATTCAAACACAGGGAAAAGATATTCATGAAGTTTTTCAGGCGTAGTGAATGGCTTCAGAGTATTTCAAGACCTCTCTTTCTGGTGAGCAGAATGGTTTCAACCAGCCAAATTCAAATGAAACTGCGTCATATGTTATTTCCCATGAGGGATACCACCTAGTGCTTGTGTAGGCAAAAAATACTGGATCTGTTAAAAATCCAAATGTATTCTTTCTTTCCAGTTGAAGGGAGCCTGGGTCTCCCACCACCCACAACCATTTTATGATGTCAGATTGGGTATGCATTTCAAAAATTGTGAAACATACATACCGAGATTATATTCACCTCCCCTTTCCTGAAAATGGGGCCCTCAGAGTGGGAACAAGGAAAAACCCTGGGTTTGGAGCTGGAAATGAGGACAGGGAGATGGGTAAGGGGATCACCACCATTTCTGCTGCTGAGGAACCTGCTGCTGAGCTGACCGTGGCTTTCTTAAGGGTAGAGGTTTCATGCCCAGGTACAGTGAACTACAGTAATTGAGACTGCAGGTTACGAATAAGGGGAATCATCATGACTAGTGTCCAAAGCTAGCAGGAGAAAAAGCAGTCCTTTTGGAGGAGAAAGTCCTTATATCTCTCCCTGCTTTTTACTGTATAAAATTGTGATGTGTCGCATAACCAGTGTCAGCCCTGCGATGGCTCATTATCCAGCATCAGAGACCTGGCTATCCAAATTTGGGGGCACAGAAACACAGAGCAGGTGACCGTTCTCATCTCAAACACATTAATAGTTTGAAAAATAGATATGCCCACCTGTCATGCACTCAGCAATATTTTCTCACCTCAGGTTTTGAAAATAGGTCTTAACTGCTTTTCTCCCTAGGATGGTTTTTATTGTATTTTGCCAAGTGGTCAAAAAAAACAAAAAAAAAACAAAAAAAAAAATTAAAAGAAACATCAGGCCTTGCTTTGAAATTTGTGTTTCCAAGGAATGTTCTTCTCTCTTCCTAAACTAATGTTTGATGAGAACTAAAATGCTGGAGAGTTACTTACAAAGCCTTTTACAAACCACAGGGAAATAGATATTCAGTGGTAATGAGAGGAAAGAAATGTAATGTTTTGTGAAAGTGTTGGAAGTGAATTGTTTCTAGCAATGGAAGTCCTCTCCCTGATAAGAAGCTCGTCAGGAGAAAAATGTCTGCTTTAGCAGTAATATTTTTTCCTAGCTGTCAGAGTTCACTTACCTTGAAATCCACAGTGGTACCTACTGCAGTAGAGCTGCTCAATCCACACGCATCTTTCCTCCACCATAACCTGCACAGCCCTTTTGGGCATCTCTTCACAAGCTTGCTATGGTTCTCCAATCTAAAGTAGGATAGAAAAAAGAAAAAAAAAGAAAAAAAATATAAAAAACCCAAACCAACCAACCAAACAAACAAACAAAAACCACACCAAAAAACCCACCAAAAATAGGATTAGTTGTGGATTCACTGATAACTGGAACAGCAGATTGAAAATTACTACAGCCATGACACATGAGAAAAGCAAGAGTACATTAATTCTATAAAAACCCACTTCATTTCTGTAATTCCAAAATGAAAGTTTTCACCTTCCAGTTAGAAATTACAATTTTCATTAACAAACTAGCATGAATAGCATAGCACAACATGAAAGACAATTGGTGTTCAGATTGAATTGCATACAGGGGGCTGCCCATAGCAGGTTTTCCTGCCTTTGCTGTGTTGCTAATTATCTGAAAAGGCACCTCCTTCTGTTCCAGCTTCACAATTTTTCCCCATCCGTGATCATATATAGGTGTGGCAGTGAGCCTAAACCACGACATTTTGCCCCGTGCTGCTCCAGACTCCTCTCCATGTATGCCAAGGTGCTGGTGGCCCCCTTCCTCCTGGAAGCTGGCTGCAAGATTAATGCTGTAGCAGCCAACGGACCTGAATTGTCCCACAGCTGACAGAGTACACAGCCAGAGTTGATTATGAAATCTGTGGTTTCGCTGCTCCTTCCTCTGAGCCATCCTCCAACTAATATCCCTTATCTGATGTTCTAGGGTCACCACGACCTGGACTCTCAAAGCTCTGGATGTATTTTGAAACACGAAAGGCAAAAAGGAAACAAGAGCTGGGTCTGAAAGTCTTACAAACACATCTGAAAACTTGTGACGCTGATTCCAAGGCACATAAAGCCGGCAAGCATTGTTTGTCTGAGAATTTCTCTCTGCAGGCTTCCGTGACTCATCCGGAGTTGTGATTTTAACAAAATGTTCAACTGGAAAAACATGTTTTGTTTCGGATCAAAGTAGCCCAACGGAGTTTCTTTTCTTGTTTTCTTTTTCTTGCTTTAATTTCATACAGGTGTTTTCTTTCCTTTCAGAAGGGCGCAAGTACATCTGTACTCCAGGGGCCTCTCAGGGGGGAAGGAGCCCAAATTTCAGTCCCCCCCGGGACCTTTGCACCCCGGTCCTGGAGTCCCTCCCAGTGCTTGCTCTGCGCATCCCTGGAGGCAGCACAGCAGAAGCATCCCGGAGTGTTTCAGCAGCAGACAGCCCTTTTTGAACAGAGGGATCAGGCAAGCCTGAACTTGGGCTGTTTGTTAACGGCTGCTACAAAGCCTTCTGAATAGCCACCTGGACCAGGGCCAGGCTGGCCCCGGCAACTGCAGGGCTGGGAGTGTGCATGGCCCCACTGGGTGCTGACGTACCGAAAACACGTCACCCGCAGGAAGCCTGATTTGCCATGCTTGCAGCCATAACCAAAACTGCTGTGTTTTGTCTGACTCCCAGTTTGTTATCCCAAATAGCTCAGATAAAGCTTAGCTCTTATGCTTTACAAATACTTCCCAGATAACTTCATGTGGCTCTGGCTAGGTTTTGCCGTTACCATCCTCCCAAAGAGACTTTGCAAAGTTAGAAAATAATTGATATAGTAGGCGTGTGACAGAACAGCAACATAAGGGTATGTCTATGCTGGTCAAGCTCTGTATCCAACCTCATTCCCCCTCTGTAGCTTCTTCTGTATCACTGCCCAATCGTAAAAATAATTTGAGGAAGGAAGGAAGGAAGGAAGGAAGGAAGGAAGGAAGGAAGGAAGGAAGGAAGGAAGGAAGGAAGGAAGGAAGGAAGGAAGGAAGGAAGGAAGGAAGGAAGGAAGGAAGGAAGGAAGGAAGGAAGGAAGGAAGGAAGGAAGGAAGGAAGGAAGGAAGGAAGGGAGGAAGGGAGGGAGGAAGGGAGGAAGGAAGGAAGGGAGGAAGGGAGGAAGGAAGGAAGGAAGGAAGGAAGGGAGGAAGGAAGGAAGGAAGGAAGGAAGGAAGGAAGGAAGGAAGGAAGGAAGGAAGGAAGGGAGGGAGGGAGGGAGGGAGGAAGGAAGGAAGGAAGGAAGGAAGGAAGGAAGGAAGGAAGGAAGGAAGGAAGGAAGGAAGGAAGGGAGGGAGGGAGGGAGGGAGGGAGGGAGGAAGGAAGGAAGGAAGGAAGGAAGGAAGGAAGGAAGGAAGGAAGGAAGGAAGGAAGGAAGGAAGGAAGGAAGGAAGGAAGGAAGGAAGGAAGGAAAAGGAAGGAAAAGGAAGGAAAAGGAAGGAAAAGGAAGGAAAAGGAAGGAAAAAGAAATCAATGTTTTATGATTTCCTACCCTGCAGCGTTCTGAGAGGAAGGAATGTGATTATCCAGCTTAGCCCTCATCCCATCGCCTCAGCAGCAGCCACCCCCTGGTGCACAGGTCAGTTGGCAGCCACTCTAACAAGGACGCTCTCCCCATGGGTGGTCTTGGCTTTACTCCCATTTGTACTTTTGTGGCACTTTGATACAGAAACACAAATGCCTCTTTTCTTACCCTGCGCTACTTTAGGTTTCAAACTTGCCTGAAAGGATCAGCATGGGAACTCCCACCTCCTAAAATACTCAAGATCTTCCAAATCCAAACGTGGTTGGTTGTGGGTTTTTTTTTTCCTTCTTCTTTTTCAATTTTGGTTAATTTCAGGACTACAATTACCCTTTGGCCATTTACCAGACAGACTGTACACTGTATTCAGGTTTTTCAGCACTGTTGCCCTCCCAGCGTCACCATGCTATGATGCATTAGCAATAATATTTACCATCTTGTCAGTCGGTCAGTGGCAACAGGCTTAATGAAATGGGTCATTTGTTATTCAGCACAAACCACAGTCATTGAGGAATTCAAGGAGATGCTTATTTACTGAACTTTTATTATCTGAATGTGCATGGGCTTTTAGAAAAAAAATGTGTAAAACTTGTGATTTTGAATAATGAGCATGACATGGGGGAAAAAAAAGAGCTCTTTATACTGACTCTTTCAAAAGAAGTCTTACCCAATTTTGCCTGTGTAAAAAAGGATGCAAATGTAATTTGCTTATTCACAATTTAAGGTCCTTTTTGTGCTGCTAGAACAAAGTAAATAAGGAATCTGGGTCAGCTGCGTTTCACCTTCATACTGGTGAACTTAAATTAAGTTCGTAGGGTTAAGACAGTGAATATAATATCACGATACTACTGTGAACCTGAAAAGAGAGATTTGTGAGGATGACATTGGCAACAATTGCCACCAAAGAGGAAAATGTTTTCTTTTCTTGTAATATATTAAGATCTAGAAAGACATATCAACAATGAAATACTCTCTCCCTGAACCACATCCACCTTCTTTTTTAGTACAAATAAAACCAGCGTGGGTATTCAGAGGATTGTTTCCAACTTTGAAAGTGCTGGAGGAATTCACCGAAACATCTGATATTTCACCAAACAGTGACCTGAGTGTGGTGGGTTTTTTATTTGGGATGTTTTTTGCTATGGTTTCTTTTTCTCTCTTTTCCTTAGGAGAGGGGGTGGACGGGGGGGGGGAGGGACACGACACACACACACAACACGACACTGACACAATATAAAACAAATGTGGGGAAAATATTTAATTTTACTTTATAATTAATGAAATGACACCAAATGCAATTAAAAAAGGATACTCAACATCACTGAATTTAAAAGTAAGAAAGGAAGAGCCACATGTATGGTTTGTTAAATTTAAAAAAAAAAAAAAAAAGGAATAAAATACTTTAGCCATCCCTTCTGAAAGGACCACTTTACTATGCTTCATAAATTTGTCTTAGCTGATATTCCTGTGTAAGGCTCCTCAGATAACATGGAGCTACCAGATCTTCCCCAGTACTCTGGTCTGCAGCCAACGTAGCCTTGTCAGTAGCATTCACAGCACCGCAATGCCTTGCTTTGTCAGATATTTTAATTTAAATCATCAGTGAGGCTTCTTTCAGCCCTGCTTGGGTAGCCATAGGGTTAGAGAAATGTTGAGAAATGCCACTGGAACAGCCCTGGCATGTACATGTGCAGAATGCTCCTTGCCCCCTTCCCAGAGATTTCTGCACATACCCGCCCCAGGTTGCACCCACACAAGAGCTCCCCCAGTGTTCAAGGCACCAAAAAGACACTCTTATGGTTTCAGGCAAATCAGGGGACTTTTTGGACATCTCACACACCCTGAGAATTGCTCTCAGCAGTGGAAAACAGGGATACCCTGATGAGTCATGGAAGACAAGAGGTAGAGCTGATCCCTGGTGGGTTTTCACATCTCATCTCCAGCACCCTTCCTCCTCAACCCTCACCAGGGTCACCCCAAACACTCCCCAAGCTGCTGCTGGTCCCCCCTGCTGCTGGCAAGACATGTCCTGCACACCTTCAGCAGGGCTGCGGCTCACCAGGAGCACAGCGAGGAGGATGCCTTGCCTCCTGGGGGGTCACCTGGGCTTGGAATGTGATTCCACCACCTGACCCTGGAGAGCAATCCCTGTATTAAAAGCTTTTCCCAAAAGACTGTTTCCACAGGTACATTTTGAACTTGCAAATTCTGCATGATTTGAAAATGTGCTTCTGAATATATTCTCATGTTTCCAGTGATTATCAGTCTGCAGGGTGCTGTAGGCTACAAATCCCATGCAAATAGCTTCAGCTATTCAGCTCTGGTGAATGCTGAGAGCCCTTGGACAATTAGGGCTGCCCAAAAGAAAGAATAAAGCCATTAGCGACCACATTTCTTTTTATTTTTTCCCATGGACATGTTGAGGATGGGGATACAGTGAGGGCGTGGGGAGGGAGGGAGCTTTGTCAGTGCTGAAATTAAAGCCAGACGAGAACTGTGAGTCTATCTAAATCATCTGCAAGTGAAATGCTGCCGCGCTCACCCGTGAGGACGAGCGTGCAGCAGGATGGCACGCCGCTGCACGCTGCACCGCACCGGGAGTTGCTAGGTTACCCCCAGCATCAGGAATTCAGGGAACAATGTACTTATATCTTTTTCAATTTTGAAAAATAAAATAGGTATTGACATAAAATACAGTGTGGCACTGAAGTAATTTCGTAGTGGAGAGATCAGAGGAAAGGAGCCTTTCATCTCGGTGACGGCGGTTTTACTTCTGGTGGTGACTCAGAGAGGGCAGCGGCGGGATGGCTCGCCGCGGCGCCCATCTGAAGGAGGACGCTTGCAGCTCCTGTGCGCCAGCAACTCCTGCCCCAGCCCTGTATCCCAAAGCCACTGGGCAGCTGCTGCTCTCAGCCACATCAGCTGGTCCTACAGAAACCTTTGACAGCCCCCGTGATGTATGGGCCTCGAGGTGGGGGGGGGGGGGGGGGCAGGAAATAAGCCACCCTTTCATGGTGGAAACAAATCTGACAGGTCTAGTGGAGGCTCCCAGCTTACTGGTGTTGTGGCTTGAGCTTTATTACCATTGTTGTTATTATCATCATTCTTCTGTTCATAGATAATGTCATAATTTACAGTCAGGCATTGTGCGCACTGGCTGATTCATGTCGCTGGGGCATGAATAACCCTTTCCGTAGGATTAATGATGGATCTTCAGCGAGAAAGAGGGATGGGGAGGGAGGGAGGAGTGGGGGAACACCCTCATAAAGGCAGGCTTTCCTCGGATTCTCTGCTCAAGAGTATCACATGAACTTCTTCGAGCCTGTGCACTGTGCTCCTGTCCTAAAAAAATCACTTGGTGTGGGAGAAAATAGGACATCTGTGCAGTGGGAGGACAGAAGTATCTGCAGCCTTCCCATGCAGCGAAAGGGCACTCGGAAGGTTGTGAAGAATAATTGTCTCGCACCAACAGGTCAGGTTGTGGCATGGGCCCCACCACCGTGCGAAATGGGCTGTGTTTGCACCACTTCTCAGCAAAGCATGAGGACAGTGCCACTGGACAGCCACTTGGCTGAACTTCCTTAAGGATCAGAGAGGGCAGGATGCAATGTCCTCCTTCCCCAGTCTTACTTTTAAAAAGCCACAGCCATGTTTCTATGCTAGAAGCACATTTGTTTCAGTCAACTGCAGTGTCTCCCAGAATAAACAGGTTACTGTAGACAGCACGTGCTCTTTTCACCTTTCTGTCTAAAGATGCATGCATGTCCTTCAGCAGACCCACCAGCACTTCTGCGTTGGGCAACAATGGAGGAAAAAGCAGTCCACTTGCATTAACGCTACACTACAGTTAACCACAGCCCAAATATCTCCTTATCAATTCAGCAGGGCAGCTCAGATGACGATGGCTGAGCTACAGGAAGGGCTCATTTTATTGTTGATGCTTTTCACATCCATCTTTTCAAATTGTCAGCAGATTTTATATTCTGTGAAGATGAATATGAATAAAAGTTGCGTATTTGTGGATGGATTCTGATGACACCATAAATTACAAGGGCAAGCCCTGAAAGGTTTGCAAAACCCCACCGCAATCCACAGGTAAAATGATATTTTAAAATTAGTAGAGGGTGAATTTCAAAGCAATCAGGACTTTAGCTTCAGTATATCTTCACTTTCTGTAAAATTACATGTATATTATCTGCATTGTCAAAAACTTGTTGGATTCCACAAACAGATCTGAATCTACTTACAGAAGGAATTCTTCATAGGTATACATTTTAAAAATCAGTCCTGTAAGGATGTCCTCTGATCCATAGTGCTGGCTAAAGGCAGAGCTGACTCACTGACATAGAGTATCTTTCCTGATACCAGTTTTCCCAGCTTGCTCTCAAAAATGAGTCATGTTTGGTATTTCATCACTTCCCAAGAAAAAACTCAGATTCTAGTGCTTAACTCTTCTACTGTCCATTAGGTTTTCCTGATGTTTAACCTCAGTTGTGCTCTTTTGTAATGGGAACTCATAATTCCCTTCTAATTTACAGCAGACAAAAGAAGTGAGTCTATTCCTCTCTTTTTAACAAGCTTTTTGGCCCATTTAAAGAATATGATCAGCTTCCTTTTAGTCACCCCTTCATTAAATTAAGATAATTCTCGTTTCCTTCTGCCTCTCCTACTAGCTCACGCTTTGCAGAGCTGATCAGACTCGCTCCTGTCCTCTGTATTTACATCCCCTCCCATCACCTCTTTCTTTCTCCCTTGCAGCTTTGCAAATTACATTTTCCAGCCAACCTTTAAATACTAATGGCACATCCTCAGCTGAAGAAAATCAATGTTGCTACACAAATGGAATCAAACTGACTTGAGCCAACAGTTACTATTATCACCTGCAAAGTGAAAGCAAAAATATATACATGCTTGACAAGTTCTTTGAATTTCATGGATAAGAAAGCACACTGTTGCTAATCATCACTATCATACTCCACCTCTAGGAGTAGTGGCGACTCCACAGTGGTGAAAATAAATTGAAAAACAAAACCAAAAATCCTCATACATGGACTTCGCATGGACTGTTTGTTTTGCATATTATTTTTCAGCTCACATGACACCATGTTTTGAAATATTGGCTGTACCTATTCTTATTAGAAGATGCCTTATGCCCCTTTTCTCTTGTGCACGTCTGGTGCCCACCAGCTCTAGTGCTGAGGGAGAAAAGCTTCCTGAGATAGTACGGGCAGCAAGACTTGAAGAACCAGCTCTAAATTCCACCTCACAGTGGTGGTGATATTGCTGCAGGGGGCTGGGGAAGAGCTATACACTGCCTCAAACCATGCCTTGCCGCCTGAGGCCAGGAGGCAGCCAGGTACAGGACTGTGACTTCCCTGTGGTGGAGGGGGTTCTCCTCTTCTTAGTCACCCCAAGACAAACAAACAAACAAAAAAGCACTGGGTTTTTTTTTTTCCCATAGTAAAGATGAATTAGAGTGACATTCCTTTTCCAGGTCTTTCCTTGGAATAGCATTGCTATAAATCTTCCCTACCTCAAGGAATAATAGAAGTATCGGCATTTGAAACTGCCAATTTATGTCACATAATTCCAGAACACCACCCAAAAATAGACAGACAATGAAAACATGTAGTTTTAATCCCTTGATGTATTAGTTACTGTATTTTCTTCAGGATTGGCTTAATATTTCTATTCATCGGATAAAAAGTAATTTGAAAACATTTTCTAGAATATAGAACATGAAATTATAGCCTGGAGTACAGAAAATCAAATTATTTTTTAATTTTAAAATACTTTTATTAAGAACTCGAATTATCTTGCAACATTAAATTTTTAATGAAACGGTACCATTACAACTCCAAGTTTTAACAGAAAATGGGATTTGTGTTGCTTGTTTTCTGGGACCTTTTTTTTTATATATATATATGATTTAAAGGAACTTTTCTAGTCTGAGAAGAACATTTGTAAAAATGGTACCTAAGGATGCACATTTTTCAACTCTCTATGACTTTCAGATCCAAATCTGATAACTTTAAAAGTAAAAAGATTTCTTTCTAACTCCTGTTACACTCATCTGTTATGTTCCTTGTCTGCAAAGTGCTTGACTTGTTATTTGCAAGAAAGCCTTTATTCAAGGCAGCTGAAGTAAAAGGGTTTAATTTTTTTGCACTATGTTGCCTACTCATTTTTCTGCCTTTTATTTCCTTAAATATCCATGGTCTGTGAAGCAGCCCTATGAGTCAGCTTAAACTTTGGCATCTGCAAGGCGTTTAGCATGTTTGTATCGAAGCTGCGGAACTTTGTGTTCTTAGGTGTAAGGTGAAGGATTTGTACCATCTGACGATTTATCAAAGCCTGTGTGAAAAAAAGCTTCTGAGGTACACTCCACAGGACAGATCCTCACTGCTTTTTTTTTGCTGTTGTCAGAGGCAGCAGATCACAACTTTCTTCTGGTACAGCAAAGAACAAAACACCTACTCTAACTACATCAAGAAGTCAATCCCTTTGTGCTACACACTTATCTCACCTGCCCTCTCATCTGCTTTTCTATAACAGATAAAAAAGCTGGTGGCATTTTACCACTGGTGGCATTTTACCACCGGTAGTTTATGGGGAAAGTGCTTTTCTCCTGCAATGCAGGAACATTCAAGAGCAAGCCAAAAGCCTGGCCCAATGCCTCGCCTCACCCACGCCCATCACCTACGCTCATCTTCCTGGTACAGAAGCCCAAACAAGGACATGCCTGAATGCAGTGTTTAATAAGAGTGGTACAGAATGACTTCCAGATATCCTACTACCATTACAAATGACTCATTAACTCCGTCGTCTCCAAAGCCAACTAACACTAAGCTAAAACTAGGACATGTCACAGCATGGTTGTGCAGCGAGAGGATGATAAGACAACTTTTTCTCCGCCTGCATTAACCTACAAGTGGTCCTATTATAACTGTGACTGTGACATTAACACAGCTAGCCCCAAAGCCAACTATACCAAGCTCAGAAAGATAAGTTTTCCTTTCCAGACAACTCTCCATCACACCCTTAGGAGAAGTTGCACAAGACCAGTTCCCTGTCTGGTGTGCTGTGCAAACATCCTGCAGACAGAACAGATCTATGGCAACTCCACTGCTGAAGGAGCCTCTGGGCGCCTTCAGAGAGCAGAGGCTAGAGGGAACAGACAGATCTGTGTATCGAGAGATGCTCCATCCTCCCCTCCTACCTTACCCAGTGCCACACCATCCACCACCTACCTACATGTGACACCAGAGGTCCCCTTCCAGAAGAAGAACCATAATTGTTCTCCTGCTGAAAGCTGCTGATAGCTGTGAGAGCAGTGGCCAGATAACCCTTTTCAACACAGAAATCCACAATACCGGTCAGTAACACATGAAGAAGAACATACTTCCTCTTCTGACTTCACAAGGAGTACACAAACACAGCATCTCACCCAGACCACAAGCAGGTTTTAAAATGGAGATTTCAAGTTTAGAAAACTTGATTGACTTTGCCTTGCAGTTCTAAACTCTCAGCTTTACTCCTTGCAAAAGTCAACTATGAGCTTACCTAGCAACGACATACAAGAGGTGCCTGCTCATAAACCACCCGAATGCAGCCTTTCTGGAGCAAACAATTATAGCGTTTCGATTATTGGAATGTGTCACACTCACTCAGTGTGAATGCCCTACAGAGAAGAGCCTAAATACTTGACTGCACCCACCTGACCACACAAGGTGTGCATGCAGAATTTGCTTTTTCATTTCAACTGGAAAGCTGGTTTCATAACACCATTCATCAGTTCCTGAAGATTTCCAATCCCCTTGCTGTCAGGATTGCACACATTGTTCCTTCATTTAAGAGGCATATGTTAGCAACACAACTGCGCCAGCACTGCAGTAATACCAGATCCTGTGAAACGGGCTTAAAAAAAATGCTAGAAAATGTAGGGAAAAGGTACACATAAAGATACACAGTGCAGCTCTCCTGTGGTGAGTTTATTAAGTTTTTCAAAAGCAATAGAAGACACTGGATAATAGATGGTCCAACAGTGACTACAAAGCAGTAATTTATGTGAAGGGTTCTGCTCACGTCATGAGCAGTGAAAGCACAACTCCAGCGGTTTAAACTGGGAATTACCTCAGCTGCATGGGTCATAACCAAGGATTAGGTTCCCATTCTAATTATACCCAGTGATGTTTCCCCCTCCCATCTCACCCTAGGAAAAAATACATGAGAATAAATAAACACAACATCACAACACAAAAAAAACACAAGCAGGAAAGAGGCTGTTCTGCCACCCTTTTCAGTTTTACTGTTTGCAAATCTCAGTCCTGGGCCTCTTTTTAGTTATTGTAGGTGAAGGGAAACATCTTCAGGACAATCTGGAGCAAGCCGGAGTCGCTTGACTGACCTCATGGTGATCATCAGCTCCAGGGTTGGGTCTGCAGTCGGTATAGCACTTAGCATATAGTCATGGTAGTGGGCAGAAGGGGGTCCAGATGGGCTGATCTATCCAAATCCTCTGGTGGGTCTCTCAGCTTGTGGTGTCGAAGGTCAACAGGCAACAGCACCCAAAGCAGCAGGTGAGAATCCAGATCCCCACACCCGTAAGCACTGTCTTTGCTGTTAGTCATTGCAGGGCTTGATACAAGGCAGCATGATTGACGAATGGTGAATGATGGGTTTCAAAAGGAAGAAAGGAAGGAGAAAGGAAGCTGCTGTAGCACTGCCCCATCACAACATGGAGAAAGGGCAGTGATTGCTTGCTGGTGGACAACACCCTCAGGCTGCCTGAGGACTTGTTGGAGGAGCAGCCCAGAGCTCTTTCAGGGGTGTGCTACATCCCAGGCAACATTTGTGGCAATCTGAATTTCTGTAGGACAGTAATGACCACATTTTTCTTAAAAATGAGGCATGGGTTGTGCCCTCAACAGTGTGTATCTTACTGAGACCTAGGGTTCATGCGCATAGGTAGGGATACAACCATGTTCTCCTTAGAAAGAAATGTGGTCATGTAACCCACCCCTCAGATATATGCATCCAGTTTTCATAAAGAACAAAGACGAAAACTGAAATAAAACAGACAACGATGAAAACTGAAATAAAACAGACAACAATTTCCCGAAAGCCCATCGTTTTGGTGTAATGGGCTGATTATATCTGGTCTTTGAACTTTAGAAACCACTTTTCCTGAGTTAGCAACCTACTCTGAGGTGTAAGAGGGGCAAACACAGAATTATAAACCAGAGTTACCCTTTGGCTTCTGAACTCTCGCTGTCCCACATCTGCAGCAGAAAATCTCAGCACTCAGAGGTTCAGAGTTTCAAAAGTACTTTGGACAATTTTCATTCAAATCAGCGGAAAACATGTACCAGCCACAAAGACTGTTGGAAACCTCAACCTGGTGTCACACCTTCATGTGCACCTGAACACAATTGAAGGTCGTTATGGGATACCTGTGAAGAGCACTTTCAAATGTAGGAAAGCAGGTTTTGTAGGAAAAGCTAAAATCTCTTCTATGACAAACAAATACCATGGGAAAAGATAGAGAGGTGCTGGGCTCAGAGTCCTTTCCTTAGTTACAATAAAAACCACAAATATCCATTCTTATACCATTTTCTGCATCCGAGTTCAAGGCATAAAAGGTGATTGGAAGTATTAAAAATTATAGTGGTGAAAATCTCCTGAAAAGTAACATTAAAAAGGCAGGGTTAATGGACAGGAATACTATAGATAGTGGCCAAGTCAGTGTCACCTTTCACACTTCACATTTAGCTTCAAACTTCTGAAACTAGACAAAATATAGTATGTTCTTCATAAAGGAAAAAAAAGAAAAAAGAAAAAAGGAAAAAAAAAAAATAGGACAGTCTTTTTAGGGAGGAAATATTTAAAATTCAGACCAGAAAGTACTAAGGAAGTGGTCAGGAAAGAAGGAAGAATCTGGGGTGTTGAGACTAAGCAAGGGTGCTGGAAACAAAACAAAGGAGGGTGACAGTATGAGCAGGGGACAAATGAGCTCTGTTCACCAGTCAGGGGATGTGGGACAGCAGCCTGCCTGAATGCCAAGGGCAGAGCAGAGAGGGATCAATAGGGACCCCAGAAGAGGGATTAATATGAGATGGAGAAGGTTTTAAGAAGAAAGAGAGGAAGAAGAAACATGACAGGAGTGGGTGAGCCATGTGGATGAGTCAAGGAACCTGAATCAGAGAGGACTTTGGAAATTCCAAGTATTCAAGGGCTAAAATCAATTCAATATCAAAGGCTAAAATCATAAAGAGGAAAGGCAGTAAAACAGAGGGATACAAGAGGCAGAGAGCTTTTTTCAGATGGTACCAATCATTCTTTCAGGGAGTTAATAAAACCCCAGACAAAATAAGAGAGACATGGGGGTGGAGTTGAGGATTTAATCAAGAAGTCAGAGGTGGCAAAGATCCTTTACCGACTCAAAGTCTGAGCAAATAAGAGAGGAGAAATAGAAGGGCCTTGTCAGGGATAAGATAAGGCTGGAAGGACAATAGCCCAGCCTCAGAATAGAGAGAGACCAATGCCAGAAAGTGCCAGAAAAATCTCCCTGATGTCCTTCACACGACAAGGGCCAGGAATAATACTCAAAGCTGAGGGAAAAAAAATCGTAGTTTTTGACACCACGGTAGCACTAGTCTTCCCCATCACTTTGATATTCCTCAGGGCCTCATGAGGGTCTATCTTAATCCATTTTTCTTTCCAGCCCTAATCCCTTCTCCTCTCAATCTGGCGGTGGCAGCAGTGACAAAAGCATATTCAGTGTTGTCCCCCACCAGCTGTGCAACAGGGTGGCTGAAAAGGAGAAAGAGCCCATGGAGCTCACAGAGAGAGGGGGGGCGGAATATTTTCAACTTTGAGGATATATCTCTCTGCCCCTTCTGAGCCACCCAGGGGCAGCAAATATCGCTGCCCACTAATCTGAAGCAAGTGGCATCATCCACACTACAGGGGCAAAAATCTTGGCGGTGTCCATCATGGGAGAGGGCACACAAAGAAGAGCAAGGGGGCAATAATGGGGGCATGGAGCCAGGGCTGCTGCAGGAGAGGGGGATTTTTGGAAAGACCCCCACTGAGGCTAGGCAGGAGGTTCTGCTTCTGAAGGTGGGGATGGTGAGCAAACTGCAGCTATTTCCCATAGGCACTCGCTTCAACTGTGACAGAATAAAGACAACTGCAGAAAGCGACCACTCACATGCAAAAATCCCTCTGCGAATCTCACTGTTGTTTGTTCTGTACTTTGAGAAACACTTTGTGTGGCTGTCGGAACAGGAACAGCCTGCAGAATAACAGGATCTGAACACCACTTCCACATTTAGCCCGTTGGATCAGGATGCAATAAAGGGGTTGCACATTTAGAAGATAACATAAAGTGACGTATTTTTAATAACTGCTGAAATTGGTTTAATGCTAGAAAGATGAAACTGTAAGCATTGATATCCACATTCTTGAGCTGATACTACAGTAGAGGAATTTGATTGTTTTTAAATGTTACTCACTTGAGATGCCTGTTCACATTTAACAAATCAAGCCAGAGGTGTACTTAAACAGAGGAGTAAAACAGTAAAATTAAAAACCAGCCTACTTTTTCTCCCAAGTACCTTTTAAAATGGCACAGAGAACTTTACACAAGCTAAAGGAGCCTCTACACTTAATTCCTGAAGGCAATGATATTTCCTCAGCTCATCCAGCAGTCTGGTCAGGTACTGCTGAGTCAACCTAGTTCTGGGACTTTCTTTGCTTGTTAAGGCTGTGCACAGGACTTGAGATGTCAATATTTCACTGCTGTGGCACTGAAAAAAAAAAAAAAAAAAAATCATCTTGCTGGTTTACTGCAGCTTTGAAGTAAAGGCTTAAAATTCCTTAGCAACATGCTTACTGTCTTTAACTCCAAACCTGAAAAGCCAGTTCATTTGCAGAAGTGTCTTCTCCTTCATGCTGTGATATTATTTCTCTCTGGTTCAGGTACCCTCATGGTTACCTGAGCCCTCTAAGACACTGAATTTCATAAAACATTGAAATCTATTTTCTGCAGAGCCAACATGGAGTGTCAACCCCGTCATACTAAGGCTTACACCACCACTGAATTTAAAAACTGCGACTTCCAGAAGATCTGCTATGCATGTATTATACAGGAACACTTGAGGTGCTTCACCGTTTCTCCTGATTTATCTCACATACGTCGCATTCTGCTTCCAGGGCAGAGTGAGTGTATTAAGGTCCCAAAAGAATATCTTCAAAGGGACCTTTTGGCCTACCAAAGCCATCACCGTGGGACAATGCAATTACCCTCTGGAAATACACAGGCAAGGTGGGGAAGAAAGAGTGAAGAAAGCCATGTGAGTGAAAGGAAATATTTTGCACAGAAGATATTGAATACAATCCAAGTATGAATAAACTTAGACCAGAAATGTGAAGATAATCACAGAAATCATTTTCTGCATGGGCTATCTTATAGGAGTCTTGACCAATGAAAAGCCCAGCTGACCAAAAGCTTGATAGATGTATTCATGGTGCTACATGAACTTAAACGTGGTTCAATATCAGTGTGCTGGCCTTAATAATTCCCATCTCACAAAAAGATCCGCTCCCATTCTTTTACGTTTCCCTGAGGATAATTGTGGTGCTGCTCACAGTGTGAAAATATAATGTCTACTGTAGATATTGCCAAATCCCTGGCAAAAAACCTGCCAGAATCCGTGGGATGATTGTGATGAGTATATACCAAAGGTATGTTTCCATTGACCCAAGTAATTGACTTCATTCATGCAGTTACTTCCATGTGAGACAAAGGCAGTGTATTCCTGAATATCATCCAAGTCATAAAAAATACATTGGGAAGGGGTACTTTGAGACATCTAATCCATCTCAGTGGTTTTTTGTAGAGCCAAGTCCCAGTAGGTGTTGATCTCATTTATTTTTAAAAAAAGCCAATGGCAGCAAGTCCACAACTCAAACATGTGCATTATATCAATAATATATCATAGTTAAAAAGTCCTACTATGTCTCCTAACCCAAGGCATGGCCATTTAAAAACAGCAGTTTATTATGGTGATGGAAGATAGTTTCCTTCCTCACTCAGAATTTATTTTCTCTTAATTTGTCTTAATTTTGCATCTATCATTGGGCAAAAGTTTATGGCTCTCTGAAGAATGTACTAGAAAAGTCTCAGAACAAGCAAACTCCTCAAAAGCACTGAAAACCAGCTCAAGTCTCACTTCCTTCCTCCAGGAGCAAAAGACGCAATTTCAAACAAAGCTCAACAAAATTTCAGTAAGATACTGGCATCTCTTTATACTCACATGGCCCCTGAAAATGGATCCTAACTCAAACAGGCATTTTTTAACAGTTTGTTTTACCACTTTAAAGGCTGATTTTTCTAACCTGCAAGATCATCTCCACAAAGATGAATGATGACTACGTTCGATGAAACGATGGCGGAGGAACACTGTCATTTTTCTCTGCACACAGAGAAATAAAACTTGCCAATTTAAAACTATCACAAAAGCAAATCCTCATTCAACTCCAGTAAGAGAAAGCAGAGTCTGTTTGGGTGTGATAAGCTCCGTTACTGAAACTTGGGATCATTTTTTAAGCATTTCAGAGATTTGAGGTAAAGTCTGTGGCCACCTGTTGTGTCTTTTTTTGCTAACGTTGTGTAAGAAAATGCCGGCTGTCTCCGAGAAGATTCACAAAGCGAGTGGGTAGATGGAAAGCCAGGATGGAGAACACCAAACTGGGTGGAGGAAAAGCTGAAAAGAAGACAAGTTACCAGATTCACTTAGGAGTTTAATCCAAGTCTGTTGCCTGCTCCTAGAGCCCTTTGCACTGCAGCAGTGGGGACCCCCGGGCACTGATAAGGGCACACAGGCAGGACACGTGTGGAGACACTTGTCTGAGCCATACTGCAAAAAAAAAGTAAGAGTACCACGTTTTTATGGCCTTCCTGACTCTTTATCATTTTGCTCAAATATTTCAACCTTGAAACCACTAAACGTATTTGAGGATGAAGGGATGTGGAGCAGAGTCTGAGGGTTTCGCGGAGCAGGTGGCGAGAAGAGTGAGGCCTCAGTTATCTATTCTTTCTTCTTCTGAATAAGGTTTCATTTCTTTTGCCACAGTTAATGTAAAATATCGTTACTATTTATTACCACTATGTCTAGACATTACAAACATACGGAGGAAAAATCTTTTAAAGTGAGTTTTTTACTTACTAGTGAAAAAAAAAAATCCATCTCTCAGGAGAAATCAAAATAATGAAATCTCTCTTCTCTTTTATTTTCTTCTGAACACTCATTATTCACACTTGTATTAAACTCGTTTCCTTCCACTATTTCATCAGCTGTGTCCGTAGATGATATTTATAGTGGTAAAACTTTAGTTAAATTTGCAATTAGAAGATCTTAGTATGACTATTATTTAATTAAAAAAATAACCTAGCATGGAAATGAATACTTTCATTGAAGAGACCATTTTGAATCATTTTTATTTTAAAAAAATCTCCACACTGCATGCCTGTTGGAGTGCAAAGCGCTTTTACAGCAGAGCATAAAATGCATTTTATAGAAATGCATTTGTAACATGGAAGAATTTTTCTCAGGCTCTGGTCATTATTACAAGAAGTAAGTAAGCAATTATCAAGATAATGTGTGAAAAATCCAGGTGGTGATAAACAACTCAGTAGTTATTGCCAGATTGGTCCTGCAACCCTTCCCAGGCAAAAAGTGCAAAATACACCGAACTTCTGCCACAAAGAGGGGAAAAATGAAAGGGTTTTTTTAAACCATTCCTTTTAGCGAATCCCATTGCTTTGCACGGGTCGCAAGGCGTGTCTGCACGCTGACCCACACGCTGAGAGAAGGTAACTTTCAAGGCTGTTTATGGCCAGGAGCTTCCCCATCCTTCCTCCACAGACCGCAGGGAAATCCCCCTTTCCCACCCCGACGCTTTTGCGGGGTGAGGGGGTCCCAGGGCACCCACCTCCCCTTCCCTTCTTAATTCTTCTGTCGTGCAGCTCCCTCCAGGGAAAAATAAAGGGGAGCATTTGGTGTCTCCGAGGATGCCTTCTCCCTTCTCATGCTGAAAGCTCCTTTTTGTCTTTTTCTTTTTTTCTTCTTTTTTCTTTTGATATTTTTAGGTTTTTTTTCATTTTTTCTTTTTTCTTTTTTCCTTCTTTTTTCTTCCTTTTATTTCCTTATTTTTCTTCTTATTTTCCCCTTTTATTTTCGCCCTTTTTTTAATTTCCTTTTTTCTCTTTCTTTTTTTTTCTTTTTTTTTTAACACCGCAAAGGCACGAGACCAGCGCGTCTGCGCTTTGCAGCCCGTGCGTGCAACTTGAGCGGTCCGAGGGGGCAGAAGGGGCGCGGGATGGAACGAGCAGAGCCTTCCTGCCCCTCCATCTCCTCCCCCCCCCCGAGCTCCCCTGGTCCCCAAAACTCAGGAAAGGTCCACAAAATTCTGCGGACGACAGAGACAATTGTGATGCCTTAGGGAGGGGAGTGGTGACCGCCGGGGACCTGCTCAGCCAGTCATTCAGCCGCCGAGAATAATAGTTAAAAAAATAAACTAAAATTTAAACAAAAATTAAAAACACACACCACCACCACCGGGGGAAAAAAAAAAAAAAAAAAAAAAAAAAAGGAAAAAAATCCCAAACAAACAAAAGAATTATTTTTAAAAAGGAGGGAAAGCAGGAGAGGAGGAGGAGGGAGGATGCCGTGAAGGCACTGACTACAACATCCCGGAGGTCCAGGAGCATCCATCCTTCCCCATCCAGTCCTGCTGCCCCGCTGGGGAGGGGAGGGAGGGCCGTGTCGGTATCGACATGACAGCGATAGCACAGAACCGCTATTTTTATTTATTTCTAAAGCAGATGCTGTCACTCATCTCGCTTCAATTCACTCGAAGCTGAAGGAGCTGCAAGCAAAAGTTGTTTTAGTGTGAGGTATCACATTACTGGTTGTAAATACGATAAAAGTTGTTTGTGTTTTGCTCTACATAAGGCTTTTTTACACAAGCAGATTAAAATAGTTTGACGCATAAAAACCCACGCTACCCTGCCTGAATAATTTCATAGTAACAGCTATGACCCCCACCCAGCACAGAGTTCTTCTTTGTTGCATGCATTGCATATCCATACCAAATCACGTTTGAGTTACTGATTTCTTTTTTCATAATTCTTTCTGTTTAGTAATCCAAGGTGGTTTATAGATTTCAATAATCAAATTATTTGCTTTGTTGTTGTTAAAAAGGGGACCTGCTACGAAATGGATGCCTTATAAAATGTTATTTCAAAAATAAAAACATCATGACATAAACCCCAGTATTTTTCTCACGCAACTGTGAATTCTGTATTAAGTTCAATATGAACTACAGATGTAAAAGACAATTTCTCTTTTTTTGTTTTTTCTTTTTTTTCCCTAAAGAATAAGCTTTCACATAAACTGACCTGTTTCCCTTTAATTATTGGAGACGAATATAATTAAATCACGATTTTTACAGATTTTTCTGATCTACTTTCACTTTAAATCTAACTAAAATATTTTGCAGTGTTTTGGAACTGAGAGCTCCAAAGCTCTCTTGCAAAGATGCCAGTAAGATGCTTAGCTTTTTAAACAGGAATAATTTTTTTTTTTTTTTGGCAATATTACATTGTGTCAGGATAACAAACAGTTACCTATATGTTTACATTCAAAAGTGCGGATTTTTTAAATCAAGCTCCTAATAATGAATAGCACAGACTACAGGATTACAAAGGTATGTGCAGAAATTAGAATGTTAAGTGTCACAAACTTTGTTGTTTCAGTCACAAAGTACCAATAACCTTACAACAGTTTTCAGAAAACTACTGGTATGGTTACTGATTAAATTAATACAGGAGGGAGGTGTACGACTTTTTTTTTTTTTTTCCATGAGAGATTTGTTTGCAAAATAACCCAGAGAACTGAATCATTTGATTTCATTAAAGTTTTCATTGTTAGTCCAAAATACACTGAATTTAAATTAATAATTTCCACGAGGATTTTTCAGCAGTTGCTTTTTTCTTGTGCATCAATCTGAGCAGCTGGGGCTTCCAAATCGGCCCTCATCTGCTGTGTTATGTCAAGACAGATATAACAAGCTTGCCTGGGAAAAACTGTGAGCTTTTTGCAGGTACGGCAGCTCCTTTCCGCAGAGAGGAGAGAGTTCACGGAAAGCTGCTTTGCAGAGCACCAAACACCGTGTGAACTAAAAGGAGCTGTGCTGGCATCTCCAGGCCATAGGAGAGTTTTTGTTTCGGTAAAAGTGCAGCTTGGAGAAGTTCATGGGAAAGGTCTGTCATGTCAGAATCGCCCGCTCCTGGCAATGGCTTGAAAGTATTCAGTCGGGCGATACGTGGCTGCTGGAGTCGAGCGCATTAATACATTTCATTATTTTGTAATTTTCGCTTGAGAATGAAGGCTTCGTTTCATCAATTAGGCAATCAACGACTGCGTGACATGTGTCCTTGTGGGTGTCAGCACTCTGCACAAGTGTTGGAAACTTTCCTTCCTTCAGTTAGAGCCATGTTTTTAGGAAGTAATTTAAAAATAAAAGACATTTCATTGCGGCATGACTGTGCTAACAGTAGTTTATGTTAGTTGCTGTAACTATAATCCTTTAATGTTTGAGAAGAAAAGTTCGCAGTGAGAAAGCCTTTTCCCTGGAAAAGAAAAAATCAAGTAAAGTCAGCAAGATTTAAATTTTTCTTCAGTTCTGAACAAATCACATTTATTCTTACAAAATGTGTATTTACAATATTTTAATTAAGAAAAAAAAAAAAAGACCCAAGAATATTAACACAAAGGAGTACTCCTTCTTGGGGAATATTCTGCAACTCTGCTGTGGGTGGGTAGGATCTTGTTTAACGTAAAATCGAGTGGGCAGTGAGGGTAGGCATCACACAGATGAAACCACAAAATGATTGATGAAACTCCTAGAGCAATTTCACATGATTTCAGGAAGACTGTCCAGCAAGAGTAGGTTCATTCAACTTGTGACCTGCCTTCCACGTCAGCCAGTGGAGCCTGGGGTACCATGGCTTGCACGATGTCCTCAGCAGCCCTTGGGACAGATCCACTCAGTGGGTCTTCCTCTCTTCCTCTCACAAAATAATCTGCTAAGAAATTGATTTTATTAAAATAAGCTTCATATAAATACTGAAGACCAGATCCTATTTTTTTTTTTTTCCAGATGTTTTGCCCTCCTTATAAATAACCTAACAGCTAGAAAATTTGCCTGCAGAAACTTTTTCTAAATTTGGAAAATCTCCGTGTGCTGATGGTACAGAGAGGCTCCTGTGGATGCTCTCTCTGCATACTCTTCCTCCAGCAGTACAACAAATTCATGTCCCTCCCTGGGAAACAGGAATATGGTCTGCAGACCAAAATGAGGAAAGGCTGGCAGGGTTTGGGTTGAGGGGCTTTGCAGGGCTGAATTTACACCCTTGAGCCCCAGCCTCCATGCCCTCTGCTGTGTTGGTGCCAGCACTGTGCTTTAAAATGTTTTTTTCTGCCCACTAGCAGTTTGCAAAGACGAGCTTCCACTTCAGCCTTTTAAGGGACATTGATGCTACCAGCAAGAGCCTAAGCCAAAAAGGAAAAGGACTAGAGGAATCCGCCATGTCTCTGCTTCAGTTGTTGGCTGCAGGCCCTTGGCAGCCCCATGTGATGTGCCATGATTGTGACACAGCCTACAGAAAGAATCAAAGCCACTTATTAATAACGTCAAACATTCAAGTCAGCTAAGGAATACCACAGCCTGTTGCTGGGGTTAGCCCTGCAGCCAGCAGCCTACAGCCACAGGAAACAAAAGGCTCACTACCTCTTCTTCTGTTTATTTTTCCAATAGTTGATAGTTAGCTCACTCGTTGCAGAGCTCACTTCGAGCCTATAGGAATTGTTCCGTGAATTTGTAAACCTGTAAGTGTGCCAAGTTCTGAAATAATGCAATTCGAAACACTCAAAAAAACTTTTTGCTTTGGTAGGTCAGACACCTTGTTTGAAACTATGTGGTTAAACAGCTGATTAAAGGTACAGAAATATAAGGATCTTAATTATTTGATTCTCCTAAAATACCTTTGATTAATCTGATGCAAAGGCATTTTCAGTTTATTAATTAAGCTTACTTAATTATGCTTAATTAAACATATTTCAATTAAGCATATTTAATTATGCTTAACGTAAAACATATGAGTAATCCTGTTGCCTTCATCAATGCGTGTACTTAAGGCACTTGCAGGGAAACGAGGAGATGCTACCATTGCATTTCCCAACCAATTCCAAGAGAAACTGGCAGCACAAATGGATTGCCTTCAGCTAGAGGCCTCTTGTTAAATACTTACTGTTCTGGTCAAAGGCCCTGTTTCTCTCGATATAAAAACTTGTTGAGTGTGGAGCAGTTGGTAACGTAAAGCATATATAATGTAGCAGCTAAAAATTATCTCAGCAGCTTTAGCTAGCTGAGAATTCAATTCCAGGCACAACTATTATTGTTTCCTTCTTGGGGTGACATAGCAATAACTAAAAAAACAAAACCAATCACCGAGCAATTGTTCAAAGTCAGCCAATTTTTCTACATTTCAGCGATTTTAACAGAAGTTCCCTGCTCTGGGGTACAGAAGTTGGCCATATAGGTGTACTCTGTCTCATGGTTAACTCACAGAATATTGTGTAATAGTCTTTACAGTCAGGCTGTGGGTAGAGGTTATTCCTGCTTAGCATGTTGTCTCTGCTTAAAGTGTCTTTTCAAAGCCTTTCCCTGAGCAGTACATCCCAAAACCACTCACCAGAAGCTGTCTCTGTTAGAATCGACTCAGTTTTATGTTTCAGGTGCAGCACAAGGTCTCCGGAAGACTTCCCTGTTTGCACTGACAGGTAGTAACAAATACCCCAAAGGTGCACTTCCCACCTTATTCCCCTCTTACCTGTATTTTTGTCTTTTTCTTTCTTTCTTAACAAAACAACTCAGAGCCCCAAGGCAATAGCCAGAGCTCAAGCTGCAAAGACGACCTAAAATGTAGAGTGAGGTGGCTGCCTGCTGCATCCCACATCCCCCGCTGTGCATTCAGGATCTCTCAAAAACAGGTACGGAGAGTTAAATTATCTCATCTCAGAAGCTGATGGCTTGATCCTCATGCAGGGACGCACATATACATCATCTGGGCATCACCACCCCTAAGAGCATAGGCATCACTGAATAACTCGGTGGGGGAACGAACCATCTATCAATCAAATCCCGCTGCTGAGGCCACGGCTCAGCCACTTCCAGGAGAAGTTTCTTTTGTAGAGAGGAATCTGGCTTCAAACTGACTTGGACGAAGTTGCAGGGAGATCTATGAGGCGGCAGCAGGTCTCTGCCTTGAGAGGGGAGGAAAAGGCGGGTGGTAGGATGGGGAGAGCACTGCAGCAAGAGGTGAGTCATTTTCCTGACTGTGCTTTCCTCCCTGCAATTCTTTCTTCTTTATATACACAACCCTGCACATACGTACATATTGGAGGGGATCAAGATCCAAGGGCAGGTGCAACAATAAGTGATGACCTGCAGAGGAGTGACTTGCTGTAGTGCCAAAAGGTGCCAGCGACTGCAGCAAAGGGAGCAACAGGGTTTGACGGAAACATCGCTGGAGCAGGCAGATGTATCCCGAAAAATAATGACGCTGCTAGATTCTGAAAAAGGAGCATATGATGAAAAGTTACAGCTGTGAAAGGGTAAGGGATAACCTCTTGTGATGTGGAGTGACCCAGACAACCTAGAGAAGACAAACAGTGGAAAATAATTTTGACAGAAAAGAGGAACAGTGGTGGAAGAACGTCCCATGAGGTTGTAATTTCTACAAGCTGTAAAATCATGTTGTTGGAGGCTCCAAATTGGCCCTAAGGAGGAATTGCTCTGACTTGCTGGAAGAAGGATGAAGCTCTGAGAGCCTGACACAGCCAGAGCAGGACTTTGCAAAGCGTCTGCAAGCCATCCTACGCAGAGAGATAGAAGATTTGCAGGGAGAAAACACCCGCAGTGTGCCCGATGCTGTAGCGTTCTGCTCCACCACCGCTTCTGATGCAGCTCTTTGTCCTTGTGGCCATGTCACATGAATTCTCTCCTGGCCTCACATCACTTCTTCCTTTCCTCACCAGGACTTGCACCCTCCTTACATCATGTCGCGCTTTGTTGGTGGGAATGCAAATTCCCAGCGATAGGGTGCCGCCGGAGCCCAGGGTGGGCACCTGTTGCCTGAATGACTGGTATACTCTGAAAACTAAAATAAAGGAAGCCAAGCCTTTGTTCCCTTCCAGCTGCCAAATTTCTCACTTCACATGGGGGTCTGAGTGTGCTTTGAGTGGGGCTTTTAGCAGGCACTCACCACTGGTTCAGCTCCGCTTTCACTGAGCTGATAGTTAATCAGCTGCAGTGTCTCAAACCTCTTGGGATTTGCAACTTCACGACCGAGACTTTCTTATTTTTTTCTTTTTTTTCCATTTTTTTTTTTTTCTTAAGACTGTGCATAACTGTGTTTGGCTTACTGCCATCTTTGTCTTTGAACACTGCTCTCCTAGTTAGCCCTAAAAAGGTCAGATGTCTCAGAGAATACAAATAAAAACAGACTGCCAGTGCCTTACTGCCAGTATTTCAAAATTATAACTGTACAGAGTATGACATATCTGTAATCATGTGTTAATTCACAAATGTGTTCTCAATAAAAGTGCTCCAAAGAGGAAATTCGTTAGGCTCATTATTATGGGTAGAGCTGGTTGAATACTAATACAAATTTTATGTGAATACCGGTGATTTTATTAATTTTTTTCCCTTGGGTGGAAGTTCCCACCAACTCTGAGTGAAGCAAACTGCTGACACTTGCTTCTAGTCAATCCCCAAGAAAACAAGTACACATCCCCAAACAGACAAACATAAATCTTGTTCACGGTGAGGATTCAGGCCGGGAGGTTTATGATCTTGGACTTACACTCACTCAGAAGACAAAACACAATTTGTTTCCCATCTAAGAAGACGCTGGATTTCAAAAGTCAAAAGCAACACAGGAAAGAGAAGACACAGGTCATCCCAAACATACAATGCTGGAAAAAAATCGTTTTCACAGAAAACTTAGTACAAATTTGTTGGGAAATCTTACCATGCTCTGTGTAATATTGAGTAGAAAATGCACTGAACTAGGAAGGGCAGTTGAGATTGCTAAGCAAATCGAACTGTTCTCATGCTGCTTTGTAAAATAAGGAGAAAAATTGAGGGAAGGCATGCACAAAAGCAGTGATTTACACTCAAAATAACCAAATCATATCATCACATAAGGAGACGGTTTCTCTGCAATATATAAGACCACTTTGAATAAGAAAGTAATTCCATTTCCATAAGAGTTAGTAAGAAAGTGACAATACTTTTTTTTTTTTTTTTTTTTTTTCCCTCTTTTGGGTGTGTTAGGATTATGTTCTTTTAAATAACAAGCTTTTTCTGATCTCAGTTTGGCAAACTTTAGTCTTTTAACGTATGAGAGTGAAATGTATCCTCTTTCTCCACAGCAAGGGTGTGATGAGCCTTTAACATGACTGATGTCACCACCAGCATTGGGATTTTTTTTTTTACTATAGTATTGCAGTTATCCCCCTCCCTTTTACCTGCACTGGGCTGAGACTGTGTGCACGATGCTGCTGCTGAACAGAAATGTTGATATTAGCAGACGGAGCCTTATGAGTAACAGCACCAACATGCAGAGAGGAGGGAAAAAAAAGGCGAGGGAAGATTACAAGAACATTTATAGGTTGTGCATACGACTGTACTAAAAGCCCTACAAAACTCACTACAATTCTGCCTGAGTCACTAACAAATTGAAGCACTTTACAAAATTTGTAGCTGTTCAATAATTTTGAATTGCTCTAAAATGTTCATGCTCCAAACCATAAAGTCTTTCTTAACCACTGCAGACGTATAAAAGGCACATCATCAAAATGATGGTAATCAACTCCTTCAATCTCAGGTGTGAAATTGTTCTGTATTTTTCCCTTGTCATTTTTGTTATTCACCAAGTGAAAAAAAAAAAAAAAAGTGGCCATAAGGATGCAAGAAAAAAAAAACCCAACCTTTTCTGGATTCCTATGTAATCAAATTCAAAAAAACTTTGTGGATAAAAAAATTCACAGTTCTCTTATGCAACATTGGCTAAGCTGTCATAAACTTTTTTATTAAGAGCCACCCCATGAACAAAAGAAATAAACCATGAAGAGTCTGAACAATCTCCAGAGATTTTCCTTTAGTAGTGAAAGAGATTTACGGTCAGGAGAAGATGCACACTTGAACCATGTCATGCTGGGCACTGAAAATATGTTAAGCTTAACATGTTTTTCCTATAACTCACACCACACAGCAGAGAGCAGTATTGAATTGTCTAGGTCAGGCATTCATAACTAAGAAGTTGTGTGGATAATGCATATCATTTTAGCCACTAAACCAAAAGAAAATTGCTGTGTGGGAAGGGAAACTTCAGAATAACTCAGAAGAACATGAAAATAGATTCAACCTTAATTAAAAAATCAATTACAAAAATACAAAACACTTACTTAAAGAAGAACAGGACCAAGATAATTCAATTTTTCCTCTGAAAACAGAAAATCAAAATAATAAGAAAACACAGGTTTTGTAACAAATATTTTAGTCCGTTGAACACAATGGTCTTTTGGCTTTCGTTTTTTATTAAAACGCCAATTCCTCGTGTGCTGGTCACTGTTGAAATATGCATTTCTGCATACACCGTGACTGCAAAAATCCTGCATTCTCTGTCCCTGAGAACTGGTCTGAAGAGAGACGTCCCACTGAAGCTTGTTATCATGCAGCAACAAAGTGTGGTGTTCAAGTAGTCTCACGCTTAAAAGATGTGAAACAACAGAGATGGCTGCAAGGTTGAAAAATTAGTGTCTCACCAGAACTGCAAAAAGCAACTTTTTTTTTTTTTTCATCTTCTCTCCTTCTCTGCCATGGCCAACTAAAGTAATCAGATAAACTAGGTCAGCACAAATGAACAAGGTGAGCCAGCTGCAAACTAAATGGGCAAAGCAGCAATGACTAAGATAGCTGGGAGGGCATATGCACCAGAGTTCAGATCTCTAGGGAACAGCTTCATGCAGCTCTAATCAATTTTTAAATGTGCTTACTCTTGGTTTTTACAAGCAAGTTTAAAACCAGTATTTCACACTAATTTTGGGACTATATTTTGCATCAAACAACACAATAAAATAGTCACTAAATTGCAAAAGCTTCAATTAAAGGTTTTTTTTTCCTTTTCAAATTAATTCAAATCCATCCCTTTTTATTCAGTAGGGATTAAGTAAGCATCAGTGCCCAGATTCCCTTACAAACCTTCCACATACATAGCATGTAAAACATATACATGCATTTATCAGTGAAACACAGGTTAAAAGGAAACTGCTGTCAGAACATGCCAATTCACTCAAAGTACAAGAAAAAAGCACAGGATGAAGTAGGACCAGAACAGGAACACTGGAAAAAAAAAAAAAAAAAAAATACAGACAAAAGTGAAAAAATAAAATTCCTCCTCAGGTATCTCAAGAGTTCAAAACTAGCCATGTGAAAGGGAACAACACATGCTGCAGGAATTAGGAAAACTGAAATAACTCTCACGCAAATGTGGTGGACCTTCTACTACAACCCCATCTCTGACCAGGATACAGGAGAGGAACCCGCTGCATCCTGGATTGCTCCCCATCCTCAGGGCAAGGTCCAGCTCTCCACCTACGGGGTGACTTTTCAATGGGAAAAATAAAGGAGAATTCAGTTGTAAGTTGCTCTGGGCCCAACACTGCTGTATTTAAAACCAGTACCTTTTTGCTTCTGTGTAGCCAGCTAGATAAATGCTCACATTTAAAAGTCACCAATAGGGCAAAACGAGACCAGGGCCTCTGTACAGATTTAAGAGCTCACCTTGAAGTAGACAGGCTTGAACACTTGGCCCTGTAAAACTCCCTCACCATGTTCCTAACTACACAGTGCTCTCATATTTACCCACTAAACAAACTATTTACATTGCTAATTCAGATTCATTGCAATTTTGTTTGTTCAGCAGCGGAAACTTAATTTTAAAACCCTTTTAATTGAATGACCTGCTAGAAATATATTAAAGTGATTTCATTATTTTAAAATTTCCTAAAGGAAAGGTCATTTGCATAGTGACCATTTTTCACATACACCAGCAGTAGCCATTTTTCAGCATTCAGTTACTACCTGTCCTTTCCTCCCTTGCATTTAATTTTACACCATTTAGGAGACAGGCTAAAGAGACACTGAAACCATGAAATCTAGTCGAGTAATTTTAAAATTGTTTAAAACAGAGTTTGAAAGATAATACTAGATAATCACACAGCTTTGCCTTATTTTTTCTTGCCTTCACTGCATGAAACCACGTAAGGGCCTCAAAACTGAGTATGCTACAGAAAGGTGGGGGAACTTCTGGGGAGAAAGTGCATGAAAAGCCTTATGGAGGAAAGGGAGGCAAGTCCCACACAGAAATTGGGAAACATATTGGCCCAAGTCAAGGATCTGTGCAAGATTTTCTCATGTCCTAAGGACTTTTCTCGTGTCAAAGTCTCTGCAGAAAAGCAGGACACTAAGGTAATTCTTGATGATACTTCAGCAGGTGAGTTTAAGCCCACCGTCCTCACCCTCTTCACTTGACCAGTAACTTACCCTCAATGCACGTGTATTCTTCAGTCTCTGATTTTCTTCTAACCAAAATATGCTTCCTTGATGCTGCTTCTAAAATCCAGTATTTTCACACTGCTGCTGCCACCTGGCATTTTTGAGTACAGAACGATCAGTAAATAAATATGTTCGGTCTCTACCAGTTGTACTTTCATGTACAACAGAACATTCCTTTAAACACATAAGCACCAGCAGACAAAATTTCTTTCAATGTTTTGACAATTTTATTTTTTATTAAGTATACGAAACATATGTACGTGAAAGGTTTTGCACAGTCATTTTCTCAGATGCAATATCCCTCTCCCAGAAAAGGGATCACTTTTACACTTTTATGCAGTTGAATCAAAAGAAACAGAATTTGGAAGTAAAAACAAGACTGTAGAGACTAAACAATATTCAAGATATTTTATATAAGCAGCATGTGCCCTGATGACTTCAAAATTTATTTCTCAGTATTTCAGAGTGATGTTAACATATAACCTAATTTGTTTGTTAAAAAACAGAAATACTACTAAATCCACTTAAGCAAATAAGCCAACTGTCAGGGCACTTCTTCCTGCCCTGCTGAAGGGCTGCTCTGTTTAAAATAGGTCTGCATCAGAGACATCAACAGCTGACTTTGGGCATATTTGTTCCTATTTAATGGCTTCCACAGAAGGCTACTTACTTCTTTGCTACAGCTGTGCAATGGAGAGAAAATATCTACAAGGTTTTTTTGTGTTGACACAGCTAGAAAGCACTGTATTTATCAATATCTGGTAAAAATAAAGATCTTCCCACTGAAAGCGTCTATTAATTCTGTAATAAGCATCTTTTTTTTTTTTTTTTCTATGAGTTGAGAATAACTTTGTTTCGTATAGATGCAAACATCAGGAACTTGACAGATATTGGAGGTTTTTACCCATGGCAGCAAAGCTAGACTTTACACACTTTCTCAAAAGGATAAATTTATGCTGCGGGGCGACTTAAGTGTGTTTCAACTCTTGGAACAGCTCATTCTCTAAAACATACTCAAAAAGTGACTTCTCCAGTGGGAGTAAAGAAAGATGACAAATAATGGTACCATGGAAGGAGAAAAGGAACCAGAGCAAGAAGCAAGCTGGATTTCTTTAATAACCAGACTCAGAACAAAAAGAGCTGAACAACAGCATACAAATAAGAGGAAGCGTAAAAAATCTACCACAGGCAGACAGGGACAAAACCACGAAAGCTAAGAATCTCTAAGCGACAACGGAAATAAGAAGGAAAACTAATAGCTGCCTATTACTTAATAGGGAAATTAACCAAATAAACTGCTGGAATGCTCTTTAACTTTTTTTTTTTTTTAATTATTTTTCACAGTGGCAGGCCGGGATATAGAAAGAAAAGACTACTGAATATTAAGAAGAGTTCAATGCATTTAATCAGGAGTGCTTGAGGAAGGTCACTGGAGTACTTACGGCACTGGCCAAAAGTGTCACCACACAATTAATGACTCGTCCCGAAAAGGTCATGGAGGACAAGAAGTTTCATGGGGCTGAAGACAGGGACATACAACCACCACCTACAGGAAGTGTGGGGTAACTGGGGTTATTTAACCATAACTTCAATACCCGGACAAAACCCCCAAACAGATTCCTAATCAATTTGTAAACTCTGAGAGGGTGAAGCGATAATGAAAGCTAACACAGATCTGCCAAGGACAGATCATGTCAAACTAATCTAATTTCCTTCTTTCACACAACTGGTCTGATGGGGAAGGGGCAAGTAAGAGATGCTATCTGTTTTGCCTTTATTAAGGCCTTTGAGGCAATCCAGCAGGAAATTTTCATAAACAGACTAGAATATAGAGATTAGGAGTACGAAGCATGTACATGCCAGTTAGGACACGACACAGAATAATTACTATGAGCATTTCACTGATAGGGAGTGTATAATGGGGGTTGTGCTTATATATAAAAACACATACTTGTAGTCATCTGTATTAACGCATGTGTGTGCACACTCCTGTGAGGACAATGCTCCTCCAATGTTTTCCTTAGCAACTTGAGGGTTGGACTAGATGACCTTTAAAGGTCCCTTCCAACCCAAACTATTCTATGATTCTATGACTGTATGATCTTAGTATGCTTGCACAGAAAACACATAATAAAACTAACGAACTAAGTTACAACTACTTTGAATTTAAACTAACTTTGATACATTGGAGAAATGGTGTAAAATTGATATTTTTTCAAAAAAGGAACACAACAAAGTGTCAAGTACTACACTTAATAAAAAAGAAAAAAGCAGATATATAAAAATAGGAAATAATTGTAACAGTACTGCATAAAAGGAACTGGGGAATTATCAAATATCCAGATAAGAACCAGTGTTGCAAAACGAGAGGCGGGTTTAATAGTGTGATACATTAATAGGGCTGTCTTGTTAACACTTGGGAGGTGATCGTCTGGGAGGGCTGAAAGAACTGGGCTCGTAGTCAAGGGCAGGAGAAAAAAAAAACAGGGACGCAGTAGCAGCAGAGTATATAAAGGGCGAGTAATAATTGGCTAACGCTGTAATTACAGATATGTGGGAGAGCGCATGTCTGGTGTCCCTCTGTGTGGGTGAGGAGGAGACACGAGTACGGGGTGCAGAGAGAGGTGGTAAGTGTGTGCTGGGCTGGGCGAAGGTGAAAACCCCCACTGGGGGCACGGCAGTCACCTGCAGAGGCGGCTCCACGGAAAGCAAGGAACCTGTGAATTTCTACTGAAATAGCCTAAAACAACTGCAAAATCTTGCTTGAACTATCAGACATCTGTTTCTCAACCAAGGTTACAATAAAAAGATGGAGTTGCGGGGGGGGGGGGGGGGGGGGGGGGGGAAATATGTCTCTGAAGTAGGGTTTCTTGACAGTAGCACAGAAGTCTCAATAATACAGCCACCCAAAGGTTAATAATAATAGCAATAATAATAATAATACATAGAGAAAAAGAACAAAATGGTTCTTACCTCCAGGCATTTAAGAGAAGTGGAACCTTAAATTGCCAGCTCAGATTTGAAGCCAGTGAGTGCAACAGCAAGCCTCCTGCTAACAACCTCTGCTGCTTGGAAAGCCAAAACTTGAACTAAAATCTAAGTGCCAGTTCTTGATTTCTCATCTAGCTGCTTACCTAAGGAACTCATCTGCTCTTTTTTTAGCTGAGGAGAATCATAAAATGATAGATCAGAACAAAAAGTTCAAGTGCTGAAGACTTCTAACATTGTAAGAATGATGTTCTGACTTCACTCAGCAGGGAGTTCAATTCAGCATCTTTTAGAAAAAATTCCCAGATAAAATTTTCTTTTCTATCATTAGGCATTTAGACAGAATGTAACATTTATATTTCTTTACTTTGTATTTCTTTATTTTCAAATTTACATTACCTTTTTTCTAGGTATCAGCAAAACTATTTAAAATTTTTCACCACTTACCACTTTTTAAAGGCATGAAAACCTATGCGATATAAAAAATCGCTACACGTAATCTGGGTTAAAGAAATTATGTTTGCGCATTTTCTCCTAGTCATGTGGCGATCCAGCCACAGCAGTGCCAACCCAAAAGTTCCAAAATGCCAATCTTTAGAATAAAACTGAATTAAACAGTGGTTTAATTGTTTACCCCCTGGTTCCTTTACTTTTTGTTGATTATCCTTGCACTGAGAGCAGTAACTTGTTCACCCGTAGCAGTTAATAGCGGATGTCTGAAGACAGCCCAGTGGAGAATTCACCAGTTCAGGTTGTAATGCAATTAGTGACTCTCTCTGTTAAAATCGCATTTTCTATTATTGCAATTTATCTAGTGTCAGGTTCCAGTCTCTGGTTCCTGTTCTGTCTTCCTCTAAGATCAGAGTTCTCCTCTATGCAGTTTATTCCACATTAAGGTATTTTAACCTCTGAAACTTCCTTAACACTTTGCAGAGTTCTGTTTAAATTTTTTTAGTAAAAGTCATTTTATAGTGACAAATAGTCCTTCAATCCTCCACAGCATTCCCAGGTTTTCACATGAGAAACAACACACAACACCTCCCCCCTGCAGTTTTATGGCACTGGTCCCGCTTCTCCTGCAGGACACGACACAATCACCAACTTGCCCCTTTTCTTTTCTAATGAGTCACTCACTCCCCACCTCCCAGATGGTTTTTAGCAGCCTGTATTAAACTGCTGAATCACCATGTTGTGCATCCCTGTGGCTAACAAATCCCTGTCCAGAATAGCTGATTACTGTTACCTCCTGCTAATTGCAGACCAGATTCCTTGATATATGACTCTGCTGTGCCCCTCCTCACCCCCTTCCCCGCTTCTGTGAGCTTTGCTTAATCCCACCCTGTGAACAAGAGGACAGGGGAACTGGCAATCTGGACAAGATACAGATGTTTGGGCTGAAGACTTTTATATTTTACTTTTCAGGCTGATACTAAAAACACCGTAGGAATTGAATAGCATATGCTTACACAAAGAAAACTGCATTTCAGGACCAAAACTTGCAGTTATGGCCTATGCACAATATAACCCAAACGAATGGGAAGCAACTGGACATCTGTCATACTGAAAGATCAGATACATCTAACTCCAAATAAAAGCCTGTATTTAGTTTCTGATGTGCACAACTGCTTCCCACTATACCCCATATATGTATGAAAATGAGCATTTCAGGAAATCACACCAAGTTCTACACTCATTGAAAATAACTGCTTTTGACTCTGACAGGTGGGAAGAACACGAGCACGAGTTGGTTATCCAGAATCACTGACAGCAGCTTGCGAATCTCGTAACTCAGAGAGAAGGACCCTTTATTTGTCTTTCAGCTTTCAAGAGAGACAGAATAACAGTGGCTCCACGCTTCACAAATGGAGAAGCCGCCTTTCCCCAGACCCATCAGGGCTGCACCCCCGGGAAAGCAAACAGTGTTTCAGACAGGTCTTTAAACACTCTGGTATATTATGAGAAGTAGAAAACATTGCAGGATTAACTCCAGAACAAGTATGACAAATTCCTTTCTACTTTTTAATGTAGATTTAGAGGGAAACTGAATATTCCTCCAGAAGAGTGATCTCCCAGTCAATGCTGCATCCCTTCTGCAGTCCACCAGTTAAGAGCCTGTCTATTCAGCAGGCAAGCAACAATAATTTTGTTACATCTTCTCTAAAAATTCCTCATAAAAACTGAGCCAACACAGCAACATCTTCATTTTCTCAGCCCTGTCCAGGCCAGCCAGCATGGGACAAGTGCCAGATGCTTGCTCTCTTGGTTGGAGTACACTTGCAGGCCTTCCCCTACCACAGAACACACTCTGCTAAAATTAACATTTCTGAAAGTCAGATAGTCCCTGGGCTGTTACACTGAACCACACGTTTGCCCTTGACAGCAGAGGTCAGCTTTGCTAGTTCTCTTCACTGAAGACCCTTTAAATCAGTGGGGCTCGAGTGTGAACCTGATGGGTTCAAAAGCAAGACTTCATATAACCCTCGAAATCAAAGGCTCGCTTCCATTCCAGGAGTGTGCTGCCAAGGCTTGCACAGAGCAGATGAATGTGAGAGGCTGGAAGAGCAGAGCACACACCTTTGTGGCAACCAGGGCTATGGCTAGCAGAGGGATGGGTGCTTTTCTCCAGGCAACTGCTCAATTGTTCGGGTGCTGCAGAGCTCAGACACTTCACAGGTAGAAAAGATGCTGTAGAGTCAACAGCCCAAGTAACCTGGTTGTGTTCATATGGCTCCAGTCAAAGCCCTTTAGAAGGTTAACCACAACAAACTTTGTGGGGCACAGAAACCCAGCCTAGGAAAAAATCTTGAGAAGCACCTACACTGTGTCAGCACCCACCGATTAACCTGAAGTAGCAAACTAGCATCAACACATTATCCAAAGTAGAAGCATGGACTGTTAAAAACTGTTGAGAAGCACATGTGAGGCTAAATACCCATTCTATTGCCAAGTCTTGGGGACCATGGAGTCTCGAGGCAGCCTCAATCTTCAGGCTGGATGGAGAAAGCAGAAGGCTGAGATGGTTCCCGAGATACAAACAAATCTCCCACCATAATGTGTTACCTTCTTCCTAAGCATGACTTTAAACTCACCCCATTACGTGAGATCACTTTCAGGAGGGGGTCCCACACCTCACGTGCCTTGTACACTGTCAAATCGCCACCCAAAAATCAAGACTGGCTCTTCATAGGGACTGTGGGGTGTTCTTCCTCTCTGCAACAGGACTGCCCTTTACAACTGAAGGGTTCTTTGGTATCACTTTGGTTGTAGGTTGAAGGAGGCTGCTTTCTCAACGACTGTTTTACTCCTGCAGAACTATCCAAGCAGTTTTGGCATCATTCATCCGCACATGTCGCATATACAGAAAGAAGTCCACGTGTAACCAAGTCTGATATTCCAAAAATCAAATCAAACACCCCACAAAGGTTACAAGATATTACGTATATGCCTTCTTAGTGCTGTTACGATGAAAACAAATGTAAGAGTCCATGCAATGGGCTTTTAAACACATTACTTTTTTTTTAAGACAGCAAATACAAACCCTTTTTATGTGGTTTCCTATCAGGAAGGGTGACAGTCAAGAAAAAAGGTGATAAATCCTGTGAGTGTACTGGGAAACTCAGAATTTCCTCTACTCACCAATCTTTTTCCAAGGAAGTGAAATTGTTCCCAAATTCTAATTGTGAAACACTCAGAAATTAAAACATTTATCTCAAATCTGTAAGTGGTTATTTGTGGGTAAAATGTTATTCACCTGAATAAGACATTATCTGCATTTATACTAGATAATTGTTTATTCTGCTGCACCCCCAAACAAGGAGGGGATAAACGGCCTACGCAAATATTTATAAAAAAGACAAGCAATTCAGGCTAGCATAGAAACTGAGAAAAAGTACGGTTACCACACGTTCTTTCACAAACCTGGAGATTTTGCACAAGTTTATAACAAGTGGGATGCATCATACAAAATAGGAAAAAAAAAAAAAAATCACGCTGATAGACAATAAACATTTATTGATCTTTGGCTTTAGAAATTTTCCTATTTTTGGATATGGGAAATACTATATAAAACAACGGAAGTTTTTTTAAACCTAGAGTAAGTACTGTAAAACAGTCTAACCTTTTACAGTGCACAAACGCAAGGCATGCAGAGTACATGTAGGGATGCTAAAATACTATATAAGCATCACTGCAGTAGACATTAGATGTCTAACACGGATCAACGCTTTACAAAGGCAAGCAGTTGATATACAGCAGATATCACAGTTTCTCTTAGTTTTGCTGTGGTATTACCATTAGCAACTAATAGGCATAAATTTAATTTTAATAACGTGTGCATTATAAAAACAAAGTTAAATTATAACATTTCAACAGAACGAATGGGGAATAAGAGGGTGTGATCTTGCTTCGCTTTGCAAAATTTACTGATGTTAAAGGAATCTAGGCATTTAGATGACAAACCAATTCTTACTATTTTCACATTAATAAAATGCTGCCTGATACATGGTAACACTAAGCAAGACAAAACCAGCTTATTAAATGCTCTACAGTAAAAAAAGCAATGTAATTTCTTACACATAGTGTAAGGAAATGTTTAGTAAGCTTACTGGAGCAAGTTTTCCCAAACAGTGTACTATATACAGTACAGATTACTAGAGCCACTTTTTAGAGCTAAAAGCTCAAAATGTTTTTATAAGCCTTCCTCAGAGGAAGGCTTACTTTGGTAGATTTGAATCAGCAACACCGTCTCAATTTACAAGCACTTCACATTTAGAATGGATAATTAACTCAAGATTAGGCACCTGCTGTTTCCTCACATTTTTTTAACTTCCCTTTGGAACCAGACCAGGCAGGTTTCGCTTTCAGCTCTTGCCATTCTCCGAGGTGGGGAAGCAGCTGAAAGGTAAGGGTGGTTTCACTATTCAATACCCCAACAGCTACAAAATCAGTACAAGGCATTATTGTGCCTCGGCTCCAAAAGACAAAAGGCTGGGTGCCAGCCAGCCCATGTTACAATCCAGCTCTTTTGTGCTCTTTGTGCCCCAAACCCATATGGATGTGACGAACTTCACCGTGGCCTTTCTGAGCTCAAGCAGAACTACACTCACCCAGCCGAAATCACCCATGTGCCTGCGCAACCGGGGCATAAACAGCACCCTGGGTGTCACTACAAAACTTTGCCAAAGTCAACCCTTTTAGAATTGTGCAAGTCCTCTCCCTCAGTTACGAAAAAAGAAAACTAAATGCACAGGTGGCAGCGGGGTGTTATATTACCAGTCAGGTAGTGGGCAAAGCTGTTAGATTATCATTAAAGTAACATGAATGGAAAAAATGTCTTAAAAAACTTATTTGCCTCCAGTGTGTAATAACCCACAAAAACACACGGACATTCTATAGGCCAAAATCTCTAAGGAAACAATAATTCTACAGCAGAATGCATTTTAAGGGCTAGCAGGCCTTGAATTTTCTTTCCAAGGGTTAACCTTCTATTAATGTAGCAAAATAACTACAAATTGAAAGCATGTTTTCTAAAGACCACCCATGTTTAGGCACTTTAGTCTACAGTGTACAAAAAGAATGCAGTGTTACTGTAGATCGTTTATTATTTGTAGTAATTGTACCTCAATATTATCCACACTGACTAAAAAAAAAAAACCACCAACCAACAAGTACCCACATAACCCCAATCCAAAATAGAGCAAATCCCCAGCTTTTCCAACATGAGCTGTGCTCCCCTGTTCACAGATCCCGATGAACATCTAAAGCACAAAGCAAACAAGACGATTTTTTTTTTTTTTTTTTTTGAAACAGCAGGTAATGCAACACCAGGACAGGTCAATGTAATACAACAACCATCTGACACCATCTTCACTGCGAAGCGTGACAGTCTTAATACTTGGAAAGCTGTAACTATGAAAATCGCGTTTTAACAGTGATTTAGCAATAAGAGGAAGATAGAATTTACACAGATAACATTGGAGTCTTTCCCATTTGGCAAATACTGAAACGAAGGGAGGAGAGTCATTTGTTCTTCGGTTTGTTCTAGAGTAGGAAGTACTACGTGCTTTTCACTTAAAAAGACAAAAAAAAGACTATCAACAGAACAACAACACTGAACTTATGTATGTTCCCAGCAGAGACATATTTAAAGTAAAATATTTACAACTTGGAGGATGTTCCCTGTGCAATCTGTAACAAGTCTACCTTATGAGAAATTTTATGTTTAAATTATTTAATAGTGTCTTTACATTAATATTTGCTCACATAAATGGGAAGACTGACACATTAGACAAAGTTTCCTGTGATTGACATTACAGAGTATTTCCCTACATGTATTCTTCCTAGAAAACCTTACATACTGAAAACATGCAAGATTTTTAACAACGGGACAAAGGAATGATTGAAGACGGGGAAAATAAAAACTGCTTGTTGGCACATCATGACAGGGGTATGAACTGTAATTACAAAATGAGATTTTTTTGTGCGTTTTTCTTCGTCCTAGGTTTTTATCAAAAATACTATAAATATGCATTCTTGAAGCTTAGAACATATACTGCAAGCAGAGTTACAAGGAACAGAGGAAAAGAGAGCAAGGTTGACTTTAAGCACAAGATATTTTAAGCCAGGTTTTAAAAAATATTTAGCAGCATCATAACAAACACAAGTGGCCTACTACTACTAAGGACTTTGCAAAAAGCTACTCTCAAAACTCTACTGAGGTGTTTTATAAATAGCAGAGTCATACAGATAGCATTGTGGTTGAGAGAAATGCTGCAAATCCAAATAAGGATTCTTGACTGATACGTGATCACATATGGAACGTTTGGTATTTACAGGTGGATTTCACACTTCAATATAAAACTGCATACTTGTTAATACTTCAGTCTGGACATCAAGTTTTAAAAAAAATTCAGTGTAGAAGTATTTGACTTCTAGTTGCAGGCACTGATATTAATTAAAAAAATGAAAAGATGGTCCATGGTATCAGAATTAAAAATAATTTCCATTAAAACGCCATTTAAATCAAAGTTATAAAAATACATATACACTGGCATGCAAAACAATGTCCAGTGCAGCATCCCCTGGCAGTCCACAGTGAGAGACTTGAAAAAGTTAAGTGCAGCATAAACAGATGTCAGTAAAAGCAGCCCTGAAATAACATCTTGGCCTCACCATCTCTCCCACAGAGGAGAAAGACTTCTCTAGTCTAGTCTAGTATTAGGAGTGGAGATTAGACATGCCACCCATTCCAGTGCCTGCACTGCCACAGCCACAAAGCATGGCAGACCTTCCGAGAGCAGCTGTGGCACAAAAATCACTCCAAAGCACAGACTGACAGCTCTGCATCAGCTTGCTTAACTAGATCAGACATCTGGCTTCAATACTTGTTGCCTAGGTGGTCTTTTGAGTAATATCAGTGAGGTCAAAATATTGCTCTTAATTTACCATTTGGGATTTAGGACTTAGGCTGCAGATGCTAAAAATAACAGTCTTATTTACTCATAATGGTAAACATTCACATTTAATATTTGCTTTAGGATACAAGTGACCTGCTGTTGCCTTCCTCTGTCAAGATTTTGCTCAGCCATAATAGAAAGATTTCTCCAAGAGAAAACACACTTTTCTTTGGGCTTCTATTCACTTGGTGTTTCCATTTTCACCATGCACTTAATTATGCAATCTTAACTAAAACATTCCAGTAACTTCGTAGTGACAAAATGAACTGTGGGGTTAAGTCTGCAATTTCTGTGGCTAACGAATGCGCAACTTGTGTCCTATGATAAAACATGAAGCATAGTATTTAAAAACTTCAAAATCTTCTCTGGAGAAACAAGCTAATGTTCAAAAGGATAACAGGGGCCTTTTAAAATAAAGAGTCATAAAGCCTTCTACCTTGCAGAGCCTTACAACAGCTTTAAGATCAGATACTTTAAATTTTCTATGTGGTAAATCCAAGACCTCTATTGCCATTTAGCTGTAGTTACTGTGACAAAATAGAAAACTTTTAATTGTTCCTTTGTGGTTAGTTTAAATTTCTGTACTCACTAACCATTTCATACACTGAGGTTATGATACCTAATTGCTGTGTTCAAGTACCTTGGTGGCATTTTGTTTGTAGGCGAGTTTGACTTTACAACCCAGGTGAGCACACATCTCTATTCATACATCCTCCAGTACTTGTTAACTCAAAGAAGGTGAAGAACAAGTGCCATATAAATGGATTTTCTAAAGCTTGTCCTTCCGTACAAGGATGTTCTCTTTTATTGATACTACCCATTTTCACCCATTACTTTATCTGTTGATTCTTACACAAAATAAGTGTGGAAGAGGAAAACTGCAGCTAAAAATACCTCAAAACACGGCAAATCCTACAGCTTGAGAAGGTATGAAAATAAGACAAGTGCTGCCCGAGAACATCCTCTATGAAGTGGAAGAGTAGTCTAGTTATAATCATTGTTCTTTTCCTAATGAACTTCTCTAAGATCAGGAATAGTCCAAGTGCTATATTTGGACTTCCCTGAACGGCTGGAAGACTTGGATTTTTCACTATCTTAACACTTTGTCTAAAGGGACTTCCATAACAAAAGTGCAGTGTTTAAGCAATCGTTAACAAGTTTGTTCACATTTCAGCTGGAATTCAAAGTTAGCTGAACTATTTAAAGGAATTAATCCTTCAAAAATAGATTAAGTTAAACCAAAGCAATAAAAATCAAAATACAATGCTGAACTAATTTAGCCCAGTCAGTCCTGTGTAGGGAATGCAGGGAAAAAGCTGTGGATAGGAAAAAGCAGTCAAGCTAACAAGTCACATTACTGGAGTGAGAAAGGGAGATCTGAATTGAGGAAGAAAGAAAGAAACATCAATTCTTTGTCAAAGGCAACCTTCCCTCTAAAATACCTCTGAAATTAAGTAGGTACTGGGCAAAAAGCAAGACAAAATGTTCAAGAATCCTGAATAAAAACTACTAACCCTTCAGTCATGTTTCACCTGCTTTTCCATTTCTGCAAGATGCCTTTTTTTTTTTTTTTTCCCACCAGGAGCTGATAAAGGTCTCAATGACAGAAAAAAAAAAAAAAAAAAAAGGCATTTGCCAGCTGCTGTTTTAAAGGAACTTACTAAAGAAGTGAGCAGATACTCCTCTGAAGATTACATAATATACACTGAATTCAGGACTATCAGGGTTGATATTTTACTTTAAAAGTCACTTCTGAGCATATCACGTAGTTGTAGGAAGCACTGCTCACAACCATAGCAATACCCGCCCTCTAGTTTCACTGTCACCTCACATTTCAAAGGCATTTATTGCTACATTTTAGTTTTTAATAAGCCTCCTAGACTCACGTAAGGATTAAATGGAGCCAAAGAAAGACCATCTCCCACTCAGATCAGACTGCTGACCAGAAGGTCAGCCATTCAGTTCTGCAGAATAGTGAAACAGCAGTGGCCAGAAGCGTTGATCTGAACGTTAGCAACATCCAGGTGCCTAATTTTCATTGTGATCAGTGTGACGTCTGAAGAATTAGACAGCATGAGCTCTTACAAAAGCTCTGTGAAGCTCAGCTACACACACAATTACCTTTGCTGAATGCAATATTATATAACTACAGCTCAGTTTTACTTGTAAACTTTCAGAATAAATAGCTATGCCAACAGAAACTCTGTTACTTAATATTATTTTGAAGTCTTATTTCTCAGCCAAAGTTTATTCCTATCCTTCAGATTGCAACAATAGGTTAAATCTCCTATATAGTGAGCTTCTTCAGCCAAGTTCACTACCAGAATCAAACCGCACTATATTGTTTTATTTTCCAGAATAAAACATTTACATTGGATACCTAACTATAACTTAAAAGCTGGCCCTGTTAATACCACTATTAATGTTACATCTCAAACTAACAGAAAGTGGTTCCAGTATTGCTGGACCTGTCATATTTTGTCATTCTATTCATCTGAAAGACATTTCCTATGAACGTTTTGAGATCTGAATCTATGACATCAAATATTTTTCTTCAGGACAATTCACACACTTATGCCTTTGTCCCTGTTAGTTATGAAACGCTGGTGTGAAAAAACCAAAGCTTGCAGCACCAGTAGCACTGAAATACGATACTGCAGTGGAACCAGCAGAATCATGCAAGGTGTTCAGGCATCCCAAACGCATGCGGTAGGTACTAGCTGGTGTACACAGATCTTTCCCTAGTAGCGGTAAATGCAACTTAATAAACTAATAAATAACTTAAAAGGCATTCAACATAGTAAGACAATTAATCACCAGCTTAATTCTTGATTTTCTGCATTCATTGACAGTTTGTTTTCCCATATGGTAGGTTTGCTACATATTAAATATTTAGTTAAGCTTTTCCACTTATAAATGCTTATTATATGCCAAAGCTGTACACAAATTCAAGAGAAAAAGAACAGTAACATAAAAACAGCTAGTATTAATTTAAAAAACCCACTGACCTTTGCAAAGTGTAATATTAACTTTTTAAAAAAAAGCTACTGCATATAAATTCCCATTTCTGTTTTGCAATTACACAAAACATCTGAAAATCTGTTAATTCTACTTTGTTTTACAATGGTTTTATACTTGGAATCTACCCCTCCAGTTAAGCAAAACTTGTAGTTAATGCTTTACTCCTCTTTACTATAGCCGTTTTATTATACAGAAAATCTATTTCTGAAGCCAAGAGATATTAGTTGTTACTACATGGCCAAATTAACACAGATTAGAGTGGCAAAAGATGATTGATCTGACAGAGCAGAGATTTCAAGATTAACAGTTTAAGTAGATCTTTTTTTCCAACACAGCGTAAGTTCTTTAGTATAGCTAAGTACCTTTGAAGAGGCACCAAAAACAAATAGCCCTTTCAACTGAACTTTCAAAATAAATTTAATTTTCATTTCAAAAGGGATCTTGAAATTACTAGATACACATATACCCTTTCCACAGTCCTGTAAGATACATTCAGTAATTTAAAATAAAGATTCCATATTTTATAACTTCATATATATTATATATTTAATATATAATATATATTTATATGTACATTACACAGATACATACACTCTCAGTCAGCAGGATTAAACTGTTTTGTTTTGAAATGTTTGATTGGTGTCACTAATCTTCTCTTATTTTGTGAATTCAATGGAATTTATCTATTAGCTAAAAAGAAGAAATTTAAAAGATCCAAATGGAATCTGTGGATCAATATTAGCACCAATACAGATGGCCATTACTTCAAAATGACTGCAGGGACTGAAATAATTTATTTTTTATAACTCTCCTCTTACTGTACAGGCATTCCTGCAAAGTATTTAGGCAGCAATACCTGTCAGGTCCATACATCTATTCCTGTTAAATTTAAATTTTATACAACTTTCCTTACTGTAATATACAGTATTTCTTTTGTCCTGTTGGATTATTTCATTTTTCATGGAGAAAAGTGATCGATAGCTATCCAACAGAATTTTTTTTTACATCCCCTCTTCTCCTTCCTATGGCTCAGTTTCAAGATTTAATCGATAGGCAGCCACCACCACTATAACCAGTACCCTTCTAACACAGTTCAGTCACTGACTGTTGATGCTTAAAACACAAAGTTTTGAGGTTGGCTTGCTGTTTATGAAAACGAAGATACTCAGAGGTCGTATCTTTTCAGCATGCTCACCACCACCTGCCACACAATAATGTCAGTCAGTCCAGATACTATAATCCAATTAGTTACCTACCATTTGGGTAACAAAAGTAACAAACCCAGCTGGGATTTTAAACATTGTAAGAATATTCACCCTGAGAACACAGAGGAAGTGTTTAAAAAAAATTCTGATATGTTTTCTCTTCATATATAGTTTTCTTCTTTTCTCTTCATCTCCTCTTGGGTACCTGGGTTTGTATCTAGTATCTGACCTCACACTTGCTTTGTCAGTTGACCTGTTCATGCCACAGTCAGGTACTGGTGATAGAAGAGCCCAAAAAGGCTTGTAGAAAAGAGGCAAGCAGCAATCCACCAGGTGAGGAAAGACAGGAGTCCCCGGAACAGCAGAGGAGTGAAAATATTCTTTAGGCTTCCCAAAGCCATTGTTATTTGTACTACAGTTACTTTCATCTTTCCATCAGCAGGTGGAGACTCAGAATGAACTGAACTGGGAAGCAAACTGTTTTCTATTGGACTGTCAGAATTCAATTCCGGGTAGATGCCCCAAGAATAATTACCTGTTAAAAAGAAATGGGTAACAGATTTTTGTACCATTAAATTCAAGTTATGTTATTTCTATCACTCTATAGGTCACCTTATATATCTTTTACCACACACCAAAAAATATATTGTATATTTATAAATTAATAAATACTAACTGTATTCATCTGCATGGCTTCTTGATCACACTAGTAAGCTATGAGGGTAGGATGCATCTTAATTTTGACCTCCTAAAATCTACATGTGATATAGTTGCCGTGGGACCCTTGTCAGTGCTGGGTATGATTCATCTCACCAGATGTAAATGTCTACTCCAGAACGGGATGAATCACAGCTTAATAAAGCTCTTTCAGTTGACATTTTGCAAAAAGAACGCCATGACTGCACGGCAGGCTGTGAAAGACATCCCTCACCGGAAGAAAAAAAATAAAAAAACCAAACAACCCAGAGCGACATCAGATGTCTCAATAATGAAATTAACCCCCATATCTCACTATGTCAGTTCAAAAATCCTACATAAGATCGAAGAGCTGAAAAAAAACCCTTCAACATGCTCATAAGGTTAAAGCAACAATATTTTATATAGCTCACTTTAAAAATATTTTTTGAAGGACAAGTATTTTAACAAAAGTAAACAGCTTAATTGGTTGTATTACACAGTTTCTCACAAATAAATCAAATAAATTAGCATATAATTGAAAGATATAAAAAGCAGCAAGAGGACTGCTTAAAAACCAGACATCAGTATGTTTTAAATTGCTGGAAACTATGTATTTCTGTATTGCAAGTACCCGTGCAGTCTAATTTCCTTTAGTAAGGTGAAAATATAAAAGCCCTGTAGAACAGAACACATTTCTGTTGATCCAGTTTTGCCTACCTAGTGTTTTCAAGAGCAGAGTTGTGTGAAGGAGCATTACCAATGGTGCGACATACTGCAGTGCAATTACACAAAGATAATAGAATACCCGAGCCACCTGGGAAAACAGAAGAGAGTAATTCATGAGTTCTGGCTGATCAAAGCAAACCTTTATGAACATGTCTAGGAAAAACAAGCAATTTGTTAAAAAACCCCCAGCATTTATGCATTAAAGCTCTTTTAAAAGTTTTCTAGCACATCTTGGCATGTGACATATTGTCTTCAAATGATCTAATGAAGAAATCCTTATGACAAACTCTAGTTTCAGGCCATTTACAAATCTGAGAGGAAGTGCTGAAAGGAAATAATTAAAAGCATCAGTTCTGTTAAAATGAACAGAATCAATTTTGCTTCTGCAAACTGCATGTCATCACTGAAAGATTCCTATTTCAATGAAACGTAAGCCAAAACGTCTTGCTAACAGGTTTTTTTTTTCCTTTTGTTTGTCATACTAAACATTTTTTTTTTGAGAATGAAGTAGGTGAATGTCAATGTAGCTTCTGGAATGTGCAGCTGAAGGTTGGTGCTTTTGTGAGGAAGAAAGGGGTTTGAAGATAAGACTGTAATAAAAAAGACAGTTGGGGCCCTATTCTTGAAGGTAACAGCAACGAGGATGGAACAAATTAAAACAAACCAGCTCAAGACACAAGACAGCTGCACAACACCTCCTGAACAGACCTGCGTGAGCGGGCGTGGGCACGGAGGTCAACCAGCAGACATGGTGAGGAAGACCACCGACCACCGGAGACCCCTACCCAGCAAGAAAGGGCATGTGTAACTAGGATGCAGATATTGTAATCAGTTCCAGGAAATCTAATGCATATGTAACTCACTTCTCAGGAAAATTATGGATATGTATAATCTCACTGTCTATTAGCTGCCACTTCTAGATCTGGGGCGCGCTCACCTTTGCAAAGATTTTTGCGTGTGTGCCCAGCGCTGCATTAAAGAAGGCCTGCTTTCTACAGCTCCAGAACGACTCTGAGAGAGTTCCTCTGATGGCTTTTATGTAACACGACCAGAATCAAAGCTAAATATATGTTTAATTTTTAAAGTCCCCAGCGATTTACAAACTAAATCCCATTTCAGAAATGAAGAAGTAGTCACAGTCCAAAGCCTCATAAAAAGTAAATGAAAGTTTGGTTAATATTGCATTTTCTTTTCAAAAGCAAGATATTTTTAAGATTTCCAACTGTGAAACACCAGTGTTTTAAAAACAATGACAAGATGATTTTTCATTAGAAGTTGATCAATAACAGCATTTAAATGGTCTTTATTTCAGGTATACATTACGGTTCATTGAAATCCATTCAGATTTATCCCTCCCCCCGCTCCCAATCTGTTCCGTATTTCTCAAGATAGTTACATTATGTATTTGATATAAGCTACTGACCTAAAAGACTAGACCAAATAAAGAAGGAAAAAAGTAATAAAATCAATAGTAAGCAAGCAATGAAATAAAGCTAACTGGATTTTAGAAAAGAACAGAATACAGGAAGGCAAACGAGATGAAGGCAGACGTGAAATTTTTGGAAATACCTCTAAAACCTCAAAGGGTTTTGTGATGAGCAAGCATCAACAAACTAAGATGAGAAGAAAAAAGCAGTAAGACACTGACAGAAGAAAAAGCATGTGACAAAAGATATTGTAAGGTAATTGATGGAATCTGATAAAAAGAACAAATCAAAAAGTAGTGATCACTGCAGGATGACAGATAGCAACGACTTTACTGGCAGAAGTTCCAGAAAAATATAAAGCAGACATGGCTAGTAAAACAACACAGGACTTCATTTAGTGGCTATGGCCTTCTCAAAGAGAAGATATAGAGATACTGGATAAACAGATTTAGGAAACATCACACAGAGAAGACATTACCGTTTTACAGATAGGATGAAAGCTCCCAGAGCTAAAATTACGCATTCACAGCAATCAGCACAGTTCTGTCTTAACCAGTTGCTGCTAAATGTATTTCCTAACCTTTTTCCTGAAGCAAATTGCTAGCCACTTTGTTTGTAAATAACTACCGCACAGTCCACTTACAACCACCAGATACTCAGTGAAGCCAAGGACAAGACTGTAAGTAATGGTGACAATCCTAAGAGAGGAATCTTTGTCTTATAGTATACTTCAATATTCTTCCTGCAGTACTCCCCAACTCAGCAGGATCATCAGGCAGCACCATCATACAACACTAGAAATGTAAGCTTATTTTGCGAACACACAACACCATTCTACCACAAGCTTATGAATTTTTACCTCCTCAGTTCGTTGATGGGATGTTTTACTACTTTTCTTTAAAAAAAAAAAAAAAAAAATCAGATTTTTCCTTTGCTACAGGAACAAGGTGGGCAGACAGTTATGTAACTAGGCTCATGCACTTGAGAATGTGCAATTGAGAATTCTGACAGAATTAGACATGTCTCATTTCATCCCAAAATATAACCACCTTATCTAAAATTTTGCCTCAATTTAAAAATCATAGTTGTGATTAGGTAACAGTATTTTACCCTCCTCTCTAAATTCAATTTTTTTTTTTTTCCATGTTGTAGGTACAGATCACCACTAACCCTGTGCACTCCCCAAGGTCTATCCATGCTGAACAGAAACACACCATATTTGTACTTATTTGTAAAGAACAAGTCATGAAGGGATCTTTTATAACAACTTCCAAATAATTTAAGACAAGCAATCTACATAATATGGATGATACATCTCTGCATATTTTAGTTTGCAGAGTTTCTCTGTAATTATGCTGTTTTTATAGGAGATACAGTTTAGGAAAGTTCATTCAGATTTCAGCTCTGGTGCCACAAAAGACATAAACTGGAAGAAAAGCCTTTTAACAGACAGAGCACTCCAAATATGTAACCTCGGTGCCACCATACTTACCATTTTCTGTAAATCAACCACACTTATTCTGCCAGCTTCCTTTTTCATCTGATCCACACTTTTCTGGGCTAGATTCAGGTAGGCCTGTAAATGATGACGCATCATAGCCAACCGTAAAGCACACAACAGGATTATAATCCACAACCTCAGGGTGTCAAACGTGTCTTCTGACATTCTGTGGATTAAAAAAAAGGGGTAATGGTGTTTCCCAAAGGTCATCTATTGCTAGAGTTACTTGTTTGTATCACCTGTAAAGAAATCTTGAAGCACATTGTCAAAAACAACACACAATCTACAGTTATGAAGTTCATGTGCAAGTAATATTCACTTCTGCCCTTCGCTTCTCCCTCTATTGCTACGTCTTAGTACCCCTATTAGATCCAAATTAGTATCCATTTGTCTGTAAATAAGAATAGCTCTTAAATGCTTAAATTCTGCATGAAGATAGGACACTAAAAAACAAGCTCACTCATATAATTACAGGTCTCAAGACAAACAGTTCTAGATAGCAAATGTGTACTTCAGTTGCCTTAGATACCCTGTTATAGCACAACCCTCATTTTAAGATAAACCAAGGAATGAAATGGAACCACAAAATATGTATATTTGCAATGTTTTATGTAACAGTTCAGTAGCCACAGAATCACCTTAGAAGCATATCCTAGACTTAGAAAGCAATAAATGCATCAGCCAGCTGTATCTGTTTCAAGTCTATTTGAGCATCACTATTGTGAAGTATCTAGACTAATACTGACAATCACCTCTGCTACTTATACAATATTTCAGATAACATTCTTCTTGAAAATTCTTTCCCTTTTTGTGCTTTAAATATTTTAGCTATCAATCCCACATGCACTTCATCTACACACAGATCTCAAGACAAATTGCTTAGGTCAGTTCTCTTGTCAATGTATCTTGACTGTTTTCAGCAAAACCACCCCTCTCCTACACCAATATGTAAGATAGAAAGTACAAGACAGTACCAATGAGGTGTTATTCCACCCCAAGGAAGAACAACTCAACACTACCAAAGACATGCTAGAAGACAGAAGCTTTTTGGACACCACCACCTTAACATTCAACACTCTGCGACTAATTCTCGTTCTTACGAAATAACAGAAGCTCTTCGGAGCTCAGCTGCAATTTCTCCAATACCTTTGACAGCAGATGCTACAAAATTTTAAGTCTTCTGTGACCTTCTGTTTCTGTAACTTTCACAGGGCACTACTTAGACTTATGGTTTTGTTCTCAAAACCCCAGAAAGAATCTTTAAAGGGAATCTTACAAAGGGATGCTCTCTTTGCCCAAAGGTGGGTTCATAATGTAGTCCTTAGTGATTGGCTTTACCCACAGTAGAACCATAAATAAAGGTGCCAAGAAGTTTATATGTAGCAGTGTTCTGAAAGAAAAAAAAAAAAAGAGGGTGGACGTTATTAAATACAATTAACACAATTAACACACTGTTGAAATTGGGGGTACAGATTAAAAACGAGAAATCCAAATTTTAGAATAGTTGGAAGATAGGTAACTAAAAATTACTTCCCTATTTTATAGGCATGACTTACATTTCAACAAAACAGAAATATTACATACTGTGAAATCACACTGCTTGTGGCTTTAAAAAAATGCTCTTAGAATATGTGAAAACTTGATTTATTCCAAACAATCTAACCAAAGGAGCTCCTGCATTATGCCACACTGTAGTAAAAGATAGTTGTTGAAAATTTCCATACAATGGCATTAACTCCAAGCTGCGCTTGCTATTAAAGTTTTAATCTAGAGTCAGCATCTCACATAACTGTGGGGAATATGCTGCCATGTTAGTGGGGAAAAAGTTCTCAGAGTTCAGATTTCCCAGTTTAATGAAGATTTTTACTCAGGAACCTTAACTAAATGAAACTTGGTACTTACATTCAATTAAAGATACTCAGGGGAAAAAAAAAAAAAAAAAAAGGCAGCACAGCTATTTCATTTATTTCATTTTAAAAGCATTGCACAAAACTGCACAGTTAATGTAAAAGTAGTACTCTTTTGTAATCTTTTGGGTACAAAACAAACAGCACAATTTAGAAAGAGGAGATAGTTTTCTGGAGTTTTTCCTGAAACTAAGATCCTTCATCACTTTTGAACCCTATATCCCAATCACTTGCCATTACTAAAAAGACACAAAAACCACTGAAGACTTAAGTGCTGCAGACTTGGTGGTTTTGCTAGTGCAATGCTTCCCCGCTAACAGAATTAGCTTGTCTATACTTCCATTTCCAACCAGAGTGCTTCTATACTATAGAAAAAATGAGGTAATCAGAAGTTATTCTAAAGAACACAAGACCTTACTGATTTCAAACTATCAAGCTTCCTATAAACATTAAAATGTTTGCATGTTTCAGAAGATGTCATCACACACACAGTTAAATCATTGGTTTCTGATGAAGAAGTAAGCACTGCTAGTTATTCAGCGTTGCTAGGGAACATGACAGCATCAAAGAACAGTCCAAAACATTTCAGCAACTTGTGAAAGCATTTTACCTGAACTTCTACTTATTTAAGACATCCTACCGAGTTAATGGACTGGAATGTGCCAAAGGGTGGCAAGAATCCCTTTCTGTTTTTTTGAGTACAGAGAGAAAGGCTGAAAGACTCTTGAAGCAGGCTCTGGAAAATGAGGGAATGTGTACAAAAATGGTACAGATTCATTAAGACGACTTCAAAATATATGCATAGGAGGATCCTGCTGCCAAAGAAAAAAAAAATCAAAGCAGCTATCAAAACCAAAAGGAATACCATTTTTATTCCCTTTAACCCCAAAAAACTTACATCCTATATACATGAAAGAACCACATTAATAATTTTGAACATATTAATGAAGTGGTAGTTAATCACTAAACTGTCTTGGTTTTTTGGTCAGTGTTCCCTGTAAGTTAAGTCTCCCATTCTGTAATGGAATGTGGTTTGTTTTTTTCTTTTTTGGGGGTTGTTTTTTGGGAGGAGTTTAGGGGCTGGTAGGTTTTTTGGGAAGATTTTGGGATTTGGAAGGTTTTGTTTTGTTTTGGTTTAGTTTCAAAAGTAGAACATGTATTTGACTGCAGAGAATGTAATTTTTTTCCCGCACCCAAATCAGAGAGCTCTATATCAGTGACACTTCATCCTCATTTACTATTCCCCTCCAGTCACTGTCAAACAACTGCAAACAATCAATAATGATTTACTCATTGAAAAAAAACCATCACTATGGGCAAATACCGATCTCTACAGGCCAATCAGAATATATTACTCGACAATGATTCTTTGTTTATAATTTGCATTACCTAATTACATTGATATCTGACCAAGTTTTAATACATTTAACATGATTTTTATATTGTTCCAGTTGAATAGTCAAAGCATTGGTAGACTTTTTGAAAAGAATCTGTTTGGTGTTGCACAATGTTCAACAACCAGTTCCAATATCGTCTAAACATTAGAGAAGTTAGAGAAGATTTATTTTTCATAACCCCATTCTAGTGGATATTAATTACTCTTTTAGTTCTTGATTAATGAACTTCTGTTTCAGAGATTTTATATTTCTTCCTAGGATCTCATGTCCGCAAATCAAGGAAGCTGCTGGAAAATTATAGGATATTTACAGAAAAGGCAAAAGAAATTTTAAAATATTGAGAACCACAAAAAGAAAAAAACTAAGCAGTTTATTTAGCTGAAATGAACAGATTAGGAAGTGACTCAGTCACAGTCTACACATAGAAACTTAAGAGCAGATACAAGTCAACAGCTTGCAGCTGTACCTGGATGCATTCAGCTACAATAAGTGCAAGAATAACACAAGAGTACTTGCTTATAAATTTACCAAGAGTGAAGGACCCACTTTAAACACAGATTAATTTTAAAGCTGGGCACTTCTGAGGGACAATAAAAAAAAAAAATGCAGTCTGAACAGAAATAATTTTCATATCAGAAAATACTATGGTTCTCTTAAGAAAGTGACCAGACTAAATAAATGATCACAATGGCCTATGCTGCAAAATCTGTCATTAACATGCATTAAACATCAAAGCCCAAGATCTCTGAAAGACATTTGGAGTTTCTCCCTCAACCAGAGAATGCTGAAGAGAAATAGTTACATTGGAGAAAACAGTTTGCTACCAAACTCAAGAGTAGCTGAAAATGAAAATACTTCCTTAAACTGGTATTAACACCTGACCCTTATCAAGTATTCTGGGCTATCTTTTTTTTGTATTTTACCCTAAATTTATTAAAGGCAAGATGCCCACCTGGAGGTGAGGCTGGGTAAAAACAAAAGTCTCTGGTTGCACCTGAGTTACTTCCTGTAAGTTATCTTAACTTCCAAAAAGATACGATGGAGGAAAGGAAGCAGTAAGCAGAAACATTCATGGTGGAGCTCTTGCAGGAGGAGAGGAAAGCTCCTTTAATTGGGGCTCTAATTACAAGGCAAAGAATGTAACAGACTGGCAGAGCACAGGTTGAGCAGGAGGAGGCAGGTGGCAAGTCTGCTCATGATACAAAAAGCAGGCAGCAACAGAAGTCTTAGTCACTACCTTCTTGTTGGAATAGTTTGCTTTGTTTGTTTTCAGACATTAAAGATTTAAGACTGAGTAGCATATACCTATGTGCATATATTTTCTCTTACTGTGTTATTTTTTCTGTTGCTAAATTCAGAGCATCCAGATGCATTTGAGCCAGTCGCAAGCCAGGGAATGTCAAAAAAGCACCAATAAGTGAACACAGAACAGCCAGGAACAATTTGAAGGTTAGTTTAGACACAGGACCCCTAAAAGAAAAGAAAGGAAATAAGCATTTTCTTGGGGAGAAAGTTGTGGGGTGTGGTATCAGAGACTACTTTCAACTCAACAGTATCTAACATTTAATAAAAAAAGCAAACAGTATTCTATAGTTTTATTCTGGAATACCAGCATTATTACAAACCAATCAGGAGTTAAAATAAAAAAACAAGTCACCTATTTATTTCCTAGAAAAACAGAAAACCTAAACTACTGCCTATGTTAAATGTATTAGTAGAGAAGAACTAAAAATAGTAATTCTGTATTGTAATTAACAGCAAATTATGTAACAGAAATAGCTAATAGAATGAATTTAATAATTACGTTTTTAAGAGAGGAACAGATGCATTCTAAGTTTAACTGGTCAAAGACAAAATTTAAGTTATACTACTTACATTCTACCTTTATCCACTAAAAAGCTCAATCAAACTGTTGTAACCGCAATTTTTCACTGATTTATCTAAAACATGCATGTGGCCAATTAATACGTCTCCACCAAGTGTTTACTATAGGTTGGTTCAATGAACTATGGAGTATTTAAAAAAATTAGAGAAAAAAATATCCAGGATCAACTGAATTACAGAGTTAACACACATGGGATTACACAAAAAACCCCAAGGGACATGTAACTAAAATAGATTAAACGGAAGCCAAAACAAATCACTGATCCACATGAATTTCAGATTCTTTCTTAATCTCCATCATATAAACTACCAGGAGACACCATCATCAACTCAAATGCTGCTGTAAACAGTCAAAGCCCTCCAAAAGTTCAAAAATAAACACACAACCAGAAAATTAATACGGAAGTTAATAACTTGCAACAGTTTAGGAAAAGCAGAGTAAAGAAAGACTAAGAAACACATGGGGTTCAGCTAAGGGTTTCCCATGAGTTTATTCATAAATAACACACTAATCTAGTTTGAGGGAACTTCTGTTCCTCAAAAATAAAGACATTCCATAGCTTCTGTATGATACTTGAGAACTATCAAGCAAGAAGTTCAAAATTGCGCTCCCACAGTGATGACATAGCCCATAAATGCATTTTAGAGTGTAAGGAAAGAATTGTAACAGAGATCCATTTTACAACAGCGCTTGTATATATAAGTAACATCACAAGCTATGGCATGTTCCTCTGGCAGTCTATACAAAACTTGGATGTCCTATAGCAAGCAGATGTTTTTGCATAACAGGAAAACACTATTACAACCTGAAAACGAGACTGAAAGACAAAATTTACTTCTAATACCAACTTTATCACAAGCTCTGTCTGCAGCTTTTGCACACTCATCCTCTTACATACCACAGGAATGGCAAAAAATACCCATCACCTGTTTTAAGCAATTCTTGCAAAGCTGAAGGGAATTACCATGAAAAAATGTTTATATTTTTGAACTGTATTTTATGAACTACGAAATGTCAGAGTAGAAACTATCACCAAATTAAAAACAGAAAACACAAACGCAACTTAATTCATCTGTGAGTACTGATGAATTGTTTTCATTAACCCACCTCTTCACATTATTATAGACTATAAGCACGTACAAGAGCAAAGCATGCAAGACAAATGATTGCTAAGAAAACCTAAGTGGTTCAGTTACAAATGCACACATAAAACAGACAAATGTATTTCCAGAAACTTACTGGGATTCCAAACCCTGCTTTTCAAGAAACTGCATAGCACTTTCTGAGAAATTCGAGAATCCTGCAGAGACACATATATCATATGTATTTTATTACAGTACAAATGCAGAACCCTTGTTTTGACATAAAATGCTAGGTAACAGGTCATCTTTTAAACAAATTTTCATAGGTCTAGCACAGCTCTTTCATGTGCTAATTAGTATGCCATAATGCAATAAAACTTGACTATTAATATCTCTGATCTTTGAACACATGAATAAAGTTTATATTTTTTACAAACGTAAGGTTTGGGATTTTTTTTCAGTAAAGGAGCTTCACTTTACTATGAAAAGTAAAATGGGTTAAATGTAAAACTGAAAGGCAAATATCATTGACAAATTAAACAACCTGTGCAAAGAGTACACCATGTAAAAGAAAGCAGGGAAAATATACAAAATATCCTTCAGAATCTGCAATCCAAAGAAAAAATTCTTAGAATTGTATGACATACAGAGTTAACTTTAACACAGATATGCTCAAAAACACCTAAAAGACTGGAAATAAATTTTCCAGGTCATGCAATCACTGGAGCTGTTGGAAACACTAAAGAAAGGAGTTACCTGATTCCAGTCCAAACTCTAGATACTTTTCTGTCACAATGAGAATTGCCATTGCTTTCACGAAGAAGAAAAAACCAAAGGTGACACAGACTGATCTTTCACCTCCATCCTCTACTTTGAAATAATGGGTAGTCAATGAAAACAGTACCTTACTACACAAGGAAAAGGTCAAGGAAAATTAAGTTTGTAAAATAACTATATTTAAGAACTATAAAGCTGTATTTTGGTCATCTATACTAGGCCTGTTTTATGATGAGCAATTTTTTTAAAAAAGTAATATGTGTTCAGCCAATTTTAGGTTAAAATTACAGAACACTGTAAAGCATAATAATCACATAATGGGTAGCCAGGAACACACTACTCTAGAGTACAGTTTTGATTTAGGCTTACTTATAGACAGTTGCAGCAATATTCACTAGCAAGCCAGGAGAATTAAACCACAGTTTAAATGTAAAGGATTACACAATCATAAGTTACAACAAACAAAACCCAAGACAATTATATCTTCAATGCAAAATATCAAGCTCAATGAAAAATACTTCATCAAGCTACGTAAGTCAAAATTTAATAGTTCAATTCCAAAATACCACCTTTGAATGCACCAGTGATGGCATGGAAGTGAATAAACACATTTTTAACCACAGAGGAGCTTTATGTGTTCTTCCTGGATGCACAACCCTAAGGTATACACACAAACAACAAGAACAAGATGATCCAGCAAGCTCTTCTATCAATAATGGGATAAAATTTCCCAACTGTGACAGTTTCTGCTCACAGGGAGTGTAAACCTGCCTTACAAGAAAATGCGACAAATGTCATGGGATTGTTGCTTAGATTGCGACTGTTTACTAAACAGAAAATGTGACTGTTTACTAAATAGAAAACATAGGAAAATATTAAATTTTTATTTCTTTACTTTCACACGCATGTGTTTGAGATTTCTCACCTATCAAAGATAGTGAAACAACAACATGCTTAGTACTATCTAGGAAAAAAAAATCTATCACATGCTCACCTTGGGGAAAAAATAAAAAACACCTTAAAAAACTCTGTATAGTCTGGTATGATATATTAAGTCTTTTCATGTAACTCCAGTGCCACAAATACAAACATCTAAGACATCACCTGCTCTGTTATCAAGCTGGTTTTAAAATGTTTTTTGACTATGCTCCTTTTTAATACATTTCTAAACATAATTAGCTACAAAGTTACACAGTATATTAGGAGAAACTTTTAATGATATAATGTCAACTTGTTACTGTGAGTTGCAGTCCACTATAATTTTTTTGTTTTCAAATAGCAGGCAATATCCAGTCCATATTTAAATGAAGTACTTGGACGTCACTCCAGACATTACCTGCTTTGAAAAAACAAAGAGAAAAAGGGAAAGGCTTTAAGTGTAAACTGTACGTGTTTTTTCCACTATGCAATAACATATTAGTTCATATTTGCACTTTTTAACTGGAAGTATTTTTAGACGTAGATTACATGAAAACATGTTTTAGAATATCTATTCAGTAAAACATTTGAACAGTCATCAGTTAATCTCTCAAGAAACTATGCAATTATGCAATACAGCAGTTCATTCAGCAGCAAGTTTTTCATAAACACTGCTGTATTTCATGTATGTACAGAGAGGTTCTCATATGCACACAACAGTGTGGCCTAAGCACAGCATTTAATGACTCTAAGTTCACAGTAATCAACTTAAGCTCCCTTCATGCTTCACAGAAAGAACTGATTTATCTAAAGGAAGACTTAAATCATCCTAAAAAAGGTACACAATGGGTCATAGTAACTGTGTGCTGGAAAGCTCTGTTTGTGTAATAATACATTCTTAAACCAAGTGTCTTCTTACAGCTAGGGACATTGATCACAAATTGAAGACACATTAATTTCAAATCCTGAAGTTATACAAAGGACTTCATAACAGTTTGTGATCAATAGTCCTAACCTACAAACAGATTTATAACCCACTAGGTCCTTCATGTTTTCAGCTATGGATTATGCCTAAAGGATGTGGAAAACGCAACTGGGAAAAAAGAAAGCATACTGACAGTAAATTCCCATTATAGTGCAGATTCAGAACTCCATATCTAATTTAATGACTATACAAACTATATGTGACTGAAATCCTCCGTTAGTTGAATAATCACCACTGCTACCTATTTTAGGGATGGAGAAAATCAAAGCATTATGGCTCACTTCATCACTTCCTTTCACTGCCTGACCTACGTTTCAGGACCCACTGAACAAATAATTCAGGAGTATACAGTGCTAATAGATTCCTACCTTTCTGGGTTTTGGTCACAAAAAGTTGATATGCCTGTAGAATTCATGGTATACTTTTACAAATATAATTTTATCTTTTAAATTTTTGGAATTATATAGTCCACTGGTATTCATGCACATGGTTGAAGAGAGAAAGATCCATCTTCTGCTTCTATTAAAATACACAAAATTTTTGGATTCACAACTGAAAACCAAGTCATCTCCTCTATGTTCTTTCTAACTGCATATATGTAGAAAAAATCTAGTTTAAGGCTCAGTGGTTACTTTAAGGTATTTGATGACTGACTTTCCCTAGATCAACATTCAGTCAAGAAAAGACTGCCATGTTCCTTTGCTATGCCATCCATGTTTCCCAAAGCAGACACTGAAATTTACTAACCTACCTATGCAATCAGGTTATTTAAACCTTTTCAGATAGACAGCTTCACAGCTGAGAAACACCTTACTTTTCCTAACCACATTAATTTTCCTAAATACCTTGCCTTTGCAACAGAAATGATTGCGTAGAACACTGTTTAAAAGTTTACAGACAAAAAATGTAACCTGACTTACTCAGTTGTTCTCAGTGATGAACTCTAAATAGCCGTTTAAATATAGTAATTTGAATTAGGCATAGCTTACTGTTAAGATGGATTGTCTCTCAGTGTTATCCATCTTACTCTGTCCTCACACTTTCTTCCTCCCACCAATAAAGCATTTTTTATTTTACAATCCCAATCCTTTGCAAGATGGCTGCAACTGCCATATTTAAATTTGCCATCAGTAATCCAGTTTGCTAATTTTAAATATTTGTTCTGACAGAAACCACCTTTCCAAATTTCAAAGTAACAGAAACCATCAATCTGTTACTATCTGCAACAAACTGTAAATACAGGATAATTTAAAAGATAGTAATTCAAACATTGTGGCCTACACCAAAAGGAGTTTTCACAAACATTAGTGTCACTTTTGCAGGAAACATTGCAAAACTCATTTTTGAGCCAAAATTCACAATCAGAAGGTCTTAAAAAAAAAATGTCTTAAAGAATGTTTTAAAAAAAACCTCAACAACTTTGTTTTGTAAGATCTTTTGTAACTTCTCTTCAGGTACTAGAAACCATTCAGTGAGTGCAGGCTATCAGCATGGGAAGTGATCAACCAACACAGTATCCTGCAGCCTTTCAAAAATATTAAACCCTGAGCAGGTGGTACAGCAGGTCTTCTAAATTCTGCCTCCATGAAACACTGAGTCTTCCTGAAAGTATCTAGCCATTTAATTTTTCCATCCTGCTAAAAATAAGAAAGTTCCCTATCCTGCAACTATTTATCCGCTGTACCATGAGGTTGTTCACACTCCAGTCCCTCAGAACGAGGGAGACACACAGAGATTCCTGCCCTGGCCTTACAGTGGGTAGGTTGACCATGAGCTGGCAATTGAGCATCTACCCTGTCTGGCAGAGCAATCCCGCATCTTTCGCTGAGGTACCCCCTAATGCAGCTGCACAAACGTTTCAGCACATGAAACATGCTTAAAGCTAGCTTAGTTGTGCCTAGCGCAACTACCATCAATGTAATGCCAACATACTCTAACACTGGAACTCAAACACTAAATTTATGTACTACTCCTTTTAGACTAATTAAGACACAGATGTGTAGACTAGATTAGTTCCTGGCATTTTTCTGAATACGCTACGAACATTCAAAAAAGCTAATAGTGAGTCATTGCACTGAACCAAAATATCTATTTCAGGAAGACACAGCCGAAAAAATTTCCAACCATGATTTCCAAATTCTCTAAGGTTTTTTTTTGTCATTGTCAGCTAAACCTCCACTACAGCCTATCATCTCTTAACACACAGCCATGAAACAGAAGAAACACCTGTCATCAAAATACAAAGTGGTTAATTCTTGATGTATCACGTTGACTGCTTACAACTGAAAATATGGAGGCAACCAAATTTTCCTAACATTTAAATGATGATGAATCAATTCTGGTCTTGACATACTGAATTAGTAAATTGTTATGTAAGTGTTAAAGGTATTCTCAGCATCCCAGAGGCCTGACGGCATAATTCATGAGCCAGTTTTCTTCTGAAGTCTCCTTTCACCTGTCTAGGTTCCAGTGATCACAAGGACTGTTATCAACACCTCTGTGTATCCCTCTTTGCACCATCCTCCTTCACTCAAAAAGCTATAATGTCCAGAACAAGTTATGTTAATATACTTATAGAGATGTTAACTCTAACATAAAGTTTAGACTGTGCTTCTTGGTACTGCAGCCACTAACCCTCAGACTTTACAGGATCACACTGCTTCATCCCACCAGTCCAGGAACTAATTAATTAAGCAAAGCCCTATTCAATATTAGGAAGCAGTGACTTCACAGGAATTTCTACAAAATTACCTACTCTGTGCAGAATCCTCCAATAAAAACAAGGTCTATTTAATGCCACAGAAAAAGAAAAAAAAAAAGAAATAAAAGTTGTACAAAGTGACAGAAAACTAATTCTGACTGTTTGTTTCCTTTGTATAACTAACAAATGATTGTTCCACTACCTAGTACTAGGTAAGTAATTATACAAGATTGTATACATGCTTCTTATTTCCCAGAATTTATTTATTTATGAAGACTTGGTCCTATGTATCAAGCCATTCTTTCCTAGGCTTTAATTTGCATATGATTTCAGAATTGCCAAGTGGATTTTAAACTTTAACTTCTCTAACCTTTCTCTCATCTCAATAAACTGATAGAAGTCCTTAAGAATTTTCTCTCTAAAGTATACTGCCTCTTACCAAAACCTCAAAACAATATTGGTCCCTTAGACAATACGTAACTAGGTACAAAAATGCTAAATGTTCACAGCTTGTTAGATAAAATTAAGCTTTTAGCACATCATCTCTTGCTTTTAATACTGTCTATGTGATCTTATTTCCCTTTCAGTCATGTAGGAAGGCTAGTGAAAAAATACAGTTAATGTGCTAATATGCAGGGAATTCTAGACCTGTTTCATTCTCTTCCAGGTCCAAATGTGCAATTAGATCTCAAGTGCTTCAACTAGATTATAATAAAACTGGAAACATTTGTTTAGGCTCAATTTATATTAAAAATATGGCAGGTGAGAAAGAAACTATCAAAAAAAGACCCTAATAGCTACTTGCATGTTCACATACTGAGACAGAAAGCTTGCGCTGCCAGGCAACTTAATCTTTTTTAATTTTTGCATTTGGTTTTACTCTAAATTGATGACCAAATGAAAGCAGTAATTAGGACTCTATTCAAATACCACTGTAACAAAGAATTACCACAGTGGATTTTCCTACAATATATAATTCACAACTCCGTTTCACCTAGAGTTGCAATCACTGTAGTATTACTTAAATTTGGCTACACCCAAGATTTGCAAGACGAAGCAAATGGGGTGTTGCCACCAATAAATTTAAGAGTACATTGTGGCTTTAGTATTTGAAACCTGTTTTTCCATTAGTTCTATCAATGTCCCCCTCAGCCTCGAAACTGGAATGAAAGGTGTTGGCTTTCATTTCTGATTTCTTAAGCAGTAGCTACCTTTCTCGTTCACTCTGCCAAGATTAAACTAGAATTCCTCACTTCATCCAAACAAATAAAACAAAGGCTGTGCAGTAACAGCAATACATTAACTAAAATATAGCTGTAACATCATTACAAGGTGCACAAGAGCCAGACATCAACTTTTGGACTGTGGATCTGTCCACTGACAAGTTAAAGGAGAAATACCTGGTCTGGAAGCAAGCTACTGACAGTCTTTTTTTTCATAATGTGACTCAACTCCCTCTTCTAGCAAGTTCTTACTCATTACAAGGAAAATTTTGGGTATCGTTTTAGGAAAAGAATTTCTGTCTTTCTCCTAAAGGCAGCATACATTTTAATAATTATCAAGTACACACAAGGGTTAAGTATATCCAGAACTGTTAGCCAAATAAAACCAAACATTAGCATTCAAGGGTTTTACATAACACCACCAGCTATTGCCAACACCAACCCCCCTCCAAAAGAAACCCACAACACAGTAAGAATCTCTGCTGAGGAACTGGCATTTATACAGAGGAATCAATTTTGAATATTCAAGTGCTATATCAGCCCTAACCTAGCACTTTATCTAGCTGTCAGCTGTTGAGGGAGCAAAAGAGTTGCAGAAATTAATTTTCTAAGTCACCTTTCCATAATCTGCACTCTTGCATGCCCTTACTCAATTCCACTGCTTCATCATGTATCACATATTTAAAAGGCAACTTGCCTACAGAAACAGAAGGAAAATACTGGACCACTGTTAAACAAGAGAGGTGCATTAGTCACCAACAACACTGAAAAGGAAGAGGTTCTCAACACCTTCTTCACCTCTGTCTATACCAGCACTGTTGGACCCGGCCTTGGGAACAAAAATCCAGGTCAATGCAAACACAGATGCACTGTCAGTGAAGGAGGAGTTGGTATGTGAACTACTACAGGAGCTTGACCCCTACAAATCGATGGGCCCTGACATTATCCACCCGAGGGTGTTGAGAGAGCTGGCTGATGTCATTGCAAGGCTGCTCTCCATAATCTTTGATAAGTTGTAGAGACTGGGGGACATCTCAGAAGACTGGAAAAAGCCTACTGTCACCCTCATCTACAAGAAGGGCTTAAAGGAGGATCCAGGAAACTACAGGCCCATCAGTGTTACTTCAGCCCCTGGGAAAGTTATGGAATGAATCTTCCTGGGGGCCATCCCAAGTCAAATGAAGAAAGCAATTGGGAAAAATCAGCACGGATTCACCAAGGACAGATCATGCTTGACAGATCACCTTCACTGACGAAGTGACCTGCTTGGTTGATGTGGGGTGAGAGATGGACGTTGTCTATCTCTGAGGTTTTTGATACAGTTTCCCAGTGCCTCCTCCTAGAGAAGCTCATGTGTTATGGTCTGGACAAGGGGTCTGTGCAGTGGGGGGGAACTGTCTGACAGGCTGCACCCAGAGGGTGGTGGGAAATGGCTCCTTTTCAGACTGGCAACCTGTCACAGGTGGGGTCCCCAGGGATCGATACTGGGCCCAACGCTGTTTAATATCTCTGTAAGTGATGTGGATCATGGGATCAGGTGTACCCTGATGAAGTTTGCTGGTGATGCCAAACTGAGTGGGTACGTGGGCACTTGGGAAGGGAGAGCCACCCTGCGGGAAGACCTGGACAGGCTGGAAGAGGGGGCTAACAAGGGCCTTAGGAAGTTCAAGGAGGACAAGTGTAAGGTCTTGCACCTGGGAAAACATCATGCAGGAGTGCAGCACAGGCCGGGATCTACCCAGCTGGGGAGCAGCTCTGGAAAGGGACCTGGGGGTTCTGGTGGACAACAAGCTCCACATGAGTGACAAGTGTGCTGCTGTGCCAACAGGCTGCTGGGCTGCATCAACAAGGGCATCACCAGCAGAGATAAAGAAGTCATTATTCCCCTCTACTCAGCGCTTGTCAGGCTGCACCTGGAATACTGTGTTCAGTTTTAGTCTCCGCTATACAAAAAAGATGTGGCCAGGCTGGAGAGAGTCCAGAGAAGGGCCACAAAGATGATCAAGGGACTGGGCAGCCTGTCCTGTGAGGAAAGGCTGAGAGAACTGGGTTTGTTCAGCCTGGAGAAGAGAAGGCTTAGGGGAGACCTTGTCACCATGTTCCAGTGCTTAAAGTGTGGCTACAAACAAGATGGAGACTCCCCTTTTATAAAGGGCACATGGAGAAGATGAGGGGTAATGTGGATTTTAATGACAGTTCTTAAATACATGATTCACAGAGGCAAGGGGTGGAATGTTTTGGGTCTGTATATGTGATGGGTGTTGGGCATGATGTGTGATGGGCGGTGTCCCCTGTGAGAAGCTTCCTGAAGCTCCCCCGGCTCCAAATCAGAGCCACCTCTGGCCAAGGCTGAGCCCATTAGTGATGGTGGCTGCGCCTCTGCAATTTAAGAAGTGGAACTGGAAGAGTTGGGGTTACGAAGGGGACTTGTGAGGATAGCTTACAAGAAGGACACGTACAAAAACACGGAGGCCAGTGGAAGGAAAAGGAGCAGAGGGAGCTGTGCTGGAGCAGAGAGCCCCTGTACCCCGTGGTGAGAGGGCAGGGCCCCCCCTGCCCCCATGGAGGGCACCGGTGGGGCAGATGCCGCCCTGCAGCCCCTGGAGGAGCCCACAGCGGAGCAGGCGGCTGCACTCGAAGGAGGCCGGGACTCTGAGGGGAGAAGCAGCCCCCGCTGTTGTAGTTCTGTGCCGAAGAGCTGCAACATGTGGGGGGGACCCACGCCAGAGCAGCTCGGGGAGAGCTGCAGCCTGGGGGAAGGACTCAGCTCGGAGAAGGGTCATGGAGAACTGTCTGCTGAGAGAGGGGAACCACGCTGGAGCGGGGCAGAATGTGAGGAGTCCTCCCCCTCCTCGAGGAGGAAGAAGCAGCAGGACTGACCATAACCCCCTGCCCCTGCCCTGCAGCACTTGGCAGGGGCAGGAGGTAGAGAGATCAGGGGCAAAGCTGAGCCTGGGAAGAAGGGAGGGGTGGGGGGAAGGTGTTTTTTAGTTGTGCAAATACTTCTCACTGTCCCACTCTGTTGAGTGTTGTCATTGTTAGTGTCTGAATTTATGTTCTTTTTCTTCCCCTAATGAGTCTGTCTTTTGCCTGTGACCATAAGATATGAGTCATCCCTCTCTGTCCTTACCTCTACTCCCAAGGTTTTTTCTTTATTTCCTTCTTCCCAGCACTATGGGGGAAAGGTCTGAGTGAGCAGCTGCATGGTGCCCAGTCACCCTCTGAGCTCAAACTGTGACAATCTTCCATACAAAAATCTACTTCTGATTGCCAAACTGGGCCAAACAAAGTGGTTTAGAACCACTACATACTACAGATGAGCACTAACTGTATGTTCACACACATGTATTTCTTCCATACATTTGGTATTAACGTTAACAAGCTCCTGATAACAGTATGTACAGCATATACATTACCCAACAATGACACTAGCTTACAGAGTCCTTTCTCCAATTGCTAAGTATTTGTGTATCTTACCAATCAATAATACAGAGCTTTATATGAATTGCAGAATGATGGAAGCTATTTAGAACAGATATATCGATTTAACAAAACAGAAAAGGATACACTGCAAAAGCCAAGACAAGCAGACACCACACTATACTGATATTCATTTCTTGTGAGGGCTTCACAACACTGTAGTAGGCTTCTGTCACCACATACACAACTGTAGCTGCAACAGTGAAATCCACCAACCACTGATATTCCGGAAAATAATGCAATGCTGAAAAACACAAGTTTGCAGATGTTAAAGGTGTGATATTTTCAGGCAGTTACTGACATATATAGAATGCAGTGACAATTTTAAGATGTTTTCCATTACTTGATGCCTAGGTAGACACAGATCATCCAAGCAAAGAGCAACAGCAGCAAAAAAGCCGCATTTTTTTTTCCCCATTCAACAACAACTTCACCCTTCACTTCTGTTATTCGATACTTAATTACTAAAATTTATAAGGCTACAAGATTTTACTATTCTATCATCTCAGCTTTTATTCATTAACATCCTAAATTCAAAAAGCATACTTAATTTAGATCTCAACATCACAACAGAAAACGGTTTTCCAGTTGAGTCTAGCAGCAATTCCAGGCTAAGTTTTTCTGACTCTGCTTAAGATTAAAAGCTCATCAGCAGTCATTTAAAATACTAAATATATCACTTTTTCTTAAAAAAAAAAAAGACCTCTAAGATACTGATGGTTTGTTCTTCCAGGTTTTGTTAGTACCTCCTGTACGGCAATAAATCTGTGTGTAAATTCCACTGTAAAAATTCTGGGGATCACACTGTGTTGCATGCAGGCTGGATGATTTATGAATGGAGAGCTCCCATAGGTGCTGGGGACCGCAAAGAACAATTTGAGACAACAAAGTGTGGCCTGTCCCTCACAAACACCTTCCCTACATCTACAAAGTTAAAAAGTCACAAAACATTACTGAGCATTTGTCTGTTGATTATAAGCTACCTACCTGATGTCAAACACATGAAATTGGACAAACTCAGGTATTTCCAAGTCCTGTACTTATTTTGAAATAACTATCTGGTTCAATTCAGCAGAAGTTTGAATACATCACTTTTTAAAGACAGTTAAACCCTACACTGTATCAGTACCTATAAATACTTGCAGACACAGTTAAATGTGTAATTTCAGGCAAATAACACCAATTGAAACTTGTGAATGGTTTATTTATGTGCTAGCTTCAAAAAACTCTGCATTGCTGTTAAAGGTATTTTCTACACTGTCTCCAATAAGTTAAACTGAGAAATCTCCTGCATAGGACTATAATTCCTTTCTTTCTATACTTATGCATACGGATATAAAAATGTACATTGGAATAAAGTACATATCACATGCATACATACCCATATATAAGTTTTCTGTAACAGAATGACTGGTTATGATTAAGGAATCAAAAACTACCATTTAAAAAAAATTGCAACTTCCAAAACAGTTAATGCTGCTTATTTCAGTACTGTCATTTTCCGTTTCTAAGCATTTTACCTCAATGTTTCACACGTGTGGTTGAAAGGTCTAGTTTCAATGCTGTGGCACATTTCTTATTTCAGACGAGCAGAAAGTATGTGTTTCGACATCTGGCAATTGTCATTTTCTTGTACAAAGCTATGAAGTCTATTTCAAACAGACTACGATGTGACCCTTTTGGTATTGTCTCATATTGATATGGATGTCTTTATGCTGGATTTCACCTACTCATCCTTTTCCATAACACTGCTATTAAGATGTCACCCATGGAACAACAAAGGAGACTTAGCCCTAATTCTTGCCTTCTTGTTTAACTTTGTTATCAGTTGCACTTCTATTTATTCACTGTCTATGAAAAACACTCCAGCACTCATCACAAATAAACACTTGACAGAAAGAATCAGAATATATTTGAAATAATATATTATTGTCTGCATCCACTTATTCTTACCGATAGTGTCTCTTTCAGTCACAGATTTTGTTTCCAGGTGAAGGTCGATGTCTTTTGGAATGGTTAGGGGTTTGTTTTCAATATGACCATTATATTTTCTGTAAAAATAAATAATACACCCACAGATATGACAAAATAAACTTTTTCAATACATAATGGCAATTCAAATTTAAGAAAAGTGCAGACCACTTTTTTTCCAAACGCACACATTTTTATCTATCTAGTTAAAAGCATTAATTCAAGTTCAAATCTCGAGAAACAACCAGGTATGTTACTGATTCCTAGATTTATCTTGCAAGGCTCTGACATACTACTGTGGTACACATTTAAATGCCTCCTGTATACTGCATCCTGAGCATGTATTAGGGCAAGATCCAGTGGCCAGCACTTACTTCAGCCCACCAATTTTCTCTGTTTAGGGAGCTACGGGGTCTTCTAGTGATACCAGTACAGCTACAGAGTAGAATGTATCCACCCTGCCATACAGATACCCTGGAGAAAAATCAAAGCTAAGCTGAGGCTTTTTAGCTGAAGTCTAGACCAGGATGCTGAAAGACAGGAACATTGAAGTCTTTGGATTGAAAATAAGTAAGACAGACAGACTCAGCAGTGTTAATTTACTGATAAAGAAGCAAGAAAAAAAAAAAAAAATTACCACAGTATTACTAGCAATCCTAGAGATCCAGTACATCTTGAAAATAATCCACCATGCTGCCTTTGGGGAGGCACACAAGGCCAAGTACATCATAATACAGCACCAGGCTTCAGGGCTGTGTTCCAGGCTTTAGTCCTTGCTGCAGAGCATGTTGGCGATGCGCAGAGGCTTCATAAACAGATTCATTTGCTCCTATCATACAGGTGGCTACTGGCTTACACAAATGGAAGGAATAAGGCAACCAAAGGTTGATCCTCACACTGCTAAACCCTTCCTGGCTTCCAGCATAGAGCAATTTAGGGATAAACTCAGCCAGGGATTGCATCTCCCGCAAACATCATTCTTCAAAACTTACATGAATTTGCCTAATCCCTTTTCTGAACCAGGATGAAATCTGTTGAGCTGCAGAGTGTGCTATAGTATGAAGTTCCACAGGGTGTGCTCCAAACTGAGAAGTCCTTAAATCTGCTCTATCATTTAGTGCCTCCCTGTATAACACACTAGTAAGTTTACTAGTCCCTATCCACCCTCTGTATACACCAGATACATACCTGCTGCAAAATCCTCCCTTAACCAGTTCCCAGACTAGTAAACCTTATGCTTCTCCTTGCATGGAAGCCTTTCCTCTAGCTTTTCCAGTTCTACCGAATCATCTTTGAAATACAATATAAACAAAAGCATGTCTTTTATGTATAATATGAAGTTAGACTATGATTTCCAAATTGTTGGTTAGAATAACACATCTTTAAGGTGTCATTTTTCACAGCAGAGATACACGTAAAGACGATAAAATATGACATATTTAGAGCAAAAGGAGCATTTTCATCTGGAGCTCTGAAACCATACCAAAATCATGATCTTCACTTTCCTAAAAGTAATGCACACTACCCGACTTCCAATCAAAGAAAACAGAATGCTGTTAAAAGAACCTGAACAAAGTCAAGTTACATGAAATTGGGTTGAGATTACCATTGCTAACTAGAATAAAACAATCTTCATCACTATTAAAAAAAAGTCATTGAAGCAGACCAGAAAAATGTTTGTTAAGTTTAAACAGTCAAAATCAAACCTAAAACTCCTAAATGGGGAAGGAAACAGTAAACTCTTGCCACCTTTCAGAATAGCACCTCTGAAATTAGAAAAGGAGAGGTAGATTTTCCATAGAAAGACAAGTTATTGGGACATAAGCATTAAAAAAAAAATTCAATCATCAATTGTGAACTTATTTTTGAGGAACGATGTCCTCTCAGCTAATGTGTGAAATGAGAATACAAGCAGAAAACATTAATTATTTTTTTTTCAGGCGACATTAATTCTTAGTACAAGAATTTTAATGGACAAACTGAAAACTGAGGATAGGAATCTAAAGCATTACTCCAAAACTTCAGGTGCTCAAGTCTAAACAAGGAGTCCCAAACACTGCCCAGCCACTATCTGCAGCTTGCACGTGCTTCCCTGACCCGAGCTGTACTCTGATGTTTTCATACTGCATGCACCCAGGAGGACCATTCATCTTGAGTGAGATGAGAATTTTCATAACTGAAGCCATTTCAGATAAACAAAATTTGGTGTTCCTACACTCTAATTATCCCAGGGGACCCATAATCAGAGACACAATCAGAACATACCTCGGAACAGACAACTTTAATTCAAAGTAATTCACAGTGGCTATGGACCTTTTCATTAGCCTAACAATTTAATATCACACAATTCTGAAATAGAAAATCTGCCTAATATTCATGTACTATTATAACCTACAGCACAACATATTAAAACATAATATGCATTGAATAAAATGGACTACAAGTTCACACTACAGCTGTTTCTAAGGCTAATTTTCAAGCAAGTTCCTTGGATCTCCTTTTGTCATTTCTCTTTTAATTAGTTCAAATTGGAAAAGTTAAGTAAGAAGCAGCAACTAAATTCTGCAAAGATAGACAAAACAAATCCTTTATCTCAAAAAGACATAGGGAAAATCGATTAGACACATTCTTATTTCTCCTACATCTGTTTCATCTCCTTGGCTCAGAGGAGCACCGCATTCCATTTTTGGCAACCTAAAACAGTACATCCAAACCAGCTCAACAGGAACAAAAAAACAAAAAAAAAATTCCTACTTTAAACTACAGTTCTCCTCCAACAACATCCACTGCTTTAGAGGACACAGAGGTATACTTACTAAAAAGTTATTACTCATTCTGTTGTTACAACAGCAAAGCAAAGAAAGCATCATTTAAGCCCCCACTCTACTGTCTTGGTTTCCCTGAAGTTTCATATCCAACTGTGATTAACACTTACCCTAGTATAAGCAACTACCTAAACTATTAAAACTGTATTCTCTTGGTTAATATAGTAAGATAATTATATCAATCATATAATAACTAAATCACACCAGTAAAACTTGACTGCACAGACATGAAAACACAGCATCACATTTGAAACATTAACCGCAGAAGTTTAGTAACTGAAAAAAGACAACACATATATAGGTGACTTATGATACAGGTTCCTACTAAGTTTCACAGTAAATTTTCCAAATATTACAAAATTTAAGCTTATATGTCAGTACATGTTAACACTCCATGCCTCCGCTCAGCTGAGAGCATGAAATTGCTCTGGTGAAGGTGAGAACACACGTGTTTTGGCTAAGGAAAGGCAGGAAGTGCAATGTACAATTATTATATGGTAATGGGATTGTGGTTTTCTCTTTAAGGCTCCTATAGGTGCACATAGTTACGTAATTTATTTCACATATGAATAAATAGCACTGGTTAAATGAACAGTTCTATATAATAATGCTATTCACGATTATTTTGCCTCAAGTTATTAGAGAAAACCGTTAGGTAAAATGAGTTTCTAATTTTCAAAGAATATTGCAGCAAACATGTAAAATTAAAGTTAATACTAAAGGAACAGCATGGCAATAAGGTTGCTTGCTAACCATGTAGCTCAAGAACTAGGAAACAGAAAGATGGACAAATCACATTACAATGAACAAATTATATGTGCAGTTTGTGGATTAACACAGGTATTAAGAATTATAAGAGTTCATAGTGGAATAAAAGAAAAAGGACTAAAGGAAACCTCCCGTGTCACCAAAAGGAAAGCCAGAGGGGTGGGTCGGTTTGCTTTAAACATAGCCAGCTCCACCACCTCAAGATGTCTCTGTTCTTGTCAAAGTTGTACTTCTGGTAAGGCTTCCAGAACTTCATGCCTGAATGACAGAAATCTGTTTCCAGCTTAAGCTGACAGAGCGCTATCCCATCCCTCTCAGTCATCTTTTTGCTAGGTTAAACAAGCCAAGCAATTCTGGCCTCCCTGTAAGACAGACTTTCTGTTTCCTGGATGATCCTAGCAGCCCTCTGTTCACCTGTTCATGTACAAGTTAATTTTTCTTGAACATGAGTGATCAGTACTGTACACAGTAATCCAGATAAAGTTCTGCACTGGTGCCTTGTCCAAGAGGATTAATATTTCCCTATCTCTTCTACTAGAAATACCTCACCTAATACATCCTAGAAGCACATTTACCTTTTTCACAGATGTATAAGAGTGGTGGCTCATACTAATCCTATGTTGAACTAATATACTCAAATCTTTCTTCTATTCCTTCAAGATGAAGAGCTTCAATCCTACGGAAGATTTGCTTTCCTCAGTTTTCATCCAAATATTCACTAAAAAAAAAGTATCTTTGCCACCAAATTAGCAATTTCACAGACCAATTTTGTGAACTGGAAATCATCCAGTTCTGCACAATTTGGGCACGTTCAACTCTTTGTTAAGCTGAAAGAACACAGTTCAGTACAGACATGTGACAATTAATGTAATGAGGGTAGTCATATGCAACTAACAGTTTTCAACTCAAAGACAAAATTTGGTTGGCAAAGTTATTACATGGATCATGCTTGGGAAAAAAAAAAAAGTGGTAAAATAAAAGAAAAAGCTTAAAACAAGTATTTACCTATCTTTTTTGCTCTTCCCTCTTTGTTTCCCTGCAAGAATCCGTAGTTCTTCTTCAGTAGGATGCTGATACCACCGTAAACTAAAGAAAAATAAAATCTCAAGTAAAACAATATCAGTATTAGCAATTTAGAGTGGTTTTTTTTTTAAATAACACTATATATCAACACAAAGCTACATGTATATTTATATAATGGTCATTTGCAATGCCTAACCAAAATACCCTAGTGTGCAAGTACCAACCCTGCCTGAACTGAATAACCACAGCTAAACTTCAGTTCTCATCAGCATAAAAGATGCTTACTCATAATCAGAAAGTTTTGCTACTTTGTCATTCAAGTGAAAGCCCTTCACTTCTCAAAATACCAAATTTTCAAGTTGTCAAATACAGCAAACAAGGTTGTACTGATATTGAAAGAAGTTCACTAGAATAATTATGCCATAATTCATATACCACAGTTCACTAGAATAATTATAATTACCCAGCAGAACAGTATTCTCAATGATTTTATAAAGTATAATTATGCCTCCCCAAAAAACAGTAATTTTACAGAATCTGGAACAGCTATTATCAAATAACCATTACCAGTCTTTTTTCTTAGGCAGAGCGGATCATAACATCAACACTCCTTTCCTAAACACCTTGTAAGTGTATCTTCAACTCCTACTAGAAAAAGCGCTATTAAAAAGTCACTTATTTGCATGTAGCTGAGCTGCAAGTTTTTCCACTTTCACAAGCCAATGCGCCAGCCATTGCTCGTTTATTTAGAAGACAAGTAGTGGCAAGGAAATTCTGTAGAGGAAAAGCAGAGACAGTTAAGTCTCTAAAATGGTACATTTTACCTTACTCTCTACCTTAATCTGTAAGTGTGTCAAGAACCTCAGTGGCTGAAACAAGGCCCTTTCCACACTCAACAGGGGAGAGTTCTGTCCAGATGCAGCTAGGACATCACTCTGTCTCCATTCTGAAATACTGAGACAAAAGAGCCCAAGTATTAACAGGAACAGATTTGGGAAATTTATGTGGAAGTACTTTTCTGGAGGAGGCAGCCAATAATAGGTGACACAGGTTATCACAGGGTAATAGAGATGATCATAGAATTCACGACCAGTACTTCTAACCTTAAGAAATTCTCATCAGGTAGGACCATTCAAATCCACACTGGCAAATGAGAGATTATCAAATCCAATTTCAAAAAGAGAGCAAGGCAAATTTGGAAAATTAAACATGGAATACAAACAACCTCAAGCCACTTGGACAACTGATTCCCAGCTCCATTTTGGAAAGGCTTCCTGTCCCAAGTAGACTAGACTTAGTCCACCCATCTTTATATTTGCAGAATATGGACTTTCATGTAAATATAAAAAATGTTGTCATTCTTTAAGGAACACTGTCTACTGAAGGAGGTCCACTGCTACAGGACTCACGCTAAAAGCGGAAACAGTCCTAAATAGGAGCTGCCACAGGAAGCAGTATTATACATCATCTACCTTCTTTGCGATGGCACAGACACTTCATGTCTGCACACATGCTGCAAGAGACACTGGACCAAGACTAAGATAAAGAAAAGGTACAATTATAATGAAATGTATGCATCACTGAGCACATGCCTGCCCGGTAGATCTTAAACAGGAGACATGGCCCCTCTGTCCTGATACTGTCCTTAATGCTACACTAAACTTGGCTGAGGACAGGGAAGTGAAAATGAAGAAAAACGGTGTGACAAAAATACAACATGTTTCAGGAAAAGCTCCCAATTTCAGCAGTTTAATTGTTGGTATAATGAAGCACTGAACAGGCAGGTGCAGGGATCATAGACATCATCTTAAAATAACTTAAAAGCTGGCATAATGGATACGAGTTCAAGCCAGCAATATTACAAAGAATACAATCTGGTTAATAAGGGGTTCCACAAGCCTGTGTCAGTAGGTACTGCTGGGCTAAATAATCAGCTGATGCTGGGATTTCTTCAAGAGAAAATAAGTTCAGTACCAGCTAATAACGCATCAGCACAATCCACACCATTGCACGCTGCAAATTTCACTGACAGTTCAAAAATTGAAAACTGCCCATACTATAGACTTTGCATGTACAAGGAGTTCTGGTGGGGAGAAGAGAGTCTGAATTTCTGGGGATTTTTTTCTGAGGCTTCAGCAGAAGTGCAAGCTATTTCACTCACTTACTTTTATCATGTGTGGTCCCAGCTGAAAAATTTGCTGTTTGCAAACTCTGCTGCAAAAGAGCCTTTGTTAAGACTAAGAATCACACAGAAGCCAGAGCAACTACTTCTTCACCCAAGAAGACAGCCTACACTGGAGATACTAACTTCTTCCTATCTTTCACATGACCTAGAGAAAGTGGGGGAAAGCAGATGAATAGTCTTCTGCTTTGTCATTCACTACCTGCCAGATCTGAACTTCGCATGCTAAAAGTATCACAAGTTCTGTAATGACAAAAATTACCAGTGTTGGAAAGCAAACTTTTCAAAATCTCTCCTGTGCAGAAATAGTACCTAATACAGCATAACAGACAAAATCCTTGCACTGTGTAACATACTAACACAAATCAAGCACTTAAATCACAATTTGTTCTTAATTATACTACAGAATTATGCTGCAAGTGATTCCTAATTACAACTAACAGGATACAAGAGTTTTGGGATTTTCTAGTTAATAAACCCTACACACCTTGCATTTAACATCTACAAACCAAGAGACTGAACAAACATTTTCATTAAGGTAGAGCTAAAAAAAAAAAAAAAAAAAAAAAAAGAGTAGTTTGTATCTGCTTTAGCTTATGTATGTTTAAAACTGAGATCCCACAATTGATTCCTCTGTAGCTCTGACATACCCAAGTTAGCCTGAATAGCAAAAGCAGCACAGATATGCCCCAGTTAATCTGAATGAAGGTCATTAATGAATGCACAACAAAACATTTGTTTTCTCCTGTCCTCCTGAAGTGGCCTGAAAACAGAATGTAGTTGAGCAACTTACAACTAACATTTTGGTAGAGAATGTTTTATTAGTTAAAAATGAAAAAGCCTATGCAGATATTTAGGCTGCAAATGCACTTCAGTAAATACAACTACTCAAATTCTGTCCAAGTTCTGAAAATAGCCTTGACTGGAAAAGCTTTTATTTCTTTATTACTTTAAGTAAATAGTTTTTCAGTACTAAATGAGAGCTGTTCATTCTGTAAATGAATAATTACGTCAACCTATTCTAACAGTTCTTCTCAATTTTGAAGTGTCTGTGTTTCCTGTTCATCAACTTTGAATGTACACATACAGGCATACTGAAACCAACTGGTCACTTAAAAAGAGTTTCTGGCTTGTCTGGTAATATGTTTATCCTCCCTCCCATTTGGCAAGGGCTATCTGCAGACATTTCAGACTACCTTGCTTAGAAAAGCCTCCCAACCCTTTGGAAGAAAGACACTTAAGCCAATAACCAGCTCCAGGAACCAGACTAGTTGAAGTATACTGACAAATGAAAGGAGGAACTGGCAGTAACTTCTTAGAAAAGCTGGACTACTTAGGAGTGTGTCTGCCTGTGCCTTACATGTCTATAAAACCCTCCACCACCCCACCCACAGAGGTCTGTCAAAGAAAATGCTGAAGGCAAAAAAAGACAGCACTAAAGAAAATGGGTTAACATAGAAGATAGTTTATCAGCTGAACTAAGAAGAGAACTGTTTTTCTTCTGGCCATTTAAATTCAGATTCTTGTTGCAGTGAAGCTTCTGACTTGTTTTTATTTCTGGAATGCAGAAATATTTCTGGCTCTTTACATAATTCTTGTATTCGGGAGGTTATTCACAATGACTGAAATTACAATGCACTAAAATAGTTACCAGATAAATAGACCACTGAAAAGCAACAATGAGATTGTCAAGACTACTGACATGAAAGGCAATAAGACTCCGATTGACTTCAATGAGAGCAAAATTCTATAAGCACAAGTGGAGAAATCCTGCTTTATGTATTTATCGATCTGCAGGTATGCAAAGATAAAAGAAGAAAAGGATTATGAAAAATATTTGAACAGCAAACCTCTCCCTATCACTGGCACAAGGCATGGTTTAGAACAAGGATACAGAAAGGGAAAACTTCACAAGAATGAAGAACATGGGCATAGTATCAAGCAATTCTTTAAAAACAGCAACTAAATATTTAAATTTTGAAACAAAAATTTAAATAAATATTTTAAAGAGGATCTAAAAAGTAAAAAAATGTCACTTGAGTAATTGCTGATAAAAAACACTACGTTAGTAACATACCTTAAAAATAAACTATGCAATTTCATATTCGTTAATGTAATACTCTTTTTAGAGCACAAAAAGGGTGATCATTACCCTGCAGATGTGGTCAACAGTGAAACTTCACACAACAATTGAGAGTATGATTCCTGTTCATATTATTCACCTGACAATTACTGTTTTCCATTATACTTAACATGCATCTAAACAACATTTAGCCATTTTCCATTAGCAGCTCTTCAGGTGATGAAATAGGGAAAATTAAAAAGAAAAAATTTGGTAATTCTGAGATGCTGAGGAAAAATGGCAATGGAAAATTATATAAGACTGGTTAAGAATCCTATGGAGTGCATTGTTATTCAAGGCTACTCCTTCAGAAATCAGTGAGTAGATTTGGTTTTCTCAAATTTTTAACAATTACGAAAGACAGCACACTACCTTCTAATCATACAAAGTGGGTTTTTTCTGAAACAAAAAAACATAGTGTCTATGATTCTTTTAATATTTAAGACACTGATTTGTATTCAAAGCAGCTGCTGGTTTTTGTTGTTATTATAGATACAGACACACAGGGAATGTTCCCCTTGCAACTCATTATGCCTGCTTGATCTATTGTTATGAGGAAGTAGTGTACTGAAATTTATACTAATCCTGTCCTATGAAGTATTAAAAAAATAGAATTTTAATAAACATCTAAGCACTCTGTACGCAAGGCTAATCAGCAGGTGGAGTATCAAGAAAACTGAGGCAACGCAGAGAAAAAAGTCCTTCCATTCTTCAATGTCTTTTCTTACTTTAATATTAAAAAGTTAAACTGCATGTACCTTGTGCCTTTAATAAAATCAGAGCAAACTTTATGACTGATACAATTAGCAGCAACAAACAAATGTTCTTTTACAGCAACACTGTCTATACCTTGAGCCTGTAAATCAGGTGTCACAATGCTATGGTAATACATTTAAGAACAGCAGAGTAATTATTTTTCAAGAAAACAACCTAAATTAGAATGTTTTACTGTTACTACTCTAATGCATAATTGCATTACCATATTCACACACCCTGTAGCAACTGTTTCTTATCTTACCTGCCACTACAGAGAAGCCAACGAGCAAGAGAGTAGTGAGGTATGATCTTCTGTATGACACTAGCCATTACCATGGTAACCACCAACTGTACACCTATCACACCCTGTAAAGGAATAAGTTAATAACAAGTCAATATGTGTTTTAGAAAAGTGCTGAAGTACTTATTTTTTTTAAAAAAAAAAAAAAAAAAAAAAAAAAAGAAACACCCTGTATTGTAGATATAACACTTTTTGGTTATTTTTAAACTAGAGGGGGGGAAAAAAATACTATATCAGTTTTCAAGAAATCCCCTGGAACTTGCTATAACCAGTTACATAATTCATCGAAGGGAAAAGGCGTTGCCAGGTCATGAGCTCAGTAACGTATGCCTCCTGTTTTATGGACTGTAAGACCGCATTGTGGACATGGCATTTCACAAGGCATCATGCTTTAAAATTACATCACTGATTACAATCTTGGCTTTTGTGGTCTCTTCAGTTCTGACATGATTTAACAAGACCCCTGGAATTAACAATAATTTACAACATATCATAAAATTACATCCTTTGATTAGTTCAGAGCACATGCTCCTCGCCAAACTGCAAGCACAGGTGGGGAATGGAGGGGAGGGCAGGCAGAAATCAGCACAGCTTCACTTCAACCTCCAACCCTTGATCAGGAGTTGGCACTTCAGCAGAACCAGCAGCAATCTCATTTCCAGTCACTCAGCAAGCTTTAATTCCAACTATCAGATGTTGTTTCTAAATAAAGCAACTTTAAACTTCTAAAGCTAAATAACAATGAGTGAAATGTTGCATCGTATTACTTTGATCCTGCACATGAAATTCTATCAGCTAACACACCATGTTAAAAAACAGCATGAAGCATGTGCACCATATTTCCTCCACTTACATGCAAGAATTTCACGCTTAAAACATCACAAGCAATAGTAAAATAGTATCAGACACAAATATGCAAGAAATTTACAAACACGTGAACAGAAAAGACTCTTAAGAATCAACCAACTAAGCTATCTCCACTCTTCTAAACTGTTTTTCAGAATACTTCCTCATGGAAAGGAGTACAGGCACTTTTTCTACAAACCGCCAGATTTAAATGGTGTCGTGTAAAAGTTCATATTCACTTTCACTGTTGTCTACCAAGTTTTGAATAATGGTGGTTACTAACAATATTTAAATGATAAAATATTTCCCTCTATAGTTGTACACGTTGAGAATTTCAGTTCACCAGATTTGCACTAAAGCAACATGCTATAAAAGGTCAGGTGGCAAAAGTATTTCTACATATAGAAGCAGTATGCAATTAACCATTGGCAAATAAAACACAGATTAGCTCATACACTTGAGAAACATTTTCTCCAGTATTGCCCAAAGGAAGAAGTAAGATTCACCCCTCGAGAACACCTCACTAGCAGCCCAGCATACAGTACCACCACTGTTTAAACACATCCCTCTCACCTAGTATACCTGTTCTCTTGGAGGAAAACTAACAACACGCTATTTTTACCCCAAGTTTCTCTCAATGCAAAGGTAACCTTGGAAAGAAAAGAGCAATTCTTACACAATGGTGAAACAGATGAAGTTGGAAGGGACCTCTGGAGATAAACTTAGTCCCACCTCCTGTGGCAGGTGCACCCACCCTGACAGAGACAGGGCTTCCTGGCCATTGGGACACAGCACCTGCTGATTCTTTCTTTTGCATCCTTGTTCTCAGGGTTTTACAGTAATTGGGGCCCTCAGCTAAGAAGGGCTGATGCTGACCACAGATCAGATTCATCTCAGGTATAAATGGAGTCCCCTGGGGGAGCCATTTTGAGCCAGTTCCCTCTGGAGCAGCACACACAGCTGCAGTCGAGGACTCTCCCCTTGGCTCAGGACATTGCCCAAGGAAACGCATTGCGGCTGAGAGCCCTCACTTTTCAGGTGAGTGATTGAGTGGTTTGGATTGTCATTAAAGTCTAGGAGTTCCTTGAACTGATTATGCAGTAATAGTTTTTCCTCTCACAGACATTTGGATCTGTCATTTATTAATTGCTGGAGTGTCAGTTGATTGTACCTAGAATAAACTTTATTTTAATTATGTCCTGTTTATTTTGAGAGCCTCCAACACCTCTGCTGCTAAGATGGTCAACTACAGCTGGTTGCTCAGAGACATGCATTCAGTCAGGTTTTGAATGTCTCCAAGGACGGAGACTCCACAACCTTCCTGGACAACCTGTGCCAGTGTCTGACCATCCTCACCTTAAGCAGTTTTTTTCTTTCTTATATTTAAATGGAATATTCTGTGTTGCACCCACTGCCTCTTCTTCTTTCAGTAGGCACCACTGAGAAGAGTCTTGCTCCACCTTCTTTATTCCTCCCCATCAGGTATTTATACACATGAATAAGATGCCTCCTGAACCTTCTCCAGGCTCAACAGTCCCAGCTCTCTCAACCTCTCCTTGTATGACAGATGGTACAGCCTCTTAACATCTTTTGTGGCCCTGTGCTGGACACTCTCCAGTAAGCCCATGTCTCTCGTACTGGGGAACCCACAACCAGACACTGCACTCCAGTCTCTCACTAGTGCTGAGGTGAGCACCTTTGTCAACCTGCTGGTGATTCTCAGCACAAGGCAGCCACCTTTGCCACAAGGGCTTATGGTCAACTTAATGATCTCCAGGACCACGATGTCCTTTTCTGCCAAACCATTTTCCAGGTGGACAGCCCCCAGCATGTTCTGCTGCCTGGACTTATTCCTTCTCAAGAATATTGGTGTTTCCCTTTGCTGAGCTGCATGAGATTCCTGTTGACCTGTTTCTCCAGCCTGTAGAGGTCCCTCTGAATGGCAACACAACTACCTGACGTAGCAGCCACTCCAAGTTTTGTACCATCTTCAAACTTGCTGAGGGTGCACTCTCTTCCATCTTCCAGGTCATTAATGAAGATGCTAAATAACAATGGCAGCAGCATCAATTCCTGGGGCACATCACTACGGACTGGCCTCCAGCTGGACTTTGTGCCACTAATCACAACACTTGGAGCTCAGCACCTCAGCCAGTTTTCAGTCCACCTGGTTGATCACTTATCTTGCCTGTACTTCATCAGTTTGTCTACAAGGATGTTACTGCAAACAGTGCTGAAAGCCTTGCTAAAGTGAAAAATAAACATTATCCACTCTTCCCCTTGCCCAAGCTAAGCATTCTACGATGAAATGATACCAAGTTGGACAAGCATGATTTCCCCTTCATAAATCCAAGCTGACTACTCCCAAGTCCATCTTGTCTTTAATATGTTTGAATTTAGTTTCCAGGGTTATTTCTTTATTACCTCCTCAGGGATCAAGGGGAGGCTGACCAGCCTTTAGTTCTCATATTCTCACTTCTTGAAGACAGAAGTAACATTTGACTTCTGAAGTCCTCAGCAACCTCCCCTAATTGTCATGATCTTTCAAAGATAGAGCAATGGTGGCCAACAAGAGTGACCTTGCAACAACACTGGCCACTCTGTCAGCACTGGTGGCTGCATCTCCTCAGGAACCACAGACTTGCCTATCTACGATCTATTTAAATGTTCTCTAACATGATAGTCTTACATGGAGGGTAAGCCTTCATTGCTCCAGATTCTCCTACCAGTCTCAGGAGCCTGGGATTTCTGGAGACAAACTGTAACAGTGAAGACCAAGGCAAAGACAACATTAGTATCTTGGTCCTTTGCCACCAGGTCTCCTGCCCCAGTTAGCAGCAGGCCTGTGTTAACCATCATAATGCATTTGCTGTTGATATATTTGTAGGTGTTCTTGTTGCCATTCAGGTCTCGCATCAAACTCAATTCCAGGTGGGCTTTGGCTTTCCTAACCCCACACATGCATGCTCAGACAGTTTTCCACATTCCTCCTGGGTGACCTGACCCTGCTTCCACCTCTTGCATACTTCTTTTCTATGTCTCAGCTTTGTCATGAGCTCTGAGTTCATCCATGCACATCAGGATGGACTGTTCTTGAGCTTGGAGTCCTTGAAAGTCTAGCAGCTTTCCCAGACTCCTCTCTATAATACTCTTCAAGTTGAGCCTGATCAGTCTGCTCTCCTGAAGATTATAAACCTACTACTTGCCTTGTTTCCTTCTCTCAGAATCCTGAGGTCTACTAACCAACTGCCACTGCAGCAAAACCTGCACATCCTTCACATGACCGACCAGTTCTTCCTTGTGTGCAAGTCTGAAGGTCCAGCAGAGCACGTCATCAGCTGCTCAGTCATCTGTGTTAGGAAACTGCCATCAAAGCACACAAAAAATCTCCTGGATTGCTTGTGCCCTACTGTGTTGTCTCTTCAAAGATTCTAAGGTAGCTAATATACCCTATAAGACCAGGACCTAGAAACTGAAGAATCTTTCCCATTGGCTGAAGAAGGCCTTATCTTTTACCTCTTCATTATTAACGCGATCTATAACAGACTTCTACAACATCACCCATGTTGCTCTGTCCTCTAGTCCTTACCCATAAACTCTCAGATGGTTCATTATTGATCCCATGGCAAACATCCAAGCATTCCCATTGCTATCTCACTTAGGAGCAAGTCCCCCTCTCCTCACTACCCCAAGCCAGTCCTTCCAAAGGGCCTGCACCAACCCATCCACCCATGGCACCACTCCAGTCTGTGGAATAATTACTGGAGGTGCCTTAGAAATCAAACCTATGTTAAAGCCACAGCACTGTTCACGCATTAAGGAAACGTACAACATCGAAGAAGCTTCCAGGGTGAAGCACAACTGGTAAGCAAGGCATCTATTCCACAGTGGTTCCCTGGACAACGTTGCCTGCAAAATAGCATGGAGGGAGGAGCAGAGTGAAGACTCTGTGGGCAGGCTCTGCGAATTGCCGGAGATAGGAACTTTATGGTACTGATAAACTGCATATTTGCCACCCTGGGCCAACAGTCTGTCACATTCTGACAAAATGATGTCCTTCATGCCAAGTTTGTTCATCATATTCTCATTAAAATACAAAAACACTCTCCATCCCAAAGGCTACCCGCCTCCAAAGTGTGGCCAACCCCTCACTGAACTTGCACTCTGAATTTTTGTTAGCCTATACCTTTAAAAGGGAAGTAAGAGAATCTTACACCAACCATAAAAAAAGGTATGTATGACTACAGTCACTCAAACTCCACCTTGAAGATTAAAAATTGTATAAAAATGGCCTGAGAAAGGGGGAATGTTGGAGGAAGGTATCATTGTGAACAAGTCAGGGGAGATACTGCCTCTGACTCCTGCGATCAGTTGGCGGGCTGAACCTCTCTTTCCCCACTCATAGGGACACCTTTGGATGAGATCCGGACTATTCCGAGTACTTGCTAGGAAAACTTAGAAATCTCTACATATAGAGTCCCTTTTTAATTTTGTGCACTGATTATTTATAATACCAATATTTGCACATGTTTTTGCAGACAGTATATCACCAGTTATCCATCAGAACCTGTATTTCTGCTGCTTCAATAAACTGCAGTATTTGTCAAGCTACACATAAAAGTTTCTCACTGGGCACTGACAGAATCTCTAAGTCTGGCCGTGTGAGTCCATGGAGCATGACTAAGCTGAAAGTGCAGTGCACTGTGAGTGCATCCATAATCACGATAGCTCAGGAAGTTGAACATGACCAGACTAATACTGACAAACTGGATATCACTCAGTCTAAACCTAGCTGCTCCCAGCCCCTCTGACATTTGAGGATAAGCTGGAATGCAAGTGGGTTTATTTTATGCCAAATTACCCTCTAATGCAACACAATTGTATGAGCTATCTCATCACATCTTTTGTTATCCATATGAAATCATAGCTCTGCAACTTCATACAGGCTCCTACTTTCCCATTTTCTCCCCATGCTGCATGCATTAGTGTACAGGCAGGTCAGAGATGCAGCCAAGTGTGCCGCTTTCCCACAAGAGGCCTAAGACCTTCTCCCCACCAATGCTGGCCTCATAATCTTTGTACAGCTTTGTGTGGGCCTCATTCTGCTCTGTTTTGCTGTTTTCAAGACTCCTCTCCACATCACCCTGCATCCTTTGCTTAACAACCCAGTCCACCACTTTCTCCTCTCGAATCATGAGTCATCACCTCCCTCCTCTCAGTCCTAGTCTAAAGCTCTCCATACCAGCTTGGTCAACGTGTTGGCAAAGATGCTTTTTCCCCACTTGGTCAGGTGAATGCTGTCCCTTCCTAGCAGTCCTTGAACTTCAGAGGGGGTCCTATGGTCATACAAAGCAAGTCCCTGCTGTCAACACCTGCAATGCAACCAGCTATTAACCTACAGCATCCACCACTCTTTGTCAACCTTCCCTCTCCTCACCAACATCATCTCCTTTGGTCTTAAATATTGTACTAAGGAAAGTTCTTCTCTTTTCTTCCTTTGACACTTTTTTTTTTTCCATTTAAATCAAAAATTCTGTCAATACAGCAGATGAAATGTTACAGGTGATGTGGAAGGTGTTCCTGCCCATGGCAGCAGGGTCGGAGCTAGATGATCTTTAAGGTCCCTTCCAACCCAAACCATTCTATGATTCTATGTTCAGTATCATCCTTGATAAAACGTGCTTGAGGGATAATAAAATAGCATATATTATCTTCCAGTATTTGTAAACACTTTCAATGTTACCAAACATCTCATAACAACGTGTTGAATGTCACTTAAAAGTACTTGTTACTTCATTATCTGAAATAACACCTTTGTTGTTTTGTTTTTTTTTCCAGATAGCATTGTTTCTCTAGCACTCAAGCCTCTCTTTGCCTCCACCCTCCTTGAAATTTCTACTGCTCCTTTATATTGGTGCCATCAATTGTTTGAGGTACCTCAAAGAGTAACACCTCACTTTTGCTTATGCTCCATGTCACCAAGACCAGGGACCAAGATCAGGATTGAAGCTATATGTATTATTTTAAACACTCTACCTTTATTAGGGATTCTTCACATCTTGGAGTCCTGTATTTAAGATTACTCAAAGCAATTTCCTAGCTAAGGGAAAGTGTACTTAAAATGAAGTGTTATTAAAACAAGCTGCCTGCATAATATATTTTATATATTTAAATTACTAAATTGCTCAGGAAGCATATAATCTTCAATTTGTTTACAAAACAAACCATGCATTTTAAAATCAAATGTTTATTCTGACCACCTTGCAATAAGCCTAACCACTTCCACTCAGTGTGAGAGAGAAACCACTGTCCCTCCATCTGGCCTGCCTACTAAGCCACGATCCTCAGAATTAACTATCGCAAAGTTACATTACTCTTTCTCTAGAATAATTTTTTTATTAGGAGGACTGCCTAATCAGGCGCCAGTGACTCTTCAATTACTGCTAGAACTTTCTCTTTGTAAGGGAAAGAGAATGCCTTTTCAACTCAAGATAACAGGAAGGAAAATTATACAAATCAAGGCAGTTATTTTTTATACAGGGTAGCAGGTCCACTAGCTGAGGTAAAATACTTGAAATTCAACACACTATTTAAAAGTGCACCTACAGAAATCCCCCTCCTTACTCAAGTGAAGGCTGCAAGTTGAAACTGAAGCCATTAGGGTCATTTTATCTTCAGCCACTGAAGGTCTCTCTGCATCCTCCCTGTTCCCTTTCAGCAGAAACTGTAGTCATTCCCATAAAGGTTACTGCTGTATTTCTTAAAACCAGACACGCCTACAAAATTATTTCGGCTTACAACTGAAAGCAATCTAGCAAATTTTAAGCCATTAAAAAATATTTTTAAAAGCAACAATGGTATCTCTAATCTTAATTTAAAATCTGATTTTGTGGTGGAAACATCCTTCTGGTATTTTCCTACACTTCAAGCAACTAAAAAATGGATATACCCACTCACTTATCAGGGCATTTTTCTCTTGACTCCTGGAGGTTAGTAATCAACCACAAGCAATATGTTAACAAAGTAAAACTGTCACATTAAATTAAAAAATTCCACTGCATTAATCTTCTTGCAATCAGCCAAGAACACATGGCAGAGGAATACAGTGATATGCCCACTCAAAATAACATGCTGTGTGCAAAGCTCAACATTTTGTCAGATCTACTCTTCTGCCTGTACATGGTTATACACTACTTATACGTTGACTAATGCACTCTGGAAAAATCTACATTCTAAACTATCTCACAACACTGAACACAACTTCCCCCCCCCCCCCAAAACACAGACATAAAACCACTAAATATAGGGTTCATTCCAATTCAGGCTCTGTCTAGATGAAGTCTCCCACATACTTTTAAGTCTTCCCATTAGCCCTAATGCCAATTTAAATTCAAAATCACTCATTTCAGGTATATGAATGAAGATCAGGTGTTGGTTCCCAGCAGTATCTTGTATTCTCTACTTGCCATATGCAAATTTAGTGGACATAGATTTTTAAGTTGTGGATTTCTGGCTAAATTCTAAAGTCTATCCCAGCTTAATAGTGTATAAGTGTTTGAGAAACAAGATGCTCAAGGGCAAAGTCCACAATTACACGGGGGCTTTGGGGGCCTCTGGGGAACAAAACCTGGAATCCAACAACCCATGCGATCTGTACTAAAAGTAATTGAGCACACAATCACAGACAGGCTCAACTCAAAAGTAACAGAAGCACTACTAGCCTCTTCAAGATGAGGAACTGCTGCACAGATCAAATACAGTATCTGCAGTTATAGAACAGTTGTTAGAAAATGACAGTATTTGAATCCATCTCACAAGACCTTCAGCACTCTCTGATTCCACATATATCCATGACCCTATTACACTTCAGCTTCGCAGCCTGGAATCTGAAATCCAACATCAAGATACTGGAGAGAGAAGCCACTGTCTCGTTGGTCAGAGACATTTCTATCAAACCGTATAATGCCAAGAAGCACTCTGCCCAAAGAAAAGATGACTACGCAAAACAGTTAAGTCAGTTTCTCTGCAAAAGAGAGGTTGGCAAGCAACCTCGTGGTCAAAGATGAGACTGAAATAGTACAACCACATAGGGACTACACTGTCAGTTAGACTGCAGTCTGGCTGTATTTCTGTGACAGAGCAAGGTCTTCAGTGAGAGACGTCTTAAAAGTCTTAAGCACTGCGCTCAGTTCCAGGTCCTTCAGTAAGAATGGCGTTCTTATTTTTCCTTGCATAATACAGCACATCTTTTACAAGAAATCTTTTAATAAAACATAGCAGAGAATGTTTAAGTGGTCTACAAGAGAAGTGTTAGCAGCTACATTGAAGGGAGGATTGCCAGCTTTCTTAAAATCATGAAAGAGAGATGACAGGTCCAAAAGGCATCCAAAAGGCAACAGTATAATGTTGAATAAAGTATAACCTAGACTTTGGTTGCACAGTCCATGTCTTTTTTACTTACACTGGAGACACTGTTGCTGATAATTTGGAGAACAAAAAGTAAGAATAAGTAATTAAGATAAAGTTACAATACTCTTATCTACCACTTAAGTGTTACTTATAATACGCCGACATATATCAGAACAGTAACTGGAAAAAAACAAACACATTTTTAAAAGTACTTCTGCCTAAAGGACATTTTGCTTTTCATCATGAATTGATTTACAGAACACACTGAGCAAAGATAAACAAGGTTAATAGTTTTATGCCAAGACACCGCTCCAGTCTCCTCATTTTGACCTTGCCCAAGGTTATTCTCTCACACCCTGTAGTAACAGGTCAGGTTTTTCCCTCACCACATACCTAGATATTACAAATAATTCAAACACCTAGCTTTACACAGGACTTTAAAACTACTTGTTCTCTAACAATAATCATCTCCTCCACTGCAAGACGAGGGCCTTGAGCTGAAGCCAACTGCTTCATGTGCCAGGATTGCAGTAGCAATACAGCTGCATGCCTGAAAAAGCAGCTAGTAGAATCCAATTTACAACTTCACCTTCAGAAATGCAATGCCAGCTACTTACTTTCTGAACTCGTAACTCTTTTAAAAAGATTTCTACACAAGTGCACTGGAGTATTCTATAGGTGTCAATTCAGGACACATCAATCTCTTTCAATGCTAGCATACAAACATACTAACAAGGTCGTGGATTTTCAAGTGAGAAATGGAAAAACTTTCGTATTAGTAGCAACCAGCAAGATCTGTAGGAGAATGTAACAAATACTCTTATCTTCTGCAATTCCAAAAGTGCGATGGTATTTGCAAAGCCTAGAAGCTAAATCGTTACAACCTATTTGAAATGCCATTTAATCGGTGACACATTATTGCTCTTACTATTAGATGAGAATTGTCCATATGCAAAATTTTCTCAATATATGTATGTCCATGCTCAAGCTGCAGTTTGCAAAAGCAAGACGGTGCTCTCCTGAAACATAAATGCAATTCAAAATTGTTTGCTTTACAGTGGAAAACATTATATGGGATGGCCAAAGAAAAGTAAGCTCACTGTGCAAAGTCTTAAAATGAATGCTTCCTGTGAAAAAAGAGTACTTTCATAAAATACGTATAGTCAGAATGATATCGTAGTCAACAATCTGAGGCAGTTCAAACCTTATGATTTGTAAAAATCAGACACTCATACAGCTATTTCTGTGAAAGAAATCTATGCCAAGAAACCTCTTCAAAATTCAGATTTTTTTGTTTTGTTTTTCATGGCCAGGTTTTCCCTGAATTTGTATTTTCCTACGCCTACCAATGTTTACAACACAGCAGAGATGAACAAAAGATGCATGAACACCACACAAGGAATTCAGGACTACCACCAAACTGCTCACCTTCACAGGTCTTTCCCACCCACAGGTCACTTCTCATTTGACCAGTGTCTCTCCGCACATTCAAAGGACACCCATAAAGTGCTGGATGGAGGCAGTCACCAGCAGCACGACTCCCTTTAAAATAAGGTGTTCTGTTTAAAACCATTCCAGACAGCCAACTCCATTTTACCTGACAGCCTTGCTTCTTTTTCCACTGATGCTCTCTAAGCACAAAGAATATGGAACTAGTGATGACTAGGCAAATCAAGTTACTGCCAGAAAGATCTTATGACCAGAAGAAGGGCATTTATCAACCTGCAGAATTATCATTATTACTGAAAAAGCCAATATAGAATGTCTGCTGTGCAGAACACCAATACATACTCAACGTATACTAAGTTACAACTGGTTCAGAGAACTGATCTACTACAAGGGAAGAAACAAGGTTATAGTCTACTGTTACTAGTCAAAGATATTTAAAATCTAGTTTACCCATACTTCCCCAATTAACACAAATGGAAACTATGGAAGCCCTCACTCTCCAAGCACATTTGCTTCTTAAATAGCAGGCTTTGCCATTACAGGAATCATTCCAAGCATAAAAAGTGAAAAGTCTTTAATGCCTCTGCTGAACAGTCTAAAACACCATGACTGCACGTGGTATTAAGACATTTGTGCTGAGTTTAAAGTTGTGAACATAACTGTCACTGCAAGTACACAGATGAGTCTTGGCAGTCCCAGCTTGGCAGAGCATTACCAGCAAATTGTTTTGCTGACTTGATTTATAAGTCTCTTGATGCAAAAGAAACTAACGAACATTTAATTCTCCTGTTGCTTTGGAACTGGAGAACACAGCACCCAAACAGCATAAAAGTAGACTATCATCTTTTCACTTTGCTTACGTCATGGAATCTTGCACAAAGATTATTTGTCCACGCTGCCAGCAACTAGCAAAGAAAACAGGACCTGACTGTTCAATGCTATCAGGCAACAGAAGCAAGCACTTAAATTTATTTAAATAAGAACCTACACTGAGAGGAAAAGCTGTATTTACTCGCAACTTTCCAGAAGTAGCTTCACATACAGAGCTACACAACAGCACGCATGCACTCCAACAATGACAGAAACCGCTCAAGACCTTTTGATTAAGGTATACAAAAATAAAATTTTTTTTAAAAAATGGAGAAGACCTAACAAGGGAAAAAACTACACAGTTCCTTTCAGATTTCGAAACATACATAATCAAAAAATAGTAGAATCAGGTGATTAAATATTTAAGTATTAGTTAAAAGTGAGATTTTACTCAAAGCGTAACTCTAAAGCATATTCTCTAAGACTTCCATCCTTTGAACAAACACTATGTCACCATAGTTCAAATGACACATTGACATTTATATCCATATGGAAAAGAAATATATGTCTAAATGGCACATACAAAGTAAGCTTTTATACTTGCACTCATGTATCTCTGTGGTGCTCATTATCTTATATCTGTAAAATAAATATGTTAAAAGTAGCACCCATCAACTCTGATGTTTTAAATGGTAACTAAGACCAAAATACAAAATTCAGCATATCTTCATAGTGAAGGAGGCCCATTCATGAAATACTCAGCCTCTACTATTTAAGCTACATATTAGCCAACAAGCTTTAGCAGCAATTGCACTAAACTTTGCTCTTCCGCTGCTACCTGTATTATAAGTTCATTTGCTGTGCGTTAAGCCGAGTGCAGTAAGTTGTGTCTGTGCTAAATCATCTGTCAAGAAAAGTAATTTGGGGTAGGAGTTTTTCATAAACCCAATGTATTCACGTGCTACCACACATATACTACAGCCGTGATGTAACCCAGAGCATTGAAAATGAGCTAGTAGCAATGAAAACTACAGTGTTTGGCAAAAGGTTCTAGATACATTTAAGACCACAGTTAATTAAATTACCTACTTACAGGAGATACGAACGGACAGTTCAGTATATTTATAAAAAACGTATCTTAAACCTCATACGGAGTATATAGTGGCTCGCTCTGCTTCTCGGTGGAAGAGCAACAAAAAGGGACATGACCACCAGGAAGTAAAAACGCGCCGGTGTGAAGCCGCAGTGAGGAAGCAAACGTGCGGTAATTTCTTAATGAGAACTAATAAGAAAGATCAAGGGTCTCCCCCCCCCTGCTCCAGATGGCCCTAAACCCAACAGCTGTCCCTGCAGCCATGCCAGGCCAGGGACTGCCGCACCTCAGCCTCTAGCCACCGGGCACCATCGGCGCGCTGCGAGCCCCCCGCTCCCGGCCTCAGCACGGGCGGCCTCACCCCACAGCCCCACGCCGCCCGAACACCACCACACACCCCCCCCCGCACTGCCCCGCTCACCATGTTGCTCCAGCCGGCCCCACTCGCCGCCGCCGCCGCTCCAGCCGCCCGGCCCGGCCCCGCTCCCAGCACATAAATCCGCCGCGCTGCTCCCGCCGCCCCGCCAGGCCCCGCCGCACCGGCTCCCGCCCGGCGCACGCCTCGCCGCGGAGGTCACGCCAGGACCCCTCCGGCCCGAGGCCCGTCTGAGCTGTCTAACCAACTGCCTGCGCAGACGGGCCCGCGGAGCGCCGAGGCAGCGCCTCAACGGACACTCCCGCGCCTACCGCTCCACCTCCGCGGGCGGAACGGAAAGCTGCGAGGGGAAGCGCCCGCCGGGTCTACAGTGCCCACCGGTTCATTTAAGCGAGCCCCGTCAGGCGCTACGTGGGCAGCTGGTCCCGGGCAAGGCACCGGCGCGACCTAGGCCACGTGACGCGGGAGGACGCCTTGAGCGCTGACTTCTCTCCTCGACCCAGCGGGGCGGTGGAGTCGGTGTCCACCGGGAGAGAAACGGGGGGGGTGGAATTCAGCGGCGAGGCGGTGCGGTACGGTACGGGCGGAGGTAACGGCACGGCGGCACATCTGCGCATGCGCCGTAGTGGCTGCCCCCTCTCCGGGCCAGCGGCGCCATGGCGCATGCGCAGAGCTGGAGGATGAAGCCGGAAGTGCTTGGGGGGGGGTGGGGGGGTGGTGATCCTTTACCGCCCTTCCCGGTGATGGCGGCGCTGCCCCGGGAGAGAGCGGCCGCTTAACAGTGATTCCTGAGGGGTGCGAGCGCGTAGCGAGGCCTCCCGGAAAGTCCTCCCCGCCTGGAGGGACCTGCCGTCGGCTCTGAGGGGAGTGGGGCCCAACTGCCGCCTCATGGGCCTGCTGTGGTGGGGAGGCGGGAAACGGCGCAGAGTCGTTCGACCTGAGGAAAATGTCCCGTGTGTCTGCCTGCCCGCAGCTCTTCAAGGCAAAACAACATTCGCCCTTTGATTTCTGATTTCCTTACCGCGTAGTTCCTGTGGTAAGAGGACTCGCCGTCATAGCCCCGCCCGTCCCAAAAGAGCGATGGCAAGTCGTCGTATCTCTTAGACGAAATAACAAAACAGATTTCTTGTAAATCCTGCTGCTTTAAATTTACCGCCGTGGTACGTCATGCGTGAACTGGAAACTGAAGTGCAAGTGTTCTGCTTGAATGGTTAAATCGTATTTATATGGAAAATACTTACCTACATCTGTTGGTATTTTGACAAAGTTTGCCTGCCTTTCAGAGAATCCCTAGAGGGGGATTCGCAGTGAATCTAAATCTCACTCCACACACAATTACCTAGGAAAACATAATATAGTAACAGCATAACAACTGTCATGGAGACTTATGAACTCAGACATTCTGACATTTTTAATTGTACCTTTGAAATATGTAGCGGCTAAAAGAAAAACCCAACAAAACCCCCTCGACATCACAATGATAAAACGACAGAACAAACAGACCTCAGAGGAAATCCTCTCAGATACCAGAGATTATAGTATCAAGGACAAAGACTAGGCAGTTTTGACCTATTCAAACCATTTCATTTTAGTCAACAAGTCCTGGGCCTCCCAATTTATTAACGCTAATTTGCTGATGTTTGTGGCAAATGTAGCATAGAGAAGAGCACTGCCAAGAAAAAAGCAAATTCTGAAGGCGCCCTGTTCACACCATTAATCATGTTCCTGGCAGATGGAGAATATACTAACAAAAATCAGTTCTTAAAAAAGCAAAGTTGCAACTGAAAAGCATTAATCGTTCTGTGAGTCTAGGAATTGTAAGAGATTGGATGCATTTGGAGAGCAACCAGTTTGAGACACATTTAACACTTCTGAATGTAAAAATTTTGAAAGCGTGTGTCTTTTAAAGGAAATTCACAGGAACTTACCTGTGGAACTCTTTGGCATGAGATTTCATTTCTGATAAGAATTTGGTGTCATTTTACGAAAAATGGGCGGTCAAAATTGATAACAAGCAGAGCTGTTTGATTAGCTGAAACAACAATTATGTATTGGTTGAACTCCATCAAACATGAGTTTAGAGTCCTAGTATTTTAATACTAATATTGCTGAAAGGGTGTTTAGCATAAACAATCAATATTCACATAAAAATGAGGCCAAAGTTGTAATTGCTATGCAAAAATGGATTTCTTTATTTATTTATATGGGCTGAGCAGGACCTTTGCAGCAAGCAAGCTAAAGGAGATTGTCCCATGCATTATTAAGTGCTGCTGATACAAACACCATCTCACCTGAGATGGTGCTCTCCTAAACCCTCTCATCTGGCACAGCAGGCAGGTTTTAAGAAACCCGTTAGAGCAGACACGGCCTTGCTGCCCGAATACAAGGCTGAATTAAGTGGAACATATGTGATTCATTCCTCAGGAAAAGGGCAAAGCTCCCCCAAAATACCTAACCATTTCTAGACTGCTGCATGTGGTCTCAGCAGCCTCTCTTTATTCCACATCGCTAAACTCTTTTCCTCCAGGTCACTATTTCCTCCCCCACACCAAATATTCTTTATTGAATATACCTCCACAGCAAAAAATCAATTTTGTGCATAACGTGATATGGCAACTAGCAGGACAAACTCTGCTTTAGGTGTAAGCAGCTGTAAGCTTGCCAGGTATGTGTTTCAAACCCAAACACCACACAGCTGCTTGCTCACCCTCCCCGCACCCAGAGGATGAGGGAGAGAATTGGTAGGGTGAAAGGAGACTCATAGGTTGAGATTAAAATAGTTTAATAATTGAAATAGAATAAAACAATAACGATAATAGAAAGTACAAACAGGTAATGCACAATGCGATTGCTCACCACCCACCAACCGATACCCAACCCCGCTCCCAGCCAGAGATCCCAAAATACCAAGATCCCACGATCCCAGTCCTGGAAGTGAGAGAGAACCCTCTCCTTCCCCTCCTCTATATCCTGAGCATGACGTTACGTGATATGGAATATTTCATTGGCTGATTGGGGTCCGGTGCTCTGGCCGTGCTCCCTCCCAGCTTCTTGTGAACCCGCACACGGGCAGGACACGGGGAGTTGGAGAGACCTTGACCTCTGAGCAACAACTGAATTACCAGCACTCTTCCCATACCAAATCCCACACTGAATCCAAAACACAGCACTATTCTGCCTACTAAGAAGAAAAATTAACTCTATCCCAGCCGAAACCAAGGCACCAGTTTTGCCAAATGTATGCTGAGATCACATCGTTAGGGGTTAAGAAAAATTTTCCCCATGTAGGAAGGAGGAGGACTACAACACTGACAAGCTCTGAGAAAGTTTTCATTACAGTGTCTACAGGTTCCTTCCTTAATCTTGGTATTGGAGCTGATCGTTGTCCCACCTTCTTTACAAGGACCATTTCCACCGCTGTGCTTTGAGATGAGCTGTTTCACCAGACATTTAAGTGCATGTAACTACAGTGAGGCTGTGTCATGGGTCTCGTTCTGCTGTCATGGTCACATGGATAACGACTTCCAGCAAGGAGAGTGAGGGAGACAATCAGATTTAGTGAGAAAATATCTAAACAGGGCTCTCAGCCTTCAAAGTTCCTCATGATGTCACAGTTAATGTGTTGTCAAGGATTATCTTCACTTTTGTATCCAGCAGATCTTTACATCACTTTACATCACTTCCTATAAAGGAAGTTTAACAGGGATGTGGCATGATTGTTTCTGATCTCTAACACAACTACATTATGAAATAACTTTTCACTCTCTGATGCAGCAGCAGTCTCACTCCAGGCAAAGGCAGTCTCAAGGAAACGGAGAGGAGGAAAACTTCTGTCAAGGAGATTCCTTTTTCTCCAGTCAAGTGCTAAGGAGATCTAGTCTCATGGTTATTTGTGGGACAGTAGTTTGCTGTCAGGAGTTGGGGGCGTTTCAGTGACTTCCATCTGATCTGCATCATTTGAAAGTGATAAACTGTTACAAACAGTTTTGAAGATGCATTTTATCTTCAAAAGGGCAAAAAGCCCAAGAAATCTTCCTGTGGAAAATGAGCCTGGAAAGAATTGAAACACTTACAGACACTTGAGAAGTGTGCAGTGTAATGATAAAGCAAGCAACTAAGCTACTGAAACAAAATTTAAAAGAGAGTATTTATTTTATTTAATGCTATCTACAGTCCCTAGATGACAGGATGGTAAACAGAAGGTAATTTAGATCAACAAAGGGCAAATCACCTAATAATAAAAGAAAACAGAATGCAGTTACTTAGAAACATTTCAGAGCAAGTTGCAGGAAAGAGTAAGAGCTCCGCTTCCTGTGATATGCTGGGATTTGAGTTGTCTAGCGTAAACCAAAATATAAAACATACTAGAATTTTCCTGTGTTCTTCTGAATCAAGCAGAGGCATATTTAAGGAACCTCTTCTTCCAGGTGTACCATTGTAACTCCACAAAGAATGAACAAGAGCTACTTGAAAAGATGAATGTTCCTATTTTCCTAGGTATGTGGAAGTTCTGCCTCTTGGATCTGTGAGAAAAATTAAAGAGCATCTTCGCTTGCTCTGAATAATTTGTCCACATAATGAAGCAGAGACATCTGTAGGCCTTCTGAAAGTTGATGTAAAATGTAACACCAAGTTTATCACTTACAGTATATCCGTAAGGTCACATTTGGATGGCCTAAATACCTCCTGAGTCTCTCTGGCTAATCGTTAAAGAGGTTTAACTGTCTCTGACAGTCATTCAAAGATCTGAATTGGACACGGGACAGTCTGCTCCCTACTCACCCACTGTAACTTGGCTGTAGTTTTGGCCACCTGAAAATTTTTCCTTACTTTCCGTGGCCCTGTCAAGGCCCTGAATGCACCAATAGGCATTATTCTCCCTTACCATAGCGTAGCACAGGGATCTCCTATGTATTTGGCATTAGAGTTTACCCATCAGGTAAGAGAAGTTGCTATTATTTTGTGAGCAGGAATCTGAGATAAAGCCAGGGCTGATCTTTATGTTAAATTCTTTTAAAATCACCGGTTTTCTCTATAGTTGAACAGATCCCTGTAAATACATGGAAATTTAAAGTCCTGTATCAGTACAAATCTGGTTATGAAGTGAACAGCAAGAACACATGTCACTGCAGTGTGCTTTGTTTATTCTTAACTTTCCATTTTTTTGAAACACTTTTCATTTTTGTGGGGTGAGGACTATTAAGAGACTCACTTAAAGCCTAATTCAACATATGAGAATATATTGAAGCAAAATTGTGGCAAAACCATCAAAATATGTTCTAGATCTGGCTCATTATTTTCTTTTTTGTAAGACAGCCTGTCAGACTGGAAAGTGTCCATTTAGGTGCATAGTTCTGAATCTTGTGAGTAAAATAAAAATATTTCCCAGCATTTAAAAATAAAAACATAGGCATTTACCATACAAAGGGGGGGGGGGGGGGGTGTTACTTGGTGGTTCTTTTGACTTAGGTAGGTGGCTGCTGAGATCATTTAAAGAAGTTATGTGAATAATGCTAATGAAGCTTGATTTCCTGTGGATTTCTGTCTCACGATTGATAGATTAGAAATGCAAGTTTTAAGAGGGTGTCTGTTTGGGACATTTACAATGTCTCTGGCCTACACACAGGCAGTATAATTATAATTGAGAATTTTAGTTTACAAATGTGTTTGATACAGGCTAGTGGGTTCCAAACTGAATGAAAAATCACTTGCCAGCATACAGGCAGATAGATTCACACACCCGTAGGTGTTTACATATAGCCACAGTGCAGGACCATATATGCTTTATTTCCATGAGAAATCAGACCAAAAAGAAAACACTTGTGTTTGTGCCAGCAGTGTGTTCATTTCACCTGTTTTACAGTGCCATAAGATAGAAAGTGATGACTACAAAGGCTGTGGTTTCATTTTTTTGTGTGTGTGTAAGTCACCTTACAGGACCTATGTCTGGCCTGAGTTTTCTGGGTGTTAATCTCCACCCCCAACCTCCCTATCACATTCTGAAATTATGACCAAATCACTTGAACTATGTATGAAATGACAGCTTTTTCTATATTGTTTTCCACAGCTATGCCATGCACACACAGAACTGTTCTGTTCAATTAAGCTAACTTGAAATGTACTTTCTGATAACTCACATTTCCTCTTTTTCCTAAAAATTCCAGTTACTGAGCATCAGGTGCCTTCTTGCTAAGCAGTGCAATGGAGGTAAAAAGGCCTCCACACAAAAGGTGTGTTGTGGCTTCATTTAACCACTGCATGTTAAAAGAATTTAAAAATAAATGTCTCTGACAGTAATATTTCCATTTTAAAATCACTGAGTGTGATGTTTTCTTCTCTGGAATCTTAAGGTTTTGTCTACATTGTTTTAATATACACTAAAGTGTTAGAAAAATGAAGTCATAACAGCAGCAATCAGAATGAAATTATATCAGCTATGGGCCACTACACGCTACAGTTTCCCAGAGTAGCATTCATGTGTAAAAAATCTTACCACGAGTGAGCAGACTGCAAATTGGCAAAATGTTCCAGATGTGTAATGCAAAAAAAAGGCGACGTTCTTTGGTATTTTGGTATTAGAGCTAGCAGCAGGTGATGAACAATCTGCAGTGCAAGTGGGGAAAGCTTCTGCTGGTTTGCAGGAGCTGGACCGCTGAAGGTCTTGCAGGTCAGAAAGAGAATTTTAAAATCAATCCTCTGCTGCACGGGGAGGCAGTGTAACAAACAAAGTAACTCTGCTCTGTTTGGAGGCTTGGGAGCCAGTTAACAACCTGACAGGAGCATTCTTCAAACGCTCGGCCAAAGTGCCGTAGGCCTCTACTCGGTGTCTCAGTTCCTTGGGCATCCAGAAATGTATTCCAAGCTCTTGCAAGTATTATTACAAGCCTTCAGCTGATTCTGCTTGTAAAAATAAAAATAAATTAAAAACAGAGTAAACAAAACCTTGACACCTCAAGAATGTTCTTCTCTTTCACATCTAGGAATCAGATTAAATAGTATTTGTAAGGCTCAGATCGAGGATTCCTCCACCCCCTGTTGATACTCGGAGCAGAGGCCTCTGCATTCCTCACAAGAACGATGGATTTGTGGAGCTCCAAACCATGAAAGGGGCCCCAGGATGAATGACCGTGGGTGGGTAGGGATCAGGCAATGACTTGTTCTATTCCCATGCAGTCAAAGGGGAGACCAGGGTCAGGAGACAAGTTTTCCCCTGTCCTGGTCCCTCTGCAAGAAGAGGAGATCAAGGTCAGTGATGAATTTTCTGCTTCCCCATTCTGTCTAAGAGGGAGACAGGGCTGGCCCAGTCAGCCACATACAGAGGGCTGCATGCACTGAAAACCAAGCAGCCCTTTTAATTTTATTAGTCAGCTCTAGCTACCTTTCCAACACCCCCTAAGCAAATCATACGCGCGATCCTCTCTTCAGAAAAATCCCCAAAAGACCGGCGGCAGGAAACCTGTCACACAGTGGGCCCTGAAGAAGTTAGCTGTCGTCGTGGCTGAAAGCACCACTGCCATCTAATGCGTGAGAGTTAATAAAACGAAGCGGTAAACCAACATGTGAGTTATGAAGATCTTCCCTCACTAATGGGAGTTATCCAGCATCCCACAGATGCTCATTATGTGTTGTTTATACCCAATAGTAAAGTCTTGCGCTCTTTCACTACCGTTAGTTGGAAATGATGCTCTGTGATCACAGAATAAAAGCTATCAAGGAGTTTTGTTGCCTGTACTTATTTATCTCTGTATTCTTTTTCCTCTCTCTCTTCTTCTCTCTCTCTCTCTCAGAGTGTTATTTATGGGAGCAATTCTTCACTCAGCTTAAACTAAAGGAAACCTTGAAAACATCTCCGTACAGCCTGATTATACAGAAATAGGGATGTTAGCATAACGGGCCAAATTAATCCCCAACGTAAATCCATTTATTTCAGCACAGCCACACTAAGGATGAATCTGGGTCAAAAATGTCTAAAATAAATGTAGTCGAGATATAAGGCTCAAATTAAAAAGTGGAACGAGGCAACACATCTGTTGAGCGCTTTCAACTACGCCTTCGTGTGCCTCACTGTGATTCCAACGTAGCCCTGAGGTAAAAATGTGAAGAACTCTGCCATCCTCTGTAACATGACATGTCACAGAGGCAGAGTTAGCATTAGTTCTCCTGTATGCAAAGATCAATGATTTTTATAAACTGGCTTTGGGTAAATGATGCTGAAATAGTCAGTGTTTCGGTGTTGACCGGGAATACACAGTGCTGAATGCCAGGACCCTTGAGTTTTGGGACATGTTTGAAAAAGCTGAATGTTTTCAGACATGCCCTTTTAGCTCTCTGAGATTCAAAGGGCATTATAAAAATTGAGAAAAAGTTGTACAAAAAATAAAAATAGTTCTTCTGGCAAACTCTCTGCTGTAGCGTATCTCCTCTAAAATGCTTCTCTAGCAGCCTGCAGTGCTCTGAAGCATGGAAAACTCTTACTGGAAGTAAGCATATTTTCTCATTCTTAAACATTTCAGCCTTTTTTCCTAAGGAAATAACCTGTTTGTAATCATTCTATGGTGGTGTGTGAGTGTGTGCATGATAGCTTCACAGTCATTTCACCTGGTAGAGTTTGTTGTCCAATTCCTACCAAACCTGTCTGAAAGATGCTAAGTTCTTCCAAGTCCCATGAAAATGTGAAGCCGGTGTCGAGACCCTCATTATTGCTACCAGCAATGTGAACTCACCCCTTATTAAAATCTACGTGGAAGAGCACTCTAAATGCAGGCAGAGCATCAGCTGGCCCTCATATCTCTCATTCAGACATGAGCAAATCCAAGACAAGACACAAATACAAAGGAGAGCAGTCTTCATTAGCTCCACTGCTAATGTGATATTTGTACTCGGGCAAATTTGAGTCTGCCATTTAATAGCACCCTGGAAAAGCAAGTTGCCTGTTTCAAAGTCTTTTTTAGAATTTACACACTGTTTTTTACACGATAACCTATGAAGCGTTCTTCACAAATCTTAAAGGCAGGTCTGCACCTGGCCTTGCAGATATTCAGAAGAACATAGAGATAGAAATAACTATATGTGTGTGTGTGTGTATGTATACATAAGTATGTATACATGAAAAGCCATGATACGTATACATACCTATATGGGTGTTTATGTACACGTATGTGTGTGTCTATATACTATATATGTTTATATTTACAGAAAACTAGACAAAATGCTGTTGTCACATTCTTAATTAAAATTTTGAGAATAGGTATCTCCAATGAGGGCTTTGCAGTTAGACTCCAGTGAATACTGCTGAGTTGAAACTTGGAAAAGGGAGCCACTTAGGTGACTAAAGAATGGATTTATCAAAGTTTTATGTATCTCTTGGGAAATACTGGTCCTCGGGCAGAAGGACTGCATCAGACAAGTCTTTCCCTTCCCTTCCCTTCCCTTCCCTTCCCTTCCCTTCCCTTCCCTTCCCTTCCCTTCCCTTCCCTTCCCTTCCCTTCCCTTCCCTTCCCTTCCCTTCCCTTCCCTTCCCTTCCCTTCCCTTCCCTTCCCTTCCCTTCCCTTCCCTTCCCTTCCCTTCCCTTCCCTTCCCTTCCCTTCCCTTCCCTTCCCTCCCCTCCCCTCCCCTCCCCTCCCCTCCCCTCCCCTCCCCTCCCCTCCCCTCCCCTCCCCTCCCCTCCCCTCCCCTTCCCTTCCCTTCCCTTCCCTTCCCTTCCCTTCCCCTCCTCTGTTCCAGAGAATTAGAGGAGCAGACCTTTATGTAAGCTGGGAGAGATGAGTCCGGCATGTCTGTGGCATGAGAGCACTTGCAAAAGTGTGTTTTCTCAATTACAGCTCATTTGACATGACTATGACCATCTATGTCAAATGAGAAATAAGTTAAATCTGAGACTTCAGAATCATGAAATTGCAGATGGCAAAAGCCTTCAAGGAAAAATAATTTTTGTTTCATGTGTCTTGATTTCCTGGTGTGTATATGCTTCTACGTTCTCTGTAAGACTGTTGAAAAACAATAGGTTAATAGCAATTCTCTAACCAAAACTGCACATGGCAGCTTAGCCGTGAAGGATTCTGATAGGGTTTTTCTGCAGAAAGACTTTGCTGACTATGAGGGGGAAAAGAAGAGCTAAGACAATGCTTAAATAGCTCCTTGGCTTTCAAAACGCTTCTCTATTCACTGCAACCGTTTGAGGCTTTTTTCCCCTTTTGTGAGTGTTATGTAAATATTTCAAAGCATTTTGATTTGGTTGTCTATGGATTAAAAAAAAAAAAAAAAAAAACCACAAACCACTAAAATTCTCTACAAATGTTTGAACTCAGCCCTGCTGCTGAACAAGCGAGCATTCCTAAAGGGTATTAGTTCGGAAGTGCCCTGCAAATAATAGCATCGGTTGTAGACAAAAGACAAACAAAAGGTATTGACAAAAGAGAAGCCAAAAAGACAAACAAAAAGTATTTTAGTCATGAAAGTAAACAAACGTAATCATGAATACATTTGCATTTACACGCTTTATACAATCTACCCATATAAATTCTGAAGGATTGTAGAGGGCATGAGGAATGTGAACTCCACCCCCAGTAACCCTCTAGTAGCAGACAGAATTATGTCAATATTAAATTAGGAGGAAATTAGATGTCACCATCTCTTCCCTCTTCAAATCTCTGTTCACATCACACAGGCAGTATTATGAGTCCAGTAGACCCATCCTCCATTTCAGACTCCTATATGTAGCATCTTTAGGAGCTTAAGTTTTGTAGAGACATTTATGCTGAGGTCTTTTGGGCATGGGAGAAATTTTTTTGCTTAAAAAGGATGTAAACAGTGTCAGCTCTCTTGGTAAGTAATACCATATTTAGAAACTGTATTCTGAAAGACAGGAGGGAATTGGAGCATTTTGCCTTTAGACACGAGGGGGAACTTGGAGCTGAGATGTTCTCTCACACCACTTTTAGTCCTATTTTCTTCTTTCTGTCCCTGTCTCAGGAGTGGTTTTGATCTTTGCCATGTCTGCGTGAACGCTTATGAAATACTTGCTTGTCATGCATCACTTAGAAAAAAATGATGGAAGGGTTTTTTTAGTAACAGCACTTTCCTGATGCTTCCCTTGCACTGAAAAATTACAGTAGTTTTCAACCCCAGTCTCTTCCATGTGTCTTTCATTCTAATGTGATGAAAAAGAGACCTAATAACTAATTATTGATACAAATCAAACAGTAGTCCTGGGAATCTCTTGTGGGCAGCA